>NW_028126568.1:0-1247006 GCF_965194825.1 Balaenoptera physalus
TCTGAGTGGTGTGAGCTGATACTTCTTTGTGGTTGAATTTGCATGTGTCTCATAATGCGTAGAAATTGAGCTTTAAGACATGTGCTTTTTAATTTTCCAGCTGTGATTAGAGCTTATTTCTTCAAAGAGTTTTCTTAAAGTATGTGTCACCACTTGAAATATTTTGGCCATTATCTCCCTCAAGACATTTTGAGGGCAGGTTTCATTTACAGCCCTGCAGTACTTGTTCGTATGAAGTGACCATTAGCTCAGGCTTTAAACCTGCTTTTGCAGGTATCGGCCAAAGAGCGGCAGCCTTTCTACGTTCCCCTTGCTGGTACTAGGGAAACAGACCTACCGGCCAGAGGTGTACTTCGGTTATAAATTAGAGTGCAATGTGCCCGGATAAACCCACAAATGTTGATGTCTCCTTGCTTTTGTTTGTTTTTAAATTGAGTTTATATTTATTATTAGAGTAATATTCCATTGTGTACGTGGACCACTTCTTCTTGGTGCATTCCTCGGTTGATGGACATTTTCATTGCTTCCAAGTGCTGGCTATGGTACATCTTGCTGGCGTACAGGTGTGCCAGCCTGTGACTTTTGGATTCTCATTTTTGCAGGTGCTAGGCCAAGCAGTGGTTGTGATTGATTGACTGGTAGCTCAATGTTTCCCTTTCCAAAGCACCTACACTGTGTTTTCATTAGTGGCTCTTTACATGCCCCCCCTTACAACCGAGGGTACGCATTTCTCCACACTCCCTTCACCATTTGTTTTTTTGCAGCATTTTTCCTAATGGCCATTCTGACTGCTGTGAGCTGATAGGTTTTTGTGATATGGGTATGCATGTCATTAAAATTTTTAAAATTCGTCATATTCCTATGCTTTTTTCTTTTCTCTTAAAAGAAAAAACCGTGAGTACAATATAGCTCTTGAAATTGTCTTCTTCGAAGGTTGCCCTCTTCAGAATTTTTTGGTCGATTTTTGACCCCAGAAATTTTCTGGAGGGCAGGTGCCATTTACAGAACTGCAAGTTGGTGAAAATTTAGTGACCTTTTGCAGTGGGTTCAAAGCTGCTGTTGTGGGAAACGGCCACAAGGAGGTAGCATTTCTCCATTCCCCAATCTGGGTACTAGGGCAGCAGAGCCTTTCTGGAAGTCATTGTCCTAGGTTGCAAATTAGAATGGAATTTGCCAGGAGAAATCCCCATAAGTTTATGTCTCATTACTTCTTCTTGGTTTTTAAATTTTTTTTTAATCTGGGTAAAGTTTAGTATATTGTTTGTCCTAGGTGTACACAATCTGGTTCATTTGTACATTATGTATGTCTATTAATGTACAGATCCTCTTCCCATGTAAAATATTACAGTGTTCCGTCGACCTCCCTTGCTATATGTTCGGTCTTTTTGATACATGTATATAATATGTATGTGTATATGTATAGTAACACTAATCTTCATTTCTCAATTTCCCCCTCCTTTCCTTTCAGATGAGCGTAGTTTGTTTTCTAAGCCTGTGAGTGTCTTTCTCTTTGGAAATATGTTCATCTGTGTCAGTTATTAGATAATGCCATAAGTGATAATATAGGATATAGGTGTTTTGCCTTCCGACCTACTTCATGTTTTGTGATTATCTCCAGGCTCATGTACGGTGCCTCAAAGAGCAGTGCTTCAATGTTTTCCATGGTTAATATTCCATTGTGTGCATGGACCATTTCTTCTTGGTGCATTCCTCTGTTGATGGACATTTCCGTTGCTTCCAAGTGTTGCCTCTGGTAAATATTGCTGGAGTGCAGAATTGCCAGCCTGTGATTTTTGATTTTCATTTTCTCAGGTGATAGACCCAGCAGTGGGTATGATTGATTGACTGGTATGGTAGCTCAACGTTTACCTTTTCAAGGCACCTCAACTGTGTTTTCATTAGTGGCTCTTACCATGTCCCCCTTAGAATCGAGGGTATGCATTTCTCCACAATCACGTCAGCATTTATAGTTTGCAGCATTTTTGTTGATGGCCATTCTGACTGGTGTGAGCTGATAGGTTTTTGTAATTTGGGTTTACATGTCTGTAAAAATTCCTACAATTCAACATTTCTCCACGGCCTTTTCTTTTCTGTTAAAAGAAAAAAGCAAAAAAGGGTTAGTATAATATACCTCTTCCAATTTTCTCTCTGGGAGGTTGCACTCTAGAATTTTTTGGTCGATTTTCGACCTCAGCATTTTTGGAGTGTCGGTGTCATTTACAGACCTGCAATTGGTGAATATTTAGTGACCTTTTGCAGTGGGTTTAAAGCTGCTGTTGTGGGAAACGGCCACAAGGATGCAGCATTTCTCCATTCCCAAATCTGGGTACTAGGGCAGCAGAGCCGTTCTGGAAGTCGTTTGCCTAGGTTGTAAATTTGAATGGAATGTGCCAGGAAAACCCCCCATAAGTTTATATCTCATTACTCCTAGTTCGTTATTTTAATTTTTTCAATTGGGGTAATGGTTAGAATGTTGCTTGTCCAAGGTGTACACACTCTGGTTCATCTACATATTCTATATACCTATTTATGTAGAGATCCTCTTCCCGTGTAAATTATTACAGAGTGTTCCGTAAACCTTCCTTGCTATATGGTCGGTCTTTTTGATATATGTATATCATATGTATTTGTGTACATATGGTAAGACTAATCTTCATTTATCCATTTCCCCCACCTTTCCTTTTAGATAAGCATAGTTTTTTTTTTTTTTTAATAAGTCTGTGATTGACTTTCTCTGTGGAAATATGTTCATTTGTGTCAGTTATGAGATAACGCCTATAAGTGATATCATAGGATATAGGACTTTTACTTTCCGACTTACCTCATGTTCTGTGATTATCTCCAAGATCATATATGGTGCCTCAAAGAGCACTGTTTCATTGTTTCCCATGGCTAGTTTTCATTGTGTACATGGACCACTTCTTCTTTATCCTTTCATCTGTTGATGGACATTTTGGTTGCTTCACTGTCTTGTCTATTGTGAATAAGGCTGCAGTGCAGCATTTGCAGCCGGGGTCTTCTTCATTCTGGTCTTCTCAGGTGAGAGGCCCATTGGTGCACCTGCTGGATTGAATGATACCTCAATTTTTCCTTTTAAACGCAGCTCCTTTCTGTTCTCATTATTAGCGTTTAACCCTTTTACATCTCACCAGCAGCTAGAGGGTACAGAGTTCTCTGAAACCTCTTCAGCATTTATTGTTTGTAGACTTTTTGCCAATGGTCAGTCGACTGGTGCGAGTTGAAAACCTTTTGTAGATTAGATTGCATGAGTCTAATACTTCCTGAGGCTGAGCTTTTATCCGTTGTCCTTTCTTTAAAAAGAGAGTGAGTAAAATTTACCTCTTCATAGTATCTTCTTGAAAATGTTGCCTGTTTTGAATTTTTTTTTATCCATTCCCTACCTCAGCACAATTTTGAGGGCAGGTGTCCTTTACAGCCCTGAGTCCTTGTGAATGGTAAGTGACCATTAGCTGTGGGTTAAAAGCTGCTCTTGCGGGAATCGGCCACAAGGCGGCAGCATTTCTCCTTTACCAAATCTGGTTACTAGGGCAACAGAGCCTTACTGGAAGTGGTGTTCTAGGTTGTAAATTAGAATGGAATGTGCGAGGAAAAAGCCCTTTAAGTTTATGTCTCATTACTTCTTGTTGGTATTTTTAACTTAATTGTTATTTTTTATCACAGCAAACTTGATTACAATGTTTTGTTTGTTCTCGGTGTGCAAGATGTGGTTCTTTCACACATATACATATATCTATTCTTCTTCGGATCCTTTTCCCATGTAGGTTATGACACAATGTTGAGTAGTCTTCTCTTGGTATTGCGTAGGTCTTTGGTGATTATATATTTCACATGTGTTTGTATCTCTCTGTTAACCTCAATATGGTAAGGTATCCAATCCTCACACCTTTCTATTTGGTGAACCATAAGTTTTTTTAATGAATCTATGATAGTGTTTCTCTGTGGAAATATCTTTGTTTGTATCATTTTTTAGGTAACCCCTATATGTGATATGATAGGATATGTGTCTTTCTCTTTCTCACTTGCTCCAAATTGCGTGATTACTTCTAGACTCATCTATGGTGCTGCAAATGGCATTGTTTCATTTTTTCACTAGCTCATATTCCATCTGTACAGGTAGCAGTTCTTCTTTGTCCACCCATCTGTCGGTGGACCTTTTGGTTACTTCCATAGCTTGGCTATTGTAATACTATGCAATGCAGATTTGCGTGCCTGTGTCCTTCCAATTCTGTCTTCTTAGTTTATAGGTCCAGGAATAGGTCTGCTGGATCATATGGTAGCTCAATGTTGACCTTTTAAAGGCACCTCTGTTCTGTTCTCCTTAGTGGCTCTTTCCAGGTTACGTCCCACTTAAAGTGGAGGGTATGTATTTCTTCCCAGCACCTTCAGCATTTTTTCTTTGTAGTTTCTGCTGATGGTTATTCTGAGTGGTGTGAGCTGATACTTCTTTGTGGTTGAATTTGCATGTGTCTCATAATGCGTAGAAATTGAGCTTTAAGACATGTGCTTTTTAATTTTCCAGCTGTGATTAGAGCTTATTTCTTCAAAGAGTTTTCTTAAAGTATGTGTCACCACTTGAAATATTTTGGCCATTATCTCCCTCAAGACATTTTGAGGGCAGGTTTCATTTACAGCCCTGCAGTACTTGTTCGTATGAAGTGACCATTAGCTCAGGCTTTAAACCTGCTTTTGCAGGTATCGGCCAAAGAGCGGCAGCCTTTCTACGTTCCCCTTGCTGGTACTAGGGAAACAGACCTACCGGCCAGAGGTGTACTTCGGTTATAAATTAGAGTGCAATGTGCCCGGATAAACCCACAAATGTTGATGTCTCCTTGCTTTTGTTTGTTTTTAAATTGAGTTTATATTTATTATTAGAGTAATATTCCATTGTGTACGTGGACCACTTCTTCTTGGTGCATTCCTCGGTTGATGGACATTTTCATTGCTTCCAAGTGCTGGCTATGGTACATCTTGCTGGCGTACAGGTGTGCCAGCCTGTGACTTTTGGATTCTCATTTTTGCAGGTGCTAGGCCAAGCAGTGGTTGTGATTGATTGACTGGTAGCTCAATGTTTCCCTTTCCAAAGCACCTACACTGTGTTTTCATTAGTGGCTCTTTACATGCCCCCCCTTACAACCGAGGGTACGCATTTCTCCACACTCCCTTCACCATTTGTTTTTTTGCAGCATTTTTCCTAATGGCCATTCTGACTGCTGTGAGCTGATAGGTTTTTGTGATATGGGTATGCATGTCATTAAAATTTTTAAAATTCGTCATATTCCTATGCTTTTTTCTTTTCTCTTAAAAGAAAAAACCGTGAGTACAATATAGCTCTTGAAATTGTCTTCTTCGAAGGTTGCCCTCTTCAGAATTTTTTGGTCGATTTTTGACCCCAGAAATTTTCTGGAGGGCAGGTGCCATTTACAGAACTGCAAGTTGGTGAAAATTTAGTGACCTTTTGCAGTGGGTTCAAAGCTGCTGTTGTGGGAAACGGCCACAAGGAGGTAGCATTTCTCCATTCCCCAATCTGGGTACTAGGGCAGCAGAGCCTTTCTGGAAGTCATTGTCCTAGGTTGCAAATTAGAATGGAATTTGCCAGGAGAAATCCCCATAAGTTTATGTCTCATTACTTCTTCTTGGTTTTTAAATTTTTTTTTAATCTGGGTAAAGTTTAGTATATTGTTTGTCCTAGGTGTACACAATCTGGTTCATTTGTACATTATGTATGTCTATTAATGTACAGATCCTCTTCCCATGTAAAATATTACAGTGTTCCGTCGACCTCCCTTGCTATATGTTCGGTCTTTTTGATACATGTATATAATATGTATGTGTATATGTATAGTAACACTAATCTTCATTTCTCAATTTCCCCCTCCTTTCCTTTCAGATGAGCGTAGTTTGTTTTCTAAGCCTGTGAGTGTCTTTCTCTTTGGAAATATGTTCATCTGTGTCAGTTATTAGATAATGCCATAAGTGATAATATAGGATATAGGTGTTTTGCCTTCCGACCTACTTCATGTTTTGTGATTATCTCCAGGCTCATGTACGGTGCCTCAAAGAGCAGTGCTTCAATGTTTTCCATGGTTAATATTCCATTGTGTGCATGGACCATTTCTTCTTGGTGCATTCCTCTGTTGATGGACATTTCCGTTGCTTCCAAGTGTTGCCTCTGGTAAATATTGCTGGAGTGCAGAATTGCCAGCCTGTGATTTTTGATTTTCATTTTCTCAGGTGATAGACCCAGCAGTGGGTATGATTGATTGACTGGTATGGTAGCTCAACGTTTACCTTTTCAAGGCACCTCAACTGTGTTTTCATTAGTGGCTCTTACCATGTCCCCCTTAGAATCGAGGGTATGCATTTCTCCACAATCACGTCAGCATTTATAGTTTGCAGCATTTTTGTTGATGGCCATTCTGACTGGTGTGAGCTGATAGGTTTTTGTAATTTGGGTTTACATGTCTGTAAAAATTCCTACAATTCAACATTTCTCCACGGCCTTTTCTTTTCTGTTAAAAGAAAAAAGCAAAAAAGGGTTAGTATAATATACCTCTTCCAATTTTCTCTCTGGGAGGTTGCACTCTAGAATTTTTTGGTCGATTTTCGACCTCAGCATTTTTGGAGGGTCGGTGTCATTTACAGACCTGCAATTGGTGAATATTTAGTGACCTTTTGCAGTGGGTTTAAAGCTGCTGTTGTGGGAAACGGCCACAAGGATGCAGCATTTCTCCATTCCCAAATCTGGGTACTAGGGCAGCAGAGCCGTTCTGGAAGTCGTTTGCCTAGGTTGTAAATTTGAATGGAATGTGCCAGGAAAACCCCCCATAAGTTTATATCTCATTACTCCTAGTTCGTTATTTTAATTTTTTCAATTGGGGTAATGGTTAGAATGTTGCTTGTCCAAGGTGTACACACTCTGGTTCATCTACATATTCTATATACCTATTTATGTAGAGATCCTCTTCCCGTGTAAATTATTACAGAGTGTTCCGTAAACCTTCCTTGCTATATGGTCGGTCTTTTTGATATATGTATATCATATGTATTTGTGTACATATGGTAAGACTAATCTTCATTTATCCATTTCCCCCACCTTTCCTTTTAGATAAGCATAGTTTTTTTTTTTTTTAATAAGTCTGTGATTGACTTTCTCTGTGGAAATATGTTCATTTGTGTCAGTTATGAGATAACGCCTATAAGTGATATCATAGGATATAGGACTTTTACTTTCCGACTTACCTCATGTTCTGTGATTATCTCCAAGATCATATATGGTGCCTCAAAGAGCACTGTTTCATTGTTTCCCATGGCTAGTTTTCATTGTGTACATGGACCACTTCTTCTTTATCCTTTCATCTGTTGATGGACATTTTGGTTGCTTCACTGTCTTGTCTATTGTGAATAAGGCTGCAGTGCAGCATTTGCAGCCGGGGTCTTCTTCATTCTGGTCTTCTCAGGTGAGAGGCCCATTGGTGCACCTGCTGGATTGAATGATACCTCAATTTTTCCTTTTAAACGCAGCTCCTTTCTGTTCTCATTATTAGCGTTTAACCCTTTTACATCTCACCAGCAGCTAGAGGGTACAGAGTTCTCTGAAACCTCTTCAGCATTTATTGTTTGTAGACTTTTTGCCAATGGTCAGTCGACTGGTGCGAGTTGAAAACCTTTTGTAGATTAGATTGCATGAGTCTAATACTTCCTGAGGCTGAGCTTTTATCCGTTGTCCTTTCTTTAAAAAGAGAGTGAGTAAAATTTACCTCTTCATAGTATCTTCTTGAAAATGTTGCCTGTTTTGAATTTTTTTTTATCCATTCCCTACCTCAGCACAATTTTGAGGGCAGGTGTCCTTTACAGCCCTGAGTCCTTGTGAATGGCAAGTGACCATTAGCTGTGGGTTAAAAGCTGCTCTTGCGGGAATCGGCCACAAGGCGGCAGCATTTCTCCTTTACCAAATCTGGTTACTAGGGCAACAGAGCCTTACTGGAAGTGGTGTTCTAGGTTGTAAATTAGAATGGAATGTGCGAGGAAAAAGCCCTTTAAGTTTATGTCTCATTACTTCTTGTTGGTATTTTTAACTTAATTGTTATTTTTTATCACAGCAAACTTGATTACAATGTTTTGTTTGTTCTCGGTGTGCAAGATGTGGTTCTTTCACACATATACATATATCTATTCTTCTTCGGATCCTTTTCCCATGTAGGTTATGACACAATGTTGAGTAGTCTTCTCTTGGTATTGCGTAGGTCTTTGGTGATTATATATTTCACATGTGTTTGTATCTCTCTGTTAACCTCAATATGGTAAGGTATCCAATCCTCACACCTTTCTATTTGGTGAACCATAAGTTTTTTTAATGAATCTATTATAGTGTTTCTCTGTGGAAATATCTTTGTTTGTATCATTTTTTAGATAACCCCTATATGTGATATGATAGGATATGTGTCTTTCTCTTTCTCACTTGCTCCAAATTGCGTGATTACTTCTAGACTCATCTATGGTGCTGCAAATGGCATTGTTTCATTTTTTCACTAGCTCATATTCCATCTGTACAGGTAGCAGTTCTTCTTTGTCCACCCATCTGTCGGTGGACCTTTTGGTTACTTCCATATCTTGGCTATTGTAATACTATGCAATGCAGATTTGCGTGCCTGTGTCCTTCCAATTCTGTCTTCTTAGTTTATAGGTCCAGGAATCGGTCTGCTGGATCATATGGTAGCTCAATGTTGACCTTTTAAAGGCACCTCTGTTCTGTTCTCCTTAGTGGCTCTTTCCAGGTTACGTCCCACTTAAAGTGGAGGGTATGTATTTCTTCCCAGCACCTTCAGCATTTTTTCTTTGTAGTTTCTGCTGATGGTTATTCTGAGTGGTGTGAGCTGATACTTCTTTGTGGTTGAATTTGCATGTGTCTCATAATGCGTAGAAATTGAGCTTTAAGACATGTGCTTTTTAATTTTCCAGCTGTGATTAGAGCTTATTTCTTCAAAGAGTTTTCTTAAAGTATGTGTCACCACTTGAAATATTTTGGCCATTATCTCCCTCAAGACATTTTGAGGGCAGGTTTCATTTACAGCCCTGCAGTACTTGTTCGTATGAAGTGACCATTAGCTCAGGCTTTAAACCTGCTTTTGCAGGTATCGGCCAAAGAGCGGCAGCCTTTCTACGTTCCCCTTGCTGGTACTAGGGAAACAGACCTACCGGCCAGAGGTGTACTTCGGTTATAAATTAGAGTGCAATGTGCCCGGATAAACCCACAAATGTTGATGTCTCCTTGCTTTTGTTTGTTTTTAAATTGAGTTTATATTTATTATTAGAGTAATATTCCATTGTGTACGTGGACCACTTCTTCTTGGTGCATTCCTCGGTTGATGGACATTTTCATTGCTTCCAAGTGCTGGCTATGGTACATCTTGCTGGCGTACAGGTGTGCCAGCCTGTGACTTTTGGATTCTCATTTTTGCAGGTGCTAGGCCAAGCAGTGGTTGTGATTGATTGACTGGTAGCTCAATGTTTCCCTTTCCAAAGCACCTACACTGTGTTTTCATTAGTGGCTCTTTACATGCCCCCCCTTACAACCGAGGGTACGCATTTCTCCACACTCCCTTCACCATTTGTTTTTTTGCAGCATTTTTCCTAATGGCCATTCTGACTGCTGTGAGCTGATAGGTTTTTGTGATATGGGTATGCATGTCATTAAAATTTTTAAAATTCGTCATATTCCTATGCTTTTTTCTTTTCTCTTAAAAGAAAAAACCGTGAGTACAATATAGCTCTTGAAATTGTCTTCTTCGAAGGTTGCCCTCTTCAGAATTTTTTGGTCGATTTTTGACCCCAGAAATTTTCTGGAGGGCAGGTGCCATTTACAGAACTGCAAGTTGGTGAAAATTTAGTGACCTTTTGCAGTGGGTTCAAAGCTGCTGTTGTGGGAAACGGCCACAAGGAGGTAGCATTTCTCCATTCCCCAATCTGGGTACTAGGGCAGCAGAGCCTTTCTGGAAGTCATTGTCCTAGGTTGCAAATTAGAATGGAATTTGCCAGGAGAAATCCCCATAAGTTTATGTCTCATTACTTCTTCTTGGTTTTTAAATTTTTTTTTAATCTGGGTAAAGTTTAGTATATTGTTTGTCCTAGGTGTACACAATCTGGTTCATTTGTACATTATGTATGTCTATTAATGTACAGATCCTCTTCCCATGTAAAATATTACAGTGTTCCGTCGACCTCCCTTGCTATATGTTCGGTCTTTTTGATACATGTATATAATATGTATGTGTATATGTATAGTAACACTAATCTTCATTTCTCAATTTCCCCCTCCTTTCCTTTCAGATGAGCGTAGTTTGTTTTCTAAGCCTGTGAGTGTCTTTCTCTTTGGAAATATGTTCATCTGTGTCAGTTATTAGATAATGCCATAAGTGATAATATAGGATATAGGTGTTTTGCCTTCCGACCTACTTCATGTTTTGTGATTATCTCCAGGCTCATGTACGGTGCCTCAAAGAGCAGTGCTTCAATGTTTTCCATGGTTAATATTCCATTGTGTGCATGGACCATTTCTTCTTGGTGCATTCCTCTGTTGATGGACATTTCCGTTGCTTCCAAGTGTTGCCTCTGGTAAATATTGCTGGAGTGCAGAATTGCCAGCCTGTGATTTTTGATTTTCATTTTCTCAGGTGATAGACCCAGCAGTGGGTATGATTGATTGACTGGTATGGTAGCTCAACGTTTACCTTTTCAAGGCACCTCAACTGTGTTTTCATTAGTGGCTCTTACCATGTCCCCCTTAGAATCGAGGGTATGCATTTCTCCACAATCACGTCAGCATTTATAGTTTGCAGCATTTTTGTTGATGGCCATTCTGACTGGTGTGAGCTGATAGGTTTTTGTAATTTGGGTTTACATGTCTGTAAAAATTCCT
The DNA here is from genome assembly GCF_965194825.1 of Balaenoptera physalus. Lineage (NCBI taxonomy): Eukaryota > Metazoa > Chordata > Mammalia > Artiodactyla > Balaenopteridae > Balaenoptera > Balaenoptera physalus. Next base: position 10,937 of record NW_028126568.1, read on the forward strand.
ACAATTCAACATTTCTCCACGGCCTTTTCTTTTCTGTTAAAAGAAAAAAGCAAAAAAGGGTTAGTATAATATACCTCTTCCAATTTTCTCTCTGGGAGGTTGCACTCTAGAATTTTTTGGTCGATTTTCGACCTCAGCATTTTTGGAGTGTCGGTGTCATTTACAGACCTGCAATTGGTGAATATTTAGTGACCTTTTGCAGTGGGTTTAAAGCTGCTGTTGTGGGAAACGGCCACAAGGATGCAGCATTTCTCCATTCCCAAATCTGGGTACTAGGGCAGCAGAGCCGTTCTGGAAGTCGTTTGCCTAGGTTGTAAATTTGAATGGAATGTGCCAGGAAAACCCCCCATAAGTTTATATCTCATTACTCCTAGTTCGTTATTTTAATTTTTTCAATTGGGGTAATGGTTAGAATGTTGCTTGTCCAAGGTGTACACACTCTGGTTCATCTACATATTCTATATACCTATTTATGTAGAGATCCTCTTCCCGTGTAAATTATTACAGAGTGTTCCGTAAACCTTCCTTGCTATATGGTCGGTCTTTTTGATATATGTATATCATATGTATTTGTGTACATATGGTAAGACTAATCTTCATTTATCCATTTCCCCCACCTTTCCTTTTAGATAAGCATAGTTTTTTTTTTTTTTTAATAAGTCTGTGATTGACTTTCTCTGTGGAAATATGTTCATTTGTGTCAGTTATGAGATAACGCCTATAAGTGATATCATAGGATATAGGACTTTTACTTTCCGACTTACCTCATGTTCTGTGATTATCTCCAAGATCATATATGGTGCCTCAAAGAGCACTGTTTCATTGTTTCCCATGGCTAGTTTTCATTGTGTACATGGACCACTTCTTCTTTATCCTTTCATCTGTTGATGGACATTTTGGTTGCTTCACTGTCTTGTCTATTGTGAATAAGGCTGCAGTGCAGCATTTGCAGCCGGGGTCTTCTTCATTCTGGTCTTCTCAGGTGAGAGGCCCATTGGTGCACCTGCTGGATTGAATGATACCTCAATTTTTCCTTTTAAACGCAGCTCCTTTCTGTTCTCATTATTAGCGTTTAACCCTTTTACATCTCACCAGCAGCTAGAGGGTACAGAGTTCTCTGAAACCTCTTCAGCATTTATTGTTTGTAGACTTTTTGCCAATGGTCAGTCGACTGGTGCGAGTTGAAAACCTTTTGTAGATTAGATTGCATGAGTCTAATACTTCCTGAGGCTGAGCTTTTATCCGTTGTCCTTTCTTTAAAAAGAGAGTGAGTAAAATTTACCTCTTCATAGTATCTTCTTGAAAATGTTGCCTGTTTTGAATTTTTTTTTATCCATTCCCTACCTCAGCACAATTTTGAGGGCAGGTGTCCTTTACAGCCCTGAGTCCTTGTGAATGGTAAGTGACCATTAGCTGTGGGTTAAAAGCTGCTCTTGCGGGAATCGGCCACAAGGCGGCAGCATTTCTCCTTTACCAAATCTGGTTACTAGGGCAACAGAGCCTTACTGGAAGTGGTGTTCTAGGTTGTAAATTAGAATGGAATGTGCGAGGAAAAAGCCCTTTAAGTTTATGTCTCATTACTTCTTGTTGGTATTTTTAACTTAATTGTTATTTTTTATCACAGCAAACTTGATTACAATGTTTTGTTTGTTCTCGGTGTGCAAGATGTGGTTCTTTCACACATATACATATATCTATTCTTCTTCGGATCCTTTTCCCATGTAGGTTATGACACAATGTTGAGTAGTCTTCTCTTGGTATTGCGTAGGTCTTTGGTGATTATATATTTCACATGTGTTTGTATCTCTCTGTTAACCTCAATATGGTAAGGTATCCAATCCTCACACCTTTCTATTTGGTGAACCATAAGTTTTTTTAATGAATCTATGATAGTGTTTCTCTGTGGAAATATCTTTGTTTGTATCATTTTTTAGGTAACCCCTATATGTGATATGATAGGATATGTGTCTTTCTCTTTCTCACTTGCTCCAAATTGCGTGATTACTTCTAGACTCATCTATGGTGCTGCAAATGGCATTGTTTCATTTTTTCACTAGCTCATATTCCATCTGTACAGGTAGCAGTTCTTCTTTGTCCACCCATCTGTCGGTGGACCTTTTGGTTACTTCCATAGCTTGGCTATTGTAATACTATGCAATGCAGATTTGCGTGCCTGTGTCCTTCCAATTCTGTCTTCTTAGTTTATAGGTCCAGGAATAGGTCTGCTGGATCATATGGTAGCTCAATGTTGACCTTTTAAAGGCACCTCTGTTCTGTTCTCCTTAGTGGCTCTTTCCAGGTTACGTCCCACTTAAAGTGGAGGGTATGTATTTCTTCCCAGCACCTTCAGCATTTTTTCTTTGTAGTTTCTGCTGATGGTTATTCTGAGTGGTGTGAGCTGATACTTCTTTGTGGTTGAATTTGCATGTGTCTCATAATGCGTAGAAATTGAGCTTTAAGACATGTGCTTTTTAATTTTCCAGCTGTGATTAGAGCTTATTTCTTCAAAGAGTTTTCTTAAAGTATGTGTCACCACTTGAAATATTTTGGCCATTATCTCCCTCAAGACATTTTGAGGGCAGGTTTCATTTACAGCCCTGCAGTACTTGTTCGTATGAAGTGACCATTAGCTCAGGCTTTAAACCTGCTTTTGCAGGTATCGGCCAAAGAGCGGCAGCCTTTCTACGTTCCCCTTGCTGGTACTAGGGAAACAGACCTACCGGCCAGAGGTGTACTTCGGTTATAAATTAGAGTGCAATGTGCCCGGATAAACCCACAAATGTTGATGTCTCCTTGCTTTTGTTTGTTTTTAAATTGAGTTTATATTTATTATTAGAGTAATATTCCATTGTGTACGTGGACCACTTCTTCTTGGTGCATTCCTCGGTTGATGGACATTTTCATTGCTTCCAAGTGCTGGCTATGGTACATCTTGCTGGCGTACAGGTGTGCCAGCCTGTGACTTTTGGATTCTCATTTTTGCAGGTGCTAGGCCAAGCAGTGGTTGTGATTGATTGACTGGTAGCTCAATGTTTCCCTTTCCAAAGCACCTACACTGTGTTTTCATTAGTGGCTCTTTACATGCCCCCCCTTACAACCGAGGGTACGCATTTCTCCACACTCCCTTCACCATTTGTTTTTTTGCAGCATTTTTCCTAATGGCCATTCTGACTGCTGTGAGCTGATAGGTTTTTGTGATATGGGTATGCATGTCATTAAAATTTTTAAAATTCGTCATATTCCTATGCTTTTTTCTTTTCTCTTAAAAGAAAAAACCGTGAGTACAATATAGCTCTTGAAATTGTCTTCTTCGAAGGTTGCCCTCTTCAGAATTTTTTGGTCGATTTTTGACCCCAGAAATTTTCTGGAGGGCAGGTGCCATTTACAGAACTGCAAGTTGGTGAAAATTTAGTGACCTTTTGCAGTGGGTTCAAAGCTGCTGTTGTGGGAAACGGCCACAAGGAGGTAGCATTTCTCCATTCCCCAATCTGGGTACTAGGGCAGCAGAGCCTTTCTGGAAGTCATTGTCCTAGGTTGCAAATTAGAATGGAATTTGCCAGGAGAAATCCCCATAAGTTTATGTCTCATTACTTCTTCTTGGTTTTTAAATTTTTTTTTAATCTGGGTAAAGTTTAGTATATTGTTTGTCCTAGGTGTACACAATCTGGTTCATTTGTACATTATGTATGTCTATTAATGTACAGATCCTCTTCCCATGTAAAATATTACAGTGTTCCGTCGACCTCCCTTGCTATATGTTCGGTCTTTTTGATACATGTATATAATATGTATGTGTATATGTATAGTAACACTAATCTTCATTTCTCAATTTCCCCCTCCTTTCCTTTCAGATGAGCGTAGTTTGTTTTCTAAGCCTGTGAGTGTCTTTCTCTTTGGAAATATGTTCATCTGTGTCAGTTATTAGATAATGCCATAAGTGATAATATAGGATATAGGTGTTTTGCCTTCCGACCTACTTCATGTTTTGTGATTATCTCCAGGCTCATGTACGGTGCCTCAAAGAGCAGTGCTTCAATGTTTTCCATGGTTAATATTCCATTGTGTGCATGGACCATTTCTTCTTGGTGCATTCCTCTGTTGATGGACATTTCCGTTGCTTCCAAGTGTTGCCTCTGGTAAATATTGCTGGAGTGCAGAATTGCCAGCCTGTGATTTTTGATTTTCATTTTCTCAGGTGATAGACCCAGCAGTGGGTATGATTGATTGACTGGTATGGTAGCTCAACGTTTACCTTTTCAAGGCACCTCAACTGTGTTTTCATTAGTGGCTCTTACCATGTCCCCCTTAGAATCGAGGGTATGCATTTCTCCACAATCACGTCAGCATTTATAGTTTGCAGCATTTTTGTTGATGGCCATTCTGACTGGTGTGAGCTGATAGGTTTTTGTAATTTGGGTTTACATGTCTGTAAAAATTCCTACAATTCAACATTTCTCCACGGCCTTTTCTTTTCTGTTAAAAGAAAAAAGCAAAAAAGGGTTAGTATAATATACCTCTTCCAATTTTCTCTCTGGGAGGTTGCACTCTAGAATTTTTTGGTCGATTTTCGACCTCAGCATTTTTGGAGTGTCGGTGTCATTTACAGACCTGCAATTGGTGAATATTTAGTGACCTTTTGCAGTGGGTTTAAAGCTGCTGTTGTGGGAAACGGCCACAAGGATGCAGCATTTCTCCATTCCCAAATCTGGGTACTAGGGCAGCAGAGCCGTTCTGGAAGTCGTTTGCCTAGGTTGTAAATTTGAATGGAATGTGCCAGGAAAACCCCCCATAAGTTTATATCTCATTACTCCTAGTTCGTTATTTTAATTTTTTCAATTGGGTTAATGGTTAGAATGTTGCTTGTCCAAGGTGTACACACTCTGGTTCATCTACATATTCTATATACCTATTTATGTAGAGATCCTCTTCCCGTGTAAATTATTACAGAGTGTTCCGTAAACCTTCCTTGCTATATGGTCGGTCTTTTTGATATATGTATATCATATGTATTTGTGTACATATGGTAAGACTAATCTTCATTTATCCATTTCCCCCACCTTTCCTTTTAGATAAGCATAGTTTTTTTTTTTTTTTAATAAGTCTGTGATTGACTTTCTCTGTGGAAATATGTTCATTTGTGTCAGTTATGAGATAACGCCTATAAGTGATATCATAGGATATAGGACTTTTACTTTCCGACTTACCTCATGTTCTGTGATTATCTCCAAGATCATATATGGTGCCTCAAAGAGCACTGTTTCATTGTTTCCCATGGCTAGTTTTCATTGTGTACATGGACCACTTCTTCTTTATCCTTTCATCTGTTGATGGACATTTTGGTTGCTTCACTGTCTTGTCTATTGTGAATAAGGCTGCAGTGCAGCATTTGCAGCCGGGGTCTTCTTCATTCTGGTCTTCTCAGGTGAGAGGCCCATTGGTGCACCTGCTGGATTGAATGATACCTCAATTTTTCCTTTTAAACGCAGCTCCTTTCTGTTCTCATTATTAGCGTTTAACCCTTTTACATCTCACCAGCAGCTAGAGGGTACAGAGTTCTCTGAAACCTCTTCAGCATTTATTGTTTGTAGACTTTTTGCCAATGGTCAGTCGACTGGTGCGAGTTGAAAACCTTTTGTAGATTAGATTGCATGAGTCTAATACTTCCTGAGGCTGAGCTTTTATCCGTTGTCCTTTCTTTAAAAAGAGAGTGAGTAAAATTTACCTCTTCATAGTATCTTCTTGAAAATGTTGCCTGTTTTGAATTTTTTTTTATCCATTCCCTACCTCAGCACAATTTTGAGGGCAGGTGTCCTTTACAGCCCTGAGTCCTTGTGAATGGTAAGTGACCATTAGCTGTGGGTTAAAAGCTGCTCTTGCGGGAATCGGCCACAAGGCAGCAGCATTTCTCCTTTACCAAATCTGGTTACTAGGGCAACAGAGCCTTACTGGAAGTGGTGTTCTAGGTTGTAAATTAGAATGGAATGTGCGAGGAAAAAGCCCTTTAAGTTTATGTCTCATTACTTCTTGTTGGTATTTTTAACTTAATTGTTATTTTTTATCACAGCAAACTTGATTACAATGTTTTGTTTGTTCTCGGTGTGCAAGATGTGGTTCTTTCACACATATACATATATCTATTCTTCTTCGGATCCTTTTCCCATGTAGGTTATGACACAATGTTGAGTAGTCTTCTCTTGGTATTGCGTAGGTCTTTGGTGATTATATATTTCACATGTGTTTGTATCTCTCTGTTAACCTCAATATGGTAAGGTATCCAATCCTCACACCTTTCTATTTGGTGAACCATAAGTTTTTTTAATGAATCTATGATAGTGTTTCTCTGTGGAAATATCTTTGTTTGTATCATTTTTTAGGTAACCCCTATATGTGATATGATAGGATATGTGTCTTTCTCTTTCTCACTTGCTCCAAATTGCGTGATTACTTCTAGACTCATCTATGGTGCTGCAAATGGCATTGTTTCATTTTTTCACTAGCTCATATTCCATCTGTACAGGTAGCAGTTCTTCTTTGTCCACCCATCTGTCGGTGGACCTTTTGGTTACTTCCATAGCTTGGCTATTGTAATACTATGCAATGCAGATTTGCGTGCCTGTGTCCTTCCAATTCTGTCTTCTTAGTTTATAGGTCCAGGAATAGGTCTGCTGGATCATATGGTAGCTCAATGTTGACCTTTTAAAGGCACCTCTGTTCTGTTCTCCTTAGTGGCTCTTTCCAGGTTACGTCCCACTTAAAGTGGAGGGTATGTATTTCTTCCCAGCACCTTCAGCATTTTTTCTTTGTAGTTTCTGCTGATGGTTATTCTGAGTGGTGTGAGCTGATACTTCTTTGTGGTTGAATTTGCATGTGTCTCATAATGCGTAGAAATTGAGCTTTAAGACATGTGCTTTTTAATTTTCCAGCTGTGATTAGAGCTTATTTCTTCAAAGAGTTTTCTTAAAGTATGTGTCACCACTTGAAATATTTTGGCCATTATCTCCCTCAAGACATTTTGAGGGCAGGTTTCATTTACAGCCCTGCAGTACTTGTTCGTATGAAGTGACCATTAGCTCAGGCTTTAAACCTGCTTTTGCAGGTATCGGCCAAAGAGCGGCAGCCTTTCTACGTTCCCCTTGCTGGTACTAGGGAAACAGACCTACCGGCCAGAGGTGTACTTCGGTTATAAATTAGAGTGCAATGTGCCCGGATAAACCCACAAATGTTGATGTCTCTTTGCTTTTGTTTGTTTTTAAATTGAGTTTATATTTATTATTAGAGTAATATTCCATTGTGTACGTGGACCACTTCTTCTCGGTGCATTCCTCGGTTGATGGACATTTTCATTGCTTCCAAGTGCTGGCTATGGTACATCTTGCTGGCGTACAGGTGTGCCAGCCTGTGACTTTTGGATTCTCATTTTTGCAGGTGCTAGGCCAAGCAGTGGTTGTGATTGATTGACTGGTAGCTCAATGTTTCCCTTTCCAAAGCACCTACACTGTGTTTTCATTAGTGGCTCTTTACATGCCCCCCCTTACAACCGAGGGTACGCATTTCTCCACACTCCCTTCACCATTTGTTTTTTTGCAGCATTTTTCCTAATGGCCATTCTGACTGCTGTGAGCTGATAGGTTTTTGTGATATGGGTATGCATGTCATTAAAATTTTTAAAATTCGTCATATTCCTATGCTTTTTTCTTTTCTCTTAAAAGAAAAAACCGTGAGTACAATATAGCTCTTGAAATTGTCTTCTTCGAAGGTTGCCCTCTTCAGAATTTTTTGGTCGATTTTTGACCCCAGAAATTTTCTGGAGGGCAGGTGCCATTTACAGAACTGCAAGTTGGTGAAAATTTAGTGACCTTTTGCAGTGGGTTCAAAGCTGCTGTTGTGGGAAACGGCCACAAGGAGGTAGCATTTCTCCATTCCCCAATCTGGGTACTAGGGCAGCAGAGCCTTTCTGGAAGTCATTGTCCTAGGTTGCAAATTAGAATGGAATTTGCCAGGAGAAATCCCCATAAGTTTATGTCTCATTACTTCTTCTTGGTTTTTAAATTTTTTTTTAATCTGGGTAAAGTTTAGTATATTGTTTGTCCTAGGTGTACACAATCTGGTTCATTTGTACATTATGTATGTCTATTAATGTACAGATCCTCTTCCCATGTAAAATATTACAGTGTTCCGTCGACCTCCCTTGCTATATGTTCGGTCTTTTTGATACATGTATATAATATGTATGTGTATATGTATAGTAACACTAATCTTCATTTCTCAATTTCCCCCTCCTTTCCTTTCAGATGAGCGTAGTTTGTTTTCTAAGCCTGTGAGTGTTTTTCTCTTTGGAAATACGTTCATCTGTGTCAGTTATTAGATAATGCCATAAGTGATAATATAGGATATAGGTGTTTTGCCTTCCGACCTACTTCATGTTTTGTGATTATCTCCAGGCTCATGTACGGTGCCTCAAAGAGCAGTGCTTCAATGTTTTCCATGGTTAATATTCCATTGTGTGCATGGACCATTTCTTCTTGGTGCATTCCTCTGTTGATGGACATTTCCGTTGCTTCCAAGTGTTGCCTCTGGTAAATATTGCTGGAGTGCAGAATTGCCAGCCTGTGATTTTTGATTTTCATTTTCTCAGGTGATAGACCCAGCAGTGGGTATGATTGATTGACTGGTATGGTAGCTCAACGTTTACCTTTTCAAGGCACCTCAACTGTGTTTTCATTAGTGGCTCTTACCATGTCCCCCTTAGAATCGAGGGTATGCATTTCTCCACAATCACGTCAGCATTTATAGTTTGCAGCATTTTTGTTGATGGCCATTCTGACTGGTGTGAGCTGATAGGTTTTTGTAATTTGGGTTTACATGTCTGTAAAAATTCCTACAATTCAACATTTCTCCACGGCCTTTTCTTTTCTGTTAAAAGAAAAAAGCAAAAAAGGGTTAGTATAATATACCTCTTCCAATTTTCTCTCTGGGAGGTTGCACTCTAGAATTTTTTGGTCGATTTTCGACCTCAGCATTTTTGGAGGGTCGGTGTCATTTACAGACCTGCAATTGGTGAATATTTAGTGACCTTTTGCAGTGGGTTTAAAGCTGCTGTTGTGGGAAACGGCCACAAGGATGCAGCATTTCTCCATTCCCAAATCTGGGTACTAGGGCAGCAGAGCCGTTCTGGAAGTCGTTTGCCTAGGTTGTAAATTTGAATGGAATGTGCCAGGAAAACCCCCCATAAGTTTATATCTCATTACTCCTAGTTCGTTATTTTAATTTTTTCAATTGGGGTAATGGTTAGAATGTTGCTTGTCCAAGGTGTACACACTCTGGTTCATCTACATATTCTATATACCTATTTATGTAGAGATCCTCTTCCCGTGTAAATTATTACAGAGTGTTCCGTAAACCTTCCTTGCTATATGGTCGGTCTTTTTGATATATGTATATCATATGTATTTGTGTACATATGGTAAGACTAATCTTCATTTATCCATTTCCCCCACCTTTCCTTTTAGATAAGCATAGTTTTTTTTTTTTAATAAGTCTGTGATTGACTTTCTCTGTGGAAATATGTTCATTTGTGTCAGTTATGAGATAACGCCTATAAGTGATATCATAGGATATAGGACTTTTACTTTCCGACTTACGTCATGTTCTGTGATTATCTCCAAGATCATATATGGTGCCTCAAAGAGCACTGTTTCATTGTTTCCCATGGCTAGTTTTCATTGTGTACATGGACCACTTCTTCTTTATCCTTTCATCTGTTGATGGACATTTTGGTTGCTTCACTGTCTTGTCTATTGTGAATAAGGCTGCAGTGCAGCATTTGCAGCCGGGGTCTTCTTCATTCTGGTCTTCTCAGGTGAGAGGCCCATTGGTGCACCTGCTGGATTGAATGATACCTCAATTTTTCCTTTTAAACGCAGCTCCTTTCTGTTCTCATTATTAGCGTTTAACCCTTTTACATCTCACCAGCAGCTAGAGGGTACACAGTTCTCTGAAACCTCTTCAGCATTTATTGTTTGTAGACTTTTTGCCAATGGTCAGTCGACTGGTGCGAGTTGAAAACCTTTTGTAGATTAGATTGCATGAGTCTAATACTTCCTGAGGCTGAGCTTTTATCCGTTGTCCTTTCTTTAAAAAGAGAGTGAGTAAAATTTACCTCTTCATAGTATCTTCTTGAAAATGTTGCCTGTTTTGAATTTTTTTTTATCCATTCCCTACCTCAGCACAATTTTGAGGGCAGGTGTCCTTTACAGCCCTGAGTCCTTGTGAATGGTAAGTGACCATTAGCTGTGGGTTAAAAGCTGCTCTTGCGGGAATCGGCCACAAGGCGGCAGCATTTCTCCTTTACCAAATCTGGTTACTAGGGCAACAGAGCCTTACTGGAAGTGGTGTTCTAGGTTGTAAATTAGAATGGAATGTGCGAGGAAAAAGCCCTTTAAGTTTATGTCTCATTACTTCTTGTTGGTATTTTTAACTTAATTGTTATTTTTTATCACAGCAAACTTGATTACAATGTTTTGTTTGTTCTCGGTGTGCAAGATGTGGTTCTTTCACACATATACATATATCTATTCTTCTTCGGATCCTTTTCCCATGTAGGTTATGACACAATGTTGAGTAGTCTTCTCTTGGTATTGCGTAGGTCTTTGGTGATTATATATTTCACATGTGTTTGTATCTCTCTGTTAACCTCAATATGGTAAGGTATCCAATCCTCACACCTTTCTATTTGGTGAACCATAAGTTTTTTTAATGAATCTATGATAGTGTTTCTCTGTGGAAATATCTTTGTTTGTATCATTTTTTAGGTAACCCCTATATGTGATATGATAGGATATGTGTTTTTCTCTTTCTCACTTGCTCCAAATTGCGTGATTACTTCTAGACTCATCTATGGTGCTGCAAATGGCATTGTTTCATTTTTTCACTAGCTCATATTCCATCTGTACAGGTAGCAGTTCTTCTTTGTCCACCCATCTGTCGGTGGACCTTTTGGTTACTTCCATATCTTGGCTATTGTAATACTATGCAATGCAGATTTGCGTGCCTGTGTCCTTCCAATTCTGTCTTCTTAGTTTATAGGTCCAGGAATAGGTCTGCTGGATCATATGGTAGCTCAATGTTGACCTTTTAAAGGCACCTCTGTTCTGTTCTCCTTAGTGGCTCTTTCCAGGTTACGTCCCACTTAAAGTGGAGGGTATGTATTTCTTCCCAGCACCTTCAGCATTTTTTCTTTGTAGTTTCTGCTGATGGTTATTCTGAGTGGTGTGAGCTGATACTTCTTTGTGGTTGAATTTGCATGTGTCTCATAATGCGTAGAAATTGAGCTTTAAGACATGTGCTTTTTAATTTTCCAGCTGTGATTAGAGCTTATTTCTTCAAAGAGTTTTCTTAAAGTATGTGTCACCACTTGAAATATTTTGGCCATTATCTCCCTCAAGACATTTTGAGGGCAGGTTTCATTTACAGCCCTGCAGTACTTGTTCGTATGAAGTGACCATTAGCTCAGGCTTTAAACCTGCTTTTGCAGGTATCGGCCAAAGAGCGGCAGCCTTTCTACGTTCCCCTTGCTGGTACTAGGGAAACAGACCTACCGGCCAGAGGTGTACTTCGGTTATAAATTAGAGTGCAATGTGCCCGGATAAACCCACAAATGTTGATGTCTCCTTGCTTTTGTTTGTTTTTAAATTGAGTTTATATTTATTATTAGAGTAATATTCCATTGTGTACGTGGACCACTTCTTCTTGGTGCATTCCTCGGTTGATGGACATTTTCATTGCTTCCAAGTGCTGGCTATGGTACATCTTGCTGGCGTACAGGTGTGCCAGCCTGTGACTTTTGGATTCTCATTTTTGCAGGTGCTAGGCCAAGCAGTGGTTGTGATTGATTGACTGGTAGCTCAATGTTTCCCTTTCCAAAGCACCTACACTGTGTTTTCATTAGTGGCTCTTTACATGCCCCCCCTTACAACCGAGGGTACGCATTTCTCCACACTCCCTTCACCATTTGTTTTTTTGCAGCATTTTTCCTAATGGCCATTCTGACTGCTGTGAGCTGATAGGTTTTTGTGATATGGGTATGCATGTCATTAAAATTTTTAAAATTCGTCATATTCCTATGCTTTTTTCTTTTCTCTTAAAAGAAAAAACCGTGAGTACAATATAGCTCTTGAAATTGTCTTCTTCGAAGGTTGCCCTCTTCAGAATTTTTTGGTCGATTTTTGACCCCAGAAATTTTCTGGAGGGCAGGTGCCATTTACAGAACTGCAAGTTGGTGAAAATTTAGTGACCTTTTGCAGTGGGTTCAAAGCTGCTGTTGTGGGAAACGGCCACAAGGAGGTAGCATTTCTCCATTCCCCAATCTGGGTACTAGGGCAGCAGAGCCTTTCTGGAAGTCATTGTCCTAGGTTGCAAATTAGAATGGAATTTGCCAGGAGAAATCCCCATAAGTTTATGTCTCATTACTTCTTCTTGGTTTTTAAATTTTTTTTTAATCTGGGTAAAGTTTAGTATATTGTTTGTCCTAGGTGTACACAATCTGGTTCATTTGTACATTATGTATGTCTATTAATGTACAGATCCTCTTCCCATGTAAAATATTACAGTGTTCCGTCGACCTCCCTTGCTATATGTTCGGTCTTTTTGATACATGTATATAATATGTATGTGTATATGTATAGTAACACTAATCTTCATTTCTCAATTTCCCCCTCCTTTCCTTTCAGATGAGCGTAGTTTGTTTTCTAAGCCTGTGAGTGTCTTTCTCTTTGGAAATATGTTCATCTGTGTCAGTTATTAGATAATGCCATAAGTGATAATATAGGATATAGGTGTTTTGCCTTCCGACCTACTTCATGTTTTGTGATTATCTCCAGGCTCATGTACGGTGCCTCAAAGAGCAGTGCTTCAATGTTTTCCATGGTTAATATTCCATTGTGTGCATGGACCATTTCTTCTTGGTGCATTCCTCTGTTGATGGACATTTCCGTTGCTTCCAAGTGTTGCCTCTGGTAAATATTGCTGGAGTGCAGAATTGCCAGCCTGTGATTTTTGATTTTCATTTTCTCAGGTGATAGACCCAGCAGTGGGTATGATTGATTGACTGGTATGGTAGCTCAACGTTTACCTTTTCAAGGCACCTCAACTGTGTTTTCATTAGTGGCTCTTACCATGTCCCCCTTAGAATCGAGGGTATGCATTTCTCCACAATCACGTCAGCATTTATAGTTTGCAGCATTTTTGTTGATGGCCATTCTGACTGGTGTGAGCTGATAGGTTTTTGTAATTTGGGTTTACATGTCTGTAAAAATTCCTACAATTCAACATTTCTCCACGGCCTTTTCTTTTCTGTTAAAAGAAAAAAGCAAAAAAGGGTTAGTATAATATACCTCTTCCAATTTTCTCTCTGGGAGGTTGCACTCTAGAATTTTTTGGTCGATTTTCGACCTCAGCATTTTTGGAGGGTCGGTGTCATTTACAGACCTGCAATTGGTGAATATTTAGTGACCTTTTGCAGTGGGTTTAAAGCTGCTGTTGTGGGAAACGGCCACAAGGATGCAGCATTTCTCCATTCCCAAATCTGGGTACTAGGGCAGCAGAGCCGTTCTGGAAGTCATTTGCCTAGGTTGTAAATTTGAATGGAATGTGCCAGGAAAACCCCCCATAAGTTTATATCTCATTACTCCTAGTTCGTTATTTTAATTTTTTCAATTGGGGTAATGGTTAGAATGTTGCTTGTCCAAGGTGTACACACTCTGGTTCATCTACATATTCTATATACCTATTTATGTAGAGATCCTCTTCCCGTGTAAATTATTACAGAGTGTTCCGTAAACCTTCCTTGCTATATGGTCGGTCTTTTTGATATATGTATATCATATGTATTTGTGTACATATGGTAAGACTAATCTTCATTTATCCATTTCCCCCACCTTTCCTTTTAGATAAGCATAGTTTTTTTTTTTTTTAATAAGTCTGTGATTGACTTTCTCTGTGGAAATATGTTCATTTGTGTCAGTTATGAGATAACGCCTATAAGTGATATCATAGGATATAGGACTTTTACTTTCCGACTTACCTCATGTTCTGTGATTATCTCCAAGATCATATATGGTGCCTCAAAGAGCACTGTTTCATTGTTTCCCATGGCTAGTTTTCATTGTGTACATGGACCACTTCTTCTTTATCCTTTCATCTGTTGATGGACATTTTGGTTGCTTCACTGTCTTGTCTATTGTGAATAAGGCTGCAGTGCAGCTTTTGCAGCCGGGGTCTTCTTCATTCTGGTCTTCTCAGGTGAGAGGCCCATTGGTGCACCTGCTGGATTGAATGATACCTCAATTTTTCCTTTTAAACGCAGCTCCTTTCTGTTCTCATTATTAGCGTTTAACCCTTTTACATCTCACCAGCAGCTAGAGGGTACACAGTTCTCTGAAACCTCTTCAGCATTTATTGTTTGTAGACTTTTTGCCAATGGTCAGTCGACTGGTGCGAGTTGAAAACATTTTGTAGATTAGATTGCATGAGTCTAATACTTCCTGAGGCTGAGCTTTTATCCGTTTTCCTTCCTTTAAAAAGAGAGTGAGTAAAACTTACCTCTTCATAGTATCTTCTTGAAAATGTTGCCTGTTTTGAATTTTTTTTATCCATTCCCTACCTCAGCACAATTTTGAGGGCAGGTGTCCTTTACAGCCCTGAGTCCTTGTGAATGGTAAGTGACCATTAGCTGTGGGTTAAAAGCTGCTCTTGCGGGAATCGGCCACAAGGCGGCAGCATTTCTCCTTTACCAAATCTGGTTACTAGGGCAACAGAGCCTTACTGGAAGTGGTGTTCTAGGTTGTAAATTAGAATGGAATGTGCGAGGAAAAAGCCCTTTAAGTTTATGTCTCATTACTTCTTGTTGGTATTTTTAACTTAATTGTTATTTTTTATCACAGCAAACTTGATTACAATGTTTTGTTTGTTCTCGGTGTGCAAGATGTGGTTCTTTCACACATATACATATATCTATTCTTCTTCGGATCCTTTTCCCATGTAGGTTATGACACAATGTTGAGTAGTCTTCTCTTGGTATTGCGTAGGTCTTTGGTGATTATATATTTCACATGTGTTTGTATCTCTCTGTTAACCTCAATATGGTAAGGTATCCAATCCTCACACCTTTCTATTTGGTGAACCATAAGTTTTTTTAATGAATCTATGATAGTGTTTCTCTGTGGAAATATCTTTGTTTGTATCATTTTTTAGGTAACCCCTATATGTGATATGATAGGATATGTGTCTTTCTCTTTCTCACTTGCTCCAAATTGCGTGATTACTTCTAGACTCATCTATGGTGCTGCAAATGGCATTGTTTCATTTTTTCACTAGCTCATATTCCATCTGTACAGGTAGCAGTTCTTCTTTGTCCACCCATCTGTCGGTGGACCTTTTGGTTACTTCCATATCTTGGCTATTGTAATACTATGCAATGCAGATTTGCGTGCCTGTGTCCTTCCAATTCTGTCTTCTTAGTTTATAGGTCCAGGAATAGGTCTGCTGGATCATATGGTAGCTCAATGTTGACCTTTTAAAGGCACCTCTGTTCTGTTCTCCTTAGTGGCTCTTTCCAGGTTACGTCCCACTTAAAGTGGAGGGTATGTATTTCTTCCCAGCACCTTCAGCATTTTTTCTTTGTAGTTTCTGCTGATGGTTATTCTGAGTGGTGTGAGCTGATACTTCTTTGTGGTTGAATTTGCATGTGTCTCATAATGCGTAGAAATTGAGCTTTAAGACATGTGCTTTTTAATTTTCCAGCTGTGATTAGAGCTTATTTCTTCAAAGAGTTTTCTTAAAGTATGTGTCACCACTTGAAATATTTTGGCCATTATCTCCCTCAAGACATTTTGAGGGCAGGTTTCATTTACAGCCCTGCAGTACTTGTTCGTATGAAGTGACCATTAGCTCAGGCTTTAAACCTGCTTTTGCAGGTATCGGCCAAAGAGCGGCAGCCTTTCTACGTTCCCCTTGCTGGTACTAGGGAAACAGACCTACCGGCCAGAGGTGTACTTCGGTTATAAATTAGAGTGCAATGTGCCCGGATAAACCCACAAATGTTGATGTCTCCTTGCTTTTGTTTGTTTTTAAATTGAGTTTATATTTATTATTAGAGTAATATTCCATTGTGTACGTGGACCACTTCTTCTTGGTGCATTCCTCGGTTGATGGACATTTTCATTGCTTCCAAGTGCTGGCTATGGTACATCTTGCTGGCGTACAGGTGTGCCAGCCTGTGACTTTTGGATTCTCATTTTTGCAGGTGCTAGGCCAAGCAGTGGTTGTGATTGATTGACTGGTAGCTCAATGTTTCCCTTTCCAAAGCACCTACACTGTGTTTTCATTAGTGGCTCTTTACATGCCCCCCCTTACAACCGAGGGTACGCATTTCTCCACACTCCCTTCACCATTTGTTTTTTTGCAGCATTTTTCCTAATGGCCATTCTGACTGCTGTGAGCTGATAGGTTTTTGTGATATGGGTATGCATGTCATTAAAATTTTTAAAATTCGTCATATTCCTATGCTTTTTTCTTTTCTCTTAAAAGAAAAAACCGTGAGTACAATATAGCTCTTGAAATTGTCTTCTTCGAAGGTTGCCCTCTTCAGAATTTTTTGGTCGATTTTTGACCCCAGAAATTTTCTGGAGGGCAGGTGCCATTTACAGAACTGCAAGTTGGTGAAAATTTAGTGACCTTTTGCAGTGGGTTCAAAGCTGCTGTTGTGGGAAACGGCCACAAGGAGGTAGCATTTCTCCATTCCCCAATCTGGGTACTAGGGCAGCAGAGCCTTTCTGGAAGTCATTGTCCTAGGTTGCAAATTAGAATGGAATTTGCCAGGAGAAATCCCCATAAGTTTATGTCTCATTACTTCTTCTTGGTTTTTAAATTTTTTTTTAATCTGGGTAAAGTTTAGTATATTGTTTGTCCTAGGTGTACACAATCTGGTTCATTTGTACATTATGTATGTCTATTAATGTACAGATCCTCTTCCCATGTAAAATATTACAGTGTTCCGTCGACCTCCCTTGCTATATGTTCGGTCTTTTTGATACATGTATATAATATGTATGTGTATATGTATAGTAACACTAATCTTCATTTCTCAATTTCCCCCTCCTTTCCTTTCAGATGAGCGTAGTTTGTTTTCTAAGCCTGTGAGTGTCTTTCTCTTTGGAAATATGTTCATCTGTGTCAGTTATTAGATAATGCCATAAGTGATAATATAGGATATAGGTGTTTTGCCTTCCGACCTACTTCATGTTTTGTGATTATCTCCAGGCTCATGTACGGTGCCTCAAAGAGCAGTGCTTCAATGTTTTCCATGGTTAATATTCCATTGTGTGCATGGACCATTTCTTCTTGGTGCATTCCTCTGTTGATGGACATTTCCGTTGCTTCCAAGTGTTGCCTCTGGTAAATATTGCTGGAGTGCAGAATTGCCAGCCTGTGATTTTTGATTTTCATTTTCTCAGGTGATAGACCCAGCAGTGGGTATGATTGATTGACTGGTATGGTAGCTCAACGTTTACCTTTTCAAGGCACCTCAACTGTGTTTTCATTAGTGGCTCTTACCATGTCCCCCTTAGAATCGAGGGTATGCATTTCTCCACAATCACGTCAGCATTTATAGTTTGCAGCATTTTTGTTGATGGCCATTCTGACTGGTGTGAGCTGATAGGTTTTTGTAATTTGGGTTTACATGTCTGTAAAAATTCCTACAATTCAACATTTCTCCACGGCCTTTTCTTTTCTGTTAAAAGAAAAAAGCAAAAAAGGGTTAGTATAATATACCTCTTCCAATTTTCTCTCTGGGAGGTTGCACTCTAGAATTTTTTGGTCGATTTTCGACCTCAGCATTTTTGGAGGGTCGGTGTCATTTACAGACCTGCAATTGGTGAATATTTAGTGACCTTTTGCAGTGGGTTTAAAGCTGCTGTTGTGGGAAACGGCCACAAGGATGCAGCATTTCTCCATTCCCAAATCTGGGTACTAGGGCAGCAGAGCCGTTCTGGAAGTCATTTGCCTAGGTTGTAAATTTGAATGGAATGTGCCAGGAAAACCCCCCATAAGTTTATATCTCATTACTCCTAGTTCGTTATTTTAATTTTTTCAATTGGGGTAATGGTTAGAATGTTGCTTGTCCAAGGTGTACACACTCTGGTTCATCTACATATTCTATATACCTATTTATGTAGAGATCCTCTTCCCGTGTAAATTATTACAGAGTGTTCCGTAAACCTTCCTTGCTATATGGTCGGTCTTTTTGATATATGTATATCATATGTATTTGTGTACATATGGTAAGACTAATCTTCATTTATCCATTTCCCCCACCTTTCCTTTTAGATAAGCATAGTTTTTTTTTTTTTTAATAAGTCTGTGATTGACTTTCTCTGTGGAAATATGTTCATTTGTGTCAGTTATGAGATAACGCCTATAAGTGATATCATAGGATATAGGACTTTTACTTTCCGACTTACCTCATGTTCTGTGATTATCTCCAAGATCATATATGGTGCCTCAAAGAGCACTGTTTCATTGTTTCCCATGGCTAGTTTTCATTGTGTACATGGACCACTTCTTCTTTATCCTTTCATCTGTTGATGGACATTTTGGTTGCTTCACTGTCTTGTCTATTGTGAATAAGGCTGCAGTGCAGCTTTTGCAGCCGGGGTCTTCTTCATTCTGGTCTTCTCAGGTGAGAGGCCCATTGGTGCACCTGCTGGATTGAATGATACCTCAATTTTTCCTTTTAAACGCAGCTCCTTTCTGTTCTCATTATTAGCGTTTAACCCTTTTACATCTCACCAGCAGCTAGAGGGTACACAGTTCTCTGAAACCTCTTCAGCATTTATTGTTTGTAGACTTTTTGCCAATGGTCAGTCGACTGGTGCGAGTTGAAAACATTTTGTAGATTAGATTGCATGAGTCTAATACTTCCTGAGGCTGAGCTTTTATCCGTTTTCCTTCCTTTAAAAAGAGAGTGAGTAAAACTTACCTCTTCATAGTATCTTCTTGAAAATGTTGCCTGTTTTGAATTTTTTTTATCCATTCCCTACCTCAGCACAATTTTGAGGGCAGGTGTCCTTTACAGCCCTGAGTCCTTGTGAATGGTAAGTGACCATTAGCTGTGGGTTAAAAGCTGCTCTTGCGGGAATCGGCCACAAGGCGGCAGCATTTCTCCTTTACCAAATCTGGTTACTAGGGCAACAGAGCCTTACTGGAAGTGGTGTTCTAGGTTGTAAATTAGAATGGAATGTGCGAGGAAAAAGCCCTTTAAGTTTATGTCTCATTACTTCTTGTTGGTATTTTTAACTTAATTGTTATTTTTTATCACAGCAAACTTGATTACAATGTTTTGTTTGTTCTCGGTGTGCAAGATGTGGTTCTTTCACACATATACATATATCTATTCTTCTTCGGATCCTTTTCCCATGTAGGTTATGACACAATGTTGAGTAGTCTTCTCTTGGTATTGCGTAGGTCTTTGGTGATTATATATTTCACATGTGTTTGTATCTCTCTGTTAACCTCAATATGGTAAGGTATCCAATCCTCACACCTTTCTATTTGGTGAACCATAAGTTTTTTTAATGAATCTATGATAGTGTTTCTCTGTGGAAATATCTTTGTTTGTATCATTTTTTAGGTAACCCCTATATGTGATATGATAGGATATGTGTTTTTCTCTTTCTCACTTGCTCCAAATTGCGTGATTACTTCTAGACTCATCTATGGTGCTGCAAATGGCATTGTTTCATTTTTTCACTAGCTCATATTCCATCTGTACAGGTAGCAGTTCTTCTTTGTCCACCCATCTGTCGGTGGACCTTTTGGTTACTTCCATATCTTGGCTATTGTAATACTATGCAATGCAGATTTGCGTGCCTGTGTCCTTCCAATTCTGTCTTCTTAGTTTATAGGTCCAGGAATAGGTCTGCTGGATCATATGGTAGCTCAATGTTGACCTTTTAAAGGCACCTCTGTTCTGTTCTCCTTAGTGGCTCTTTCCAGGTTACGTCCCACTTAAAGTGGAGGGTATGTATTTCTTCCCAGCACCTTCAGCATTTTTTCTTTGTAGTTTCTGCTGATGGTTATTCTGAGTGGTGTGAGCTGATACTTCTTTGTGGTTGAATTTGCATGTGTCTCATAATGCGTAGAAATTGAGCTTTAAGACATGTGCTTTTTAATTTTCCAGCTGTGATTAGAGCTTATTTCTTCAAAGAGTTTTCTTAAAGTATGTGTCACCACTTGAAATATTTTGGCCATTATCTCCCTCAAGACATTTTGAGGGCAGGTTTCATTTACAGCCCTGCAGTACTTGTTCGTATGAAGTGACCATTAGCTCAGGCTTTAAACCTGCTTTTGCAGGTATCGGCCAAAGAGCGGCAGCCTTTCTACGTTCCCCTTGCTGGTACTAGGGAAACAGACCTACCGGCCAGAGGTGTACTTCGGTTATAAATTAGAGTGCAATGTGCCCGGATAAACCCACAAATGTTGATGTCTCCTTGCTTTTGTTTGTTTTTAAATTGAGTTTATATTTATTATTAGAGTAATATTCCATTGTGTACGTGGACCACTTCTTCTTGGTGCATTCCTCGGTTGATGGACATTTTCATTGCTTCCAAGTGCTGGCTATGGTACATCTTGCTGGCGTACAGGTGTGCCAGCCTGTGACTTTTGGATTCTCATTTTTGCAGGTGCTAGGCCAAGCAGTGGTTGTGATTGATTGACTGGTAGCTCAATGTTTCCCTTTCCAAAGCACCTACACTGTGTTTTCATTAGTGGCTCTTTACATGCCCCCCCTTACAACCGAGGGTACGCATTTCTCCACACTCCCTTCACCATTTGTTTTTTTGCAGCATTTTTCCTAATGGCCATTCTGACTGCTGTGAGCTGATAGGTTTTTGTGATATGGGTATGCATGTCATTAAAATTTTTAAAATTCGTCATATTCCTATGCTTTTTTCTTTTCTCTTAAAAGAAAAAACCGTGAGTACAATATAGCTCTTGAAATTGTCTTCTTCGAAGGTTGCCCTCTTCAGAATTTTTTGGTCGATTTTTGACCCCAGAAATTTTCTGGAGGGCAGGTGCCATTTACAGAACTGCAAGTTGGTGAAAATTTAGTGACCTTTTGCAGTGGGTTCAAAGCTGCTGTTGTGGGAAACGGCCACAAGGAGGTAGCATTTCTCCATTCCCCAATCTGGGTACTAGGGCAGCAGAGCCTTTCTGGAAGTCATTGTCCTAGGTTGCAAATTAGAATGGAATTTGCCAGGAGAAATCCCCATAAGTTTATGTCTCATTACTTCTTCTTGGTTTTTAAATTTTTTTTTAATCTGGGTAAAGTTTAGTATATTGTTTGTCCTAGGTGTACACAATCTGGTTCATTTGTACATTATGTATGTCTATTAATGTACAGATCCTCTTCCCATGTAAAATATTACAGTGTTCCGTCGACCTCCCTTGCTATATGTTCGGTCTTTTTGATACATGTATATAATATGTATGTGTATATGTATAGTAACACTAATCTTCATTTCTCAATTTCCCCCTCCTTTCCTTTCAGATGAGCGTAGTTTGTTTTCTAAGCCTGTGAGTGTCTTTCTCTTTGGAAATATGTTCATCTGTGTCAGTTATTAGATAATGCCATAAGTGATAATATAGGATATAGGTGTTTTGCCTTCCGACCTACTTCATGTTTTGTGATTATCTCCAGGCTCATGTACGGTGCCTCAAAGAGCAGTGCTTCAATGTTTTCCATGGTTAATATTCCATTGTGTGCATGGACCATTTCTTCTTGGTGCATTCCTCTGTTGATGGACATTTCCGTTGCTTCCAAGTGTTGCCTATGGTAAATATTGCTGGAGTGCAGAATTGCCAGCCTGTGATTTTTGATTTTCATTTTCTCAAGTGATAGACCCAGCAGTGGGTATGATTGATTGACTGGTATGGTAGCTCAACGTTTACCTTTTCAAGGCACCTCAACTGTGTTTTCATTAGTGGCTCTTACCATGTCCCCCTTAGAATCGAGGGTATGCATTTCTCCACAATCACGTCAGCATTTATAGTTTGCAGCATTTTTGTTGATGGCCATTCTGACTGGTGTGAGCTGATAGGTTTTTGTAATTTGGGTTTACATGTCTGTAAAAATTCCTACAATTCAACATTTCTCCACGGCCTTTTCTTTTCTGTTAAAAGAAAAAAGCAAAAAAGGGTTAGTATAATATACCTCTTCCAATTTTCTCTCTGGGAGGTTGCACTCTAGAATTTTTTGGTCGATTTTCGACCTCAGCATTTTTGGAGGGTCGGTGTCATTTACAGACCTGCAATTGGTGAATATTTAGTGACCTTTTGCAGTGGGTTTAAAGCTGCTGTTGTGGGAAACGGCCACAAGGATGCAGCATTTCTCCATTCCCAAATCTGGGTACTAGGGCAGCAGAGCCGTTCTGGAAGTCGTTTGCCTAGGTTGTAAATTTGAATGGAATGTGCCAGGAAAACCCCCCATAAGTTTATATCTCATTACTCCTAGTTCGTTATTTTAATTTTTTCAATTGGGGTAATGGTTAG
Source organism: Balaenoptera physalus (assembly GCF_965194825.1). Classification (NCBI taxonomy): domain Eukaryota; kingdom Metazoa; phylum Chordata; class Mammalia; order Artiodactyla; family Balaenopteridae; genus Balaenoptera; species Balaenoptera physalus. Next base: position 33,542 of record NW_028126568.1, read on the forward strand.
AATGTTGCTTGTCCAAGGTGTACACACTCTGGTTCATCTACATATTCTATATACCTATTTATGTAGAGATCCTCTTCCCGTGTAAATTATTACAGAGTGTTCCGTAAACCTTCCTTGCTATATGGTCGGTCTTTTTGATATATGTATATCATATGTATTTGTGTACATATGGTAAGACTAATCTTCATTTATCCATTTCCCCCACCTTTCCTTTTAGATAAGCATAGTTTTTTTTTTTTTTTAATAAGTCTGTGATTGACTTTCTCTGTGGAAATATGTTCATTTGTGTCAGTTATGAGATAACGCCTATAAGTGATATCATAGGATATAGGACTTTTACTTTCCGACTTACCTCATGTTCTGTGATTATCTCCAAGATCATATATGGTGCCTCAAAGAGCACTGTTTCATTGTTTCCCATGGCTAGTTTTCATTGTGTACATGGACCACTTCTTCTTTATCCTTTCATCTGTTGATGGACATTTTGGTTGCTTCACTGTCTTGTCTATTGTGAATAAGGCTGCAGTGCAGCATTTGCAGCCGGGGTCTTCTTCATTCTGGTCTTCTCAGGTGAGAGGCCCATTGGTGCACCTGCTGGATTGAATGATACCTCAATTTTTCCTTTTAAACGCAGCTCCTTTCTGTTCTCATTATTAGCGTTTAACCCTTTTACATCTCACCAGCAGCTAGAGGGTACAGAGTTCTCTGAAACCTCTTCAGCATTTATTGTTTGTAGACTTTTTGCCAATGGTCAGTCGACTGGTGCGAGTTGAAAACCTTTTGTAGATTAGATTGCATGAGTCTAATACTTCCTGAGGCTGAGCTTTTATCCGTTGTCCTTTCTTTAAAAAGAGAGTGAGTAAAATTTACCTCTTCATAGTATCTTCTTGAAAATGTTGCCTGTTTTGAATTTTTTTTTATCCATTCCCTACCTCAGCACAATTTTGAGGGCAGGTGTCCTTTACAGCCCTGAGTCCTTGTGAATGGCAAGTGACCATTAGCTGTGGGTTAAAAGCTGCTCTTGCGGGAATCGGCCACAAGGCGGCAGCATTTCTCCTTTACCAAATCTGGTTACTAGGGCAACAGAGCCTTACTGGAAGTGGTGTTCTAGGTTGTAAATTAGAATGGAATGTGCGAGGAAAAAGCCCTTTAAGTTTATGTCTCATTACTTCTTGTTGGTATTTTTAACTTAATTGTTATTTTTTATCACAGCAAACTTGATTACAATGTTTTGTTTGTTCTCGGTGTGCAAGATGTGGTTCTTTCACACATATACATATATCTATTCTTCTTCGGATCCTTTTCCCATGTAGGTTATGACACAATGTTGAGTAGTCTTCTCTTGGTATTGCGTAGGTCTTTGGTGATTATATATTTCACATGTGTTTGTATCTCTCTGTTAACCTCAATATGGTAAGGTATCCAATCCTCACACCTTTCTATTTGGTGAACCATAAGTTTTTTTAATGAATCTATGATAGTGTTTCTCTGTGGAAATATCTTTGTTTGTATCATTTTTTAGGTAACCCCTATATGTGATATGATAGGATATGTGTCTTTCTCTTTCTCACTTGCTCCAAATTGCGTGATTACTTCTAGACTCATCTATGGTGCTGCAAATGGCATTGTTTCATTTTTTCACTAGCTCATATTCCATCTGTACAGGTAGCAGTTCTTCTTTGTCCACCCATCTGTCGGTGGACCTTTTGGTTACTTCCATAGCTTGGCTATTGTAATACTATGCAATGCAGATTTGCGTGCCTGTGTCCTTCCAATTCTGTCTTCTTAGTTTATAGGTCCAGGAATAGGTCTGCTGGATCATATGGTAGCTCAATGTTGACCTTTTAAAGGCACCTCTGTTCTGTTCTCCTTAGTGGCTCTTTCCAGGTTACGTCCCACTTAAAGTGGAGGGTATGTATTTCTTCCCAGCACCTTCAGCATTTTTTCTTTGTAGTTTCTGCTGATGGTTATTCTGAGTGGTGTGAGCTGATACTTCTTTGTGGTTGAATTTGCATGTGTCTCATAATGCGTAGAAATTGAGCTTTAAGACATGTGCTTTTTAATTTTCCAGCTGTGATTAGAGCTTATTTCTTCAAAGAGTTTTCTTAAAGTATGTGTCACCACTTGAAATATTTTGGCCATTATCTCCCTCAAGACATTTTGAGGGCAGGTTTCATTTACAGCCCTGCAGTACTTGTTCGTATGAAGTGACCATTAGCTCAGGCTTTAAACCTGCTTTTGCAGGTATCGGCCAAAGAGCGGCAGCCTTTCTACGTTCCCCTTGCTGGTACTAGGGAAACAGACCTACCGGCCAGAGGTGTACTTCGGTTATAAATTAGAGTGCAATGTGCCCGGATAAACCCACAAATGTTGATGTCTCCTTGCTTTTGTTTGTTTTTAAATTGAGTTTATATTTATTATTAGAGTAATATTCCATTGTGTACGTGGACCACTTCTTCTTGGTGCATTCCTCGGTTGATGGACATTTTCATTGCTTCCAAGTGCTGGCTATGGTACATCTTGCTGGCGTACAGGTGTGCCAGCCTGTGACTTTTGGATTCTCATTTTTGCAGGTGCTAGGCCAAGCAGTGGTTGTGATTGATTGACTGGTAGCTCAATGTTTCCCTTTCCAAAGCACCTACACTGTGTTTTCATTAGTGGCTCTTTACATGCCCCCCCTTACAACCGAGGGTACGCATTTCTCCACACTCCCTTCACCATTTGTTTTTTTGCAGCATTTTTCCTAATGGCCATTCTGACTGCTGTGAGCTGATAGGTTTTTGTGATATGGGTATGCATGTCATTAAAATTTTTAAAATTCGTCATATTCCTATGCTTTTTTCTTTTCTCTTAAAAGAAAAAACCGTGAGTACAATATAGCTCTTGAAATTGTCTTCTTCGAAGGTTGCCCTCTTCAGAATTTTTTGGTCGATTTTTGACCCCAGAAATTTTCTGGAGGGCAGGTGCCATTTACAGAACTGCAAGTTGGTGAAAATTTAGTGACCTTTTGCAGTGGGTTCAAAGCTGCTGTTGTGGGAAACGGCCACAAGGAGGTAGCATTTCTCCATTCCCCAATCTGGGTACTAGGGCAGCAGAGCCTTTCTGGAAGTCATTGTCCTAGGTTGCAAATTAGAATGGAATTTGCCAGGAGAAATCCCCATAAGTTTATGTCTCATTACTTCTTCTTGGTTTTTAAATTTTTTTTTAATCTGGGTAAAGTTTAGTATATTGTTTGTCCTAGGTGTACACAATCTGGTTCATTTGTACATTATGTATGTCTATTAATGTACAGATCCTCTTCCCATGTAAAATATTACAGTGTTCCGTCGACCTCCCTTGCTATATGTTCGGTCTTTTTGATACATGTATATAATATGTATGTGTATATGTATAGTAACACTAATCTTCATTTCTCAATTTCCCCCTCCTTTCCTTTCAGATGAGCGTAGTTTGTTTTCTAAGCCTGTGAGTGTCTTTCTCTTTGGAAATATGTTCATCTGTGTCAGTTATTAGATAATGCCATAAGTGATAATATAGGATATAGGTGTTTTGCCTTCCGACCTACTTCATGTTTTGTGATTATCTCCAGGCTCATGTACGGTGCCTCAAAGAGCAGTGCTTCAATGTTTTCCATGGTTAATATTCCATTGTGTGCATGGACCATTTCTTCTTGGTGCATTCCTCTGTTGATGGACATTTCCGTTGCTTCCAAGTGTTGCCTCTGGTAAATATTGCTGGAGTGCAGAATTGCCAGCCTGTGATTTTTGATTTTCATTTTCTCAGGTGATAGACCCAGCAGTGGGTATGATTGATTGACTGGTATGGTAGCTCAACGTTTACCTTTTCAAGGCACCTCAACTGTGTTTTCATTAGTGGCTCTTACCATGTCCCCCTTAGAATCGAGGGTATGCATTTCTCCACAATCACGTCAGCATTTATAGTTTGCAGCATTTTTGTTGATGGCCATTCTGACTGGTGTGAGCTGATAGGTTTTTGTAATTTGGGTTTACATGTCTGTAAAAATTCCTACAATTCAACATTTCTCCACGGCCTTTTCTTTTCTGTTAAAAGAAAAAAGCAAAAAAGGGTTAGTATAATATACCTCTTCCAATTTTCTCTCTGGGAGGTTGCACTCTAGAATTTTTTGGTCGATTTTCGACCTCAGCATTTTTGGAGTGTCGGTGTCATTTACAGACCTGCAATTGGTGAATATTTAGTGACCTTTTGCAGTGGGTTTAAAGCTGCTGTTGTGGGAAACGGCCACAAGGATGCAGCATTTCTCCATTCCCAAATCTGGGTACTAGGGCAGCAGAGCCGTTCTGGAAGTCGTTTGCCTAGGTTGTAAATTTGAATGGAATGTGCCAGGAAAACCCCCCATAAGTTTATATCTCATTACTCCTAGTTCGTTATTTTAATTTTTTCAATTGGGGTAATGGTTAGAATGTTGCTTGTCCAAGGTGTACACACTCTGGTTCATCTACATATTCTATATACCTATTTATGTAGAGATCCTCTTCCCGTGTAAATTATTACAGAGTGTTCCGTAAACCTTCCTTGCTATATGGTCGGTCTTTTTGATATATGTATATCATATGTATTTGTGTACATATGGTAAGACTAATCTTCATTTATCCATTTCCCCCACCTTTCCTTTTAGATAAGCATAGTTTTTTTTTTTTTTAATAAGTCTGTGATTGACTTTCTCTGTGGAAATATGTTCATTTGTGTCAGTTATGAGATAACGCCTATAAGTGATATCATAGGATATAGGACTTTTACTTTCCGACTTACCTCATGTTCTGTGATTATCTCCAAGATCATATATGGTGCCTCAAAGAGCACTGTTTCATTGTTTCCCATGGCTAGTTTTCATTGTGTACATGGACCACTTCTTCTTTATCCTTTCATCTGTTGATGGACATTTTGGTTGCTTCACTGTCTTGTCTATTGTGAATAAGGCTGCAGTGCAGCATTTGCAGCCGGGGTCTTCTTCATTCTGGTCTTCTCAGGTGAGAGGCCCATTGGTGCACCTGCTGGATTGAATGATACCTCAATTTTTCCTTTTAAACGCAGCTCCTTTCTGTTCTCATTATTAGCGTTTAACCCTTTTACATCTCACCAGCAGCTAGAGGGTACAGAGTTCTCTGAAACCTCTTCAGCATTTATTGTTTGTAGACTTTTTGCCAATGGTCAGTCGACTGGTGCGAGTTGAAAACCTTTTGTAGATTAGATTGCATGAGTCTAATACTTCCTGAGGCTGAGCTTTTATCCGTTGTCCTTTCTTTAAAAAGAGAGTGAGTAAAATTTACCTCTTCATAGTATCTTCTTGAAAATGTTGCCTGTTTTGAATTTTTTTTTATCCATTCCCTACCTCAGCACAATTTTGAGGGCAGGTGTCCTTTACAGCCCTGAGTCCTTGTGAATGGTAAGTGACCATTAGCTGTGGGTTAAAAGCTGCTCTTGCGGGAATCGGCCACAAGGCGGCAGCATTTCTCCTTTACCAAATCTGGTTACTAGGGCAACAGAGCCTTACTGGAAGTGGTGTTCTAGGTTGTAAATTAGAATGGAATGTGCGAGGAAAAAGCCCTTTAAGTTTATGTCTCATTACTTCTTGTTGGTATTTTTAACTTAATTTTTATTTTTTATCACAGCAAACTTGATTACAATGTTTTGTTTGTTCTCGGTGTGCAAGATGTGGTTCTTTCACACATATACATATATCTATTCTTCTTCGGATCCTTTTCCCATGTAGGTTATGACACAATGTTGAGTAGTCTTCTCTTGGTATTGCGTAGGTCTTTGGTGATTATATATTTCACATGTGTTTGTATCTCTCTGTTAACCTCAATATGGTAAGGTATCCAATCCTCACACCTTTCTATTTGGTGAACCATAAGTTTTTTTAATGAATCTATGATAGTGTTTCTCTGTGGAAATATCTTTGTTTGTATCATTTTTTAGGTAACCCCTATATGTGATATGATAGGATATGTGTCTTTCTCTTTCTCACTTGCTCCAAATTGCGTGATTACTTCTAGACTCATCTATGGTGCTGCAAATGGCATTGTTTCATTTTTTCACTAGCTCATATTCCATCTGTACAGGTAGCAGTTCTTCTTTGTCCACCCATCTGTCGGTGGACCTTTTGGTTACTTCCATAGCTTGGCTATTGTAATACTATGCAATGCAGATTTGCGTGCCTGTGTCCTTCCAATTCTGTCTTCTTAGTTTATAGGTCCAGGAATAGGTCTGCTGGATCATATGGTAGCTCAATGTTGACCTTTTAAAGGCACCTCTGTTCTGTTCTCCTTAGTGGCTCTTTCCAGGTTACGTCCCACTTAAAGTGGAGGGTATGTATTTCTTCCCAGCACCTTCAGCATTTTTTCTTTGTAGTTTCTGCTGATGGTTATTCTGAGTGGTGTGAGCTGATACTTCTTTGTGGTTGAATTTGCATGTGTCTCATAATGCGTAGAAATTGAGCTTTAAGACATGTGCTTTTTAATTTTCCAGCTGTGATTAGAGCTTATTTCTTCAAAGAGTTTTCTTAAAGTATGTGTCACCACTTGAAATATTTTGGCCATTATCTCCCTCAAGACATTTTGAGGGCAGGTTTCATTTACAGCCCTGCAGTACTTGTTCGTATGAAGTGACCATTAGCTCAGGCTTTAAACCTGCTTTTGCAGGTATCGGCCAAAGAGCGGCAGCCTTTCTACGTTCCCCTTGCTGGTACTAGGGAAACAGACCTACCGGCCAGAGGTGTACTTCGGTTATAAATTAGAGTGCAATGTGCCCGGATAAACCCACAAATGTTGATGTCTCCTTGCTTTTGTTTGTTTTTAAATTGAGTTTATATTTATTATTAGAGTAATATTCCATTGTGTACGTGGACCACTTCTTCTTGGTGCATTCCTCGGTTGATGGACATTTTCATTGCTTCCAAGTGCTGGCTATGGTACATCTTGCTGGCGTACAGGTGTGCCAGCCTGTGACTTTTGGATTCTCATTTTTGCAGGTGCTAGGCCAAGCAGTGGTTGTGATTGATTGACTGGTAGCTCAATGTTTCCCTTTCCAAAGCACCTACACTGTGTTTTCATTAGTGGCTCTTTACATGCCCCCCCTTACAACCGAGGGTACGCATTTCTCCACACTCCCTTCACCATTTGTTTTTTTGCAGCATTTTTCCTAATGGCCATTCTGACTGCTGTGAGCTGATAGGTTTTTGTGATATGGGTATGCATGTCATTAAAATTTTTAAAATTCGTCATATTCCTATGCTTTTTTCTTTTCTCTTAAAAGAAAAAACCGTGAGTACAATATAGCTCTTGAAATTGTCTTCTTCGAAGGTTGCCCTCTTCAGAATTTTTTGGTCGATTTTTGACCCCAGAAATTTTCTGGAGGGCAGGTGCCATTTACAGAACTGCAAGTTGGTGAAAATTTAGTGACCTTTTGCAGTGGGTTCAAAGCTGCTGTTGTGGGAAACGGCCACAAGGAGGTAGCATTTCTCCATTCCCCAATCTGGGTACTAGGGCAGCAGAGCCTTTCTGGAAGTCATTGTCCTAGGTTGCAAATTAGAATGGAATTTGCCAGGAGAAATCCCCATAAGTTTATGTCTCATTACTTCTTCTTGGTTTTTAAATTTTTTTTTAATCTGGGTAAAGTTTAGTATATTGTTTGTCCTAGGTGTACACAATCTGGTTCATTTGTACATTATGTATGTCTATTAATGTACAGATCCTCTTCCCATGTAAAATATTACAGTGTTCCGTCGACCTCCCTTGCTATATGTTCGGTCTTTTTGATACATGTATATAATATGTATGTGTATATGTATAGTAACACTAATCTTCATTTCTCAATTTCCCCCTCCTTTCCTTTCAGATGAGCGTAGTTTGTTTTCTAAGCCTGTGAGTGTCTTTCTCTTTGGAAATATGTTCATCTGTGTCAGTTATTAGATAATGCCATAAGTGATAATATAGGATATAGGTGTTTTGCCTTCCGACCTACTTCATGTTTTGTGATTATCTCCAGGCTCATGTACGGTGCCTCAAAGAGCAGTGCTTCAATGTTTTCCATGGTTAATATTCCATTGTGTGCATGGACCATTTCTTCTTGGTGCATTCCTCTGTTGATGGACATTTCCGTTGCTTCCAAGTGTTGCCTCTGGTAAATATTGCTGGAGTGCAGAATTGCCAGCCTGTGATTTTTGATTTTCATTTTCTCAGGTGATAGACCCAGCAGTGGGTATGATTGATTGACTGGTATGGTAGCTCAACGTTTACCTTTTCAAGGCACCTCAACTGTGTTTTCATTAGTGGCTCTTACCATGTCCCCCTTAGAATCGAGGGTATGCATTTCTCCACAATCACGTCAGCATTTATAGTTTGCAGCATTTTTGTTGATGGCCATTCTGACTGGTGTGAGCTGATAGGTTTTTGTAATTTGGGTTTACATGTCTGTAAAAATTCCTACAATTCAACATTTCTCCACGGCCTTTTCTTTTCTGTTAAAAGAAAAAAGCAAAAAAGGGTTAGTATAATATACCTCTTCCAATTTTCTCTCTGGGAGGTTGCACTCTAGAATTTTTTGGTCGATTTTCGACCTCAGCATTTTTGGAGGGTCGGTGTCATTTACAGACCTGCAATTGGTGAATATTTAGTGACCTTTTGCAGTGGGTTTAAAGCTGCTGTTGTGGGAAACGGCCACAAGGATGCAGCATTTCTCCATTCCCAAATCTGGGTACTAGGGCAGCAGAGCCGTTCTGGAAGTCGTTTGCCTAGGTTGTAAATTTGAATGGAATGTGCCAGGAAAACCCCCCATAAGTTTATATCTCATTACTCCTAGTTCGTTATTTTAATTTTTTCAATTGGGGTAATGGTTAGAATGTTGCTTGTCCAAGGTGTACACACTCTGGTTCATCTACATATTCTATATACCTATTTATGTAGAGATCCTCTTCCCGTGTAAATTATTACAGAGTGTTCCGTAAACCTTCCTTGCTATATGGTCGGTCTTTTTGATATATGTATATCATATGTATTTGTGTACATATGGTAAGACTAATCTTCATTTATCCATTTCCCCCACCTTTCCTTTTAGATAAGCATAGTTTTTTTTTTTTTTTTAATAAGTCTGTGATTGACTTTCTCTGTGGAAATATGTTCATTTGTGTCAGTTATGAGATAACGCCTATAAGTGATATCATAGGATATAGGACTTTTACTTTCCGACTTACCTCATGTTCTGTGATTATCTCCAAGATCATATATGGTGCCTCAAAGAGCACTGTTTCATTGTTTCCCATGGCTAGTTTTCATTGTGTACATGGACCACTTCTTCTTTATCCTTTCATCTGTTGATGGACATTTTGGTTGCTTCACTGTCTTGTCTATTGTGAATAAGGCTGCAGTGCAGCTTTTGCAGCCGGGGTCTTCTTCATTCTGGTCTTCTCAGGTGAGAGGCCCATTGGTGCACCTGCTGGATTGAATGATACCTCAATTTTTCCTTTTAAACGCAGCTCCTTTCTGTTCTCATTATTAGCGTTTAACCCTTTTACATCTCACCAGCAGCTAGAGGGTACACAGTTCTCTGAAACCTCTTCAGCATTTATTGTTTGTAGACTTTTTGCCAATGGTCAGTCGACTGGTGCGAGTTGAAAACATTTTGTAGATTAGATTGCATGAGTCTAATACTTCCTGAGGCTGAGCTTTTATCCGTTTTCCTTCCTTTAAAAAGAGAGTGAGTAAAACTTACCTCTTCATAGTATCTTCTTGAAAATGTTGCCTGTTTTGAATTTTTTTTATCCATTCCCTACCTCAGCACAATTTTGAGGGCAGGTGTCCTTTACAGCCCTGAGTCCTTGTGAATGGTAAGTGACCATTAGCTGTGGGTTAAAAGCTGCTCTTGCGGGAATCGGCCACAAGGCGGCAGCATTTCTCCTTTACCAAATCTGGTTACTAGGGCAACAGAGCCTTACTGGAAGTGGTGTTCTAGGTTGTAAATTAGAATGGAATGTGCGAGGAAAAAGCCCTTTAAGTTTATGTCTCATTACTTCTTGTTGGTATTTTTAACTTAATTGTTATTTTTTATCACAGCAAACTTGATTACAATGTTTTGTTTGTTCTCGGTGTGCAAGATGTGGTTCTTTCACACATATACATATATCTATTCTTCTTCGGATCCTTTTCCCATGTAGGTTATGACACAATGTTGAGTAGTCTTCTCTTGGTATTGCGTAGGTCTTTGGTGATTATATATTTCACATGTGTTTGTATCTCTCTGTTAACCTCAATATGGTAAGGTATCCAATCCTCACACCTTTCTATTTGGTGAACCATAAGTTTTTTTAATGAATCTATGATAGTGTTTCTCTGTGGAAATATCTTTGTTTGTATCATTTTTTAGGTAACCCCTATATGTGATATGATAGGATATGTGTCTTTCTCTTTCTCACTTGCTCCAAATTGCGTGATTACTTCTAGACTCATCTATGGTGCTGCAAATGGCATTGTTTCATTTTTTCACTAGCTCATATTCCATCTGTACAGGTAGCAGTTCTTCTTTGTCCACCCATCTGTCGGTGGACCTTTTGGTTACTTCCATAGCTTGGCTATTGTAATACTATGCAATGCAGATTTGCGTGCCTGTGTCCTTCCAATTCTGTCTTCTTAGTTTATAGGTCCAGGAATCGGTCTGCTGGATCATATGGTAGCTCAATGTTGACCTTTTAAAGGCACCTCTGTTCTGTTCTCCTTAGTGGCTCTTTCCAGGTTACGTCCCACTTAAAGTGGAGGGTATGTATTTCTTCCCAGCACCTTCAGCATTTTTTCTTTGTAGTTTCTGCTGATGGTTATTCTGAGTGGTGTGAGCTGATACTTCTTTGTGGTTGAATTTGCATGTGTCTCATAATGCGTAGAAATTGAGCTTTAAGACATGTGCTTTTTAATTTTCCAGCTGTGATTAGAGCTTATTTCTTCAAAGAGTTTTCTTAAAGTATGTGTCACCACTTGAAATATTTTGGCCATTATCTCCCTCAAGACATTTTGAGGGCAGGTTTCATTTACAGCCCTGCAGTACTTGTTCGTATGAAGTGACCATTAGCTCAGGCTTTAAACCTGCTTTTGCAGGTATCGGCCAAAGAGCGGCAGCCTTTCTACGTTCCCCTTGCTGGTACTAGGGAAACAGACCTACCGGCCAGAGGTGTACTTCGGTTATAAATTAGAGTGCAATGTGCCCGGATAAACCCACAAATGTTGATGTCTCCTTGCTTTTGTTTGTTTTTAAATTGAGTTTATATTTATTATTAGAGTAATATTCCATTGTGTACGTGGACCACTTCTTCTTGGTGCATTCCTCGGTTGATGGACATTTTCATTGCTTCCAAGTGCTGGCTATGGTACATCTTGCTGGCGTACAGGTGTGCCAGCCTGTGACTTTTGGATTCTCATTTTTGCAGGTGCTAGGCCAAGCAGTGGTTGTGATTGATTGACTGGTAGCTCAATGTTTCCCTTTCCAAAGCACCTACACTGTGTTTTCATTAGTGGCTCTTTACATGCCCCCCCTTACAACCGAGGGTACGCATTTCTCCACACTCCCTTCACCATTTGTTTTTTTGCAGCATTTTTCCTAATGGCCATTCTGACTGCTGTGAGCTGATAGGTTTTTGTGATATGGGTATGCATGTCATTAAAATTTTTAAAATTCGTCATATTCCTATGCTTTTTTCTTTTCTCTTAAAAGAAAAAACCGTGAGTACAATATAGCTCTTGAAATTGTCTTCTTCGAAGGTTGCCCTCTTCAGAATTTTTTGGTCGATTTTTGACCCCAGAAATTTTCTGGAGGGCAGGTGCCATTTACAGAACTGCAAGTTGGTGAAAATTTAGTGACCTTTTGCAGTGGGTTCAAAGCTGCTGTTGTGGGAAACGGCCACAAGGAGGTAGCATTTCTCCATTCCCCAATCTGGGTACTAGGGCAGCAGAGCCTTTCTGGAAGTCATTGTCCTAGGTTGCAAATTAGAATGGAATTTGCCAGGAGAAATCCCCATAAGTTTATGTCTCATTACTTCTTCTTGGTTTTTAAATTTTTTTTTAATCTGGGTAAAGTTTAGTATATTGTTTGTCCTAGGTGTACACAATCTGGTTCATTTGTACATTATGTATGTCTATTAATGTACAGATCCTCTTCCCATGTAAAATATTACAGTGTTCCGTCGACCTCCCTTGCTATATGTTCGGTCTTTTTGATACATGTATATAATATGTATGTGTATATGTATAGTAACACTAATCTTCATTTCTCAATTTCCCCCTCCTTTCCTTTCAGATGAGCGTAGTTTGTTTTCTAAGCCTGTGAGTGTCTTTCTCTTTGGAAATATGTTCATCTGTGTCAGTTATTAGATAATGCCATAAGTGATAATATAGGATATAGGTGTTTTGCCTTCCGACCTACTTCATGTTTTGTGATTATCTCCAGGCTCATGTACGGTGCCTCAAAGAGCAGTGCTTCAATGTTTTCCATGGTTAATATTCCATTGTGTGCATGGACCATTTCTTCTTGGTGCATTCCTCTGTTGATGGACATTTCCGTTGCTTCCAAGTGTTGCCTCTGGTAAATATTGCTGGAGTGCAGAATTGCCAGCCTGTGATTTTTGATTTTCATTTTCTCAGGTGATAGACCCAGCAGTGGGTATGATTGATTGACTGGTATGGTAGCTCAACGTTTACCTTTTCAAGGCACCTCAACTGTGTTTTCATTAGTGGCTCTTACCATGTCCCCCTTAGAATCGAGGGTATGCATTTCTCCACAATCACGTCAGCATTTATAGTTTGCAGCATTTTTGTTGATGGCCATTCTGACTGGTGTGAGCTGATAGGTTTTTGTAATTTGGGTTTACATGTCTGTAAAAATTCCTACAATTCAACATTTCTCCACGGCCTTTTCTTTTCTGTTAAAAGAAAAAAGCAAAAAAGGGTTAGTATAATATACCTCTTCCAATTTTCTCTCTGGGAGGTTGCACTCTAGAATTTTTTGGTCGATTTTCGACCTCAGCATTTTTGGAGGGTCGGTGTCATTTACAGACCTGCAATTGGTGAATATTTAGTGACCTTTTGCAGTGGGTTTAAAGCTGCTGTTGTGGGAAACGGCCACAAGGATGCAGCATTTCTCCATTCCCAAATCTGGGTACTAGGGCAGCAGAGCCGTTCTGGAAGTCGTTTGCCTAGGTTGTAAATTTGAATGGAATGTGCCAGGAAAACCCCCCATAAGTTTATATCTCATTACTCCTAGTTCGTTATTTTAATTTTTTCAATTGGGGTAATGGTTAGAATGTTGCTTGTCCAAGGTGTACACACTCTGGTTCATCTACATATTCTATATACCTATTTATGTAGAGATCCTCTTCCCGTGTAAATTATTACAGAGTGTTCCGTAAACCTTCCTTGCTATATGGTCGGTCTTTTTGATATATGTATATCATATGTATTTGTGTACATATGGTAAGACTAATCTTCATTTATCCATTTCCCCCACCTTTCCTTTTAGATAAGCATAGTTTTTTTTTTTTTAATAAGTCTGTGATTGACTTTCTCTGTGGAAATATGTTCATTTGTGTCAGTTATGAGATAACGCCTATAAGTGATATCATAGGATATAGGACTTTTACTTTCCGACTTACCTCATGTTCTGTGATTATCTCCAAGATCATATATGGTGCCTCAAAGAGCACTGTTTCATTGTTTCCCATGGCTAGTTTTCATTGTGTACATGGACCACTTCTTCTTTATCCTTTCATCTGTTGATGGACATTTTGGTTGCTTCACTGTCTTGTCTATTGTGAATAAGGCTGCAGTGCAGCATTTGCAGCCGGGGTCTTCTTCATTCTGGTCTTCTCAGCTGAGAGGCCCATTGGTGCACCTGCTGGATTGAATGATACCTCAATTTTTCCTTTTAAACGCAGCTCCTTTCTGTTCTCATTATTAGCGTTTAACCCTTTTACATCTCACCAGCAGCTAGAGGGTACAGAGTTCTCTGAAACCTCTTCAGCATTTATTGTTTGTAGACTTTTTGCCAATGGTCAGTCGACTGGTGCGAGTTGAAAACCTTTTGTAGATTAGATTGCATGAGTCTAATACTTCCTGAGGCTGAGCTTTTATCCGTTGTCCTTTCTTTAAAAAGAGAGTGAGTAAAATTTACCTCTTCATAGTATCTTCTTGAAAATGTTGCCTGTTTTGAATTTTTTTTTATCCATTCCCTACCTCAGCACAATTTTGAGGGCAGGTGTCCTTTACAGCCCTGAGTCCTTGTGAATGGCAAGTGACCATTAGCTGTGGGTTAAAAGCTGCTCTTGCGGGAATCGGCCACAAGGCGGCAGCATTTCTCCTTTACCAAATCTGGTTACTAGGGCAACAGAGCCTTACTGGAAGTGGTGTTCTAGGTTGTAAATTAGAATGGAATGTGCGAGGAAAAAGCCCTTTAAGTTTATGTCTCATTACTTCTTGTTGGTATTTTTAACTTAATTGTTATTTTTTATCACAGCAAACTTGATTACAATGTTTTGTTTGTTCTCGGTGTGCAAGATGTGGTTCTTTCACACATATACATATATCTATTCTTCTTCGGATCCTTTTCCCATGTAGGTTATGACACAATGTTGAGTAGTCTTCTCTTGGTATTGCGTAGGTCTTTGGTGATTATATATTTCACATGTGTTTGTATCTCTCTGTTAACCTCAATATGGTAAGGTATCCAATCCTCACACCTTTCTATTTGGTGAACCATAAGTTTTTTTAATGAATCTATTATAGTGTTTCTCTGTGGAAATATCTTTGTTTGTATCATTTTTTAGATAACCCCTATATGTGATATGATAGGATATGTATCTTTCTCTTTCTCACTTGCTCCAAATTGCGTGATTACTTCTAGACTCATCTATGGTGCTGCAAATGGCATTGTTTCATTTTTTCACTAGCTCATATTCCATCTGTACAGGTAGCAGTTCTTCTTTGTCCACCCATCTGTCGGTGGACCTTTTGGTTACTTCCATAGCTTGGCTATTGTAATACTATGCAATGCAGATTTGCGTGCCTGTGTCCTTCCAATTCTGTCTTCTTAGTTTATAGGTCCAGGAATCGGTCTGCTGGATCATATGGTAGCTCAATGTTGACCTTTTAAAGGCACCTCTGTTCTGTTCTCCTTAGTGGCTCTTTCCAGGTTACGTCCCACTTAAAGTGGAGGGTATGTATTTCTTCCCAGCACCTTCAGCATTTTTTCTTTGTAGTTTCTGCTGATGGTTATTCTGAGTGGTGTGAGCTGATACTTCTTTGTGGTTGAATTTGCATGTGTCTCATAATGCGTAGAAATTGAGCTTTAAGACATGTGCTTTTTAATTTTCCAGCTGTGATTAGAGCTTATTTCTTCAAAGAGTTTTCTTAAAGTATGTGTCACCACTTGAAATATTTTGGCCATTATCTCCCTCAAGACATTTTGAGGGCAGGTTTCATTTACAGCCCTGCAGTACTTGTTCGTATGAAGTGACCATTAGCTCAGGCTTTAAACCTGCTTTTGCAGGTATCGGCCAAAGAGCGGCAGCCTTTCTACGTTCCCCTTGCTGGTACTAGGGAAACAGACCTACCGGCCAGAGGTGTACTTCGGTTATAAATTAGAGTGCAATGTGCCCGGATAAACCCACAAATGTTGATGTCTCCTTGCTTTTGTTTGTTTTTAAATTGAGTTTATATTTATTATTAGAGTAATATTCCATTGTGTACGTGGACCACTTCTTCTTGGTGCATTCCTCGGTTGATGGACATTTTCATTGCTTCCAAGTGCTGGCTATGGTACATCTTGCTGGCGTACAGGTGTGCCAGCCTGTGACTTTTGGATTCTCATTTTTGCAGGTGCTAGGCCAAGCAGTGGTTGTGATTGATTGACTGGTAGCTCAATGTTTCCCTTTCCAAAGCACCTACACTGTGTTTTCATTAGTGGCTCTTTACATGCCCCCCCTTACAACCGAGGGTACGCATTTCTCCACACTCCCTTCACCATTTGTTTTTTTGCAGCATTTTTCCTAATGGCCATTCTGACTGCTGTGAGCTGATAGGTTTTTGTGATATGGGTATGCATGTCATTAAAATTTTTAAAATTCGTCATATTCCTATGCTTTTTTCTTTTCTCTTAAAAGAAAAAACCGTGAGTACAATATAGCTCTTGAAATTGTCTTCTTCGAAGGTTGCCCTCTTCAGAATTTTTTGGTCGATTTTTGACCCCAGAAATTTTCTGGAGGGCAGGTGCCATTTACAGAACTGCAAGTTGGTGAAAATTTAGTGACCTTTTGCAGTGGGTTCAAAGCTGCTGTTGTGGGAAACGGCCACAAGGAGGTAGCATTTCTCCATTCCCCAATCTGGGTACTAGGGCAGCAGAGCCTTTCTGGAAGTCATTGTCCTAGGTTGCAAATTAGAATGGAATTTGCCAGGAGAAATCCCCATAAGTTTATGTCTCATTACTTCTTCTTGGTTTTTAAATTTTTTTTTAATCTGGGTAAAGTTTAGTATATTGTTTGTCCTAGGTGTACACAATCTGGTTCATTTGTACATTATGTATGTCTATTAATGTACAGATCCTCTTCCCATGTAAAATATTACAGTGTTCCGTCGACCTCCCTTGCTATATGTTCGGTCTTTTTGATACATGTATATAATATGTATGTGTATATGTATAGTAACACTAATCTTCATTTCTCAATTTCCCCCTCCTTTCCTTTCAGATGAGCGTAGTTTGTTTTCTAAGCCTGTGAGTGTCTTTCTCTTTGGAAATATGTTCATCTGTGTCAGTTATTAGATAATGCCATAAGTGATAATATAGGATATAGGTGTTTTGCCTTCCGACCTACTTCATGTTTTGTGATTATCTCCAGGCTCATGTACGGTGCCTCAAAGAGCAGTGCTTCAATGTTTTCCATGGTTAATATTCCATTGTGTGCATGGACCATTTCTTCTTGGTGCATTCCTCTGTTGATGGACATTTCCGTTGCTTCCAAGTGTTGCCTCTGGTAAATATTGCTGGAGTGCAGAATTGCCAGCCTGTGATTTTTGATTTTCATTTTCTCAGGTGATAGACCCAGCAGTGGGTATGATTGATTGACTGGTATGGTAGCTCAACGTTTACCTTTTCAAGGCACCTCAACTGTGTTTTCATTAGTGGCTCTTACCATGTCCCCCTTAGAATCGAGGGTATGCATTTCTCCACAATCACGTCAGCATTTATAGTTTGCAGCATTTTTGTTGATGGCCATTCTGACTGGTGTGAGCTGATAGGTTTTTGTAATTTGGGTTTACATGTCTGTAAAAATTCTTACAATTCAACATTTCTCCACGGCCTTTTCTTTTCTGTTAAAAGAAAAAAGCAAAAAAGGGTTAGTATAATATACCTCTTCCAATTTTCTCTCTGGGAGGTTGCACTCTAGAATTTTTTGGTCGATTTTCGACCTCAGCATTTTTGGAGGGTCGGTGTCATTTACAGACCTGCAATTGGTGAATATTTAGTGACCTTTTGCAGTGGGTTTAAAGCTGCTGTTGTGGGAAACGGCCACAAGGATGCAGCATTTCTCCATTCCCAAATCTGGGTACTAGGGCAGCAGAGCCGTTCTGGAAGTCGTTTGCCTAGGTTGTAAATTTGAATGGAATGTGCCAGGAAAACCCCCCATAAGTTTATATCTCATTACTCCTAGTTCGTTATTTTAATTTTTTCAATTGGGGTAATGGTTAGAATGTTGCTTGTCCAAGGTGTACACACTCTGGTTCATCTACATATTCTATATACCTATTTATGTAGAGATCCTCTTCCCGTGTAAATTATTACAGAGTGTTCCGTAAACCTTCCTTGCTATATGGTCGGTCTTTTTGATATATGTATATCATATGTATTTGTGTACATATGGTAAGACTAATCTTCATTTATCCATTTCCCCCACCTTTCCTTTTAGATAAGCATAGTTTTTTTTTTTTTAATAAGTCTGTGATTGACTTTCTCTGTGGAAATATGTTCATTTGTGTCAGTTATGAGATAACGCCTATAAGTGATATCATAGGATATAGGACTTTTACTTTCCGACTTACCTCATGTTCTGTGATTATCTCCAAGATCATATATGGTGCCTCAAAGAGCACTGTTTCATTGTTTCCCATGGCTAGTTTTCATTGTGTACATGGACCACTTCTTCTTTATCCTTTCATCTGTTGATGGACATTTTGGTTGCTTCACTGTCTTGTCTATTGTGAATAAGGCTGCAGTGCAGCTTTTGCAGCCGGGGTCTTCTTCATTCTGGTCTTCTCAGGTGAGAGGCCCATTGGTGCACCTGCTGGATTGAATGATACCTCAATTTTTCCTTTTAAACGCAGCTCCTTTCTGTTCTCATTATTAGCGTTTAACCCTTTTACATCTCACCAGCAGCTAGAGGGTACACAGTTCTCTGAAACCTCTTCAGCATTTATTGTTTGTAGACTTTTTGCCAATGGTCAGTCGACTGGTGCGAGTTGAAAACCTTTTGTAGATTAGATTGCATGAGTCTAATACTTCCTGAGGCTGAGCTTTTATCCGTTGTCCTTTCTTTAAAAAGAGAGTGAGTAAAATTTACCTCTTCATAGTATCTTCTTGAAAATGTTGCCTGTTTTGAATTTTTTTTTATCCATTCCCTACCTCAGCACAATTTTGAGGGCAGGTGTCCTTTACAGCCCTGAGTCCTTGTGAATGGTAAGTGACCATTAGCTGTGGGTTAAAAGCTGCTCTTGCGGGAATCGGCCACAAGGCGGCAGCATTTCTCCTTTACCAAATCTGGTTACTAGGGCAACAGAGCCTTACTGGAAGTGGTGTTCTAGGTTGTAAATTAGAATGGAATGTGCGAGGAAAAAGCCCTTTAAGTTTATGTCTCATTACTTCTTGTTGGTATTTTTAACTTAATTGTTATTTTTTATCACAGCAAACTTGATTACAATGTTTTGTTTGTTCTCGGTGTGCAAGATGTGGTTCTTTCACACATATACATATATCTATTCTTCTTCGGATCCTTTTCCCATGTAGGTTATGACACAATGTTGAGTAGTCTTCTCTTGGTATTGCGTAGGTCTTTGGTGATTATATATTTCACATGTGTTTGTATCTCTCTGTTAACCTCAATATGGTAAGGTATCCAATCCTCACACCTTTCTATTTGGTGAACCATAAGTTTTTTTAATGAATCTATGATAGTGTTTCTCTGTGGAAATATCTTTGTTTGTATCATTTTTTAGGTAACCCCTATATGTGATATGATAGGATATGTGTCTTTCTCTTTCTCACTTGCTCCAAATTGCGTGATTACTTCTAGACTCATCTATGGTGCTGCAAATGGCATTGTTTCATTTTTTCACTAGCTCATATTCCATCTGTACAGGTAGCAGTTCTTCTTTGTCCACCCATCTGTCGGTGGACCTTTTGGTTACTTCCATATCTTGGCTATTGTAATACTATGCAATGCAGATTTGCGTGCCTGTGTCCTTCCAATTCTGTCTTCTTAGTTTATAGGTCCAGGAATAGGTCTGCTGGATCATATGGTAGCTCAATGTTGACCTTTTAAAGGCACCTCTGTTCTGTTCTCCTTAGTGGCTCTTTCCAGGTTACGTCCCACTTAAAGTGGAGGGTATGTATTTCTTCCCAGCACCTTCAGCATTTTTTCTTTGTAGTTTCTGCTGATGGTTATTCTGAGTGGTGTGAGCTGATACTTCTTTGTGGTTGAATTTGCATGTGTCTCATAATGCGTAGAAATTGAGCTTTAAGACATGTGCTTTTTAATTTTCCAGCTGTGATTAGAGCTTATTTCTTCAAAGAGTTTTCTTAAAGTATGTGTCACCACTTGAAATATTTTGGCCATTATCTCCCTCAAGACATTTTGAGGGCAGGTTTCATTTACAGCCCTGCAGTACTTGTTCGTATGAAGTGACCATTAGCTCAGGCTTTAAACCTGCTTTTGCAGGTATTGGCCAAAGAGCGGCAGCCTTTCTACGTTCCCCTTGCTGGTACTAGGGAAACAGACCTACCGGCCAGAGGTGTACTTCGGTTATAAATTAGAGTGCAATGTGCCCGGATAAACCCACAAATGTTGATGTCTCCTTGCTTTTGTTTGTTTTTAAATTGAGTTTATATTTATTATTAGAGTAATATTCCATTGTGTACGTGGACCACTTCTTCTTGGTGCATTCCTCGGTTGATGGACATTTTCATTGCTTCCAAGTGCTGGCTATGGTACATCTTGCTGGCGTACAGGTGTGCCAGCCTGTGACTTTTGGATTCTCATTTTTGCAGGTGCTAGGCCAAGCAGTGGTTGTGATTGATTGACTGGTAGCTCAATGTTTCCCTTTCCAAAGCACCTACACTGTGTTTTCATTAGTGGCTCTTTACATGCCCCCCCTTACAACCGAGGGTACGCATTTCTCCACACTCCCTTCACCATTTGTTTTTTTGCAGCATTTTTCCTAATGGCCATTCTGACTGCTGTGAGCTGATAGGTTTTTGTGATATGGGTATGCATGTCATTAAAATTTTTAAAATTCGTCATATTCCTATGCTTTTTTCTTTTCTCTTAAAAGAAAAAACCGTGAGTACAATATAGCTCTTGAAATTGTCTTCTTCGAAGGTTGCCCTCTTCAGAATTTTTTGGTCGATTTTTGACCCCAGAAATTTTCTGGAGGGCAGGTGCCATTTACAGAACTGCAAGTTGGTGAAAATTTAGTGACCTTTTGCAGTGGGTTCAAAGCTGCTGTTGTGGGAAACGGCCACAAGGAGGTAGCATTTCTCCATTCCCCAATCTGGGTACTAGGGCAGCAGAGCCTTTCTGGAAGTCATTGTCCTAGGTTGCAAATTAGAATGGAATTTGCCAGGAGAAATCCCCATAAGTTTATGTCTCATTACTTCTTCTTGGTTTTTAAATTTTTTTTTAATCTGGGTAAAGTTTAGTATATTGTTTGTCCTAGGTGTACACAATCTGGTTCATTTGTACATTATGTATGTCTATTAATGTACAGATCCTCTTCCCATGTAAAATATTACAGTGTTCCGTCGACCTCCCTTGCTATATGTTCGGTCTTTTTGATACATGTATATAATATGTATGTGTATATGTATAGTAACACTAATCTTCATTTCTCAATTTCCCCCTCCTTTCCTTTCAGATGAGCGTAGTTTGTTTTCTAAGCCTGTGAGTGTCTTTCTCTTTGGAAATATGTTCATCTGTGTCAGTTATTAGATAATGCCATAAGTGATAATATAGGATATAGGTGTTTTGCCTTCCGACCTACTTCATGTTTTGTGATTATCTCCAGGCTCATGTACGGTGCCTCAAAGAGCAGTGCTTCAATGTTTTCCATGGTTAATATTCCATTGTGTGCATGGACCATTTCTTCTTGGTGCATTCCTCTGTTGATGGACATTTCCGTTGCTTCCAAGTGTTGCCTATGGTAAATATTGCTGGAGTGCAGAATTGCCAGCCTGTGAGTTTTGATTTTCATTTTCTCAAGTGATAGACCCAGCAGTGGGTATGATTGATTGACTGGTATGGTAGCTCAACGTTTACCTTTTCAAGGCACCTCAACTGTGTTTTCATTAGTGGCTCTTACCATGTCCCCCTTAGAATCGAGGGTATGCATTTCTCCACAATCACGTCAGCATTTATAGTTTGCAGCATTTTTGTTGATGGCCATTCTGACTGGTGTGAGCTGATAGGTTTTTGTAATTTGGGTTTACATGTCTGTAAAAATTCCTACAATTCAACATTTCTCCACGGCCTTTTCTTTTCTGTTAAAAGAAAAAAGCAAAAAAGGGTTAGTATAATATACCTCTTCCAATTTTCTCTCTGGGAGGTTGCACTCTAGAATTTTTTGGTCGATTTTCGACCTCAGCATTTTTGGAGGGTCGGTGTCATTTACAGACCTGCAATTGGTGAATATTTAGTGACCTTTTGCAGTGGGTTTAAAGCTGCTGTTGTGGGAAACGGCCACAAGGATGCAGCATTTCTCCATTCCCAAATCTGGGTACTAGGGCAGCAGAGCCGTTCTGGAAGTCGTTTGCCTAGGTTGTAAATTTGAATGGAATGTGCCAGGAAAACCCCCCATAAGTTTATATCTCATTACTCCTAGTTCGTTATTTTAATTTTTTCAATTGGGGTAATGGTTAGAATGTTGCTTGTCCAAGGTGTACACACTCTGGTTCATCTACATATTCTATATACCTATTTATGTAGAGATCCTCTTCCCGTGTAAATTATTACAGAGTGTTCCGTAAACCTTCCTTGCTATATGGTCGGTCTTTTTGATATATGTATATCATATGTATTTGTGTACATATGGTAAGACTAATCTTCATTTATCCATTTCCCCCACCTTTCCTTTTAGATAAGCATAGTTTTTTTTTTTTTTTAATAAGTCTGTGATTGACTTTCTCTGTGGAAATATGTTCATTTGTGTCAGTTATGAGATAACGCCTATAAGTGATATCATAGGATATAGGACTTTTACTTTCCGACTTACCTCATGTTCTGTGATTATCTCCAAGATCATATATGGTGCCTCAAAGAGCACTGTTTCATTGTTTCCCATGGCTAGTTTTCATTGTGTACATGGACCACTTCTTCTTTATCCTTTCATCTGTTGATGGACATTTTGGTTGCTTCACTGTCTTGTCTATTGTGAATAAGGCTGCAGTGCAGCATTTGCAGCCGGGGTCTTCTTCATTCTGGTCTTCTCAGGTGAGAGGCCCATTGGTGCACCTGCTTGATTGAATGATACCTCAATTTTTCCTTTTAAACGCAGCTCCTTTCTGTTCTCATTATTAGCGTTTAACCCTTTTACATCTCACCAGCAGCTAGAGGGTACAGAGTTCTCTGAAACCTCTTCAGCATTTATTGTTTGTAGACTTTTTGCCAATGGTCAGTCGACTGGTGCGAGTTGAAAACCTTTTGTAGATTAGATTGCATGAGTCTAATACTTCCTGAGGCTGAGCTTTTATCCGTTGTCCTTTCTTTAAAAAGAGAGTGAGTAAAATTTACCTCTTCATAGTATCTTCTTGAAAATGTTGCCTGTTTTGAATTTTTTTTTATCCATTCCCTACCTCAGCACAATTTTGAGGGCAGGTGTCCTTTACAGCCCTGAGTCCTTGTGAATGGTAAGTGACCATTAGCTGTGGGTTAAAAGCTGCTCTTGCGGGAATCGGCCACAAGGCGGCAGCATTTCTCCTTTACCAAATCTGGTTACTAGGGCAACAGAGCCTTACTGGAAGTGGTGTTCTAGGTTGTAAATTAGAATGGAATGTGCGAGGAAAAAGCCCTTTAAGTTTATGTCTCATTACTTCTTGTTGGTATTTTTAACTTAATTGTTATTTTTTATCACAGCAAACTTGATTACAATGTTTTGTTTGTTCTCGGTGTGCAAGATGTGGTTCTTTCACACATATACATATATCTATTCTTCTTCGGATCCTTTTCCCATGTAGGTTATGACACAATGTTGAGTAGTCTTCTCTTGGTATTGCGTAGGTCTTTGGTGATTATATATTTCACATGTGTTTGTATCTCTCTGTTAACCTCAATATGGTAAGGTATCCAATCCTCACACCTTTCTATTTGGTGAACCATAAGTTTTTTTAATGAATCTATGATAGTGTTTCTCTGTGGAAATATCTTTGTTTGTATCATTTTTTAGGTAACCCCTATATGTGATATGATAGGATATGTGTCTTTCTCTTTCTCACTTGCTCCAAATTGCGTGATTACTTCTAGACTCATCTATGGTGCTGCAAATGGCATTGTTTCATTTTTTCACTAGCTCATATTCCATCTGTACAGGTAGCAGTTCTTCTTTGTCCACCCATCTGTCGGTGGACCTTTTGGTTACTTCCATATCTTGGCTATTGTAATACTATGCAATGCAGATTTGCGTGCCTGTGTCCTTCCAATTCTGTCTTCTTAGTTTATAGGTCCAGGAATAGGTCTGCTGGATCATATGGTAGCTCAATGTTGACCTTTTAAAGGCACCTCTGTTCTGTTCTCCTTAGTGGCTCTTTCCAGGTTACGTCCCACTTAAAGTGGAGGGTATGTATTTCTTCCCAGCACCTTCAGCATTTTTTCTTTGTAGTTTCTGCTGATGGTTATTCTGAGTGGTGTGAGCTGATACTTCTTTGTGGTTGAATTTGCATGTGTCTCATAATGCGTAGAAATTGAGCTTTAAGACATGTGCTTTTTAATTTTCCAGCTGTGATTAGAGCTTATTTCTTCAAAGAGTTTTCTTAAAGTATGTGTCACCACTTGAAATATTTTGGCCATTATCTCCCTCAAGACATTTTGAGGGCAGGTTTCATTTACAGCCCTGCAGTACTTGTTCGTATGAAGTGACCATTAGCTCAGGCTTTAAACCTGCTTTTGCAGGTATCGGCCAAAGAGCGGCAGCCTTTCTACGTTCCCCTTGCTGGTACTAGGGAAACAGACCTACCGGCCAGAGGTGTACTTCGGTTATAAATTAGAGTGCAATGTGCCCGGATAAACCCACAAATGTTGATGTCTCCTTGCTTTTGTTTGTTTTTAAATTGAGTTTATATTTATTATTAGAGTAATATTCCATTGTGTACGTGGACCACTTCTTCTTGGTGCATTCCTCGGTTGATGGACATTTTCATTGCTTCCAAGTGCTGGCTATGGTACATCTTGCTGGCGTACAGGTGTGCCAGCCTGTGACTTTTGGATTCTCATTTTTGCAGGTGCTAGGCCAAGCAGTGGTTGTGATTGATTGACTGGTAGCTCAATGTTTCCCTTTCCAAAGCACCTACACTGTGTTTTCATTAGTGGCTCTTTACATGCCCCCCCTTACAACCGAGGGTACGCATTTCTCCACACTCCCTTCACCATTTGTTTTTTTGCAGCATTTTTCCTAATGGCCATTCTGACTGCTGTGAGCTGATAGGTTTTTGTGATATGGGTATGCATGTCATTAAAATTTTTAAAATTCGTCATATTCCTATGCTTTTTTCTTTTCTCTTAAAAGAAAAAACCGTGAGTACAATATAGCTCTTGAAATTGTCTTCTTCGAAGGTTGCCCTCTTCAGAATTTTTTGGTCGATTTTTGACCCCAGAAATTTTCTGGAGGGCAGGTGCCATTTACAGAACTGCAAGTTGGTGAAAATTTAGTGACCTTTTGCAGTGGGTTCAAAGCTGCTGTTGTGGGAAACGGCCACAAGGAGGTAGCATTTCTCCATTCCCCAATCTGGGTACTAGGGCAGCAGAGCCTTTCTGGAAGTCATTGTCCTAGGTTGCAAATTAGAATGGAATTTGCCAGGAGAAATCCCCATAAGTTTATGTCTCATTACTTCTTCTTGGTTTTTAAATTTTTTTTTAATCTGGGTAAAGTTTAGTATATTGTTTGTCCTAGGTGTACACAATCTGGTTCATTTGTACATTATGTATGTCTATTAATGTACAGATCCTCTTCCCATGTAAAATATTACAGTGTTCCGTCGACCTCCCTTGCTATATGTTCGGTCTTTTTGATACATGTATATAATATGTATGTGTATATGTATAGTAACACTAATCTTCATTTCTCAATTTCCCCCTCCTTTCCTTTCAGATGAGCGTAGTTTGTTTTCTAAGCCTGTGAGTGTCTTTCTCTTTGGAAATATGTTCATCTGTGTCAGTTATTAGATAATGCCATAAGTGATAATATAGGATATAGGTGTTTTGCCTTCCGACCTACTTCATGTTTTGTGATTATCTCCAGGCTCATGTACGGTGCCTCAAAGAGCAGTGCTTCAATGTTTTCCATGGTTAATATTCCATTGTGTGCATGGACCATTTCTTCTTGGTGCATTCCTCTGTTGATGGACATTTCCGTTGCTTCCAAGTGTTGCCTCTGGTAAATATTGCTGGAGTGCAGAATTGCCAGCCTGTGATTTTTGATTTTCATTTTCTCAGGTGATAGACCCAGCAGTGGGTATGATTGATTGACTGGTATGGTAGCTCAACGTTTACCTTTTCAAGGCACCTCAATTGTGTTTTCATTAGTGGCTCTTACCATGTCCCCCTTAGAATCGAGGGTATGCATTTCTCCACAATCACGTCAGCATTTATAGTTTGCAGCATTTTTGTTGATGGCCATTCTGACTGGTGTGAGCTGATAGGTTTTTGTAATTTGGGTTTACATGTCTGTAAAAATTCCTACAATTCAACATTTCTCCACGGCCTTTTCTTTTCTGTTAAAAGAAAAAAGCAAAAAAGGGTTAGTATAATATACCTCTTCCAATTTTCTCTCTGGGAGGTTGCACTCTAGAATTTTTTGGTCGATTTTCGACCTCAGCATTTTTGGAGTGTCGGTGTCATTTACAGACCTGCAATTGGTGAATATTTAGTGACCTTTTGCAGTGGGTTTAAAGCTGCTGTTGTGGGAAACGGCCACAAGGATGCAGCATTTCTCCATTCCCAAATCTGGGTACTAGGGCAGCAGAGCCGTTCTGGAAGTCGTTTGCCTAGGTTGTAAATTTGAATGGAATGTGCCAGGAAAACCCCCCATAAGTTTATATCTCATTACTCCTAGTTCGTTATTTTAATTTTTTCAATTGGGGTAATGGTTAGAATGTTGCTTGTCCAAGGTGTACACACTCTGGTTCATCTACATATTCTATATACCTATTTATGTAGAGATCCTCTTCCCGTGTAAATTATTACAGAGTGTTCCGTAAACCTTCCTTGCTATATGGTCGGTCTTTTTGATATATGTATATCATATGTATTTGTGTACATATGGTAAGACTAATCTTCATTTATCCATTTCCCCCACCTTTCCTTTTAGATAAGCATAGTTTTTTTTTTTTTTTAATAAGTCTGTGATTGACTTTCTCTGTGGAAATATGTTCATTTGTGTCAGTTATGAGATAACGCCTATAAGTGATATCATAGGATATAGGACTTTTACTTTCCGACTTACCTCATGTTCTGTGATTATCTCCAAGATCATATATGGTGCCTCAAAGAGCACTGTTTCATTGTTTCCCATGGCTAGTTTTCATTGTGTACATGGACCACTTCTTCTTTATCCTTTCATCTGTTGATGGACATTTTGGTTGCTTCACTGTCTTGTCTATTGTGAATAAGGCTGCAGTGCAGCATTTGCAGCCGGGGTCTTCTTCATTCTGGTCTTCTCAGGTGAGAGGCCCATTGGTGCACCTGCTGGATTGAATGATACCTCAATTTTTCCTTTTAAACGCAGCTCCTTTCTGTTCTCATTATTAGCGTTTAACCCTTTTACATCTCACCAGCAGCTAGAGGGTACAGAGTTCTCTGAAACCTCTTCAGCATTTATTGTTTGTAGACTTTTTGCCAATGGTCAGTCGACTGGTGCGAGTTGAAAACCTTTTGTAGATTAGATTGCATGAGTCTAATACTTCCTGAGGCTGAGCTTTTATCCGTTGTCCTTTCTTTAAAAAGAGAGTGAGTAAAATTTACCTCTTCATAGTATCTTCTTGAAAATGTTGCCTGTTTTGAATTTTTTTTTATCCATTCCCTACCTCAGCACAATTTTGAGGGCAGGTGTCCTTTACAGCCCTGAGTCCTTGTGAATGGTAAGTGACCATTAGCTGTGGGTTAAAAGCTGCTCTTGCGGGAATCGGCCACAAGGCGGCAGCATTTCTCCTTTACCAAATCTGGTTACTAGGGCAACAGAGCCTTACTGGAAGTGGTGTTCTAGGTTGTAAATTAGAATGGAATGTGCGAGGAAAAAGCCCTTTAAGTTTATGTCTCATTACTTCTTGTTGGTATTTTTAACTTAATTGTTATTTTTTATCACAGCAAACTTGATTACAATGTTTTGTTTGTTCTCGGTGTGCAAGATGTGGTTCTTTCACACATATACATATATCTATTCTTCTTCGGATCCTTTTCCCATGTAGGTTATGACACAATGTTGAGTAGTCTTCTCTTGGTATTGCGTAGGTCTTTGGTGATTATATATTTCACATGTGTTTGTATCTCTCTGTTAACCTCAATATGGTAAGGTATCCAATCCTCACACCTTTCTATTTGGTGAACCATAAGTTTTTTTAATGAATCTATGATAGTGTTTCTCTGTGGAAATATCTTTGTTTGTATCATTTTTTAGGTAACCCCTATATGTGATATGATAGGATATGTGTCTTTCTCTTTCTCACTTGCTCCAAATTGCGTGATTACTTCTAGACTCATCTATGGTGCTGCAAATGGCATTGTTTCATTTTTTCACTAGCTCATATTCCATCTGTACAGGTAGCAGTTCTTCTTTGTCCACCCATCTGTCGGTGGACCTTTTGGTTACTTCCATAGCTTGGCTATTGTAATACTATGCAATGCAGATTTGCGTGCCTGTGTCCTTCCAATTCTGTCTTCTTAGTTTATAGGTCCAGGAATAGGTCTGCTGGATCATATGGTAGCTCAATGTTGACCTTTTAAAGGCACCTCTGTTCTGTTCTCCTTAGTGGCTCTTTCCAGGTTACGTCCCACTTAAAGTGGAGGGTATGTATTTCTTCCCAGCACCTTCAGCATTTTTTCTTTGTAGTTTCTGCTGATGGTTATTCTGAGTGGTGTGAGCTGATACTTCTTTGTGGTTGAATTTGCATGTGTCTCATAATGCGTAGAAATTGAGCTTTAAGACATGTGCTTTTTAATTTTCCAGCTGTGATTAGAGCTTATTTCTTCAAAGAGTTTTCTTAAAGTATGTGTCACCACTTGAAATATTTTGGCCATTATCTCCCTCAAGACATTTTGAGGGCAGGTTTCATTTACAGCCCTGCAGTACTTGTTCGTATGAAGTGACCATTAGCTCAGGCTTTAAACCTGCTTTTGCAGGTATCGGCCAAAGAGCGGCAGCCTTTCTACGTTCCCCTTGCTGGTACTAGGGAAACAGACCTACCGGCCAGAGGTGTACTTCGGTTATAAATTAGAGTGCAATGTGCCCGGATAAACCCACAAATGTTGATGTCTCCTTGCTTTTGTTTGTTTTTAAATTGAGTTTATATTTATTATTAGAGTAATATTCCATTGTGTACGTGGACCACTTCTTCTTGGTGCATTCCTCGGTTGATGGACATTTTCATTGCTTCCAAGTGCTGGCTATGGTACATCTTGCTGGCGTACAGGTGTGCCAGCCTGTGACTTTTGGATTCTCATTTTTGCAGGTGCTAGGCCAAGCAGTGGTTGTGATTGATTGACTGGTAGCTCAATGTTTCCCTTTCCAAAGCACCTACACTGTGTTTTCATTAGTGGCTCTTTACATGCCCCCCCTTACAACCGAGGGTACGCATTTCTCCACACTCCCTTCACCATTTGTTTTTTTGCAGCATTTTTCCTAATGGCCATTCTGACTGCTGTGAGCTGATAGGTTTTTGTGATATGGGTATGCATGTCATTAAAATTTTTAAAATTCGTCATATTCCTATGCTTTTTTCTTTTCTCTTAAAAGAAAAAACCGTGAGTACAATATAGCTCTTGAAATTGTCTTCTTCGAAGGTTGCCCTCTTCAGAATTTTTTGGTCGATTTTTGACCCCAGAAATTTTCTGGAGGGCAGGTGCCATTTACAGAACTGCAAGTTGGTGAAAATTTAGTGACCTTTTGCAGTGGGTTCAAAGCTGCTGTTGTGGGAAACGGCCACAAGGAGGTAGCATTTCTCCATTCCCCAATCTGGGTACTAGGGCAGCAGAGCCTTTCTGGAAGTCATTGTCCTAGGTTGCAAATTAGAATGGAATTTGCCAGGAGAAATCCCCATAAGTTTATGTCTCATTACTTCTTCTTGGTTTTTAAATTTTTTTTTAATCTGGGTAAAGTTTAGTATATTGTTTGTCCTAGGTGTACACAATCTGGTTCATTTGTACATTATGTATGTCTATTAATGTACAGATCCTCTTCCCATGTAAAATATTACAGTGTTCCGTCGACCTCCCTTGCTATATGTTCGGTCTTTTTGATACATGTATATAATATGTATGTGTATATGTATAGTAACACTAATCTTCATTTCTCAATTTCCCCCTCCTTTCCTTTCAGATGAGCGTAGTTTGTTTTCTAAGCCTGTGAGTGTCTTTCTCTTTGGAAATATGTTCATCTGTGTCAGTTATTAGATAATGCCATAAGTGATAATATAGGATATAGGTGTTTTGCCTTCCGACCTACTTCATGTTTTGTGATTATCTCCAGGCTCATGTACGGTGCCTCAAAGAGCAGTGCTTCAATGTTTTCCATGGTTAATATTCCATTGTGTGCATGGACCATTTCTTCTTGGTGCATTCCTCTGTTGATGGACATTTCCGTTGCTTCCAAGTGTTGCCTCTGGTAAATATTGCTGGAGTGCAGAATTGCCAGCCTGTGATTTTTGATTTTCATTTTCTCAGGTGATAGACCCAGCAGTGGGTATGATTGATTGACTGGTATGGTAGCTCAACGTTTACCTTTTCAAGGCACCTCAACTGTGTTTTCATTAGTGGCTCTTACCATGTCCCCCTTAGAATCGAGGGTATGCATTTCTCCACAATCACTTCAGCATTTATAGTTTGCAGCATTTTTGTTGATGGCCATTCTGACTGGTGTGAGCTGATAGGTTTTTGTAATTTGGGTTTACATGTCTGTAAAAATTCCTACAATTCAACATTTCTCCACGGCCTTTTCTTTTCTGTTAAAAGAAAAAAGCAAAAAAGGGTTAGTATAATATACCTCTTCCAATTTTCTCTCTGGGAGGTTGCACTCTAGAATTTTTTGGTCGATTTTCGACCTCAGCATTTTTGGAGTGTCGGTGTCATTTACAGACCTGCAATTGGTGAATATTTAGTGACCTTTTGCAGTGGGTTTAAAGCTGCTGTTGTGGGAAACGGCCACAAGGATGCAGCATTTCTCCATTCCCAAATCTGGGTACTAGGGCAGCAGAGCCGTTCTGGAAGTCGTTTGCCTAGGTTGTAAATTTGAATGGAATGTGCCAGGAAAACCCCCCATAAGTTTATATCTCATTACTCCTAGTTCGTTATTTTAATTTTTTCAATTGGGGTAATGGTTAGAATGTTGCTTGTCCAAGGTGTACACACTCTGGTTCATCTACATATTCTATATACCTATTTATGTAGAGATCCTCTTCCCGTGTAAATTATTACAGAGTGTTCCGTAAACCTTCCTTGCTATATGGTCGGTCTTTTTGATATATGTATATCATATGTATTTGTGTACATATGGTAAGACTAATCTTCATTTATCCATTTCCCCCACCTTTCCTTTTAGATAAGCATAGTTTTTTTTTTTTTTTAATAAGTCTGTGATTGACTTTCTCTGTGGAAATATGTTCATTTGTGTCAGTTATGAGATAACGCCTATAAGTGATATCATAGGATATAGGACTTTTACTTTCCGACTTACCTCATGTTCTGTGATTATCTCCAAGATCATATATGGTGCCTCAAAGAGCACTGTTTCATTGTTTCCCATGGCTAGTTTTCATTGTGTACATGGACCACTTCTTCTTTATCCTTTCATCTGTTGATGGACATTTTGGTTGCTTCACTGTCTTGTCTATTGTGAATAAGGCTGCAGTGCAGCATTTGCAGCCGGGGTCTTCTTCATTCTGGTCTTCTCAGGTGAGAGGCCCATTGGTGCACCTGCTGGATTGAATGATACCTCAATTTTTCCTTTTAAACGCAGCTCCTTTCTGTTCTCATTATTAGCGTTTAACCCTTTTACATCTCACCAGCAGCTAGAGGGTACAGAGTTCTCTGAAACCTCTTCAGCATTTATTGTTTGTAGACTTTTTGCCAATGGTCAGTCGACTGGTGCGAGTTGAAAACCTTTTGTAGATTAGATTGCATGAGTCTAATACTTCCTGAGGCTGAGCTTTTATCCGTTGTCCTTTCTTTAAAAAGAGAGTGAGTAAAATTTACCTCTTCATAGTATCTTCTTGAAAATGTTGCCTGTTTTGAATTTTTTTTTATCCATTCCCTACCTCAGCACAATTTTGAGGGCAGGTGTCCTTTACAGCCCTGAGTCCTTGTGAATGGTAAGTGACCATTAGCTGTGGGTTAAAAGCTGCTCTTGCGGGAATCGGCCACAAGGCGGCAGCATTTCTCCTTTACCAAATCTGGTTACTAGGGCAACAGAGCCTTACTGGAAGTGGTGTTCTAGGTTGTAAATTAGAATGGAATGTGCGAGGAAAAAGCCCTTTAAGTTTATGTCTCATTACTTCTTGTTGGTATTTTTAACTTAATTGTTATTTTTTATCACAGCAAACTTGATTACAATGTTTTGTTTGTTCTCGGTGTGCAAGATGTGGTTCTTTCACACATATACATATATCTATTCTTCTTCGGATCCTTTTCCCATGTAGGTTATGACACAATGTTGAGTAGTCTTCTCTTGGTATTGCGTAGGTCTTTGGTGATTATATATTTCACATGTGTTTGTATCTCTCTGTTAACCTCAATATGGTAAGGTATCCAATCCTCACACCTTTCTATTTGGTGAACCATAAGTTTTTTTAATGAATCTATGATAGTGTTTCTCTGTGGAAATATCTTTGTTTGTATCATTTTTTACGTAACCCCTATATGTGATATGATAGGATATGTGTCTTTCTCTTTCTCACTTGCTCCAAATTGCGTGATTACTTCTAGACTCATCTATGGTGCTGCAAATGGCATTGTTTCATTTTTTCACTAGCTCATATTCCATCTGTACAGGTAGCAGTTCTTCTTTGTCCACCCATCTGTCGGTGGACCTTTTGGTTACTTCCATAGCTTGGCTATTGTAATACTATGCAATGCAGATTTGCGTGCCTGTGTCCTTCCAATTCTGTCTTCTTAGTTTATAGGTCCAGGAATAGGTCTGCTGGATCATATGGTAGCTCAATGTTGACCTTTTAAAGGCACCTCTGTTCTGTTCTCCTTAGTGGCTCTTTCCAGGTTACGTCCCACTTAAAGTGGAGGGTATGTATTTCTTCCCAGCACCTTCAGCATTTTTTCTTTGTAGTTTCTGCTGATGGTTATTCTGAGTGGTGTGAGCTGATACTTCTTTGTGGTTGAATTTGCATGTGTCTCATAATGCGTAGAAATTGAGCTTTAAGACATGTGCTTTTTAATTTTCCAGCTGTGATTAGAGCTTATTTCTTCAAAGAGTTTTCTTAAAGTATGTGTCACCACTTGAAATATTTTGGCCATTATCTCCCTCAAGACATTTTGAGGGCAGGTTTCATTTACAGCCCTGCAGTACTTGTTCGTATGAAGTGACCATTAGCTCAGGCTTTAAACCTGCTTTTGCAGGTATCGGCCAAAGAGCGGCAGCCTTTCTACGTTCCCCTTGCTGGTACTAGGGAAACAGACCTACCGGCCAGAGGTGTACTTCGGTTATAAATTAGAGTGCAATGTGCCCGGATAAACCCACAAATGTTGATGTCTCCTTGCTTTTGTTTGTTTTTAAATTGAGTTTATATTTATTATTAGAGTAATATTCCATTGTGTACGTGGACCACTTCTTCTTGGTGCATTCCTCGGTTGATGGACATTTTCATTGCTTCCAAGTGCTGGCTATGGTACATCTTGCTGGCGTACAGGTGTGCCAGCCTGTGACTTTTGGATTCTCATTTTTGCAGGTGCTAGGCCAAGCAGTGGTTGTGATTGATTGACTGGTAGCTCAATGTTTCCCTTTCCAAAGCACCTACACTGTGTTTTCATTAGTGGCTCTTTACATGCCCCCCCTTACAACCGAGGGTACGCATTTCTCCACACTCCCTTCACCATTTGTTTTTTTGCAGCATTTTTCCTAATGGCCATTCTGACTGCTGTGAGCTGATAGGTTTTTGTGATATGGGTATGCATGTCATTAAAATTTTTAAAATTCGTCATATTCCTATGCTTTTTTCTTTTCTCTTAAAAGAAAAAACCGTGAGTACAATATAGCTCTTGAAATTGTCTTCTTCGAAGGTTGCCCTCTTCAGAATTTTTTGGTCGATTTTTGACCCCAGAAATTTTCTGGAGGGCAGGTGCCATTTACAGAACTGCAAGTTGGTGAAAATTTAGTGACCTTTTGCAGTGGGTTCAAAGCTGCTGTTGTGGGAAACGGCCACAAGGAGGTAGCATTTCTCCATTCCCCAATCTGGGTACTAGGGCAGCAGAGCCTTTCTGGAAGTCATTGTCCTAGGTTGCAAATTAGAATGGAATTTGCCAGGAGAAATCCCCATAAGTTTATGTCTCATTACTTCTTCTTGGTTTTTAAATTTTTTTTTAATCTGGGTAAAGTTTAGTATATTGTTTGTCCTAGGTGTACACAATCTGGTTCATTTGTACATTATGTATGTCTATTAATGTACAGATCCTCTTCCCATGTAAAATATTACAGTGTTCCGTCGACCTCCCTTGCTATATGTTCGGTCTTTTTGATACATGTATATAATATGTATGTGTATATGTATAGTAACACTAATCTTCATTTCTCAATTTCCCCCTCCTTTCCTTTCAGATGAGCGTAGTTTGTTTTCTAAGCCTGTGAGTGTCTTTCTCTTTGGAAATATGTTCATCTGTGTCAGTTATTAGATAATGCCATAAGTGATAATATAGGATATAGGTGTTTTGCCTTCCGACCTACTTCATGTTTTGTGATTATCTCCAGGCTCATGTACGGTGCCTCAAAGAGCAGTGCTTCAATGTTTTCCATGGTTAATATTCCATTGTGTGCATGGACCATTTCTTCTTGGTGCATTCCTCTGTTGATGGACATTTCCGTTGCTTCCAAGTGTTGCCTCTGGTAAATATTGCTGGAGTGCAGAATTGCCAGCCTGTGATTTTTGATTTTCATTTTCTCAGGTGATAGACCCAGCAGTGGGTATGATTGATTGACTGGTATGGTAGCTCAACGTTTACCTTTTCAAGGCACCTCAACTGTGTTTTCATTAGTGGCTCTTACCATGTCCCCCTTAGAATCGAGGGTATGCATTTCTCCACAATCACGTCAGCATTTATAGTTTGCAGCATTTTTGTTGATGGCCATTCTGACTGGTGTGAGCTGATAGGTTTTTGTAATTTGGGTTTACATGTCTGTAAAAATTCCTACAATTCAACATTTCTCCACGGCCTTTTCTTTTCTGTTAAAAGAAAAAAGCAAAAAAGGGTTAGTATAATATACCTCTTCCAATTTTCTCTCTGGGAGGTTGCACTCTAGAATTTTTTGGTCGATTTTCGACCTCAGCATTTTTGGAGTGTCGGTGTCATTTACAGACCTGCAATTGGTGAATATTTAGTGACCTTTTGCAGTGGGTTTAAAGCTGCTGTTGTGGGAAACGGCCACAAGGATGCAGCATTTCTCCATTCCCAAATCTGGGTACTAGGGCAGCAGAGCCGTTCTGGAAGTCGTTTGCCTAGGTTGTAAATTTGAATGGAATGTGCCAGGAAAACCCCCCATAAGTTTATATCTCATTACTCCTAGTTCGTTATTTTAATTTTTTCAATTGGGGTAATGGTTAGAATGTTGCTTGTCCAAGGTGTACACACTCTGGTTCATCTACATATTCTATATACCTATTTATGTAGAGATCCTCTTCCCGTGTAAATTATTACAGAGTGTTCCGTAAACCTTCCTTGCTATATGGTCGGTCTTTTTGATATATGTATATCATATGTATTTGTGTACATATGGTAAGACTAATCTTCATTTATCCATTTCCCCCACCTTTCCTTTTAGATAAGCATAGTTTTTTTTTTTTTTTTAATAAGTCTGTGATTGACTTTCTCTGTGGAAATATGTTCATTTGTGTCAGTTATGAGATAACGCCTATAAGTGATATCATAGGATATAGGACTTTTACTTTCCGACTTACCTCATGTTCTGTGATTATCTCCAAGATCATATATGGTGCCTCAAAGAGCACTGTTTCATTGTTTCCCATGGCTAGTTTTCATTGTGTACATGGACCACTTCTTCTTTATCCTTTCATCTGTTGATGGACATTTTGGTTGCTTCACTGTCTTGTCTATTGTGAATAAGGCTGCAGTGCAGCATTTGCAGCCGGGGTCTTCTTCATTCTGGTCTTCTCAGGTGAGAGGCCCATTGGTGCACCTGCTGGATTGAATGATACCTCAATTTTTCCTTTTAAACGCAGCTCCTTTCTGTTCTCATTATTAGCGTTTAACCCTTTTACATCTCACCAGCAGCTAGAGGGTACAGAGTTCTCTGAAACCTCTTCAGCATTTATTGTTTGTAGACTTTTTGCCAATGGTCAGTCGACTGGTGCGAGTTGAAAACCTTTTGTAGATTAGATTGCATGAGTCTAATACTTCCTGAGGCTGAGCTTTTATCCGTTGTCCTTTCTTTAAAAAGAGAGTGAGTAAAATTTACCTCTTCATAGTATCTTCTTGAAAATGTTGCCTGTTTTGAATTTTTTTTTATCCATTCCCTACCTCAGCACAATTTTGAGGGCAGGTGTCCTTTACAGCCCTGAGTCCTTGTGAATGGTAAGTGACCATTAGCTGTGGGTTAAAAGCTGCTCTTGCGGGAATCGGCCACAAGGCGGCAGCATTTCTCCTTTACCAAATCTGGTTACTAGGGCAACAGAGCCTTACTGGAAGTGGTGTTCTAGGTTGTAAATTAGAATGGAATGTGCGAGGAAAAAGCCCTTTAAGTTTATGTCTCATTACTTCTTGTTGGTATTTTTAACTTAATTGTTATTTTTTATCACAGCAAACTTGATTACAATGTTTTGTTTGTTCTCGGTGTGCAAGATGTGGTTCTTTCACACATATACATATATCTATTCTTCTTCGGATCCTTTTCCCATGTAGGTTATGACACAATGTTGAGTAGTCTTCTCTTGGTATTGCGTAGGTCTTTGGTGATTATATATTTCACATGTGTTTGTATCTCTCTGTTAACCTCAATATGGTAAGGTATCCAATCCTCACACCTTTCTATTTGGTGAACCATAAGTTTTTTTAATGAATCTATGATAGTGTTTCTCTGTGGAAATATCTTTGTTTGTATCATTTTTTACGTAACCCCTATATGTGATATGATAGGATATGTGTCTTTCTCTTTCTCACTTGCTCCAAATTGCGTGATTATTTCTAGACTCATCTATGGTGCTGCAAATGGCATTGTTTCATTTTTTCACTAGCTCATATTCCATCTGTACAGGTAGCAGTTCTTCTTTGTCCACCCATCTGTCGGTGGACCTTTTGGTTACTTCCATAGCTTGGCTATTGTAATACTATGCAATGCAGATTTGCGTGCCTGTGTCCTTCCAATTCTGTCTTCTTAGTTTATAGGTCCAGGAATAGGTCTGCTGGATCATATGGTAGCTCAATGTTGACCTTTTAAAGGCACCTCTGTTCTGTTCTCCTTAGTGGCTCTTTCCAGGTTACGTCCCACTTAAAGTGGAGGGTATGTATTTCTTCCCAGCACCTTCAGCATTTTTTCTTTGTAGTTTCTGCTGATGGTTATTCTGAGTGGTGTGAGCTGATACTTCTTTGTGGTTGAATTTGCATGTGTCTCATAATGCGTAGAAATTGAGCTTTAAGACATGTGCTTTTTAATTTTCCAGCTGTGATTAGAGCTTATTTCTTCAAAGAGTTTTCTTAAAGTATGTGTCACCACTTGAAATATTTTGGCCATTATCTCCCTCAAGACATTTTGAGGGCAGGTTTCATTTACAGCCCTGCAGTACTTGTTCGTATGAAGTGACCATTAGCTCAGGCTTTAAACCTGCTTTTGCAGGTATCGGCCAAAGAGCGGCAGTCTTTCTACGTTCCCCTTGCTGGTACTAGGGAAACAGACCTACCGGCCAGAGGTGTACTTCGGTTATAAATTAGAGTGCAATGTGCCCGGATAAACCCACAAATGTTGATGTCTCCTTGCTTTTGTTTGTTTTTAAATTGAGTTTATATTTATTATTAGAGTAATATTCCATTGTGTACGTGGACCACTTCTTCTTGGTGCATTCCTCGGTTGATGGACATTTTCATTGCTTCCAAGTGCTGGCTATGGTACATCTTGCTGGCGTACAGGTGTGCCAGCCTGTGACTTTTGGATTCTCATTTTTGCAGGTGCTAGGCCAAGCAGTGGTTGTGATTGATTGACTGGTAGCTCAATGTTTCCCTTTCCAAAGCACCTACACTGTGTTTTCATTAGTGGCTCTTTACATGCCCCCCCTTACAACCGAGGGTACGCATTTCTCCACACTCCCTTCACCATTTGTTTTTTTGCAGCATTTTTCCTAATGGCCATTCTGACTGCTGTGAGCTGATAGGTTTTTGTGATATGGGTATGCATGTCATTAAAATTTTTAAAATTCGTCATATTCCTATGCTTTTTTCTTTTCTCTTAAAAGAAAAAACCGTGAGTACAATATAGCTCTTGAAATTGTCTTCTTCGAAGGTTGCCCTCTTCAGAATTTTTTGGTCGATTTTTGACCCCAGAAATTTTCTGGAGGGCAGGTGCCATTTACAGAACTGCAAGTTGGTGAAAATTTAGTGACCTTTTGCAGTGGGTTCAAAGCTGCTGTTGTGGGAAACGGCCACAAGGAGGTAGCATTTCTCCATTCCCCAATCTGGGTACTAGGGCAGCAGAGCCTTTCTGGAAGTCATTGTCCTAGGTTGCAAATTAGAATGGAATTTGCCAGGAGAAATCCCCATAAGTTTATGTCTCATTACTTCTTCTTGGTTTTTAAATTTTTTTTTAATCTGGGTAAAGTTTAGTATATTGTTTGTCCTAGGTGTACACAATCTGGTTCATTTGTACATTATGTATGTCTATTAATGTACAGATCCTCTTCCCATGTAAAATATTACAGTGTTCCGTCGACCTCCCTTGCTATATGTTCGGTCTTTTTGATACATGTATATAATATGTATGTGTATATGTATAGTAACACTAATCTTCATTTCTCAATTTCCCCCTCCTTTCCTTTCAGATGAGCGTAGTTTGTTTTCTAAGCCTGTGAGTGTCTTTCTCTTTGGAAATATGTTCATCTGTGTCAGTTATTAGATAATGCCATAAGTGATAATATAGGATATAGGTGTTTTGCCTTCCGACCTACTTCATGTTTTGTGATTATCTCCAGGCTCATGTACGGTGCCTCAAAGAGCAGTGCTTCAATGTTTTCCATGGTTAATATTCCATTGTGTGCATGGACCATTTCTTCTTGGTGCATTCCTCTGTTGATGGACATTTCCGTTGCTTCCAAGTGTTGCCTCTGGTAAATATTGCTGGAGTGCAGAATTGCCAGCCTGTGATTTTTGATTTTCATTTTCTCAGGTGATAGACCCAGCAGTGGGTATGATTGATTGACTGGTATGGTAGCTCAACGTTTACCTTTTCAAGGCACCTCAACTGTGTTTTCATTAGTGGCTCTTACCATGTCCCCCTTAGAATCGAGGGTATGCATTTCTCCACAATCACGTCAGCATTTATAGTTTGCAGCATTTTTGTTGATGGCCATTCTGACTGGTGTGAGCTGATAGGTTTTTGTAATTTGGGTTTACATGTCTGTAAAAATTCCTACAATTCAACATTTCTCCACGGCCTTTTCTTTTCTGTTAAAAGAAAAAAGCAAAAAAGGGTTAGTATAATATACCTCTTCCAATTTTCTCTCTGGGAGGTTGCACTCTAGAATTTTTTGGTCGATTTTCGACCTCAGCATTTTTGGAGGGTCGGTGTCATTTACAGACCTGCAATTGGTGAATATTTAGTGACCTTTTGCAGTGGGTTTAAAGCTGCTGTTGTGGGAAACGGCCACAAGGATGCAGCATTTCTCCATTCCCAAATCTGGGTACTAGGGCAGCAGAGCCGTTCTGGAAGTCGTTTGCCTAGGTTGTAAATTTGAATGGAATGTGCCAGGAAAACCCCCCATAAGTTTATATCTCATTACTCCTAGTTCGTTATTTTAATTTTTTCAATTGGGGTAATGGTTAGAATGTTGCTTGTCCAAGGTGTACACACTCTGGTTCATCTACATATTCTATATACCTATTTATGTAGAGATCCTCTTCCCGTGTAAATTATTACAGAGTGTTCCGTAAACCTTCCTTGCTATATGGTCGGTCTTTTTGATATATGTATATCATATGTATTTGTGTACATATGGTAAGACTAATCTTCATTTATCCATTTCCCCCACCTTTCCTTTTAGATAAGCATAGTTTTTTTTTTTTTTAATAAGTCTGTGATTGACTTTCTCTGTGGAAATATGTTCATTTGTGTCAGTTATGAGATAACGCCTATAAGTGATATCATAGGATATAGGACTTTTACTTTCCGACTTACCTCATGTTCTGTGATTATCTCCAAGATCATATATGGTGCCTCAAAGAGCACTGTTTCATTGTTTCCCATGGCTAGTTTTCATTGTGTACATGGACCACTTCTTCTTTATCCTTTCATCTGTTGATGGACATTTTGGTTGCTTCACTGTCTTGTCTATTGTGAATAAGGCTGCAGTGCAGCTTTTGCAGCCGGGGTCTTCTTCATTCTGGTCTTCTCAGGTGAGAGGCCCATTGGTGCACCTGCTGGATTGAATGATACCTCAATTTTTCCTTTTAAACGCAGCTCCTTTCTCTTCTCATTATTAGCGTTTAACCCTTTTACATCTCACCAGCAGCTAGAGGGTACACAGTTCTCTGAAACCTCTTCAGCATTTATTGTTTGTAGACTTTTTGCCAATGGTCAGTCGACTGGTGCGAGTTGAAAACCTTTTGTAGATTAGATTGCATGAGTCTAATACTTCCTGAGGCTGAGCTTTTATCCGTTGTCCTTTCTTTAAAAAGAGAGTGAGTAAAATTTACCTCTTCATAGTATCTTCTTGAAAATGTTGCCTGTTTTGAATTTTTTTTATCCATTCCCTACCTCAGCACAATTTTGAGGGCAGGTGTCCTTTACAGCCCTGAGTCCTTGTGAATGGTAAGTGACCATTAGCTGTGGGTTAAAAGCTGCTCTTGCGGGAATCGGCCACAAGGCGGCAGCATTTCTCCTTTACCAAATCTGGTTACTAGGGCAACAGAGCCTTACTGGAAGTGGTGTTCTAGGTTGTAAATTAGAATGGAATGTGCGAGGAAAAAGCCCTTTAAGTTTATGTCTCATTACTTCTTGTTGGTATTTTTAACTTAATTGTTATTTTTTATCACAGCAAACTTGATTACAATGTTTTGTTTGTTCTTGGTGTGCAAGATGTGCTTCTTTCACACATATACATATATCTATTCTTCTTCGGATCCTTTTCCCATGTAGGTTATGACACAATGTTGAGTAGTCTTCTCTTGGTGTTGCGTAGGTCTTTGGTGATTATATATTTTACATGTGTTTGCAACTCTCTGTTAACCTCAATATGGTAAGGTATCCAATCCTCACACCTTTCTATTTGGTGAACCATAGGTTTTTGTAATGAATCTATGATAGTGTTTCTCTGTGGAAATATCTTTGTTTGTATCATTTTTTACGTAACCCCTATATGTGATATGATAGGATATGTGTCTTTCTCTTTCTCACTTACTCCAAATTGCGTGATTACTTCTAGACTCATCTATGGTGCTGCAAATGGCATTGTTTCATTTTTTCACTAGCTCATATTCCATCTGTACAGGTAGCAGTTCTTCTTTGTCCACCCATCTGTCGGTGGACCTTTTGGTTACTTCCATATCTTGGCTATTGTAATACTATGCAATGCAGATTTGCGTGCCTGTGTCCTTCCAATTCTGTCTTCTTAGTTTATAGGTCCAAGAATAGGTCTGCTGGATCATATGGTAGCTCAATGTTGACCTTTTAAAGGCACCTCTGTTCTGTTCTCCTTAGTGGCTCTTTCCAGGTTACGTCCCACTTAAAGTGGAGGGTATGTATTTCTTCCCAGCACCTTCAGCATTTATTCTTTGTAGTTTCTGCTGATGGTTATTCTGAGTGGTGTGAGCTGATACCTCTTTGTGGTTGAATTTGCATGTGTCTCATAATGCGTAGAAATTGAGTTTTAAGACATGTGCTTTTTATTTTTCCAGCTGTGATTAGAGCTTATTTCTTCAAAGTGTTTTCTTAAAGTATGTGTCACCACTTGCAATATTTTGGCCATTATCTCCCTCAAGACATTTTGAGGGCAGGTTTCATTTACAGCCCTGCAGTACTTGTTCGTATGAAGTGACCATTAGCTCAGGCTTTAAACCTGCTTTTGCAGGTATCGGCCAAAGAGCGGCAGCCTTTCTACGTTCCCCTTGCTGGTACTAGGGAAACAGACCTACCGGCCGGTGGTGTTCTTCGGTTATAAATTAGAGTGCAATGTGCCCGGATAAACCCACAAATGTTGATGTCTCCTTGCTTTTGTTTGTTTTTAAATTGAGTTTATATTTATTATTAGAGTAATATTCCATTGTGTACGTGGACCACTTCTTCTTGGTGCATTCCTCGGTTGATGGACATTTTCATTGCTTCCAAGTGCTGGCTATGGTAAATCTTGCTGGCGTACAGGTGTGCCAGCCTGTGACTTTTGGATTCTCATTTTTGCAGGTGCTAGGCCAAGCAGTGGTTGTGATTGATTGACTGGTAGCTCAATGTTTCCCTTTCCAAAGCACCTACACTGTGTTTTCATTAGTGGCTCTTTACATGCCCCCCCGTACAACCGAGGGTACGCATTTCTCCACACTCCCTTCACCATTTGTTTTTTGCAGCATTTTTCCTAATGGCCATTCTGACTGCTGTGAGCTGACAGGTTTTTGTAATATGGGTATGCATGTCATTAAAATTTTTAAAATTCGTCATATTCCTATGCTTTTTTCTTTTCTCTTAAAAGAAAAAACCGTGAGTACAATATAGCTCTTGAAATTGTCTTCTTCGAAGGTTGCCCTCTTCTGAATTTTTTGGTCGATTTTTGACCCCAGAAATTTTCTGGAGGGCAGGTGCCATTTACAGAACTGCAAGTTGGTGAAAATTTAGTGACCTTTTGCAGTGGGTGCAAAGCTGCTGTTGTGGGAAACGGCCACAAGGAGGTAGCATTTCTCCATTCCCCAATCTGGGTACTAGGGCAGCAGAGCCTTTCTGGAAGTCATTGTCCTAGGTTGCAAATTAGAATGGA
This sequence comes from Balaenoptera physalus, assembly GCF_965194825.1. Taxonomy (NCBI): domain Eukaryota; kingdom Metazoa; phylum Chordata; class Mammalia; order Artiodactyla; family Balaenopteridae; genus Balaenoptera; species Balaenoptera physalus. The sequence continues at coordinate 76,634 of NW_028126568.1, forward strand.
ATTTGCCAGGAGAAATCCCCATAAGTTTATGTCTCATTACTTCTTCTTGGTTTTTAAATTTTTTTTAATCTGGGTAAAGTTTAGTATATTGTTTGTCCTAGGTGTACACAATCTGGTTCATTTGTACATTATGTATGTCTATTAATGTACAGATCCTCTTCCCATGTAAAATATTACAGTGTTCCGTCGACCTCCCTTGCTATATGTTCGGTCTTTTTGATACATGTATATAATATGTATGTGTATATGTATAGTAACACTAATCTTCATTTCTCAATTTCCCCCTCCTTTCCTTTCAGATGAGCATAGTTTGTTTTCTAAGCCTGTGAGTGTCTTTCTCTTTGGAAATATGTTCATCTGTGTCAGTTATTAGATAATGCCATAAGTGATAATATAGGATATAGGTGTTTTGCCTTCCGACCTACTTCATGTTTTGTGATTATCTCCAGGCTCATGTACGGTGCCTCAAAGAGCAGTGCTTCAATGTTTTCCATGGTTAATATTCCATTGTGTGCATGGACCACTTCTTCTTGGTGCATTCCTCTGTTGATGGACATTTTCGTTGCTTCCAAGTGTTGCCTATGGTAAATATTGCTGGAGTGCAGGATTGCCAGCCTGTGATTTTTGATTTTCATTTTCACAGGTGATAGTCCCAGCAGTGGGTATGATTGATTGACTGGTATGGTAGATCAACGTTTACCTTTTCAAGGCACCTCAATTGTGTTTTCATTAGTGGCTCTTACCATGTCTCCCTTAGAATCGAGGGTATGCATTTCTCCACAATCACGTCAGCATTTATTGTTTGCAGCATTTTTGTTGATGGCCATTCTGACTGGTGTGAGCTGATAGGTTTTTGTAATTTGGGTTTACATGTCTGTAAAAATTCCTACAATTCATCATTTCTCCACGGCCTTTTCTTTTCTGTTAAAAGAAAGAAGCAAAAAAGGGTTAGTATAATATACCTCTTCCAATTTTCCTTTTGGGAGGTTGCACTCTAGAAATTTTTGGTCGATTTTCCACCTCAGCATTTTTTGGAGGGCCGGTGTCATTTACAGACCTGCAGTTGGTGAATATTTAGTGACCTTTTGCAGTGGGTTTAAAGCTGCTGTTGTGGGAAACGGCCACAAGGATGCAGCATTTCTCCATTCCCAAATCTGGGTACTAGGGCAGCAGAGCCGTTCTGGAAGTCGTTTGCCTAGGTTGTAAATTTGAATGGAATGTGCCACGAAAACCCCCCATAAGTTTATGTCTCATTACTCCTAGTTCGTTGTTTTAATTTTTTCAGTTGGGGTAATGGTTAGAATGTTGCTTGTCCAAGGTGTACGCACTCTGGTTCATCTACATATTCTATATACCTATTTATGTAGAGATCCTCTTCCCGTGTAAATTATTACAGAGTGTTCCGTAAACCTTCCTTGCTATATGGTCGGTCTTTTTGATATATGTATATCATATGTATTTGTATACATATGGTAAGACTAATCTTCATTTATCTATTTCCCCCACCTTTCCTTTTAGATAAGCATAGTTTTTTTTTTTTTTAATAAGTCTGTGATTGACTTTCTCTGTGGAAATATGTTCATTTGTGTCAGTTATTAGATAACGCCTATAAGTGATATCATAGGATATAGGACTTTTACTTTCCGACTTACCTCATGTTCTGTGATTATCTCTAAGATCATCTATGGTGCCTCAAAGAGCACTGTTTCATTGTTTTCCATGGCTAGTTTTCATTGTGTACATGGACCACTTCTTCTTTATCCTTTCATCTGTTGATGGACATTTTGGTTGCTTCACTGTCTTGTCTATTGTGAATAAGGCCGCAGTGCAGCTTTTGCAGCCCGGGTCTTCTTCATTCTGGTCTTCTCAGCTGAGAGGCCCATTGGTGCACCTGCTGGATTGAATGATACCTCAATTTTTCCTTTTAAACGCAGCTCCTTTCTGTTCTCATTATTAGCGTTTAACCCTTTTACATCTCACCAGCAGCTAGAGGGTACACAGTTCTCTGAAACCTCTTCAGCATTTATTGTTTGTAGACTTTTTGCCAATGGTCAGTCGACTGGTGCGAGTTGAAAACCTTTTGTAGATTAGATTGCATGAGTCTAATACTTCCTGAGGCTGAGCTTTTATCCGTTTTCCTTCCTTTAAAAAGAGAGTGAGTAAAACTTACCTCTTCATAGTATCTTCTTGAAAATTTTGCCTGTTTTGAATTTTTTTTATCCATTCCCTACCTCAGCACAATTTTGAGGGCAGGTGTCCTTTACAGCCCTGAGTCCTTGTGAATGGTAAGTGACCATTAGCTGTGGGTTAAAAGCTGCTCTTGCGGGAATCGGCCACAAGGCGGCAGCATTTCTCCTTTACCAAATCTGGTTACTAGGGCAACAGAGCCTTACTGGAAGTGGTGTTCTAGGTTGTAAATTAGAATGGAATGTGCGAGGAAAAAGCCCTTTAAGTTTATGTCTCATTACTTCTTGTTGGTATTTTTAACTTAATTGTTATTTTTTATCACAGCAAACTTGATTACAATGTTTTGTTTGTTCTCGGTGTGCAAGATGTGGTTCTTTCACACATATACATATATCTATTCTTCTTCGGATCCTTTTCCCATGTAGGTTATGACACAATGTTGAGTAGTCTTCTCTTGGTATTGCGTAGGTCTTTGGTGATTATATATTTCACATGTGTTTGTATCTCTCTGTTAACCTCAATATGGTAAGGTATCCAATCCTCACACCTTTCTATTTGGTGAACCATAAGTTTTTTTAATGAATCTATGATAGTGTTTCTCTGTGGAAATATCTTTGTTTGTATCATTTTTTAGGTAACCCCTATATGTGATATGATAGGATATGTGTCTTTCTCTTTCTCACTTGCTCCAAATTGCGTGATTACTTCTAGACTCATCTATGGTGCTGCAAATGGCCTTGTTTCATTTTTTCACTAGCTCATATTCCATCTGTACAGGTAGCAGTTCTTCTTTGTCCACCCATCTGTCGGTGGACCTTTTGGTTACTTCCATATCTTGGCTATTGTAATACTATGCGATGCAGATTTGCATGCCTGTGTCCTTCCAATTCTGTCTTCTTAGTTTATAGGTCCAGGAATAGGTCTGCTGGATCATATGGTAGCTCAATGTTGACCTTTTAAAGGCACCTCTGTTCTGTTCTCCTTAGTGGCTCTTTCCAGGTTACGTCCCACTTAAAGTGGAGGGTATGTATTTCTTCCCAGTACCTTCAGCATTTATTCTTTGTAGTTTCTGCTGATGGTTATTCTGAGTGGTGTGAGCTGATACCTCTTTGTGGTTGAATTTGCATGTGTCTCATAATGCGTAGAAATTGAGCTTTAAGACATGTCCTTTTTATTTTTCCAGCTGTGATTAGAGCTTATTTCTTCAAAGTGTTTTCTTAAAGTATGTGTCACCACTTGAAATATTTTGGCCATTATCTCCCTCAAGACATTTTGAGGGCAGGTTTCATTTACAGCCCTGCAGTACTTGTTCGTATGAAGTGACCATTAGCTCAGGCTTTAAACCTGCTTTTGCAGGTATCGGCCAAAGAGCGGCAGGCTTTCTACGTTCCCCTTGCTGGTACTAGGGAAACAGACCTACCGGCCAGTGGTGTTCTTCGGTTATAAATTAGAGTGCAATGTGCCCGTATAAACCCACAAATGTTGATGTCTCCTTGCTTTTGTTTGTTTTTAAATTGAGTTTATATTTATTATTAGAGTAATATTCCATTGTGTACGTGGACCACTTCTTCTTCGTGCATTCCTCGGTTGATGGACATTTTCATTGCTTCCAAGTGCTGGCTATGGTAAATCTTGCTGGCGTACAGGTGTGCCAGCCTGTGACTTTTGGATTCTCATTTTTGCAGGTGCTAGGCCAAGCAGTGGTTGTGATTGATTGACTGGTAGCTCAATGTTTCCCTTTCCAAAGCACCTACAATATGTTTTCATTAGTGGCTCTTTACATGCCCCCCCTTACAACCGAGGGTACGCATTTCTCCACACTCCCTTCACCATTTGTTTTTTGCAGCATTTTTCCTAATGGCCATTCTGACTGCTGTGAGCTGATAGGTTTTTGTAATATGGGTATGCATGTCATAAAAGTTTTTAAAATTCGTCATATTCCTATGCTTTTTTCTTTTCTCTTAAAAGAAAAAACCGTGAGTACAATATAGCTCTTGAAATTGTCTTCTTCGTAGGTTGCCCTCTTCTGAATTTTTTCGTCGATTTTTGACCCCAGAAATTTTCTGGAGGGCAGGTGCCGTTTACAGAAGTGCAAGTTGGTGAAAATTTAGTGACCTTTTGCAGTGGGTTCAAAGCTGCTGTTGTGGGAAACGGCCACAAGGAGGTAGCATTTCTCCATTCCCCAATCTGGGTACTAGGGCAGCAGAGCCTTTCTGGAAGTCATTGTCCTAGGTTGCAAATTAGAATGGAATTTGCCAGGAGAAATCCCCATAAGTTTATGTCTCATTACTTCTTCTTGGTTTTTAAAATTTTTTTAATCTGGGTAAAGTTTAGAATATTGTTTGTCCTAGGTGTACACAATCTGGTTCATTTGTACATTATGTATGTCTATTAATGTACAGATCCTCTTCCCATGTAAAATATTACAGTGTTCCGTCGACCTCCCTTGCTATATGTTCGGTCTTTTTGATACATGTATATAATATGTATGTGTATATGTATAGTAACACTAATCTTCATTTGTCAATTTCCCCCCTCCTTTCCTTTCAGATGAGCATAGTTTGTTTTCTAAGACTGTGAGTGTCTTTCTCTTTGGAAATATGTTCATCTGTGTCAGTTATTAGATAATGCCATAAGTGACAATATAGGATATAGGTGTTTTGCCTTCCGACCTACTTCATGTTTTGTGATTATCTCCAGGCTCATGTACGGTGCCTCAAAGAGCAGTTCTTCAATGTTTTCCATGGCTAATATTCCATTGTGTGCATGGACCACTTTTTCTTGGTGCCTTCCTCTGTTGATGGACATTTTCGTTGCTTCCAAGTGTTGCCTCTGGTAAATATTGCTGGAGTGCAGGATTGCCAGCCTGTGATTTTTGATTTTCATTTTCTCAGGTGATAGACCCAGCAGTGGGTATGATTGATTGACTGGTATGGTAGCTCAACGTTTACCTTTTCAAGGCACCTCAATTGTGTTTTCATTAGTGGCTCTTACCACGTCCCCCTTAGAATCGAGGGTATGCATTTCTCCACAATCACGTCAGCATTTATTGTTTGCAGCATTTTTGTTGATGGCCATTCTGACTGGTGTGAGCTGATAGGTTTTTGTAATTTGGGTTTACATGTCTGTAAAAATTCCTACAATTCATCATTTCTCCACGGCCTTTTCTTTTCTGTTAAAAGAAAAAAGCAAAAAAGGGTTAGTATAATATACCTCTTCCAATTTTCCTTTTGGGAGGTTGCACTCTAGAAATTTTTGGTCGATTTTCGACCTCAGCATTTTTTGGAGGGCCGGTGTCATTTACAGACCTGCAGTTGGTGAATATTTAGTGACCTTTTGCAGTGGGTTTAAAGCTGCTGTTGTGGGAAACGGCCACAAGGATGCAGCATTTCTCCATTCCCAAATCTGGGTACTAGGGCAGCAGAGCCGTTCTGGAAGTCGTTTGCCTAGGTTGTAAATTTGAATGGAATGTGCCAGGAAAACCCCCCATAAGTTTATGTCTCATTACTCCTAGTTCGTTGTTTTAATTTTTTCATTTGGGGTAATGGTTAGAATGTTGCTTGTCCAAGGTGTACACACTCTGGTTCATCTACATATTCTATATACCTATTTATGTAGAGATCCTCTTCCCGTGTAAATTATTACAGAGTGTTCCGTAAACCTTCCTTGCTATATGGTCGGTCTTTCTGATATATGTATATCATATGTATTTGTATACATATGGTAAGACTAATCTTCATTTATCCATTTCCCCCACCTTTCCTTTTAGATAAGCATAGTTTTTTTTTAATAAGTCTGTGATTGAATTTCTGTGTGGAAATATGTTCATTTGTGTCAGTTATTAGATAACGCCTATAAGTGATATCATAGGATATAGGACTTTTACTTTCCGACTTACCTCATGTTCTGTGATTATCGCCAAGATCATCTATGGTGCCTCAAAGAGCACTGTTTCATTGTTTTCCATGGCTAGTTTTCATTGTGTACATGGACCACTTCTTCTTTATCCTTTCATCTGTTGATGGACATTTTGGTTGCTTCACTGTCTTGTCTATTGTGAATAAGGCTGCAGTGCAGCTTTTGCAGCCTGGATCTTCTTCATTCTGGTCTTCTCAGGTGAGAGGCCCATTGGTGCACCTGCTGGATTGAATGATACCTCAATTCTTCCTTTTAAACGCAGCTCCTTTCTTTTCTCATTATCAGCGTTTAACCCTTTTACATCTCACCAGCAGCTAGAGGTTACACAGTTCTCTGAAACCTCTTCAGCATTTATTGTTTGTAGACTCTTTGCCAATGGTCAGTCGACTGGTGCGAGTTGAAAACATTTTGTACATTAGGTTGCATGAGTCTAATACTTCCTGAGGCTGAGCTTTTATCCGTTTTCCTTTCTTTAAAAAGACAGTGAGTAAAACTTACCTCTTCACAGTATCTTCTTGAAAATTTTGCCTGTTTTGAATTTTTTTTATCCATTCCCTACCTCTGCACAATTTTGAGGGCAGGTGTCCTTTACAGCCCTGAGTCCTTGTGAATGGTAATTGACCATTAGCTGTGGGTTAAAAGCTGCTCTTGCGGGAATCGGCCACAAGGCGGCAGCATTTCTCCTTTACCAAATCTGGTTTCTAGGGCAACAGAGCCTTACTGGAAGTGGTGTTCTAGGTTGTAAATTAGAATGGAATGTGCGAGGAAAAAGCCCTTTAAGTTTATGTCTCATTACTTCTTGTTGCTATTTTTAACTTAATTTTTAATTTTTATCACAGCAAACTTGATTACAATGTTTTGTTTGTTCTCGGTGTGCAAGATGTGGTTCTTTCACACATATACATATATCTATTCTTCTTCGGATCCTTTTCCCATGTAGGTTATGACACAATGTTGAGTAGTCTTCTCTTGGTATTGCGTAGGTCTTTGGTGATTATATATTTCACATGTGTTTGTATCTCTCTGTTAACCTCAATATGGTAAGGTATCCAATCCTCACACCTTTCTATTTGGTGAACCATAAGTTTTTTTAATGAATCTATGATAGTGTTTCTCTGTGGAAATATCTTTGTTTGTATCATTTTTTAGGTAACCCCTATATGTGATATGATAGGATATGTGTCTTTCTCTTTCTCACTTGCTCCAAATTGCGTGATTACTTCTAGACTCATCTATGGTGCTGCAAATGGCATTGTTTCATTTTTTCACTAGCTCATATTCCATCTGTACAGGTAGCAGTTCTTCTTTGTCCACCCATCTGTCGGTGGACCTTTTGGTTACTTCCATATCTTGGCTATTGTAATACTATGCAATGCAGATTTGCGTGCCTGTGTCCTTCCAATTCTGTCTTCTTAGTTTATAGGTCCAGGAATAGGTCTGCTGGATCATATGGTAGCTCAATGTTGACCTTTTAAAGGCACCTCTGTTTTGTTCTCCTTAGTGGCTCTTTCCAGGTTACGTCCCACTTAAAGTGGAGGGTATGTATTTCTTCCCAGCACCTTCAGCATTTATTCTTTGTAGTTTCTGCTGATGGTTATTCTGAGTGGTGTGAGCTGATACTTCTTTGTGGTTGAATTTGCATGTGTCTCATAATGCGTAGAAATTGAGCTTTAAGACATGTGCTTTTTAATTTTCCAGCTGTGATTAGAGCTTATTTCTTCAAAGAGTTTTCTTAAAGTATGTGTCACCACTTGAAATATTTTGGCCATTATCTCCCTCAAGACATTTTGAGGGCAGGTTTCATTTACAGCCCTGCAGTACTTGTTCGTATGAAGTGACCATTAGCTCAGGCTTTAAACCTGCTTTTGCAGGTATCGGCCAAAGAGCGGCAGCCTTTCTACGTTCCCCTTGCTGGTACTAGGGAAACAGACCTACCGGCCAGTGGTGTACTTCGGTTATAAATTAGAGTGCAATGTGCCCGGATAAACCCACAAATGTTGATGTCTCCTTGCTTTGGTTTGTTTTTAAATTGAGTTTATATTTATTATTAGAGTAATATTCCATTGTGTACGTGGACCACTTCTTCTTGGTGCATTCCTCGGTTGATGGACATTTTCATTGCTTCCAAGTGCTGGCTATGGTAAATCTTGCTGGCGTACAGGTGTGCCAGCCTGTGACTTTTGGATTCTCATTTTTGCAGGTGCTAGGCCAAGCAGTGGTTGTGATTGATTGACTGGTAGCTCAATGTTTCCCTTTCCAAAGCACCTACACTGTGTTTTCATTAGTGGCTCTTTACATGCCCCCCCATACAACCGAGGGTACGCATTTCTCCACACTCCCTTCACCATTTGTTTTTTGCAGCATTTTTCCTAATGGCCATTCTGACTGCTGTGAGCTGACAGGTTTTTGTAATATGGGTATGCATGTCATTAAAATTTTTAAAATTCGTCATATTCCTATGCTTTTTTCTTTTCTCTTAAAAGAAAAAACCGTGAGTACAATATAGCTCTTGCAATTGTCTTCTTCGAAGGTTGCCCTCTTCTGAATTTTTTGGTCGATTTTTGACCCCAGAAATTTTCTGGAGGGCAGGTGCCATTTACAGAACTGCAAGTTGGTGAAAATTTAGTGACCTTTTGCAGTGGGTGCAAAGCTGCTGTTGTGGGAAACGGCCACAAGGAGGTAGCATTTCTCCATTCCCCAATCTGGGTACTAGGGCAGCAGAGCCTTTCTGGAAGTCATTGTCCTAGGTTGCAAATTAGAATGGAATTTGCCAGGAGAAATCCCCATAAGTTTATGTCTCATTACTTCTTCTTGGTTTTTAAATTTTTTTTAATCTGGGTAAAGTTTAGTATATTGTTTGTCCTAGGTGTACACAATCTGGTTCATTTGTACATTATGTATGTCTATTAATGTACAGATCCTCTTCCCATGTAAAATATTACAGTGTTCCGTCGACCTCCCTTGCTATATGTTCGGTCTTTTTGATACATGTATATAATATGTATGTGTATATGTATAGTAACACTAATCTTCATTTCTCAATTTCCCCCTCCTTTCCTTTCAGATGAGCATAGTTTGTTTTCTAAGCCTGTGAGTGTCTTTCTCTTTGGAAATATGTTCATCTGTGTCAGTTATTAGATAATGCCATAAGTGATAATATAGGATATAGGTGTTTTGCCTTCCGAAATACTTCATGTTTTGTGATTATCTCCAGGCTCATGTACGGAGCCTCAAAGAGCAGTGCTTCAATGTTTTCCATGGTTAATATTCCATTGTGTGCATGGACCACTTCTTCTTGGTGCATTCCTCTGTTGATGGACATTTTCGTTGCTTCCAAGTGTTGCCTATGGTAAATATTGCTGGAGTGCAGGATTGCCAGCCTGTGATTTTTGATTTTCATTTTCTCAGGTGATAGTCCCAGCAGTGGGTATGATTGATTGACTGGTATGGTAGCTCAACGTTTACCTTTTCAAGGCACCTCAATTGTGTTTTCATTAGTGGCTCTTACCATGTCCCCCTTAGAATCGAGGGTATGCATTTCTCCACAATCACGTCAGCATTTATTGTTTGCAGCATTTTTGTTGATGGCCATTCTGACTGGTGTGAGCTGATAGGTTTTTGTAATTTGGGTTTACATGTCTGTAAAAATTCCTACAATTCATCATTTCTCCACGGCCTTTTCTTTTCTGTTAAAAGAAAGAAGCAAAAATGGGTTAGTATAATATACCTCTTCCAATTTTCCTTTTGGGAGGTTGCACTCTAGAAATTTTTGGTCGATTTTCGACCTCAGCATTTTTTGGAGGGCCGGTGTCATTTACAGACCTGCAGTTGGTGAATATTTAGTGACCTTTTGCAGTGGGTTTAAAGCTGCTGTTGTGGGAAACGGCCACAAGGATGCAGCATTTCTCCATTCCCAAATCTGGGTACTAGGGCAGCAGAGCCGTTCTGGAAGTCGTTTGCCTAGGTTGTAAATTTGAATGGAATGTGCCAGGAAAACCCCCCATAAGTTTATGTCTCATTACTCCTAGTTCGTTGTTTTAATTTTTTCAATTGGGGTAATGGTTAGAATGTTGCTTGTCCAAGGTGTACACACTCTGGTTCATCTACATATTCTATATACCTATTTATGTAGAGATCCTCTTCCCGTGTAAATTATTACAGAGTGTTCCGTAAACCTTCCTTGCTATATGGTCGGTCTTTTTGATATATGTATATCATATGTATTTGTATACATATGGTAAGACTAATCTTCATTTATCCATTTCCCCCACCTTTCCTTTTAGATAAGCATAGTTTTTTTTTTTTTAATAAGTCTGTGATTGACTTTCTCTGTGGAAATATGTTCATTTGTGTCAGTTATTAGATAACGCCTATAAGTGATATCATAGGATATAGGACTTTTACTTTCCGACTTACCTCATGTTCTGTGATTATCTCTAAGATCATCTATGGTGCCTCAAAGAGCACTGTTTCATTGTTTTCCATGGCTAGTTTTCATTGTGTACATGGACCACTTCTTCTTTATCCTTTCATCTGTTGATGGACATTTTGGTTGCTTCACTGTCTTGTCTATTGTGAATAAGGCCGCAGTGCAGCTTTTGCAGCCCGGGTCTTCTTCATTCTGGTCTTCTCAGGTGAGAGGCCCATTGGTGCACCTGCTGGATTGAATGATACCTCAATTTTTCCTTTTAAACGCAGCTCCTTTCTGTTCTCATTATTAGCGTTTAACCCTTTTACATCTCACCAGCAGCTAGAGGGTACACAGTTCTCTGAAACCTCTTCAGCATTTATTGTTTGTAGACTTTTTGCCAATGGTCAGTCGACTGGTGCGAGTTGAAAACCTTTTGTAGATTAGATTGCATGAGTCTAATACTTCCTGAGGCTGAGCTTTTATCCGTTTTCCTTTCTTTAAAAAGAGAGTGAGTAAAACTTACCTCTTCATAGTATCTTCTTGAAAATTTTGCCTGTTTTGAATTTTTTTTATCCATTCCCTACCTCAGCACAATTTTGAGGGCAGGTGTCCTTTACAGCCCTGAGTCCTTGTGAATGGTAAGTGACCATTAGCTGTGGGTTAAAAGCTGCTCTTGCGGGAATCGGCCACAAGGCGGCAGCATTTCTCCTTTACCAAATCTGGTTACTAGGGCAACAGAGCCTTACTGGAAGTGGTGTTCTAGGTTGTAAATTAGAATGGAATGTGCGAGGAAAAAGCCCTTTAAGTTTATGTCTCATTACTTCTTGTTGGTATTTTTAACTTAATTTTTATTTTTTATCACAGCAAACTTGATTACAATGTTTTGTTTGTTCTCGGTGTGCAAGATGTGGTTCTTTCACACATATACATATATCTATTCTTCTTCGGATCCTTTTCCCATGTGGGTTATGACACAATGTTGAGTAGTTTTCTCTTGGTATTGCGTAGGTCTTTGGTGATTATATATTTCACATGTGTTTGTATCTCTCTGTTAACCTCAATATGGTAAGGTATCCAATCCTCACACCTTTCTATTTGGTGAACCATAAGTTTTTTTAATGAATCTATGATAGTGTTTCTCTGTGGAAATATCTTTGTTTGTATCATTTTTTAGGTAACCCCTATATGTGATATGATAGGATATGTGTCTTTCTCTTTCTCACTTGCTCCAAATTGCGTGATTACTTCTAGACTCATCTATGGTGCTGCAAATGGCATTGTTTCATTTTTTCACTAGCTCATATTCCATCTGTACAGGTAGCAGTTCTTCTTTGTCCACCCATCTGTCGGTGGACCTTTTGGTTACTTCCATATCTTGGCTATTGTAATACTATGCAATGCAGATTTGCGTGCCTGTGTCCTTCCAATTCTGTCTTCTTAGTTTATAGGTCCAGGAATAGGTCTGCTGGATCATATGGTAGCTCAATGTTGACCTTTTAAAGGCACCTCTGTTTTGTTCTCCTTAGTGGCTCTTTCCAGGTTACGTCCCACTTAAAGTGGAGGGTATGTATTTCTTCCCAGCACCTTCAGCATTTATTCTTTGTAGTTTCTGCTGATGGTTATTCTGAGTGGTGTGAGCTGATACTTCTTTGTGGTTGAATTTGCATGTGTCTCATAATGCGTAGAAATTGAGCTTTAAGACATGTGCTTTTTAATTTTCCAGCTGTGATTAGAGCTTATTTCTTCAAAGAGTTTTCTTAAAGTATGTGTCACCACTTGAAATATTTTGGCCATTATCTCCCTCAAGACATTTTGAGGGCAGGTTTCATTTACAGCCCTGCAGTACTTGTTCGTATGAAGTGACCATTAGCTCAGGCTTTAAACCTGCTTTTGCAGGTATCGGCCAAAGAGCGGCAGCCTTTCTATGTTCCCCTTGCTGGTACTAGGGAAACAGACCTACCGGCCAGTGGTGTACTTCGGTTATAAATTAGAGTGCAATGTGCCCGGATAAACCCACAAATGTTGATGTCTCCTTGCTTTTGTTTGTTTTTAAATTGAGTTTATATTTATTATTAGAGTAATATTCCATTGTGTACGTGGACCACTTCTTCTTGGTGCATTCCTCGGTTGATGGACATTTTCATTGCTTCCAAGTGCTGGCTATGGTAAATCTTGCTGGCGTACAGGTGTGCCAGCCTGTGACTTTTGGATTCTCATTTTTGCAGGTGCTAGGCCAAGCAGTGGTTGTGATTGATTGACTGGTAGCTCAATGTTTCCCTTTCCAAAGCACCTACACTGTGTTTTCATTAGTGGCTCTTTACATGCCCCCCCATACAACCGAGGGTACGCATTTCTCCACACTCCCTTCACCATTTGTTTTTTGCAGCATTTTTCCTAATGGCCATTCTGACTGCTGTGAGCTGACAGGTTTTTGTAATATGGGTATGCATGTCATTAAAATTTTTAAAATTCGTCATATTCCTATGCTTTTTTCTTTTCTCTTAAAAGAAAAAACCGTGAGTACAATATAGCTCTTGAAATTGTCTTCTTCGAAGGTTGCCCTCTTCTGAATTTTTTGGTCGATTTTTGACCCCAGAAATTTTCTGGAGGGCAGGTGCCATTTACAGAACTGCAAGTTGGTGAAAATTTAGTGACCTTTTGCAGTGGGTGCAAAGCTGCTGTTGTGGGAAACGGCCACAAGGAGGTAGCATTTCTCCATTCCCCAATCTGGGTACTAGGGCAGCAGAGCCTTTCTGGAAGTCATTGTCCTAGGTTGCAAATTAGAATGGAATTTGCCAGGAGAAATCCCCATAAGTTTATGTCTCATTACTTCTTCTTGGTTTTTAAATTTTTTTTAATCTGGGTAAAGTTTAGTATATTGTTTGTCCTAGGTGTACACAATCTGGTTCATTTGTACATTATGTATGTCTATTAATGTACAGATCCTCTTCCCATGTAAAATATTACAGTGTTCCGTCGACCTCCCTTGCTATATGTTCGGTCTTTTTGATACATGTATATAATATGTATGTGTATATGTATAGTAACACTAATCTTCATTTCTCAATTTCCCCCTCCTTTCCTTTCAGATGAGCATAGTTTGTTTTCTAAGCCTGTGAGTGTCTTTCTCTTTGGAAATATGTTCATCTGTGTCAGTTATTAGATAATGCCATAAGTGATAATATAGGATATAGGTGTTTTGCCTTCCGAAATACTTCATGTTTTGTGATTATCTCCAGGCTCATGTACGGAGCCTCAAAGAGCAGTGCTTCAATGTTTTCCATGGTTAATATTCCATTGTGTGCATGGACCACTTCTTCTTGGTGCATTCCTCTGTTGATAGACATTTTCGTTGCTTCCAAGTGTTGCCTATGGTAAATATTGCTGGAGTGCAGGATTGCCAGCCTGTGATTTTGGATTTTCATTTTCTCAGGTGATAGACCCAGCAGTGGGTATGATTGATTGACTGGTATGGTAGCTCAACGTTTACCTTTTCAAGGCACCTCAATTGTGTTTTCATTAGTGGCTCTTACCATGTCCCCCTTAGAATCGAGGGTATGCATTTCTCCACAATCACGTCAGCATTTATTGTTTGCAGCATTTTTGTTGATGGCCATTCTGACTGGTGTGAGCTGATAGGTTTTTGTAATTTGGGTTTACATGTCTGTAAAAATTCCTACAATTCATCATTTCTCCACGGCCTTTTCTTTTCTGTTAAAAGAAAAAAGCAAAAAAGGGTTAGTATAATATACCTCTTCCAATTTTCCTTTTGGGAGGTTGCACTCTAGAAATTTTTGGTCGATTTTCGACCTCAGCATTTTTTGGAGGGCCGGTGTCATTTACAGACCTGCAGTTGGTGAATATTTAGTGACCTTTTGCAGTGGGTTTAAAGCTGCTGTTGTGGGAAACGGCCACAAGGATGCAGCATTTCTCCATTCCCAAATCTGGGTACTAGGGCAGCAGAGCCGTTCTGGAAGTCGTTTGCCTAGGTTGTAAATTTGAAAGGAATGTGCCAGGAAAACCCCCCATAAGTTTATGTCTCATTACTCCTAGTTCGTTGTTTTAATTTTTTCAATAGGGGTAATGGTTAGAATGTTGCTTGTCCAAGGTGTACACACTCTGTTTCATCTACATATTCTATATACCTATTTATGTAGAGATCCTCTTCCCGTGTAAATTACTACAGAGTGTTCCGTAAACCTTCCTTGCTATATGGTCGGTCTTTCTGATATATGTATATCATATGTATTTGTATACATATGGTAAGACTAATCTTCATTTATCCATTTCCCCCACCTTTCCTTTTAGATAAGCATAGTTTTTTTTTTTTAATAAGTCTGTGATTGAATTTCTCTGTCGAAATATGTTCATTTGTGTCAGTTATTAGATAACACCTATAAGTGATATCATAGGATATAGGATTTTACTTTCCGACTTACCTCATGTTCTGTGATTATCTCCAAGATCATCTATGGTGCCTCAAAGAGCACTGTTTCATTGTTTTCCATGGCTAGTTTTCATTGTGTACATGGACCACTTCTTCTTTATCCTTTCATCTGTTGATGGACATTTTGGTTGCTTCACTGTCTTGTCTATTGTGAATAAGGCTGCAGTGCAGCTTTTGCAGCCCGGGTCTTCTTCATTCTGGTCTTCTCAGGTGAGAGGCCCATTGGTGCACCTGCTGGATTGAATGATACCTTAATTCTTCCTTTTAAACGCAGCTCCTTTCTTTTCTCATTATCAGCGTTTAACCCTTTTACATCTCACCAGCAGCTAGAGGTTACACAGTTCTCTGAAACCTCTTCAGCATTTATTGTTTGTAGACTCTTTGCCAATGGTCAGTCGACTGGTGCGAGTTGAAAACATTTTGTAGATTAGGTTGCATGAGTCTAATACTTCCTGAGGCTGAGCTTTTATCCATTTTCCTTTCTTTAAAAAGAGAGTGAGTAAAACTTACCTCTTCATATTATCTTCTTGAAAATTTTGCCTGTTTTGAATTTTTTTTATCCATTCCCTACCTCTGCACAATTTTGAGGGCAGGTGTCCTTTACAGCCCTGAGTCCTTGTGAATGGTAAGTGACCATTAGCTGTGGGTTAAAAGCTGCTCTTGCGGGAATCGGCCACAAGGCGGCAGCATTTCTCCTTTACCAAATCTGGTTTCTAGGGCAACAGAGCCTTACTGGAAGTGGTGTTCTAGGTTGTAAATTAGAATGGAATGTGCGAGGAAAAAGCCCTTTAAGTTTTTGTCTCATTACTTCTTGTTGGTATTTTTAACTTAATTTTTAATTTTTATCACAGCAAACTTGATTACAATGTTTTGTTTGTTCTCGGTGTGCAAGATGTGGTTCTTTCACACATATACATATATCTATTCTTCTTCATATCCTTTTCCCATGTAGGTTATGACACAATGTTGAGTAGTCTTCTCTTGGTATTGCGTAGGTCTTTGGTGATTATATATTTCACATGTGTTTGTATCTCTCTGTTAACCTCAATATGGTAAGGTATCCAATCCTCACACCTTTCTATTTGGTGAACCATAAGTTTTTTTAATGAATCTATGATAGTGTTTCTCTGTGGAAATATCTTTGTTTGTATCATTTTTTAGGTAACCCCTATATGTGATATGATAGGATATGTGTCTTTCTCTTTCTCACTTGCTCCAAATTGCGTGATTACTTCTAGACTCATCTATGGTGCTGCAAATGGCATTGTTTCATTTTTTCACTAGCTCATATTCCATCTGTACAGGTAGCAGTTCTTCTTTGTCCACCCATCTGTCGGTGGACCTTTTGGTTACTTCCATATCTTGGCTATTGTAATACTATGCGATGCAGATTTGCATGCCTGTGTCCTTCCAATTCTGTCTTCTTAGTTTATAGGTCCAGGAATAGGTCTGCTGGATCATATGGTAGCTCAATGTTGACCTTTTAAAGGCACCTCTGTTCTGTTCTCCTTAGTGGCTCTTTCCAGGTTACGTCCCACTTAAAGTGGAGGGTATGTATTTCTTCCCAGTACCTTCAGCATTTATTCTTTGTAGTTTCTGCTGATGGTTATTCTGAGTGGTGTGAGCTGATACCTCTTTGTGGTTGAATTTGCATGTGTCTCATAATGCGTAGAAATTGAGCTTTAAGACATGTCCTTTTTATTTTTCCAGCTGTGATTAGAGCTTATTTCTTCAAAGTGTTTTCTTAAAGTATGTGTCACCACTTGAAATATTTTGGCCATTATCTCCCTCAAGACATTTTGAGGGCAGGTTTCATTTACAGCCCTGCAGTACTTGTTCGTATGAAGTGACCATTAGCTCAGGCTTTAAACCTGCTTTTGCAGGTATCGGCCAAAGAGCGGCAGGCTTTCTACGTTCCCCTTGCTGGTACTAGGGAAACAGCCCTACCGGCCAGTGGTGTTCTTCGGTTATAAATTAGAGTGCAATGTGCCCGGATAAACCCACAAATGTTGATGTCTCCTTGCTTTTGTTTGTTTTTAAATTGAGTTTATATTTATTATTAGAGTAATATTCCATTGTGTACGTGGACCACTTCTTCTTGGTGCATTCCTTGGTTGATGGACATTTTCATTGCTTCCAAGTGCTGGCTATGGTAAATCTTGCTGGCGTACAGGTGTGCCAGCCTGTGACTTTTGGATTCTCATTTTTGCAGGTGCTAGGCCAAGCAGTGGTTGTGATTGATTGACTGGTAGCTCAATGTTTCCCTTTCCAAAGCACCTACAATATGTTTTCATTAGTGGCTCTTTACATGCCCCCCCTTACAACCGAGGGTACGCATTTCTCCACACTCCCTTCACCATTTGTTTTTTGCAGCATTTTTCCTAATGGCCATTCTGACTGCTGTGAGCTGATAGGTTTTTGTAATATGGGTATGCATGTCATAAAAGTTTTTAAAATTCGTCATATTCCTATGCTTTTTTCTTTTCTCTTAAAAGAAAAAACCGTGAGTACAATATAGCTCTTGAAATTGTCTTCTTCGTAGGTTGCCCTCTTCTGAATTTTTTCGTCGATTTTTGACCCCAGAAATTTTCTGGAGGGCAGGTGCCGTTTACAGAAGTGCAAGTTGGTGAAAATTTAGTGACCTTTTGCAGTGGGTTCAAAGCTGCTGTTGTGGGAAACGGCCACAAGGAGGTAGCATTTCTCCATTCCCCAATCTGGGTACTAGGGCAGCAGAGCCTTTCTGGAAGTCATTGTCCTAGGTTGCAAATTAGAATGGAATTTGCCAGGAGAAATCCCCATAAGTTTATGTCTCATTACTTCTTCTTGGTTTTTAAAATTTTTTTAATCTGGGTAAAGTTTAGAATATTGTTTGTCCTAGGTGTACACAATCTGGTTCATTTGTACATTATGTATGTCTATTAATGTACAGATCCTCTTCCCATGTAAAATATTACAGTGTTCCGTCGACCTCCCTTGCTATATGTTCGGTCTTTTTGATACATGTATATAATATGTATGTGTATATGTATAGTAACACTAATCTTCATTTGTCAATTTCCCCCCTCCTTTCCTTTCAGATGAGCATAGTTTGTTTTCTAAGACTGTGAGTGTCTTTCTCTTTGGAAATATGTTCATCTGTGTCAGTTATTAGATAATGCCATAAGTGACAATATAGGATATAGGTGTTTTGCCTTCCGACCTACTTCATGTTTTGTGATTATCTCCAGGCTCATGTACGGTGCCTCAAAGAGCAGTTCTTCAATGTTTTCCATGGCTAATATTCCATTGTGTGCATGGACCACTTTTTCTTGGTGCCTTCCTCTGTTGATGGACATTTTCGTTGCTTCCAAGTGTTGCCTCTGGTAAATATTGCTGGAGTGCAGGATTGCCAGCCTGTGATTTTTGATTTTCATTTTCTCAGGTGATAGACCCAGCAGTGGGTATGATTGATTGACTGGTATGGTAGCTCAACGTTTACCTTTTCAAGGCACCTCAATTGTGTTTTCATTAGTGGCTCTTACCACGTCCCCCTTAGAATCGAGGGTATGCATTTCTCCACAATCACGTCAGCATTTATTGTTTGCAGCATTTTTATTGATGGCCATTCTGACTGGTGTGAGCTGATAGGTTTTTGTAATTTGGGTTTACATGTCTGTAAAAATTCCTACAATTCATCATTTCTCCACGGCCTTTTCTTTTCTGTTAAAAGAAAAAAGCAAAAAAGGGTTAGTATAATATACCTCTTCCAATTTTCCTTTTGGGAGGTTGCACTCTAGAAATTTTTGGTCGATTTTCGACCTCAGCATTTTTTGGAGGGCCGGTGTCATTTACAGACCTGCAGTTGGTGAATATTTAGTGACCTTTTGCAGTGGGTTTAAAGCTGCTGTTGTGGGAAACGGCCACAAGGATGCAGCATTTCTCCATTCCCAAATCTGGGTACTAGGGCAGCAGAGCCGTTCTGGAAGTCGTTTGCCTAGGTTGTAAATTTGAATGGAATGTGCCAGGAAAACCCCCCATAAGTTTATGTCTCATTACTCCTAGTTCGTTGTTTTAATTTTTTCATTTGGGGTAATGGTTAGAATGTTGCTTGTCCAAGGTGTACACACTCTGGTTCATCTACATATTCTATATACCTATTTATGTAGAGATCCTCTTCCCGTGTAAATTATTACAGAGTGTTCCGTAAACCTTCCTTGCTATATGGTCGGTCTTTCTGATATATGTATATCATATGTATTTGTATACATATGGTAAGACTAATCTTCATTTATCCATTTCCCCCACCTTTCCTTTTAGATAAGCATAGTTTTTTTTTTAATAAGTCTGTGATTGAATTTCTGTGTGGAAATATGTTCATTTGTGTCAGTTATTAGATAACGCCTATAAGTGATATCATAGGATATAGGACTTTTACTTTCCGACTTACCTCATGTTCTGTGATTATCGCCAAGATCATCTATGGTGCCTCAAAGAGCACTGTTTCATTGTTTTCCATGGCTAGTTTTCATTGTGTACATGGACCACTTCTTCTTTATCCTTTCATCTGTTGATGGACATTTTGGTTGCTTCACTGTCTTGTCTATTGTGAATAAGGCTGCAGTGCAGCTTTTGCAGCCTGGATCTTCTTCGTTCTGGTCTTCTCAGGTGAGAGGCCCATTGGTGCACCTGCTGGATTGAATGATACCTCAATTCTTCCTTTTAAACGCAGCTCCTTTCTTTTCTCATTATCAGCGTTTAACCCTTTTACATCTCACCAGCAGCTAGAGGTTACACAGTTCTCTGAAACCTCTTCAGCATTTATTGTTTGTAGACTCTTTGCCAATGGTCAGTCGACTGGTGCGAGTTGAAAACATTTTGTACATTAGGTTGCATGAGTCTAATACTTCCTGAGGCTGAGCTTTTATCCGTTTTCCTTTCTTTAAAAAGACAGTGAGTAAAACTTACCTCTTCACAGTATCTTCTTGAAAATTTTGCCTGTTTTGAATTTTTTTTATCCATTCCCTACCTCTGCACAATTTTGAGGGCAGGTGTCCTTTACAGCCCTGAGTCCTTGTGAATGGTAATTGACCATTAGCTGTGGGTTAAAAGCTGCTCTTGCGGGAATCGGCCACAAGGCGGCAGCATTTCTCCTTTACCAAATCTGGTTTCTAGGGCAACAGAGCCTTACTGGAAGTGGTGTTCTAGGTTGTAAATTAGAATGGAATGTGCGAGGAAAAAGCCCTTTAAGTTTATGTCTCATTACTTCTTGTTGCTATTTTTAACTTAATTTTTAATTTTTATCACAGCAAACTTGATTACAATGTTTTGTTTGTTCTCGGTGTGCAAGATGTGGTTCTTTCACACATATACATATATCTATTCTTCTTCGGATCCTTTTCCCATGTAGGTTATGACACAATGTTGAGTAGTCTTCTCTTGGTATTGCGTAGGTCTTTGGTGATTATATATTTCACATGTGTTTGTATCTCTCTGTTAACCTCAATATGGTAAGGTATCCAATCCTCACACCTTTCTATTTGGTGAACCATAAGTTTTTTTAATGAATCTATGATAGTGTTTCTCTGTGGAAATATCTTTGTTTGTATCATTTTTTAGGTAACCCCTATATGTGATATGATAGGATATGTGTCTTTCTCTTTCTCACTTGCTCCAAATTGCGTGATTACTTCTAGACTCATCTATGGTGCTGCAAATGGCATTGTTTCATTTTTTCACTAGCTCATATTCCATCTGTACAGGTAGCAGTTCTTCTTTGTCCACCCATCTGTCGGTGGACCTTTTGGTTACTTCCATATCTTGGCTATTGTAATACTATGCAATGCAGATTTGCGTGCCTGTGTCCTTCCAATTCTGTCTTCTTAGTTTATAGGTCCAGGAATAGGTCTGCTGGATCATATGGTAGCTCAATGTTGACCTTTTAAAGGCACCTCTGTTTTGTTCTCCTTAGTGGCTCTTTCCAGGTTACGTCCCACTTAAAGTGGAGGGTATGTATTTCTTCCCAGCACCTTCAGCATTTATTCTTTGTAGTTTCTGCTGATGGTTATTCTGAGTGGTGTGAGCTGATACTTCTTTGTGGTTGAATTTGCATGTGTCTCATAATGCGTAGAAATTGAGCTTTAAGACATGTGCTTTTTAATTTTCCAGCTGTGATTAGAGCTTATTTCTTCAAAGAGTTTTCTTAAAGTATGTGTCACCACTTGAAATATTTTGGCCATTATCTCCCTCAAGACATTTTGAGGGCAGGTTTCATTTACAGCCCTGCAGTACTTGTTCGTATGAAGTGACCATTAGCTCAGGCTTTAAACCTGCTTTTGCAGGTATCGGCCAAAGAGCGGCAGCCTTTCTACGTTCCCCTTGCTGGTACTAGGGAAACAGACCTACCGGCCAGTGGTGTACTTCGGTTATAAATTAGAGTGCAATGTGCCCGGATAAACCCACAAATGTTGATGTCTCCTTGCTTTGGTTTGTTTTTAAATTGAGTTTATATTTATTATTAGAGTAATATTCCATTGTGTACGTGGACCACTTCTTCTTGGTGCATTCCTCGGTTGATGGACATTTTCATTGCTTCCAAGTGCTGGCTATGGTAAATCTTGCTGGCGTACAGGTGTGCCAGCCTGTGACTTTTGGATTCTCATTTTTGCAGGTGCTAGGCCAAGCAGTGGTTGTGATTGATTGACTGGTAGCTCAATGTTTCCCTTTCCAAAGCACCTACACTGTGTTTTCATTAGTGGCTCTTTACATGCCCCCCCGTACAACCGAGGGTACGCATTTCTCCACACTCCCTTCACCATTTGTTTTTTGCAGCATTTTTCCTAATGGCCATTCTGACTGCTGTGAGCTGACAGGTTTTTGTAATATGGGTATGCATGTCATTAAAATTTTTAAAATTCGTCATATTCCTATGCTTTTTTCTTTTCTCTTAAAAGAAAAAACCGTGAGTACAATATAGCTCTTGAAATTGTCTTCTTCGAAGGTTGCCCTCTTCTGAATTTTTTGGTCGATTTTTGACCCCAGAAATTTTCTGGAGGGCAGGTGCCATTTACAGAAGTGCAAGTTGGTGAAAATTTAGTGACCTTTTGCAGTGGGTGCAAAGCTGCTGTTGTGGGAAACGGCCACAAGGAGGTAGCATTTCTCCATTCCCCAATCTGGGTACTAGGGCAGCAGAGCCTTTCTGGAAGTCATTGTCCTAGGTTGCAAATTAGAATGGAATTTGCCAGGAGAAATCCGCATAAGTTTATGTCTCATTACTTCTTCTTGGTTTTTAAATTTTTTTAATCTGGGTAAAGTTTAGTATATTGTTTGTCCTAGGTGTACACAATCTGGTTCATTTGTACATTATGTATGTCTATTAATGTACAGATCCTCTTCCCATGTAAAATATTACAGTGTTCCGTCGACCTCCCTTGCTATATGTTCGGTCTTTTTGATACATGTATATAATATGTATGTGTATATGTATAGTAACACTAATCTTCATTTCTCAATTTCCCCCTCCTTTCCTTTCAGATGAGCATAGTTTGTTTTCTAAGCCTGTGAGTGTCTTTCTCTTTGGAAATATGTTCATCTGTGTCAGTTATTAGATAATGCCATAAGTGATAATATAGGATATAGGTGTTTTGCCTTCCGACCTACTTCATGTTTTGTGATTATCTCCAGGCTCATGTACGGTGCCTCAAAGAGCAGTGCTTCAATGTTTTCCATGGTTAATATTCCATTGTGTGCATGGACCACTTCTTCTTGGTGCATTCCTCTTTTGATGGACATTTTCGTTGCTTCCAAGTGTTGCCTATGGTAAATATTGCTGGAGTGCAGGATTGCCAGCCTGTGATTTTGGATTTTCATTTTCTCAGGTGATAGTCCCAGCAGTGGGTATGATTGATTGACTGGTATGGTAGCTCAACGTTTACCTTTTCAAGGCACCTCAATTGTGTTTTCATTAGTGGCTCTTACCATGTCCCCCTTAGAATCGAGGGTATGCATTTCTCCACAATCACGTCAGCATTTATTGTTTGCAGCATTTTTGTTGATGGCCATTCTGACTGGTGTGAGCTGGTAGGTTTTTGTAATTTGGGTTTACATGTCTGTAAAAATTCCTACAATTCATCATTTCTCCACGGCCTTTTCTTTTCTGTTAAAAGAAAGAAGCAAAAAAGGTTTAGTATAATATACCTCTTCCAATTTTCCTTTTGGGAGGTTGCACTCTAGAAATTTTTGGTCGATTTTCGACCTCAGCATTTTTTGGAGGGCCGGTGTCATTTACAGACCTGCAGTTGGTGAATATTTAGTGACCTTTTGCAG
Source organism: Balaenoptera physalus (assembly GCF_965194825.1). NCBI lineage: Eukaryota > Metazoa > Chordata > Mammalia > Artiodactyla > Balaenopteridae > Balaenoptera > Balaenoptera physalus. The sequence goes on from NW_028126568.1 coordinate 99,898, forward strand.
TGGGTTTAAAGCTGCTGTTGTGGGAAACGGCCACAAGGATGCAGCATTTCTCCATTCCCAAATCTGGGTACTAGGGCAGCAGAGCCGTTCTGGAAGTCGTTTGCCTAGGTTGTAAATTTGAATGGAATGTGCCAGGAAAACCCCCCATAAGTTTATGTCTCATTACTCCTAGTTCGTTGTTTTAATTTTTTCAATTGGGGTAATGGTTAGAATGTTGCTTGTCCAAGGTGTACACACTCTGGTTCATCTACATATTCTATATACCTATTTATGTAGAGATCCTCTTCCCGTGTAAATTATTACAGAGTGTTCCGTAAACCTTCCTTGCTATATGGTCGGTCTTTTTGATATATGTATATCATATGTATTTGTATACATATGGTAAGACTAATCTTCATTTATCCATTTCCCCCACCTTTCCTTTTAGATAAGCATAGTTTTTTTTTTTTTTTTAATAAGTCTGTGATTGACTTTCTCTGTGGAAATATGTTCATTTGTGTCAGTTATTAGATAACGCCTATAAGTGATATCATAGGATATGGGACTTTTACTTTCCGACTTACCTCATGTTCTGTGATTATCTCTAAGATCATCTATGGTGCCTCAAAGAGCACTGTTTCATTGTTTTCCATGGCTAGTTTTCATTGTGTACATGGACCACTTCTTCTTTATCCTTTCATCTGTTGATGGACATTTTGGTTGCTTCACTGTCTTGTCTATTGTGTATAAGGCCGCAGTGCAGCTTTTGCAGCCCGGGTCTTCTTCATTCTGGTCTTCTCAGGTGAGAGGCCCATTGGTGCACCTGCTGGATTGAATGATACCTCAATTTTTCCTTTTAAACACAGCTCCTTTCTGTTCTCATTATTAGCGTTTAACCCTTTTACATCTCACCAGCAGCTAGAGGGTACACAGTTCTCTGAAACCTCTTCAGCATTTATTGTTTGTAGACTTTTTGCCAATGGTCAGTCGACTGGTGCGAGTTGAAAACCTTTTGTAGATTAGATTGCATGAGTCTAATACTTCCTGAGGCTGAGCTTTTATCCGTTTTCCTTTCTTTAAAAAGAGAGTGAGTAAAACTTACCTCTTCATAGTATCTTCTTGAAAATTTTGCCTGTTTTGAATTTTTTTTATCCATTCCCTACCCCAGCACAATTTTGAGGGCAGGTGTCCTTTACAGCCCTGAGTCCTTGTGAATGGTAAGTGACCATTAGCTGTGGGTTAAAAGCTGCTCTTGCGGGAATCGGCCACAAGGCGGCAGCATTTCTCCTTTACCAAATCTGGTTACTAGGGCAACAGAGCCTTACTGGAAGTGGTGTTCTAGGTTGTAAATTAGAATGGAATGTGCGAGGAAAAAGCCCTTTAAGTTTATGTCTCATTACTTCTTGTTGGTATTTTTAACTTAATTGTTATTTTTTATCACAGCAAACTTGATTAAAATGTTTTGTTTGTTCTCGGTGTGCAAGATGTGGTTCTTTCACACATATACATATATCTATTCTTCTTCGGATCCTTTTCCCATGTAGGTTATGACACAATGTTGAGTAGTCTTCTCTTGGTATTGCGTAGGTCTTTGGTGATTATATATTTCACATGTGTTTGTATCTCTCTGTTAACCTCAATATGGTAAGGTATCCAATCCTCACACCTTTCTATTTGGTGAACCATAAGTTTTTTTAATGAATCTATGATAGTGTTTCTCTGTGGAAATATCTTTGTTTGTATCATTTTTTAGGTAACCCCTATATGTGATATGATAGGATATGTGTCTTTCTCTTTCTCACTTGCTCCAAATTGCGTGATTACTTCTAGACTCATCTATGGTGCTGCAAATGGCCTTGTTTCATTTTTTCACTAGCTCATATTCCATCTGTACAGGTAGCAGTTCTTCTTTGTCCACCCATCTGTCGGTGGACCTTTTGGTTACTTCCATATCTTGGCTATTGTAATACTATGCAATGCAGATTTGCGTGCCTGTGTCCTTCCAATTCTGTCTTCTTAGTTTATAGGTCCAGGAATAGGTCTGCTGGATCATATGGTAGCTCAATGTTGACCTTTTAAAGGCACCTCTGTTCTGTTCTCCTTAGTGGCTCTTTCCAGGTTACGTCCCACTTAAAGTGGAGGGTATGTATTTCTTCCCAGCACCTTCAGCATTTATTCTTTGTAGTTTCTGCTGATGGTTATTCTGAGTGGTGTGAGCTTATACTTCTTTGTGGTTGAATTTGCATGTGTCTCATAATGCGTAGAAATTGAGCTTTAAGACATGTGCTTTTTAATTTTCCAGCTGTGATTAGAGCTTATTTCTTCAAAGAGTTTTCTTAAAGTATGTGTCACCACTTGAAATATTTTGGCCATTATCTCCCTCAAGACATTTTGAGGGCAGGTTTCATTTACAGCCCTGCAGTACTTGTTCGTATGAAGTGACCATTAGCTCAGGCTTTAAACCTGCTTTTGCAGGTATCGGCCAAAGAGCGGCAGCCTTTCTACGTTCCCCTTGCTGGTACTAGGGAAACAGATCTACCGGGCGGAGGTGTACTTCGGTTATAAATTAGAGTGCAATGTGCCCGGATAAACCCACAAATGTTGATGTCTCCTTGCTTTTGTTTGTTTTTAAATTGAGTTTATATTTATTATTAGAGTAATATTCCATTGTGTACGTGGACCACTTCTTCTTGGTGCATTCCTCGGTTGATGGACATTTTCATTGCTTCCAAGTGCTGGCTATGGTACATCTTGCTGGCGTACAGGTGTGCCAGCCTGTGACTTTTGGATTCTCATTTTTGCAGGTGCTAGGCCAAGCAGTGGTTGTGATTGATTGACTGGTAGCTCAATGTTTCCCTTTCCAAAGCACCTACACTGTGTTTTCATTAGTGGCTCTTTACATGCCCCCCCTTACAACCGAGGGTACGCATTTCTCCACACTCCCTTCACCATTTGTTTTTTTGCAGCATTTTTCCTAATGGCCATTCTGACTGCTGTGAGCTGATAGGTTTTTGTGATATGGGTATGCATGTCATTAAAATTTTTAAAATTCGTCATATTCCTATGCTTTTTTCTTTTCTCTTAAAAGAAAAAACCGTGAGTACAATATAGCTCTTGAAATTGTCTTCTTCGAAGGTTGCCCTCTTCAGAATTTTTTGGTCGATTTTTGACCCCAGAAATTTTCTGGAGGGCAGGTGCCATTTACAGAACTGCAAGTTGGTGAAAATTTAGTGACCTTTTGCAGTGGGTTCAAAGCTGCTGTTGTGGGAAACGGCCACAAGGAGGTAGCATTTCTCCATTCCCCAATATGGGTACTAGGGCAGCAGAGCCTTTCTGGAAGTCATTGTCCTAGGTTGCAAATTAGAATGGAATTTGCCAGGAGAAATCCCCATAAGTTTATGTCTCATTACTTCTTCTTGGTTTTTAAATTTTTTTTTAATCTGGATAAAGTTTAGTATATTGTTTTTCCTAGGTGTACACAATCTGGTTCATTTGTACATTATGTATGTCTATTAATGTACAGATCCTCTTCCCATGTAAAATATTACAGTGTTCCGTCGACCTCCCTTGCTATATGTTCGGTCTTTTTGATACATGTATATAATATGTATGTGTATATGTATAGTAACACTAATCTTCATTTCTCAATTTCCCCCTCCATTCCTTTCAGATGAGCATAGTTTGTTTTCTAAGCCTGTGAGTGTCTTTCTCTTTGGAAATATGTTCATCTGTGTCAGTTATTAGATAATGCCATAAGTGATAATATAGGATATAGGTGTTTTGCCTTCCGACCTACTTCATGTTTTGTGATTATCTCCAGGCTCATGTACGATGCCTCAAAGAGCAGTGCTTCAATGTTTTCCATGGTTAATATTCCATTGTGTGCATGGACCACTTCTTCTTGGTGCATTCCTCTGTTGATGGACATTTTCGTTGCTTCCAAGTGTTGCCTATGGTAAATATTGCTGGAGTGCAGGATTGCCAGCCTGTGATTTTTGATTTTCATTTTCACAGGTGATAGTCCCAGCAGTGGGTATGATTGATTGACTGGTATGGTAGATCAACGTTTACCTTTTCAAGGCACCTCAATTGTGTTTTCATTAGTGGCTCTTACCATGTCTCCCTTAGAATCGAGGGTATGCATTTCTCCACAATCACGTCAGCATTTATTGTTTGCAGCATTTTTGTTGATGGCCATTCTGACTGGTGTGAGCTGATAGGTTTTTGTAATTTGGGTTTACATGTCTGTAAAAATTCCTACAATTCATCATTTCTCCACGGCCTTTTCTTTTCTGTGAAAAGAAAAAAGCAAAAAAGGGTTAGTATAATATACCTCTTCCAATTTTCCTTTTGGGAGGTTGCACTCTAGAAATTTTTGGTCGATTTTCGACCTCAGCATTTTTTGGAGGGCCGGTGTCATTTACAGACCTGCAGTTGGTGAATATTTAGTGACCTTTTGCAGTGGGTTTAAAGCTGCTGTTGTGGGAAACGGCCACAAGGATGCAGCATTTCTCCATTCCCAAATCTGGGTACTAGGGCAGCAGAGCCGTTCTGGAAGTCGTTTGCCTAGGTTGTAAATTTGAATGGAATGTGCCAGGAAAACCCCCCATAAGTTTATGTCTCATTACTCCTAGTTCGTTGTTTTAATTTTTTCAATTTGGGTAATGGTTAGAATGTTGCTTGTCCAAGGTGTACACACTCTGGTTCATCTACATATTCTATATACCTATTTATGTAGAGATCCTCTTGCCGTGTAAATTATTACAGAGTGTTCCGTCAACCTTCCTTGCTATATGGTCGGTCTTTTTGATATATGTATATCATATGTATTTGTATACATATGGTAAGACTAATCTTCATTTATCCATTTCCCCCACCTTTCCTTTCAGATAAGCATAGTTTTTTTTTTTTTTTGAGTAAGTCTGTGATTGACTTTCTCTGTGGAAATATGTTCATTTGTGTCAGTTATTAGATAACGCCTATAAGTGATATCATAGGATATAGGACTTTTACTTTCCGACTTACCTCATGTTCTGTGATTATCTCCAAGATCATCTATGGTGCCTCAAAGAGCACTGTTTCATTGTTTTCCATGGCTAGTTTTCATTGTGTACATGGACCACTTCTTCTTTATCCTTTCATCTGTTGATGGACATTTTGGTTGCTTCACTGTCTTGTCTATTGTGAATAAGGCTGCAGTGCAGCTTTTGCAGCCCGGGTCTTCTTCATTCTGGTCTTCTCAGGTGAGAGGCCCATTGGTGCACCTGCTGGATTGAATGATACCTCAATTTTTCCTTTTAAACGCAGCTCCTTTCTCTTCTCATTATTAGCGTTTAACCCTTTTACATCTCACCAGCAGCTAGAGGGTACACAGTTCTCTGAAACCTCTTCAGCATTTATTGTTTGTAGACTTTTTGCCAATGGTCAGTCGACTGGTGCGAGTTGAAAACCTTTTGTAGATTAGATTGCATGAGTCTAATACTTCCTGAGGCTGAGCTTTTATCCGTTTTCCTTTCTTTAAAAAGAGAGTGAGTAAAACTTACCTCTTCATAGTATCTTCTTGAAAATGTTGCCTGTTTTGAATTTTTTTTTATCCTTTCCCTACCTCAGCACAATTTTGAGGGCAGGTGTCCTTTACAGCCCTGAGTCCTTGTGAATGGTAAGTGACCATTAGCTGTGGGTTAAAAGCTGCTCTTGCGGGAATCGGCCACAAGGCGGCAGCATTTCTCCTTTACCAAATCTGGTTACTAGGGCAACAGAGCCTTACTGGAAGTGGTGTTCTAGGTTGTAAATTAGAATGGAATGTGCGAGGAAAAAGCCCTTTAAGTTTATGTCTCATTACTTCTTGTTGGTATTTTTAACCTAATTGTTATTTTTTATCACAGCAAACTTGATTACAATGTTTTGTTTGTTCTCGGTGTGCAAGATGTGGTTCTTTCACACATATACATATATCTATTCTTCTTCGGATCCTTTTCCCATGTAGGTTATGACACAATGTTGAGTAGTCTTCTCTTGGTATTGCATAGGTCTTTGGTGATTATATATTTCACATGTGTTTGTATCTCTCTGTTAACCTCAATATGGTAAGGTATCCAATCCTCACACCTTTCTATTTGGTGAACCATAAGTTTTTTTAAATGAATCTATGATAGTGTTTCTCTGTGGAAATATCTTTGTTTGTATCATTTTTTAGGTAACCCCTATATGTGATATGATAGGATATGTGTCTTTCTCTTTCTCACTTGCTCCAAATTGCGTGATTACTTCTAGACTCATCTATGGTGCTGCAAATGGCATTGTTTCATTTTTTCACTAGCTCGTATTCCATCTGTACAGGTAGCAGTTCTTCTTTGTCCACCCATCTGTCGGTGGACCTTTTGGTTACTTCCATATCTTGGCTATTGTAATACTATGCAATGCAGATTTGCGTGCCTGTGTCCTTCCAATTCTGTCTTCTTAGTTTAGAGGTCCAGGAATAGGTCCGCTGGATCATATGGTAGCTCAATGTTGACCTTTTAAAGGCACCTCTGTCCTGTTCTCCTTAGTGGCTCTTTCCAGGTTACGTTCCCCCTTAAAGTGGAGGGTATGTATTTCTTCCCAGCACCTTCAGCATTTATTCTTTGTAGTTTCTGCTGATGGTTATTCTGAGTGGTGTGAGCTGATACCTCTTTGTGGTTGAATTTGCATGTGTCTCATAATGCGTAGAAATTGAGCTTTAAGACATGTGCTTTTTATTTTTCCAGCTGTGATTAGAGCTTATTTCTTCAAAGTGTTTCCTTAAAGTATGTGTCACCACTTGCAATATTTTGGCCATTATCTCCCTCAAGACATTTTGAGGGCAGGTTTCATTTACAGCCCTGCAGTACTTGTTCGTATGAAGTGACCATTAGCTCAGGCTTTAAACCTGCTTTTGCAGGTATCGGCCAAAGAGCGGCAGCCTTTCTACGTTCCCCTTGCTGGTACTAGGGAAACAGACCTACCGGCCGGTGGTGTTCTTCGGTTATAAATTAGAGTGCAATGTGCCCGGATAAACCCACAAATGTTGATGTCTCCTTGCTTTTGTTTGTTTTTAAATTGAGTTTATATTTATTATTAGAGTAATATTCCATTGTGTACGTGGACCACTTCTTCTTGGTGCATTCCTCGGTTGATGGACATTTTCATTGCTTCCAAGTGCTGGCTATGGTAAATCTTGCTGGCGTACAGGTGTGCCAGCCTGTGACTTTTGGATTCTCATTTTTGCAGGTGCTAGGCCAAGCAGTGGTTGTGATTGATTGACTGGTAGCTCAATGTTTCCCTTTCCAAAGCACCTACACTGTGTTTTCATTAGTGGCTCTTTACATGCCCCCCCTTACAACCGAGGGTACGCATTTCTCCACACTCCCTTCACCATTTGTTTTTTGCAGCATTTTTCCTAATGGCCATTCTGACTGCTGTGAGCTGATAGGTTTTTGTAATATGGGTATGCACGTCATTAAAATTTTTAAAATTCGTCATATTCCTATGCTTTTTTCTTTTCTCTTAAAAGAAAAAACCGTGAGTACAATATAGCTCTTGAAATTGTCTTCTTCGAAGGTTGCCCTCTTCTGAATTTTTTGGTCGATTTTTGACCCCAGAAATTTTCTGGAGGGCAGGTGCCATTTACAGAACTGCTAGTTGGTGAAAATTTAGTGACCTTTTGCAGTGGGTTCAAAGCTGCTGTTGTGGGAAACGGCCACAAGGAGGTAGCACTTCTCCATTCCCCAATCTGGGTACTAGGGCAGCAGAGCCTTTCTGGAAGTCATTGTCCTAGGTTGCAAATTAGAATGGAATTTGCCAGGAGAAATCCCCATAAGTTTATGTCTCATTACTTCTTCTTGGTTTTTAAATTTTTTTTTAATCTGGGTAAAGTTTAGAATATTGTTTGTCCTAGGTGTACACAATCTGGTTCATTTGTACATTATGTCTGTCTCTTAATGTACAGATCCTCTTCCCATGTAAAATATTACAGTGTTCCATCGACCTCCCTTGCTATATGTTCGGTCTCTTTGATACATGTATATAATATGTATGTGTATATGTATAGTAACACTAATCTTCATTTCTCAATTTCCCCCCTCCTTTCCTTTCAGATGAGGATAGTTTGTTTTCTAAGCCTGTGAGTGTCTTTCTCTTTGGAAATATGTTCATCTGTGTCAGTTATTAGATAATGCCATAAGTGACAATATAGGATATAGGTGTTTTGCCTTCCGACCTACTTCATGTTTTGTGATTATCTCCAGGCTCATGTACGGTGCCTCAAAGAGCAGTGCTTCAATGTTTTCCATGGCTAATATTCCATTGTGTGCATGGACCACTTCTTCTTGGTGCATTCCTCTGTTGATGGACATTTTCGTTGCTTCCAAGTGTTGCCTCTGGTAAGAATTGCTGGAGTGCAGGATTGCCAGCCTGTGATTTTTGATTTTCATTTTCTCAGGTGATAGACCCAGCAGTGGGTATGATTGATTGACTGGTATGGTAGCTCAACGTTTGCCTTTTCAAGGCACCTCAATTGTGTTTTCATTAGTGGCTCTTACCATGTCCCCCTTAGAATCGAGGGTATGCATTTCTCCACAATCACGTCAGCATTTATTGTTTGCAGCATTTTTGTTGATGGCCATTCTGACTGGTGTGAGCTGATAGGTTTTTGTAATTTGGGTTTACATGTCTGTAAAAATTCCTACAATTCATCATTTCTCCACGGCCTTTTCTTTTCTGTGAAAAGAAAAAAGCAAAAAAGGGTTAGTATAATATACCTCTTCCAATTTTCCTTTTGGGAGGTTGCACTCTAGAAATTTTTGGTCGATTTTCGACCTCAGCATTTTTTGGAGGGCCGGTGTCATTTACAGACCTGCAGTTGGTGAATATTTAGTGACCTTTTGCAGTGGGTTTAAAGCTGCTGTTGTGGGAAACGGCCACAAGGATGCAGCATTTCTCCATTCCCAAATCTGGGTACTAGGGCAGCAGAGCCGTTCTGGAAGTCGTTTGCCTAGGTTGTAAATTTGAATGGAATGTGCCAGGAAAACCCCCCATAAGTTTATGTCTCATTACTCCTAGTTCGTTGTTTTAATTTTTTCAATTTGGGTAATGGTTAGAATGTTGCTTGTCCAAGGTGTACACACTCTGGTTCATCTACATATTCTATATACCTATTTATGTAGAGATCCTCTTGCCGTGTAAATTATTACAGAGTGTTCCGTCAACCTTCCTTGCTATATGGTCGGTCTTTTTGATATATGTATATCATATGTATTTGTATACATATGGTAAGACTAATCTTCATTTATCCATTTCCCCCACCTTTCCTTTCAGATAAGCATAGTTTTTTTTTTTTTTTGAGTAAGTCTGTGATTGACTTTCTCTGTGGAAATATGTTCATTTGTGTCAGTTATTAGATAACGCCTATAAGTGATATCATAGGATATAGGACTTTTACTTTCCGACTTACCTCATGTTCTGTGATTATCTCCAAGATCATCTATGGTGCCTCAAAGAGCACTGTTTCATTGTTTTCCATGGCTAGTTTTCATTGTGTACATGGACCACTTCTTCTTTATCCTTTCATCTGTTGATGGACATTTTGGTTGCTTCACTGTCTTGTCTATTGTGAATAAGGCTGCAGTGCAGCTTTTGCAGCCCGGGTCTTCTTCATTCTGGTCTTCTCAGGTGAGAGGCCCATTGGTGCACCTGCTGGATTGAATGATACCTCAATTTTTCCTTTTAAACGCAGCTCCTTTCTCTTCTCATTATTAGCGTTTAACCCTTTTACATCTCACCAGCAGCTAGAGGGTACACAGTTCTCTGAAACCTCTTCAGCATTTATTGTTTGTAGACTTTTTGCCAATGGTCAGTCGACTGGTGCGAGTTGAAAACCTTTTGTAGATTAGATTGCATGAGTCTAATACTTCCTGAGGCTGAGCTTTTATCCGTTTTCCTTTCTTTAAAAAGAGAGTGAGTAAAACTTACCTCTTCATAGTATCTTCTTGAAAATGTTGCCTGTTTTGAATTTTTTTTTATCCTTTCCCTACCTCAGCACAATTTTGAGGGCAGGTGTCCTTTACAGCCCTGAGTCCTTGTGAATGGTAAGTGACCATTAGCTGTGGGTTAAAAGCTGCTCTTGCGGGAATCGGCCACAAGGCGGCAGCATTTCTCCTTTACCAAATCTGGTTACTAGGGCAACAGAGCCTTACTGGAAGTGGTGTTCTAGGTTGTAAATTAGAATGGAATGTGCGAGGAAAAAGCCCTTTAAGTTTATGTCTCATTACTTCTTGTTGGTATTTTTAACTTAATTGTTATTTTTTATCACAGCAAACTTGATTACAATGTTTTGTTTGTTCTCGGTGTGCAAGATGTGGTTCTTTCACACATATACATATATCTATTCTTCTTCGGATCCTTTTCCCATGTAGGTTATGACACAATGTTGAGTAGTCTTCTCTTGGTATTGCGTAGGTCTTTGGTGATTATATATTTCACATGTGTTTGTATCTCTCTGTTAACCTCAATATGGTAAGGTATCCAATCCTCACACCTTTCTATTTGGTGAACCATAAGTTTTTTTTAAATGAATCTATGATAGTGTTTCTCTGTGGAAATATCTTTGTTTGTATCATTTTTTAGGTAACCCCTATATGTGATATGATAGGATATGTGTCTTTCTCTTTCTCACTTGCTCCAAATTGCGTGATTACTTCTAGACTCATCTATGGTGCTGCAAATGGCATTGTTTCATTTTTTCACTAGCTCATATTCCATTTGTACAGGTAGCAGTTCTTCTTTGTCCACCCATCTGTCGGTGGACCTTTTGGTTACTTCCATATCTTGGCTATTGTAATACTATGCAATGCAGATTTGCGTGCCTGTGTCCTTCCAATTCTGTCTTCTTAGTTTAGAGGTCCAGGAATAGGTCCGCTGGATCATATGGTAGCTCAATGTTGACCTTTTAAAGGCACCTCTGTCCTGTTCTCCTTAGTGGCTCTTTCCAGGTTACGTCCCACTTAAAGTGGAGGGTATGTATTTCTTCCCAGCACCTTCAGCATTTATTCTTTGTAGTTTCTGCTGATGGTTATTCTGAGTGGTGTGAGCTGATACCTCTTTGTGGTTGAATTTGCATGTGTCTCATAATGCGTAGAAATTGAGTTTTAAGACATGTGCTTTTTATTTTTCCAGCTGTGATTAGAGCTTATTTCTTCAAAGTGTTTTCTTAAAGTATGTGTCACCACTTGCAATATTTTGGCCATTATCTCCCTCAAGACATTTTGAGGGCAGGTTTCATTTACAGCCCTGCAGTACTTGTTCGTATGAAGTGACCATTAGCTCAGGCTTTAAACCTGCTTTTGCAGGTATCGGCCAAAGAGCGGCAGCCTTTCTACGTTCCCCTTGCTGGTACTAGGGAAACAGACCTACCGGCCGGTGGTGTTCTTCGGTTATAAATTAGAGTGCAATGTGCCCGGATAAACCCACAAATGTTGATGTCTCCTTGCTTTTGTTTGTTTTTAAATTGAGTTTATATTTATTATTAGAGTAATATTCCATTGTGTACGTGGACCACTTCTTCTTGGTGCATTCCTCGGTTGATGGACATTTTCATTGCTTCCAAGTGCTGGCTATGGTAAATCTTGCTGGCGTACAGGTGTGCCAGCCTGTGACTTTTGGATTCTCATTTTTGCAGGTGCTAGGCCAAGCAGTGGTTGTGATTGATTGACTGGTAGCTCAATGTTTCCCTTTCCAAAGCACCTACACTGTGTTTTCATTAGTGGCTCTTTACATGCCCCCCCTTACAACCGAGGGTACGCATTTCTCCACACTCCCTTCACCATTTGTTTTTTGCAGCATTTTTCCTAATGGCCATTCTGACTGCTGTGAGCTGATAGGTTTTTGTAATATGGGTATGCACGTCATTAAAATTTTTAAAATTCGTCATATTCCTATGCTTTTTTCTTTTCTCTTAAAAGAAAAAACCGTGAGTACAATATAGCTCTTGAAATTGTCTTCTTCGAAGGTTGCCCTCTTCTGAATTTTTTGGTCGATTTTTGACCCCAGAAATTTTCTGGAGGGCAGGTGCCATTTACAGAACTGCTAGTTGGTGAAAATTTAGTGACCTTTTGCAGTGGGTTCAAAGCTGCTGTTGTGGGAAACGGCCACAAGGAGGTAGCACTTCTCCATTCCCCAATCTGGGTACTAGGGCAGCAGAGCCTTTCTGGAAGTCATTGTCCTAGGTTGCAAATTAGAATGGAATTTGCCAGGAGAAATCCCCATAAGTTTATGTCTCATTACTTCTTCTTGGTTTTTAAATTTTTTTTTAATCTGGGTAAAGTTTAGAATATTGTTTGTCCTAGGTGTACACAATCTGGTTCATTTGTACATTATGTCTGTCTATTAATGTACAGATCCTCTTCCCATGTAAAATATTACAGTGTTCCGTCGACCTCCCTTGCTATATGTTCGGTCTCTTTGATACATGTATATAATATGTATGTGTATATGTATAGTAACACTAATCTTCATTTCTCAATTGCCCCCCTCCTTTCCTTTCAGATGAGGATAGTTTGTTTTCTAAGCCTGTGAGTGTCTTTCTCTTTGGAAATATGTTCATCTGTGTCAGTTATTAGATAATGCCATAAGTGACAATATAGGATATAGGTGTTTTGCCTTCCGACCTACTTCATGTTTTGTGATTATCTCCAGGCTCATGTACGGTGCCTCAAAGAGCAGTGCTTCAATGTTTTCCATGGCTAATATTCCATTGTGTGCATGGACCACTTCTTCTTGGTGCATTCCTCTGTTGATGGACATTTTCGTTGCTTCCAAGTGTTGCCTCTGGTAAGTATTGCTGGAGTGCAGGATTGCCAGCCTGTGATTTTTGATTTTCATTTTCTCAGGTGATAGACCCAGCAGTGGGTATGATTGATTGACTGGTATGGTAGCTCAACGTTTACCTTTTCAAGGCACCTCAATTGTGTTTTCATTAGTGGCTCTTACCATGTCCCCCTTAGAATCGAGGGTATGCATTTCTCCACAATCACGTCAGCATTTATTGTTTGCAGCATTTTTGTTGATGGCCATTCTGACTGGTGTGAGCTGATAGGTTTTTGTAATTTGGGTTTACATGTCTGTAAAAATTCCTACAATTCATCATTTCTTCACGGCCTTTTCTTTTCTGTTAAAAGAAAAAAGCAAAAAAGGGTTAGTATATATAATATACCTCTTCCAATTTTCCTTTTGGGAGGTTGCACTCTAGAAATTTTTGGTCGATTTTCGACCTCAGCATTTTTTGGAGGGCCGGTGTCATTTACAGAACTGCAGTTGGTGAATATTTAGTGACCTTTTGCAGTGGGTTTAAAGCTGCTGTTGTGGGAAACGGCCACAAGGATGCAGCATTTCTCCATTCCCAAATCTGGGTACTAGGGCAGCAGAGCCGTTCTGGAAGTCGTTTGCCTAGGTTGTAAATTTGAATGGAATGTGCCAGGAAAACCCCCCATAAGTTTATGTCTCATTACTGCTAGTTCGTTGTTTTAATTTTTTCAGTTGCGGTAATGGTTAGAATGTTGCTTGTCCAAGGTGTACACACTCTGGTTCATCTCCATATTCTATATACCTATTTATGTAGAGATCCTCTCCCCGTGTAAATTATTACAGAGTGTTCCGTAAACCTTCCTTGCTATATGGTCGGTCTTTTTGATATATGTATATCATATGTATTTGTATACATATGCTAAGACTAATCTTCATTTATCCATTTCCCCCACCTTTCCTTTTAGATAAGCATAGTTTTTTTTTTAATAAGTCTGTGATTGACTTTCTCTGTGGAAATATGTTCATTTGTGTCAGTTATTAGATAACGCCTATAAGTGATATCATAGGATATAGGACTTTTACTTTCCGACTTACCTCATGTTCTGTGATTATCTCTAAGATCATCTATGGTGCCTCAAAGAGCACTGTTTCATTGTTTTCCATGGCTAGTTTTCATTGTGTACATGGACCACTTCTTCTTTATCCTTTCATCTGTTGATGGACATTTTGGTTGCTTCACTGTCTTGTCTATTGTGAATAAGGCTGCAGTGCAGCTTTTGCAGCCCGGGTCTTCTTCATTCTGGTCTTCTCAGGTGAGAGGCCCATTGGTGCACCTGCTGGATTGAATGATACCTCAATTTTTCCTTTTAAACGCAGCTCCTTTCTGTTCTCATTATTAGCGTTTAACCCTTTTACATCTCACCAGCAGCTAGAGGGTACACAGTTCTCTGAAACCTCTTCAGCATTTATTGTTTGTAGACTTTTTGCCAATGGTCAGTCGACTGGTGCGAGTTGAAAACCTTTTGTAGATTAGATTGCATGAGTCTAATACTTCCTGAGGCTGAGCTTTTATCCGTTTTCCTTTCTTTAAAAAGAGAGTGAGTAAAACTTACCTCTTCATAGTATCTTCTTGAAAATGTTGCCTGTTTTGAATTTTTTTTTATCCTTTCCCTACCTCAGCACAATTTTGAGGGCAGGTGTCCTTTACAGCCCTGAGTCCTTGTGAATGGTAAGTGACCATTAGCTGTGGGTTAAAAGCTGCTCTTGCGGGAATCGGCCACAAGGCGGCAGCATTTCTCCTTTACCAAATCTGGTTACTAGGGCAACAGAGCCTTACTGGAAGTGGTGTTCTAGGTTGTAAATTAGAATGGAATGTGCGAGGAAAAAGCCCTTTAAGTTTATGTCTCATTACTTCTTGTTGGTATTTTTAACTTAATTTTTATTTTTTATCACAGCAAACTTGATTACAATGTTTTGTTTGTTCTCGGTGTGCAAGATGTGGTTCTTTCACACATATACATATATCTATTCTTCTTCGGATCCTTTTCCCATGTAGGTTATGACACAATGTTGAGTAGTCTTCTCTTGGTATTGCGTAGGTCTTTGGTGATTATATATTTCACATGTGTTTGTATCTCTCTGTTAACCTCAATATGGTAAGGTATCCAATCCTCACACCTTTCTATTTGGTGAACCATAAGTTTTTTTAATGAATCTATGATAGTGTTTCTCTGTGGAAATATCTTTGTTTGTATCATTTTTTAGGTAACCCCTATATGTGATATGATAGGATATGTGTCTTTCTCTTTCTCACTTGCTCCAAATTGCGTGATTACTTCTAGACTCATCTATGGTGCTGCAAATGGCCTTGTTTCATTTTTTCACTAGCTCATATTCCATCTGTACAGGTAGCAGTTCTTCTTTGTCCACCCATCTGTCGGTGGACCTTTTGGTTACTTCCATATCTTGGCTATTGTAATACTATGCGATGCAGATTTGCGTGCCTGTGTCCTTCCAATTCTGTCTTCTTAGTTTATAGGTCCAGGAATAGGTCTGCTGGATCATATGGTAGCTCAATGTTGACCTTTTAAAGGCACCTCTGTTCTGTTCTCCTTAGTGGCTCTTTCCAGGTTACGTCCCACTTAAAGTGGAGGGTATGTATTTCTTCCCAGCACCTTCAGCATTTATTCTTTGTAGTTTCTGCTGATGGTTATTCTGAGTGGTGTGAGCTGATACCTCTTTGTGGTTGAATTTGCATGTGTCTCATAATGCATAGAAATTGAGTTTTAAGACATGTGCTTTTTATTTTTCCAGCTGTGATTAGAGCTTATTTCTTCAAAGTGTTTTCTTAAAGTATGTGTCACCACTTGCAATATTTTGGCCATTATCTCCCTCAAGACATTTTGAGGGCAGGTTTCATTTACAGCCCTGCAGTACTTGTTCGTATGAAGTGACCATTAGCTCAGGCTTTAAACCTGCTTTTGCAGGTATCGGCCAAAGAGCGGCAGCCTTTCTACGTTCCCCTTGCTGGTACTAGGGAAACAGACCTACCGGCCGGTGGTGTTCTTCGGTTATAAATTAGAGTGCAATGTGCCCGGATAAACCCACAAATGTTGATGTCTCCTTGCTTTTGTTTGTTTTTAAATTGAGTTTATATTTATTATTAGAGTAATATTCCATTGTGTACGTGGACCACTTCTTCTTGGTGCATTCCTCGGTTGATGGACATTTTCATTGCTTCCAAGTGCTGGCTATGGTAAATCTTGCTGGCGTACAGGTGTGCCAGCCTGTGACTTTTGGATTCTCATTTTTGCAGGTGCTAGGCCAAGCAGTGGTTGTGATTGATTGACTGGTAGCTCAATGTTTCCCTTTCCAAAGCACCTACACTGTGTTTTCATTAGTGGCTCTTTACATGCCCCCCCTTACAACCGAGGGTACGCATTTCTCCACACTCCCTTCACCATTTGTTTTTTGCAGCATTTTTCCTAATGGCCATTCTGACTGCTGTGAGCTGATAGGTTTTTGTAATATGGGTATGCATGTCATTAAAATTTTTAAAATTCGTCATATTCCTATGCTTTTTTCTTTTCTCTTAAAAGAAAAAACCGTGAGTACAATATAGCTCTTGAAATTGTCTTCTTCGAAGGTTGCCCTCTTCTGAATTTTTTGGTCGATTTTTGACCCCAGAAATTTTCTGGAGGGCAGGTGCCATTTACAGAACTGCTAGTTGGTGAAAATTTAGTGACCTTTTGCAGTGGGTTCAAAGCTGCTGTTGTGGGAAACGGCCACAAGGAGGTAGCACTTCTCCATTCCCCAATCTGGGTACTAGGGCAGCAGAGCCTTTCTGGAAGTCATTGTCCTAGGTTGCAAATTAGAATGGAATTTGCCAGGAGAAATCCCCATAAGTTTATGTCTCATTACTTCTTCTTGGTTTTTAAATTTTTTTTTAATCTGGGTAAAGTTTAGAATATTGTTTGTCCTAGGTGTACACAATCTGGTTCATTTGTACATTATGTCTGTCTATTAATGTACAGATCCTCTTCCCATGTGAAATATTACAGTGTTCCGTCGACCTCCCTTGCTATATGTTCGGTCTCTTTGATACATGTATATAATATGTATGTGTATATGTATAGTAACACTAATCTTCATTTCTCAATTGCCCCCCTCCTTTCCTTTCAGATGAGGATAGTTTGTTTTCTAAGCCTGTGAGTGTCTTTCTCTTTGGAAATATGTTCATCTGTGTCAGTTATTAGATAATGCCATAAGTGACAATATAGGATATAGGTGTTTTGCCTTCCGACCTACTTCATGTTTTGTGATTATCTCCAGGCTCATGTACGGTGCCTCAAAGAGCAGTGCTTCAATGTTTTCCATGGCTAATATTCCATTGTGTGCATGGACCACTTCTTCTTGGTGCATTCCTCTGTTGATGGACATTTTCGTTGCTTCCAAGTGTTGCCTCTGGTAAGTATTGCTGGAGTGCAGGATTGCCAGCCTGTGATTTTTGATTTTCATTTTCTCAGGTGATAGACCCAGCAGTGGGTATGATTGATTGACTGGTATGGTAGCTCAACGTTTACCTTTTCAAGGCACCTCAATTGTGTTTTCATTAGTGGCTCTTACCATGTCCCCCTTAGAATCGAGGGTATGCATTTCTCCACAATCACGTCAGCATTTATTGTTTGCAGCATTTTTGTTGATGGCCATTCTGACTGGTGTGAGCTGATAGGTTTTTGTAATTTGGGTTTACATGTCTGTAAAAATTCCTACAATTCATCATTTCTTCACGGCCTTTTCTTTTCTGTTAAAAGAAAAAAGCAAAAAAGGGTTAGCATATATAATATACCTCTTCCAATTTTCCTTTTGGGAGGTTGCACTCTAGAAATTTTTGGTCGATTTTCGACCTCAGCATTTTTTGGAGGGCCGGTGTCATTTACAGAACTGCAGTTGGTGAATATTTAGTGACCTTTTGCAGTGGGTTTAAAGCTGCTGTTGTGGGAAACGGCCACAAGGATGCAGCATTTCTCCATTCCCAAATCTGGGTACTAGGGCAGCAGAGCCGTTCTGGAAGTCGTTTGCCTAGGTTGTAAATTTGAATGGAATGTGCCAGGAAAACCCCCCATAAGTTTATGTCTCATTACTGCTAGTTCGTTGTTTTAATTTTTTCAGTTGCGGTAATGGTTAGAATGTTGCTTGTCCAAGGTGTACACACTCTGGTTCATCTCCATATTCTATATACCTATTTATGTAGAGATCCTCTCCCCGTGTAAATTATTACAGAGTGTTCCGTAAACCTTCCTTGCTATATGGTCGGTCTTTTTGATATATGTATATCATATGTATTTGTATACATATGCTAAGACTAATCTTCATTTATCCATTTCCCCCACCTTTCCTTTTAGATAAGCATAGTTTTTTTTTTAATAAGTCTGTGATTGACTTTCTCTGTGGAAATATGTTCATTTGTGTCAGTTATTAGATAACGCCTATAAGTGATATCATAGGATATAGGACTTTTACTTTCCGACTTACCTCATGTTCTGTGATTATCTCTAAGATCATCTATGGTGCCTCAAAGAGCACTGTTTCATTGTTTTCCATGGCTAGTTTTCATTGTGTACATGGACCACTTCTTCTTTATCCTTTCATCTGTTGATGGACATTTTGGTTGCTTCACTGTCTTGTCTATTGTGAATAAGGCTGCAGTGCAGCTTTTGCAGCCCGGGTCTTCTTCATTCTGGTCTTCTCAGGTGAGAGGCCCATTGGTGCACCTGCTGGATTGAATGATACCTCTATTTTTCCTTTTAAACGCAGCTCCTTTCTGTTCTCATTATTAGCGTTTAACCCTTTTACATCTCACCAGCAGCTAGAGGGTACACAGTTCTCTGAAACCTCTTCAGCATTTATTGTTTGTAGACTTTTCCCAATGGTCAGTCGACTGGTGCGAGTTGAAAACCTTTTGTAGATTAGATTGCATGAGTCTAATACTTCCTGAGGCTGAGCTTTTATCCGTTTTCCTTTCTTTAAAAAGAGAGTGAGTAAAACTTACCTCTTCATAGTATCTTCTTGAAAATGTTGCCTGTTTTGAATTTTTTTTTATCCTTTCCCTACCTCAGCACAATTTTGAGGGCAGGTGTCCTTTACAGCCCTGAGTCCTTGTGAATGGTAAGTGACCATTAGCTGTGGGTTAAAAGCTGCTCTTGCGGGAATCGGCCACAAGGCGGCAGCATTTCTCCTTTACCAAATCTGGTTACTAGGGCAACAGAGCCTTACTGGAAGTGGTGTTCTAGGTTGTAAATTAGAATGGAATGTGCGAGGAAAAAGCCCTTTAAGTTTATGTCTCATTACTTCTTGTTGGTATTTTTAACTTAATTTTTATTTTTTATCACAGCAAACTTGATTACAATGTTTTGTTTGTTCTCGGTGTGCAAGATGTGGTTCTTTCACACATATACATATATCTATTCTTCTTCGGATCCTTTTCCCATGTAGGTTATGACACAATGTTGAGTAGTCTTCTCTTGGTATTGCGTAGGTCTTTGGTGATTATATATTTCACATGTGTTTGTATCTCTCTGTTAACCTCAATATGGTAAGGTATCCAATCCTCACACCTTTCTATTTGGTGAACCATAAGTTTTTTTAATGAATCTATGATAGTGTTTCTCTGTGGAAATATCTTTGTTTGTATCATTTTTTAGGTAACCCCTATATGTGATATGATAGGATATGTGTCTTTCTCTTTCTCACTTGCTCCAAATTGCGTGATTACTTCTAGACTCATCTATGGTGCTGCAAATGGCCTTGTTTCATTTTTTCACTAGCTCATATTCCATCTGTACAGGTAGCAGTTCTTCTTTGTCCACCCATCTGTCGGTGGACCTTTTGGTTACTTCCATATCTTGGCTATTGTAATACTATGCGATGCAGATTTGCGTGCCTGCGTCCTTCCAATTCTGTCTTCTTAGTTTATAGGTCCAGGAATAGGTCTGCTGGATCATATGGTAGCTCAATGTTGACCTTTTAAAGGCACCTCTGTTCTGTTCTCCTTAGTGGCTCTTTCCAGGTTACGTCCCACTTAAAGTGGAGGGTATGTATTTCTTCCCAGCACCTTCAGCATTTATTCTTTGTAGTTTCTGCTGATGGTTATTCTGAGTGGTGTGAGCTGATACCTCTTTGTGGTTGAATTTGCATGTGTCTCATAATGCGTAGAAATTGAGTTTTAAGACATGTGCTTTTTATTTTTCCAGCTGTGATTAGAGCTTATTTCTTCAAAGTGTTTTCTTAAAGTATGTGTCACCACTTGCAATATTTTGGCCATTATCTCCTTCAAGACATTTTGAGGGCAGGTTTCATTTACAGCCCTGCAGTACTTGTTCGTATGAAGTGACCATTAGCTCAGGCTTTAAACCTGCTTTTGCAGGTATCGGCCAAAGAGCGGCAGCCTTTCTACGTTCCCCTTGCTGGTACTAGGGAAACAGACCTACCGGCCGGTGGTGTTCTTCGGTTATAAATTAGAGTGCAATGTGCCCGGATAAACCCACAAATGTTGATGTCTCCTTGCTTTTGTTTGTTTTTAAATTGAGTTTATATTTATTATTAGAGTAATATTCCATTGTGTACGTGGACCACTTCTTCTTGGTGCATTCCTCGGTTGATGGACATTTTCATTGCTTCCAAGTGCTGGCTATGGTAAATCTTGCTGGCGTACAGGTGTGCCAGCCTGTGACTTTTGGATTCTCATTTTTGCAGGTGCTAGGCCAAGCAGTGGTTGTGATTGATTGACTGGTAGCTCAATGTTTCCCTTTCCAAAGCACCTACACTGTGTTTTCATTAGTGGCTCTTTACATGCCCCCCCGTACAACCGAGGGTACGCATTTCTCCACACTCCCTTCACCATTTGTTTTTTGCAGCATTTTTCCTAATGGCCATTCTGACTGCTGTGAGCTGACAGGTTTTTGTAATATGGGTATGCATGTCATTAAAATTTTTAAAATTCGTCATATTCCTATGCTTTTTTCTTTTCTCTTAAAAGAAAAAACCGTGAGTACAATATAGCTCTTGAAATTGTCTTCTTCGAAGGTTGCCCTCTTCTGAATTTTTTGGTCGATTTTTGACCCCAGAAATTTTCTGGAGGGCAGGTGCCATTTACAGAAGTGCAAGTTGGTGAAAATTTAGTGACCTTTTGCAGTGGGTGCAAAGCTGCTGTTGTGGGAAACGGCCACAAGGAGGTAGCATTTCTCCATTCCCCAATCTGGGTACTAGGGCAGCAGAGCCTTTCTGGAAGTCATTGTCCTAGGTTGCAAATTAGAATGGAATTTGCCAGGAGAAATCCCCATAAGTTTATGTCTCATTACTTCTTCTTGGTTTTTCAATTTTTTTTAATCTGGGTAAAGTTTAGTATATTGTTTGTCCTAGGTGTACACAATCTGGTTCATTTGTACATTATGTATGTCTATTAATGTACAGATCCTCTTCCCATGTAAAATATTACAGTGTTCCGTCGACCTCCCTTGCTATATGTTCGGTCTTTTTGATACATGTATATAATATGTATGTGTATATGTATAGTAACACTAATCTTCATTTCTCAATTTCCCCCTCCTTTCCTTTCAGATGAGCATAGTTTGTTTTCTAAGCCTGTGAGTGTCTTTCTCTTTGGAAATATGTTCATCTGTGTCAGTTATTAGATAATGCCATAAGTGATAATATAGGATATAGGTGTTTTGCCTTCCGAAATACTTCATGTTTTGTGATTATCTCCAGGCTCATGTACGGAGCCTCAAAGAGCAGTGCTTCAATGTTTTCCATGGCTAATATTCCATTGTGTGCATGGACCACTTTTTCTTGGTGCATTCCTCTGTTGATGGACATTTTCGTTGCTTCCAAGTGTTGCCTATGGTAAATATTGCTGGAGTGCAGGATTGCCAGCCTGTGATTTTGGATTTTCATTTTCTCAGGTGATAGACCCAGCAGTGGGTATGATTGATTGACTGGTATGGTAGCTCAACGTTTACCTTTTCAAGGCACCTCAATTGTGTTTTCATTAGTGGCTCTTACCATGTCCCCCTTAGAATCGAGGGTATGCATTTCTCCACAATCACGTCAGCATTTATTGTTTGCAGCATTTTTGTTGATGGCCATTCTGACTGGTGTGAGCTGATAGGTTTTTGTAATTTGGGTTTACATGTCTGTAAAAATTCCTACAATTCATCATTTCTCCACGGCCTTTTCTTTTCTGTGAAAAGAAAAAAGCAAAAAAGGGTTAGTATAATATACCTCTTCCAATTTTCCTTTTGGGAGGTTGCACTCTAGAAATTTTTGGTCGATTTTCGACCTCAGCATTTTTTGGAGGGCCGGTGTCATTTACAGACCTGCAGTTGGTGAATATTTAGTGACCTTTTGCAGTGGGTTTAAAGCTGCTGTTGTGGGAAACGGCCACAAGGATGCAGCATTTCTCCATTCCCAAATCTGGGTACTAGGGCAGCAGAGCCGTTCTGGAAGTCGTTTGCCTAGGTTGTAAATTTGAAAGGAATGTGCCAGGAAAACCCCCCATAAGTTTATGTCTCATTACTCCTAGTTCGTTGTTTTAATTTTTTCAATAGGGGTAATGGTTAGAATGTTGCTTGTCCAAGGTGTACACACTCTGGTTCATCTACATATTCTATATACCTATTTATGTAGAGATCCTCTTCCCGTGTAAATTACTAAAGAGTGTTCCGTAAACCTTCCTTGCTATATGGTCGGTCTTTCTGATATATGTATATCATATGTATTTGTATACATATGGTAAGACTAATCTTCATTTATCCATTTCCCCCACCTTTCCTTTTAGATAAGCATAGTTTTTTTTTTTTAATAAGTCTGTGATTGAATTTCTCTGTCGAAATATGTTCATTTGTGTCAGTTATTAGATAACGCCTATAAGTGATATCATAGGATATAGGACTTTTACTTTCCGACTTACCTCATGTTCTGTGATTATCTCCAAGATCATCTATGGTGCCTCAAAGAGCACTGTTTCATTGTTTTCCATGGCTAGTTTTCATTGTGTACATGGACCACTTCTTCTTTATCCTTTCATCTGTTGATGGACATTTTGGTTGCTTCACTGTCTTGTCTATTGTGAATAAGGCTGCAGTGCAGCTTTTGCAGCCCGGGTCTTCTTCATTCTGGTCTTCTCAGGTGAGAGGCCCATTGGTGCACCTGCTGGATTGAATGATACCTTAATTCTTCCTTTTAAACGCAGCTCCTTTCTTTTCTCATTATCAGCGTTTAACCCTTTTACATCTCACCAGCAGCTAGAGGTTACACAGTTCTCTGAAACCTCTTCAGCATTTATTGTTTGTAGACTCTTTGCCAATGGTCAGTCGACTGGTGCGAGTTGAAAACATTTTGTACATTAGGTTGCATGAGTCTAATACTTCCTGAGGCTGAGCTTTTATCCATTTTCCTTTCTTTAAAAAGAGAGTGAGTAAAACTTACCTCTTCATATTATCTTCTTGAAAATTTTGCCTGTTTTGAATTTTTTTTATCCATTCCCTACCTCTGCACAATTTTGAGGGCAGGTGTCCTTTACAGCCCTGAATCCTTGTGAATGGTAAGTGACCATTAGCTGTGGGTTAAAAGCTGCTCTTGCGGGAATCGGCCACAAGGCGGCAGCATTTCTCCTTTACCAAATCTGGTTTCTAGGGCAACAGAGCCTTACTGGAAGTGGTGTTCTAGGTTGTAAATTAGAATGGAATGTGCGAGGAAAAAGCCCTTTAAGTTTTTGTCTCATTACTTCTTGTTGGTATTTTTAACTTAATTTTTAATTTTTATCACAGCAAACTTGATTACAATGTTTTGTTTGTTCTCGGTGTGCAAGATGTGGTTCTTTCACACATATACATATATCTATTCTTCTTCATATCCTTTTCCCATGTAGGTTATGACACAATGTTGAGTAGTCTTCTCTTGGTATTGCGTAGGTCTTTGGTGATTATATATTTCACATGTGTTTGTATCTCTCTGTTAACCTCAATATGGTAAGGTATCCAATCCTCACACCTTTCTATTTGGTGAACCATAAGTTTTTTTAATGAATCTATGATAGTGTTTCTCTGTGGAAATATCTTTGTTTGTATCATTTTTTAGGTAACCCCTATATGTGATATGATAGGATATGTGTCTTTCTCTTTCTCACTTGCTCCAAATTGCGTGATTACTTCTAGACTCATCTATGGTGCTGCAAATGGCATTGTTTCATTTTTTCACTAGCTCATATTCCATCTGTACAGGTAGCAGTTCTTCTTTGTCCACCCATCTGTCGGTGGACCTTTTGGTTACTTCCATATCTTGGCTATTGTAATACTATGCGATGCAGATTTGCATGCCTGTGTCCTTCCAATTCTGTCTTCTTAGTTTATAGGTCCAGGAATAGGTCTGCTGGATCATATGGTAGCTCAATGTTGACCTTTTAAAGGCACCTCTGTTCTGTTCTCCTTAGTGGCTCTTTCCAGGTTACGTCCCACTTAAAGTGGAGGGTATGTATTTCTTCCCAGTACCTTCAGCATTTATTCTTTGTAGTTTCTGCTGATGGTTATTCTGAGTGGTGTGAGCTGATACCTCTTTGTGGTTGAATTTGCATGTGTCTCATAATGCGTAGAAATTGAGCTTTAAGACATGTCCTTTTTATTTTTCCAGCTGTGATTAGAGCTTATTTCTTCAAAGTGTTTTCTTAAAGTATGTGTCACCACTTGAAATATTTTGGCCATTATCTCCCTCAAGACATTTTGAGGGCAGGTTTCATTTACAGCCCTGCAGTACTTGTTCGTATGAAGTGACCATTAGCTCAGGCTTTAAACCTGCTTTTGCAGGTATCGGCCAAAGAGCGGCAGGCTTTCTACGTTCCCCTTGCTGGTACTAGGGAAACAGACCTACCGGCCAGTGGTGTTCTTCGGTTATAAATTAGAGTGCAATGTGCCCGGATAAACCCACAAATGTTGATGTCTCCTTGCTTTTGTTTGTTTTTAAATTGAGTTTATATTTATTATTAGAGTAATATTCCATTGTGTACGTGGACCACTTCTTCTTGGTGCATTCCTCGGTTGATGGACATTTTCATTGCTTCCAAGTGCTGGCTATGGTAAATCTTGCTGGCGTACAGGTGTGCCAGCCTGTGACTTTTGGATTCTCATTTTTGCAGGTGCTAGGCCAAGCAGTGGTTGTGATTGATTGACTGGTAGCTCAATGTTTCCCTTTCCAAAGCACCTACAATATGTTTTCATTAGTGGCTCTTTACATGCCCCCCCTTACAACCGAGGGTACGCATTTCTCCACACTCCCTTCACCATTTGTTTTTTGCAGCATTTTTCCTAATGGCCACTCTGACTGCTGTGAGCTGATAGGTTTTTGTAATATGGGTATGCATGTCATAAAAATTTTTAAAATTCGTCATATTCCTATGCTTTTTTCTTTTCTCTTAAAAGAAAAAACCGTGAGTACAATATAGCTCTTGAAATTGTCTTCTTCGTAGGTTGCACTCTTCTGAATTTTTTCGTCGATTTTTGACCCCAGAAATTTTCTGGAGGGCCGGTGCCGTTTACAGAAGTGCAAGTTGGTGAAAATTTAGTGACCTTTTGCAGTGGGTTCAAAGCTGCTGTTGTGGGAAACGGCCACAAGGAGGTAGCATTTCTCCATTCCCCAATCTGGGTACTAGGGCAGCAGAGCCTTTCTGGAAGTCATTGTCCTAGGTTGCAAATTAGAATGGAATTTGCCAGGAGAAATCCCCATAAGTTTATGTCTCATTACTTCTTCTTGGTTTTTAAAATTTTTTTAATCTGGGTAAAGTTTAGAATATTGTTTGTCCTAGGTGTACACAATCTGGTTCATTTGTACATTATGTATGTCTATTAATGTACAGATCCTCTTCCCATGTAAAATATTACAGTGTTCCGTCGACCTCCCTTGCTATATGTTCGGTCTTTTTGATACATGTATATAATATGTATGTGTATATGTATAGTAACACTAATTTTCATTTGTCAATTTCCCCCCTCCTTTCCTTTCAGATGAGCATAGTTTGTTTTCTAAGACTGTGAGTGTCTTTCTCTTTGGAAATATGTTCATCTGTGTCAGTTATTAGATAATGCCATAAGTGACAATATAGGATATAGGTGTTTTGCCTTCCGACCTACTTCATGTTTTGTGATTATCTCCAGGCTCATGTACGGTGCCTCAAAGAGCAGTTCTTCAATGTTTTCCATGGCTAATATTCCATTGTGTGCATGGACCACTTTTTCTTGGTGCCTTCCTCTGTTGATGGACATTTTCGTTGCTTCCAAGTGTTGCCTCTGGTAAATATTGCTGGAGTGCAGGATTGCCAGCCTCTGATTTTTGATTTTCATTTTCTCAGGTGATAGACCCAGCAGTGGGTATGATTGATTGACTGGTATGGTAGCTCAACGTTTACCTTTTCAAGGCACCTCAATTGTGTTTTCATTAGTGGCTCTTACCACGTCCCCCTTAGAATCGAGGGTATGCATTTCTCCACAATCACGTCAGCATTTATTGTTTGCAGCATTTTTATTGATGGCCATTCTGACTGGTGTGAGCTGATAGGTTTTTGTAATTTGGGTTTACATGTCTGTAAAAATTCCTACAATTCATCATTTCTCCACGGCCTTTTCTTTTCTGTTAAAAGAAAAAAGCAAAAAAGCGTTAGTATAATATACCTCTTCCAATTTTCCTTTTGGGAGGTTGCACTCTAGAAATTTTTGGTCGATTTTCGACCTCAGCATTTTTTGGAGGGCCGGTGTCATTTACAGACCTGCAGTTGGTGAATATTTAGTGACCTTTTGCAGTGGGTTTAAAGCTGCTGTTGTGGGAAACGGCCACAAGGATGCAGCATTTCTCCATTCCCAAATCTGGGTACTAGGGCAGCAGAGCCGTTCTGGAAGTCGTTTGCCTAGGTTGTAAATTTGAATGGAATGTGCCAGGAAAACCCCCCATAAGTTTATGTCTCATTACTCCTAGTTCGTTGTTTTAATTTTTTCATTTGGGGTAATGGTTAGAATGTTGCTTGTCCAAGGTGTACACACTCTGGTTCATCTACATATTCTATATACCTATTTATGTAGAGATCCTCTTCCCGTGTAAATTATTACAGAGTGTTCCGTAAACCTTCCTTGCTATATGGTCGGTCTTTCTGATATATGTATATCATATGTATTTGTATACATATGGTAAGACTAATCTTCATTTATCCATTTCCCCCACCTTTCCTTTTAGATAAGCATAGTTTTTTTTTTAATAAGTCTGTGATTGAATTTCTGTGTGGAAATATGTTCATTTGTGTCAGTTATTAGATAACGCCTATAAGTGATATCATAGGATATAGGACTTTTACTTTCCGACTTACCTCATGTTCTGTGATTATCGCCAAGATCATCTATGGTGCCTCAAAGAGCACTGTTTCATTGTTTTCCATGGCTAGTTTTCATTGTGTACATGGACCACTTCTTCTTTATCCTTTCATCTGTTGATGGACATTTTGGTTGCTTCACTGTCTTGTCTATTGTGAATAAGGCTGCAGTGCAGCTTTTGCAGCCTGGATCTTCTTCATTCTGGTCTTCTCAGGTGAGAGGCCCATTGGTGCACCTGCTGGATTGAATGATACCTCAATTCTTCCTTTTAAACGCAGCTCCTTTCTTTTCTCATTATCAGCGTTTAACCCTTTTACATCTCACCAGCAGCTAGAGGTTACACAGTTCTCTGAAACCTCTTCAGCATTTATTGTTTGTAGACTCTTTGCCAATGGTCAGTCGACTGGTGCGAGTTGAAAACATTTTGTACATTAGGTTGCATGAGTCTAATACTTCCTGAGGCTGAGATTTTATCCGTTTTCCTTTCTTTAAAAAGACAGTGAGTAAAACTTACCTCTTCACAGTATCTTCTTGAAAATTTTGCCTGTTTTGAATTTTTTTTATCCATTCCCTACCTCTGCACAATTTTGAGGGCAGGTGTCCTTTACAGCCCTGAGTCCTTGTGAATGGTAATTGACCATTAGCTGTGGGTTAAAAGCTGCTCTTGCGGGAATCGGCCACAAGGCGGCAGCATTTCTCCTTTACCAAATCTGGTTTCTAGGGCAACAGAGCCTTACTGGAAGTGGTGTTCTAGGTTGTAAATTAGAATGGAATGTGCGAGGAAAAAGCCCTTTAAGTTTATGTCTCATTACTTCTTGTTGCTATTTTTAACTTAATTTTTAATTTTTATCACAGCAAACTTGATTACAATGTTTTGTTTGTTCTCGGTGTGCAAGATGTGGTTCTTTCACACATATACATATATCTATTCTTCTTCGGATCCTTTTCCCATGTAGGTTATGACACAATGTTGAGTAGTCTTCTCTTGGTATTGCGTAGGTCTTTGGTGATTATATATTTCACATGTGTTTGTATCTCTCTGTTAACCTCAATATGGTAAGGTATCCAATCCTCACACCTTTCTATTTGGTGAACCATAAGTTTTTTTAATGAATCTATGATAGTGTTTCTCTGTGGAAATATCTTTGTTTGTATCATTTTTTAGGTAACCCCTATATGTGATATGATAGGATATGTGTCTTTCTCTTTCTCACTTGCTCCAAATTGCGTGATTACTTCTAGACTCATCTATGGTGCTGCAAATGGCATTGTTTCATTTTTTCACTAGCTCATATTCCATCTGTACAGGTAGCAGTTCTTCTTTGTCCACCCATCTGTCGATGGACCTTTTGGTTACTTCCATATCTTGGCTATTGTAATACTATGCAATGCAGATTTGCGTGCCTGTGTCCTTCCAATTCTGTCTTCTTAGTTTATAGGTCCAGGAATAGGTCTGCTGGATCATATGGTAGCTCAATGTTGACCTTTTAAAGGCACCTCTGTTCTGTTCTCCTTAGTGGCTCTTTCCAGGTTACGTCCCACTTAAAGTGGAGGGTATGTATTTCTTCCCAGCACCTTCAGCATTTATTCTTTGTAGTTTCTGCTGATGGTTATTCTGAGTGGTGTGAGCTGATACTTCTTTGTGGTTGAATTTGCATGTGTCTCATAATGCGTAGAAATTGAGCTTTAAGACATGTGCTTTTTATTTTTCCAGCTGTGATTAGAGCTTATTTCTTCAAAGTGTTTTCTTAAAGTATGTGTCACCACTTGAAATATTTTGGCCATTATCTCCCTCAAGACATTTTGAGGGCAGGTTTCATTTACAGCCCTGCAGTACTTGTTCGTATGAAGTGACCATCAGCTCAGGCTTTAAACCTGCTTTTGCAGGTATCGGCCAAAGAGCGGCAGGCTTTCTACGTTCCCCTTGCTGGTACTAGGGAAACAGACCTACCGGCCAGTGGTGTTCTTCGGTTATAAATTAGAGTGCAATGTGCCCGGATAAACCCACAAATGTTGATGTCTCCTTGCTTTTGTTTGTTTTTAAATTGAGTTTATATTTATTATTAGAGTAATATTCCATTGTGTACGTGGACCACTTCTTCTTGGTGCATTCCTCGGTTGATGGACATTTTCATTGCTTCCAAGTGCTGGCTATGGTAAATCTTGCTGGCGTACAGGTGTGCCAGCCTGTGACTTTTGGATTCTCATTTTTGCAGGTGCTAGGCCAAGCAGTGGTTGTGATTGATTGACTGGTAGCTCAATGTTTCCCTTTCCAAAGCACCTACACTGTGTTTTCATTAGTGGCTCTTTACATGCTCCCCCTTACAACCGAGGGTACGCATTTCTCCACACTCCCTTCACCATTTGTTTTTCGCAGCATTTTTTCTAATGGCCATTCTGACTGCTGTGAGCTGATAGGTTTTTGTAATATGGGTATGCATGTCATTAAAATTTTTAAAATTCGTCATATTCCTATGCTTTTTTCTTTTCTCTTAAAAGAAAAAACCGTGAGTACAATATAGCTCTTGAAATTGTCTTCTTCGAAGGTTGCCCTCTTCTGAATTTTTTGGTCGATTTTTGACCCCAGAAATTTTCTGGAGGGCAGGTGCCGTTTACCGAACTGCAAGTTGGTGAAAATTTAGTGAGCTTTTGCAGTGGGTTCAAAGCTGCTCTTTTGGGAAACGGCCACAAGGAGGTAGCACTTCTCCATTCCCCAATCTGGGTACTAGGGCAGCAGAGCCTTTCTGGAAGTCATTGTCCTAGGTTGCAAATTAGAATGGAATTTGCCAGGAGAAATCCCCATAAGTTTATGTCTCATTACTTCTTCTTGGTTTTTAAATGTTTTTTAATCTGGGTAAAGTTTACAATATTGTTTGTCCTAGGTGTACACAATCTGGTTCATTTGTACATTATGTATGTCTATTAATGTACAGATCCTCTTCCCATGTAAAATATTACAGTGTTCCGTCGACCTCCCTTGCTATATGTTCGGTCTCTTGATACATGTATATAATATGTATGTATATATATATAGTAACACTAATCTTCATTTCTCAATTTCCCCCCTCCTTTCCTTTCAGATGAGCATAGTTTGTTTTCTACGCCTGTGAGTGTCTTTCTCTTTGGAAATATGTTCATCTGTGTCAGTTATTAGATAATGCCATAAGTGACAATATAGGATATAGGTGTTTTGCCTTCCGACCTACTTCATGTTTTGTGATTATCTCCAGGCTCATGTACGGTGCCTCAAAGAGCAGTGCTTCAATGTTTTCCATGGCTAATATTCCATTGTGTGCATGGACCACTTCTTCTTGGTGCATTCCTCTGTTGATGGACATTTTCGTTGCCTCCAAGTGTTGCCTCTGGTAAATATTGCTGGAGTGCAGGATTGCCAGCCTGTGATTTTGTATTTTCATTTTCTCAGGTGATAGACCCAGCAGTGGGTATGATTGATTGACTGGTATGGTAGCTCAACGTTTACCTTTTCAAGGCACCTCAATTGTGTTTTCATTAGTGGCTCTTACCATGTCCCCCTTAGAATCGAGGGTATGCATTTCTCCACAATCACGTCAGCATTTATTGTTTGCAGCATTTTTGTTGATGGCCATTCTGACTGGTGTGAGCTGATAGGTTTTTGTAATTTGGGTTTACATGTCTGTAAAAATTCCTACAATTCATCATTTCTCCACGGCCTTTTCTTTTCTGTTAAAAGAAAAAAGCAAAAAAGGGTTAGTACAATATACCTCTTCCAATTTTCCTTTTGGGAGGTTGCACTCTATAAATTTTTGGTCGATTTTCGACCTCACCATTTTTTGGAGGGCCGGTGTCATTTACAGACCTGCAGTTGGTGAATATTTAGTGACCTTTTGCAGTGGGTTTAAAGCTGCTGTTGTGGGAAACGGCCACAAGGATGCAGCATTACTCCATTCCCAAATCTGGGTACTAGGGCAGCAGAGCCGTTCTGGAAGTCGTTTGCCTAGGTTGTAAATTTGAATGGAATGTGCCAGGAAAACCCCCATAAGTTTATGTCTCATTACTCCTAGTTCGTTGTTTTAATTTTTTCAGTTGGGGTAATGGTTAGAATGTTGCTTGTCCAAGGTGTACACACTCTGCTTCATCTACATATTCTATATACCTATTTATGTAGATATCCTCTTCCCATGTAAATTATTACAGAGTGTTCCGTAAACCTTCCTTGCTATATGGTCGGTCTTTTTGATATATGTATATCATATGTATTTGTATACATATGGTAAGACTAATCTTCATTTATCCATTTCCCCCACCTTTCCTTTTAGATAAGCATTGTTTTTTTTTAATAAGTCTGTGATTGACTTTCTCTGTGGAAATATGTTCATTTGTGTCAGTTATTAGATAACGCCTATAAGTGATATCATAGGATAAAGGACTTTTACTTTCCGACTTACCTCATGTTCTGTGATTATCTCTAAGATCATCTATGGTGCCTCAAAGAGCACTGTTTCATTGTTTTCCATGGCTAGTTTTCATTGTGTACATGGACCACTTCTTCTTTATCCTTTCATCTGTTGATGGACATTTTGGTTGCTTCACTGTCTTGTCTATTGTGAATAAGGCTGCAGTGCAGCTTTTGCAGCCCGGGTCTTCTTCATTCTGGTCTTCTCAGGTGAGAGGCCCATTGGTGCACCTGCTGGATTGAATGATACCTCAATTTTTCCTTTTAAATGCAGCTCCTTTCTGTTCTCATTATTAGCGTTTAACCCTTTTACATCTCACCAGCAGCTAGAGGGTACACAGTTCTCTGAAACCTCTTCAGCATTTATTGTTTGTAGACTTTTTGCCAATGGTCAGTCGACTGGTGCGAGTTGAAAACCTTTTGTAGATTAGATTGCATGAGTCTAATACTTCCTGAGGCTGAGCTTTTATCCGTTTTCCTTTCTTTAAAAAGAGAGTGAGTAAAACTTACCTCTTCATAGTATCTTCTTGAAAATGTTGCCTGTTTTGAATTTTTTTTTATCCATTCCCTACCTCAGCACAATTTTGAGGGCAGGTGTCCTTTACAGCCCTGAGTCCTTGTGAATGGTAAGTGACCATTAGCTGTGGGTTAAAAGCTGCTCTTGCGGGAATCGGCCACAAGGCGGCAGCATTTCTCCTTTACCAAATCTGGTTACTAGGGCAACAGAGCCTTACTGGAAGTGGTGTTCTAGGTTGTAAATTAGAATGGAATGTGCGAGGAAAAAGCCCTTTAAGTTTATGTCTCATTACTTCTTGTTGGTATTTTTAACTTAATTTTTATTTTTTATCACAGCAAACTTGATTACAATGTTTTGTTTGTTCTCGGTGTGCAAGATGTGGTTCTTTCACACATATACATATATCTATTCTTCTTCGGATCCTTTTCCCATGTAGGTTATGACACAATGTTGAGTAGTCTTCTCTTGGTATTGCGTAGGTCTTTGGTGATTATATATTTCACATGTGTTTGTATCTCTCTGTTAACCTCAATATGGTAAGGTATCCAATCCTCACACCTTTCTATTTGGTGAACCATAAGTTTTTTTAATGAATCTATGATAGTGTTTCTCTGTGGAAATATCTTTGTTTGTATCATTTTTTAGGTAACCCCTATATGTGATATGATAGGATATGTGTCTTTCTCTTTCTCACTTGCTCCAAATTGCGTGATTACTTCTAGACTCATCTATGGTGCTGCAAATGGCATTGTTTCATTTTTTCACTAGCTCATATTCCATCTGTACAGGTAGCAGTTCTTCTTTGTCCACCCATCTGTCGGTGGACCTTTTGGTTACTTCCATATCTTGGCTATTGTAATACTATGCAATGCAGATTTGCGTGCCTGTGTCCTTCCAATTCTGTCTTCTTAGTTTATAGGTCCAGGAATAGGTCTGCTGGATCATATGGTAGCTCAATGTTCACCTTTTAAAGGCACCTCTGTTCTGTTCTCCTTAGTGGCTCTTTCCAGGTTACGTCCCACTTAAAGTGGAGGGTATGTATTTCTTCCCAGCACCTTCAGCATTTATTCTTTGTAGTTTCTGCTGATGGTTATTCTGAGTGGTGTGAGCTGATACCTCTTTGTGGTTGAATTTGCATGTGTCTCATAATGCGTAGAAATTGAGCTTTAAGACATGTGCTTTTTATTTTTCCAGCTGTGATTAGAGCTTATTTCTTCAAAGTGTTTTCGTAAAGTATGTGTCACCACTTGAAATATTTTGGCCATTATCTCCCTCAAGACATTTTGAGGGCAGGTTTCATTTACAGCCCTGCAGTACTTGTTCGTATGAAGTGACCATTAGCTCAGGCTTTAAACCTGCTTTTGCAGGTATCGGCCAAAGAGCGGCAGCCTTTCTATGTTCCCCTTGCTGGTACTAGGGAAACAGACCTACCGGCCAGTGGTGTACTTCGGTTATAAATTAGAGTGCAATGTGCCCGGATAAACCCACAAATGTTGATGTCTCCTTGCTTTTGTTTGTTTTTAAATTGAGTTTATATTTATTATTAGAGTAATATTCCATTGTGTACGTGGACCACTTCTTCTTGGTGCATTCCTCGGTTGATGGACATTTTCATTGCTTCCAAGTGCTGGCTATGGTAAATCTTGCTGGCGTACAGGTGTGCCAGCCTGTGACTTTTGGATTCTCATTTTTGCAGGTGCTAGGCCAAGCAGTGGTTGTGATTGATTGACTGGTAGCTCAATGTTTCCCTTTCCAAAGCACCTACACTGTGTTTTCATTAGTGGCTCTTTACATGCCCCGCCTTACAACCGAGGGTACGCATTTCTCCACACTCCCTTCACCATTTGTTTTTTGCACCATTTTTCCTAATGGCCATTCTGACTGCTGTGTGCTGACAGGTTTTTGTAATATGGGTATGCATGTCATTAAAATTTTTAAAATTCGTCATATTCCTATGCTTTTTTCTTTTCTCTTAAAAGAAAAAACCGTGAGTACAATATAGCTCTTGAAATTGTCTTCTTCGAAGGTTGCCCTCTTCTGAATTTTTTGCTCGATTTTTGACCCAAGAAATTTTCTGGAGGGCAGGTGCCATTTACCGAACTGCAAGTTGGTGAAAATTTAGTGACCTTTTGCAGTGTTTTCAAAGCTGCTGTTGTGGGAAACGGCCACAAGGAGGTAGCACTTCTCCATTCCCCAATCTGGGTACTAGGGCAGCAGAGCCTTTCTGGAAGTCATTGTCCTAGGTTGCAAATTAGAATGGAATTTGCCAGGAGAAATCCCCATAAGTTTATGTCTCATTACTTCTTCTTGGTTTTTAAAATTTTTTTAATCTGGGTAAAATTTAGAATATTGTTTGTCCTAGGTGTACACAATCTGGTTCATTTGTACATTATGTCTGTCTATTAATGTACAGATCCTCTTCCCATGTAAAATATTACAGTGTTCCATCGACCTCCCTTGCTATATGTTCGGTCTCTTTGATACATGTATATAATATGTATGTGTATATGTATAGTAACACTAATCTTCATTTCTCAATTTCCCCCCTCCTTTCCTTTCAGATGAGCATAGTTTGTTTTCTAAGCCTGTGAGTGTCTTTCTCTTTGGAAATATGTTCATCTGTGTCAGTTATTAGATAATGCCATAAGTGACAATATAGGATATAGGTGTTTTGCCTTCCGACCTACTTCATGTTTTGTGATTATCTCCAGGCTCATGTACGGTGCCTCAAAGAGCAGTGCTTCAATGTTTTCCATGGCTAATATTCCATTGTGTGCATGGACCACTTCTTCTTGGTGCATTCCTCTGTTGATGGACATTTTCGTTTCTTCCAAGTGTTGCCTCTGGTAAATATTGCTGGAGTGCCGGATTTCCAGCCTGTGATTTTGGATTTTCATTTTCTCAGGTGATAGACCCAGCAGTGGGTATGATTGATTGACTGGTATGGTACCTCAACGTTTACCTTTTCAAGGCACCTCAATTGTGTTTTCATTAGTGGCTCTTACCATGTCCCCCTTAGAATCGAGGGTATGCATTTCTCCACAATCACGTCAGCATTTATTGTTTGCAGCATTTTTGTTGATGGCCATTCTGACTGGTGTGAGCTGATAGGTTTTTGTAATTTGGGTTTACATGTCTGTAAAAATTCCTACAATTCATCATTTCTCCACGGCCTTTTCTTTTCTGTTAAAATAAAAAAGCAAAAAAGGGTTAGTATAATATACCTCTTCCAATTTTCCTTTTGGGAGGTTGCACTCTAGAAATTTTTGGTCGATTTTCGACCTCAGCATTTTTTGGTGGGCCGGTGTCATTTACAGACCTGCAGTTGGTGAATATTTAGTGACCTTTTGCAGTGGGTTCAAAGCTGCTGTTGTGGGAAATGGCCACAAGGATGCAGGATTTCTCCATTCCCAAATCTGGGTACTAGGGCAGCAGAGCCGTTCTGGAAGTCGTTTGCCTAGGTTGTAAATTTGAATGGAATGTGCCAGGAAAATCCCCCATAAGTTTATGTCTCATTACTCCCAGTTCGTTGTTTTAATTTTTTCAGTTGGGGTAATGGTTAGAATGTTGCTTGTCCAAGGTGTACACACTCTGGTTCATCTACATATTCTATATACCTATTTATGTAGAGATCCTCTTCCCATGTAAATTATTACAGAGTGTTCCGTAAACATTCCTTGCTATATGGTCGGTCTTTTTGATATATGTATATCATATGTATTTGTATACATATGGTAAGACTAATCTTCATTTATCCATTTCCCCCACCTTTCCTTTTAGATAAGCATAGTTTTTTTTTTTTTGAATAAGTCTGTGATTGACTTTCTCTGTGGAAATATGTTTATTTGTGTCAGTTATTAGATAACACCTATAAGTGATATCATAGGATATAGGACTTTTACTTTCCGACTTACCTCATGTTCTGTGATTATCTCCAAGATCATCTATGGTGCCTCAAAGAGCACTGTTTCATTGTTTTCCATGGCTAGTTTTCATTGTGTACATGGACTACTTCTTCTTTATCCTTTCATCTGCTGATGGACATTTTGGTTGCTTCACTGTCTTGTCTATTGTGAATAAGGCTGCAGTGCAGCTTTTGCAGCCCGGGTCTTCTTCATTCTGGTCTTCTCAGGTGAGAGGCCCATTGGTGCACCTGCTGGATTGAATGATACCTCAATTTTTCCTTTTAAACGCAGCTCCTTTCTGTTCTCATTATTAGCGTTTAACCCTTTTACATCTCACCAGCAGCTAGAGGGTACACAGTTCTCTGAAACCTCTTCAGCATTTATTGTTTGTAGAATTTTTGCCAATGGTCAGTCGACTGGTGCGAGTTGAAAACCTTTTGTAGATTAGATTGCATGAGTCTAATACTTCCTGAGGCTGAGCTTTTATCCGTTTTCCTTTCTTTAAAAAGAGAGTGAGTAAAACTTACCTCTTCACAGTATCTTCTTGAAAATGTTGCCTGTTTTGAATTTTTTTTTATCCATTCCCTACCTCAGCACAATTTTGAGGGCAGGTGTCCTTTACAGCCCTGAGTCCTTGTGAATGGTAAGTGACCATTAGCTGTGGGTTAAAAGCTGCTCTTGCGGGAATCGGCCACAAGGCGGCAGCATTTCTCCTTTACCAAATCTGGTTACTAGGGCAACAGAGCCTTACTGGAAGTGGTGTTCTAGGTTGTAAATTAGAATGGAATGTGCGAGGAAAAAGCCCTTTAAGTTTATGTCTCATTACTTCTTGTTGGTATTTTTAACTTAATTGTTATTTTTTATCACAGCAAACTTGATTACAATGTTTTGTTTGTTCTCGGTGTGCAAGATGTGGTTCTTTCACACATATACATATATCTATTCTTCTTCGGATCCTTTTCCCACGTAGGTTATGACACAATGTTGAGTAGTCTTCTCTTGGTATTGCGTAGGTCTTTGGTGATTATATATTTCACATGTGTTTGTATCTCTCTGTTAACCTCAATATGGTAAGGTATCCAATCCTCACACCTTTCTATTTGGTGAACCACAAGTTTTTTTAATGAATCTATGATAGTGTTTCTCTGTGGAAATATCTTTGTTTGTATCATTTTTTAGGTAACCCCTATATGTGATATGATAGGATATGTGTCTTTCTCTTTCTCACTTGCTCCAAATTGCGTGATTACTTCTAGACTCATCTATGGTGCTGCAAATGGCATTGTTTCATTTTTTCACTAGCTCATATTCCATCTGTACAGGTAGCAGTTCTTCTTTGTCCACCCATCTGTCGGTGGACCTTTTGGTTACTTCCATATCTTGGCTATTGTAATACTATGCAATGCAGATTTGCGTGCCTGTGTCCTTCCAATTCTGTCTTCTTAGTTTATAGGTCCAGGAATAGGTCTGCTGGATCATATGGTAGCTCAATGTTGACCTTTTAAAGGCACCTCTGTTCTGTTCTCCTTAGTGGCTCTTTCCAGGTTACGTCCCACTTAAAGTGGAGGGTATGTATTTCTTCCCAGCACCTTCAGCATTTATTCTTTGTAGTTTCTGCTGATGGTTATTCTGAGTGGTGTGAGCTGATACCTCTTTGTGGTTGAATTTGCATGTGTCTCATAATGCGTAGAAATTGAGCTTTAAGACATGTGCTTTTTATTTTTCCAGCTGTGATTAGAGCTTATTTCTTCAAAGTGTTTTCTTAAAGTATGTGTCACCACTTGAAATATTTTGGCCATTATCTCCCTCAAGACATTTTGAGGGCAGGTTTCATTTACAGCCCTGCAGTACTTGTTCGTATGAAGTGACCATTAGCTCAGGCTTTAAACCTGCTTTTGCAGGTATCGGCCAAAGAGCGGCAGGCTTTCTACGTTCCCCTTGCTGGTACTAGGGAAACAGACCTACCGGCCAGTGGTGTTCTTCGGTTATAAATTAGAGTGCAATGTGCCCGGATAAACCCACAAATGTTGATGTCTCCTTGCTTTTGTTTGTTTTTAAATTGAGTTTATATTTATTATTAGAGTAATATTCCATTGTGTACGTGGACCACTTCTTCTTGGTGCATTCCTCGGTTGATGGACATTTTCATTGCTTCCAAGTGCTGGCTATGGTAAATCTTGCTGGCGTACAGGTGTGCCAGCCTGTGACTTTTGGATTCTCATTTTTGCAGGTGCTAGGCCAAGCAGTGGTTGTGATTGATTGACTGGTAGCTCAATGTTTCCCTTTCCAAAGCACCTACACTGTGTTTTCATTAGTGGCTCTTTACATGCTCCCCCTTACAACCGAGGGTACGCATTTCTCCACACTCCCTTCACCATTTGTTTTTCGCAGCATTTTTTCTAATGGCCATTCTGACTGCTGTGAGCTGATAGGTTTTTGTAATATGGGTATGCATGTCATTAAAATTTTTAAAATTCGTCATATTCCTATGCTTTTTTCTTTTCTCTTAAAAGAAAAAACCGTGAGTACAATATAGCTCTTGAAATTGTCTTCTTCGAAGGTTGCCCTCTTCTGAATTTTTTGGTCGATTTTTGACCCCAGAAATTTTCTGGAGGGCAGGTGCCGTTTACCGAACTGCAAGTTGGTGAAAATTTAGTGAGCTTTTGCAGTGGGTTCAAAGCTGCTCTTTTGGGAAACGGCCACAAGGAGGTAGCACTTCTCCATTCCCCAATCTGGGTACTAGGGCAGCAGAGCCTTTCTGGAAGTCATTGTCCTAGGTTGCAAATTAGAATGGAATTTGCCAGGAGAAATCCCCATAAGTTTATGTCTCATTACTTCTTCTTGGTTTTTAAATGTTTTTTAATCTGGGTAAAGTTTACAATATTGTTTGTCCTAGGTGTACACAATCTGGTTCATTTGTACATTATGTATGTCTATTAATGTACAGATCCTCTTCCCATGTAAAATATTACAGTGTTCCGTCGACCTCCCTTGCTATATGTTCGGTCTCTTGATACATGTATATAATATGTATGTATATATATATAGTAACACTAATCTTCATTTCTCAATTTCCCCCCTCCTTTCCTTTCAGATGAGCATAGTTTGTTTTCTACGCCTGTGAGTGTCTTTCTCTTTGGAAATATGTTCATCTGTGTCAGTTATTAGATAATGCCATAAGTGACAATATAGGATATAGGTGTTTTGCCTTCCGACCTACTTCATGTTTTGTGATTATCTCCAGGCTCATGTACGGTGCCTCAAAGAGCAGTGCTTCAATGTTTTCCATGGCTAATATTCCATTGTGTGCATGGACCACTTCTTCTTGGTGCATTCCTCTGTTGATGGACATTTTCGTTGCCTCCAAGTGTTGCCTCTGGTAAATATTGCTGGAGTGCAGGATTGCCAGCCTGTGATTTTGTATTTTCATTTTCTCAGGTGATAGACCCAGCAGTGGGTATGATTGATTGACTGGTATGGTAGCTCAACGTTTACCTTTTCAAGGCACCTCAATTGTGTTTTCATTAGTGGCTCTTACCATGTCCCCCTTAGAATCGAGGGTATGCATTTCTCCACAATCACGTCAGCATTTATTGTTTGCAGCATTTTTGTTGATGGCCATTCTGACTGGTGTGAGCTGATAGGTTTTTGTAATTTGGGTTTACATGTCTGTAAAAATTCCTACAATTCATCATTTCTCCACGGCCTTTTCTTTTCTGTTAAAAGAAAAAAGCAAAAAAGGGTTAGTACAATATACCTCTTCCAATTTTCCTTTTGGGAGGTTGCACTCTATAAATTTTTGGTCGATTTTCGACCTCACCATTTTTTGGAGGGCCGGTGTCATTTACAGACCTGCAGTTGGTGAATATTTAGTGACCTTTTGCAGTGGGTTTAAAGCTGCTGTTGTGGGAAACGGCCACAAGGATGCAGCATTACTCCATTCCCAAATCTGGGTACTAGGGCAGCAGAGCCGTTCTGGAAGTCGTTTGCCTAGGTTGTAAATTTGAATGGAATGTGCCAGGAAAACCCCCATAAGTTTATGTCTCATTACTCCTAGTTCGTTGTTTTAATTTTTTCAGTTGGGGTAATGGTTAGAATGTTGCT
Source organism: Balaenoptera physalus (assembly GCF_965194825.1). NCBI lineage: Eukaryota > Metazoa > Chordata > Mammalia > Artiodactyla > Balaenopteridae > Balaenoptera > Balaenoptera physalus. The sequence goes on from NW_028126568.1 coordinate 140,062, forward strand.
TGTCCAAGGTGTACACACTCTGCTTCATCTACATATTCTATATACCTATTTATGTAGATATCCTCTTCCCATGTAAATTATTACAGAGTGTTCCGTAAACCTTCCTTGCTATATGGTCGGTCTTTTTGATATATGTATATCATATGTATTTGTATACATATGGTAAGACTAATCTTCATTTATCCATTTCCCCCACCTTTCCTTTTAGATAAGCATTGTTTTTTTTTAATAAGTCTGTGATTGACTTTCTCTGTGGAAATATGTTCATTTGTGTCAGTTATTAGATAACGCCTATAAGTGATATCATAGGATAAAGGACTTTTACTTTCCGACTTACCTCATGTTCTGTGATTATCTCTAAGATCATCTATGGTGCCTCAAAGAGCACTGTTTCATTGTTTTCCATGGCTAGTTTTCATTGTGTACATGGACCACTTCTTCTTTATCCTTTCATCTGTTGATGGACATTTTGGTTGCTTCACTGTCTTGTCTATTGTGAATAAGGCTGCAGTGCAGCTTTTGCAGCCCGGGTCTTCTTCATTCTGGTCTTCTCAGGTGAGAGGCCCATTGGTGCACCTGCTGGATTGAATGATACCTCAATTTTTCCTTTTAAATGCAGCTCCTTTCTGTTCTCATTATTAGCGTTTAACCCTTTTACATCTCACCAGCAGCTAGAGGGTACACAGTTCTCTGAAACCTCTTCAGCATTTATTGTTTGTAGACTTTTTGCCAATGGTCAGTCGACTGGTGCGAGTTGAAAACCTTTTGTAGATTAGATTGCATGAGTCTAATACTTCCTGAGGCTGAGCTTTTATCCGTTTTCCTTTCTTTAAAAAGAGAGTGAGTAAAACTTACCTCTTCATAGTATCTTCTTGAAAATGTTGCCTGTTTTGAATTTTTTTTTATCCATTCCCTACCTCAGCACAATTTTGAGGGCAGGTGTCCTTTACAGCCCTGAGTCCTTGTGAATGGTAAGTGACCATTAGCTGTGGGTTAAAAGCTGCTCTTGCGGGAATCGGCCACAAGGCGGCAGCATTTCTCCTTTACCAAATCTGGTTACTAGGGCAACAGAGCCTTACTGGAAGTGGTGTTCTAGGTTGTAAATTAGAATGGAATGTGCGAGGAAAAAGCCCTTTAAGTTTATGTCTCATTACTTCTTGTTGGTATTTTTAACTTAATTTTTATTTTTTATCACAGCAAACTTGATTACAATGTTTTGTTTGTTCTCGGTGTGCAAGATGTGGTTCTTTCACACATATACATATATCTATTCTTCTTCGGATCCTTTTCCCATGTAGGTTATGACACAATGTTGAGTAGTCTTCTCTTGGTATTGCGTAGGTCTTTGGTGATTATATATTTCACATGTGTTTGTATCTCTCTGTTAACCTCAATATGGTAAGGTATCCAATCCTCACACCTTTCTATTTGGTGAACCATAAGTTTTTTTAATGAATCTATGATAGTGTTTCTCTGTGGAAATATCTTTGTTTGTATCATTTTTTAGGTAACCCCTATATGTGATATGATAGGATATGTGTCTTTCTCTTTCTCACTTGCTCCAAATTGCGTGATTACTTCTAGACTCATCTATGGTGCTGCAAATGGCATTGTTTCATTTTTTCACTAGCTCATATTCCATCTGTACAGGTAGCAGTTCTTCTTTGTCCACCCATCTGTCGGTGGACCTTTTGGTTACTTCCATATCTTGGCTATTGTAATACTATGCAATGCAGATTTGCGTGCCTGTGTCCCTCCAATTCTGTCTTCTTAGTTTATAGGTCCAGGAATAGGTCTGCTGGATCATATGGTAGCTCAATGTTGACCTTTTAAAGGCACCTCTGTTCTGTTCTCCTTAGTGGCTCTTTCCAGGTTACGTCCCACTTAAAGTGGAGGGTATGTATTTCTTCCCAGCACCTTCAGCATTTATTCTTTGTAGTTTCTGCTGATGGTTATTCTGAGTGGTGTGAGCTGATACCTCTTTGTGGTTGAATTTGCATGTGTCTCATAATGCGTAGAAATTGAGCTTTAAGACATGTGCTTTTTATTTTTCCAGCTGTGATTAGAGCTTATTTCTTCAAAGTGTTTTCGTAAAGTATGTGTCACCACTTGAAATATTTTGGCCATTATCTCCCTCAAGACATTTTGAGGGCAGGTTTCATTTACAGCCCTGCAGTACTTGTTCGTATGAAGTGACCATTAGCTCAGGCTTTAAACCTGCTTTTGCAGGTATCGGCCAAAGAGCGGCAGCCTTTCTATTTTCCCCTTGCTGGTACTAGGGAAACAGACCTACCGGCCAGTGGTGTACTTCGGTTATAAATTAGAGTGCAATGTGCCCGGATAAACCCACAAATGTTGATGTCTCCTTGCTTTTGTTTGTTTTTAAATTGAGTTTATATTTATTATTAGAGTAATATTCCATTGTGTACGTGGACCACTTCTTCTTGGTGCATTCCTCGGTTGATGGACATTTTCATTGCTTCCAAGTGCTGGCTATGGTAAATCTTGCTGGCGTACAGGTGTGCCAGCCTGTGACTTTTGGATTCTCATTTTTGCAGGTGCTAGGCCAAGCAGTGGTTGTGATTGATTGACTGGTAGCTCAATGTTTCCCTTTCCAAAGCACCTACACTGTGTTTTCATTAGTGGCTCTTTACATGCCCCGCCTTACAACCGAGGGTACGCATTTCTCCACACTCCCTTCACCATTTGTTTTTTGCACCATTTTTCCTAATGGCCATTCTGACTGCTGTGTGCTGACAGGTTTTTGTAATATGGGTATGCATGTCATTAAAATTATTAAAATTCGTCATATTCCTATGCTTTTTTCTTTTCTCTTAAAAGAAAAAACCGTGAGTACAATATAGCTCTTGAAATTGTCTTCTTCGAAGGTTGCCCTCTTCTGAATTTTTTGCTCGATTTTTGACCCAAGAAATTTTCTGGAGGGCAGGTGCCATTTACCGAACTGCAAGTTGGTGAAAATTTAGTGACCTTTTGCAGTGTTTTCAAAGCTGCTGTTGTGGGAAACGGCCACAAGGAGGTAGCACTTCTCCATTCCCCAATCTGGGTACTAGGGCAGCAGAGCCTTTCTGGAAGTCATTGTCCTAGGTTGCAAATTAGAATGGAATTTGCCAGGAGAAATCCCCATAAGTTTATGTCTCATTACTTCTTCTTGGTTTTTAAAATTTTTTTAATCTGGGTAAAATTTAGAATATTGTTTGTCCTAGGTGTACACAATCTGGTTCATTTGTACATTATGTCTGTCTATTAATGTACAGATCCTCTTCCCATGTAAAATATTACAGTGTTCCATCGACCTCCCTTGCTATATGTTCGGTCTCTTTGATACATGTATATAATATGTATGTGTATATGTATAGTAACACTAATCTTCATTTCTCAATTTCCCCCCTCCTTTCCTTTCAGATGAGCATAGTTTGTTTTCTAAGCCTGTGAGTGTCTTTCTCTTTGGAAATATGTTCATCTGTGTCAGTTATTAGATAATGCCATAAGTGACAATATAGGATATAGGTGTTTTGCCTTCCGACCTACTTCATGTTTTGTGATTATCTCCAGGCTCATGTACGGTGCCTCAAAGAGCAGTGCTTCAATGTTTTCCATGGCTAATATTCCATTGTGTGCATGGACCACTTCTTCTTGGTGCATTCCTCTGTTGATGGACATTTTCGTTTCTTCCAAGTGTTGCCTCTGGTAAATATTGCTGGAGTGCCGGATTTCCAGCCTGTGATTTTGGATTTTCATTTTCTCAGGTGATAGACCCAGCAGTGGGTATGATTGATTGACTGGTATGGTACCTCAACGTTTACCTTTTCAAGGCACCTCAATTGTGTTTTCATTAGTGGCTCTTACCATGTCCCCCTTAGAATCGAGGGTATGCATTTCTCCACAATCACGTCAGCATTTATTGTTTGCAGCATTTTTGTTGATGGCCATTCTGACTGGTGTGAGCTGATAGGTTTTTGTAATTTGGGTTTACATGTCTGTAAAAATTCCTACAATTCATCATTTCTCCACGGCCTTTTCTTTTCTGTTAAAATAAAAAAGCAAAAAAGGGTTAGTATAATATACCTCTTCCAATTTTCCTTTTGGGAGGTTGCACTCTAGAAATTTTTGGTCGATTTTCGACCTCAGCATTTTTTGGTGGGCCGGTGTCATTTACAGACCTGCAGTTGGTGAATATTTAGTGACCTTTTGCAGTGGGTTCAAAGCTGCTGTTGTGGGAAATGGCCACAAGGATGCAGGATTTCTCCATTCCCAAATCTGGGTACTAGGGCAGCAGAGCCGTTCTGGAAGTCGTTTGCCTAGGTTGTAAATTTGAATGGAATGTGCCAGGAAAATCCCCCATAAGTTTATGTCTCATTACTCCCAGTTCGTTGTTTTAATTTTTTCAGTTGGGGTAATGGTTAGAATGTTGCTTGTCCAAGGTGTACACACTCTGGTTCATCTACATATTCTATATACCTATTTATGTAGAGATCCTCTTCCCATGTAAATTATTACAGAGTGTTCCGTAAACATTCCTTGCTATATGGTCGGTCTTTTTGATATATGTATATCATATGTATTTGTATACATATGGTAAGACTAATCTTCATTTATCCATTTCCCCCACCTTTCCTTTTAGATAAGCATAGTTTTTTTTTTTTTTGAATAAGTCTGTGATTGACTTTCTCTGTGGAAATATGTTCATTTGTGTCAGTTATTAGATAACACCTATAAGTGATATCATAGGATATATGACTTTTACTTTCCGACTTACCTCATGTTCTGTGATTATCTCCAAGATCATCTATGGTGCCTCAAAGAGCACTGTTTCATTGTTTTCCATGGCTAGTTTTCATTGTGTACATGGACTACTTCTTCTTTATCCTTTCATCTGCTGATGGACATTTTGGTTGCTTCACTGTCTTGTCTATTGTGAATAAGGCTGCAGTGCAGCTTTTGCAGCCCGGGTCTTCTTCATTCTGGTCTTCTCAGGTGAGAGGCCCATTGGTGCACCTGCTGGATTGAATGATACCTCAATTTTTCCTTTTAAACGCAGCTCCTTTCTGTTCTCATTATTAGCGTTTAACCCTTTTACATCTCACCAGCAGCTAGAGGGTACACAGTTCTCTGAAACCTCTTCAGCATTTATTGTTTGTAGAATTTTTGCCAATGGTCAGTCGACTGGTGCGAGTTGAAAACCTTTTGTAGATTAGATTGCATGAGTCTAATACTTCCTGAGGCTGAGCTTTTATCCGTTTTCCTTTCTTTAAAAAGAGAGTGAGTAAAACTTACCTCTTCACAGTATCTTCTTGAAAATGTTGCCTGTTTTGAATTTTTTTTTATCCATTCCCTACCTCAGCACAATTTTGAGGGCAGGTGTCCTTTACAGCCCTGAGTCCTTGTGAATGGTAAGTGACCATTAGCTGTGGGTTAAAAGCTGCTCTTGCGGGAATCGGCCACAAGGCGGCAGCATTTCTCCTTTACCAAATCTGGTTACTAGGGCAACAGAGCCTTACTGGAAGTGGTGTTCTAGGTTGTAAATTAGAATGGAATGTGCGAGGAAAAAGCCCTTTAAGTTTATGTCTCATTACTTCTTGTTGGTATTTTTAACTTAATTGTTATTTTTTATCACAGCAAACTTGATTACAATGTTTTGTTTGTTCTCGGTGTGCAAGATGTGGTTCTTTCACACATATACATATATCTATTCTTCTTCGGATCCTTTTCCCACGTAGGTTATGACACAATGTTGAGTAGTCTTCTCTTGGTATTGCGTAGGTCTTTGGTGATTATATATTTCACATGTGTTTGTATCTCTCTGTTAACCTCAATATGGTAAGGTATCCAATCCTCACACCTTTCTATTTGGTGAACCACAAGTTTTTTTAATGAATCTATGATAGTGTTTCTCTGTGGAAATATCTTTGTTTGTATCATTTTTTAGGTAACCCCTATATGTGATATGATAGGATATGTGTCTTTCTCTTTCTCACTTGCTCCAAATTGCGTGATTACTTCTAGACTCATCTATGGTGCTGCAAATGGCATTGTTTCATTTTTTCACTAGCTCATATTCCATCTGTACAGGTAGCAGTTCTTCTTTGTCCACCCATCTGTCGGTGGACCTTTTGGTTACTTCCATATCTTGGCTATTGTAATACTATGCAATGCAGATTTGCGTGCCTGTGTCCTTCCAATTCTGTCTTCTTAGTTTATAGGTCCAGGAATAGGTCTGCTGGATCATATGGTAGCTCAATGTTGACCTTTTAAAGGCACCTCTGTTCTGTTCTCCTTAGTGGCTCTTTCCAGGTTACGTCCCACTTAAAGTGGAGGGTATGTATTTCTTCCCAGCACCTTCAGCATTTATTCTTTGTAGTTTCTGCTGATGGTTATTCTGAGTGGTGTGAGCTGATACCTCTTTGTGGTTGAATTTGCATGTGTCTCATAATGCGTAGAAATTGAGCTTTAAGACATGTGCTTTTTATTTTTCCAGCTGTGATTAGAGCTTATTTCTTCAAAGTGTTTTCTTAAAGTATGTGTCACCACTTGAAATATTTTGGCCATTATCTCCCTCAAGACATTTTGAGGGCAGGTTTCATTTACAGCCCTGCAGTACTTGTTCGTATGAAGTGACCATTAGCTCAGGCTTTAAACCTGCTTTTGCAGGTATCGGCCAAAGAGCGGCAGGCTTTCTACGTTCCCCTTGCTGGTACTAGGGAAACAGACCTACCGGCCAGTGGTGTTCTTCGGTTATAAATTAGAGTGCAATGTGCCCGGATAAACCCACAAATGTTGATGTCTCCTTGCTTTTGTTTGTTTTTAAATTGAGTTTATATTTATTATTAGAGTAATATTCCATTGTGTACGTGGACCACTTCTTCTTGGTGCATTCCTCGGTTGATGGACATTTTCATTGCTTCCAAGTGCTGGCTATGGTAAATCTTGCTGGCGTACAGGTGTGCCAGCCTGTGACTTTTGGATTCTCATTTTTGCAGGTGCTAGGCCAAGCAGTGGTTGTGATTGATTGACTGGTAGCTCAATGTTTCCCTTTCCAAAGCACCTACACTGTGTTTTCATTAGTGGCTCTTTACATGCTCCCCCTTACAACCGAGGGTACGCATTTCTCCACACTCCCTTCACCATTTGTTTTTCGCAGCATTTTTTCTAATGGCCATTCTGACTGCTGTGAGCTGATAGGTTTTTGTAATATGGGTATGCATGTCATTAAAATTTTTAAAATTCGTCATATTCCTATGCTTTTTTCTTTTCTCTTAAAAGAAAAAACCGTGAGTACAATATAGCTCTTGAAATTGTCTTCTTCGAAGGTTGCCCTCTTCTGAATTTTTTGGTCGATTTTTGACCCCAGAAATTTTCTGGAGGGCAGGTGCCGTTTACCGAACTGCAAGTTGGTGAAAATTTAGTGAGCTTTTGAAGTGGGTTCAAAGCTGCTCTTTTGGGAAACGGCCACAAGGAGGTAGCACTTCTCCATTCCCCAATCTGGGTACTAGGGCAGCAGAGCCTTTCTGGAAGTCATTGTCCTAGGTTGCAAATTAGAATGGAATTTGCCAGGAGAAATCCCCATAAGTTTATGTCTCATTACTTCTTCTTGGTTTTTAAATTTTTTTTAATCTGGGTAAAGTTTACAATATTGTTTGTCCTAGGTGTACACAATCTGGTTCATTTGTACATTATGTATGTCTATTAATGTACAGATCCTCTTCCCATGTAAAATATTACAGTGTTCCGTCGATCTCCCTTGCTATATGTTCGGTCTCTTTGATACATGTATATAATATGTATGTGTATATGTATAGTAACACTAATCTTCATTTCTCAATTTCCCCCCTCCTTTCCTTTCAGATGAGCATAGTTTGTTTTCTACGCCTGTGAGTGTCTTTCTCTTTGGAAATATGTTCATCTGTGTCAGTTATTAGATAATGCCATAAGTGACAATATAGGATATAGGTGTTTTGCCTTCCGACCTACTTCATGTTTTGTGATTATCTCCAGGCTCATGTACGGTGCCTCAAAGAGCAGTGCTTCAATGTTTTCCATGGCTAATATTCCATTGTGTGCATGGACCACTTCGTCTTGGTGCATTCCTCTGTTGATGGACATTTTCGTTGCCTCCAAGTGTTGCCTCTGGTAAATATTGCTGGAGTGCAGGATTGCCAGCCTGTGATTTTGTATTTTCATTTTCTCAGGTGATAGACCCAGCAGTGGGTATGATTGATTGACTGGTATGGTAGCTCAACGTTTACCTTTTCAAGGCACCTCAATTGTGTTTTCATTAGTGGCTCTTACCATGTCCCCCTTAGAATCGAGGGTATGCATTTCTCCACAATCACGTCAGCATTTATTGTTTGCAGCATTTTTGTTGATGGCCATTCTGACTGGTGTGAGCTGATAGGTTTTTGTAATTTGGGTTTACATGTCTGTAAAAATTCCTACAATTCATCATTTCTCCACGGCCTTTTCTTTTCTGTTAAAAGAAAAAAGCAAAAAATGGTTAGTACAATATACCTCTTCCAATTTTCCTTTTGGGAGGTTGCACTCTATAAATTTTTGGTCGATTTTCGACCTCACCATTTTTTGGAGGGCCGGTGTCATTTACAGACCTGCAGTTGGTGAATATTTAGTGACCTTTTGCAGTGGGTTTAAAGCTGCTGTTGTGGGAAACGGCCACAAGGATGCAGCATTACTCCATTCCCAAATCTGGGTACTAGGGCAGCAGAGCCGTTCTGGAAGTCGTTTGCCTAGGTTGTAAATTTGAATGGAATGTGCCAGGAAAACCCCCATAAGTTTATGTCTCATTACTCCTAGTTCGTTGTTTTAATTTTTTCAGTTGGGGTAATGGTTAGAATGTTGCTTGTCCAAGGTGTACACACTCTGCTTCATCTACATATTCTATATACCTATTTATGTAGATATCCTCTTCCCATGTAAATTATTACAGAGTGTTCCGTAAACCTTCCTTGCTATATGGTCGGTCTTTTTGATATATGTATATCATATGTATTTGTATACATATGGTAAGACTAATCTTCATTTATCCATTTCCCCCACCTTTCCTTTTAGATAAGCATAGTTTTTTTTTTTTTTTTGAATAAGTCTGTGATTGACTTTCTCTGTGGAAATATGTTCATTTGTGTCAGTTATTAGATAACACCTATAAGTGATATCATAGGATATAGGACTTTTACTTTCCGACTTACCTCATGTTCTGTGATTATCTCCAAGATCATCTATGGTGCCTCAAAGAGCACTGTTTCATTGTTTTCCATGGCTAGTTTTCATTGTGTACATGGACTACTTCTTCTTTATCCTTTCATCTGCTGATGGACATTTTGGTTGCTTCACTGTCTTGTCTATTGTGAATAAGGCTGCAGTGCAGCTTTTGCAGCCCGGGTCTTCTTCATTCTGGTCTTCTCAGGTGAGAGGCCCATTGGTGCACCTGCTGGATTGAATGATACCTCAATTTTTCCTTTTAAACGCAGCTCCTTTCTGTTCTCATTATTAGCGTTTAACCCTTTTACATCTCACCAGCAGCTAGAGGGTACACAGTTCTCTGAAACCTCTTCAGCATTTATTGTTTGTAGAATTTTTGCCAATGGTCAGTCGACTGGTGCGAGTTGAAAACCTTTTGTAGATTAGATTGCATGAGTCTAATACTTCCTGAGGCTGAGCTTTTATCCGTTTTCCTTTCTTTAAAAAGAGAGTGAGTAAAACTTACCTCTTCACAGTATCTTCTTGAAAATGTTGCCTGTTTTGAATTTTTTTTTATCCATTCCCTACCTCAGCACAATTTTGAGGGCAGGTGTCCTTTACAGCCCTGAGTCCTTGTGAATGGTAAGTGACCATTAGCTGTGGGTTAAAAGCTGCTCTTGCGGGAATCGGCCACAAGGCGGCAGCATTTCTCCTTTACCAAATCTGGTTACTAGGGCAACAGAGCCTTACTGGAAGTGGTGTTCTAGGTTGTAAATTAGAATGGAATGTGCGAGGAAAAAGCCCTTTAAGTTTATGTCTCATTACTTCTTGTTGGTATTTTTAACTTAATTGTTATTTTTTATCACAGCAAACTTGATTACAATGTTTTGTTTGTTCTCGGTGTGCAAGATGTGGTTCTTTCACACATATACATATATCTATTCTTCTTCGGATCCTTTTCCCACGTAGGTTATGACACAATGTTGAGTAGTCTTCTCTTGGTATTGCGTAGGTCTTTGGTGATTATATATTTCACATGTGTTTGTATCTCTCTGTTAACCTCAATATGGTAAGGTATCCAATCCTCACACCTTTCTATTTGGTGAACCACAAGTTTTTTTAATGAATCTATGATAGTGTTTCTCTGTGGAAATATCTTTGTTTGTATCATTTTTTAGGTAACCCCTATATGTGATATGATAGGATATGTGTCTTTCTCTTTCTCACTTGCTCCAAATTGCGTGATTACTTCTAGACTCATCTATGGTGCTGCAAATGGCATTGTTTCATTTTTTCACTAGCTCATATTCCATCTGTACAGGTAGCAGTTCTTCTTTGTCCACCCATCTGTCGGTGGACCTTTTGGTTACTTCCATATCTTGGCTATTGTAATACTATGCAATGCAGATTTGCGTGCCTGTGTCCTTCCAATTCTGTCTTCTTAGTTTATAGGTCCAGGAATAGGTCTGCTGGATCATATGGTAGCTCAATGTTGACCTTTTAAAGGCACCTCTGTTCTGTTCTCCTTAGTGGCTCTTTCCAGGTTACGTCCCACTTAAAGTGGAGGGTATGTATTTCTTCCCAGCACCTTCAGCATTTATTCTTTGTAGTTTCTGCTGATGGTTATTCTGAGTGGTGTGAGCTGATACCTCTTTGTGGTTGAATTTGCATATGTCTCATAATGCGTAGAAATTGAGCTTTAAGACATGTGCTTTTTATTTTTCCAGCTGTGATTAGAGCTTATTTCTTCAAAGTGTTTTCTTAAAGTATGTGTCACCACTTGAAATATTTTGGCCATTATCTCCCTCAAGACATTTTGAGGGCAGGTTTCATTTACAGCCCTGCAGTACTTGTTCGTATGAAGTGACCATTAGCTCAGGCTTTAAACCTGCTTTTGCAGGTAACTGCCAGAGGGTGGCAGCCTTTCTACGTTCCCCACTCTGGTAACTAGGGAAACAGTCCTTCTGGCCAGTGGTGGTCCTGGGTTATAAATTAGCATGGAATGGTCCCCGATAAACCCAGAAAAGCTGATGTCTCCTTACTTTTGTTTGTTTTTTAAATTTTATTTTTTTTATTGGAGTAATATTCCATTGTGTACATGGAGCACATCTTCTTTGTGCATTCCTCTGGTGATGCATGTATTCATTGCTTCCAAATATTGGCTATGGTAAATGTTGCTGGAGTGCAGGATTGCCAACTCCTGTGTTTTTGATCCTCATCTTCTCAGGTGATAGCCTCTGTGGTGGGCATGGAAAAATGCTCAACATCTTGAATTAATAAAGACATGCTAATCCAATCTACAAAAACATTTACCTCACAACAGTCAGAATGATCATCACCAAAAAATCTACAAACGATAAATGCTGAACGGGTATTAGAAAACTGTGTACCCTCTAGCAGCTGATTGGATGTAAACTGGTAACAGTCAGTAGTGAGAACATAATGGAGGTGAGTTTAAAGGTAAACATTGAGCTACTATATGATCTGGAAAGCCCACTGCTGGGACTATCACCTTAGAAGACCAGAATCAAAAAGACACAGGCTGGCAATCCTGCACTGCAGCAATATTTACCATAGCCAAAAGTTGGAAACAACCAAAATGTCCTTCAACAGATGAATGCACAAAGAAGAAGTTTTCATTGTACACAGTCGAATATTAGCCATGGAAAAGAGTGAAACAGTGACGTTTGCAACACCATAGAAAGACCTAGAGATAATCACACAACTTGAAGTAATGAAGAAACTGAAAGACAAATATCCTATGATATCACTTTTAGGTTTTACCTAAAAATTGATACACATGAACTTATTTCCAAGACAAGGGCCCTAATGGATGAAGAAAACAAAATTATATTTAACCAAATGGAAAGGTGTGAGGCATGTATAAATTAGGATATGCTGGATGACAGACTTATACTAATACATATGAAAAATATAAATCACCAAAACCTAGGCTATACCTACAGAGGTCTACTGAACACTCTGTAATAACCTACGTGGGATAGGATCCAAAGATCTATAGATACATATATATAATGAACCAGATTCTGTACACATAGAAGAAACAGAACATTTTAATCAAATTTGCTCTAATAAAAAATAAATTTAAAAATCAAAGAGAAAGTAAGGAGATATAAGCTGTTGGGTATTGTCTTGGCACATACTAACACGATTTCCAGGAAGGCTCTGTTGCCCAAGTGCCAAGAGTTGGAAATGCTGCCTCCTTGTGGCCATTTAACACAAGACCAGCTTTAACCCCACAGTTAATGGTCAGTTAATATTCTCAAGGACTCAGGGCTGTAAAGGACACCTGTCCTCAAAAAATGTCCTGGAGCAGGGAATGGGCAAAAAACTCAACACACAGCAAATTTTTCAAGAAGATCATTGGTACGTTTTACACACTTTTTTTTAAGGGGTAAGTTTTACTCACTTTTTTTAAAAAAGGAAAATAGATATAAACTAAACATAAAGAATTATTAGACTAATGCAAATCAAATCTACAAAAAGTTTCAACTCGCACCAGTCAAATAAACATTAACAAAATGTCTACGAACAATAAATGCTGAAGGGGTTTTAGCCAACTCTGTGCCCTGTAGCGGCTGGTGAGATGTAAAGTGGTAAGAGCAAATAATGAGAAGAGAAAGGAGCTGCGTTTAAAAGTAAAAATTGAGCCACCATTTGATCCAGCAGGACCAGAGCTGGGCCTATCACCAGAGAAGAGCAGAATCGAGAAGACACGGGCTGCAAAAGCTGCACTGCAGCAGTATTCACAATAGGAAAGACAAGGAAGCAAGCAAAATGCCCATCAACATGAATAGACAAAGAAGAAGTGGCCGGGGTAAACAATGGAATATTTGCCATGGGAAACAATAAAACAATGCTCTTTGCAGCACCGTAGATAAGCCTAGACATAATCACAGAACATGAGGTAATTCGGAAAGCAAAAGAAAAATATACTATGATATTACTTATAGGTATTATCTAACAACTGACACAAATGAACATATTTCCACAGAGAAAGACACTCACAGAGTTAGAAGACAAATTATGCTTATGTTTAATATAACAGTGAGCATACATATAGAAATACATATTAAATACATATATCAAAAAGACCGACCATATAGAAATGGAGGTCTATGGAACACTCTAAATGCTTTACATGAGAAGGTGATCTGTACATGAAGAAACAAATGTAATGTACAACTGAAACAGAACGTGTACACCTAGGAAAAAAATATTCTAAAAATTAAAATAATGAACAAGAAGTAATGAGACATAAACTTCAGGGTCTTTTTCCTGGCACATTTCATTCTAATTTACGACCTAGAACACCACTTCCATTAAGTCTCTGTTTCCCCAGGTACCAAATTTGGTAAAGAACAAATGCTGCCACCTTGTGGCCGTGTCTTGCAAGAGCAGATTTAAACTCACAGCTAATGGTTACTTAACATTCACAAGGACTCAAGGCTGTAAAGGACACCTGCCCTAAAAAATTGTGCTGAAGTAGTGAATGGACAAAAAAATTCAAAACAGGCAAATGTTTCAAGAAGAGAGTATGAAGAGTTATGTTTTACTCACGCTCTTTTAAAAAAAAAGGAAAATGGATAAAAGCTCAACCTCAGTGTGTGTTAGACCCCTGCAATCTAATCTACAAAAATTTCAACTTACACCAATCGACTGACCATCAGCAAAAAGTATACGAACAATAAATGCTGAAGGGGTTTTAGAGAACTGTGTACCCTCTACCTGCTGGTGAGACGTAAAGGGGTAACAGCCAATAATGAGAAAAGAAAGGAGCTGTGTTTAGAAGTAAAAATGGAGGTACCATTCAATCCCGAGGTGCACCATTGGACTTCTCACCTGAGAAGACAAGAATCGAGAAGACACAGGCCGCAAAAGCTGCAGTGCAGCCTTATTCACAATAGCCAAGACAGTGAAGCAATCAAAATGTCCAACAACAGGTGAATGGATAAAGAAGAAGTGGTCCATGTACACAGTGGAATATTAGCCATGGAAAACAATGAACCATTGCTCTCTGAGGCACCACAAATGAGTCTGCAGATAGTCACGAAAGATGAGGTAAGTTGGAAAGCAAAAGACCTGTATTCTATGATATCACTTATAGGCGTTATCTAATAACTGACACAAATGAACATATTTCCACAGAGAAAGACACTCACAGACTTAGAAAATAAAACTATGCTCAACTAAAAGGAAAGGTGGGGGGAATGGATAAATTAAGATTAGTGTTACTATATGTATACAAACACATATTATATACATATCTCAAAAATACCGACCATATAGCAAGGGAGGTCTGCGGAACACTCTGTAACATTTTACATGGGAAGAGGATCTGTACTTGAATAGACATATACAATGTACAAATGAACCAGAGTGTGTTCACCTAGGACAAACAATATTCTAACCTTTAGCCCAATTAAAACACCTTTAAAAACCAAGAAGAAATAATGAGACATAAACTTATGGGGGTTTCTCCACGCACATTCTAATGTAATTTACAACCTAGGAACACGACTTCCAGAAAGGCTCTGCTGCCCTACCACCCAGATTTGGGAATGGAGAAATGCTGCCTCCTTGAGGCCACTTCCCACAACAGCAGCTTTAAACCCATTGCTCTAGGTCACTAAATATTCACAAAACTTGAAGTTCGGGAAATGAGACCTGCTCTCTAAAAAAACTCTTGGGTGGAAAATCGCCCAAAAAATTCAAAAGAGGGCAACCTTCCAAGAAGACAGTTTCAAGAGTTATACTGTACTCCCAATTGTTTCCTTTTTTTAACAGAAAAGAAAACAGCGGAGAAAAATGATGAGTTTTACGAATTTTCAACGACTTACAAACCCAAATTACAAAAACCTATGAGCTCACAGCAGCCAGAAGGGCCATTAGCATAAATGCTGCAAACAATAAATGATGAAGCGATTGTGGAGAAATGCGTACCCTCGATTCTAAGGGGGACGTGGTAAGAGCCACTAATGAAAACACAAAGAAGGTGCTTTGAAAAGGGAAACACGGTGCTACCAGTCAGTGAATCACACCCACTGCTGGGCCTATCACCTGAGAAAATGAGAATCAAAAAGTCACAGGCTAGCAATCCTGCACTCCAACAATATTTACCATAGCCAACACTTGGAAGCAATGAAAATGTCCATCAACCGAGGAATGCACAAAGAAGAAGTGGTCCACGTACACAGTGGAAAATTACTCCAATAAAAAATAAAAATTAAATTTAAAAATCCAACACAACTAAGGAGACATCAGCTTGTGTGGGTTGGTCCGGGCACACTCCACTCTAATTTATAACCGAGAAACACCACAGGCCGCAAGGGCTTTTCCCTAGTTACCAGGGTGAGGAACATAGAAAGGCTGCCGCCCTCTGGCAGTTACCTGCAAAAGCAGTTTTAAAGCCTGTGCTAATGGTCATTTCATATGAATAAGTACTGCAGAAGTGTAAATGAAACCTGCCCTCAAAATGTCTTCAGGGAGGTATAGGCCAAAACGTTTCAAAATGTGACACATACTTTAAGAGAACACTTTGAAGAACTAAGGGGTAATCACAGCTTGAAAAATAAAAAGGACATGCCTTAAAGCTCAATTTCAACGGATTATGAGGCACATGCAAATTCAACCACAAAGAGGTATCAGCTCACACTTGTCAGAATAACCATCAGCAAGAAAACTACAAACAATAAATGCTGAAGGTGTTGTGGAGAAATGCATACCCTCAACTGCAAGTGGGACATAAGTTGGAAAGGGCCACAAACTAGAACAGAATGGGGGTGCCTTAAAAACGTAAACATTGAGCTACCATATGATCCAGCAGGCCCACTCCTCCACCTATAATCTAAGAAGAGAGAATTGGAAAGACACAGGCAGGCAAATCTGCATTGCACAGTATTACAATAGCCAAGATATGGAAGTAACCAAAAAGTCCACCAACAGATGGGTGGACAAAGAAGTACTCCTCCATGTACAGATGGAATATTCGCTAGTGAAAAAAATGAAACAATGCCATTTGCAGCGCCATAGATGAGTCTAGACGTAATCACGCCACGTG
Organism: Balaenoptera physalus; assembly: GCF_965194825.1. Lineage (NCBI taxonomy): Eukaryota > Metazoa > Chordata > Mammalia > Artiodactyla > Balaenopteridae > Balaenoptera > Balaenoptera physalus. The sequence goes on from NW_028126568.1 coordinate 156,353, forward strand.
TAGTCAGTGAGAAAGCAAAATACATATATCCTATGATATCACTTTAAGGAGTTACTTAAAAATTGATACCAATGAAGATATTTCCACAGAGAAAGGCAATCACAGATTCATTAAAAAACTTATGGTTCACCAAATAGAAAGGGATGAGGATTGGATACATTACCATATTGGGGTTAACAGAGATATACAAACCATGTGAAATATATAATCACCAAAGACGTACGGAAGACCAGGAGAAGACTACTCAACCTTGTGTCATAACCTACATGGGAAAAGGATGCTAGGAAGAATAGATACATGTATATGTGTGAAAGAACCACATCTTGCACACCTAGAACAAACAAACCATTGTAATCAAATTTGCTGGGATAAAAAATAAAAAGTAAATTACAAATATGAACAAGAAGTAATGAGACATAAACTTAAAGGGCTTTTTTCCTGGCACGTTCCATTCTAATATAAAACCTAGAATACCACTTCCATTAAGGCTCTGTTTCCCTAGTAACCAAATTTGGCAAAGGAGAAATGCTGCCACCTTGTGGCAGTTTCCTGCAAGAGCAGCTTTAAAGTCCCAGCTAATGGTCACTTAACATTCACAAGGACTCAGGGCTGTAAAAGACACTTGCCCTAAAAATTTGTGCTGAAGTAGGGAATGGACAAAAAATTCACAACAGGCAAATGTTTCAAGAAGAGATGATGAAGAGTTAAGATTTACTCACACTCTTTTTAAAAAAAAGAAAAATGGATAAAAGCTCAACCTCAGGGAGTGTTAGACGCGTGCAATCTAACCTACGAAAAGTTTCAACTTACACCAGTCGACTGACCATCAGCAAAAAGTCTACAAACAATAAATGCTGAAGGGGATTTAGAGAACTGTGTACCCTCTACCTTCTGGTGAGACATAAAAGCCAATAATGAGAAAAGAAAGGAGCTGTGTTTAAAAGTAAAAATGGAGGTACCATTCAATCCAGCAGGTGCACCAATGGACCTCTCACCTGAGAAGACAAGAATCGAGAAGACACAGGCCGCAAAAGCTGCAGTGCAGCCTTATTCACAATAGCCAAGACAGTGAAGCAATCAAAATATCCAACAAGAGGTGAATGGATAAAGAAGAAGGGGTCCATGTACACAGTGGAATATTAACCATGGAAAACAACGAACCATTGCTCTCTGAGGCACCACAAAGGAGTCTGGAGATAGTCACGAAACATGAGGTAAGTCGGAAAGCAAAAGACCTATATTCTATGATATCACTTATAGGCGTTATCTAATAACTGACACAAATGAACATATATCCACAGAGAAAGACACTCACAGACTTAGAAAATAAAACTATGCTCAACTAAAAGGAAAGGTGGGGGGAATGGATAAATTAAGATTAGTGTTACTATATGTATACAAACACATATTATATACATATCTCAAAAATACCGACCATATAGCAAGGGAGGTCTGCGGAACCCTCTCTAACATTTTACATGGGAAGAGGATCTGTACTTGAATAGACATATATAATGTACAAATGAACCAGAGTGTGTTCACCTAGGACAAACAATATTCTAACCTTTAGCCCAATTAAAACACCTTTAAAAACCAAGAAGAAATAATGAGACATAAACTTATGGGGGTTTCTCCACGCACATTCTAATGTAATTTACAACCTAGGAACACGACTTCCAGAAAGGCTCTGCTGCCCTACCACCCAGATTTGGGAATGGAGAAATGCTGCCTCCTTGAGGCCACTTCCCACAACAGCAGCTTTAAACCCATTGCTCTAGGTCACTAAATATTCACAAAACTTGAAGTTCGGGAAATGAGACCTGCTCTCTAAAAAAACTCTTGGGTGGAAAATCGCCCAAAAAATTCAAAAGAGGGCAACCTTCCAAGAAGACAGTTTCAAGAGTTATACTGTACTCCCAATTGTTTCCTTTTTTTAACAGAAAAGCAAACAGCGGAGAAAAATGATGAGTTTTACGAATTTTCAACGACTTACAAACCCAAATTACAAAAACCTATGAGCTCACAGCGGCCAGAAAGGCCATTAGCATAAATGCTGCAAACAATAAATGATGAAGCGATTGTGGAGAAATGCCTACCCTCGATTCTAAGGGGGACGTGGTAAGAGCCACTAATGAAAACACAAAGAAGGTGCTTTGAAAAGGGAAACACGGTGCTACCAGTCAGTGAATCACACCCACTGCTGGGCCTATCACCTGAGAAAATGAGAATCAAAAAGTCACAGGCTGGCAATCCTGCACTCCAACAATATTTACCATAGCCAACACTTGGAAGCAATGAAAATGTCCATCAACCGAGGAATGCACAAAGAAGAACTGGTCCACGTACACAGTGGAAAATTACTCCAATAAAAAATAAAAGTTAAATTTAAAAATCCAACACAACTAAGGAGACATCAGCTTGTGTGGGTTGGTCCGGGCACACTCCACTCTAATTTATAACCGAGAAACACCACAGGCCGCAAGGGCTTTTCCATAGTTACCAGGGTGGGGAACATAGAAAGGCTGCCGCCCTCTGGCAGTTACCTGCAAAAGCAGTTTTAAAGCCTGTGCTAATGGTCATTTCATATGAATAAGTACTGCAGAAGTGTAAATGAAACCTGCCCTCAAAATGTCTTCAGGAAGGTAAAGGCCAAAACGTTTCAAAATGTGACACATACTTTAAGAGAACACTTTGAAGAACTAAGGGGTAATCACAGCTTGAAAAATAAAAAGGACATGCCTTAAAGCTCAATTTCAACGGATTATGAGGCACATGCGAATTCAACCACAAAGAGGTATCAGCTCACACTTGTCAGAATAACCATCAGCAAGAAAACTACAAACAATAAATGCTGAAGGTGTTGTGGAGAAATGCATACCCTCAACTGCAAGTGGGACATAAGTTGGAAAGGGCCACAAACTAGAACAGAATGGGGGTGCCTTAAAAACGTAAACATTGAGCTACCATATGATCCAGCAGGCCCACTCCTCCACCTATAATCTAAGAAGAGAGAATTGGAAAGACACCGACAGGCAAATCTGCATTGCACAGTATTACAATAGCCAAGATATGGAAGTAACCAAAAAGTCCACCAACAGATGGGTGGACAAAGAAGTACTCCTCCATGTACAGATGGAATATTCGCTAGTGAAAAAAATGAAACAATGCCATTTGCAGCACCATAGATGAGTCTAGACGTAATCACGCCACGTGTAGTCAGTGAGAAAGCAAAATACATATATCCTATGATATCACTTTCAGGAGTTACTTAAAAATTGATACCAATGAAGATATTTCCACAGAGAAAGGCAATCACAGATTCATTAAAAAACTTATGGTTCACCAAATAGAAAGGGATGAGGATTGGATACATTACCATATTGGGGTTAACAGAGATATACAAACCATGTGAAATATATAACCACCAAAGACGTACGGAAGACCAGGAAGAGACTACTCAACATTGTGTCATAACCTACATGGGAAAAGGATGCGAGGAAGAAAAGATACACGTATATGTGTGAAAGACCCACATCTTGCACACCTAGAGCAAACAAACCAATGTAATCAAATCTGCCTGGGTAAAAAATAAAAAGTAAATTACAAATATGAACAAGAAGTAATGAGACATAAACTTAAAGGGCTTTTTCCTGGCACGTTCCATTCTAATATACAACCTAGAACACCACTTCCATTAAGGCTCTGTTTCCCTAGCAACCAAATTTGGCAAAGGAGAAATGCTGCCACCTTGTGGCCGTTTCCTGCAAGAGCAGCTTTAAAGTCCCAGCTAATGGTCACTTAACATTCACAAGGACTCAGGGCTGTAAAAGACACTTGCCCTAAAAATTCGTGCTGAAGTAGGGAATGGACAAAAAATTCACAACAGGCAAATGTTTCAAGAAGAGATTATGAAGAGTTAAGTTTTACTCACACTCTTTTTAAAAAAAAGAAAAATGGATAAAAGCTCAACCTCAGGGAGTGTTAGACGCATGCAATCTAATCTACGAAAAGTTTCAACTTACACCAGTCGACTGACCATCAGCAAAAAGTCTACAAACAATAAATGCTGAAGGGGATTTAGAGAACTGTGTACCCTCTACCTTCTGGTGAGACATAAAAGCCAATAATGAGAAAAGAAAGGAGCTGTGTTTAAAAGTAAAAATGGAGGTACCATTCAATCCAGCAGGTGCACCAATGGACCTCTCACCTGAGAAGACAAGAATCGAGAAGACACAGGCCGCAAAAGCTGCAGTGCAGCCTTATTCACAATAGCCAAGACAGTGAAGCAATCAAAATATCCAACAAGAGGTGAATGGATAAAGAAGAAGTGGTCCATGTACACAGTGGAATATTAACCATGGAAAACAACGAACCATTGCTCTCTGAGGCACCACAAAGGAGTCTGGAGATAGTCACGAAACATGAGGTAAGTCGGAAAGCAAAAGACCTATATTCTATGATATCACTTATAGGCGTTATCTAATAACTGACACAAATGAACATATATCCACAGAGAAAGACACTCACAGACTTAGAAAATAAAACTATGCTCAACTAAAAGGAAAGGTGGGGGGAATGGATAAATTAAGATTAGTGTTACTATATGTATACAAACACATATTATATACATATCTCAAAAATACCGACCATATAGCAAGGGAGGTCTGCGGAACCCTCTGTAACATTTTACATGGGAAGAGGATCTGTACTTGAATAGACATATATAATGTACAAATGAACCAGAGTGTGTTCACCTAGGACAAACAATATTCTAACCTTTAGCCCAATTAAAACACCTTTAAAAACCAAGAAGAAATAATGAGACATAAACTTATGGGGGTTTCTCCACGCACATTCTAATGTAATTTACAACCTAGGAACACGACTTCCAGAAAGGCTCTGCTGCCCTACCACCCAGATTTGGGAATGGAGAAATGCTGCCTCCTTGAGGCCACTTCCCACAATAGCAGCTTTAAACCCATTGCTCTAGGTCACTAAATATTCACAAAACTTGAAGTTCGGGAAATGAGACCTGCTCTCTAAAAAAACTCTTGGGTGGAAAATCGCCCAAAAAATTCAAAAGAGGGCAACCTTCCAAGAAGACAGTTTCAAGAGTTATACTGTACTCCCAATTGTTTCCTTTTTTTAACAGAAAAGAAAACAGCGGAGAAAAATGATGAGTTTTACGAATTTTCAACGACTTACAAACCCAAATTACAAAAACCTATGAGCTCACAGCGGCCAGAAGGGCCATTAGCATAAATGCTGCAAACAATAAATGATGAAGCGATTGTGGAGAAATGCGTACCCTCGATTCTAAGGGGGACGTGGTAAGAGCCACTAATGAAAACACAAAGGTGGTGCTTTGAAAAGGGAAACACGGTGCTACCAGTCAGTGAATCACACCCACTGCTGGGCCTATCACCTGAGAAAATGAGAATCAAAAAGTCACAGGCTGGCAATCCTGCACTCCAACAATATTTACCATAGCCAACACTTGGAAGCAATGAAAATGTCCATCAACCGAGGAATGCACAAAGAAGAACTGGTCCACGTACACAGTGGAAAATTACTCCAATAAAAAATAAAAGTTAAATTTAAAAATCCAACACAACTAAGGAGACATCAGCTTGTGTGGGTTGGTCCGGGCACACTCCACTCTAATTTATAACCGAGAAACACCACAGGCCGCAAGGGCTTTTCCATAGTTACCAGGGTGGGGAACATAGAAAGGCTGCCGCCCTCTGGCAGTTACCTGCAAAAGCAGTTTTAAAGCCTGTGCTAATGGTCATTTCATATGAATAAGTACTGCAGAAGTGTAAATGAAACCTGCCCTCAAAATGTCTTCAGGAAGGTAAAGGCCAAAACGTTTCAAAATGTGACACATACTTTAAGAGAACACTTTGAAGAACTAAGGGGTAATCACAGCTTGAAAAATAAAAAGGACATGCCTTAAAGCTCAATTTCAACGGATTATGAGGCACATGCGAATTCAACCACAAAGAGGTATCAGCTCACACTTGTCAGAATAACCATCAGCAAGAAAACTACAAACAATAAATGCTGAAGGTGTTGTGGAGAAATGCATACCCTCAACTGCAAGTGGGACATAAGTTGGAAAGGGCCACAAACTAGAACAGAATGGGGGTGCCTTAAAAACGTAAACATTGAGCTACCATATGATCCAGCAGGCCCACTCCTCCACCTATAATCTAAGAAGAGAGAATTGGAAAGACACCGACAGGCAAATCTGCATTGCACAGTATTACAATAGCCAAGATATGGAAGTAACCAAAAAGTCCACCAACAGATGGGTGGACAAAGAAGTACTCCTCCATGTACAGATGGAATATTCGCTAGTGAAAAAAATGAAACAATGCCATTTGCAGCGCCATAGATGAGTCTAGACGTAATCACGCCACGTGTAGTCAGTGAGAAAGCAAAATACATATATCCTATGATATCACTTTCAGGAGTTACTTAAAAATTGATACCAATGAAGATATTTCCACAGAGAAAGGCAATCACAGATTCATTAAAAAACTTATGGTTCACCAAATAGAAAGGGATGAGGATTGGATACATTACCATATTGGGGTTAACAGAGATATACAAACCATGTGAAATATATAACCACCAAAGACGTACGGAAGACCAGGAAGAGACTACTCAACATTGTGTCATAACCTACATGGGAAAAGGATGCGAGGAAGAAAAGATACACGTATATGTGTGAAAGACCCACATCTTGCACACCTAGAGCAAACAAACCAATGTAATCAAATCTGCCTGGGTAAAAAATAAAAAGTAAATTACAAATATGAACAAGAAGTAATGAGACATAAACTTAAAGGGCTTTTTCCTGGCACGTTCCATTCTAATATACAACCTAGAACACCACTTCCATTAAGGCTCTGTTTCCCTAGCAACCAAATTTGGCAAAGGAGAAATGCTGCCACCTTGTGGCCGTTTCCTGCAAGAGCAGCTTTAAAGTCCCAGCTAATGGTCACTTAACATTCACAAGGACTCAGGGCTGTAAAAGACACTTGCCCTAAAAATTCGTGCTGAAGTAGGGAATGGACAAAAAATTCACAACAGGCAAATGTTTCAAGAAGAGATTATGAAGAGTTAAGTTTTACTCACACTCTTTTTAAAAAAAAGAAAAATGGATAAAAGCTCAACCTCAGGGAGTGTTAGACGCATGCAATCTAATCTACGAAAAGTTTCAACTTACACCAGTCGACTGACCATCAGCAAAAAGTCTACAAACAATAAATGCTGAAGGGGATTTAGAGAACTGTGTACCCTCTACCTTCTGGTGAGACATAAAAGCCAATAATGAGAAAAGAAAGGAGCTGTGTTTAAAAGTAAAAATGGAGGTACCATTCAATCCAGCAGGTGCACCAATGGACCTCTCACCTGAGAAGACAAGAATCGAGAAGACACAGGCCGCAAAAGCTGCAGTGCAGCCTTATTCACAATAGCCAAGACAGTGAAGCAATCAAAATATCCAACAAGAGGTGAATGGATAAAGAAGAAGTGGTCCATGTACACAGTGGAATATTAACCATGGAAAACAACGAACCATTGCTCTCTGAGGCACCACAAAGGAGTCTGGAGATAGTCACGAAACATGAGGTAAGTCGGAAAGCAAAAGACCTATATTCTATGATATCACTTATAGGCGTTATCTAATAACTGACACAAATGAACATATATCCACAGAGAAAGACACTCACAGACTTAGAAAATAAAACTATGCTCAACTAAAAGGAAAGGTGGGGGGAATGGATAAATTAAGATTAGTGTTACTATATGTATACAAACACATATTATATACATATCTCAAAAATACTGACCATATAGCAAGGGAGGTCTGCGGAACCCTCTGTAACATTTTACATGGGAAGAGGATCTGTACTTGAATAGACATATATAATGTACAAATGAACCAGAGTGTGTTCACCTAGGACAAACAATATTCTAACCTTTAGCCCAATTAAAACACCTTTAAAAACCAAGAAGAAATAATGAGACATAAACTTATGGGGGTTTCTCCACGCACATTCTAATGTAATTTACAACCTAGGAACACGACTTCCAGAAAGGCTCTGCTGCCCTACCACCCAGATTTGGGAATGGAGAAATGCTGCCTCCTTGAGGCCACTTCCCACAATAGCAGCTTTAAACCCATTGCTCTAGGTCACTAAATATTCACAAAACTTGAAGTTCGGGAAATGAGACCTGCTCTCTAAAAAAACTCTTGGGTGGAAAATCGCCCAAAAAATTCAAAAGAGGGCAACCTTCCAAGAAGACAGTTTCAAGAGTTATACTGTACTCCCAATTGTTTCCTTTTTTTAACAGAAAAGAAAACAGCGGAGAAAAATGATGAGTTTTACGAATTTTCAACGACTTACAAACCCAAATTACAAAAACCTATGAGCTCACAGCGGCCAGAAGGGCCATTAGCATAAATGCTGCAAACAATAAATGATGAAGCGATTGTGGAGAAATGCGTACCCTCGATTCTAAGGGGGACGTGGTAAGAGCCACTAATGAAAACACAAAGGTGGTGCTTTGAAAAGGGAAACACGGTGCTACCAGTCAGTGAATCACACCCACTGCTGGGCCTATCACCTGAGAAAATGAGAATCAAAAAGTCACAGGCTGGCAATCCTGCACTCCAACAATATTTACCATAGCCAACACTTGGAAGCAATGAAAATGTCCATCAACCGAGGAATGCACAAAGAAGAACTGGTCCACGTACACAGTGGAAAATTACTCCAATAAAAAATAAAAGTTAAATTTAAAAATCCAACACAACTAAGGAGACATCAGCTTGTGTGGGTTGGTCCGGGCACACTCCACTCTAATTTATAACCGAGAAACACCACAGGCCGCAAGGGCTTTTCCATAGTTACCAGGGTGGGGAACATAGAAAGGCTGCCGCCCTCTGGCAGTTACCTGCAAAAGCAGTTTTAAAGCCTGTGCTAATGGTCATTTCATATGAATAAGTACTGCAGAAGTGTAAATGAAACCTGCCCTCAAAATGTCTTCAGGAAGGTAAAGGCCAAAACGTTTCAAAATGTGACACATACTTTAAGAGAACACTTTGAAGAACTAAGGGGTAATCACAGCTTGAAAAATAAAAAGGACATGCCTTAAAGCTCAATTTCAACGGATTATGAGGCACATGCGAATTCAACCACAAAGAGGTATCAGCTCACACTTGTCAGAATAACCATCAGCAAGAAAACTACAAACAATAAATGCTGAAGGTGTTGTGGAGAAATGCATACCCTCAACTGCAAGTGGGACATAAGTTGGAAAGGGCCACAAACTAGAACAGAATGGGGGTGCCTTAAAAACGTAAACATTGAGCTACCATATGATCCAGCAGGCCCACTCCTCCACCTATAATCTAAGAAGAGAGAATTGGAAAGACACCGACAGGCAAATCTGCATTGCACAGTATTACAATAGCCAAGATATGGAAGTAACCAAAAAGTCCACCAACAGATGGGTGGACAAAGAAGTACTCCTCCATGTACAGATGGAATATTCGCTAGTGAAAAAAATGAAACAATGCCATTTGCAGCGCCATAGATGAGTCTAGACGTAATCACGCCACGTGTAGTCAGTGAGAAAGCAAAATACATATATCCTATGATATCACTTTCAGGAGTTACTTAAAAATTGATACCAATGAAGATATTTCCACAGAGAAAGGCAATCACAGATTCATTAAAAAACTTATGGTTCACCAAATAGAAAGGGATGAGGATTGGATACATTACCATATTGGGGTTAACAGAGATATACAAACCATGTGAAATATATAACCACCAAAGACGTACGGAAGACCAGGAAGAGACTACTCAACATTGTGTCATAACCTACATGGGAAAAGGATGCGAGGAAGAAAAGATACACGTATATGTGTGAAAGACCCACATCTTGCACACCTAGAGCAAACAAACCAATGTAATCAAATCTGCCTGGGTAAAAAATAAAAAGTAAATTACAAATATGAACAAGAAGTAATGAGACATAAACTTAAAGGGCTTTTTCCTGGCACGTTCCATTCTAATATACAACCTAGAACACCACTTCCATTAAGGCTCTGTTTCCCTAGCAACCAAATTTGGCAAAGGAGAAATGCTGCCACCTTGTGGCCGTTTCCTGCAAGAGCAGCTTTAAAGTCCCAGCTAATGGTCACTTAACATTCACAAGGACTCAGGGCTGTAAAAGACACTTGCCCTAAAAATTCGTGCTGAAGTAGGGAATGGACAAAAAATTCACAACAGGCAAATGTTTCAAGAAGAGATTATGAAGAGTTAAGTTTTACTCACACTCTTTTTAAAAAAAAGAAAAATGGATAAAAGCTCAACCTCAGGGAGTGTTAGACGCATGCAATCTAATCTACGAAAAGTTTCAACTTACACCAGTCGACTGACCATCAGCAAAAAGTCTACAAACAATAAATGCTGAAGGGGATTTAGAGAACTGTGTACCCTCTACCTTCTGGTGAGACATAAAAGCCAATAATGAGAAAAGAAAGGAGCTGTGTTTAAAAGTAAAAATGGAGGTACCATTCAATCCAGCAGGTGCACCAATGGACCTCTCACCTGAGAAGACAAGAATCGAGAAGACACAGGCCGCAAAAGCTGCAGTGCAGCCTTATTCACAATAGCCAAGACAGTGAAGCAATCAAAATATCCAACAAGAGGTGAATGGATAAAGAAGAAGTGGTCCATGTACACAGTGGAATATTAACCATGGAAAACAACGAACCATTGCTCTCTGAGGCACCACAAAGGAGTCTGGAGATAGTCACGAAACATGAGGTAAGTCGGAAAGCAAAAGACCTATATTCTATGATATCACTTATAGGCGTTATCTAATAACTGACACAAATGAACATATATCCACAGAGAAAGACACTCACAGACTTAGAAAATAAAACTATGCTCAACTAAAAGGAAAGGTGGGGGGAATGGATAAATTAAGATTAGTGTTACTATATGTATACAAACACATATTATATACATATCTCAAAAATACCGACCATATAGCAAGGGAGGTCTGCGGAACCCTCTGTAACATTTTACATGGGAAGAGGATCTGTACTTGAATAGACATATATAATGTACAAATGAACCAGAGTGTGTTCACCTAGGACAAACAATATTCTAACCTTTAGCCCAATTAAAACACCTTTAAAAACCAAGAAGAAATAATGAGACATAAACTTATGGGGGTTTCTCCACGCACATTCTAATGTAATTTACAACCTAGGAACACGACTTCCAGAAAGGCTCTGCTGCCCTACCACCCAGATTTGGGAATGGAGAAATGCTGCCTCCTTGAGGCCACTTCCCACAACAGCAGCTTTAAACCCATTGCTCTAGGTCACTAAATATTCACAAAACTTGAAGTTCGGGAAATGAGACCTGCTCTCTAAAAAAACTCTTGGGTGGAAAATCGCCCAAAAAATTCAAAAGAGGGCAACCTTCCAAGAAGACAGTTTCAAGAGTTATACTGTACTCCCAATTGTTTCCTTTTTTTAACAGAAAAGAAAACAGCGGAGAAAAATGATGAGTTTTACGAATTTTCAACGACTTACAAACCCAAATTACAAAAACCTATGAGCTCACAGCGGCCAGAAGGGCCATTAGCATAAATGCTGCAAACAATAAATGATGAAGCGATTGTGGAGAAATGCGTACCCTCGATTCTAAGGGGGACGTGGTAAGAGCCACTAATGAAAACACAAAGGTGGTGCTTTGAAAAGGGAAACACGGTGCTACCAGTCAGTGAATCACACCCACTGCTGGGCCTATCACCTGAGAAAATGAGAATCAAAAAGTCACAGGCTGGCAATCCTGCACTCCAACAATATTTACCATAGCCAACACTTGGAAGCAATGAAAATGTCCATCAACCGAGGAATGCACAAAGAAGAACTGGTCCACGTACACAGTGGAAAATTACTCCAATAAAAAATAAAAATTAAATTTAAAAATCCAACACAACTAAGGAGACATCAGCTTGTGTGGGTTGGTCCGGGCACACTCCACTCTAATTTATAACCGAGAAACACCACAGGCCGCAAGGGCTTTTCCCTAGTTACCAGGGTGGAGAACATAGAAAGGCTGCCGCCCTCTGGCAGTTACCTGCAAAAGCAGTTTTAAAGCCTGTGCTAATGGTCATTTCATATGAATAAGTACTGCAGAAGTGTAAATGAAACCTGCCCTCAAAATGTCTTCAGGGAGGTAAAGGCCAAAACGTTTCAAAATGTGACACATACTTTAAGAGAACACTTTGAAGAACTAAGGGGTAATCACAGCTTGAAAAATAAAAAGGACATGCCTTAAAGCTCAATTTCAACGGATTATGAGGCACATGCGAATTCAACCACAAAGAGGTATCAGCTCACACTTGTCAGAATAACCATCAGCAAGAAAACTACAAACAATAAATGCTGAAGGTGTTGTGGAGAAATGCATACCCTCAACTGCAAGTGGGACATAAGTTGGAAAGGGCCACAAACTAGAACAGAATGGGGGTGCCTTAAAAACGTAAACATTGAGCTACCATATGATCCAGCAGGCCCACTCGTCCACCTATAATCTAAGAAGAGAGAATTGGAAAGACACAGGCAGGCAAATCTGCATTGCACAGTATTACAATAGCCAAGATATGGAAGTAACCAAAAAGTCCACCAACAGATGGGTGGACAAAGAAGTACTCCTCCATGTACAGATGGAATATTCGCTAGTGAAAAAAATGAAACAATGCCATTTGCAGCGCCATAGATGAGTCTAGACGTAATCACGCCACGTGTAGTCAGTGAGAAAGCAAAATACATATATCCTATGATATCACTTTCAGGAGTTACTTAAAAATTGATACCAATGAAGATATTTCCACACAGAAAGGCAATCACAGATTCATTAAAAAACTTATGGTTCACCAAATAGAAAGGGATGAGGATTGGATACATTACCATATTGGGGTTAACAAAGATATACAAACCATGTGAAATATATAATCACCAAAGACGTACGGAAGACCAGGAGAAGACTACTCAACCTTGTGTCATAACCTACATGGGAAAAGGATGCTAGGAAGAATAGATACATGTATATGTGTGAAAGAACCACATCTTGCACACCTAGAACAAACAAACCATTGTAATCAAATTTGCTGGGATAAAAAATAAAAAGTAAATTACAAATATGAACAAGAAGTAATGAGACATAAACTTAAAGGGCTTTTTCCTGGCACGTTCCTTTCTAATATACAACCTAGAATTACACTTCCATTAAGGCTCTCTTTCCCTAGTAACCAAATTTGGCAAAGGAGAAATGCTGCCACCTTGTGGCCATTTCCTGCAAGAGCAGCTTTAAAGTCCCAGCTAATGGTCACTTAACATTCACAAGGACTCAGGGCTGTAAAAGACACTTGCCCTAAAAATTTGTGCTGAAGTAGGGAATGGACAAAAAATTCACAACAGGCAAATGTTTCAAGAAGAGATTATGAAGAGTTAAGTTTTACTCACACTCTTTTTAAAAAAAAGAAAAATGGATAAAAGCTCAACCTCAGGGAGTGTTAGACGCATGCAATCTAATCTACGAAAAGTTTCAACTTACACCAGTCGACTGACCATCAGCAAAAAGTCTACAAACAATAAATGCTGAAGGGGATTTAGAGAACTGTGTACCCTCTACCTTCTGGTGAGACATAAAAGCCAATAATGAGAAAAGAAAGGAGCTGTGTTTAAAAGTAAAAATGGAGGTACCATTCAATCCAGCAGGTGCACCAATGGACCTCTCACCTGAGAAGACAAGAATCGAGAAGACACAGGCCGCAAAAGCTGCAGTGCAGCCTTATTCACAATAGCCAAGACAGTGAAGCAATCAAAATATCCAACAAGAGGTGAATGGATAAAGAAGAAGTGGTCCATGTACACAGTGGAATATTAACCATGGAAAACAACGAACCATTGCTCTCTGAGGCACCGCAAAGGAGGCTGGAGATAGTCACGAAACATGAGGTAAGTCGGAAAGCAAAAGACCTATATTCTATGATATCACTTATAGGCGTTATCTAATAACTGACACAAATGAACATATATCCACAGAGAAAGACACTCACAGACTTAGAAAATAAAACTATGCTCAACTAAAAGGAAAGGTGGGGGGAATGGATAAATTAAGATTAGTGTTACTATATGTATACAAACACATATTATATACATATCTCAAAAATACCGACCATATAGCAAGGGAGGTCTGCGGAACCCTCTGTAACATTTTACATGGGAAGAGGATCTGTACTTGAATAGACATATATAATGTCCAAATGAACCAGAGTGTGTTCACCTAGGACAAACAATATTCTAACCTTTAGCCCAATTAAAACACCTTTAAAAACCAAGAAGAAATAATGAGACATAAACTTATGGGGGTTACTCCACGCACATTCTAATGTAATTTACAACCTAGGAACACGACTTCCAGAAAGGCTCTGCTGCCCTACCACCCAGATTTGGGAATGGAGAAATGCTGCCTCCTTGAGGCCACTTCCCACAACAGCAGCTTTAATCCCATTGCTCTAGGTCACTAAATATTCACAAAACTTGAAGTTCGGGAAATGAGACCTGCTCTCTAAAAAAACTCTTGGGTGGAAAATCGCCCAAAAAATTCAAAAGAGGGCAACCTTCCAAGAAGACAGTTTCAAGAGTTATACTGTACTCCCAATTGTTTCCTTTTTTTAACAGAAAAGAAAACAGCGGAGAAAAATGATGAGTTTTACGAATTTTCAACGACTTACAAACCCAAATTACAAAAACCTATGAGCTCACAGCAGCCAGAAGGGCCATTAGCATAAATGCTGCAAACAGTAAATGATGAAGCGATTGTGGAGAAATGCGTACCCTCGATTCTAAGGGGGACGTGGTAAGAGCCACTAATGAAAACACAAAGAAGGTGCTTTGAAAAGGGAAACACGGTGCTACCAGTCAGTGAATCACACCCACTGCTGGGCCTATCACCTGAGAAAATGAGAATCAAAAAGTCACAGGCTGGCAATCCTGCACTCCAACAATATTTACCATAACCAACACTTGGAAGCAATGAAAATGTCCATCAACCGAGGAATGCACAAAGAAGAAGTGGT
This sequence comes from Balaenoptera physalus, assembly GCF_965194825.1. Classification (NCBI taxonomy): domain Eukaryota; kingdom Metazoa; phylum Chordata; class Mammalia; order Artiodactyla; family Balaenopteridae; genus Balaenoptera; species Balaenoptera physalus. The sequence goes on from NW_028126568.1 coordinate 171,539, forward strand.
CCACGTACACAGTGGAAACTTACTCCAATAAAAAATAAAAATTAAATTTAAAAATCCAACACAACTAAGGAGACATCAGCTTGTGTGGGTTGGTCCGGGCACACTCCACTCTAATTTATAACCGAGAAACACCACAGGCCGCAAGGGCTTTTCCCTAGTTACCAGGGTGGGGAACATAGAAAGGCTGCCGCCCTCTGGCAGTTACCTGCAAAAGCAGCTTTAAAGCCTGTGCTAATGATCATTTCATATGAATAAGTACTGCAGAAGTGTAAATGAAACCTGCCCTCAAAATGTCTTCAGGGAGGTAAAGGCCAAAACGTTTCAAAATGTGACACATACTTTAAGAGAACACTTTGTAGAACTAAGGGGTAGTCACAGCTTGAAAAATAAAAAGGACATGCCTTAAAGCTCAATTTCAACGGATTATGAGGCACATGCAAATTCAACCACAAAGAGGTATCAGCTCACACTTGTCAGAATAACCATCAGCAAGAAAACTACAAACAATAAATGCTGAAGGTGTTGTGGAGAAATGCATACCCTCAACTGCAAGTGGGACATAAGTTGGAAAGGGCCACAAACTCGAACAGAATGGGGGTGCCTTAAAAACGTAAACATTGAGCTACCATATGATCCAGCAGGCCCACTCCTCCACCTATAATCTAAGAAGAGAGAATTGGAAAGACACAGGCAGGCAAATCTGCATTGCACAGTATTACAATAGCCAAGATATGGAAGTAACCAAAAAGTCCACCAACAGATGGGTGGACAAAGAAGTACTCCTCCATGTACAGATGGAATATTCGCTAGTGAAGAATATGAAACAATGCCATTTGCAGCGCCATAGATGAGTCTAGACGTAATCACGCCACGTGTAGTCAGTGAGAAAGCAAAATACATATATCCTATGATATCACTTTCAGGAGTTACTTAAAAATTGATACCAATGAAGATATTTCCACAGAGAAAGGCAATCACAGATTCATTAAAAAACTTATGGTTCACCAAATAGAAAGGGATGAGGATTGGATACATTACCATATTGGGGTTAACAGAGATATACAAACCATGTGAAATATATAACCACCAAAGACGTACGGAAGACCAGGAAGAGACTACTCAACATTGTGTCATAACGTACATGGGAAAAGGATGCGAGGAAGAAAAGATACACATATATGTGTGAAAGACCCACATCTTGCACACCTATAGCAAACAAACCAATGTAATCAAATCTGCCTGGGTAAAAAATAAAAAGTAAATTACAAATATGAACAAGAAGTAATGAGACATAAACTTAAAGGGCTTTTTCCTGGCACGTTCCATTCTAATATACAACCTAGAATACCACTTCCATTAAGGCTCTGTTTCCCTAGTAACCAAATTTGGCAAAGGAGAAATGCTGCCATCTTGTGGCCGTTTCCTGCAAGAGCAGCTTTAAAGTCCCAGCTAATGGTCACTTAACATTCACAAGGACTCAGGGCTGTAAAAGACACTTGCCCTAAAAATTTGTGCTGAAGTAGGGAATGGACAAAAAATTCACAACAGGCAAATGTTTCAAGAAGAGATTATGAAGAGTTAAGTTTTACTCACACTCTTTTTAAAAAAAAGAAAAATGGATAAAAGCTCAACCTCAGGGAGTGTTAGACGCATGCAATCTAATCTACGAAAAGTTTCAACTTACACCAGTCGACTGACCATCAGCAAAAAGTCTACAAACAATAAATGCTGAAGGGGATTTAGAGAACTGTGTACCCTCTACCTTCTGGTGAGACATAAAAGCCAATAATGAGAAAAGAAAGGAGCTGTGTTTAAAAGTAAAAATGGAGGTACCATTCAATCCAGCAGGTGCACCAATGGACCTCTCACCTGAGAAGACAAGAATCGAGAAGACACAGGCCGCAAAAGCTGCAGTGCAGCCTTATTCACAATAGCCAAGACAGTGAAGCAATCAAAATATCCAACAAGAGGTGAATGGATAAAGAAGAAGTGGTCCATGTACACAGTGGAATATTAACCATGGAAAACAACGAACCATTGCTCTCTGAGGCACCCCAAAGAGTCTGGAGATAGTCACGAAACATGAGGTAAGTCAGAAAGCAAAAGACCTATATTCTATGATATCACTTATAGGCGTTATCTAATAACTGACACAAAGGAACATATATCCACAGAGAAAGACACTCACAGACTTAGAAAATAAAACTATGCTCAACTAAAAGGAAAGGTGGGGGGAATGGATAAATTAAGATTAGTGTTACTATATGTATACAAACACATATTATATACATATCTCAAAAATACCGACCATATAGCAAGGGAGGTCTGCGGAACCCTCTGTAACATTTTACATGGGAAGAGGATCTGTACTTGAATAGACATATATAATGTACAAATGAACCAGAGTGTGTTCACCTAGGACAAACAATATTCTAACCTTTAGCCCAACTAAAACACCTTTAAAAACCAAGAAGAAATAATGAGACATAAACTTATGGGGGTTTCTCCACGCACATTCTAATGTAATTTACAACCTAGGAACACGACTTCCAGAAAGGCTCTGCTGCCCTACCACCCAGATTTGGGAATGGAGAAATGCTGCCTCCTTGAGGCCACTTCCCACAACAGCAGCTTTAATCCCATTGCTCTAGGTCACTAAATATTCACAAAACTTGAAGTTCGGGAAATGAGACCTGCTCTCTAAAAAAACTCTTGGGTGGAAAATCGCCCAAAAAATTCAAAAGAGGGCAACCTTCCAAGAAGACAGTTTCAAGAGTTATACTGTACTCCCAATTGTTTCCTTTTTTTAACAGAAAAGAAAACAGCGGAGAAAAATGATGAGTTTTACGAATTTTCAACGACTTACAAACCCAAATTACAAAAACCTATGAGCTCACAGCAGCCAGAAGGGCCATTAGCATAAATGCTGCAAACAGTAAATGATGAAGCGATTGTGGAGAAATGCGTACCCTCGATTCTAAGGGGGACGTGGTAAGAGCCACTAATGAAAACACAAAGAAGGTGCTTTGAAAAGGGAAACACGGTGCTACCAGTCAGTGAATCACACCCACTGCTGGGCCTATCACCTGAGAAAATGAGAATCAAAAAGTCACAGGCTGGCAATCCTGCACTCCAACAATATTTACCATAACCAACACTTGGAAGCAATGAAAATGTCCATCAACCGAGGAATGCACAAAGTAGAAGTGGTCCACGTACACAGTGGAAAATTACTCCAATAAAAAATAAAAATTAAATTTAAAAATCCAACACAACTAAGGAGACATCAGCTTGTGTGGGTTGGTCCGGGCACACTCCACTCTAATTTATAACCGAGAAACACCACAGGCCGCAAGGGCTTTTCCATAGTTACCAGGGTGGGGAACATAGAAAGGCTGCCGCCCTCTGGCAGTTACCTGCAAAAGCAGTTTTAAAGCCTGTGCTAATGGTCATTTCATATGAATAAGTACTGCAGAAGTGTAAATGAAACCTGCCCTCAAAATGTCTTCAGGAAGGTAAAGGCCAAAACGTTTCAAAATGTGACACATACTTTAAGAGAACACTTTGAAGAACTAAGGGGTAATCACAGCTTGAAAAATAAAAAGGACATGCCTTAAAGCTCAATTTCAACGGATTATGAGGCACATGCGAATTCAACCACAAAGAGGTATCAGCTCACACTTGTCAGAATAACCATCAGCAAGAAAACTACAAACAATAAATGCTGAAGGTGTTGTGGAGAAATGCATACCCTCAACTGCAAGTGGGACATAAGTTGGAAAGGGCCACAAACTAGAACAGAATGGGGGTGCCTTAAAAACGTAAACATTGAGCTACCATATGATCCAGCAGGCCCACTCCTCCACCTATAATCTAAGAAGAGAGAATTGGAAAGACACAGGCAGGCAAATCTGCATTGCACATTATTACAATAGCCAAGATATGGAAGTAACCAAAAAGTCCACCAACAGATGGGTGGACAAAGAAGTACTCCTCCATGTACAGATGGAATATTCGCTAGTGAAGAAAATGAAACAATGCCATTTGCAGCGCCATAGATGAGTCTAGACGTAATCACGCCACGTGTAGTCAGTGAGAAAGCAAAATACATATATCCTATGATATCACTTTCAGGAGTTACTTAAAAATTGATACCAATGAAGATATTTCCACAGAGAAAGGCAATCACAGATTCATTAAAAAAGTTATGGTTCACCAAATAGAAAGGGATGAGGATTGGATACATTACCATATTGGGGTTAACAGAGATATACAAACCATGTGAAATATATAACCACCAAAGACGTACGGAAGACCAGGAAGAGACTACTCAACATTGTGTCATAACCTACATGGGAAAAGGATGCGAGGAAGAAAAGATACACGTATATGTGTGAAAGACCCACATCTTGCACACCTATAGCAAACAAACCAATGTAATCAAATCTGCCTGGGTAAAAAATAAAAAGTAAATTACAAATATGAACAAGAAGTAATGAGACATAAACTTAAAGGGCTTTTTCCTGGCACGTTCCATTCTAATATACAACCTGGAATACCACTTCCATTAAGGCTCTGTTTCCCTAGTAACCAAATTTGGCAAAGGAGAAATGCTGCCACCTTGTGGCCGTTTCCTGCAAGAGCAGCTTTAAAGTCCCAGCTAATGGTCACTTAACATTCACAAGGACTCAGGGCTGTAAAAGACACTTGCCCTAAAAATTTGTGCTGAAGTAGGGAATGGACAAAAAATTCACAACAGGCAAATGTTTCAAGAAGAGATTATGAAGAGTTAAGTTTTACTCACACTCTTTTTAAAAAAAAGAAAAATGGATAAAAGCTCAACCTCAGGGAGTGTTAGACGCATGCAATCTAATCTACGAAAAGTTTCAACTTACACCAGTCGACTGACCATCAGCAAAAAGTCTACAAACAATAAATGCTGAAGGGGATTTAGAGAACTGTGTACCCTCTACCTTCTGGTGAGATATAAGAGCCAATAATGAGAAAAGAAAGGAGCTGTGTTTAAAAGTAAAAATGGAGGTACCATTCAATCCAGCAGGTGCACCAATGGACCTCTCACCTGAGAAGACAAGAATCGAGAAGACACAGGCCACAAAAGCTGCAGTGCAGCCTTATTCACAATAGCCAAGACAGTGAAGCAATCAAAATATCCAACAAGAGGTGAATGGATAAAGAAGAAGTGGTCCATGTACACAGTGGAATATTAACCATGGAAAACAACGAACCATTGCTCTCTGAGGCACCACAAAGGAGTCTGGAGATAGTCACGAAACATGAGGTAAGTCGGAAAGCAAAAGACCTATATTCTATGATATCACTTATAGGCGTTATCTAATAACTGACACAAAGGAACATATATCCACAGAGAAAGACACTCACAGACTTAGAAAATAAAACTATGCTCAACTAAAAGGAAAGGTGGGGGGAATGGATAAATTAAGATTAGTGTTACTATATGTATACAAACACATATTATATACATATCTCAAAAATACCGACCATATAGCAAGGGAGGTCTGCGGAACCCTCTGTAACATTTTACATGGGAAGAGGATCTGTACTTGAATAGACATATATAATGTACAAATGAACCAGAGTGTGTTCACCTAGGACAAACAATATTCTAACCTTTAGCCCAACTAAAACACCTTTAAAAACCAAGAAGAAATAATGAGACATAAACTTATGGGGGTTTCTCCACGCACATTCTAATGTAATTTACAACCTAGGAACACGACTTCCAGAAAGGCTCTGCTGCCCTACCACCCAGATTTGGGAATGGAGAAATGCTGCCTCCTTGAGGCCACTTCCCACAACAGCAGCTTTAAACCCATTGCTCTAGGTCACTAAATATTCACAAAACTTGAAGTTCGGGAAATGAGACCTGCTCTCTAAAAAAACTCTTGGGTGGAAAATCGCCCAAAAAATTCAAAAGAGGGCAACCTTCCAAGAAGACAGTTTCAAGAGTTATACTGTACTCCCAATTGTTTCCTTTTTTTAACAGAAAAGAAAACAGCGTAGAAAAATGGTGAGTTTTACGAATTTTCAACGACTTACAAACCCAAATTACAAAAACCTATGAGCTCACAGCAGCCAGAAGGGCCATTAGCATAAATGCTGCAAACAATAAATGATGAAGCGATTGTGGAGAAATGCGTACCCTCGATTCTAAGGGGGACGTGGTAAGAGCCACTAATGAAAACACAAAGAAGGTGCTTTGAAAAGGGAAACACGGTGCTACCAGTCAGTGAATCACACCCACTGCAGGGCCTATCACCTGAGAAAATGAGAATCAAAAAGTCACAGGCTGGCAATCCTGCACTCCAACAATATTTACCATAGCCAACACTTGGAAGCAATGAAAATGTCCATCAACCGAGGAATGCACAAAGAAGAAGTGGTCCACGTACACAGTGGAAAATTACTCCAATAAAAAATAAAAATTAAATTTAAAAATCCAACACAACTAAGGAGACATCAGCTTGTGTGGGTTTCTCCGGGCACACTCCACTCTAATTTATAACCGAGAAACACCACAGGCCGCAAGGGCTTTTCCATAGTTACCAGGGTGGGGAACATAGAAAGGCTGCCGCCCTCTGGCAGTTACCTGCAAAAGCAGTTTTAAAGCCTGTGCTAATGGTCATTTCATATGAATAAGTACTGCAGAAGTGTAAATGAAACCTGCCCTCAAAATGTCTTCAGGAAGGTAAAGGCCAAAACGTTTCAAAATGTGACACATACTTTAAGAGAACACTTTGAAGAACTAAGGGGTAATCACAGCTTGAAAAATAAAAAGGACATGCCTTAAAGCTCAATTTCAACGGATTATGAGGCACATGCGAATTCAACCACAAAGAGGTATCAGCTCACACTTGTCAGAATAACCATCAGCAAGAAAACTACAAACAATAAATGCTGAAGGTGTTGTGGAGAAATGCATACCCTCAACTGCAAGTGGGACATAAGTTGGAAAGGGCCACAAACTAGAACAGAATGGGGGTGCCTTAAAAACGTAAACATTGAGCTACCATATGATCCAGCAGGCCCACTCCTCCACCTATAATCTAAGAAGAGAGAATTGGAAAGACACAGGCAGGCAAATCTGCATTGCACATTATTACAATAGCCAAGATATGGAAGTAACCAAAAAGTCCACCAACAGATGGGTGGACAAAGAAGTACTCCTCCATGTACAGATGGAATATTCGCTAGTGAAGAAAATGAAACAATGCCATTTGCAGCGCCATAGATGAGTCTAGACGTAATCACGCCACGTGTAGTCAGTGAGAAAGCAAAATACATATATCCTATGATATCACTTTCAGGAGTTACTTAAAAATTGATACCAATGAAGATATTTCCACAGAGAAAGGCAATCACAGATTCATTAAAAAAGTTATGGTTCACCAAATAGAAAGGGATGAGGATTGGATACATTACCATATTGGGGTTAACAGAGATATACAAACCATGTGAAATATATAACCACCAAAGACGTACGGAAGACCAGGAAGAGACTACTCAACATTGTGTCATAACCTACATGGGAAAAGGATGCGAGGAAGAAAAGATACACGTATATGTGTGAAAGACCCACATCTTGCACACCTATAGCAAACAAACCAATGTAATCAAATCTGCCTGGGTAAAAAATAAAAAGTAAATTACAAATATGAACAAGAAGTAATGAGACATAAACTTAAAGGGCTTTTTCCTGGCACGTTCCATTCTAATATACAACCTGGAATACCACTTCCATTAAGGCTCTGTTTCCCTAGTAACCAAATTTGGCAAAGGAGAAATGCTGCCACCTTGTGGCCGTTTCCTGCAAGAGCAGCTTTAAAGTCCCAGCTAATGGTCACTTAACATTCACAAGGACTCAGGGCTGTAAAAGACACTTGCCCTAAAAATTTGTGCTGAAGTAGGGAATGGACAAAAAATTCACAACAGGCAAATGTTTCAAGAAGAGATTATGAAGAGTTAAGTTTTACTCACACTCTTTTTAAAAAAAAGAAAAATGGATAAAAGCTCAACCTCAGGGAGTGTTAGACGCATGCAATCTAATCTACGAAAAGTTTCAACTTACACCAGTCGACTGACCATCAGCAAAAAGTCTACAAACAATAAATGCTGAAGGGGATTTAGAGAACTGTGTACCCTCTACCTTCTGGTGAGACATAAAAGCCAATAATGAGAAAAGAAAGGAGCTGTGTTTAAAAGTAAAAATGGAGGTACCATTCAATCCAGCAGGTGCACCAATGGACCTCTCACCTGAGAAGACAAGAATCGAGAAGACACAGGCCGCAAAAGCTGCAGTGCAGCCTTATTCACAATAGCCAAGACAGTGAAGCAATCAAAATATCCAACAAGAGGTGAATGGATAAAGAAGAAGTGGTCCATGTACACAGTGGAATATTAACCATGGAAAACAACGAACCATTGCTCTCTGAGGCACCACAAAGGAGTCTGGAGATAGTCACGAAACATGAGGTAAGTCGGAAAGCAAAAGACCTATATTCTATGATATCACTTATAGGCGTTATCTAATAACTGACACAAATGAACATATATCCACAGAGAAAGACACTCACAGACTTAGAAAATAAAACTATGCTCAACTAAAAGGAAAGGTGGGGGGAATGGATAAATTAAGATTAGTGTTACTATATGTATACAAACACATATTATATACATATCTCAAAAATACCGACCATATAGCAAGGGAGGTCTGCGGAACCCTCTGTAACATTTTACATGGGAAGAGGATCTGTACTTGAATAGACATATATAATGTACAAATGAACCAGAGTGTGTTCACCTAGGACAAACAATATTCTAACCTTTAGCCCAATTAAAACACCTTTAAAAACCAAGAAGAAATAATGAGACATAAACTTATGGGGGTTTCTCCACGCACATTCTAATGTAATTTACAACCTAGGAACACGACTTCCAGAAAGGCTCTGCTGCCCTACCACCCAGATTTGGGAATGGAGAAATGCTGCCTCCTTGAGGCCACTTCCCACAACAGCAGCTTTAATCCCATTGCTCTAGGTCACTAAATATTCACAAAACTTGAAGTTCGGGAAATGAGACCTGCTCTCTAAAAAAACTCTTGGGTGGAAAATCGCCCAAAAAATTCAAAAGAGGGCAACCTTCCAAGAAGACAGTTTCAAGAGTTATACTGTACTCCCAATTGTTTCCTTTTTTTAACAGAAAAGAAAACAGCGGAGAAAAATGATGAGTTTTACGAATTTTCAACGACTTACAAACCCAAATTACAAAAACCTATGAGCTCACAGCAGCCAGAAGGGCCATTAGCATAAATGCTGCAAACAATAAATGATGAAGCGATTGTGGAGAAATGCGTACCCTCGATTCTAAGGGGGACGTGGTAAGAGCCACTAATGAAAACACAAAGAAGGTGCTTTGAAAAGGGAAACACGGTGCTACCAGTCAGTGAATCACACCCACTGCAGGGCCTATCACCTGAGAAAATGAGAATCAAAAAGTCACAGGCTGGCAATCCTGCACTCCAACAATATTTACCATAGCCAACACTTGGAAGCAATGAAAATGTCCATCAACCGAGGAATGCACAAAGAAGAAGTGGTCCACGTACACAGTGGAAAATTACTCCAATAAAAAATAAAAATTAAATTTAAAAATCCAACACAACTAAGGAGACATCAGCTTGTGTGGGTTTCTCCGGGCACACTCCACTCTAATTTATAACCGAGAAACACCACAGGCCGCAAGGGCTTTTCCCTAGTTACCAGGGTGGGGAACATAGAAAGGCTGCCGCCCTCTGGCAGTTACCTGCAAAAGCAGTTTTAAAGCCTGTGCTAATGGTCATTTCATATGAATAAGTACTGCAGAAGTGTAAATGAAACCTGCCCTCAAAATGTCTTCAGGGAGGTAAAGGCCAAAACGTTTCAAAATGTGACACATACTTTAAGAGAACACTTTGTAGAACTAAGGGGTAGTCACAGCTTGAAAAATAAAAAGGACATGCCTTAAAGCTCAATTTCAACGGATTATGAGGCACATGCGAATTCAACCACAAAGAGGTATCAGCTCACACTTGTCAGAATAACCATCAGCAAGAAAACTACAAACAATAAATGCTGAAGGTGTTGTGGAGAAATGCATACCCTCAACTTCAAGTGGGACATAAGTTGGAAAGGGCCACAAACTCGAACAGAATGGGGGTGCCTTAAAAACGTAAACATTGAGCTACCATATGATCCAGCAGGCCCACTCCTCCACCTATAATCTAAGAAGAGAGAATTGGAAAGACACAGGCAGGCAAATCTGCATTGCACATTATTACAATAGCCAAGATATGGAAGTAACCAAAAAGTCCACCAACAGATGGGTGGACAAAGAAGTACTCCTCCATGTACAGATGGAATATTCGCTAGTGAAGAAAATGAAACAATGCCATTTGCAGCGCCATAGATGAGTCTAGACGTAATCACGCCACGTGTAGTCAGTGAGAAAGCAAAATACATATATCCTATGATATCACTTTCAGGAGTTACTTAAAAATTGATACCAATGAAGATATTTCCACAGAGAAAGGCAATCACAGATTCATTAAAAAACTTATGGTTCACCAAATAGAAAGGGATGAGGATTGGATACATTACCATATTGGGGTTAACAGAGATATACAAACCATGTGAAATATATAACCACCAAAGACGTACGGAAGACCAGGAAGAGACTACTCAACATTGTGTCATAACCTACATGGGAAAAGGATGCGAGGAAGAAAAGATACACGTATATGTGTGAAAGACCCACATCTTGCACACCTATAGCAAACAAACCAATGTAATCAAATCTGCCTGGGTAAAAAATAAAAAGTAAATTACAAATATGAACAAGAAGTAATGAGACATAAACTTAAAGGGCTTTTTCCTGGCACGTTCCATTCTAATATACAACCTGGAATACCACTTCCATTAAGGCTCTGTTTCCCTAGTAACCAAATTTGGCAAAGGAGAAATGCTGCCACCTTGTGGCCGTTTCCTGCAAGAGCAGCTTTAAAGTCCCAGCTAATGGTCACTTAACATTCACAAGGACTCAGGGCTGTAAAAGACACTTGCCCTAAAAATTTGTGCTGAAGTAGGGAATGGACAAAAAATTCACAACAGGCAAATGTTTCAAGAAGAGATTATGAAGAGTTAAGTTTTACTCACACTCTTTTTAAAAAAAAGAAAAATGGATAAAAGCTCAACCTCAGGGAGTGTTAGACGCATGCAATCTAATCTACGAAAAGTTTCAACTTACACCAGTCGACTGACCATCAGCAAAAAGTCTACAAACAATAAATGCTGAAGGGGATTTAGAGAACTGTGTACCCTCTACCTTCTGGTGAGACATAAAAGCCAATAATGAGAAAAGAAAGGAGCTGTGTTTAAAAGTAAAAATGGAGGTACCATTCAATCCAGCAGGTGCACCAATGGACCTCTCACCTGAGAAGACAAGAATCGAGAAGACACAGGCCGCAAAAGCTGCAGTGCAGCCTTATTCACAATAGCCAAGACAGTGAAGCAATCAAAATATCCAACAAGAGGTGAATGGATAAAGAAGAAGTGGTCCATGTACACAGTGGAATATTAACCATGGAAAACAACGAACCATTGCTCTCTGAGGCACCACAAAGGAGTCTGGAGATAGTCACGAAACATGAGGTAAGTCGGAAAGCAAAAGACCTATATTCTATGATATCACTTATAGGCGTTATCTAATAACTGACACAAAGGAACATATATCCACAGAGAAAGACACTCACAGACTTAGAAAATAAAACTATGCTCAACTAAAAGGAAAGGTGGGGGGAATGGATAAATTAAGATTAGTGTTACTATATGTATAAAAACACATATTATATACATATCTCAAAAATACCGACCATATAGCAAGGGAGGTCTGCGGAACCCTCTGTAACATTTTACATGGGAAGAGGATCTGTACTTGAATAGACATATATAATGTACAAATGAACCAGAGTGTGTTCACCTAGGACAAACAATATTCTAACCTTTAGCCCAATTAAAACACCTTTAAAAACCAAGAAGAAATAATGAGACATAAACTTATGGGGGTTTCTCCACGCACATTCTAATGTAATTTACAACCTAGGAACACGACTTCCAGAAAGGCTCTGCTGCCCTACCACCCAGATTTGGGAATGGAGAAATGCTGCCTCCTTGAGGCCACTTCCCACAACAGCAGCTTTAAACCCATTGCTCTAGGTCACTAAATATTCACAAAACTTGAAGTTCGGGAAATGAGACCTGCTCTCTAAAAAAACTCTTGGGTGGAAAATCGCCCAAAAAATTCAAAAGAGGGCAACCTTCCAAGAAGACAGTTTCAAGAGTTATACTGTACTCCCAATTGTTTCCTTTTTTTAACAGAAAAGAAAACAGCGGAGAAAAATGATGAGTTTTACGAATTTTCAACGACTTACAAACCCAAATTACAAAAACCTATGAGCTCACAGCAGCCAGAAGGGCCATTAGCATAAATGCTGCAAACAATAAATGATGAAGCGATTGTGGAGAAATGCGTACCCTCGATTCTAAGGGGGACGTGGTAAGAGCCACTAATGAAAACACAAAGAAGGTGCTTTGAAAAGGGAAACACGGTGCTACCAGTCAGTGAATCACACACACTGCAGGGCCTATCACCTGAGAAAATGAGAATCAAAAAGTCACAGGCTGGCAATCCTGCACTCCAACAATATTTACCATAGCCAACACTTGGAAGCAATGAAAATGTCCATCAACCGAGGAATGCACAAAGAAGAAGTGGTCCACGTACACAGTGGAAAATTACTCCAATAAAAAATAAAAATTAAATTTAAAAATCCAACACAACTAAGGAGACATCAGCTTGTGTGGGTTTCTCCGGGCACACTCCACTCTAATTTATAACCGAGAAACACCACAGGCCGCAAGGGCTTTTCCCTAGTTACCAGGGTGGGGAACATAGAAAGGCTGCCGCCCTCTGGCAGTTACCTGCAAAAGCAGTTTTAAAGCCTGTGCTAATGGTCATTTCATATGAATAAGTACTGCAGAAGTGTAAATGAAACCTGCCCTCAAAATGTCTTCAGGGAGGTAAAGGCCAAAACGTTTCAAAATGTGACACATACTTTAAGAGAACACTTTGTAGAACTAAGGGGTTGTCACAGCTTGAAAAATAAAAAGGACATGCCTTAAAGCTCAATTTCAACGGATTATGAGGCACATGCAAATTCAACCACAAAGAGGTATCAGCTCACACTTGTCAGAATAACCATCAGCAAGAAAACTACAAACAATAAATGCTGAAGGTGTTGTGGAGAAATGCATACCCTCAACTGCAAGTGGGACATAAGTTGGAAAGGGCCACAAACTCGAACAGAATGGGGGTGCCTTAAAAACGTAAACATTGAGCTACCATATGATCCAGCAGGCCCACTCCTCCACCTATAATCTAAGAAGAGAGAATTGGAAAGACACAGGCAGGCAAATCTGCATTGCACATTATTACAATAGCCAAGATATGGAAGTAACCAAAAAGTCCACCAACAGATGGGTGGACAAAGAAGTACTCCTCCATGTACAGATGGAATATTCGCTAGTGAAGAAAATGAAACAATGCCATTTGCAGCGCCATAGATGAGTCTAGACGTAATCACGCCACGTGTAGTCAGTGAGAAAGCAAAATACATATATCCTATGATATCACTTTCAGGAGTTACTTAAAAATTGATACCAATGAAGATATTTCCACAGAGAAAGGCAATCACAGATTCATTAAAAAACTTATGGTTCACCAAATAGAAAGGGATGAGGATTGGATACATTACCATATTGGGGTTAACAGAGATATACAAACCATGTGAAATATATAACCACCAAAGACGTACGGAAGACCAGGAAGAGACTACTCAACATTGTGTCATAACCTACATGGGAAAAGGATGCGAGGAAGAAAAGATACACGTATATGTGTGAAAGACCCACATCTTGCACACCTATAGCAAACAAACCAATGTAATCAAATCTGCCTGGGTAAAAAATAAAAAGTAAATTACAAATATGAACAAGAAGTAATGAGACATAAACTTAAAGGGCTTTTTCCTGGCACGTTCCATTCTAATATACAACCTGGAATACCACTTCCATTAAGGCTCTGTTTCCCTAGTAACCAAATTTGGCAAAGGAGAAATGCTGCCACCTTGTGGCCGTTTCCTGCAAGAGCAGCTTTAAAGTCCCAGCTAATGGTCACTTAACATTCACAAGGACTCAGGGCTGTAAAAGACACTTGCCCTAAAAATTTGTGCTGAAGTAGGGAATGGACAAAAAATTCACAACAGGCAAATGTTTCAAGAAGAGATTATGAAGAGTTAAGTTTTACTCACACTCTTTTTAAAAAAAAGAAAAATGGATAAAAGCTCAACCTCAGGGAGTGTTAGACGCATGCAATCTAATCTACGAAAAGTTTCAACTTACACCAGTCGACTGACCATCAGCAAAAAGTCTACAAACAATAAATGCTGAAGGGGATTTAGAGAACTGTGTACCCTCTACCTTCTGGTGAGACATAAAAGCCAATAATGAGAAAAGAAAGGAGCTGTGTTTAAAAGTAAAAATGGAGGTACCATTCAATCCAGCAGGTGCACCAATGGACCTCTCACCTGAGAAGACAAGAATCGAGAAGACACAGGCCGCAAAAGCTGCAGTGCAGCCTTATTCACAATAGCCAAGACAGTGAAGCAATCAAAATATCCAACAAGAGGTGAATGGATAAAGAAGAAGTGGTCCATGTACACAGTGGAATATTAACCATGGAAAACAACGAACCATTGCTCTCTGAGGCACCACAAAGGAGTCTGGAGATAGTCACGAAACATGAGGTAAGTCGGAAAGCAAAAGACCTATATTCTATGATATCACTTATAGGCGTTATCTAATAACTGACACAGAGGAACATATATCCACAGAGAAAGACACTCACAGACTTAGAAAATAAAACTATGCTCAACTAAAAGGAAAGGTGGGGGGAATGGATAAATTAAGATTAGTGTTACTATATGTATACAAACACATATTATATACATATCTCAAAAATACCGACCATATAGCAAGGGAGGTCTGCGGAACCCTCTGTAACATTTTACATGGGAAGAGGATCTGTACTTGAATAGACATATATAATGTACAAATGAACCAGAGTGTGTTCACCTAGGACAAACAATATTCTAACCTTTAGCCCAACTAAAACACCTTTAAAAACCAAGAAGAAATAATGAGACATAAACTTATGGGGATTTCTCCACGCACATTCTAATGTAATTTACAACCTAGGAACACGACTTCCAGAAAGGCTCTGCTGCCCTACCACCCAGATTTGGGAATGGAGAAATGCTGCCTCCTTGAGGCCACTTCCCACAACAGCAGCTTTAATCCCATTGCTCTAGGTCACTAAATATTCACAAAACTTGAAGTTCGGGAAATGAGACCTGCTCTCTAAAAAAACTCTTGGGTGGAAAATCGCCCAAAAAATTCAAAAGAGGGCAACCTTCCAAGAAGACAGTTTCAAGAGTTATACTGTACTCCCAATTGTTTCCTTTTTTTAACAGAAAAGAAAACAGCGGAGAAAAATGATGAGTTTTACGAATTTTCAACGACTTACAAACCCAAATTACAAAAACCTGTGAGCTCACAGCAGCCAGAAGGGCCATTAGCATAAATGCTGCAAACAGTAAATGATGAAGCGATTGTGGAGAAATGCGTACCCTCGATTCTAAGGGGGACGTGGTAAGAGCCACTAATGAAAACACAAAGAAGGTGCTTTGAAAAGGGAAACACGGTGCTACCAGTCAGTGAATCACACCCACTGCAGGGCCTATCACCTGAGAAAATGAGAATCAAAAAGTCACAGGCTGGCAATCCTGCACTCCAACAATATTTACCATAGCCAACACTTGGAAGCAATGAAAATGTCCATCAACCGAGGAATGCACAAAGAAGAAGTGGTCCACGTACACAGTGGAAAATTACTCCAATAAAAAATAAAAATTAAATTTAAAAATCCAACACAACTAAGGAGACATCAGCTTGTGTGGGTTTCTCCGGGCACACTCCACTCTAATTTATAACCGAGAAACACCACAGGCCGCAAGGGCTTTTCCCTAGTTACCAGGGTGGGGAACATAGAAAGGCTGCCGCCCTCTGGCAGTTACCTGCAAAAGCAGTTTTAAAGCCTGTGCTAATGGTCATTTCATATGAATAAGTACTGCAGAAGTGTAAATGAAACCTGCCCTCAAAATGTCTTCAGGGAGGTAAAGGCCAAAACGTTTCAAAATGTGACACATACTTTAAGAGAACACTTTGTAGAACTAAGGGGTTGTCACAGCTTGAAAAATAAAAAGGACATGCCTTAAAGCTCAATTTCAACGGATTATGAGGCACATGCAAATTCAACCACAAAGAGGTATCAGCTCACACTTGTCAGAATAACCATCAGCAAGAAAACTACAAACAATAAATGCTGAAGGTGTTGTGGAGAAATGCATACCCTCAACTGCAAGTGGGACATAAGTTGGAAAGGGCCACAAACTCGAACAGAATGGGGGTGCCTTAAAAACGTAAACATTGAGCTACCATATGATCCAGCAGGCCCACTCCTCCACCTATAATCTAAGAAGAGAGAATTGGAAAGACACAGGCAGGCAAATCTGCATTGCACATTATTACAATAGCCAAGATATGGAAGTAACCAAAAAGTCCACCAACAGATGGGTGGACAAAGAAGTACTCCTCCATGTACAGATGGAATATTCGCTAGTGAAGAAAATGAAACAATGCCATTTGCAGCGCCATAGATGAGTCTAGACGTAATCACGCCACGTGTAGTCAGTGAGAAAGCAAAATACATATATCCTACGATATCACTTTCAGGAGTTACTTAAAAATTGATACCAATGAAGATATTTCCACAGAGAAAGGCAATCACAGATTCATTAAAAAACTTATGGTTCACCAAATAGAAAGGGATGAGGATTGGATACATTACCATATTGGGGTTAACAGAGATATACAAACCATGTGAAATATATAACCACCAAAGACGTACGGAAGACCAGGAAGAGACTACTCAACATTGTGTCATAACCTACATGGGAAAAGGATGCGAGGAAGAAAAGATACACGTATATGTGTGAAAGACCCACATCTTGCACACCTATAGCAAACAAACCAATGTAATCAAATCTGCCTGGGTAAAAAATAAAAAGTAAATTACAAATATGAACAAGAAGTAATGAGACATAAACTTAAAGGGCTTTTTCCTGGCACGTTCCATTCTAATATACAACCTGGAATACCACTTCCATTAAGGCTCTGTTTCCCTAGTAACCAAATTTGGCAAAGGAGAAATGCTGCCACCTTGTGGCCGTTTCCTGCAAGAGCAGCTTTAAAGTCCCAGCTAATGGTCACTTAACATTCACAAGGACTCAGGGCTGTAAAAGACACTTGCCCTAAAAATTTGTGCTGAAGTAGGGAATGGACAAAAAATTCACAACAGGCAAATGTTTCAAGAAGAGATTATGAAGAGTTAAGTTTTACTCACACTCTTTTTAAAAAAAAGAAAAATGGATAAAAGCTCAACCTCAGGGAGTGTTAGACGCATGCAATCTAATCTACGAAAAGTTTCAACTTACACCAGTCGACTGACCATCAGCAAAAAGTCTACAAACAATAAATGCTGAAGGGGATTTAGAGAACTGTGTACCCTCTACCTTCTGGTGAGATATAAGAGCCAATAATGAGAAAAGAAAGGAGCTGTGTTTAAAAGTAAAAATGGAGGTACCATTCAATCCAGCAGGTGCACCAATGGACCTCTCACCTGAGAAGACAAGAATCGAGAAGACACAGGCCGCAAAAGCTGCAGTGCAGCCTTATTCACAATAGCCAAGACAGTGAAGCAATCAAAATATCCAACAAGAGGTGAATGGATAAAGAAGAAGTGGTCCATGTACACAGTGGAATATTAACCATGGAAAACAACGAACCATTGCTCTCTGAGGCACCACAAAGAAGTCTGGAGATAGTCACGAAACATGAGGTAAGTCGGAAAGCAAAAGACCTATATTCTATGATATCACTTATAGGCGTTATCTAATAACTGACACAAAGGAACATATATCCACAGAGAAAGACACTCACAGACTTAGAAAATAAAACTATGCTCAACTAAAAGGAAAGGTGGGGGGAATGGATAAATTAAGATTAGTGTTACTATATGTATAAAAACACATATTATATACATATCTCAAAAATACCGACCATATAGCAAGGGAGGTCTGCGGAACCATCTGTAACATTTTACATGGGAAGAGGATCTGTACTTGAATAGACATATATAATGTCCAAATGAACCAGAGTGTGTTCACCTAGGACAAACAATATTCTAACCTTTAGCCCAACTAAAACACCTTTAAAAACCAAGAAGAAATAATGAGACATAAACTTATGGGGGTTTCTCCACGCACATTCTAATGTAATTTACAACCTAGGAACACGACTTCCAGAAAGGCTCTGCTGCCCTACCACCCAGATTTGGGAATGGAGAAATGCTGCCTCCTTGAGGCCACTTCCCACAACAGCAGCTTTAAACCCATTGCTCTAGGTCACTAAATATTCACAAAACTTGAAGTTCGGGAAATGAGACCTGCTCTCTAAAAAAACTCTTGGGTGGAAAATCACCCAAAAAATTCAAAAGAGGGCAACCTTCCAAGAAGACAGTTTCAAGAGTTATACTGTACTCCCAATTGTTTCCTTTTTTTAACAGAAAAGAAAACAGCGGAGAAAAATGATGAGTTTTACGAATTTTCAACGACTTACAAACCCAAATTACAAAAACCTATGAGCTCACAGCAGCCAGAAGGGCCATTAGCATAAATGCTGCAAACAATAAATGATGAAGCGATTGTGGAGAAATGCGTACCCTCGATTCTAAGGGGGACGTGGTAAGAGCCACTAATGAAAACACAAAGAAGGTGCTTTGAAAAGGGAAACACGGTGCTACCAGTCAGTGAATCACACCCACTGCAGGGCCTATCACCTGAGAAAATGAGAATCAAAAAGTCACAGGCTGGCAATCCTGCACTCCAACAATATTTACCATAGCCAACACTTGGAAGCAATGAAAATGTCCATCAACCGAGGAATGCACAAAGAAGAAGTGGTCCACGTACACAGTGGAAAATTACTCCAATAAAAAATAAAAATTAAATTTAAAAATCCAACACAACTAAGGAGACATCAGCTTGTGTGGGTTTCTCCGGGCACACTCCACTCTAATTTATAACCGAGAAACACCACAGGCCGCAAGGGCTTTTCCCTAGTTACCAGGGTGGGGAACATAGAAAGGCTGCCGCCCTCTGGCAGTTACCTGCAAAAGCAGTTTTAAAGCCTGTGCTAATGGTCATTTCATATGAATAAGTACTGCAGAAGTGTAAATGAAACCTGCCCTCAAAATGTCTTCAGGGAGGTAAAGGCCAAAACGTTTCAAAATGTGACACATACTTTAAGAGAACACTTTGTAGAACTAAGGGGTAGTCACAGCTTGAAAAATAAAAAGGACATGCCTTAAAGCTCAATTTCAACGGATTATGAGGCACATGCGAATTCAACCACAAAGAGGTATCAGCTCACACTTGTCAGAATAACCATCAGCAAGAAAACTACAAACAATAAATGCTGAAGGTGTTGTGGAGAAATGCATACCCTCAACTGCAAGTGGGACATAAGTTGGAAAGGGCCACAAACTCGAACAGAATGGGGGTGCCTTAAAAACGTAAACATTGAGCTACCATATGATCCAGCAGGCCCACTCCTCCACCTATAATCTAAGAAGAGAGAATTGGAAAGACACAGGCAGGCAAATCTGCATTGCACATTATTACAATAGCCAAGATATGGAAGTAACCAAAAAGTCCACCAACAGATGGGTGGACAAAGAAGTACTCCTCCATGTACAGATGGAATATTCGCTAGTGAAGAAAATGAAACAATGCCATTTGCAGCGCCATAGATGAGTCTAGACGTAATCACGCCACGTGTAGTCAGTGAGAAAGCAAAATACATATATCCTATGATATCACTTTCAGGAGTTACTTAAAAATTGATACCAATGAAGATATTTCCACAGAGAAAGGCAATCACAGATTCATTAAAAAACTTATGGTTCACCAAATAGAAAGGGATGAGGATTGGATACATTACCATATTGGGGTTAACAGAGATATACAAACCATGTGAAATATATAACCACCAAAGACGTACGGAAGACCAGGAAGAGACTACTCAACATTGTGTCATAACCTACATGGGAAAAGGATGCGAGGAAGAAAAGATACACGTATATGTGTGAAAGACCCACATCTTGCACACCTATAGCAAACAAACCAATGTAATCAAATCTGCCTGGGTAAAAAATAAAAAGTAAATTACAAATATGAACAAGAAGTAATGAGACATAAACTTAAAGGGCTTTTTCCTGGCACGTTCCATTCTAATATACAACCTGGAATACCACTTCCATTAAGGCTCTGTTTCCCTAGTAACCAAATTTGGCAAAGGAGAAATGCTGCCACCTTGTGGCCGTTTCCTGCAAGAGCAGCTTTAAAGTCCCAGCTAATGGTCACTTAACATTCACAAGGACTCAGGGCTGTAAAAGACACTTGCCCTAAAAATTTGTGCTGAAGTAGGGAATGGACAAAAAATTCACAACAGGCAAATGTTTCAAGAAGAGATTATGAAGAGTTAAGTTTTACTCACACTCTTTTTAAAAAAAAGAAAAATGGATAAAAGCTCAACCTCAGGGAGTGTTAGACGCATGCAATCTAATCTACGAAAAGTTTCAACTTACACCAGTCGACTGACCATCAGCAAAAAGTCTACAAACAATAAATGCTGAAGGGGATTTAGAGAACTGTGTACCCTCTACCTTGTGGTGAGACATAAGAGCCAATAATGAGAAAAGAAAGGAGCTGTGTTTAAAAGTAAAAATGGAGGTACCATTCAATCCAGCAGGTGCACCAATGGACCTCTCACCTGAGAAGACAAGAATCGAGAAGACACAGGCCGCAAAAGCTTCAGTGCAGCCTTATTCACAATAGCCAAGACAGTGAAGCAATCAAAATATCCAACAAGAGGTGAATGGATAAAGAAGAAGTGGTCCATGTACACAGTGGAATATTAACCATGGAAAACAACGAACCATTGCTCTCTGAGGCACCACAAAGGAGTCTGGAGATAGTCACGAAACATGAGGTAAGTCGGAAAGCAAAAGACCTATATTCTATGATATCACTTATAGGCGTTATCTAATAACTGACACAAATGAACATATATCCACAGAGAAAGACACTCACAGACTTAGAAAATAAAACTATGCTCAACTAAAAGGAAAGGTGGGGGGAATGGATAAATTAAGATTAGTGTTACTATATGTATACAAACACATATTATATACATATCTCAAAAATACCGACCATATAGCAAGGGAGGTCTGCGGAACCCTCTGTAACATTTTACATGGGAAGAGGATCTGTACTTGAATAGACATATATAATGTACAAATGAACCAGAGTGTGTTCACCTAGGACAAACAATATTCTAACCTTTAGCCCAATTAAAACACCTTTAAAAACCAAGAAGAAATAATGAGACATAAACTTATGGGGGTTTCTCCACGCACATTCTAATGTAATTTACAACCTAGGAACACGACTTCCAGAAAGGCTCTGCTGCCCTACCACCCAGATTTGGGAATGGAGAAATGCTGCCTCCTTGAGGCCACTTCCCACAACAGCAGCTTTAAACCCATTGCTCTAGGTCACTAAATATTCACAAAACTTGAAGTTCGGGAAATGAGACCTGCTCTCTAAAAAAACTCTTGGGTGGAAAATCGCCCAAAAAATTCAAAAGAGGGCAACCTTCCAAGAAGACAGTTTCAAGAGTTATACTGTACTCCCAATTGTTTCCTTTTTTTAACAGAAAAGAAAACAGCGGAGAAAAATGATGAGTTTTACGAATTTTCAACGACTTACAAACCCAAATTACAAAAACCTATGAGCTCACAGCAGCCAGAAGGGCCATTAGCATAAATGCTGCAAACAATAAATGATGAAGCGATTGTGGAGAAATGCGTACCCTCGATTCTAAGGGGGACGTGGTAAGAGCCACTAATGAAAACACAAAGAAGGTGCTTTGAAAAGGGAAACACGGTGCTACCAGTCAGTGAATCACACCCACTGCAGGGCCTATCACCTGAGAAAATGAGAATCAAAAAGTCACAGGCTGGCAATCCTGCACTCCAACAATATTTACCATAGCCAACACTTGGAAGCAATGAAAATGTCCATCAACCGAGGAATGCACAAAGAAGAAGTGGTCCACGTACACAGTGGAAAATTACTCCAATAAAAAATAAAAATTAAATTTAAAAATCCAACACAACTAAGGAGACATCAGCTTGTGTGGGTTTCTCCGGGCACACTCCACTCTAATTTATAACCGAGAAACACCACAGGCCGCAAGGGCTTTTCCCTAGTTACCAGGGTGGGGAACATAGAAAGCCTGCCGCCCTCTGGCAGTTACCTGCAAAAGCAGTTTTAAAGCCTGTGCTAATGGTCATTTCATATGAATAAGTACTGCAGAAGTGTAAATGAAACCTGCCCTCAAAATGTCTTCAGGGAGGTAAAGGCCAAAACGTTTCAAAATGTGACACATACTTTAAGAGAACACTTTGTAGAACTAAGGGGTAGTCACAGCTTGAAAAATAAAAAGGACATGCCTTAAAGCTCAATTTCAACGGATTATGAGGCACATGCGAATTCAACCACAAAGAGGTATCAGCTCACACTTGTCAGAATAACCATCAGCAAGAAAACTACAAACAATAAATGCTGAAGGTGTTGTGGAGAAATGCATACCCTCAACTTCAAGTGGGACATAAGTTGGAAAGGGCCACAAACTCGAACAGAATGGGGGTGCCTTAAAAACGTAAACATTGAGCTACCATATGATCCAGCAGGCCCACTCCTCCACCTATAATCTAAGAAGAGAGAATTGGAAAGACACAGGCAGGCAAATCTGCATTGCACATTATTACAATAGCCAAGATATGGAAGTAACCAAAAAGTCCACCAACAGATGGGTGGACAAAGAAGTACTCCTCCATGTACAGATGGAATATTCGCTAGTGAAGAAAATGAAACAATGCCATTTGCAGCGCCATAGATGAGTCTAGACGTAATCACGCCACGTGTAGTCAGTGAGAAAGCAAAATACATATATCCTATGATATCACTTTCAGGAGTTACTTAAAAATTGATACCAATGAAGATATTTCCACAGAGAAAGGCAATCACAGATTCATTAAAAAACTTATGGTTCACCAAATAGAAAGGGATGAGGATTGGATACATTACCATATTGGGGTTAACAGAGATATACAAACCATGTGAAATATATAACCACCAAAGACGTACGGAAGACCAGGAAGAGACTACTCAACATTGTGTCATAACCTACATGGGAAAAGGATGCGAGGAAGAAAAGATACACGTATATGTGTGAAAGACCCACATCTTGCACACCTATAGCAAACAAACCAATGTAATCAAATCTGCCTGGGTAAAAAATAAAAAGTAAATTACAAATATGAACAAGAAGTAATGAGACATAAACTTAAAGGGCTTTTTCCTGGCACGTTCCATTCTAATATACAACCTGGAATACCACTTCCATTAAGGCTCTGTTTCCCTAGTAACCAAATTTGGCAAAGGAGAAATGCTGCCACCTTGTGGCCGTTTCCTGCAAGAGCAGCTTTAAAGTCCCAGCTAATGGTCACTTAACATTCACAAGGACTCAGGGCTGTAAAAGACACTTGCCCTAAAAATTTGTGCTGAAGTAGGGAATGGACAAAAAATTCACAACAGGCAAATGTTTCAAGAAGAGATTATGAAGAGTTAAGTTTTACTCACACTCTTTTTAAAAAAAAGAAAAATGGATAAAAGCTCAACCTCAGGGAGTGTTAGACGCATGCAATCTAATCTACGAAAAGTTTCAACTTACACCAGTCGACTGACCATCAGCAAAAAGTCTACAAACAATAAATGCTGAAGGGGATTTAGAGAACTGTGTACCCTCTACCTTCTGGTGAGACATAAAAGCCAATAATGAGAAAAGAAAGGAGCTGTGTTTAAAAGTAAAAATGGAGGTACCATTCAATCCAGCAGGTGCACCAATGGACCTCTCACCTGAGAAGACAAGAATCGAGAAGACACAGGCCGCAAAAGCTGCAGTGCAGCCTTATTCACAATAGCCAAGACAGTGAAGCAATCAAAATATCCAACAAGAGGTGAATGGATAAAGAAGAAGTGGTCCATGTACACAGTGGAATATTAACCATGGAAAACAACGAACCATTGCTCTCTGAGGCACCACAAAGGAGTCTGGAGATAGTCACGAAACATGAGGTAAGTCGGAAAGCAAAAGACCTATATTCTATGATATCACTTATAGGCGTTATCTAATAACTGACACAAATGAACATATATCCACAGAGAAAGACACTCACAGACTTAGAAAATAAAACTATGCTCAACTAAAAGGAAAGGTGGGGGGAATGGATAAATTAAGATTAGTGTTACTATATGTATAAAAACACATATTATATACATATCTCAAAAATACCGACCATATAGCAAGGGAGGTCTGCGGAACCCTCTGTAACATTTTACATGGGAAGAGGATCTGTACTTGAATAGACATATATAATGTACAAATGAACCAGAGTGTGTTCACCTAGGACAAACAATATTCTAACCTTTAGCCCAATTAAAACACCTTTAAAAACCAAGAAGAAATAATGAGACATAAACTTATGGGGGTTTCTCCACGCACATTCTAATGTAATTTACAACCTAGGAACACGACTTCCAGAAAGGCTCTGCTGCCCTACCACCCAGATTTGGGAATGGAGAAATGCTGCCTCCTTGAGGCCACTTCCCACAACAGCAGCTTTAAACCCATTGCTCTAGGTCACTAAATATTCACAAAACTTGAAGTTCGGGAAATGAGACCTGCTCTCTAAAAAAACTCTTGGGTGGAAAATCGCCCAAAAAATTCAAAAGAGGGCAACCTTCCAAGAAGACAGTTTCAAGAGTTATACTGTACTCCCAATTGTTTCCTTTTTTTAACAGAAAAGAAAACAGCGGAGAAAAATGATGAGTTTTACGAATTTTCAACGACTTACAAACCCAAATTACAAAAACCTATGAGCTCACAGCAGCCAGAAGGGCCATTAGCATAAATGCTGCAAACAATAAATGATGAAGCGATTGTGGAGAAATGCGTACCCTCGATTCTAAGGGGGACGTGGTAAGAGCCACTAATGAAAACACAAAGAAGGTGCTTTGAAAAGGGAAACACGGTGCTACCAGTCAGTGAATCACACCCACTGCAGGGCCTATCACCTGAGAAAATGAGAATCAAAAAGTCACAGGCTGGCAATCCTGCACTCCAACAATATTTACCATAGCCAACACTTGGAAGCAATGAAAATGTCCATCAACCGAGGAATGCACAAAGAAGAAGTGGTCCACGTACACAGTGGAAAATTACTCCAATAAAAAATAAAAATTAAATTTAAAAATCCAACACAACTAAGGAGACATCAGCTTGTGTGGGTTTCTCCGGGCACACTCCACTCTAATTTATAACCGAGAAACACCACAGGCCGCAAGGGCTTTTCCCTAGTTACCAGGGTGGGGAACATAGAAAGCCTGCCGCCCTCTGGCAGTTACCTGCAAAAGCAGTTTTAAAGCCTGTGCTAATGGTCATTTCATATGAATAAGTACTGCAGAAGTGTAAATGAAACCTGCCCTCAAAATGTCTTCAGGGAGGTAAAGGCCAAAACGTTTCAAAATGTGACACATACTTTAAGAGAACACTTTGTAGAACTAAGGGGTAGTCACAGCTTGAAAAATAAAAAGGACATGCCTTAAAGCTCAATTTCAACGGATTATGAGGCACATGCGAATTCAACCACAAAGAGGTATCAGCTCACACTTGTCAGAATAACCATCAGCAAGAAAACTACAAACAATAAATGCTGAAGGTGTTGTGGAGAAATGCATACCCTCAACTTCAAGTGGGACATAAGTTGGAAAGGGCCACAAACTCGAACAGAATGGGGGTGCCTTAAAAACGTAAACATTGAGCTACCATATGATCCAGCAGGCCCACTCCTCCACCTATAATCTAAGAAGAGAGAATTGGAAAGACACAGGCAGGCAAATCTGCATTGCACATTATTACAATAGCCAAGATATGGAAGTAACCAAAAAGTCCACCAACAGATGGGTGGACAAAGAAGTACTCCTCCATGTACAGATGGAATATTCGCTAGTGAAGAAAATGAAACAATGCCATTTGCAGCGCCATAGATGAGTCTAGACGTAATCACGCCACGTGTAGTCAGTGAGAAAGCAAAATACATATATCCTATGATATCACTTTCAGGAGTTACTTAAAAATTGATACCAATGAAGATATTTCCACAGAGAAAGGCAATCACAGATTCATTAAAAAACTTATGGTTCACCAAATAGAAAGGGATGAGGATTGGATACATTACCATATTGGGGTTAACAGAGATATACAAACCATGTGAAATATATAACCACCAAAGACGTACGGAAGACCAGGAAGAGACTACTCAACATTGTGTCATAACCTACATGGGAAAAGGATGCGAGGAAGAAAAGATACACGTATATGTGTGAAAGACCCACATCTTGCACACCTATAGCAAACAAACCAATGTAATCAAATCTGCCTGGGTAAAAAATAAAAAGTAAATTACAAATATGAACAAGAAGTAATGAGACATAAACTTAAAGGGCTTTTTCCTGGCACGTTCCATTCTAATATACAACCTGGAATACCACTTCCATTAAGGCTCTGTTTCCCTAGTAACCAAATTTGGCAAAGGAGAAATGCTGCCACCTTGTGGCCGTTTCCTGCAAGAGCAGCTTTAAAGTCCCAGCTAATGGTCACTTAACATTCACAAGGACTCAGGGCTGTAAAAGACACTTGCCCTAAAAATTTGTGCTGAAGTAGGGAATGGACAAAAAATTCACAACAGGCAAATGTTTCAAGAAGAGATTATGAAGAGTTAAGTTTTACTCACACTCTTTTTAAAAAAAAGAAAAATGGATAAAAGCTCAACCTCAGGGAGTGTTAGACGCATGCAATCTAATCTACGAAAAGTTTCAACTTACACCAGTCGACTGACCATCAGCAAAAAGTCTACAAACAATAAATGCTGAAGGGGATTTAGAGAACTGTGTACCCTCTACCTTCTGGTGAGATATAAGAGCCAATAATGAGAAAAGAAAGGAGCTGTGTTTAAAAGTAAAAATGGAGGTACCATTCAATCCAGCAGGTGCACCAATGGACCTCTCACCTGAGAAGACAAGAATCGAGAAGACACAGGCCGCAAAAGCTGCAGTGCAGCCTTATTCACAATAGCCAAGAGAGTGAAGCAATCAAAATATCCAACAAGAGGTGAATGGATAAAGAAGAAGTGGTCCATGTACACAGTGGAATATTAACCATGGAAAACAACGAACCATTGCTCTCTGAGGCACCACAAAGAAGTCTGGAGATAGTCACGAAACATGAGGTAAGTCGGAAAGCAAAAGACCTATATTCTATGATATCACTTATAGGCGTTATCTAATAACTGACACAAAGGAACATATATCCACAGAGAAAGACACTCACAGACTTAGAAAATAAAACTATGCTCAACTAAAAGGAAAGGTGGGGGGAATGGATAAATTAAGATTAGTGTTACTATATGTATAAAAACACATATTATATACATATCTCAAAAATACCGACCATATAGCAAGGGAGGTCTGCGGAACCATCTGTAACATTTTACATGGGAAGAGGATCTGTACTTGAATAGACATATATAATGTCCAAATGAACCAGAGTGTGTTCACCTAGGACAAACAATATTCTAACCTTTAGCCCAACTAAAACACCTTTAAAAACCAAGAAGAAATAATGAGACATAAACTTATGGGGGTTTCTCCACGCACATTCTAATGTAATTTACAACCTAGGAACACGACTTCCAGAAAGGCTCTGCTGCCCTACCACCCAGATTTGGGAATGGAGAAATGCTGCCTCCTTGAGGCCACTTCCCACAACAGCAGCTTTAAACCCATTGCTCTAGGTCACTAAATATTCACAAAACTTGAAGTTCGGGAAATGAGACCTGCTCTCTAAAAAAACTCTTGGGTGGAAAATCACCCAAAAAATTCAAAAGAGGGCAACCTTCCAAGAAGACAGTTTCAAGAGTTATACTGTACTCCCAATTGTTTCCTTTTTTTAACAGAAAAGAAAACAGCGGAGAAAAATGATGAGTTTTACGAATTTTCAACGACTTACAAACCCAAATTACAAAAACCTATGAGCTCACAGCAGCCAGAAGGGCCATTAGCATAAATGCTGCAAACAATAAATGATGAAGCGATTGTGGAGAAATGCGTACCCTCGATTCTAAGGGGGACGTGGTAAGAGCCACTAATGAAAACACAAAGAAGGTGCTTTGAAAAGGGAAACACGGTGCTACCAGTCAGTGAATCACACCCACTGCAGGGCCTATCACCTGAGAAAATGAGAATCAAAAAGTCACAGGCTGGCAATCCTGCACTCCAACAATATTTACCATAGCCAACACTTGGAAGCAATGAAAATGTCCATCAACCGAGGAATGCACAAAGAAGAAGTGGTCCACGTACACAGTGGAAAATTACTCCAATAAAAAATAAAAATTAAATTTAAAAATCCAACACAACTAAGGAGACATCAGCTTGTGTGGGTTTCTCCGGGCACACTCCACTCTAATTTATAACTGAGAAACACCACAGGCCGCAAGGGCTTTTCCCTAGTTACCAGGGTGGGGAACATAGAAAGGCTGCCGCCCTCTGGCAGTTACCTGCAAAAGCAGTTTTAAAGCCTGTGCTAATGGTCATTTCATATGAATAAGTACTGCAGAAGTGTAAATGAAACCTGCCCTCAAAATGTCTTCAGGGAGGTAAAGGCCAAAACGTTTCAAAATGTGACACATACTTTAAGAGAACACTTTGTAGAACTAAGGGGTAGTCACAGCTTGAAAAATAAAAAGGACATGCCTTAAAGCTCAATTTCAACGGATTATGAGGCACATGCGAATTCAACCACAAAGAGGTATCAGCTCACACTTGTCAGAATAACCATCAGCAAGAAAACTACAAACAATAAATGCTGAAGGTGTTGTGGAGAAATGCATACCCTCAACTGCAAGTGGGACATAAGTTGGAAAGGGCCACAAACTCGAACAGAATGGGGGTGCCTTAAAAACGTAAACATTGAGCTACCATATGATCCAGCAGGCCCACTCCTCCACCTATAATCTAAGAAGAGAGAATTGGAAAGACACAGGCAGGCAAATCTGCATTGCACATTATTACAATAGCCAAGATATGGAAGTAACCAAAAAGTCCACCAACAGATGGGTGGACAAAGAAGTACTCCTCCATGTACAGATGGAATATTCGCTAGTGAAGAAAATGAAACAATGCCATTTGCAGCGCCATAGATGAGTCTAGACGTAATCACGCCACGTGTAGTCAGTGAGAAAGCAAAATACATATATCCTACGATATCACTTTCAGGAGTTACTTAAAAATTGATACCAATGAAGATATTTCCACAGAGAAAGGCAATCACAGATTCATTAAAAAACTTATGGTTCACCAAATAGAAAGGGATGAGGATTGGATACATTACCATATTGGGGTTAACAGAGATATACAAACCATGTGAAATATATAACCACCAAAGACGTACGGAAGACCAGGAAGAGACTACTCAACATTGTGTCATAACCTACATGGGAAAAGGATGCGAGGAAGAAAAGATACACGTATATGTGTGAAAGACCCACATCTTGCACACCTATAGCAAACAAACCAATGTAATCAAATCTGCCTGGGTAAAAAATAAAAAGTAAATTACAAATATGAACAAGAAGTAATGAGACATAAACTTAAAGGGCTTTTTCCTGGCACGTTCCATTCTAATATACAACCTGGAATACCACTTCCATTAAGGCTCTGTTTCCCTAGTAACCAAATTTGGCAAAGGAGAAATGCTGCCACCTTGTGGCCGTTTCCTGCAAGAGCAGCTTTAAAGTCCCAGCTAATGGTCACTTAACATTCACAAGGACTCAGGGCTGTAAAAGACACTTGCCCTAAAAATTTGTGCTGAAGTAGGGAATGGACAAAAAATTCACAACAGGCAAATGTTTCAAGAAGAGATTATGAAGAGTTAAGTTTTACTCACACTCTTTTTAAAAAAAAGAAAAATGGATAAAAGCTCAACCTCAGGGAGTGTTAGACGCATGCAATCTAATCTACGAAAAGTTTCAACTTACACCAGTCGACTGACCATCAGCAAAAAGTCTACAAACAATAAATGCTGAAGGGGATTTAGAGAACTGTGTACCCTCTACCTTCTGGTGAGACATAAAAGCCAATAATGAGAAAAGAAAGGAGCTGTGTTTAAAAGTAAAAATGGAGGTACCATTCAATCCAGCAGGTGCACCAATGGACCTCTCACCTGAGAAGACAAGAATCGAGAAGACACAGGCCGCAAAAGCTGCAGTGCAGCCTTATTCACAATAGCCAAGACAGTGAAGCAATCAAAATATCCAACAAGAGGTGAATGGATAAAGAAGAAGTGGTCCATGTACACAGTGGAATATTAACCATGGAAAACAACGAACCATTGCTCTCTGAGGCACCACAAAGGAGTCTGGAGATAGTCACGAAACATGATGTAAGTCGGAAAGCAAAAGACCTATATTCTATGATATCACTTATAGGCGTTATCTAATAACTGACACAAATGAACATATATCCACAGAGAAAGACACTCACAGACTTAGAAAATAAAACTATGCTCAACTAAAAGGAAAGGTGGGGGGAATGGATAAATTAAGATTAGTGTTACTATATGTATAAAAACACATATTATATACATATCTCAAAAATACCGACCATATAGCAAGGGAGGTCTGCGGAACCCTCTGTAACATTTTACATGGGAAGAGGATCTGTACTTGAATAGACATATATAATGTACAAATGAACCAGAGTGTGTTCACCTAGGACAAACAATATTCTAACCTTTAGCCCAATTAAAACACCTTTAAAAACCAAGAAGAAATAATGAGACATAAACTTATGGGGGTTTCTCCACGCACATTCTAATGTAATTTACAACCTAGGAACACGACTTCCAGAAAGGCTCTGCTGCCCTACCACCCAGATTTGGGAATGGAGAAATGCTGCCTCCTTGAGGCCACTTCCCACAACAGCAGCTTTAAACCCATTGCTCTAGGTCACTAAATATTCACAAAACTTGAAGTTCGGGAAATGAGACCTGCTCTCTAAAAAAACTCTTGGGTGGAAAATCGCCCAAAAAATTCAAAAGCGGGCAACCTTCCAAGAAGACAGTTTCAAGAGTTATACTGTACTCCCAATTCTTTCCTTTTTTTAACAGAAAAGAAAACAGCGGAGAAAAATGATGAGTTTTACGAATTTTCAACGACTTACAAACCCAAATTACAAAAACCTATGAGCTCACAGCAGCCAGAAGGGCCATTAGCATAAATGCTGCAAACAATAAATGATGAAGCGATTGTGGAGAAATGCGTACCCTCGATTCTAAGGGGGACGTGGTAAGAGCCACTAATGAAAACACAAAGAAGGTGCTTTGAAAAGGGAAACACGGTGCTACCAGTCAGTGAATCACACCCACTGCAGGGCCTATCACCTGAGAAAATGAGAATCAAAAAGTCACAGGCTGGCAATCCTGCACTCCAACAATATTTACCATAGCCAACACTTGGAAGCAATGAAAATGTCCATCAACCGAGGAATGCACAAAGAAGAAGTGGTCCACGTACACAGTGGAAAATTACTCCAATAAAAAATAAAAATTAAATTTAAAAATCCAACACAACTAAGGAGACATCAGCTTGTGTGGGTTTCTCCGGGCACACTGCACTCTAATTTATAACCGAGAAACACCACAGGCCGCAAGGGCTTTTCCCTAGTTACCAGGGTGGGGAACATAGAAAGGCTGCCGCCCTCTGGCAGTTACCTGCAAAAGCAGTTTTAAAGCCTGTGCTAATGGTCATTTCATATGAATAAGTACTGCAGAAGTGTAAATGAAACCTGCCCTCAAAATGTCTTCAGGGAGGTAAAGGCCAAAACGTTTCAAAATGTGACACATACTTTAAGAGAACACTTTGAAGAACTAAGGGGTAATCACAGCTTGAAAAATAAAAAGGACATGCCTTAAAGCTCAATTTCAACGGATTATGAGGCACATGCGAATTCAACCACAAAGAGGTATCAGCTCACACTTGTCAGAATAACCATCAGCAAGAAAACTACAAACACTAAATGCTGAAGGTGTTGTGGAGAAATGCATACCCTCAACTGCAAGTGGGACATAAGTTGGAAAGGGCCACAAACTCGAACAGAATGGGGGTGCCTTAAAAACGTAAACATTGAGTTACCATATGATCCAGCAGGCCCACTCCTCCACCTATAATCTAAGAAGAGAGAATTGGAAAGACACAGGCAGGCAAATCTGCATTGCACAGTATTACAATAGCCAAGATATGGAACTAACCAAAAAGTCCACCAACAGATGGGTGGACAAAGAAGTACTCCTCCATGTACAGATGGAATATTCGCTAGTGAAGAAAATGAAACAATGCCATTTGCAGCGCCATAGATGAGTCTAGACGTAATCACGCCACGTGTAGTCAGTGAGTAAGCAAAATACATATATCCTATGATATCACTTTCAGGAGTTACTTAAAAATTGATACCAATGAAGATATTTCCACAGAGAAAGGCAATCACAGATTCATTAAAAAACTTATGGTTCACCAAATAGAAAGGGATGAGGATTGGATACATTACCATATTGGGGTTAACAGAGATATACAAACCATGTGAAATATATAACCACCAAAGACGTACGGAAGACCAGGAAGAGACTACTCAACATTGTGTCATAACCTACATGGGAAAAGGATGCGAGGAAGAAAAGATACACGTATACGTGTGAAAGACCCACATCTTGCACACCTATAGCAAACAAACCAATGTAATCAAATCTGCCTGGGTAAAAAATAAAAAGTAAATTACAAATATGAACAAGAAGTAATGAGACATAAACTTAAAGGGCTTTTTCCTGGCACGTTCCATTCTAATATACAACCTAGAATACCACTTCCATTAAGGCTCTGTTTCCCTAGTAACCAAATTTGGCAAAGGAGAAATGCTGCCACCTTGTGGCCGTTTCCTGCAAGAGCAGCTTTAAAGTCCCAGCTAATGGTCACTTAACATTCACAAGGACTCAGGGCTGTAAAAGACACTTGCCCTAAAAATTTGTGCTGAAGTAGGGAATGGACAAAAAATTCACAACAGGCAAATGTTTCAAGAAGAGATTATGAAGAGTTAAGTTTTACTCACACTCTTTTTAAAAAAAAGAAAAATGGATAAAAGCTCAACCTCAGGGAGTGTTAGACGCATGCAATCTAATCTACGAAAAGTTTCAACTTACACCAGTCGACTGACCATCAGCAAAAAGTCTACAAACAATAAATGCTGAAGGGGATTTAGAGAACTGTGTACCCTCTACCTTCTGGTGAGACATAAAAGCCAATAATGAGAAAAGAAAGGAGCTGTGTTTAAAAGTAAAAATGGAGGTACCATTCAATCCAGCAGGTGCACCAATGGACCTCTCACCTGAGAAGACAAGAATCGAGAAGACACAGGCCGCAAAAGCTGCAGTGCAGCCTTATTCACAATAGCCAAGACAGTGAAGCAATCAAAATATACAACAAGAGGTGAATGGATAAAGAAGAAGTGGTCCATGTACACAGTGGAATATTAACCATGGAAAACAACGAACCATTGCTCTCTGAGGCACCACAAAGGAGTCTGGAGATAGTCACGAAACATGAGGTAAGTCAGAAAGCAAAAGACCTATATTCTATGATATCACTTATAGGCGTTATCTAATAACTGACACAAATGAACATATATCCACAGAGAAAGACACTCACAGACTTATAAAATAAAACTCTGCTCAACTAAAAGGAAAGGTGGGGGGAATGGATAAATTAAGATTAGTGTTACTATATGTATACAAACACATATTATATACATATCTCAAAAATACCGACCATATAGCAAGGGAGGTCTGCGGAACACTCTGTAACATTTTACATGGGAAGAGGATCTGTACTTGAATAGACATATACAATGTACAAATGAACCAGAGTGTGTTCACCTAGGACAAACAATATTCTAACCTTTAGCCCAATTAAAACACCTTTAAAAACCAAGAAGAAATAATGAGACATAAACTTATGGGGGTTTCTCCACGCACATTCTAATGTAATTTACAACCTAGGAACACGACTTCCAGAAAGGCTCTGCTGCCCTACCACCCAGATTTGGGAATGGAGAAATGCTGCCTCCTTGAGGCCACTTCCCACAACAGCAGCTTTAAACCCATTGCTCTAGGTCACTAAATATTCACAAAACTTAAAGTTCGGGAAATGAGACCTGCTCTCTAAAAAAACTCTTGGGTGGAAAATCGCCCAAAAAATTCAAAAGCGGGCAACCTTCCAAGAAGACAGTTTCAAGAGTTATACTGTACTCCCAATTGTTTCCTTTTTTTAACAGAAAAGAAAACAGCGGAGAAAAATGATGAGTTTTACGAATTTTCAACGACTTACAAACCCAAATTACAAAAACCTATGAGCTCACAGCAGCCAGAAGGGCCATTAGCATAAATGCTGCAAACAATAAATGATGAAGCGATTGTGGAGAAATGCGTACCCTCGATTCTAAGGGGGACGTGGTAAGAGCCACTAATGAAAACACAAAGAAGGTGCTTTGAAAAGGGAAACACGGTGCTACCAGTCAGTGAATCACACCCACTGCAGGGCCTATCACCTGAGAAAATGAGAATCAAAAAGTCACAGGCTGGCAATCCTGCACTCCAACAATATTTACCATAGCCAACACTTGGAAGCAATGAAAATGTCCATCAACCGAGGAATGCACAAAGAAGAAGTGGTCCACGTACACAGTGGAAAATTACTCCAATAAAAAATAAAAATTAAATTTAAAAATCCAACACAACTAAGGAGACATCAGCTTGTGTGGGTTTCTCCGGGCACACTCCACTCTAATTTATAACCGAGAAACACCACAGGCCGCAAGGGCTTTTCCCTAGTTACCAGGGTGGGGAACATAGAAAGGCTGCCGCCCTCTGGCAGTTACCTGCAAAAGCAGTTTTAAAGCCTGTGCTAATGGTCATTTCATATGAATAAGTACTGCAGAAGTGTAAATGAAACCTGCCCTCAAAATGTCTTCAGGGAGGTAAAGGCCAAAACGTTTCAAAATGTGACACATACTTTAAGAGAACACTTTGAAGAACTAAGGGGTAATCACAGCTTGAAAAATAAAAAGGACATGCCTTAAAGCTCAATTTCAACGGATTATGAGGCACATGCGAATTCAACCACAAAGAGGTATCAGCTCACACTTGTCAGAATAACCATCAGCAAGAAAACTACAAACAATAAATGCTGAAGGTGTTGTGGAGAAATGCATACCCTCAACTGCAAGTGGGACATAAGTTGGAAAGGGCCACAAACTCGAACAGAATGGGGGTGCCTTAAAAACGTAAACATTGAGCTACCATATGATCCAGCAGGCCCACTCCTCCACCTATAATCTAAGAAGAGAGAATTGGAAAGACACAGGCAGGCAAATCTGCATTGCACAGTATTACAATAGCCAAGATATGGAACTAACCAAAAAGTCCACCAACAGATGGGTGGACAAAGAAGTACTCCTCCATGTACAGATGGAATATTCGCTAGTGAAGAAAATGAAACAATGCCATTTGCAGCGCCATAGATGAGTCTAGACGTAATCACGCCACGTGTAGTCAGTGAGTAAGCAAAATACATATATCCTATGATATCACTTTCAGGAGTTACTTAAAAATTGATACCAATGAAGATATTTCCACAGAGAAAGGCAATCACAGACTCATTAAAAAACTTATGGTTCACCAAATAGAAAGGGATGAGGATTGGATACATTACCATATTGGGGTTAACAGAGATATACAAACCATGTGAAATATATAACCACCAAAGACGTACGGAAGACCAGGAAGAGACTACTCAACATTGTGTCATAACCTACATGGGAAAAGGATGCGAGGAAGAAAACATACACGTATATGTGTGAAAGACCCACATCTTGCACACCTATAGCAAACAAACCAATGTAATCAAATCTGCCTGGGTAAAAAATAAAAAGTAAATTACAAATATGAACAAGAAGTAATGAGACATAAACTTAAAGGGCTTTTTCCTGGCACGTTCCATTCTAATATACAACCTAGAATACCACTTCCATTAAGGCTCTGTTTCCCTAGTAACCAAATTTGGCAAAGGAGAAATGCTGCCACCTTGTGGCCGTTTCCTGCAAGAGCAGCTTTAAAGTCCCAGCTAATGGTCACTTAACATTCACAAGGACTCAGGGCTGTAAAAGACACTTGCCCTAAAAATTTGTGCTGAAGTAGGGAATGGACAAAAAATTCACAACAGGCAAATGTTTCAAGAAGAGATTATGAAGAGTTAAGTTTTACTCACACTCTTTTTAAAAAAAAGAAAAATGGATAAAAGCTCAACCTCAGGGAGTGTTAGACGCATGCAATCTAATCTACGAAAAGTTTCAACTTACACCAGTCGACTGACCATCAGCAAAAAGTCTACAAACAATAAATGCTGAAGGGGATTTAGAGAACTGTGTACCCTCTACCTTCTGGTGAGACATAAAAGCCAATAATGAGAAAAGAAAGGAGCTGTGTTTAAAAGTAAAAATGGAGGTACCATTCAATCCAGCAGGTGCACCAATGGACCTCTCACCTGAGAAGACAAGAATCGAGAAGACACAGGCCGCAAAAGCTGCAGTGCAGCCTTATTCACAATAGCCAAGACAGTGAAGCAATCAAAATATACAACAAGAGGTGAATGGATAAAGAAGAAGTGGTCCATGTACACAGTGGAATATTAACCATGGAAAACAACGAACCATTGCTCTCTGAGGCACCACAAAGGAGTCTGGAGATAGTCACGAAACATGAGGTAAGTCAGAAAGCAAAAGACCTATATTCTATGATATCACTTATAGGCGTTATCTAATAACTGACACAAATGAACATATATCCACAGAGAAAGACACTCACAGACTTAGAAAATAAAACTATGCTCAACTAAAAGGAAAGGTGGGGGGAATGGATAAATTAAGATTAGTGTTACTATATGTATACAAACACATATTATATACATATCTCAAAAATACCGACCATATAGCAAGGGAGGTCTGCGGAACACTCTGTAACATTTTACATGGGAAGAGGATCTGTACTTGAATAGACATATACAATGTACAAATGAACCAGAGTGTGTTCACCTAGGACAAACAATATTCTAACCTTTAGCCCAATTAAAACACCTTTAAAAACCAAGAAGAAATAATGAGACATAAACTTATGGGGGTTTCTCCACGCACATTCTAATGTAATTTACAACCTAGGAACACGACTTCCAGAAAGGCTCTGCTGCCCTACCACCCAGATTTGGGAATGGAGAAATGCTGCCTCCTTGAGGCCACTTCCCA
This sequence comes from Balaenoptera physalus, assembly GCF_965194825.1. NCBI lineage: Eukaryota > Metazoa > Chordata > Mammalia > Artiodactyla > Balaenopteridae > Balaenoptera > Balaenoptera physalus. The sequence continues at coordinate 209,493 of NW_028126568.1, forward strand.
CAACAGCAGCTTTAAACCCATTGCTCTAGGTCACTAAATATTCACAAAACTTAAAGTTCGGGAAATGAGACCTGCTCTCTAAAAAAACTCTTGGGTGGAAAATCGCCCAAAAAATTCAAAAGCGGGCAACCTTCCAAGAAGACAGTTTCAAGAGTTATACTGTACTCCCAATTCTTTCCTTTTTTTAACAGAAAAGAAAACAGCGGAGAAAAATGATGAGTTTTACGAATTTTCAACGACTTACAAACCCAAATTACAAAAACCTATGAGCTCACAGCAGCCAGAAGGGCCATTAGCATAAATGCTGCAAACAATAAATGATGAAGCGATTGTGGAGAAATGCGTACCCTCGATTCTAAGGGGGACGTGGTAAGAGCCACTAATGAAAACACAAAGAAGGTGCTTTGAAAAGGGAAACACGGTGCTACCAGTCAGTGAATCACACCCACTGCAGGGCCTATCACCTGAGAAAATGAGAATCAAAAAGTCACAGGCTGGCAATCCTGCACTCCAACAATATTTACCATAGCCAACACTTGGAAGCAATGAAAATGTCCATCAACCGAGGAATGCACAAAGAAGAAGTGGTCCACGTACACAGTGGAAAATTACTCCAATAAAAAATAAAAATTAAATTTAAAAATCCAACACAACTAAGGAGACATCAGCTTGTGTGGGTTGGTCCGGGCACACTGCACTCTAATTTATAACCGAGAAACACCACAGGCCGCAAGGGCTTTTCCCTAGTTACCAGGGTGGGGAACATAGAAAGGCTGCCGCCCTCTGGCAGTTACCTGCAAAAGCAGTTTTAAAGCCTGTGCTAATGGTCATTTCATATGAATAAGTACTGCAGAAGTGTAAATGAAACCTGCCCTCAAAATGTCTTCAGGGAGGTAAAGGCCAAAACGTTTCAAAATGTGACACATACTTTAAGAGAACACTTTGAAGAACTAAGGGGTAATCACAGCTTGAAAAATAAAAAGGACATGCCTTAAAGCTCAATTTCAACGGATTATGAGGCACATGCGAATTCAACCACAAAGAGGTATCAGCTCACACTTGTCAGAATAACCATCAGCAAGAAAACTACAAACAATAAATGCTGAAGGTGTTGTGGAGAAATGCATACCCTCAACTGCAAGTGGGACATAAGTTGGAAAGGGCCACAAACTCGAACAGAATGGGGGTGCCTTAAAAACGTAAACATTGAGCTACCATATGATCCAGCAGGCCCACTCCTCCACCTATAATCTAAGAAGAGAGAATTGGAAAGACACAGGCAGGCAAATCTGCATTGCACAGTATTACAATAGCCAAGATATGGAACTAACCAAAAAGTCCACCAACAGATGGGTGGACAAAGAAGTACTCCTCCATGTACAGATGGAATATTCGCTAGTGAAGAAAATGAAACAATGCCATTTGCAGTGCCATAGATGAGTCTAGACGTAATCACGCCACGTGTAGTCAGTGAGAAAGCAAAATACATATATCCTATGATATCACTTTCAGGAGTTACTTAAAAATTGATACCAATGAAGATATTTCCACAGAGAAAGGCAATCACAGATTCATTAAAAAACTTATGGTTCACCAAATAGAAAGGGATGAGGATTGGATACATTACCATATTGGGGTTAACAGAGATATACAAACCATGTGAAATATATAACCACCAAAGACGTACGGAAGACCAGGAAGAGACTACTCAACATTGTGTCATAACCTACATGGGAAAAGGATGCGAGGAAGAAAAGATACACGTATACGTGTGAAAGACCCACATCTTGCACACCTATAGCAAACAAACCAATGTAATCAAATCTGCCTGGGTAAAAAATAAAAAGTAAATTACAAATATGAACAAGAAGTAATGAGACATAAACTTAAAGGGCTTTTTCCTGGCACGTTCCATTCTAATATACAACCTAGAATACCACTTCCATTAAGGCTCTGTTTCCCTAGTAACCAAATTTGGCAAAGGAGAAATGCTGCCACCTTGTGGCCGTTTCCTGCAAGAGCAGCTTTAAAGTCCCAGCTAATGGTCACTTAACATTCACAAGGACTCAGGGCTGTAAAAGACACTTGCCCTAAAAATTTGTGCTGAAGTAGGGAATGGACAAAAAATTCACAACAGGCAAATGTTTCAAGAAGAGATTATGAAGAGTTAAGTTTTACTCACACTCTTTTTAAAAAAAAGAAAAATGGATAAAAGCTCAACCTCAGGGAGTGTTAGACGCATGCAATCTAATCTACGAAAAGTTTCAACTTACACCAGTCGACTGACCATCAGCAAAAAGTCTACAAACAATAAATGCTGAAGGGGATTTAGAGAACTGTGTACCCTCTACCTTCTGGTGAGACATAAAAGCCAATAATGAGAAAAGAAAGGAGCTGTGTTTAAAAGTAAAAATGGAGGTACCATTCAATCCAGCAGGTGCACCAATGGACCTCTCACCTGAGAAGACAAGAATCGAGAAGACACAGGCCGCAAAAGCTGCAGTGCAGCCTTATTCACAATAGCCAAGACAGTGAAGCAATCAAAATATACAACAAGAGGTGAATGGATAAAGAAGAAGTGGTCCATGTACACAGTGGAATATTAACCATGGAAAACAACGAACCATTGCTCTCTGAGGCACCACAAAGGAGTCTGGAGATAGTCACGAAACATGAGGTAAGTCAGAAAGCAAAAGACCTATATTCTATGATATCACTTATAGGCGTTATCTAATAACTGACACAAATGAACATATATCCACAGAGAAAGACACTCACAGACTTATAAAATAAAACTCTGCTCAACTAAAAGGAAAGGTGGGGGGAATGGATAAATTAAGATTAGTGTTACTATATGTATACAAACACATATTATATACATATCTCAAAAATACCGACCATATAGCAAGGGAGGTCTGCGGAACACTCTGTAACATTTTACATGGGAAGAGGATCTGTACTTGAATAGACATATACAATGTACAAATGAACCAGAGTGTGTTCACCTAGGACAAACAATATTCTAACCTTTAGCCCAATTAAAACACCTTTAAAAACCAAGAAGAAATAATGAGACATAAACTTATGGGGGTTTCTCCACGCACATTCTAATGTAATTTACAACCTAGGAACACGACTTCCAGAAAGGCTCTGCTGCCCTACCACCCAGATTTGGGAATGGAGAAATGCTGCCTCCTTGAGGCCACTTCCCACAACAGCAGCTTTAAACCCATTGCTCTAGGTCACTAAATATTCACAAAACTTAAAGTTCGGGAAATGAGACCTGCTCTCTAAAAAAACTCTTGGGTGGAAAATCGCCCAAAAAATTCAAAAGCGGGCAACCTTCCAAGAAGACAGTTTCAAGAGTTATACTGTACTCCCAATTGTTTCCTTTTTTTAACAGAAAAGAAAACAGCGGAGAAAAATGATGAGTTTTACGAATTTTCAACGACTTACAAACCCAAATTACAAAAACCTATGAGCTCACAGCAGCCAGAAGGGCCATTAGCATAAATGCTGCAAACAATAAATGATGAAGCGATTGTGGAGAAATGCGTACCCTCGATTCTAAGGGGGACGTGGTAAGAGCCACTAATGAAAACACAAAGAAGGTGCTTTGAAAAGGGAAACACGGTGCTACCAGTCAGTGAATCACACCCACTGCAGGGCCTATCACCTGAGAAAATGAGAATCAAAAAGTCACAGGCTGGCAATCCTGCACTCCAACAATATTTACCATAGCCAACACTTGGAAGCAATGAAAATGTCCATCAACCGAGGAATGCACAAAGAAGAAGTGGTCCACGTACACAGTGGAAAATTACTCCAATAAAAAATAAAAATTAAATTTAAAAATCCAACACAACTAAGGAGACATCAGCTTGTGTGGGTTGGTCCGGGCACACTGCACTCTAATTTATAACCGAGAAACACCACAGGCCGCAAGGGCTTTTCCCTAGTTACCAGGGTGGGGAACATAGAAAGGCTGCCGCCCTCTGGCAGTTACCTGCAAAAGCAGTTTTAAAGCCTGTGCTAATGGTCATTTCATATGAATAAGTACTGCAGAAGTGTAAATGAAACCTGCCCTCAAAATGTCTTCAGGGAGGTAAAGGCCAAAACGTTTCAAAATGTGACACATACTTTAAGAGAACACTTTGAAGAACTAAGGGGTAATCACAGCTTGAAAAATAAAAAGGACATGCCTTAAAGCTCAATTTCAACGGATTATGAGGCACATGCGAATTCAACCACAAAGAGGTATCAGCTCACACTTGTCAGAATAACCATCAGCAAGAAAACTACAAACAATAAATGCTGAAGGTGTTGTGGAGAAATGCATACCCTCAACTGCAAGTGGGACATAAGTTGGAAAGGGCCACAAACTCGAACAGAATGGGGGTGCCTTAAAAACGTAAACATTGAGCTACCATATGATCCAGCAGGCCCACTCCTCCACCTATAATCTAAGAAGAGAGAATTGGAAAGACACAGGCAGGCAAATCTGCATTGCACAGTATTACAATAGCCAAGATATGGAACTAACCAAAAAGTCCACCAACAGATGGGTGGACAAAGAAGTACTCCTCCATGTACAGATGGAATATTCGCTAGTGAAGAAAATGAAACAATGCCATTTGCAGTGCCATAGATGAGTCTAGACGTAATCACGCCACGTGTAGTCAGTGAGAAAGCAAAATACATATATCCTATGATATCACTTTCAGGAGTTACTTAAAAATTGATACCAATGAAGATATTTCCACAGAGAAAGGCAATCACAGATTCATTAAAAAACTTATGGTTCACCAAATAGAAAGGGATGAGGATTGGATACATTACCATATTGGGGTTAACAGAGATATACAAACCATGTGAAATATATAACCACCAAAGACGTACGGAAGACCAGGAAGAGACTACTCAACATTGTGTCATAACCTACATGGGAAAAGGATGCGAGGAAGAAAAGATACACGTATATGTGTGAAAGACCCACATCTTGCACACCTATAGCAAACAAACCAATGTAATCAAATCTGCCTGGGTAAAAAATAAAAAGTAAATTACAAATATGAACAAGAAGTAATGAGACATAAACTTAAAGGGCTTTTTCCTGGCACGTTCCATTCTAATATACAACCTAGAATACCACTTCCATTAAGGCTCTGTTTCCCTAGTAACCAAATTTGGCAAAGGAGAAATGCTGCCACCTTGTGGCCGTTTCCTGCAAGAGCAGCTTTAAAGTCCCAGCTAATGGTCACTTAACATTCACAAGGACTCAGGGCTGTAAAAGACACTTGCCCTAAAAATTTGTGCTGAAGTAGGGAATGGACAAAAAATTCACAACAGGCAAATGTTTCAAGAAGAGATTATGAAGAGTTAAGTTTTACTCACACTCTTTTTAAAAAAAAGAAAAATGGATAAAAGCTCAACCTCAGGGAGTGTTAGACGCATGCAATCTAATCTACGAAAAGTTTCAACTTACACCAGTCGACTGACCATCAGCAAAAAGTCTACAAACAATAAATGCTGAAGGGGATTTAGAGAACTGTGTACCCTCTACCTTCTGGTGAGACATAAAAGCCAATAATGAGAAAAGAAAGGAGCTGTGTTTAAAAGTAAAAATGGAGGTACCATTCAATCCAGCAGGTGCACCAATGGACCTCTCACCTGAGAAGACAAGAATCGAGAAGACACAGGCCGCAAAAGCTGCAGTGCAGCCTTATTCACAATAGCCAAGACAGTGAAGCAATCAAAATATACAACAAGAGGTGAATGGATAAAGAAGAAGTGGTCCATGTACACAGTGGAATATTAACCATGGAAAACAACGAACCATTGCTCTCTGAGGCACCACAAAGGAGTCTGGAGATAGTCACGAAACATGAGGTAAGTCAGAAAGCAAAAGACCTATATTCTATGATATCACTTATAGGCGTTATCTAATAACTGACACAAATGAACATATATCCACAGAGAAAGACACTCACAGACTTAGAAAATAAAACTATGCTCAACTAAAAGGAAAGGTGGGGGGAATGGATAAATTAAGATTAGTGTTACTATATGTATACAAACACATATTATATACATATCTCAAAAATACCGACCATATAGCAAGGGAGGTCTGCGGAACCCTCTGTAACATTTTACATGGGAAGAGGATCTGTACTTGAATAGACATATACAATGTACAAATGAACCAGAGTGTGTTCACCTAGGACAAACAATATTCTAACCTTTAGCCCAATTAAAACACCTTTAAAAACCAAGAAGAAATAAAGAGACATAAACTTATGGGGGTTTCTCCACGCACATTCTAATGTAATTTACAACCTAGGAACACGACTTCCAGAAAGGCTCTGCTGCCCTACCACCCAGATTTGGGAATGGAGAAATGCTGCCTCCTTGAGGCCACTTCCCACAACAGCAGCTTTAAACCCATTGCTCTAGGTCACTAAATATTCACAAAACTTAAAGTTCGGGAAATGAGACCTGCTCTCTAAAAAAACTCTTGGGTGGAAAATCGCCCAAAAAATTCAAAAGCGGGCAACCTTCCAAGAAGACAGTTTCAAGAGTTATACTGTACTCCCAATTCTTTCCTTTTTTTAACAGAAAAGAAAACAGCGGAGAAAAATGATGAGTTTTACGAATTTTCAACGACTTACAAACCCAAATTACAAAAACCTATGAGCTCACAGCAGCCAGAAGGGCCATTAGCATAAATGCTGCAAACAATAAATGATGAAGCGATTGTGGAGAAATGCGTACCCTCGATTCTAAGGGGGACGTGGTAAGAGCCACTAATGAAAACACAAAGAAGGTGCTTTGAAAAGGGAAACACGGTGCTACCAGTCAGTGAATCACACCCACTGCAGGGCCTATCACCTGAGAAAATGAGAATCAAAAAGTCACAGGCTGGCAATCCTGCACTCCAACAATATTTACCATAGCCAACACTTGGAAGCAATGAAAATGTCCATCAACCGAGGAATGCACAAAGAAGAAGTGGTCCACGTACACAGTGGAAAATTACTCCAATAAAAAATAAAAATTAAATTAAAAAATCCAACACAACTAAGGAGACATCAGCTTGTGTGGGTTTCTCCGGGCACACTCCACTCTAATTTATAACCGAGAAACACCACAGGCCGCAAGGGCTTTTCCCTAGTTACCAGGGTGGGGAACATAGAAAGGCTGCCGCCCTCTGGCAGTTACCTGCAAAAGCAGTTTTAAAGCCTGTGCTAATGGTCATTTCATATGAATAAGTACTGCAGAAGTGTAAATGAAACCTGCCCTCAAAATGTCTTCAGGGAGGTAAAGGCCAAAACGTTTCAAAATGTGACACATTCTTTAAGAGAACACTTTGAAGAACTAAGGGGTAATCACAGCTTGAAAAATAAAAAGGACATGCCTTAAAGCTCAATTTCAACGGATTATGAGGCACATGCGAATTCAACCACAAAGAGGTATCAGCTCACACTTGTCAGAATAACCATCAGCAAGAAAACTACAAACAATAAATGCTGAAGGTGTTGTGGAGAAATGCATACCCTCAACTGCAAGTGGGACATAAGTTGGAAAGGGCCACAAACTCGAACAGAATGGGGGTGCCTTAAAAACGTAAACATTGAGCTACCATATGATCCAGCAGGCCCACTCCTCCACCTATAATCTAAGAAGAGAGAATTGGAAAGACACAGGCAGGCAAATCTGCATTGCACAGTATTACAATAGCCAAGATATGGAACTAACCAAAAAGTCCACCAACAGATGGGTGGACAAAGAAGTACTCCTCCATGTACAGATGGAATATTCGCTAGTGAAGAAAATGAAACAATGCCATTTGCAGTGCCATAGATGAGTCTAGACGTAATCACGCCACGTGTAGTCAGTGAGAAAGCAAAATACATATATCCTATGATATCACTTTCAGGAGTTACTTAAAAATTGATACCAATGAAGATATTTCCACAGAGAAAGGCAATCACAGATTCATTAAAAAACTTATGGTTCACCAAATAGAAAGGGATGAGGATTGGATACATTACCATATTGGGGTTAACAGAGATATACAAACCATGTGAAATATATAACCACCAAAGACGTACGGAAGACCAGGAAGAGACTACTCAACATTGTGTCATAACCTACATGGGAAAAGGATGCGAGGAAGAAAAGATACACGTATACGTGTGAAAGACCCACATCTTGCACACCTATAGCAAACAAACCAATGTAATCAAATCTGCCTGGGTAAAAAATAAAAAGTAAATTACAAATATGAACAAGAAGTAATGAGACATAAACTTAAAGGGCTTTTTCCTGGCACGTTCCATTCTAATATACAACCTAGAATACCACTTCCATTAAGGCTCTGTTTCCCTAGTAACCAAATTTGGCAAAGGAGAAATGCTGCCACCTTGTGGCCGTTTCCTGCAAGAGCAGCTTTAAAGTCCCAGCTAATGGTCACTTAACATTCACAAGGACTCAGGGCTGTAAAAGACACTTGCCCTAAAAATTTGTGCTGAAGTAGGGAATGGACAAAAAATTCACAACAGGCAAATGTTTCAAGAAGAGATTATGAAGAGTTAAGTTTTACTCACACTCTTTTTAAAAAAAAGAAAAATGGATAAAAGCTCAACCTCAGGGAGTGTTAGACGCATGCAATCTAATCTACGAAAAGTTTCAACTTACACCAGTCGACTGACCATCAGCAAAAAGTCTACAAACAATAAATGCTGAAGGGGATTTAGAGAACTGTGTACCCTCTACCTTCTGGTGAGACATAAAAGCCAATAATGAGAAAAGAAAGGAGCTGTGTTTAAAAGTAAAAATGGAGGTACCATTCAATCCAGCAGGTGCACCAATGGACCTCTCACCTGAGAAGACAAGAATCGAGAAGACACAGGCCGCAAAAGCTGCAGTGCAGCCTTATTCACAATAGCCAAGACAGTGAAGCAATCAAAATATACAACAAGAGGTGAATGGATAAAGAAGAAGTGGTCCATGTACACAGTGGAATATTAACCATGGAAAACAACGAACCATTGCTCTCTGAGGCACCACAAAGGAGTCTGGAGATAGTCACGAAACATGAGGTAAGTCAGAAAGCAAAAGACCTATATTCTATGATATCACTTATAGGCGTTATCTAATAACTGACACAAATGAACATATATCCACAGAGAAAGACACTCACAGACTTAGAAAATAAAACTATGCTCAACTAAAAGGAAAGGTGGGGGGAATGGATAAATTAAGATTAGTGTTACTATATGTATACAAACACATATTATATACATATCTCAAAAATACCGACCATATAGCAAGGGAGGTCTGCGGAACACTCTGTAACATTTTACATGGGAAGAGGATCTGTACTTGAATAGACATATACAATGTACAAATGAACCAGAGTGTGTTCACCTAGGACAAACAATATTCTAACCTTTAGCCCAATTAAAACACCTTTAAAAACCAAGAAGAAATAATGAGACATAAACTTATGGGGGTTTCTCCACGCACATTCTAATGTAATTTACAACCTAGGAACACGACTTCCAGAAAGGCTCTGCTGCCCTACCACCCAGATTTGGGAATGGAGAAATGCTGCCTCCTTGAGGCCACTTCCCACAACAGCAGCTTTAAACCCATTGCTCTAGGTCACTAAATATTCACAAAACTTAAAGTTCGGGAAATGAGACCTGCTCTCTAAAAAAACTCTTGGGTGGAAAATCGCCCAAAAAATTCAAAAGCGGGCAACCTTCCAAGAAGACAGTTTCAAGAGTTATACTGTACTCCCAATTGTTTCCTTTTTTTAACAGAAAAGAAAACAGCGGAGAAAAATGATGAGTTTTACGAATTTTCAACGACTTACAAACCCAAATTACAAAAACCTATGAGCTCACAGCAGCCAGAAGGGCCATTAGCATAAATGCTGCAAACAATAAATGATGAAGCGATTGTGGAGAAATGCGTACCCTCGATTCTAAGGGGGACGTGGTAAGAGCCACTAATGAAAACACAAAGAAGGTGCTTTGAAAAGGGAAACACGGTGCTACCAGTCAGTGAATCACACCCACTGCAGGGCCTATCACCTGAGAAAATGAGAATCAAAAAGTCACAGGCTGGCAATCCTGCACTCCAACAATATTTACCATAGCCAACACTTGGAAGCAATGAAAATGTCCATCAACCGAGGAATGCACAAAGAAGAAGTGGTCCACGTACACAGTGGAAAATTACTCCAATAAAAAATAAAAATTAAATTTAAAAATCCAACACAACTAAGGAGACATCAGCTTGTGTGGGTTGGTCCGGGCACACTGCACTCTAATTTATAACCGAGAAACACCACAGGCCGCAAGGGCTTTTCCCTAGTTACCAGGGTGGGGAACATAGAAAGGCTGCCGCCCTCTGGCAGTTACCTGCAAAAGCAGTTTTAAAGCCTGTGCTAATGGTCATTTCATATGAATAAGTACTGCAGAAGTGTAAATGAAACCTGCCCTCAAAATGTCTTCAGGGAGGTAAAGGCCAAAACATTTCAAAATGTGACACATACTTTAAGAGAACACTTTGAAGAACTAAGGGGTAATCACAGCTTGAAAAATAAAAAGGACATGCCTTAAAGCTCAATTTCAACGGATTATGAGGCACATGCGAATTCAACCACAAAGAGGTATCAGCTCACACTTGTCAGAATAACCATCAGCAAGAAAACTACAAACAATAAATGCTGAAGGTGTTGTGGAGAAATGCATACCCTCAACTGCAAGTGGGACATAAGTTGGAAAGGGCCACAAACTCGAACAGAATGGGGGTGCCTTAAAAACGTAAACATTGAGCTACCATATGATCCAGCAGGCCCACTCCTCCACCTATAATCTAAGAAGAGAGAATTGGAAAGACACAGGCAGGCAAATCTGCATTGCACAGTATTACAATAGCCAAGATATGGAACTAACCAAAAAGTCCACCAACAGATGGGTGGACAAAGAAGTACTCCTCCATGTACAGATGGAATATTCGCTAGTGAAGAAAATGAAACAATGCCATTTGCAGTGCCATAGATGAGTCTAGACGTAATCACGCCACGTGTAGTCAGTGAGAAAGCAAAATACATATATCCTATGATATCACTTTCAGGAGTTACTTAAAAATTGATACCAATGAAGATATTTCCACAGAGAAAGGCAATCACAGATTCATTAAAAAACTTATGGTTCACCAAATAGAAAGGGATGAGGATTGGATACATTACCATATTGGGGTTAACAGAGATATACAAACCATGTGAAATATATAACCACCAAAGACGTACGGAAGACCAGGAAGAGACTACTCAACATTGTGTCATAACCTACATGGGAAAAGGATGCGAGGAAGAAAAGATACACGTATACGTGTGAAAGACCCACATCTTGCACACCTATAGCAAACAAACCAATGTAATCAAATCTGCCTGGGTAAAAAATAAAAAGTAAATTACAAATATGAACAAGAAGTAATGAGACATAAACTTAAAGGGCTTTTTCCTGGCACGTTCCATTCTAATATACAACCTAGAATACCACTTCCATTAAGGCTCTGTTTCCCTAGTAACCAAATTTGGCAAAGGAGAAATGCTGCCACCTTGTGGCCGTTTCCTGCAAGAGCAGCTTTAAAGTCCCAGCTAATGGTCACTTAACATTCACAAGGACTCAGGGCTGTAAAAGACACTTGCCCTAAAAATTTGTGCTGAAGTAGGGAATGGACAAAAAATTCACAACAGGCAAATGTTTCAAGAAGAGATTATGAAGAGTTAAGTTTTACTCACACTCTTTTTAAAAAAAAGAAAAATGGATAAAAGCTCAACCTCAGGGAGTGTTAGACGCATGCAATCTAATCTACGAAAAGTTTCAACTTACACCAGTCGACTGACCATCAGCAAAAAGTCTACAAACAATAAATGCTGAAGGGGATTTAGAGAACTGTGTACCCTCTACCTTCTGGTGAGACATAAAAGCCAATAATGAGAAAAGAAAGGAGCTGTGTTTAAAAGTAAAAATGGAGGTACCATTCAATCCAGCAGGTGCACCAATGGACCTCTCACCTGAGAAGACAAGAATCGAGAAGACACAGGCCGCAAAAGCTGCAGTGCAGCCTTATTCACAATAGCCAAGACAGTGAAGCAATCAAAATATACAACAAGAGGTGAATGGATAAAGAAGAAGTGGTCCATGTACACAGTGGAATATTAACCATGGAAAACAACGAACCATTGCTCTCTGAGGCACCACAAAGGAGTCTGGAGATAGTCACGAAACATGAGGTAAGTCAGAAAGCAAAAGACCTATATTCTATGATATCACTTATAGGCGTTATCTAATAACTGACACAAATGAACATATATCCACAGAGAAAGACACTCACAGACTTAGAAAATAAAACTCTGCTCAACTAAAAGGAAAGGTGGGGGGAATGGATAAATTAAGATTAGTGTTACTATATGTATACAAACACATATTATATACATATCTCAAAAATACCGACCATATAGCAAGGGAGGTCTGCGGAACACTCTGTAACATTTTACATGGGAAGAGGATCTGTACTTGAATAGACATATACAATGTACAAATGAACCAGAGTGTGTTCACCTAGGACAAACAATATTCTAACCTTTAGCCCAATTAAAACACCTTTAAAAACCAAGAAGAAATAATGAGACATAAACTTATGGGGGTTTCTCCACGCACATTCTAATGTAATTTACAACCTAGGAACACGACTTCCAGAAAGGCTCTGCTGCCCTACCACCCAGATTTGGGAATGGAGAAATGCTGCCTCCTTGAGGCCACTTCCCACAACAGCAGCTTTAAACCCATTGCTCTAGGTCACTAAATATTCACAAAACTTAAAGTTCGGGAAATGAGACCTGCTCTCTAAAAAAACTCTTGGGTGGAAAATCGCCCAAAAAATTCAAAAGCGGGCAACCTTCCAAGAAGACAGTTTCAAGAGTTATACTGTACTCCCAATTGTTTCCTTTTTTTAACAGAAAAGAAAACAGCGGAGAAAAATGATGAGTTTTACGAATTTTCAACGACTTACAAACCCAAATTACAAAAACCTATGAGCTCACAGCAGCCAGAAGGGCCATTAGCATAAATGCTGCAAACAATAAATGATGAAGCGATTGTGGAGAAATGCGTACCCTCGATTCTAAGGGGGACGTGGTAAGAGCCACTAATGAAAACACAAAGAAGGTGCTTTGAAAAGGGAAACACGGTGCTACCAGTCAGTGAATCACACCCACTGCAGGGCCTATCACCTGAGAAAATGAGAATCAAAAAGTCACAGGCTGGCAATCCTGCACTCCAACAATATTTACCATAGCCAACACTTGGAAGCAATGAAAATGTCCATCAACCGAGGAATGCACAAAGAAGAAGTGGTCCACGTACACAGTGGAAAATTACTCCAATAAAAAATAAAAATTAAATTTAAAAATCCAACACAACTAAGGAGACATCAGCTTGTGTGGGTTGGTCCGGGCACACTGCACTCTAATTTATAACCGAGAAACACCACAGGCCGCAAGGGCTTTTCCCTAGTTACCAGGGTGGGGAACATAGAAAGGCTGCCGCCCTCTGGCAGTTACCTGCAAAAGCAGTTTTAAAGCCTGTGCTAATGGTCATTTCATATGAATAAGTACTGCAGAAGTGTAAATGAAACCTGCCCTCAAAATGTCTTCAGGGAGGTAAAGGCCAAAACATTTCAAAATGTGACACATACTTTAAGAGAACACTTTGAAGAACTAAGGGGTAATCACAGCTTGAAAAATAAAAAGGACATGCCTTAAAGCTCAATTTCAACGGATTATGAGGCACATGCGAATTCAACCACAAAGAGGTATCAGCTCACACTTGTCAGAATAACCATCAGCAAGAAAACTACAAACAATAAATGCTGAAGGTGTTGTGGAGAAATGCATACCCTCAACTGCAAGTGGGACATAAGTTGGAAAGGGCCACAAACTCGAACAGAATGGGGGTGCCTTAAAAACGTAAACATTGAGCTACCATATGATCCAGCAGGCCCACTCCTCCACCTATAATCTAAGAAGAGAGAATTGGAAAGACACAGGCAGGCAAATCTGCATTGCACAGTATTACAATAGCCAAGATATGGAACTAACCAAAAAGTCCACCAACAGATGGGTGGACAAAGAAGTACTCCTCCATGTACAGATGGAATATTCGCTAGTGAAGAAAATGAAACAATGCCATTTGCAGTGCCATAGATGAGTCTAGACGTAATCACGCCACGTGTAGTCAGTGAGAAAGCAAAATACATATATCCTATGATATCACTTTCAGGAGTTACTTAAAAATTGATACCAATGAAGATATTTCCACAGAGAAAGGCAATCACAGATTCATTAAAAAACTTATGGTTCACCAAATAGAAAGGGATGAGGATTGGATACATTACCATATTGGGGTTAACAGAGATATACAAACCATGTGAAATATATAACCACCAAAGACGTACGGAAGACCAGGAAGAGACTACTCAACATTGTGTCATAACCTACATGGGAAAAGGATGCGAGGAAGAAAAGATACACGTATACGTGTGAAAGACCCACATCTTGCACACCTATAGCAAACAAACCAATGTAATCAAATCTGCCTGGGTAAAAAATAAAAAGTAAATTACAAATATGAACAAGAAGTAATGAGACATAAACTTAAAGGGCTTTTTCCTGGCACGTTCCATTCTAATATACAACCTAGAATACCACTTCCATTAAGGCTCTGTTTCCCTAGTAACCAAATTTGGCAAAGGAGAAATGCTGCCACCTTGTGGCCGTTTCCTGCAAGAGCAGCTTTAAAGTCCCAGCTAATGGTCACTTAACATTCACAAGGACTCAGGGCTGTAAAAGACACTTGCCCTAAAAATTTGTGCTGAAGTAGGGAATGGACAAAAAATTCACAACAGGCAAATGTTTCAAGAAGAGATTATGAAGAGTTAAGTTTTACTCACACTCTTTTTAAAAAAAAGAAAAATGGATAAAAGCTCAACCTCAGGGAGTGTTAGACGCATGCAATCTAATCTACGAAAAGTTTCAACTTACACCAGTCGACTGACCATCAGCAAAAAGTCTACAAACAATAAATGCTGAAGGGGATTTAGAGAACTGTGTACCCTCTACCTTCTGGTGAGACATAAAAGCCAATAATGAGAAAAGAAAGGAGCTGTGTTTAAAAGTAAAAATGGAGGTACCATTCAATCCAGCAGGTGCACCAATGGACCTCTCACCTGAGAAGACAAGAATCGAGAAGACACAGGCCGCAAAAGCTGCAGTGCAGCCTTATTCACAATAGCCAAGACAGTGAAGCAATCAAAATATACAACAAGAGGTGAATGGATAAAGAAGAAGTGGTCCATGTACACAGTGGAATATTAACCATGGAAAACAACGAACCATTGCTCTCTGAGGCACCACAAAGGAGTCTGGAGATAGTCACGAAACATGAGGTAAGTCAGAAAGCAAAAGACCTATATTCTATGATATCACTTATAGGCGTTATCTAATAACTGACACAAATGAACATATATCCACAGAGAAAGACACTCACAGACTTATAAAATAAAACTCTGCTCAACTAAAAGGAAAGGTGGGGGGAATGGATAAATTAAGATTAGTGTTACTATATGTATACAAACACATATTATATACATATCTCAAAAATACCGACCATATAGCAAGGGAGGTCTGCGGAACACTCTGTAACATTTTACATGGGAAGAGGATCTGTACTTGAATAGACATATACAATGTACAAATGAACCAGAGTGTGTTCACCTAGGACAAACAATATTCTAACCTTTAGCCCAATTAAAACACCTTTAAAAACCAAGAAGAAATAATGAGACATAAACTTATGGGGGTTTCTCCACGCACATTCTAATGTAATTTACAACCTAGGAACACGACTTCCAGAAAGGCTCTGCTGCCCTACCACCCAGATTTGGGAATGGAGAAATGCTGCCTCCTTGAGGCCACTTCCCACAACAGCAGCTTTAAACCCATTGCTCTAGGTCACTAAATATTCACAAAACTTAAAGTTCGGGAAATGAGACCTGCTCTCTAAAAAAACTCTTGGGTGGAAAATCGCCCAAAAAATTCAAAAGCGGGCAACCTTCCAAGAAGACAGTTTCAAGAGTTATACTGTACTCCCAATTGTTTCCTTTTTTTAACAGAAAAGAAAACAGCGGAGAAAAATGATGAGTTTTACGAATTTTCAACGACTTACAAACCCAAATTACAAAAACCTATGAGCTCACAGCAGCCAGAAGGGCCATTAGCATAAATGCTGCAAACAATAAATGATGAAGCGATTGTGGAGAAATGCGTACCCTCGATTCTAAGGGGGACGTGGTAAGAGCCACTAATGAAAACACAAAGAAGGTGCTTTGAAAAGGGAAACACGGTGCTACCAGTCAGTGAATCACACCCACTGCAGGGCCTATCACCTGAGAAAATGAGAATCAAAAAGTCACAGGCTGGCAATCCTGCACTCCAACAATATTTACCATAGCCAACACTTGGAAGCAATGAAAATGTCCATCAACCGAGGAATGCACAAAGAAGAAGTGGTCCACGTACACAGTGGAAAATTACTCCAATAAAAAATAAAAATTAAATTAAAAAATCCAACACAACTAAGGAGACATCAGCTTGTGTGGGTTTCTCCGGGCACACTCCACTCTAATTTATAACCGAGAAACACCACAGGCCGCAAGGGCTTTTCCCTAGTTACCAGGGTGGGGAACATAGAAAGGCTGCCGCCCTCTGGCAGTTACCTGCAAAAGCAGTTTTAAAGCCTGTGCTAATGGTCATTTCATATGAATAAGTACTGCAGAAGTGTAAATGAAACCTGCCCTCAAAATGTCTTCAGGGAGGTAAAGGCCAAAACGTTTCAAAATGTGACACATACTTTAAGAGAACACTTTGAAGAACTAAGGGGTAATCACAGCTTGAAAAATAAAAAGGACATGCCTTAAAGCTCAATTTCAACGGATTATGAGGCACATGCGAATTCAACCACAAAGAGGTATCAGCTCACACTTGTCAGAATAACCATCAGCAAGAAAACTACAAACAATAAATGCTGAAGGTGTTGTGGAGAAATGCATACCCTCAACTGCAAGTGGGACATAAGTTGGAAAGGGCCACAAACTCGAACAGAATGGGGGTGCCTTAAAAACGTAAACATTGAGCTACCATATGATCCAGCAGGCCCACTCCTCCACCTATAATCTAAGAAGAGAGAATTGGAAAGACACAGGCAGGCAAATCTGCATTGCACAGTATTACAATAGCCAAGATATGGAACTAACCAAAAAGTCCACCAACAGATGGGTGGACAAAGAAGTACTCCTCCATGTACAGATGGAATATTCGCTAGTGAAGAAAATGAAACAATGCCATTTGCAGCGCCATAGATGAGTCTAGACGTAATCACGCCACGTGTAGTCAGTGAGTAAGCAAAATACATATATCCTATGATATCACTTTCAGGAGTTACTTAAAAATTGATACCAATGAAGATATTTCCACAGAGAAAGGCAATCACAGATTCATTAAAAAACTTATGGTTCACCAAATAGAAAGGGATGAGGATTGGATACATTACCATATTGGGGTTAACAGAGATATACAAACCATGTGAAATATATAACCACCAAAGACGTACGGAAGACCAGGAAGAGACTACTCAACATTGTGTCATAACCTACATGGGAAAAGGATGCGAGGAAGAAAACATACACGTATATGTGTGAAAGACCCACATCTTGCACACCTATAGCAAACAAACCAATGTAATCAAATCTGCCTGGGTAAAAAATAAAAAGTAAATTACAAATATGAACAAGAAGTAATGAGACATAAACTTAAAGGGCTTTTTCCTGGCACGTTCCATTCTAATATACAACCTAGAATACCACTTCCATTAAGGCTCTGTTTCCCTAGTAACCAAATTTGGCAAAGGAGAAATGCTGCCACCTTGTGGCCGTTTCCTGCAAGAGCAGCTTTAAAGTCCCAGCTAATGGTCACTTAACATTCACAAGGACTCAGGGCTGTAAAAGACACTTGCCCTAAAAATTTGTGCTGAAGTAGGGAATGGACAAAAAATTCACAACAGGCAAATGTTTCAAGAAGAGATTATGAAGAGTTAAGTTTTACTCACACTCTTTTTAAAAAAAAGAAAAATGGATAAAAGCTCAACCTCAGGGAGTGTTAGACGCATGCAATCTAATCTACGAAAAGTTTCAACTTACACCAGTCGACTGACCATCAGCAAAAAGTCTACAAACAATAAATGCTGAAGGGGATTTAGAGAACTGTGTACCCTCTACCTTCTGGTGAGACATAAAAGCCAATAATGAGAAAAGAAAGGAGCTGTGTTTAAAAGTAAAAATGGAGGTACCATTCAATCCAGCAGGTGCACCAATGGACCTCTCACCTGAGAAGACAAGAATCGAGAAGACACAGGCCGCAAAAGCTGCAGTGCAGCCTTATTCACAATAGCCAAGACAGTGAAGCAATCAAAATATACAACAAGAGGTGAATGGATAAAGAAGAAGTGGTCCATGTACACAGTGGAATATTAACCATGGAAAACAACGAACCATTGCTCTCTGAGGCACCACAAAGGAGTCTGGAGATAGTCACGAAACATGAGGTAAGTCAGAAAGCAAAAGACCTATATTCTATGATATCACTTATAGGCGTTATCTAATAACTGACACAAATGAACATATATCCACAGAGAAAGACACTCACAGACTTATAAAATAAAACTCTGCTCAACTAAAAGGAAAGGTGGGGGGAATGGATAAATTAAGATTAGTGTTACTATATGTATACAAACACATATTATATACATATCTCAAAAATACCGACCATATAGCAAGGGAGGTCTGCGGAACACTCTGTAACATTTTACATGGGAAGAGGATCTGTACTTGAATAGACATATACAATGTACAAATGAACCAGAGTGTGTTCACCTAGGACAAACAATATTCTAACCTTTAGCCCAATTAAAACACCTTTAAAAACCAAGAAGAAATAATGAGACATAAACTTATGGGGGTTTCTCCACGCACATTCTAATGTAATTTACAACCTAGGAACACGACTTCCAGAAAGGCTCTGCTGCCCTACCACCCAGATTTGGGAATGGAGAAATGCTGCCTCCTTGAGGCCACTTCCCACAACAGCAGCTTTAAACCCATTGCTCTAGGTCACTAAATATTCACAAAACTTAAAGTTCGGGAAATGAGACCTGCTCTCTAAAAAAACTCTTGGGTGGAAAATCGCCCAAAAAATTCAAAAGCGGGCAACCTTCCAAGAAGACAGTTTCAAGAGTTATACTGTACTCCCAATTGTTTCCTTTTTTTAACAGAAAAGAAAACAGCGGAGAAAAATGATGAGTTTTACGAATTTTCAACGACTTACAAACCCAAATTACAAAAACCTATGAGCTCACAGCAGCCAGAAGGGCCATTAGCATAAATGCTGCAAACAATAAATGATGAAGCGATTGTGGAGAAATGCGTACCCTCGATTCTAAGGGGGACGTGGTAAGAGCCACTAATGAAAACACAAAGAAGGTGCTTTGAAAAGGGAAACACGGTGCTACCAGTCAGTGAATCACACCCACTGCAGGGCCTATCACCTGAGAAAATGAGAATCAAAAAGTCACAGGCTGGCAATCCTGCACTCCAACAATATTTACCATAGCCAACACTTGGAAGCAATGAAAATGTCCATCAACCGAGGAATGCACAAAGAAGAAGTGGTCCACGTACACAGTGGAAAATTACTCCAATAAAAAATAAAAATTAAATTAAAAAATCCAACACAACTAAGGAGACATCAGCTTGTGTGGGTTTCTCCGGGCACACTCCACTCTAATTTATAACCGAGAAACACCACAGGCCGCAAGGGCTTTTCCCTAGTTACCAGGGTGGGGAACATAGAAAGGCTGCCGCCCTCTGGCAGTTACCTGCAAAAGCAGTTTTAAAGCCTGTGCTAATGGTCATTTCATATGAATAAGTACTGCAGAAGTGTAAATGAAACCTGCCCTCAAAATGTCTTCAGGGAGGTAAAGGCCAAAACGTTTCAAAATGTGACACATACTTTAAGAGAACACTTTGAAGAACTAAGGGGTAATCACAGCTTGAAAAATAAAAAGGACATGCCTTAAAGCTCAATTTCAACGGATTATGAGGCACATGCGAATTCAACCACAAAGAGGTATCAGCTCACACTTGTCAGAATAACCATCAGCAAGAAAACTACAAACAATAAATGCTGAAGGTGTTGTGGAGAAATGCATACCCTCAACTGCAAGTGGGACATAAGTTGGAAAGGGCCACAAACTCGAACAGAATGGGGGTGCCTTAAAAACGTAAACATTGAGCTACCATATGATCCAGCAGGCCCACTCCTCCACCTATAATCTAAGAAGAGAGAATTGGAAAGACACAGGCAGGCAAATCTGCATTGCACAGTATTACAATAGCCAAGATATGGAACTAACCAAAAAGTCCACCAACAGATGGGTGGACAAAGAAGTACTCCTCCATGTACAGATGGAATATTCGCTAGTGAAGAAAATGAAACAATGCCATTTGCAGTGCCATAGATGAGTCTAGACGTAATCACGCCACGTGTAGTCAGTGAGAAAGCAAAATACATATATCCTATGATATCACTTTCAGGAGTTACTTAAAAATTGATACCAATGAAGATATTTCCACAGAGAAAGGCAATCACAGATTCATTAAAAAACTTATGGTTCACCAAATAGAAAGGGATGAGGATTGGATACATTACCATATTGGGGTTAACAGAGATATACAAACCATGTGAAATATATAACCACCAAAGACGTACGGAAGACCAGGAAGAGACTACTCAACATTGTGTCATAACCTACATGGGAAAAGGATGCGAGGAAGAAAAGATACACGTATATGTGTGAAAGACCCACATCTTGCACACCTATAGCAAACAAACCAATGTAATCAAATCTGCCTGGGTAAAAAATAAAAAGTAAATTACAAATATGAACAAGAAGTAATGAGACATAAACTTAAAGGGCTTTTTCCTGGCACGTTCCATTCTAATATACAACCTAGAATACCACTTCCATTAAGGCTCTGTTTCCCTAGTAACCAAATTTGGCAAAGGAGAAATGCTGCCACCTTGTGGCCGTTTCCTGCAAGAGCAGCTTTAAAGTCCCAGCTAATGGTCACTTAACATTCACAAGGACTCAGGGCTGTAAAAGACACTTGCCCTAAAAATTTGTGCTGAAGTAGGGAATGGACAAAAAATTCACAACAGGCAAATGTTTCAAGAAGAGATTATGAAGAGTTAAGTTTTACTCACACTCTTTTTAAAAAAAAGAAAAATGGAAAAAAGCTCAACCTCAGGGAGTGTTAGACGCATGCAATCTAATCTACGAAAAGTTTCAACTTACACCAGTCGACTGACCATCAGCAAAAAGTCTACAAACAATAAATGCTGAAGGGGATTTAGAGAACTGTGTACCCTCTACCTTCTGGTGAGACATAAAAGCCAATAATGAGAAAAGAAAGGAGCTGTGTTTAAAAGTAAAAATGGAGGTACCATTCAATCCAGCAGGTGCACCAATGGACCTCTCACCTGAGAAGACAAGAATCGAGAAGACACAGGCCGCAAAAGCTGCAGTGCAGCCTTATTCACAATAGCCAAGACAGTGAAGCAATCAAAATATACAACAAGAGGTGAATGGATAAAGAAGAAGTGGTCCATGTACACAGTGGAATATTAACCATGGAAAACAACGAACCATTGCTCTCTGAGGCACCACAAAGGAGTCTGGAGATAGTCACGAAACATGAGGTAAGTCAGAAAGCAAAAGACCTATATTCTATGATATCACTTATAGGCGTTATCTAATAACTGACACAAATGAACATATATCCACAGAGAAAGACACTCACAGACTTAGAAAATAAAACTATGCTCAACTAAAAGGAAAGGTGGGGGGAATGGATAAATTAAGATTAGTGTTACTATATGTATACAAACACATATTATATACATATCTCAAAAATACCGACCATATAGCAAGGGAGGTCTGCGGAACCCTCTGTAACATTTTACATGGGAAGAGGATCTGTACTTGAATAGACATATACAATGTACAAATGAACCAGAGTGTGTTCACCTAGGACAAACAATATTCTAACCTTTAGCCCAATTAAAACACCTTTAAAAACCAAGAAGAAATAAAGAGACATAAACTTATGGGGGTTTCTCCACGCACATTCTAATGTAATTTACAACCTAGGAACACGACTTCCAGAAAGGCTCTGCTGCCCTACCACCCAGATTTGGGAATGGAGAAATGCTGCCTCCTTGAGGCCACTTCCCACAACAGCAGCTTTAAACCCATTGCTCTAGGTCACTAAATATTCACAAAACTTAAAGTTCGGGAAATGAGACCTGCTCTCTAAAAAAACTCTTGGGTGGAAAATCGCCCAAAAAATTCAAAAGCGGGCAACCTTCCAAGAAGACAGTTTCAAGAGTTATACTGTACTCCCAATTCTTTCCTTTTTTTAACAGAAAAGAAAACAGCGGAGAAAAATGATGAGTTTTACGAATTTTCAACGACTTACAAACCCAAATTACAAAAACCTATGAGCTCACAGCAGCCAGAAGGGCCATTAGCATAAATGCTGCAAACAATAAATGATGAAGCGATTGTGGAGAAATGCGTACCCTCGATTCTAAGGGGGACGTGGTAAGAGCCACTAATGAAAACACAAAGAAGGTGCTTTGAAAAGGGAAACACGGTGCTACCAGTCAGTGAATCACACCCACTGCAGGGCCTATCACCTGAGAAAATGAGAATCAAAAAGTCACAGGCTGGCAATCCTGCACTCCAACAATATTTACCATAGCCAACACTTGGAAGCAATGAAAATGTCCATCAACCGAGGAATGCACAAAGAAGAAGTGGTCCACGTACACAGTGGAAAATTACTCCAATAAAAAATAAAAATTAAATTTAAAAATCCAACACAACTAAGGAGACATCAGCTTGTGTGGGTTTCTCCGGGCACACTCCACTCTAATTTATAACCGAGAAACACCACAGGCCGCAAGGGCTTTTCCCTAGTTACCAGGGTGGGGAACATAGAAAGGCTGCCGCCCTCTGGCAGTTACCTGCAAAAGCAGTTTTAAAGCCTGTGCTAATGGTCATTTCATATGAATAAGTACTGCAGAAGTGTAAATGAAACCTGCCCTCAAAATGTCTTCAGGGAGGTAAAGGCCAAAACGTTTCAAAATGTGACACATTCTTTAAGAGAACACTTTGAAGAACTAAGGGGTAATCACAGCTTGAAAAATAAAAAGGACATGCCTTAAAGCTCAATTTCAACGGATTATGAGGCACATGCGAATTCAACCACAAAGAGGTATCAGCTCACACTTGTCAGAATAACCATCAGCAAGAAAACTACAAACAATAAATGCTGAAGGTGTTGTGGAGAAATGCATACCCTCAACTGCAAGTGGGACATAAGTTGGAAAGGGCCACAAACTCGAACAGAATGGGGGTGCCTTAAAAACGTAAACATTGAGCTACCATATGATCCAGCAGGCCCACTCCTCCACCTATAATCTAAGAAGAGAGAATTGGAAAGACACAGGCAGGCAAATCTGCATTGCACAGTATTACAATAGCCAAGATATGGAACTAACCAAAAAGTCCACCAACAGATGGGTGGACAAAGAAGTACTCCTCCATGTACAGATGGAATATTCGCTAGTGAAGAAAATGAAACAATGCCATTTGCAGCGCCATAGATGAGTCTAGACGTAATCACGCCACGTGTAGTCAGTGAGTAAGCAAAATACATATATCCTATGATATCACTTTCAGGAGTTACTTAAAAATTGATACCAATGAAGATATTTCCACAGAGAAAGGCAATCACAGATTCATTAAAAAACTTATGGTTCACCAAATAGAAAGGGATGAGGATTGGATACATTACCATATTGGGGTTAACAGAGATATACAAACCATGTGAAATATATAACCACCAAAGACGTACGGAAGACCAGGAAGAGACTACTCAACATTGTGTCATAACCTACATGGGAAAAGGATGCGAGGAAGAAAACATACACGTATATGTGTGAAAGACCCACATCTTGCACACCTATAGCAAACAAACCAATGTAATCAAATCTGCCTGGGTAAAAAATAAAAAGTAAATTACAAATATGAACAAGAAGTAATGAGACATAAACTTAAAGGGCTTTTTCCTGGCACGTTCCATTCTAATATACAACCTAGAATACCACTTCCATTAAGGCTCTGTTTCCCTAGTAACCAAATTTGGCAAAGGAGAAATGCTGCCACCTTGTGGCCGTTTCCTGCAAGAGCAGCTTTAAAGTCCCAGCTAATGGTCACTTAACATTCACAAGGACTCAGGGCTGTAAAAGACACTTGCCCTAAAAATTTGTGCTGAAGTAGGGAATGGACAAAAAATTCACAACAGGCAAATGTTTCAAGAAGAGATTATGAAGAGTTAAGTTTTACTCACACTCTTTTTAAAAAAAAGAAAAATGGATAAAAGCTCAACCTCAGGGAGTGTTAGACGCATGCAATCTAATCTACGAAAAGTTTCAACTTACACCAGTCGACTGACCATCAGCAAAAAGTCTACAAACAATAAATGCTGAAGGGGATTTAGAGAACTGTGTACCCTCTACCTTCTGGTGAGACATAAAAGCCAATAATGAGAAAAGAAAGGAGCTGTGTTTAAAAGTAAAAATGGAGGTACCATTCAATCCAGCAGGTGCACCAATGGACCTCTCACCTGAGAAGACAAGAATCGAGAAGACACAGGCCGCAAAAGCTGCAGTGCAGCCTTATTCACAATAGCCAAGACAGTGAAGCAATCAAAATATCCAACAAGAGGTGAATGGATAAAGAAGAAGTGGTCCATGTACACAGTGGAATATTAACCATGGAAAACAACGAACCATTGCTCTCTGAGGCACCACAAAGGAGTCTGGAGATAGTCACGAAACATGAGGTAAGTCAGAAAGCAAAAGACCTATATTCTATGATATCACTTATAGGCGTTATCTAATAACTGACACAAATGAACATATATCCACAGAGAAAGACACTCACAGACTTAGAAAATAAAACTATGCTCAACTAAAAGGAAAGGTGGGGGGAATGGATAAATTAAGATTAGTGTTACTATATGTATACAAACACATATTATATACATATCTCAAAAATACCGACCATATAGCAAGGGAGGTCTGCGGAACCCTCTGTAACATTTTACATGGGAAGAGGATCTGTACTTGAATAGACATATACAATGTACAAATGAACCAGAGTGTGTTCACCTAGGACAAACAATATTCTAACCTTTAGCCCAATTAAAACACCTTTAAAAACCAAGAAGAAATAATGAGA
The DNA here is from genome assembly GCF_965194825.1 of Balaenoptera physalus. Lineage (NCBI taxonomy): Eukaryota > Metazoa > Chordata > Mammalia > Artiodactyla > Balaenopteridae > Balaenoptera > Balaenoptera physalus. The sequence goes on from NW_028126568.1 coordinate 235,052, forward strand.
CATAAACTTATGGGGGTTTCTCCACGCACATTCTAATGTAATTTACAACCTAGGAACACGACTTCCAGAAAGGCTCTGCTGCCCTACCACCCAGATTTGGGAATGGAGAAATGCTGCCTCCTTGAGGCCACTTCCCACAACAGCAGCTTTAAACCCATTGCTCTAGGTCACTAAATATTCACAAAACTTAAAGTTCGGGAAATGAGACCTGCTCTCTAAAAAAACTCTTGGGTGGAAAATCGCCCAAAAAATTCAAAAGCGGGCAACCTTCCAAGAAGACAGTTTCAAGAGTTATACTGTACTCCCAATTCTTTCCTTTTTTTAACAGAAAAGAAAACAGCGGAGAAAAATGATGAGTTTTACGAATTTTCAACGACTTACAAACCCAAATTACAAAAACCTATGAGCTCACAGCAGCCAGAAGGGCCATTAGCATAAATGCTGCAAACAATAAATGATGAAGCGATTGTGGAGAAATGCGTACCCTCGATTCTAAGGGGGACGTGGTAAGAGCCACTAATGAAAACACAAAGAAGGTGCTTTGAAAAGGGAAACACGGTGCTACCAGTCAGTGAATCACACCCACTGCAGGGCCTATCACCTGAGAAAATGAGAATCAAAAAGTCACAGGCTGGCAATCCTGCACTCCAACAATATTTACCATAGCCAACACTTGGAAGCAATGAAAATGTCCATCAACCGAGGAATGCACAAAGAAGAAGTGGTCCACGTACACAGTGGAAAATTACTCCAATAAAAAATAAAAATTAAATTTAAAAATCCAACACAACTAAGGAGACATCAGCTTGTGTGGGTTGGTCCGGGCACACTGCACTCTAATTTATAACCGAGAAACACCACAGGCCGCAAGGGCTTTTCCCTAGTTACCAGGGTGGGGAACATAGAAAGGCTGCCGCCCTCTGGCAGTTACCTGCAAAAGCAGTTTTAAAGCCTGTGCTAATGGTCATTTCATATGAATAAGTACTGCAGAAGTGTAAATGAAACCTGCCCTCAAAATGTCTTCAGGGAGGTAAAGGCCAAAACGTTTCAAAATGTGACACATACTTTAAGAGAACACTTTGAAGAACTAAGGGGTAATCACAGCTTGAAAAATAAAAAGGACATGCCTTAAAGCTCAATTTCAACGGATTATGAGGCACATGCGAATTCAACCACAAAGAGGTATCAGCTCACACTTGTCAGAATAACCATCAGCAAGAAAACTACAAACAATAAATGCTGAAGGTGTTGTGGAGAAATGCATACCCTCAACTGCAAGTGGGACATAAGTTGGAAAGGGCCACAAACTCGAACAGAATGGGGGTGCCTTAAAAACGTAAACATTGAGCTACCATATGATCCAGCAGGCCCACTCCTCCACCTATAATCTAAGAAGAGAGAATTGGAAAGACACAGGCAGGCAAATCTGCATTGCACAGTATTACAATAGCCAAGATATGGAACTAACCAAAAAGTCCACCAACAGATGGGTGGACAAAGAAGTACTCCTCCATGTACAGATGGAATATTCGCTAGTGAAGAAAATGAAACAATGCCATTTGCAGTGCCATAGATGAGTCTAGACGTAATCACGCCACGTGTAGTCAGTGAGAAAGCAAAATACATATATCCTATGATATCACTTTCAGGAGTTACTTAAAAATTGATACCAATGAAGATATTTCCACAGAGAAAGGCAATCACAGATTCATTAAAAAACTTATGGTTCACCAAATAGAAAGGGATGAGGATTGGATACATTACCATATTGGGGTTAACAGAGATATACAAACCATGTGAAATATATAACCACCAAAGACGTACGGAAGACCAGGAAGAGACTACTCAACATTGTGTCATAACCTACATGGGAAAAGGATGCGAGGAAGAAAAGATACACGTATATGTGTGAAAGACCCACATCTTGCACACCTATAGCAAACAAACCAATGTAATCAAATCTGCCTGGGTAAAAAATAAAAAGTAAATTACAAATATGAACAAGAAGTAATGAGACATAAACTTAAAGGGCTTTTTCCTGGCACGTTCCATTCTAATATACAACCTAGAATACCACTTCCATTAAGGCTCTGTTTCCCTAGTAACCAAATTTGGCAAAGGAGAAATGCTGCCACCTTGTGGCCGTTTCCTGCAAGAGCAGCTTTAAAGTCCCAGCTAATGGTCACTTAACATTCACAAGGACTCAGGGCTGTAAAAGACACTTGCCCTAAAAATTTGTGCTGAAGTAGGGAATGGACAAAAAATTCACAACAGGCAAATGTTTCAAGAAGAGATTATGAAGAGTTAAGTTTTACTCACACTCTTTTTAAAAAAAAGAAAAATGGAAAAAAGCTCAACCTCAGGGAGTGTTAGACGCATGCAATCTAATCTACGAAAAGTTTCAACTTACACCAGTCGACTGACCATCAGCAAAAAGTCTACAAACAATAAATGCTGAAGGGGATTTAGAGAACTGTGTACCCTCTACCTTCTGGTGAGACATAAAAGCCAATAATGAGAAAAGAAAGGAGCTGTGTTTAAAAGTAAAAATGGAGGTACCATTCAATCCAGCAGGTGCACCAATGGACCTCTCACCTGAGAAGACAAGAATCGAGAAGACACAGGCCGCAAAAGCTGCAGTGCAGCCTTATTCACAATAGCCAAGACAGTGAAGCAATCAAAATATACAACAAGAGGTGAATGGATAAAGAAGAAGTGGTCCATGTACACAGTGGAATATTAACCATGGAAAACAACGAACCATTGCTCTCTGAGGCACCACAAAGGAGTCTGGAGATAGTCACGAAACATGAGGTAAGTCAGAAAGCAAAAGACCTATATTCTATGATATCACTTATAGGCGTTATCTAATAACTGACACAAATGAACATATATCCACAGAGAAAGACACTCACAGACTTAGAAAATAAAACTATGCTCAACTAAAAGGAAAGGTGGGGGGAATGGATAAATTAAGATTAGTGTTACTATATGTATACAAACACATATTATATACATATCTCAAAAATACCGACCATATAGCAAGGGAGGTCTGCGGAACCCTCTGTAACATTTTACATGGGAAGAGGATCTGTACTTGAATAGACATATACAATGTACAAATGAACCAGAGTGTGTTCACCTAGGACAAACAATATTCTAACCTTTAGCCCAATTAAAACACCTTTAAAAACCAAGAAGAAATAAAGAGACATAAACTTATGGGGGTTTCTCCACGCACATTCTAATGTAATTTACAACCTAGGAACACGACTTCCAGAAAGGCTCTGCTGCCCTACCACCCAGATTTGGGAATGGAGAAATGCTGCCTCCTTGAGGCCACTTCCCACAACAGCAGCTTTAAACCCATTGCTCTAGGTCACTAAATATTCACAAAACTTAAAGTTCGGGAAATGAGACCTGCTCTCTAAAAAAACTCTTGGGTGGAAAATCGCCCAAAAAATTCAAAAGCGGGCAACCTTCCAAGAAGACAGTTTCAAGAGTTATACTGTACTCCCAATTCTTTCCTTTTTTTAACAGAAAAGAAAACAGCGGAGAAAAATGATGAGTTTTACGAATTTTCAACGACTTACAAACCCAAATTACAAAAACCTATGAGCTCACAGCAGCCAGAAGGGCCATTAGCATAAATGCTGCAAACAATAAATGATGAAGCGATTGTGGAGAAATGCGTACCCTCGATTCTAAGGGGGACGTGGTAAGAGCCACTAATGAAAACACAAAGAAGGTGCTTTGAAAAGGGAAACACGGTGCTACCAGTCAGTGAATCACACCCACTGCAGGGCCTATCACCTGAGAAAATGAGAATCAAAAAGTCACAGGCTGGCAATCCTGCACTCCAACAATATTTACCATAGCCAACACTTGGAAGCAATGAAAATGTCCATCAACCGAGGAATGCACAAAGAAGAAGTGGTCCACGTACACAGTGGAAAATTACTCCAATAAAAAATAAAAATTAAATTTAAAAATCCAACACAACTAAGGAGACATCAGCTTGTGTGGGTTTCTCCGGGCACACTCCACTCTAATTTATAACCGAGAAACACCACAGGCCGCAAGGGCTTTTCCCTAGTTACCAGGGTGGGGAACATAGAAAGGCTGCCGCCCTCTGGCAGTTACCTGCAAAAGCAGTTTTAAAGCCTGTGCTAATGGTCATTTCATATGAATAAGTACTGCAGAAGTGTAAATGAAACCTGCCCTCAAAATGTCTTCAGGGAGGTAAAGGCCAAAACGTTTCAAAATGTGACACATTCTTTAAGAGAACACTTTGAAGAACTAAGGGGTAATCACAGCTTGAAAAATAAAAAGGACATGCCTTAAAGCTCAATTTCAACGGATTATGAGGCACATGCGAATTCAACCACAAAGAGGTATCAGCTCACACTTGTCAGAATAACCATCAGCAAGAAAACTACAAACAATAAATGCTGAAGGTGTTGTGGAGAAATGCATACCCTCAACTGCAAGTGGGACATAAGTTGGAAAGGGCCACAAACTCGAACAGAATGGGGGTGCCTTAAAAACGTAAACATTGAGCTACCATATGATCCAGCAGGCCCACTCCTCCACCTATAATCTAAGAAGAGAGAATTGGAAAGACACAGGCAGGCAAATCTGCATTGCACAGTATTACAATAGCCAAGATATGGAACTAACCAAAAAGTCCACCAACAGATGGGTGGACAAAGAAGTACTCCTCCATGTACAGATGGAATATTCGCTAGTGAAGAAAATGAAACAATGCCATTTGCAGTGCCATAGATGAGTCTAGACGTAATCACGCCACGTGTAGTCAGTGAGAAAGCAAAATACATATATCCTATGATATCACTTTCAGGAGTTACTTAAAAATTGATACCAATGAAGATATTTCCACAGAGAAAGGCAATCACAGATTCATTAAAAAACTTATGGTTCACCAAATAGAAAGGGATGAGGATTGGATACATTACCATATTGGGGTTAACAGAGATATACAAACCATGTGAAATATATAACCACCAAAGACGTACGGAAGACCAGGAAGAGACTACTCAACATTGTGTCATAACCTACATGGGAAAAGGATGCGAGGAAAAAAAGATACACGTATATGTGTGAAAGACCCACATCTTGCACACCTATAGCAAACAAACCAATGTAATCAAATCTGCCTGGGTAAAAAATAAAAAGTAAATTACAAATATGAACAAGAAGTAATGAGACATAAACTTAAAGGGCTTTTTCCTGGCACGTTCCATTCTAATATACAACCTAGAATACCACTTCCATTAAGGCTCTGTTTCCCTAGTAACCAAATTTGGCAAAGGAGAAATGCTGCCACCTTGTGGCCGTTTCCTGCAAGAGCAGCTTTAAAGTCCCAGCTAATGGTCACTTAACATTCACAAGGACTCAGGGCTGTAAAAGACACTTGCCCTAAAAATTTGTGCTGAAGTAGGGAATGGACAAAAAATTCACAACAGGCAAATGTTTCAAGAAGAGATTATGAAGAGTTAAGTTTTACTCACACTCTTTTTAAAAAAAAGAAAAATGGATAAAAGCTCAACCTCAGGGAGTGTTAGACGCATGCAATCTAATCTACGAAAAGTTTCAACTTACACCAGTCGACTGACCATCAGCAAAAAGTCTACAAACAATAAATGCTGAAGGGGATTTAGAGAACTGTGTACCCTCTACCTTCTGGTGAGACATAAAAGCCAATAATGAGAAAAGAAAGGAGCTGTGTTTAAAAGTAAAAATGGAGGTACCATTCAATCCAGCAGGTGCACCAATGGACCTCTCACCTGAGAAGACAAGAATCGAGAAGACACAGGCCGCAAAAGCTGCAGTGCAGCCTTATTCACAATAGCCAAGACAGTGAAGCAATCAAAATATACAACAAGAGGTGAATGGATAAAGAAGAAGTGGTCCATGTACACAGTGGAATATTAACCATGGAAAACAACGAACCATTGCTCTCTGAGGCACCACAAAGGAGTCTGGAGATAGTCACGAAACATGAGGTAAGTCAGAAAGCAAAAGACCTATATTCTATGATATCACTTATAGGCGTTATCTAATAACTGACACAAATGAACATATATCCACAGAGAAAGACACTCACAGACTTAGAAAATAAAACTATGCTCAACTAAAAGGAAAGGTGGGGGGAATGGATAAATTAAGATTAGTGTTACTATATGTATACAAACACATATTATATACATATCTCAAAAATACCGACCATATAGCAAGGGAGGTCTGCGGAACACTCTGTAACATTTTACATGGGAAGAGGATCTGTACTTGAATAGACATATACAATGTACAAATGAACCAGAGTGTGTTCACCTAGGACAAACAATATTCTAACCTTTAGCCCAATTAAAACACCTTTAAAAACCAAGAAGAAATAATGAGACATAAACTTATGGGGGTTTCTCCACGCACATTCTAATGTAATTTACAACCTAGGAACACGACTTCCAGAAAGGCTCTGCTGCCCTACCACCCAGATTTGGGAATGGAGAAATGCTGCCTCTTTGAGGCCACTTCCCACAACAGCAGCTTTAAACCCATTGCTCTAGGTCATTAAATATTCACAAAACTTGAAGTTCGGGAAATGAGACCTGCTCTCTAAAAAAACTCTTGGGTGGAAAATCGCCCAAAAAATTCAAAAGAGGGCAACCTTCCAAGAAGACAGTTTCAAGAGTTATACTGTACTCCCAATTGTTGCCTTTTTTTAACAGAAAAGAAAACAGCACAGAAAAATGATGAGTTTTACGAATTTTCAACGACTTACAAATCCAAATTACAAAAACCTATGAGCTCACAGCAGCCAGAAGGGCCATTAGCATAAATGCTGCAAACAATAAATGATGAAGCGATTGTGGAGAAATGCGTACCCTCGATTCTAAGGGGGACGTGGTAAGAGCCACTAATGAAAACACAAAGAAGGTGCTTTGAAAAGGGAAACACGGTGCTACCAGTCAGTGAATCACACCCACTGCAGGGCCTATCACCTGAGAAAATGAGAATCAAAAAGTCACAGGCTGGCAATCCTGCACTCCAACAATATTTACCATAGCCAACACTTGGAAGCAATGAAAATGTCCATCAACCGAGGAATGCACAAAGAAGAAGTGGTCCACGTACACAGTGGAAAATTACTCCAATAAAAAATAAAAATTAAATTTAAAAATCCAACACAACTAAGGAGACATCAGCTTGTGTGGGTTTCTCCGGGCACACTCCACTCTAATTTATAACCGAGAAACACCACAGGCCGCAAGGGCTTTTCCCTAGTTACCAGGGTGGGGAACATAGAAAGGCTGCCGCCCTCTGGCAGTTACCTGCAAAAGCAGTTTTAAAGCCTGTGCTAATGGTCATTTCATATGAATAAGTACTGCAGAAGTGTAAATGAAACCTGCCCTCAAAATGTCTTCAGGGAGGTAAAGGCCAAAACGTTTCAAAATGTGACACATATTTTAAGAGAACACTTTGAAGAACTAAGGGGTAATCACAGCTTGAAAAATAAAAAGGACATGCCTTAAAGCTCAATTTCAACGGATTATGAGGCACATGCGAATTCAACCACAAAGAGGTATCAGCTCACACTTGTCAGAATAACCATCAGCAAGAAAACTACAAACAATAAATGCTGAAGGTGTTGTGGAGAAATGCATACCCTCAACTGCAAGTGGGACATAAGTTGGAAAGGGCCACAAACTCGAACAGAATGGGGGTGCCTTAAAAACGTAAACATTGAGCTACCATATGATCCAGCAGGCCCACTCCTCCACCTATAATCTAAGAAGAGAGAATTGGAAAGACACAGGCAGGCAAATCTGCATTGCACAGTATTACAATAGCCAAGATATGGAACTAACCAAAAAGTCCACCAACAGATGGGTGGACAAAGAAGTACTCCTCCATGTACAGATGGAATATTCGCTAGTGAAGAAAATGAAACAATGCCATTTGCAGTGCCATAGATGAGTCTAGACGTAATCACGCCACGTGTAGTCAGTGAGAAAGCAAAATACATATATCCTATGATATCACTTTCAGGAGTTACTTAAAAATTGATACCAATGAAGATATTTCCACAGAGAAAGGCAATCACAGATTCATTAAAAAACTTATGGTTCACCAAATAGAAAGGGATGAGGATTGGATACATTACCATATTGGGGTTAACAGAGATATACAAACCATGTGAAATATATAACCACCAAAGACGTACGGAAGACCAGGAAGAGACTACTCAACATTGTGTCATAACCTACATGGGAAAAGGATGCGAGGAAAAAAAGATACACGTATATGTGTGAAAGACCCACATCTTGCACACCTATAGCAAACAAACCAATGTAATCAAATCTGCCTGGGTAAAAAATAAAAAGTAAATTACAAATATGAACAAGAAGTAATGAGACATAAACTTAAAGGGCTTTTTCCTGGCACGTTCCATTCTAATATACAACCTAGAATACCACTTCCATTAAGGCTCTGTTTCCCTAGTAACCAAATTTGGCAAAGGAGAAATGCTGCCACCTTGTGGCCGTTTCCTGCAAGAGCAGCTTTAAAGTCCCAGCTAATGGTCACTTAACATTCACAAGGACTCAGGGCTGTAAAAGACACTTGCCCTAAAAATTTGTGCTGAAGTAGGGAATGGACAAAAAATTCACAACAGGCAAATGTTTCAAGAAGAGATTATGAAGAGTTAAGTTTTACTCACACTCTTTTTTAAAAAAAGAAAAATGGATAAAAGCTCAACCTCAGGGAGTGTTAGACGCATGCAATCTAATCTACGAAAAGTTTCAACTTACACCAGTCGACTGACCATCAGCAAAAAGTCTACAAACAATAAATGCTGAAGGGGATTTAGAGAACTGTGTACCCTCTACCTTCTGGTGAGACATAAAAGCCAATAATGAGAAAAGAAAGGAGCTGTGTTTAAAAGTAAAAATGGAGGTACCATTCAATCCAGCAGGTGCACCAATGGACCTCTCACCTGAGAAGACAAGAATCGAGAAGACACAGGCCGCAAAAGCTGCAGTGCAGCCTTATTCACAATAGCCAAGACAGTGAAGCAATCAAAATATACAACAAGAGGTGAATGGATAAAGAAGAAGTGGTCCATGTACACAGTGGAATATTAACCATGGAAAACAACGAACCATTGCTCTCTGAGGCACCACAAAGGAGTCTGGAGATAGTCACGAAACATGAGGTAAGTCAGAAAGCAAAAGACCTATATTCTATGATATCACTTATAGGCGTTATCTAATAACTGACACAAATGAACATATATCCACAGAGAAAGACACTCACAGACTTAGAAAATAAAACTATGCTCAACTAAAAGGAAAGGTGGGGGGAATGGATAAATTAAGATTAGTGTTACTATATGTATACAAACACATATTATATACATATCTCAAAAATACCGACCATATAGCAAGGGAGGTCTGCGGAACACTCTGTAACATTTTACATGGGAAGAGGATCTGTACTTGAATAGACATATACAATGTACAAATGAACCAGAGTGTGTTCACCTAGGACAAACAATATTCTAACCTTTAGCCCAATTAAAACACCTTTAAAAACCAAGAAGAAATAATGAGACATAAACTTATGGGGGTTTCTCCACGCACATTCTAATGTAATTTACAACCTAGGAACACGACTTCCAGAAAGGCTCTGCTGCCCTACCACCCAGATTTGGGAATGGAGAAATGCTGCCTCTTTGAGGCCACTTCCCACAACAGCAGCTTTAAACCCATTGCTCTAGGTCATTAAATATTCACAAAACTTGAAGTTCGGGAAATGAGACCTGCTCTCTAAAAAAACTCTTGGGTGGAAAATCGCCCAAAAAATTCAAAAGAGGGCAACCTTCCAAGAAGACAGTTTCAAGAGTTATACTGTACTCCCAATTGTTGCCTTTTTTTAACAGAAAAGAAAACAGCACAGAAAAATGATGAGTTTTACGAATTTTCAACGACTTACAAATCCAAATTACAAAAACCTATGAGCTCACAGCAGCCAGAAGGGCCATTAGCATAAATGCTGCAAACAATAAATGATGAAGCGATTGTGGAGAAATGCGTACCCTCGATTCTAAGGGGGACGTGGTAAGAGCCACTAATGAAAACACAAAGAAGGTGCTTTGAAAAGGGAAACACGGTGCTACCAGTCAGTGAATCACACCCACTGCAGGGCCTATCACCTGAGAAAATGAGAATCAAAAAGTCACAGGCTGGCAATCCTGCACTCCAACAATATTTACCATAGCCAACACTTGGAAGCAATGAAAATGTCCATCAACCGAGGAATGCACAAAGAAGAAGTGGTCCACGTACACAGTGGAAAATTACTCCAATAAAAAATAAAAATTAAATTTAAAAATCCAACACAACTAAGGAGACATCAGCTTGTGTGGGTTTCTCCGGGCACACTCCACTCTAATTTATAACCGAGAAACACCACAGGCCGCAAGGGCTTTTCCCTAGTTACCAGGGTGGGGAACATAGAAAGGCTGCCGCCCTCTGGCAGTTACCTGCAAAAGCAGTTTTAAAGCCTGTGCTAATGGTCATTTCATATGAATAAGTACTGCAGAAGTGTAAATGAAACCTGCCCTCAAAATGTCTTCAGGGAGGTAAAGGCCAAAACGTTTCAAAATGTGACACATATTTTAAGAGAACACTTTGAAGAACTAAGGGGTAATCACAGCTTGAAAAATAAAAAGGACATGCCTTAAAGCTCAATTTCAACGGATTATGAGGCACATGCGAATTCAACCACAAAGAGGTATCAGCTCACACTTGTCAGAATAACCATCAGCAAGAAAACTACAAACAATAAATGCTGAAGGTGTTGTGGAGAAATGCATACCCTCAACTGCAAGTGGGACATAAGTTGGAAAGGGCCACAAACTCGAACAGAATGGGGGTGCCTTAAAAACGTAAACATTGAGCTACCATATGATCCAGCAGGCCCACTCCTCCACCTATAATCTAAGAAGAGAGAATTGGAAAGACACAGGCAGGCAAATCTGCATTGCACATTATTACAATAGCCAAGATATGGAAGTAACCAAAAAGTCCACCAACAGATGGGTGGACAAAGAAGTACTCCTCCATGTACAGATGCAATATTCGCTAGTGAAGAAAATGAAACAATGCCATTTGCAGCGCCATAGATGAGTCTAGACGTAATCACGCCACGTGTAGTCAGTGAGAAAGCAAAATACATATATCCTATGATATCACTTTCAGGAGTTACTTAAAAATTGATACCAATGAAGATATTTCCACAGAGAAAGGCAATCACAGATTCATTAAAAAACTTATGGTTCACCAAATAGAAAGGGATGAGGATTGGATACATTACCATATTGGGGTTAACAGAGATATACAAACCATGTGAAATATATAACCACCAAAGACGTACGGAAGACCAGGAAGAGACTACTCAACATTGTGTCATAACCTACATGGGAAAAGGATGCGAGGAAAAAAAGATACACGTATATGTGTGAAAGACCCACATCTTGCACACCTATAGCAAACAAACCAATGTAATCAAATCTGCCTGGGTAAAAAATAAAAAGTAAATTACAAATATGAACAAGAAGTAATGAGACATAAACTTAAAGGGCTTTTTCCTGGCACGTTCCATTCTAATATACAACCTAGAATACCACTTCCATTAAGGCTCTGTTTCCCTAGTAACCAAATTTGGCAAAGGAGAAATGCTGCCACCTTGTGGCCGTTTCCTGCAAGAGCAGCTTTAAAGTCCCAGCTAATGGTCACTTAACATTCACAAGGACTCAGGGCTGTAAAAGACACTTGCCCTAAAAATTTGTGCTGAAGTAGGGAATGGACAAAAAATTCACAACAGGCAAATGTTTCAAGAAGAGATTATGAAGAGTTAAGTTTTACTCACACTCTTTTTAAAAAAAAGAAAAATGGATAAAAGCTCAACCTCAGGGAGTGTTAGACGCATGCAATCTAATCTACGAAAAGTTTCAACTTACACCAGTCGACTGACCATCAGCAAAAAGTCTACAAACAATAAATGCTGAAGGGGATTTAGAGAACTGTGTACCCTCTACCTTCTGGTGAGACATAAAAGCCAATAATGAGAAAAGAAAGGAGCTGTGTTTAAAAGTAAAAATGGAGGTACCATTCAATCCAGCAGGTGCACCAATGGACCTCTCACCTGAGAAGACAAGAATCGAGAAGACACAGGCCGCAAAAGCTGCAGTGCAGCCTTATTCACAATAGCCAAGACAGTGAAGCAATCAAAATATACAACAAGAGGTGAATGGATAAAGAAGAAGTGGTCCATGTACACAGTGGAATATTAACCATGGAAAACAACGAACCATTGCTCTCTGAGGCACCACAAAGGAGTCTGGAGATAGTCACGAAACATGAGGTAAGTCAGAAAGCAAAAGACCTATATTCTATGATATCACTTATAGGCGTTATCTAATAACTGACACAAATGAACATATATCCACAGAGAAAGACACTCACAGACTTAGAAAATAAAACTATGCTCAACTAAAAGGAAAGGTGGGGGGAATGGATAAATTAAGATTAGTGTTACTATATGTATACAAACACATATTATATACATATCTCAAAAATACCGACCATATAGCAAGGGAGGTCTGCGGAACACTCTGTAACATTTTACATGGGAAGAGGATCTGTACTTGAATAGACATATACAATGTACAAATGAACCAGAGTGTGTTCACCTAGGACAAACAATATTCTAACCTTTAGCCCAATTAAAACACCTTTAAAAACCAAGAAGAAATAATGAGACATAAACTTATGGGGGTTTCTCCACGCACATTCTAATGTAATTTACAACCTAGGAACACGACTTCCAGAAAGGCTCTGCTGCCCTACCACCCAGATTTGGGAATGGAGAAATGCTGCCTCTTTGAGGCCACTTCCCACAACAGCAGCTTTAAACCCATTGCTCTAGGTCATTAAATATTCACAAAACTTGAAGTTCGGGAAATGAGACCTGCTCTCTAAAAAAACTCTTGGGTGGAAAATCGCCCAAAAAATTCAAAAGCGGGCAACCTTCCAAGAAGACAGTTTCAAGAGTTATACTGTACTCCCAATTGTTGCCTTTTTTTAACAGAAAAGAAAACAGCGGAGAAAAATGATGAGTTTTACGAATTTTCAACGACTTACAAACCCAAATTACAAAAACCTATGAGCTCACAGCAGCCAGAAGGGCCATTAGCATAAATGCTGCAAACAATAAATGATGAAGCGATTGTGGAGAAATGCGTACCCTCGATTCTAAGGGGGACGTGGTAAGAGCCACTAATGAAAACACAAAGAAGGTGCTTTGAAAAGGGAAACACGGTGCTACCAGTCAGTGAATCACACCCACTGCAGGGCCTATCACCTGAGAAAATGAGAATCAAAAAGTCACAGGCTGGCAATCCTGCACTCCAACAATATTTACCATAGCCAACACTTGGAAGCAATGAAAATGTCCATCAACCGAGGAATGCACAAAGAAGAAGTGGTCCACGTACACAGTGGAAAATTACTCCAATAAAAAATAAAAATTAAATTTAAAAATCCAACACAACTAAGGAGACATCAGCTTGTGTGGGTTTCTCCGGGCACACTCCACTCTAATTTATAACCGAGAAACACCACAGGCCGCAAGGGCTTTTCCCTAGTTACCAGGGTGGGGAACATAGAAAGGCTGCCGCCCTCTGGCAGTTACCTGCAAAAGCAGTTTTAAAGCCTGTGCTAATGGTCATTTCATATGAATAAGTACTGCAGAAGTGTAAATGAAACCTGCCCTCAAAATGTCTTCAGGGAGGTAAAGGCCAAAACGTTTCAAAATGTGACACATACTTTAAGAGAACACTTTGAAGAACTAAGGGGTAATCACAGCTTGAAAAATAAAAAGGACATGCCTTAAAGCTCAATTTCAACGGATTATGAGGCACATGCGAATTCAACCGCAAAGAGGTATCAGCTCACACTTGTCAGAATAACCATCAGCAAGAAAACTACAAACAATAAATGCTGAAGGTGTTGTGGAGAAATGCATACCCTCAACTGCAAGTGGGACATAAGTTGGAAAGGGCCACAAACTCGAACAGAATGGGGGTGCCTTAAAAACGTAAACATTGAGCTACCATATGATCCAGCAGGCCCACTCCTCCACCTATAATCTAAGAAGAGAGAATTGGAAAGACACAGGCAGGCAAATCTGCATTGCACAGTATTACAATAGCCAAGATATGGAAGTAACCAAAAAGTCCACCAACAGATGGGTGGACAAAGAAGTACTCCTCCATGTACAGATGGAATATTCGCTAGTGAAGAAAATGAAACAATGCCATTTGCAGTGCCATAGATGAGTCTAGACGTAATCACGCCACGTGTAGTCAGTGAGAAAGCAAAATACATATATCCTATGATATCACTTTCAGGAGTTACTTAAAAATTGATACCAATGAAGATATTTCCACAGAGAAAGGCAATCACAGATTCATTAAAAAACTTATGGTTCACCAAATAGAAAGGGATGAGGATTGGATACATTACCATATTGGTGTTAACAGAGATATACAAACCATGTGAAATATATAACCACCAAAGACGTACGGAAGACCAGGAAGAGACTACTCAACATTGTGTCATAACCTACATGGGAAAAGGATGCGAGGAAGAAAAGATACACGTATATGTGTGAAAGACCCACATCTTGCACACCTATAGCAAACAAACCAATGTAATCAAATCTGCCTGGGTAAAAAATAAAAAGTAAATTACAAATATGAACAAGAAGTAATGAGACATAAACTTAAAGGGCTTTTTCCTGGCACGTTCCATTCTAATATACAACCTAGAATACCACTTCCATTAAGGCTCTGTTTCCCTAGTAACCAAATTTGGCAAAGGAGAAATGCTGCCACCTTGTGGCCGTTTCCTGCAAGAGCAGCTTTAAAGTCCCAGCTAATGGTCACTTAACATTCACAAGGACTCAGGGCTGTAAAAGACACTTGCCCTAAAAATTTGTGCTGAAGTAGGGAATGGACAAAAAATTCACAACAGGCAAATGTTTCAAGAAGAGATTATGAAGAGTTAAGTTTTACTCACACTCTTTTTAAAAAAAAGAAAAATGGATAAAAGCTCAACCTCAGGGAGTGTTAGACGCATGCAATCTAATCTACGAAAAGTTTCAACTTACACCAGTCGACTGACCATCAGCAAAAAGTCTACAAACAATAAATGCTGAAGGGGATTTAGAGAACTGTGTACCCTCTACCTTCTGGTGAGACATAAAAGCCAATAATGAGAAAAGAAAGGAGCTGTGTTTAAAAGTAAAAATGGAGGTACCATTCAATCCAGCAGGTGCACCAATGGACCTCTCACCTGAGAAGACAAGAATCGAGAAGACACAGGCCGCAAAAGCTGCAGTGCAGCCTTATTCACAATAGCCAAGACAGTGAAGCAATCAAAATATACAACAAGAGGTGAATGGATAAAGAAGAAGTGGTCCATGTACACAGTGGAATATTAACCATGGAAAACAACGAACCATTGCTCTCTGAGGCACCGCAAAGGAGGCTGGAGATAGTCACGAAACATGAGGTAAGTCGGAAAGCAAAAGACCTATATTCTATGATATCACTTATAGGCGTTATCTAATAACTGACACAAAGGAACATATATCCACAGAGAAAGACACTCACAGACTTAGAAAATAAAACTATGCTCAACTAAAAGGAAAGGTGGGGGGAATGGATAAATTAAGATTAGTGTTACTATATGTATACAAACACATATTATATACATATCTCAAAAATACCGACCATATAGCAAGGGAGGTCTGCGGAACACTCTGTAACATTTTACATGGGAAGAGGATCTGTACTTGAATAGACATATATAATGTCCAAATGAACCAGAGTGTGTTCACCTAGGACAAACAATATTCTAACCTTTAGCCCAATTAAAACACCTTTAAAAACCAAGAAGAAATAATGAGACATAAACTTATGGGGGTTTCTCCACGCACATTCTAATGTAATTTACAACCTAGGAACACGACTTCCAGAAAGGCTCTGCTGCCCTACCACCCAGATTTGGGAATGGAGAAATGCTGCCTCCTTGAGGCCACTTCCCACAACAGCAGCTTTAATCCCATTGCTCTAGGTAACTAAATATTCACAAAACTTGAAGTTCGGGAAATGAGACCTGCTCTCTAAAAAAACTCTTGGGTGGAAAATCGCCCAAAAAATTCAAAAGAGGGCAACCTTCCAAGAAGACAGTTTCAAGAGTTATACTGTACTCCCAATTGTTTCCTTTTTTTAACAGAAAAGAAAACAGCGGAGAAAAATGATGAGTTTTACGAATTTTCAACGACTTACAAACCCAAATTACAAAAACCTATGAGCTCACAGCAGCCAGAAGGGCCATTAGCATAAATGCTGCAAACAGTAAATGATGAAGCGATTGTGGAGAAATGCGTACCCTCGATTCTAAGGGGGACGTGGTAACAGCCACTAATGAAAACACAAAGAAGGTGCTTTGAAAAGGGAAACACGGTGCTACCAGTCAGTGAATCACACCCACTGCTGGGCCTATCACCTGAGAAAATGAGAATCAAAAAGTCACAGGCTGGCAATCCTGCACTCCAACAATATTTACCATAGCCAACACTTGGAAGCAATGAAAATGTCCATCAACCGAGGAATGCACAAAGAAGAAGTGGTCCACGTACACAGTGGAAAATTACTCCAATAAAAAATAAAAATTAAATTTAAAAATCCAACACAACTAAGGAGACATCAGCTTGTGTGGGTTGGTCCGGGCACACTCCACTCTAATTTATAACCGAGAAACACCACAGGCCGCAAGGGCTTTTCCCTAGTTACCAGGGTGGGGAACATAGAAAGGCTGCCGCCCTCTGGCAGTTACCTGCAAAAGCAGCTTTAAAGCCTGTGCTAATGATCATTTCATATGAATAAGTACTGCAGAAGTGTAAATGAAACCTGCCCTCAAAATGTCTTCAGGGAGGTAAAGGCCAAAACGTTTCAAAATGTGACACATACTTTAAGAGAACACTTTGAAGAACTAAGGGGTAATCACAGCTTGAAAAATAAAAAGGACATGCCTTAAAGCTCAATTTCAACGGATTATGAGGCACATGCGAATTCAACCACAAAGAGGTATCAGCTCACACTTGTCAGAATAACCATCAGCAAGAAAACTACAAACAATAAATGCTGAAGGTGTTGTGGAGAAATGCATACCCTCAACTGCAAGTGGGACATAAGTTGGAAAGGGCCACAAACTCGAACAGAATGGGGGTGCCTTAAAAACGTAAACATTGAGCTACCATATGATCCAGCAGGCCCACTCCTCCACCTATAATCTAAGAAGAGAGAATTGGAAAGACACAGGCAGGCAAATCTGCATTGCACAGTATTACAATAGCCAAGATATGGAACTAACCAAAAAGTCCACCAACAGATGGGTGGACAAAGAAGTACTCCTCCATGTACAGATGGAATATTCGCTAGTGAAGAAAATGAAACAATGCCATTTGCAGTGCCATAGATGAGTCTAGACGTAATCACGCCACGTGTAGTCAGTGAGAAAGCAAAATACATATATCCTATGATATCACTTTCAGGAGTTACTTAAAAATTGATACCAATGAAGATATTTCCACAGAGAAAGGCAATCACAGATTCATTAAAAAACTTATGGTTCACCAAATAGAAAGGGATGAGGATTGGATACATTACCATATTGGGGTTAACAGAGATATACAAACCATGTGAAATATATAACCACCAAAGACGTACGGAAGACCAGGAAGAGACTACTCAACATTGTGTCATAACCTACATGGGAAAAGGATGCGAGGAAGAAAAGATACACGTATATGTGTGAAAGACCCACATCTTGCACACCTATAGCAAACAAACCAATGTAATCAAATCTGCCTGGGTAAAAAATAAAAAGTAAATTACAAATATGAACAAGAAGTAATGAGACATAAACTTAAAGGGCTTTTTCCTGGCACGTTCCATTCTAATATACAACCTAGAATACCACTTCCATTAAGGCTCTGTTTCCCTAGTAACCAAATTTGGCAAAGGAGAAATGCTGCCACCTTGTGGCCGTTTCCTGCAAGAGCAGCTTTAAAGTCCCAGCTAATGGTCACTTAACATTCACAAGGACTCAGGGCTGTAAAAGACACTTGCCCTAAAAATTTGTGCTGAAGTAGGGAATGGACAAAAAATTCACAACAGGCAAATGTTTCAAGAAGAGATTATGAAGAGTTAAGTTTTACTCACACTCTTTTTAAAAAAAAGAAAAATGGATAAAAGCTCAACCTCAGGGAGTGTTAGACGCATGCAATCTAATCTACGAAAAGTTTCAACTTACACCAGTCGACTGACCATCAGCAAAAAGTCTACAAACAATAAATGCTGAAGGGGATTTAGAGAACTGTGTACCCTCTACCTTCTGGTGAGACATAAAAGCCAATAATGAGAAAAGAACGGAGCTGTGTTTAAAAGTAAAAATGGAGGTACCATTCAATCCAGCAGGTGCACCAATGGACCTCTCACCTGAGAAGACAAGAATCGAGAAGACACAGGCCGCAAAAGCTGCAGTGCAGCCTTATTCACAATAGCCAAGACAGTGAAGCAATCAAAATATACAACAAGAGGTGAATGGATAAAGAAGAAGTGGTCCATGTACACAGTGGAATATTAACCATGGAAAACAACGAACCATTGCTCTCTGAGGCACCACAAAGGAGTCTGGAGATAGTCACGAAAGATGAGGTAAGTCAGAAAGCAAAAGACCTATATTCTATGATATCACTTATAGGCGTTATCTAATAACTGACACAAATGAACATATATCCACAGAGAAAGACACTCACAGACTTAGAAAATAAAACTATGCTCAACTAAAAGGAAAGGTGGGGGGAATGGATAAATTAAGATTAGTGTTACTATATGTATACAAACACATATTATATACATATCTCAAAAATACCGACCATATAGCAAGGGAGGTCTGCGGAACCCTCTGTAACATTTTACATGGGAAGAGGATCTGTACTTGAATAGACATATACAATGTACAAATGAACCAGAGTGTGTTCACCTAGGACAAACAATATTCTAACCTTTAGCCCAATTAAAACACCTTTAAAAACCAAGAAGAAATAAAGAGACATAAACTTATGGGGGTTTCTCCACGCACATTCTAATGTAATTTACAACCTAGGAACACGACTTCCAGAAAGGCTCTGCTGCCCTACCACCCAGATTTGGGAATGGAGAAATGCTGCCTCCTTGAGGCCACTTCCCACAACAGCAGCTTTAAACCCATTGCTCTAGGTCACTAAATATTCACAAAACTTAAAGTTCGGGAAATGAGACCTGCTCTCTAAAAAAACTCTTGGGTGGAAAATCGCCCAAAAAATTCAAAAGCGGGCAACCTTCCAAGAAGACAGTTTCAAGAGTTATACTGTACTCCCAATTCTTTCCTTTTTTTAACAGAAAAGAAAACAGCGGAGAAAAATGATGAGTTTTACGAATTTTCAACGACTTACAAACCCAAATTACAAAAACCTATGAGCTCACAGCAGCCAGAAGGGCCATTAGCATAAATGCTGCAAACAATAAATGATGAAGCGATTGTGGAGAAATGCGTACCCTCGATTCTAAGGGGGACGTGGTAAGAGCCACTAATGAAAACACAAAGAAGGTGCTTTGAAAAGGGAAACACGGTGCTACCAGTCAGTGAATCACACCCACAGCAGGGCCTATCACCTGAGAAAATGAGAATCAAAAAGTCACAGGCTGGCAATCCTGCACTCCAACAATATTTACCATAGCCAACACTTGGAAGCAATGAAAATGTCCATCAACCGAGGAATGCACAAAGAAGAAGTGGTCCACGTACACAGTGGAAAATTACTCCAATAAAAAATAAAAATTAAATTTAAAAATCCAACACAACTAAGGAGACATCAGCTTGTGTGGGTTTCTCCGGGCACACTCCACTCTAATTTATAACCGAGAAACACCACAGGCCGCAAGGGCTTTTCCCTAGTTACCAGGGTGGGGAACATAGAAAGGCTGCCGCCCTCTGGCAGTTACCTGCAAAAGCAGTTTTAAAGCCTGTGCTAATGGTCATTTCATATGAATAAGTACTGCAGAAGTGTAAATGAAACCTGCCCTCAAAATGTCTTCAGGGAGGTAAAGGCCAAAACGTTTCAAAATGTGACACATTCTTTAAGAGAACACTTTGAAGAACTAAGGGGTAATCACAGCTTGAAAAATAAAAAGGACATGCCTTAAAGCTCAATTTCAACGGATTATGAGGCACATGCGAATTCAACCACAAAGAGGTATCAGCTCACACTTGTCAGAATAACCATCAGCAAGAAAACTACAAACAATAAATGCTGAAGGTGTTGTGGAGAAATGCATACCCTCAACTGCAAGTGGGACATAAGTTGGAAAGGGCCACAAACTCGAACAGAATGGGGGTGCCTTAAAAACGTAAACATTGAGCTACCATATGATCCAGCAGGCCCACTCCTCCACCTATAATCTAAGAAGAGAGAATTGGAAAGACACAGGCAGGCAAATCTGCATTGCACAGTTTTACAATAGCCAAGATATGGAACTAACCAAAAAGTCCACCAACAGATGGGTGGACAAAGAAGTACTCCTCCATGTACAGATGGAATATTCGCTAGTGAAGAAAATGAAACAATGCCATTTGCAGTGCCATAGATGAGTCTAGACGTAATCACGCCACGTGTAGTCAGTGAGAAAGCAAAATACATATATCCTATGATATCACTTTCAGGAGTTACTTAAAAATTGATACCAATGAAGATATTTCCACAGAGAAAGGCAATCACAGATTCATTAAAAAACTTATGGTTCACCAAATAGAAAGGGATGAGGATTGGATACATTACCATATTGGGGTTAACAGAGATATACAAACCATGTGAAATATATAACCACCAAAGACGTACGGAAGACCAGGAAGAGACTACTCAACATTGTGTCATAACCTACATGGGAAAAGGATGCGAGGAAGAAAAGATACACGTATATGTGTGAAAGACCCACATCTTGCACACCTATAGCAAACAAACCAATGTAATCAAATCTGCCTGGGTAAAAAATAAAAAGTAAATTACAAATATGAACAAGAAGTAATGAGACATAAACTTAAAGGGCTTTTTCCTGGCACGTTCCATTCTAATATACAACCTAGAATACCACTTCCATTAAGGCTCTGTTTCCCTAGTAACCAAATTTGGCAAAGGAGAAATGCTGCCACCTTGTGGCCGTTTCCTGCAAGAGCAGCTTTAAAGTCCCAGCTAATGGTCACTTAACATTCACAAGGACTCAGGGCTGTAAAAGACACTTGCCCTAAAAATTTGTGCTGAAGTAGGGAATGGACAAAAAATTCACAACAGGCAAATGTTTCAAGAAGAGATTATGAAGAGTTAAGTTTTACTCACACTCTTTTTAAAAAAAAGAAAAATGGATAAAAGCTCAACCTCAGGGAGTGTTAGACGCATGCAATCTAATCTACGAAAAGTTTCAACTTACACCAGTCGACTGACCATCAGCAAAAAGTCTACAAACAATAAATGCTGAAGGGGATTTAGAGAACTGTGTACCCTCTACCTTCTGGTGAGACATAAAAGCCAATAATGAGAAAAGAAAGGAGCTGTGTTTAAAAGTAAAAATGGAGGTACCATTCAATCCAGCAGGTGCACCAATGGACCTCTCACCTGAGAAGACAAGAATCGAGAAGACACAGGCCGCAAAAGCTGCAGTGCAGCCTTATTCACAATAGCCAAGACAGTGAAGCAATCAAAATATACAACAAGAGGTGAATGGATAAAGAAGAAGTGGTCCATGTACACAGTGGAATATTAACCATGGAAAACAACGAACCATTGCTCTCTGAGGCACCGCAAAGGAGGCTGGAGATAGTCACGAAACATGAGGTAAGTCGGAAAGCAAAAGACCTATATTCTATGATATCACTTATAGGCGTTATCTAATAACTGACACAAATGAACATATATCCACAGAGAAAGACACTCACAGACTTAGAAAATAAAACTATGCTCAACTAAAAGGAAAGGTGGGGGGAATGGATAAATTAAGATTAGTGTTACTATATGTATACAAACACATATTATATACATATCTCAAAAATACCGACCATATAGCAAGGGAGGTCTGCGGAACCCTCTGTAACATTTTACATGGGAAGAGGATCTGTACTTGAATAGACATATACAATGTACAAATGAACCAGAGTGTGTTCACCTAGGACAAACAATATTCTAACCTTTAGCCCAATTAAAACACCTTTAAAAACCAAGAAGAAATAAAGAGACATAAACTTATGGGGGTTTCTCCACGCACATTCTAATGTAATTTACAACCTAGGAACACGACTTCCAGAAAGGCTCTGCTGCCCTACCACCCAGATTTGGGAATGGAGAAATGCTGCCTCCTTGAGGCCACTTCCCACAACAGCAGCTTTAAACCCATTGCTCTAGGTCACTAAATATTCACAAAACTTAAAGTTCGGGAAATGAGACCTGCTCTCTAAAAAAACTCTTGGGTGGAAAATCGCCCAAAAAATTCAAAAGCGGGCAACCTTCCAAGAAGACAGTTTCAAGAGTTATACTGTACTCCCAATTCTTTCCTTTTTTTAACAGAAAAGAAAACAGCGGAGAAAAATGATGAGTTTTACGAATTTTCAACGACTTACAAACCCAAATTACAAAAACCTATGAGCTCACAGCAGCCAGAAGGGCCATTAGCATAAATGCTGCAAACAATAAATGATGAAGCGATTGTGGAGAAATGCGTACCCTCGATTCTAAGGGGGACGTGGTAAGAGCCACTAATGAAAACACAAAGAAGGTGCTTTGAAAAGGGAAACACGGTGCTACCAGTCAGTGAATCACACCCACTGCAGGGCCTATCACCTGAGAAAATGAGAATCAAAAAGTCACAGGCTGGCAATCCTGCACTCCAACAATATTTACCATAGCCAACACTTGGAAGCAATGAAAATGTCCATCAACCGAGGAATGCACAAAGAAGAAGTGGTCCACGTACACAGTGGAAAATTACTCCAATAAAAAATAAAAATTAAATTTAAAAATCCAACACAACTAAGGAGACATCAGCTTGTGTGGGTTTCTCCGGGCACACTCCACTCTAATTTATAACCGAGAAACACCACAGGCCGCAAGGGCTTTTCCCTAGTTACCAGGGTGGGGAACATAGAAAGGCTGCCGCCCTCTGGCAGTTACCTGCAAAAGCAGTTTTAAAGCCTGTGCTAATGGTCATTTCATATGAATAAGTACTGCAGAAGTGTAAATGAAACCTGCCCTCAAAATGTCTTCAGGGAGGTAAAGGCCAAAACGTTTCAAAATGTGACACATTCTTTAAGAGAACACTTTGAAGAACTAAGGGGTAATCACAGCTTGAAAAATAAAAAGGACATGCCTTAAAGCTCAATTTCAACGGATTATGAGGCACATGCGAATTCAACCACAAAGAGGTATCAGCTCACACTTGTCAGAATAACCATCAGCAAGAAAACTACAAACAATAAATGCTGAAGGTGTTGTGGAGAAATGCATACCCTCAACTGCAAGTGGGACATAAGTTGGAAAGGGCCACAAACTCGAACAGAATGGGGGTGCCTTAAAAACGTAAACATTGAGCTACCATATGATCCAGCAGGCCCACTCCTCCACCTATAATCTAAGAAGAGAGAATTGGAAAGACACAGGCAGGCAAATCTGCATTGCACAGTTTTACAATAGCCAAGATATGGAACTAACCAAAAAGTCCACCAACAGATGGGTGGACAAAGAAGTACTCCTCCATGTACAGATGGAATATTCGCTAGTGAAGAAAATGAAACAATGCCATTTGCAGTGCCATAGATGAGTCTAGACGTAATCACGCCACGTGTAGTCAGTGAGAAAGCAAAATACATATATCCTATGATATCACTTTCAGGAGTTACTTAAAAATTGATACCAATGAAGATATTTCCACAGAGAAAGGCAATCACAGATTCATTAAAAAACTTATGGTTCACCAAATAGAAAGGGATGAGGATTGGATACATTACCATATTGGGGTTAACAGAGATATACAAACCATGTGAAATATATAACCACCAAAGACGTACGGAAGACCAGGAAGAGACTACTCAACATTGTGTCATAACCTACATGGGAAAAGGATGCGAGGAAGAAAAGATACACGTATATGTGTGAAAGACCCACATCTTGCACACCTATAGCAAACAAACCAATGTAATCAAATCTGCCTGGGTAAAAAATAAAAAGTAAATTACAAATATGAACAAGAAGTAATGAGACATAAACTTAAAGGGCTTTTTCCTGGCACGTTCCATTCTAATATACAACCTAGAATACCACTTCCATTAAGGCTCTGTTTCCCTAGTAACCAAATTTGGCAAAGGAGAAATGCTGCCACCTTGTGGCCGTTTCCTGCAAGAGCAGCTTTAAAGTCCCAGCTAATGGTCACTTAACATTCACAAGGACTCAGGGCTGTAAAAGACACTTGCCCTAAAAATTTGTGCTGAAGTAGGGAATGGACAAAAAATTCACAACAGGCAAATGTTTCAAGAAGAGATTATGAAGAGTTAAGTTTTACTCACACTCTTTTTAAAAAAAAGAAAAATGGATAAAAGCTCAACCTCAGGGAGTGTTAGACGCATGCAATCTAATCTACGAAAAGTTTCAACTTACACCAGTCGACTGACCATCAGCAAAAAGTCTACAAACAATAAATGCTGAAGGGGATTTAGAGAACTGTGTACCCTCTACCTTCTGGTGAGACATAAAAGCCAATAATGAGAAAAGAAAGGAGCTGTGTTTAAAAGTAAAAATGGAGGTACCATTCAATCCAGCAGGTGCACCAATGGACCTCTCACCTGAGAAGACAAGAATCGAGAAGACACAGGCCGCAAAAGCTGCAGTGCAGCCTTATTCACAATAGCCAAGACAGTGAAGCAATCAAAATATACAACAAGAGGTGAATGGATAAAGAAGAAGTGGTCCATGTACACAGTGGAATATTAACCATGGAAAACAACGAACCATTGCTCTCTGAGGCACCACAAAGGAGTCTGGAGATAGTCACGAAACATGAGGTAAGTCAGAAAGCAAAAGACCTATATTCTATGATATCACTTATAGGCGTTATCTAATAACTGACACAAATGAACATATATCCACAGAGAAAGACACTCACAGACTTAGAAAATAAAACTATGCTCAACTAAAAGGAAAGGTGGGGGGAATGGATAAATTAAGATTAGTGTTACTATATGTATACAAACACATATTATATACATATCTCAAAAATACCGACCATATAGCAAGGGAGGTCTGCGGAACCCTCTGTAACATTTTACATGGGAAGAGGATCTGTACTTGAATAGACATATACAATGTACAAATGAACCAGAGTGTGTTCACCTAGGACAAACAATATTCTAACCTTTAGCCCAATTAAAACACCTTTAAAAACCAAGAAGAAATAAAGAGACATAAACTTATGGGGGTTTCTCCACGCACATTCTAATGTAATTTACAACCTAGGAACACGACTTCCAGAAAGGCTCTGCTGCCCTACCACCCAGATTTGGGAATGGAGAAATGCTGCCTCCTTGAGGCCACTTCCCACAACAGCAGCTTTAAACCCATTGCTCTAGGTCACTAAATATTCACAAAACTTAAAGTTCGGGAAATGAGACCTGCTCTCTAAAAAAACTCTTGGGTGGAAAATCGCCCAAAAAATTCAAAAGCGGGCAACCTTCCAAGAAGACAGTTTCAAGAGTTATACTGTACTCCCAATTCTTTCCTTTTTTTAACAGAAAAGAAAACAGCGGAGAAAAATGATGAGTTTTACGAATTTTCAACGACTTACAAACCCAAATTACAAAAACCTATGAGCTCACAGCAGCCAGAAGGGCCATTAGCATAAATGCTGCAAACAATAAATGATGAAGCGATTGTGGAGAAATGCGTACCCTCGATTCTAAGGGGGACGTGGTAAGAGCCACTAATGAAAACACAAAGAAGGTGCTTTGAAAAGGGAAACACGGTGCTACCAGTCAGTGAATCACACCCACTGCAGGGCCTATCACCTGAGAAAATGAGAATCAAAAAGTCACAGGCTGGCAATCCTGCACTCCAACAATATTTACCATAGCCAACACTTGGAAGCAATGAAAATGTCCATCAACCGAGGAATGCACAAAGAAGAAGTGGTCCACGTACACAGTGGAAAATTACTCCAATAAAAAATAAAAATTAAATTTAAAAATCCAACACAACTAAGGAGACATCAGCTTGTGTGGGTTTCTCCGGGCACACTCCACTCTAATTTATAACCGAGAAACACCACAGGCCGCAAGGGCTTTTCCCTAGTTACCAGGGTGGGGAACATAGAAAGGCTGCCGCCCTCTGGCAGTTACCTGCAAAAGCAGTTTTAAAGCCTGTGCTAATGGTCATTTCATATGAATAAGTACTGCAGAAGTGTAAATGAAACCTGCCCTCAAAATGTCTTCAGGGAGGTAAAGGCCAAAACGTTTCAAAATGTGACACATTCTTTAAGAGAACACTTTGAAGAACTAAGGGGTAATCACAGCTTGAAAAATAAAAAGGACATGCCTTAAAGCTCAATTTCAACGGATTATGAGGCACATGCGAATTCAACCACAAAGAGGTATCAGCTCACACTTGTCAGAATAACCATCAGCAAGAAAACTACAAACAATAAATGCTGAAGGTGTTGTGGAGAAATGCATACCCTCAACTGCAAGTGGGACATAAGTTGGAAAGGGCCACAAACTCGAACAGAATGGGGGTGCCTTAAAAACGTAAACATTGAGCTACCATATGATCCAGCAGGCCCACTC
This sequence comes from Balaenoptera physalus, assembly GCF_965194825.1. Classification (NCBI taxonomy): domain Eukaryota; kingdom Metazoa; phylum Chordata; class Mammalia; order Artiodactyla; family Balaenopteridae; genus Balaenoptera; species Balaenoptera physalus. The sequence goes on from NW_028126568.1 coordinate 262,123, forward strand.
CTCCACCTATAATCTAAGAAGAGAGAATTGGAAAGACACAGGCAGGCAAATCTGCATTGCACAGTTTTACAATAGCCAAGATATGGAACTAACCAAAAAGTCCACCAACAGATGGGTGGACAAAGAAGTACTCCTCCATGTACAGATGGAATATTCGCTAGTGAAGAAAATGAAACAATGCCATTTGCAGTGCCATAGATGAGTCTAGACGTAATCACGCCACGTGTAGTCAGTGAGAAAGCAAAATACATATATCCTATGATATCACTTTCAGGAGTTACTTAAAAATTGATACCAATGAAGATATTTCCACAGAGAAAGGCAATCACAGATTCATTAAAAAACTTATGGTTCACCAAATAGAAAGGGATGAGGATTGGATACATTACCATATTGGGGTTAACAGAGATATACAAACCATGTGAAATATATAACCACCAAAGACGTACGGAAGACCAGGAAGAGACTACTCAACATTGTGTCATAACCTACATGGGAAAAGGATGCGAGGAAGAAAAGATACACGTATATGTGTGAAAGACCCACATCTTGCACACCTATAGCAAACAAACCAATGTAATCAAATCTGCCTGGGTAAAAAATAAAAAGTAAATTACAAATATGAACAAGAAGTAATGAGACATAAACTTAAAGGGCTTTTTCCTGGCACGTTCCATTCTAATATACAACCTAGAATACCACTTCCATTAAGGCTCTGTTTCCCTAGTAACCAAATTTGGCAAAGGAGAAATGCTGCCACCTTGTGGCCGTTTCCTGCAAGAGCAGCTTTAAAGTCCCAGCTAATGGTCACTTAACATTCACAAGGACTCAGGGCTGTAAAAGACACTTGCCCTAAAAATTTGTGCTGAAGTAGGGAATGGACAAAAAATTCACAACAGGCAAATGTTTCAAGAAGAGATTATGAAGAGTTAAGTTTTACTCACACTCTTTTTAAAAAAAAGAAAAATGGATAAAAGCTCAACCTCAGGGAGTGTTAGACGCATGCAATCTAATCTACGAAAAGTTTCAACTTACACCAGTCGACTGACCATCAGCAAAAAGTCTACAAACAATAAATGCTGAAGGGGATTTAGAGAACTGTGTACCCTCTACCTTCTGGTGAGACATAAAAGCCAATAATGAGAAAAGAAAGGAGCTGTGTTTAAAAGTAAAAATGGAGGTACCATTCAATCCAGCAGGTGCACCAATGGACCTCTCACCTGAGAAGACAAGAATCGAGAAGACACAGGCCGCAAAAGCTGCAGTGCAGCCTTATTCACAATAGCCAAGACAGTGAAGCAATCAAAATATACAACAAGAGGTGAATGGATAAAGAAGAAGTGGTCCATGTACACAGTGGAATATTAACCATGGAAAACAACGAACCATTGCTCTCTGAGGCACCACAAAGGAGTCTGGAGATAGTCACGAAACATGAGGTAAGTCAGAAAGCAAAAGACCTATATTCTATGATATCACTTATAGGCGTTATCTAATAACTGACACAAATGAACATATATCCACAGAGAAAGACACTCACAGACTTATAAAATAAAACTCTGCTCAACTAAAAGGAAAGGTGGGGGGAATGGATAAATTAAGATTAGTGTTACTATATGTATACAAACACATATTATATACATATCTCAAAAATACCGACCATATAGCAAGGGAGGTCTGCGGAACACTCTGTAACATTTTACATGGGAAGAGGATCTGTACTTGAATAGACATATACAATGTACAAATGAACCAGAGTGTGTTCACCTAGGACAAACAATATTCTAACCTTTAGCCCAATTAAAACACCTTTAAAAACCAAGAAGAAATAATGAGACATAAACTTATGGGGGTTTCTCCACGCACATTCTAATGTAATTTACAACCTAGGAACACGACTTCCAGAAAGGCTCTGCTGCCCTACCACCCAGATTTGGGAATGGAGAAATGCTGCCTCTTTGAGGCCACTTCCCACAACAGCAGCTTTAAACCCATTGCTCTAGGTCATTAAATATTCACAAAACTTGAAGTTCGGGAAATGAGCCTTGCTCTCTAAAAAAACTCTTGGGTGGAAAATCGCCCAAAAAATTCAAAAGAGGGCAACCTTCCAAGAAGACAGTTTCAAGAGTTATACTGTACTCCCAATTGTTGCCTTTTTTTAACAGAAAAGAAAACAGCAGAGAAAAATGATGAGTTTTACGAATTTTCAACGACTTACAAACCCAAATTACAAAAACCTATGAGCTCACAGCAGCCAGAAGGGCCATTAGCATAAATGCTGCAAACAATAAATGATGAAGCGATTGTGGAGAAATGCGTACCCTCGATTCTAAGGGGGACGTGGTAAGAGCCACAAATGAAAACACAAAGAAGGTGCTTTGAAAAGGGAAACACGGTGCTACCAGTCAGTGAATCACACCCACTGCAGGGCCTATCACCTGAGAAAATGAGAATCAAAAAGTCACAGGCTGGCAATCCTGCACTCCAACAATATTTACCATAGCCAACACTTGGAAGCAATGAAAATGTCCATCAACCGAGGAATGCACAAAGAAGAAGTGGTCCACGTACACAGTGGAAAATTACTCCAATAAAAAATAAAAATTAAATTTAAAAATCCAACACAACTAAGGAGACATCAGCTTGTGTGGGTTTCTCCGGGCACACTCCACTCTAATTTATAACCGAGAAACACCACAGGCCGCAAGGGCTTTTCCCTAGTTACCAGGGTGGGGAACATAGAAAGGCTGCCGCCCTCTGGCAGTTACCTGCAAAAGCAGTTTTAAAGCCTGTGCTAATGGTCATTTCATATGAATAAGTACTGCAGAAGTGTAAATGAAACCTGCCCTCAAAATGTCTTCAGGGAGGTAAAGGCCAAAACGTTTCAAAATGTGACACATACTTTAAGAGAACACTTTGAAGAACTAAGGGGTAATCACAGCTTGAAAAATAAAAAGGACATGCCTTAAAGCTCAATTTCAACGGATTATGAGGCACATGCGAATTCAACCACAAAGAGGTATCAGCTCACACTTGTCAGAATAACCATCAGCAAGAAAACTACAAACAATAAATGCTGAAGGTGTTGTGGAGAAATGCATACCCTCAACTGCAAGTGGGACATAAGTTGGAAAGGGCCACAAACTCGAACAGAATGGGGGTGCCTTAAAAACGTAAACATTGAGCTACCATATGATCCAGCAGGCCCACTCCTCCACCTATAATCTAAGAAGAGAGAATTGGAAAGACACAGGCAGGCAAATCTGCATTGCACATTATTACAATAGCCAAGATATGGAAGTAACCAAAAAGTCCACCAACAGATGGGTGGACAAAGAAGTACTCCTCCATGTACAGATGCAATATTCGCTAGTGAAGAAAATGAAACAATGCCATTTGCAGCGCCATAGATGAGTCTAGACGTAATCACGCCACGTGTAGTCAGTGAGAAAGCAAAATACATATATCCTATGATATCACTTTCAGGAGTTACTTAAAAATTGATACCAATGAAGATATTTCCACAGAGAAAGGCAATCACAGATTCATTAAAAAACTTATGGTTCACCAAATAGAAAGGGATGAGGATTGGATACATTACCATATTGGGGTTAACAGAGATATACAAACCATGTGAAATATATAACCACCAAAGACGTACGGAAGACCAGGAAGAGACTACTCAACATTGTGTCATAACCTACATGGGAAAAGGATGCGAGGAAGAAAAGATACACGTATATGTGTGAAAGACCCACATCTTGCACACCTATAGCAAACAAACCAATGTAATCAAATCTGCCTGGGTAAAAAATAAAAAGTAAATTACAAATATGAACAAGAAGTAATGAGACATAAACTTAAAGGGCTTTTTCCTGGCACGTTCCATTCTAATATACAACCTAGAATACCACTTCCATTAAGGCTCTGTTTCCCTAGTAACCAAATTTGGCAAAGGAGAAATGCTGCCACCTTGTGGCCGTTTCCTGCAAGAGCAGCTTTAAAGTCCCAGCTAATGGTCACTTAACATTCACAAGGACTCAGGGCTGTAAAAGACACTTGCCCTAAAAATTTGTGCTGAAGTAGGGAATGGACAAAAAATTCACAACAGGCAAATGTTTCAAGAAGAGATTATGAAGGGTTAAGTTTTACTCACACTCTTTTTAAAAAAAAGAAAAATGGATAAAAGCTCAACCTCAGGGAGTGTTAGACGCATGCAATCTAATCTACGAAAAGTTTCAACTTACACCAGTCGACTGACCATCAGCAAAAAGTCTACAAACAATAAATGCTGAAGGGGATTTAGAGAACTGTGTACCCTCTACCTTCTGGTGAGACATAAAAGCCAATAATGAGAAAAGAAAGGAGCTGTGTTTAAAAGTAAAAATGGAGGTACCATTCAATCCAGCAGGTGCACCAATGGACCTCTCACCTGAGAAGACAAGAATCGAGAAGACACAGGCCGCAAAAGCTGCAGTGCAGCCTTATTCACAATAGCCAAGACAGTGAAGCAATCAAAATATCCAACAAGAGGTGAATGGATAAAGAAGAAGTGGTCCATGTACACAGTGGAATATTAACCATGGAAAACAACGAACCATTGCTCTCTGAGGCACCGCAAAGGAGGCTGGAGATAGTCACGAAACATGAGGTAAGTCGGAAAGCAAAAGACCTATATTCTATGATATCACTTATAGGCGTTATCTAATAACTGACACAAATGAACATATATCCACAGAGAAAGACACTCACAGACTTAGAAAATAAAACTATGCTCAACTAAAAGGAAAGGTGGGGGGAATGGATAAATTAAGATTAGTGTTACTATATGTATACAAACACATATTATATACATATCTCAAAAATACCGACCATATAGCAAGGGAGGTCTGCGGAACACTCTGTAACATTTTACATGGGAAGAGGATCTGTACTTGAATAGACATATACAATGTACAAATGAACCAGAGTGTGTTCACCTAGGACAAACAATATTCTAACCTTTAGCCCAATTAAAACACCTTTAAAAACCAAGAAGAAATAATGAGACATAAACTTATGGGGGTTTCTCCACGCACATTCTAATGTAATTTACAACCTAGGAACACGACTTCCAGAAAGGCTCTGCTGCCCTACCACCCAGATTTGGGAATGGAGAAATGCTGCCTCCTTGAGGCCACTTCCCACAACAGCAGCTTTAATCCCATTGCTCTAGGTCACTAAATATTCACAAAACTTGAAGTTCGGGAAATGAGACCTGCTCTCTAAAAAAACTCTTGGGTGGAAAATCGCCCAAAAAATTCAAAAGAGGGCAACCTTCCAAGAAGACAGTTTCAAGAGTTATACTGTACTCCCAATTGTTTCCTTTTTTTAACAGAAAAGAAAACAGCGGAGAAAAATGATGAGTTTTACGAATTTTCAACGACTTACAAACCCAAATTACAAAAACCTATGAGCTCACAGCAGCCAGAAGGGCCATTAGCATAAATGCTGCAAACAGTAAATGATGAAGCGATTGTGGAGAAATGCGTACCCTCGATTCTAAGGGGGACGTGGTAAGAGCCACTAATGAAAACACAAAGAAGGTGCTTTGAAAAGGGAAACACGGTGCTACCAGTCAGTGAATCACACCCACTGCAGGGCCTATCACCTGAGAAAATGAGAATCAAAAAGTCACAGGCTGGCAATCCTGCACTCCAACAATATTTACCATAGCCAACACTTGGAAGCAATGAAAATGTCCATCAACCGAGGAATGCACAAAGAAGAAGTGGTCCACGTACACAGTGGAAAATTACTCCAATAAAAAATAAAAATTAAATTTAAAAATCCAACACAACTAAGGAGACATCAGCTTGTGTGGGTTTCTCCGGGCACACTCCACTCTAATTTATAACCGAGAAACACCACAGGCCGCAAGGGCTTTTCCCTAGTTACCAGGGTGGGGAACATAGAAAGGCTGCCGCCCTCTGGCAGTTACCTGCAAAAGCAGTTTTAAAGCCTGTGCTAATGGTCATTTCATATGAATAAGTACTGCAGAAGTGTAAATGAAACCTGCCCTCAAAATGTCTTCAGGGAGGTAAAGGCCAAAACGTTTCAAAATGTGACACATACTTTAAGAGAACACTTTGAAGAACTAAGGGGTAATCACAGCTTGAAAAATAAAAAGGACATGCCTTAAAGCTCAATTTCAACGGATTATGAGGCACATGCGAATTCAACCACAAAGAGGTATCAGCTCACACTTGTCAGAATAACCATCAGCAAGAAAACTACAAACAATAAATGCTGAAGGTGTTGTGGAGAAATGCATACCCTCAACTGCAAGTGGGACATAAGTTGGAAAGGGCCACAAACTCGAACAGAATGGGGGTGCCTTAAAAACGTAAACATTGAGCTACCATATGATCCAGCAGGCCCACTCCTCCACCTATAATCTAAGAAGAGAGAATTGGAAAGACACAGGCAGGCAAATCTGCATTGCACATTATTACAATAGCCAAGATATGGAACTAACCAAAAAGTCCACCAACAGATGGGTGGACAAAGAAGTACTCCTCCATGTACAGATGCAATATTCGCTAGTGAAGAAAATGAAACAATGCCATTTGCAGCGCCATAGATGAGTCTAGACGTAATCACGCCACGTGTAGTCAGTGAGAAAGCAAAATACATATATCCTATGATATCACTTTCAGGAGTTACTTAAAAATTGATACCAATGAAGATATTTCCACAGAGAAAGGCAATCACAGATTCATTAAAAAACTTATGGTTCACCAAATAGAAAGGGATGAGGATTGGATACATTACCATATTGGGGTTAACAGAGATATACAAACCATGTGAAATATATAACCACCAAAGACGTACGGAAGACCAGGAAGAGACTACTCAACATTGTGTCATAACCTACATGGGAAAAGGATGCGAGGAAGAAAAGATACACGTATATGTGTGAAAGACCCACATCTTGCACACCTATAGCAAACAAACCAATGTAATCAAATCTGCCTGGGTAAAAAATAAAAAGTAAATTACAAATATGAACAAGAAGTAATGAGACATAAACTTAAAGGGCTTTTTCCTGGCACGTTCCATTCTAATATACAACCTAGAATACCACTTCCATTAAGGCTCTGTTTCCCTAGTAACCAAATTTGGCAAAGGAGAAATGCTGCCACCTTGTGGCCGTTTCCTGCAAGAGCAGCTTTAAAGTCCCAGCTAATGGTCACTTAACATTCACAAGGACTCAGGGCTGTAAAAGACACTTGCCCTAAAAATTTGTGCTGAAGTAGGGAATGGACAAAAAATTCACAACAGGCAAATGTTTCAAGAAGAGATTATGAAGGGTTAAGTTTTACTCACACTCTTTTTAAAAAAAAGAAAAATGGATAAAAGCTCAACCTCAGGGAGTGTTAGACGCATGCAATCTAATCTACGAAAAGTTTCAACTTACACCAGTCGACTGACCATCAGCAAAAAGTCTACAAACAATAAATGCTGAAGGGGATTTAGAGAACTGTGTACCCTCTACCTTCTGGTGAGACATAAAAGCCAATAATGAGAAAAGAAAGGAGCTGTGTTTAAAAGTAAAAATGGAGGTACCATTCAATCCAGCAGGTGCACCAATGGACCTCTCACCTGAGAAGACAAGAATCGAGAAGACACAGGCCGCAAAAGCTGCAGTGCAGCCTTATTCACAATAGCCAAGACAGTGAAGCAATCAAAATATCCAACAAGAGGTGAATGGATAAAGAAGAAGTGGTCCATGTACACAGTGGAATATTAACCATGGAAAACAATGAACCATTGCTCTCTGAGGCACCGCAAAGGAGGCTGGAGATAGTCACGAAACATGAGGTAAGTCGGAAAGCAAAAGACCTATATTCTATGATATCACTTATAGGCGTTATCTAATAACTGACACAAATGAACATATATCCACAGAGAAAGACACTCACAGACTTAGAAAATAAAACTATGCTCAACTAAAAGGAAAGGTGGGGGGAATGGATAAATTAAGATTAGTGTTACTATATGTATACAAACACATATTATATACATATCTCAAAAATACCGACCATATAGCAAGGGAGGTCTGCGGAACACTCTGTAACATTTTACATGGGAAGAGGATCTGTACTTGAATAGACATATACAATGTACAAATGAACCAGAGTGTGTTCACCTAGGACAAACAATATTCTAACCTTTAGCCCAATTAAAACACCTTTAAAAACCAAGAAGAAATAATGAGACATAAACTTATGGGGGTTTCTCCACGCACATTCTAATGTAATTTACAACCTAGGAACACGACTTCCAGAAAGGCTCTGCTGCCCTACCACCCAGATTTGGGAATGGAGAAATGCTGCCTCCTTGAGGCCACTTCCCACAACAGCAGCTTTAATCCCATTGCTCTAGGTCACTAAATATTCACAAAACTTGAAGTTCGGGAAATGAGACCTGCTCTCTAAAAAAACTCTTGGGTGGAAAATCGCCCAAAAAATTCAAAAGAGGGCAACCTTCCAAGAAGACAGTTTCAAGAGTTATACTGTACTCCCAATTGTTTCCTTTTTTTAACAGAAAAGAAAACAGCGGAGAAAAATGATGAGTTTTACGAATTTTCAACGACTTACAAACCCAAATTACAAAAACCTATGAGCTCACAGCAGCCAGAAGGGCCATTAGCATAAATGCTGCAAACAGTAAATGATGAAGCGATTGTGGAGAAATGCGTACCCTCGATTCTAAGGGGGACGTGGTAAGAGCCACTAATGAAAACACAAAGAAGGTGCTTTGAAAAGGGAAACACGGTGCTACCAGTCAGTGAATCACACCCACTGCAGGGCCTATCACCTGAGAAAATGAGAATCAAAAAGTCACAGGCTGGCAATCCTGCACTCCAACAATATTTACCATAGCCAACACTTGGAAGCAATGAAAATGTCCATCAACCGAGGAATGCACAAAGAAGAAGTGGTCCACGTACACAGTGGAAAATTACTCCAATAAAAAATAAAAATTAAATTTAAAAATCCAACACAACTAAGGAGACATCAGCTTGTGTGGGTTTCTCCGGGCACACTCCACTCTAATTTATAACCGAGAAACACCACAGGCCGCAAGGGCTTTTCCCTAGTTACCAGGGTGGGGAACATAGAAAGGCTGCCGCCCTCTGGCAGTTACCTGCAAAAGCAGTTTTAAAGCCTGTGCTAATGGTCATTTCATATGAATAAGTACTGCAGAAGTGTAAATGAAACCTGCCCTCAAAATGTCTTCAGGGAGGTAAAGGCCAAAACGTTTCAAAATGTGACACATACTTTAAGAGAACACTTTGAAGAACTAAGGGGTAATCACAGCTTGAAAAATAAAAAGGACATGCCTTAAAGCTCAATTTCAACGGATTATGAGGCACATGCGAATTCAACCACAAAGAGGTATCAGCTCACACTTGTCAGAATAACCATCAGCAAGAAAACTACAAACAATAAATGCTGAAGGTGTTGTGGAGAAATGCATACCCTCAACTGCAAGTGGGACATAAGTTGGAAAGGGCCACAAACTCGAACAGAATGGGGGTGCCTTAAAAACGTAAACATTGAGCTACCATATGATCCAGCAGGCCCACTCCTCCACCTATAATCTAAGAAGAGAGAATTGGAAAGACACAGGCAGGCAAATCTGCATTGCACAGTATTACAATAGCCAAGATATGGAACTAACCAAAAAGTCCACCAACAGATGGGTGGACAAAGAAGTACTCCTCCATGTACAGATGGAATATTCGCTAGTGAAGAAAATGAAACAATGCCATTTGCAGTGCCATAGATGAGTCTAGACGTAATCACGCCACGTGTAGTCAGTGAGAAAGCAAAATACATATATCCTATGATATCACTTTCAGGAGTTACTTAAAAATTGATACCAATGAAGATATTTCCACAGAGAAAGGCAATCACAGATTCATTAAAAAACTTATGGTTCACCAAATAGAAAGGGATGAGGATTGGATACATTACCATATTGGGGTTAACAGAGATATACAAACCATGTGAAATATATAACCACCAAAGACGTACGGAAGACCAGGAAGAGACTACTCAACATTGTGTCATAACCTACATGGGAAAAGGATGCGAGGAAGAAAAGATACACGTATATGTGTGAAAGACCCACATCTTGCACACCTATAGCAAACAAACCAATGTAATCAAATCTGCCTGGGTAAAAAATAAAAAGTAAATTACAAATATGAACAAGAAGTAATGAGACATAAACTTAAAGGGCTTTTTCCTGGCACGTTCCATTCTAATATACAACCTAGAATACCACTTCCATTAAGGCTCTGTTTCCCTAGTAACCAAATTTGGCAAAGGAGAAATGCTGCCACCTTGTGGCCGTTTCCTGCAAGAGCAGCTTTAAAGTCCCAGCTAATGGTCACTTAACATTCACAAGGACTCAGGGCTGTAAAAGACACTTGCCCTAAAAATTTGTGCTGAAGTAGGGAATGGACAAAAAATTCACAACAGGCAAATGTTTCAAAAAGAGATTATGAAGAGTTAAGTTTTACTCACACTCTTTTTAAAAAAAAGAAAAATGGATAAAAGCTCAACCTCAGGGAGTGTTAGACGCATGCAATCTAATCTACGAAAAGTTTCAACTTACACCAGTCGACTGACCATCAGCAAAAAGTCTACAAACAATAAATGCTGAAGGGGATTTAGAGAACTGTGTACCCTCTACCTTCTGGTGAGACATAAAAGCCAATAATGAGAAAAGAAAGGAGCTGTGTTTAAAAGTAAAAATGGAGGTACCATTCAATCCAGCAGGTGCACCAATGGACCTCTCACCTGAGAAGACAAGAATCGAGAAGACACAGGCCGCAAAAGCTGCAGTGCAGCCTTATTCACAATAGCCAAGACAGTGAAGCAATCAAAATATACAACAAGAGGTGAATGGATAAAGAAGAAGTGGTCCATGTACACAGTGGAATATTAACCATGGAAAACAACGAACCATTGCTCTCTGAGGCACCGCAAAGGAGGCTGGAGATAGTCACGAAACATGAGGTAAGTCGGAAAGCAAAAGACCTATATTCTATGATATCACTTATAGGCGTTATCTAATAACTGACACAAAGGAACATATATCCACAGAGAAAGACACTCACAGACTTAGAAAATAAAACTATGCTCAACTAAAAGGAAAGGTGGGGGGAATGGATAAATTAAGATTAGTGTTACTATATGTATACAAACACATATTATATACATATCTCAAAAATACCGACCATATAGCAAGGGAGGTCTGCGGAACACTCTGTAACATTTTACATGGGAAGAGGATCTGTACTTGAATAGACATATATAATGTCCAAATGAACCAGAGTGTGTTCACCTAGGACAAACAATATTCTAACCTTTAGCCCAATTAAAACACCTTTAAAAACCAAGAAGAAATAATGAGACATAAACTTATGGGGGTTTCTCCACGCACATTCTAATGTAATTTACAACCTAGGAACACGACTTCCAGAAAGGCTCTGCTGCCCTACCACCGAGATTTGGGAATGGAGAAATGCTGCCTCCTTGAGGCCACTTCCCACAACAGCAGCTTTAATCCCATTGCTCTAGGTCACTAAATATTCACAAAACTTGAAGTTCGGGAAATGAGACCTGCTCTCTAAAAAAACTCTTGGGTGGAAAATCGCCCAAAAAATTCAAAAGAGGGCAACCTTCCAAGAAGACAGTTTCAAGAGTTATACTGTACTCCCAATTGTTTCCTTTTTTTAACAGAAAAGAAAACAGCGGAGAAAAATGATGAGTTTTACGAATTTTCAACGACTTACAAACCCAAATTACAAAAACCTATGAGCTCACAGCAGCCAGAAGGGCCATTAGCATAAATGCTGCAAACAGTAAATGATGAAGCGATTGTGGAGAAATGCGTACCCTCGATTCTAAGGGGGACGTGGTAACAGCCACTAATGAAAACACAAAGAAGGTGCTTTGAAAAGGGAAACACGGTGCTACCAGTCAGTGAATCACACCCACTGCTGGGCCTATCACCTGAGAAAATGAGAATCAAAAAGTCACAGGCTGGCAATCCTGCACTCCAACAATATTTACCATAGCCAACACTTGGAAGCAATGAAAATGTCCATCAACCGAGGAATGCACAAAGAAGAAGTGGTCCACGTACACAGTGGAAAATTACTCCAATAAAAAATAAAAATTAAATTTAAAAATCCAACAAAACTAAGGAGACATCAGCTTGTGTGGGTTGGTCCGGGCACACTCCACTCTAATTTATAACCGAGAAACACCACAGGCCGCAAGGGCTTTTCCCTAGTTACCAGGGTGGGGAACATAGAAAGGCTGCCGCCCTCTGGCAGTTACCTGCAAAAGCAGTTTTAAAGCCTGTGCTAATGGTCATTTCATATGAATAAGTACTGCAGAAGTGTAAATGAAACCTGCCCTCAAAATGTCTTCAGGGAGGTAAAGGCCAAAACGTTTCAAAATGTGACACATACTTTAAGAGAACACTTTGAAGAACTAAGGGGTAATCACAGCTTGAAAAATAAAAAGGACATGCCTTAAAGCTCAATTTCAACGGATTATGAGGCACATGCGAATTCAACCACAAAGAGGTATCAGCTCACACTTGTCAGAATAACCATCAGCAAGAAAACTACAAACAATAAATGCTGAAGGTGTTGTGGAGAAATGCATACCCTCAACTGCAAGTGGGACATAAGTTGGAAAGGGCCACAAACTCGAACAGAATGGGGGTGCCTTAAAAACGTAAACATTGAGCTACCATATGATCCAGCAGGCCCACTCCTCCACCTATAATCTAAGAAGAGAGAATTGGAAAGACACAGGCAGGCAAATCTGCCTTGCACAGTATTACAATAGCCAAGATATGGAAGTAACCAAAAAGTCCACCAACAGATGGGTGGACAAAGAAGTACTCCTCCATGTACAGATGGAATATTCGCTAGTGAAGAAAATGAAACAATGCCATTTGCAGTGCCATAGATGAGTCTAGACGTAATCACGCCACGTGTAGTCAGTGAGAAAGCAAAATACATATATCCTATGATATCACTTTCAGGAGTTACTTAAAAATTGATACCAATGAAGATATTTCCACAGAGAAAGGCAATCACAGATTCATTAAAAAACTTATGGTTCACCAAATAGAAAGGGATGAGGATTGGATACATTACCATATTGGGGTTAACAGAGATATACAAACCATGTGAAATATATAACCACCAAAGACGTACGGAAGACCAGGAAGAGACTACTCAACATTGTGTCATAACCTACATGGGAAAAGGATGCGAGGAAGAAAAGATACACGTATATGTGTGAAAGACCCACATCTTGCACACCTATAGCAAACAAACCAATGTAATCAAATCTGCCTGGGTAAAAAATAAAAAGTAAATTACAAATATGAACAAGAAGTAATGAGACATAAACTTAAAGGGCTTTTTCCTGGCACGTTCCATTCTAATATACAACCTAGAATACCACTTCCATTAAGGCTCTGTTTCCCTAGTAACCAAATTTGGCAAAGGAGAAATGCTGCCACCTTGTGGCCGTTTCCTGCAAGAGCAGCTTTAAAGTCCCAGCTAATGGTCACTTAACATTCACAAGGACTCAGGGCTGTAAAAGACACTTGCCCTAAAAATTTGTGCTGAAGTAGGGAATGGACAAAAAATTCACAACAGGCAAATGTTTCAAGAAGAGATTATGAAGAGTTAAGTTTTACTCACACTCTTTTTAAAAAAAAGAAAAATGGATAAAAGCTCAACCTCAGGGAGTGTTAGACGCATGCAATCTAATCTACGAAAAGTTTCAACTTACACCAGTCGACTGACCATCAGCAAAAAGTCTACAAACAATAAATGCTGAAGGGGATTTAGAGAACTGTGTACCCTCTACCTTCTGGTGAGACATAAAAGCCAATAATGAGAAAAGAAAGGAGCTGTGTTTAAAAGTAAAAATGGAGGTACCATTCAATCCAGCAGGTGCACCAATGGACCTCTCACCTGAGAAGACAAGAATCGAGAGACACAGGCCGCAAAAGCTGCAGTGCAGCCTTATTCACAATAGCCAAGACAGTGAAGCAATCAAAATATACAACAAGAGGTGAATGGATAAAGAAGAAGTGGTCCATGTACACAGTGGAATATTAACCATGGAAAACAACGAACCATTGCTCTCTGAGGCACCGCAAAGGAGGCTGGAGATAGTCACGAAACATGAGGTAAGTCGGAAAGCAAAAGACCTATATTCTATGATATCACTTATAGGCGTTATCTAATAACTGACACAAAGGAACATATATCCACAGAGAAAGACACTCACAGACTTAGAAAATAAAACTATGCTCAACTAAAAGGAAAGGTGGGGGGAATGGATAAATTAAGATTAGTGTTACTATATGTATACAAACACATATTATATACATATCTCAAAAATACCGACCATATAGCAAGGGAGGTCTGCGGAACCCTCTGTAACATTTTACATGGGAAGAGGATCTGTACTTGAATAGACATATATAATGTACAAATGAACCAGAGTGTGTTCACCTAGGACAAACAATATTCTAACCTTTAGCCCAATTAAAACACCTTTAAAAACCAAGAAGAAATAATGAGACATAAACTTATGGGGGTTTCTCCACGCACATTCTAATGTAATTTACAACCTAGGAACACGACTTCCAGAAAGGCTCTGCTGCCCTACCACCCAGATTTGGGAATGGAGAAATGCTGCCTCCTTGAGGCCACTTCCCACAACAGCAGCTTTAATCCCATTGCTCTAGGTCACTAAATATTCACAAAACTTGAAGTTCGGGAAATGAGACCTGCTCTCTAAAAAAACTCTTGGGTGGAAAATCGCCCAAAAAATTCAAAAGAGGGCAACCTTCCAAGAAGACAGTTTCAAGAGTTATACTGTACTCCCAATTGTTTCCTTTTTTTAACAGAAAAGAAAACAGCGGAGAAAAATGATGAGTTTTATGAATTTTCAACGACTTACAAACCCAAATTACAAAAACCTATGAGCTCACAGCAGCCAGAAGGGCCATTAGCATAAATGCTGCAAACAGTAAATGATGAAGCGATTGTGGAGAAATGCGTACCCTCGATTCTAAGGGGGACGTGGTAACAGCCACTAATGAAAACACAAAGAAGGTGCTTTGAAAAGGGAAACACGGTGCTACCAGTCAGTGAATCACACCCACTGCTGGGCCTATCACCTGAGAAAATGAGAATCAAAAAGTCACAGGCTGGCAATCCTGCACTCCAACAATATTTACCATAGCCAACACTTGGAAGCAATGAAAATGTCCATCAACCGAGGAATGCACAAAGAAGAAGTGGTCCACGTACACAGTGGAAAATTACTCCAATAAAAAATAAAAATTAAATTTAAAAATCCAACAAAACTAAGGAGACATCAGCTTGTGTGGGTTGGTCCGGGCACACTCCACTCTAATTTATAACCGAGAAACACCACAGGCCGCAAGGGCTTTTCCCTAGTTACCAGGGTGGGGAACATAGAAAGGCTGCCGCCCTCTGGCAGTTACCTGCAAAAGCAGCTTTAAAGCCTGTGCTAATGATCATTTCATATGAATAAGTACTGCAGAAGTGTAAATGAAACCTGCCTTCAAAATATCTTCAGGGAGGTAAAGGCCAAAACGTTTCAAAATGTGACACATACTTTAAGAGAACACTTTGTAGAACTAAGGGGTAGTCACAGCTTGAAAAATAAAAAGGACATGCCTTAAAGCTCAATTTCAACGGATTATGAGGCAAATGCAAATTCAACCACAAAGAGGTATCAGCTCACACTTGTCAGAATAACCATCAGCAAGAAAACTACAAACAATAAATGCTGAAGGTGTTGTGGAGAAATGCATACCCTCAACTGCAAGTGGGACATAAGTTGGAAAGGGCCACAAACTCGAACAGAATGGGGGTGCCTTAAAAACGTAAACATTGAGCTACCATATGATCCAGCAGGCCCACTCCTCCACCTATAATCTAAGAAGAGAGAATTGGAAAGACACAGGCAGGCAAATCTGCATTGCACATTATTACAATAGCCAAGATATGGAAGTAACCAAAAAGTCCACCAACAGATGGGTGGACAAAGAAGTACTCCTCCATGTACAGATGCAATATTCGCTAGTGAAGAAAATGAAACAATGCCATTTGCAGCACCATAGATGAGTCTAGACGTAATCACGCCACGTGTAGTCAGTGAGAAAGCAAAATACATATATCCTATGATATCACTTTCAGGAGTTACTTAAAAATTGATACCAATGAAGATATTTCCACAGAGAAAGGCAATCACAGATTCATTAAAAAAACTTATGGTTCACCAAATAGAAAGGGATGAGGATTGGATACATTACCATATTGGGGTTAACAGAGATATACAAACCATGTGAAATATATAACCACCAAAGACGTACGGAAGACCAGGAAGAGACTACTCAACATTGTGTCATAACCTACATGGGAAAAGGATGCGAGGAAGAAAAGATACACGTATATGTGTGAAAGACCCACATCTTGCACACCTATAGCAAACAAACCAATGTAATCAAATCTGCCTGGGTAAAAAATAAAAAGTAAATTACAAATATGAACAAGAAGTAATGAGACATAAACTTAAAGGGCTTTTTCCTGGCACGTTCCATTCTAATATACAACCTAGAATACCACTTCCATTAAGGCTCTGTTTCCCTAGTAACCAAATTTGGCAAAGGAGAAATGCTGCCACCTTGTGGCCGTTTCCTGCAAGAGCAGCTTTAAAGTCCCAGCTAATGGTCACTTAACATTCACAAGGACTCAGGGCTGTAAAAGACACTTGCCCTAAAAATTTGTGCTGAAGTAGGGAATGGACAAAAAATTCACAACAGGCAAATGTTTCAAGAAGAGATTATGAAGAGTTAAGTTTTACTCACACTCTTTTTAAAAAAAAGAAAAATGGATAAAAGCTCAACCTCAGGGAGTGTTAGACGCATGCAATCTAATCTACGAAAAGTTTCAACTTACACCAGTCGACTGACCATCAGCAAAAAGTCTACAAACAATAAATGCTGAAGGGGATTTAGAGAACTGTGTACCCTCTACCTTCTGGTGAGACATAAAAGCCAATAATGAGAAAAGAAAGGAGCTGTGTTTAAAAGTAAAAATGGAGGTACCATTCAATCCAGCAGGTGCACCAATGGACCTCTCACCTGAGAAGACAAGAATCGAGAGACACAGGCCGCAAAAGCTGCAGTGCAGCCTTATTCACAATAGCCAAGACAGTGAAGCAATCAAAATATACAACAAGAGGTGAATGGATAAAGAAGAAGTGGTCCATGTACACAGTGGAATATTAACCATGGAAAACAACGAACCATTGCTCTCTGAGGCACCGCAAAGGAGGCTGGAGATAGTCACGAAACATGAGGTAAGTCGGAAAGCAAAAGACCTATATTCTATGATATCACTTATAGGCGTTATCTAATAACTGACACAAAGGAACATATATCCACAGAGAAAGACACTCACAGACTTAGAAAATAAAACTATGCTCAACTAAAAGGAAAGGTGGGGGGAATGGATAAATTAAGATTAGTGTTACTATATGTATACAAACACATATTATATACATATCTCAAAAATACCGACCATATAGCAAGGGAGGTCTGCGGAACCCTCTGTAACATTTTACATGGGAAGAGGATCTGTACTTGAATAGACATATATAATGTACAAATGAACCAGAGTGTGTTCACCTAGGACAAACAATATTCTAACCTTTAGCCCAATTAAAACACCTTTAAAAACCAAGAAGAAATAATGAGACATAAACTTATGGGGGTTTCTCCACGCACATTCTAATGTAATTTACAACCTAGGAACACGACTTCCAGAAAGGCTCTGCTGCCCTACCACCCAGATTTGGGAATGGAGAAATGCTGCCTCCTTGAGGCCACTTCCCACAACAGCAGCTTTAATCCCATTGCTCTAGGTCACTAAATATTCACAAAACTTGAAGTTCGGGAAATGAGACCTGCTCTCTAAAAAAACTCTTGGGTGGAAAATCGCCCAAAAAATTCAAAAGAGGGCAACCTTCCAAGAAGACAGTTTCAAGAGTTATACTGTACTCCCAATTGTTTCCTTTTTTTAACAGAAAAGAAAACAGCGGAGAAAAATGATGAGTTTTATGAATTTTCAACGACTTACAAACCCAAATTACAAAAACCTATGAGCTCACAGCAGCCAGAAGGGCCATTAGCATAAATGCTGCAAACAGTAAATGATGAAGCGATTGTGGAGAAATGCGTACCCTCGATTCTAAGGGGGACGTGGTAACAGCCACTAATGAAAACACAAAGAAGGTGCTTTGAAAAGGGAAACACGTTGCTACCAGTCAGTGAATCACACCCACTGCTGGGCCTATCACCTGAGAAAATGAGAATCAAAAAGTCACAGGCTGGCAATCCTGCACTCCAACAATATTTACCATAGCCAACACTTGGAAGCAATGAAAATGTCCATCAACCGAGGAATGCACAAAGAAGAAGTGGTCCACGTACACAGTGGAAAATTACTCCAATAAAAAATAAAAATTAAATTTAAAAATCCAACAAAACTAAGGAGACATCAGCTTGTGTGGGTTGGTCCGGGCACACTCCACTCTAATTTATAACCGAGAAACACCACAGGCCGCAAGGGCTTTTCCCTAGTTACCAGGGTGGGGAACATAGAAAGGCTGCGGCCCTCTGGCAGTTACCTGCAAAAGCAGCTTTAAAGCCTGTGCTAATGATCATTTCATATGAATAAGTACTGCAGAAGTGTAAATGAAACCTGCCCTCAAAATATCTTCAGGGAGGTAAAGGCCAAAACGTTTCAAAATGTGACACATACTTTAAGAGAACACTTTGTAGAACTAAGGGGTAGTCACAGCTTGAAAAATAAAAAGGACATGCCTTAAAGCTCAATTTCAACGGATTATGAGGCAAATGCAAATTCAACCACAAAGAGGTATCAGCTCACACTTGTCAGAATAACCATCAGCAAGAAAACTACAAACAATAAATGCTGAAGGTGTTGTGGAGAAATGCATACCCTCAACTGCAAGTGGGACATAAGTTGGAAAGGGCCACAAACTCGAACAGAATGGGGGTGCCTTAAAAACGTAAACATTGAGCTACCATATGATCCAGCAGGCCCACTCCTCCACCTATAATCTAAGAAGAGAGAATTGGAAAGACACAGGCAGGCAAATCTGCATTGCACATTATTACAATAGCCAAGATATGGAAGTAACCAAAAAGTCCACCAACAGATGGGTGGACAAAGAAGTACTCCTCCATGTACAGATGCAATATTCGCTAGTGAAGAAAATGAAACAATGCCATTTGCAGCACCATAGATGAGTCTAGACGTAATCACGCCACGTGTAGTCAGTGAGAAAGCAAAATACATATATCCTATGATATCACTTTCAGGAGTTACTTAAAAATTGATACCAATGAAGATATTTCCACAGAGAAAGGCAATCACAGATTCATTAAAAAACTTATGGTTCACCAAATAGAAAGGGATGAGGATTGGATACATTACCATATTGGGGTTAACAGAGATATACAAACCATGTGAAATATATAACCACCAAAGACGTACGGAAGACCAGGAAGAGACTACTCAACATTGTGTCATAACCTACATGGGAAAAGGATGCGAGGAAGAAAAGATACACGTATATGTGTGAAAGACCCACATCTTGCACACCTATAGCAAACAAACCAATGTAATCAAATCTGCCTGGGTAAAAAATAAAAAGTAAATTACAAATATGAACAAGAAGTAATGAGACATAAACTTAAAGGGCTTTTTCCTGGCACGTTCCATTCTAATATACAACCTAGAATACCACTTCCATTAAGGCTCTGTTTCCCTAGTAACCAAATTTGGCAAAGGAGAAATGCTGCCACCTTGTGGCCGTTTCCTGCAAGAGCAGCTTTAAAGTCCCAGCTAATGGTCACTTAACATTCACAAGGACTCAGGGCTGTAAAAGACACTTGCCCTAAAAATTTGTGCTGAAGTAGGGAATGGACAAAAAATTCACAACTGGCAAATGTTTCAAGAAGAGATTATGAAGAGTTAAGTTTTACTCACACTCTTTTTAAAAAAAAGAAAAATGGATAAAAGCTCAACCTCAGGGAGTGTTAGACGCATGCAATCTAATCTACGAAAAGTTTCAACTTACACCAGTCGACTGACCATCAGCAAAAAGTCTACAAACAATAAATGCTGAAGGGGATTTAGAGAACTGTGTACCCTCTACCTTCTGGTGAGACATAAAAGCCAATAATGAGAAAAGAAAGGAGCTGTGTTTAAAAGTAAAAATGGAGGTACCATTCAATCCAGCAGGTGCACCAATGGACCTCTCACCTGAGAAGACAAGAATCGAGAAGACACAGGCCGCAAAAGCTGCAGTGCAGCCTTATTCACAATAGCCAAGACAGTGAAGCAATCAAAATATCCAACAAGAGGTGAATGGATAAAGAAGAAGTGGTCCATGTACACAGTGGAATATTAACCATGGAAAACAACGAACCATTGCTCTCTGAGGCACCCCAAAGAGTCTGGAGATAGTCACGAAACATGAGGTAAGTCGGAAAGCAAAAGACCTATATTCTATGATATCACTTATAGGCGTTATCTAATAACTGACACAAAGGAACATATATCCACAGAGAAAGACACTCACAGACTTAGAAAATAAAACTATGCTCAACTAAAAGGAAAGGTGGGGGGAATGGATAAATTAAGATTAGTGTTACTATATGTATACAAACACATATTATATACATATCTCAAAAATACCGACCATATAGCAAGGGAGGTCTGCGGAACCCTCTGTAACATTTTACATGGGAAGAGGATCTGTACTTGAATAGACATATATAATGTACAAATGAACCAGAGTGTGTTCACCTAGGACAAACAATATTCTAACCTTTAGCCCAATTAAAACACCTTTAAAAACCAAGAAGAAATAATGAGACATAAACTTATGGGGGTTTCTCCACGCACATTCTAATGTAATTTACAACCTAGGAACACGACTTCCAGAAAGGCTCTGCTGCCCTACCACCCAGATTTGGGAATGGAGAAATGCTGCCTCCTTGAGGCCACTTCCCACAACAGCAGCTTTAATCCCATTGCTCTAGGTCACTAAATATTCACAAAACTTGAAGTTCGGGAAATGAGACCTGCTCTCTAAAAAAACTCTTGGGTGGAAAATCGCCCAAAAAATTCAAAAGAGGGCAACCTTCCAAGAAGACAGTTTCAAGAGTTATACTGTACTCCCAATTGTTTCCTTTTTTTAACAGAAAAGAAAACAGCGGAGAAAAATGATGAGTTTTACGAATTTTCAACGATTACAAACCCAAATTACAAAAACCTATGAGCTCACAGCAGCCAGAAGGGCCATTAGCATAAATGCTGCAAACAGTAAATGATGAAGCGATTGTGGAGAAATGCGTACCCTCGATTCTAAGGGGGACGTGGTAACAGCCACTAATGAAAACACAAAGAAGGTGCTTTGAAAAGGGAAACACGGTGCTACCAGTCAGTGAATCACACCCACTGCTGGGCCTATCACCTGAGAAAATGAGAATCAAAAAGTCACAGGCTGGCAATCCTGCACTCCAACAATATTTACCATAGCCAACACTTGGAAGCAATGAAAATGTCCATCAACCGAGGAATGCACAAAGAAGAAGTGGTCCACGTACACAGTGGAACATTACTCCAATAAAAAATAAAAATTAAATTTAAAAATCCAACACAACTAAGGAGACATCAGCTTGTGTGGGTTCGTCCGGGCACACTCCACTCTAATTTATAACCGAGAAACACCACAGGCCGCAAGGGCTTTTCCCTAGTTACCAGGGTGGGGAACATAGAAAGGCTGCCGCCCTCTGGCAGTTACCTGCAAAAGCAGCTTTAAAGCCTGTGCTAATGATCATTTCATATGAATAAGTACTGCAGAAGTGTAAATGAAACCGGCCCTCAAAATGTCTTCAGGGAGGTAAAGGCCAAAACGTTTCAAAATGTGACACATACTTTAAGAGAACACTTTGTAGAACTAAGGGGTAGTCACAGCTTGAAAAATAAAAAGGACATGCCTTAAAGCTCAATTTCAACGGATTATGAGGCACATGCAAATTCAACCACAAAGAGGTATCAGCTCACACTTGTCAGAATAACCATCAGCAAGAAAACTACAAACAATAAATGCTGAAGGTGTTGTGGAGAAATGCATACCCTCAACTGCAAGTGGGACATAAGTTGGAAAGGGCCACAAACTCGAACAGAATGGGGGTGCCTTAAAAACGTAAACATTGAGCTACCACATGATCCAGCAGGCCCACTCCTCCACCTATAATCTAAGAAGAGAGAATTGGAAAGACACAGGCAGGCAAATCTGCATTGCACATTATTACAATAGCCAAGATATGGAAGTAACCAAAAAGTCCACCAACAGATGGGTGGACAAAGAAGTACTCCTCCATGTACAGATGGAATATTCGCTAGTGAAGAAAATGAAACAATGCCATTTGCAGCGCCATAGATGAGTCTAGACGTAATCACGCCACGTGTAGTCAGTGAGAAAGCAAAATACATATATCCTATGATATCACTTTCAGGAGTTACTTAAAAATTGATACCAATGAAGATATTTCCACAGAGAAAGGCAATCACAGATTCATTAAAAAACTTATGGTTCACCAAATAGAAAGGGATGAGGATTGGATACATTACCATATTGGGGTTAACAGAGATATACAAACCATGTGAAATATATAACCACCAAAGACGTACGGAAGACCAGGAAGAGACTACTCAACATTGTGTCATAACCTACATGGGAAAAGGATGCGAGGAAGAAAAGATACACGTATATGTGTGAAAGACCCACATCTTGCACACCTATAGCAAACAAACCAATGTAATCAAATCTGCCTGGGTAAAAAATAAAAAGTAAATTACAAATATGAACAAGAAGTAATGAGACATAAACTTAAAGGGCTTTTTCCTGGCACGTTCCATTCTAATATACAACCTAGAATACCACTTCCATTAAGGCTCTGTTTCCCTAGTAACCAAATTTGGCAAAGGAGAAATGCTGCCACCTTGTGGCCGTTTCCTGCAAGAGCAGCTTTAAAGTCCCAGCTAATGGTCACTTAACATTCACAAGGACTCAGGGCTGTAAAAGACACTTGCCCTAAAAATTTGTGCTGAAGTAGGGAATGGACAAAAAATTCACAACAGGCAAATGTTTCAAGAAGAGATTATGAAGAGTTAAGTTTTACTCACACTCTTTTTAAAAAAAAGAAAAATGGATAAAAGCTCAACCTCAGGGAGTGTTAGACGCATGCAATCTAATCTACGAAAAGTTTCAACTTACACCAGTCGACTGACCATCAGCAAAAAGTCTACAAACAATAAATGCTGAAGGGGATTTAGAGAACTGTGTACCCTCTACCTTCTGGTGAGACATAAAAGCCAATAATGAGAAAAGAAAGGAGCTGTGTTTAAAAGTAAAAATGGAGGTACCATTCAATCCAGCAGGTGCACCAATGGACCTCTCACCTGAGAAGACAAGAATCGAGAGACACAGGCCGCAAAAGCTGCAGTGCAGCCTTATTCACAATAGCCAAGACAGTGAAGCAATCAAAATATACAACAAGAGGTGAATGGATAAAGAAGAAGTGGTCCATGTACACAGTGGAATATTAACCATGGAAAACAACGAACCATTGCTCTCTGAGGCACCGCAAAGGAGGCTGGAGATAGTCACGAAACATGAGGTAAGTCGGAAAGCAAAAGACCTATATTCTATGATATCACTTATAGGCGTTATCTAATAACTGACACAAAGGAACATATATCCACAGAGAAAGACACTCACAGACTTAGAAAATAAAACTATGCTCAACTAAAAGGAAAGGTGGGGGGAATGGATAAATTAAGATTAGTGTTACTATATGTATACAAACACATATTATATACATATCTCAAAAATACCGACCATATAGCAAGGGAGGTCTGCGGAACCCTCTGTAACATTTTACATGGGAAGAGGATCTGTACTTGAATAGACATATATAATGTACAAATGAACCAGAGTGTGTTCACCTAGGACAAACAATATTCTAACCTTTAGCCCAATTAAAACACCTTTAAAAACCAAGAAGAAATAATGAGACATAAACTTATGGGGGTTTCTCCACGCACATTCTAATGTAATTTACAACCTAGGAACACGACTTCCAGAAAGGCTCTGCTGCCCTACCACCCAGATTTGGGAATGGAGAAATGCTGCCTCCTTGAGGCCACTTCCCACAACAGCAGCTTTAATCCCATTGCTCTAGGTCACTAAATATTCACAAAACTTGAAGTTCGGGAAATGAGACCTGCTCTCTAAAAAAACTCTTGGGTGGAAAATCGCCCAAAAAATTCAAAAGAGGGCAACCTTCCAAGAAGACAGTTTCAAGAGTTATACTGTACTCCCAATTGTTTCCTTTTTTTAACAGAAAAGAAAACAGCGGAGAAAAATGATGAGTTTTATGAATTTTCAACGACTTACAAACCCAAATTACAAAAACCTATGAGCTCACAGCAGCCAGAAGGGCCATTAGCATAAATGCTGCAAACAGTAAATGATGAAGCGATTGTGGAGAAATGCGTACCCTCGATTCTAAGGGGGACGTGGTAACAGCCACTAATGAAAACACAAAGAAGGTGCTTTGAAAAGGGAAACACGGTGCTACCAGTCAGTGAATCACACCCACTGCTGGGCCTATCACCTGAGAAAATGAGAATCAAAAAGTCACAGGCTGGCAATCCTGCACTCCAACAATATTTACCATAGCCAACACTTGGAAGCAATGAAAATGTCCATCAACCGAGGAATGCACAAAGAAGAAGTGGTCCACGTACACAGTGGAAAATTACTCCAATAAAAAATAAAAATTAAATTTAAAAATCCAACAAAACTAAGGAGACATCAGCTTGTGTGGGTTGGTCCGGGCACACTCCACTCTAATTTATAACCGAGAAACACCACAGGCCGCAAGGGCTTTTCCCTAGTTACCAGGGTGGGGAACATAGAAAGGCTGCCGCCCTCTGGCAGTTACCTGCAAAAGCAGCTTTAAAGCCTGTGCTAATGATCATTTCATATGAATAAGTACTGCAGAAGTGTAAATGAAACCTGCCTTCAAAATATCTTCAGGGAGGTAAAGGCCAAAACGTTTCAAAATGTGACACATACTTTAAGAGAACACTTTGTAGAACTAAGGGGTAGTCACAGCTTGAAAAATAAAAAGGACATGCCTTAAAGCTCAATTTCAACGGATTATGAGGCAAATGCAAATTCAACCACAAAGAGGTATCAGCTCACACTTGTCAGAATAACCATCAGCAAGAAAACTACAAACAATAAATGCTGAAGGTGTTGTGGAGAAATGCATACCCTCAACTGCAAGTGGGACATAAGTTGGAAAGGGCCACAAACTCGAACAGAATGGGGGTGCCTTAAAAACGTAAACATTGAGCTACCATATGATCCAGCAGGCCCACTCCTCCACCTATAATCTAAGAAGAGAGAATTGGAAAGACACAGGCAGGCAAATCTGCATTGCACATTATTACAATAGCCAAGATATGGAAGTAACCAAAAAGTCCACCAACAGATGGGTGGACAAAGAAGTACTCCTCCATGTACAGATGCAATATTCGCTAGTGAAGAAAATGAAACAATGCCATTTGCAGCACCATAGATGAGTCTAGACGTAATCACGCCACGTGTAGTCAGTGAGAAAGCAAAATACATATATCCTATGATATCACTTTCAGGAGTTACTTAAAAATTGATACCAATGAAGATATTTCCACAGAGAAAGGCAATCACAGATTCATTAAAAAAACTTATGGTTCACCAAATAGAAAGGGATGAGGATTGGATACATTACCATATTGGGGTTAACAGAGATATACAAACCATGTGAAATATATAACCACCAAAGACGTACGGAAGACCAGGAAGAGACTACTCAACATTGTGTCATAACCTACATGGGAAAAGGATGCGAGGAAGAAAAGATACACGTATATGTGTGAAAGACCCACATCTTGCACACCTATAGCAAACAAACCAATGTAATCAAATCTGCCTGGGTAAAAAATAAAAAGTAAATTACAAATATGAACAAGAAGTAATGAGACATAAACTTAAAGGGCTTTTTCCTGGCACGTTCCATTCTAATATACAACCTAGAATACCACTTCCATTAAGGCTCTGTTTCCCTAGTAACCAAATTTGGCAAAGGAGAAATGCTGCCACCTTGTGGCCGTTTCCTGCAAGAGCAGCTTTAAAGTCCCAGCTAATGGTCACTTAACATTCACAAGGACTCAGGGCTGTAAAAGACACTTGCCCTAAAAATTTGTGCTGAAGTAGGGAATGGACAAAAAATTCACAACAGGCAAATGTTTCAAGAAGAGATTATGAAGAGTTAAGTTTTACTCACACTCTTTTTAAAAAAAAGAAAAATGGATAAAAGCTCAACCTCAGGGAGTGTTAGACGCATGCAATCTAATCTACGAAAAGTTTCAACTTACACCAGTCGACTGACCATCAGCAAAAAGTCTACAAACAATAAATGCTGAAGGGGATTTAGAGAACTGTGTACCCTCTACCTTCTGGTGAGACATAAAAGCCAATAATGAGAAAAGAAAGGAGCTGTGTTTAAAAGTAAAAATGGAGGTACCATTCAATCCAGCAGGTGCACCAATGGACCTCTCACCTGAGAAGACAAGAATCGAGAGACACAGGCCGCAAAAGCTGCAGTGCAGCCTTATTCACAATAGCCAAGACAGTGAAGCAATCAAAATATACAACAAGAGGTGAATGGATAAAGAAGAAGTGGTCCATGTACACAGTGGAATATTAACCATGGAAAACAACGAACCATTGCTCTCTGAGGCACCGCAAAGGAGGCTGGAGATAGTCACGAAACATGAGGTAAGTCGGAAAGCAAAAGACCTATATTCTATGATATCACTTATAGGCGTTATCTAATAACTGACACAAAGGAACATATATCCACAGAGAAAGACACTCACAGACTTAGAAAATAAAACTATGCTCAACTAAAAGGAAAGGTGGGGGGAATGGATAAATTAAGATTAGTGTTACTATATGTATACAAACACATATTATATACATATCTCAAAAATACCGACCATATAGCAAGGGAGGTCTGCGGAACCCTCTGTAACATTTTACATGGGAAGAGGATCTGTACTTGAATAGACATATATAATGTACAAATGAACCAGAGTGTGTTCACCTAGGACAAACAATATTCTAACCTTTAGCCCAATTAAAACACCTTTAAAAACCAAGAAGAAATAATGAGACATAAACTTATGGGGGTTTCTCCACGCACATTCTAATGTAATTTACAACCTAGGAACACGACTTCCAGAAAGGCTCTGCTGCCCTACCACCCAGATTTGGGAATGGAGAAATGCTGCCTCCTTGAGGCCACTTCCCACAACAGCAGCTTTAATCCCATTGCTCTAGGTCACTAAATATTCACAAAACTTGAAGTTCGGGAAATGAGACCTGCTCTCTAAAAAAACTCTTGGGTGGAAAATCGCCCAAAAAATTCAAAAGAGGGCAACCTTCCAAGAAGACAGTTTCAAGAGTTATACTGTACTCCCAATTGTTTCCTTTTTTTAACAGAAAAGAAAACAGCGGAGAAAAATGATGAGTTTTATGAATTTTCAACGACTTACAAACCCAAATTACAAAAACCTATGAGCTCACAGCAGCCAGAAGGGCCATTAGCATAAATGCTGCAAACAGTAAATGATGAAGCGATTGTGGAGAAATGCGTACCCTCGATTCTAAGGGGGACGTGGTAACAGCCACTAATGAAAACACAAAGAAGGTGCTTTGAAAAGGGAAACACGTTGCTACCAGTCAGTGAATCACACCCACTGCTGGGCCTATCACCTGAGAAAATGAGAATCAAAAAGTCACAGGCTGGCAATCCTGCACTCCAACAATATTTACCATAGCCAACACTTGGAAGCAATGAAAATGTCCATCAACCGAGGAATGCACAAAGAAGAAGTGGTCCACGTACACAGTGGAAAATTACTCCAATAAAAAATAAAAATTAAATTTAAAAATCCAACAAAACTAAGGAGACATCAGCTTGTGTGGGTTGGTCCGGGCACACTCCACTCTAATTTATAACCGAGAAACACCACAGGCCGCAAGGGCTTTTCCCTAGTTACCAGGGTGGGGAACATAGAAAGGCTGCGGCCCTCTGGCAGTTACCTGCAAAAGCAGCTTTAAAGCCTGTGCTAATGATCATTTCATATGAATAAGTACTGCAGAAGTGTAAATGAAACCTGCCCTCAAAATATCTTCAGGGAGGTAAAGGCCAAAACGTTTCAAAATGTGACACATACTTTAAGAGAACACTTTGTAGAACTAAGGGGTAGTCACAGCTTGAAAAATAAAAAGGACATGCCTTAAAGCTCAATTTCAACGGATTATGAGGCAAATGCAAATTCAACCACAAAGAGGTATCAGCTCACACTTGTCAGAATAACCATCAGCAAGAAAACTACAAACAATAAATGCTGAAGGTGTTGTGGAGAAATGCATACCCTCAACTGCAAGTGGGACATAAGTTGGAAAGGGCCACAAACTCGAACAGAATGGGGGTGCCTTAAAAACGTAAACATTGAGCTACCATATGATCCAGCAGGCCCACTCCTCCACCTATAATCTAAGAAGAGAGAATTGGAAAGACACAGGCAGGCAAATCTGCATTGCACATTATTACAATAGCCAAGATATGGAAGTAACCAAAAAGTCCACCAACAGATGGGTGGACAAAGAAGTACTCCTCCATGTACAGATGCAATATTCGCTAGTGAAGAAAATGAAACAATGCCATTTGCAGCACCATAGATGAGTCTAGACGTAATCACGCCACGTGTAGTCAGTGAGAAAGCAAAATACATATATCCTATGATATCACTTTCAGGAGTTACTTAAAAATTGATACCAATGAAGATATTTCCACAGAGAAAGGCAATCACAGATTCATTAAAAAACTTATGGTTCACCAAATAGAAAGGGATGAGGATTGGATACATTACCATATTGGGGTTAACAGAGATATACAAACCATGTGAAATATATAACCACCAAAGACGTACGGAAGACCAGGAAGAGACTACTCAACATTGTGTCATAACCTACATGGGAAAAGGATGCGAGGAAGAAAAGATACACGTATATGTGTGAAAGACCCACATCTTGCACACCTATAGCAAACAAACCAATGTAATCAAATCTGCCTGGGTAAAAAATAAAAAGTAAATTACAAATATGAACAAGAAGTAATGAGACATAAACTTAAAGGGCTTTTTCCTGGCACGTTCCATTCTAATATACAACCTAGAATACCACTTCCATTAAGGCTCTGTTTCCCTAGTAACCAAATTTGGCAAAGGAGAAATGCTGCCACCTTGTGGCCGTTTCCTGCAAGAGCAGCTTTAAAGTCCCAGCTAATGGTCACTTAACATTCACAAGGACTCAGGGCTGTAAAAGACACTTGCCCTAAAAATTTGTGCTGAAGTAGGGAATGGACAAAAAATTCACAACTGGCAAATGTTTCAAGAAGAGATTATGAAGAGTTAAGTTTTACTCACACTCTTTTTAAAAAAAAGAAAAATGGATAAAAGCTCAACCTCAGGGAGTGTTAGACGCATGCAATCTAATCTACGAAAAGTTTCAACTTACACCAGTCGACTGACCATCAGCAAAAAGTCTACAAACAATAAATGCTGAAGGGGATTTAGAGAACTGTGTACCCTCTACCTTCTGGTGAGACATAAAAGCCAATAATGAGAAAAGAAAGGAGCTGTGTTTAAAAGTAAAAATGGAGGTACCATTCAATCCAGCAGGTGCACCAATGGACCTCTCACCTGAGAAGACAAGAATCGAGAAGACACAGGCCGCAAAAGCTGCAGTGCAGCCTTATTCACAATAGCCAAGACAGTGAAGCAATCAAAATATCCAACAAGAGGTGAATGGATAAAGAAGAAGTGGTCCATGTACACAGTGGAATATTAACCATGGAAAACAACGAACCATTGCTCTCTGAGGCACCCCAAAGAGTCTGGAGATAGTCACGAAACATGAGGTAAGTCGGAAAGCAAAAGACCTATATTCTATGATATCACTTATAGGCGTTATCTAATAACTGACACAAAGGAACATATATCCACAGAGAAAGACACTCACAGACTTAGAAAATAAAACTATGCTCAACTAAAAGGAAAGGTGGGGGGAATGGATAAATTAAGATTAGTGTTACTATATGTATACAAACACATATTATATACATATCTCAAAAATACCGACCATATAGCAAGGGAGGTCTGTGGAACCCTCTGTAACATTTTACATGGGAAGAGGATCTGTACTTGAATAGACATATATAATGTACAAATGAACCAGAGTGTGTTCACCTAGGACAAACAATATTCTAACCTTTAGCCCAATTAAAACACCTTTAAAAACCAAGAAGAAATAATGAGACATAAACTTATGGGGGTTTCTCCACGCACATTCTAATGTAATTTACAACCTAGGAACACGACTTCCAGAAAGGCTCTGCTGCCCTACCACCCAGATTTGGGAATGGAGAAATGCTGCCTCCTTGAGGCCACTTCCCACAACAGCAGCTTTAATCCCATTGCTCTAGGTCACTAAATATTCACAAAACTTGAAGTTCGGGAAATGAGACCTGCTCTCTAAAAAAACTCTTGGGTGGAAAATCGCCCAAAAAATTCAAAAGAGGGCAACCTTCCAAGAAGACAGTTTCAAGAGTTATACTGTACTCCCAATTGTTTCCTTTTTTTAACAGAAAAGAAAACAGCGGAGAAAAATGATGAGTTTTACGAATTTTCAACGATTACAAACCCAAATTACAAAAACCTATGAGCTCACAGCAGCCAGAAGGGCCATTAGCATAAATGCTGCAAACAGTAAATGATGAAGCGATTGTGGAGAAATGCGTACCCTCGATTCTAAGGGGGACGTGGTAACAGCCACTAATGAAAACACAAAGAAGGTGCTTTGAAAAGGGAAACACGGTGCTACCAGTCAGTGAATCACACCCACTGCTGGGCCTATCACCTGAGAAAATGAGAATCAAAAAGTCACAGGCTGGCAATCCTGCACTCCAACAATATTTACCATAGCCAACACTTGGAAGCAATGAAAATGTCCATCAACCGAGGAATGCACAAAGAAGAAGTGGTCCACGTACACAGTGGAAAATTACTCCAATAAAAAATAAAAATTAAATTTAAAAATCCAACACAACTAAGGAGACATCAGCTTGTGTGGGTTCGTCCGGGCACACTCCACTCTAATTTATAACCGAGAAACACCACAGGCCGCAAGGGCTTTTCCCTAGTTACCAGGGTGGGGAACATAGAAAGGCTGCCGCCCTCTGGCAGTTACCTGCAAAAGCAGCTTTAAAGCCTGTGCTAATGATCATTTCATATGAATAAGTACTGCAGAAGTGTAAATGAAACCGGCCCTCAAAATGTCTTCAGGGAGGTAAAGGCCAAAACGTTTCAAAATGTGACACATACTTTAAGAGAACACTTTGTAGAACTAAGGGGTAGTCACAGCTTGAAAAATAAAAAGGACATGCCTTAAAGCTCAATTTCAACGGATTATGAGGCACATGCAAATTCAACCACAAAGAGGTATCAGCTCACACTTGTCAGAATAACCATCAGCAAGAAAACTACAAACAATAAATGCTGAAGGTGTTGTGGAGAAATGCATACCCTCAACTGCAAGTGGGACATAAGTTGGAAAGGGCCACAAACTCGAACAGAATGGGGGTGCCTTAAAAACGTAAACATTGAGCTACCACATGATCCAGCAGGCCCACTCCTCCACCTATAATCTAAGAAGAGAGAATTGGAAAGACACAGGCAGGCAAATCTGCATTGCACATTATTACAATAGCCAAGATATGGAAGTAACCAAAAAGTCCACCAACAGATGGGTGGACAAAGAAGTACTCCTCCATGTACAGATGGAATATTCGCTAGTGAAGAAAATGAAACAATGCCATTTGCAGCGCCATAGATGAGTCTAGACGTAATCACGCCACGTGTAGTCAGTGAGAAAGCAAAATACATATATCCTATGATATCACTTTCAGGAGTTACTTAAAAATTGATACCAATGAAGATATTTCCACAGAGAAAGGCAATCACAGATTCATTAAAAAACTTATGGTTCACCAAATAGAAAGGGATGAGGATTGGATACATTACCATATTGGGGTTAACAGAGATATACAAACCATGTGAAATATATAACCACCAAAGACGTACGGAAGACCAGGAAGAGACTACTCAACATTGTGTCATAACCTACATGGGAAAAGGATGCGAGGAAGAAAAGATACACGTATATGTGTGAAAGACCCACATCTTGCACACCTATAGCAAACAAACCAATGTAATCAAATCTGCCTGGGTAAAAAATAAAAAGTAAATTACAAATATGAACAAGAAGTAATGAGACATAAACTTAAAGGGCTTTTTCCTGGCACGTTCCATTCTAATATACAACCTAGAATACCACTTCCATTAAGGCTCTGTTTCCCTAGTAACCAAATTTGGCAAAGGAGAAATGCTGCCACCTTGTGGCCGTTTCCTGCAAGAGCAGCTTTAAAGTCCCAGCTAATGGTCACTTAACATTCACAAGGACTCAGGGCTGTAAAAGACACTTGCCCTAAAAATTTGTGCTGAAGTAGGGAATGGACAAAAAATTCACAACAGGCAAATGTTTCAAGAAGAGATTATGAAGAGTTAAGTTTTACTCACACTCTTTTTAAAAAAAAGAAAAATGGATAAAAGCTCAACCTCAGGGAGTGTTAGACGCATGCAATCTAATCTACGAAAAGTTTCAACTTACACCAGTCGACTGACCATCAGCAAAAAGTCTACAAACAATAAATGCTGAAGGGGATTTAGAGAACTGTGTACCCTCTACCTTCTGGTGAGATATAAAAGCCAATAATGAGAAAAGAAAGGAGCTGTGTTTAAAAGTAAAAATGGAGGTACCATTCAATCCAGCAGGTGCACCAATGGACCTCTCACCTGAGAAGACAAGAATCGAGAAGACACAGGCCGCAAAAGCTGCAGTGCAGCCTTATTCACAATAGCCAAGACAGTGAAGCAATCAAAATATACAACAAGAGGTGAATGGATAAAGAAGAAGTGGTCCATGTACACAGTGGAATATTAACCATGGAAAACAACGAACCATTGCTCTCTGAGGCACCACAAAGGAGTCTGGAGATAGTCACGAAACATGAGGTAAGTCAGAAAGCAAAAGACCTATATTCTATGATATCACTTATAGGCGTTATCTAATAACTGACACAAATGAACATATATCCACAGAGAAAGACACTCACAGACTTAGAAAATAAAACTATGCTCAACTAAAAGGAAAGGTGGGGGGAATGGATAAATTAAGATTAGTGTTACTATATGTATACAAACACATATTATATACATATCTCAAAAATACCGACCATATAGCAAGGGAGGTCTGCGGAACACTCTGTAACATTTTACATGGGAAGAGGATCTGTACTTGAATAGACATATACAATGTACAAATGAACCAGAGTGTGTTCACCTAGGACAAACAATATTCTAACCTTTAGCCCAATTAAAACACCTTTAAAAACCAAGAAGAAATAATGAGACATAAACTTATGGGGGTTTCTCCACGCACATTCTAATGTAATTTACAACCTAGGAACACGACTTCCAGAAAGGCTCTGCTGCCCTACCACCCAGATTTGGGAATGGAGAAATGCTGCCTCCTTGAGGCCACTTCCCACAACAGCAGCTTTAAACCCATTGCTCTAGGTCACTAAATATTCACAAAACTTGAAGTTCGGGAAATGAGACCTGCTCTCTAAAAAAACTCTTGGGTGGAAAATCGCCCAAAAAATTCAAAAGAGGGCAACCTTCCAAGAAGACAGTTTCAAGAGTTATACTGTACTCCCAATTGTTTCCTTTTTTTAACAGAAAAGAAAACAGCGGAGAAAAATGATGAGTTTTACGAATTTTCAACGACTTACAAACCCAAATTACAAAAACCTATGAGCTCACAGCAGCCAGAAGGGCCATTAGCATAAATGCTGCAAACAATAAATGATGAAGCGATTGTGGAGAAATGCGTACCCTCGATTCTAAGGGGGACGTGGTAAGAGCCACTAATGAAAACACAAAGAAGGTGCTTTGAAAAGGGAAACACGGTGCTACCAGTCAGTGAATCACACCCACTGCAGGGCCTATCACCTGAGAAAATGAGAATCAAAAAGTCACAGGCTGGCAATCCTGCACTCCAACAATATTTACCATAGCCAACACTTGGAAGCAATGAAAATGTCCATCAACCGAGGAATGCACAAAGAAGAAGTGGTCCACGTACACAGTGGAAAATTACTCCAATAAAAAATAAAAATTAAATTTAAAAATCCAACACAACTAAGGAGACATCAGCTTGTGTGGGTTTCTCCGGGCACACTCCACTCTAATTTATAACCGAGAAACACCACAGGCCGCAAGGGCTTTTCCCTAGTTACCAGGGTGGGGAACATAGAAAGGCTGCCGCCCTCTGGCAGTTACCTGCAAAAGCAGTTTTAAAGCCTGTGCTAATGGTCATTTCATATGAATAAGTACTGCAGAAGTGTAAATGAAACCTGCCCTCAAAATGTCTTCAGGGAGGTAAAGGCCAAAACGTTTCAAAATGTGACACATACTTTAAGAGAACACTTTGAAGAACTAAGGGGTAATCACAGCTTGAAAAATAAAAAGGACATGCCTTAAAGCTCAATTTCAACGGATTATGAGGCACATGCGAATTCAACCACAAAGAGGTATCAGCTCACACTTGTCAGAATAACCATCAGCAAGAAAACTACAAACAATAAATGCTGAAGGTGTTGTGGAGAAATGCATACCCTCAACTGCAAGTGGGACATAAGTTGGAAAGGGCCACAAACTCGAACAGAATGGGGGTGCCTTAAAAACGTAAACATTGAGCTACCATATGATCCAGCAGGCCCACTCCTCCACCTATAATCTAAGAAGAGAGAATTGGAAAGACACAGGCAGGCAAATCTGCATTGCACAGTATTACAATAGCCAAGATATGGAAGTAACCAAAAAGTCCACCAACAGATGGGTGGACAAAGAAGTACTCCTCCATGTACAGATGGAATATTCGCTAGTGAAGAAAATGAAACAATGCCATTTGCAGTGCCATAGATGAGTCTAGACGTAATCACGCCACGTGTAGTCAGTGAGAAAGCAAAATACATATATCCTATGATATCACTTTCAGGAGTTACTTAAAAATTGATACCAATGAAGATATTTCCACAGAGAAAGGGAATCACAGATTCATTAAAAAACTTATGGTTCACCAAATAGAAAGGGATGAGGATTGGATACATTACCATATTGGGGTTAACAGAGATATACAAACCATGTGAAATATATAACCACCAAAGACGTACGGAAGACCAGGAAGAGACTACTCAACATTGTGTCATAACCTACATGGGAAAAGGATGCGAGGAAGAAAAGATACACGTATATGTGTGAAAGACCCACATCTTGCACACCTATAGCAAACAAACCAATGTAATCAAATCTGCCTGGGTAAAAAATAAAAAGTAAATTACAAATATGAACAAGAAGTAATGAGACATAAACTTAAAGGGCTTTTTCCTGGCACGTTCCATTCTAATATACAACCTAGAATACCACTTCCATTAAGGCTCTGTTTCCCTAGTAACCAAATTTGGCAAAGGAGAAATGCTGCCACCTTGTGGCCGTTTCCTGCAAGAGCAGCTTTAAAGTCCCAGCTAATGGTCACTTAACATTCACAAGGACTCAGGGCTGTAAAAGACACTTGCCCTAAAAATTTGTGCTGAAGTAGGGAATGGACAAAAAATTCACAACAGGCAAATGTTTCAAGAAGAGATTATGAAGAGTTAAGTTTTACTCACACTCTTTTTAAAAAAAAAAAAATGGATAAAAGCTCAACCTCAGGGAGTGTTAGACGCATGCAATCTAATCTACGAAAAGTTTCAACTTACACCAGTCGACTGACCATCAGCAAAAAGTCTACAAACAATAAATGCTGAAGGGGATTTAGAGAACTGTGTACCCTCTACCTTCTGGTGAGACATAAAAGCCAATAATGAGAAAAGAAAGGAGCTGTGTTTAAAAGTAAAAATGGAGGTACCATTCAATCCAGCAGGTGCACCAATGGACCTCTCACCTGAGAAGACAAGAATCGAGAAGACACAGGCCGCAAAAGCTGCAGTGCAGCCTTATTCACAATAGCCAAGACAGTGAAGCAATCAAAATATCCAACAAGAGGTGAATGGATAAAGAAGAAGTGGTCCATGTACACAGTGGAATATTAACCATGGAAAACAACGAACCATTGCTCTCTGAGGCACCACAAAGGAGTCTGGAGATAGTCACGAAACATGAGGTAAGTCAGAAAGCAAAAGACCTATATTCTATGATATCACTTATAGGCGTTATCTAATAACTGACACAAATGAACATATATCCACAGAGAAAGACACTCACAGACTTAGAAAATAAAACTATGCTCAACTAAAAGGAAAGGTGGGGGGAATGGATAAATTAAGATTAGTGTTACTATATGTATACAAACACATATTATATACATATCTCAAAAATACCGACCATATAGCAAGGGAGGTCTGCGGAACACTCTGTAACATTTTACATGGGAAGAGGATCTGTACTTGAATAGACATATACAATGTACAAATGAACCAGAGTGTGTTCACCTAGGACAAACAATATTCTAACCTTTAGCCCAATTAAAACACCTTTAAAAACCAAGAAGAAATAATGAGACATAAACTTATGGGGGTTTCTCCACGCACATTCTAATGTAATTTACAACCTAGGAACACGACTTCCAGAAAGGCTCTGCTGCCCTACCACCCAGATTTGGGAATGGAGAAATGCTGCCTCCTTGAGGCCACTTCCCACAACAGCAGCTTTAAACCCATTGCTCTAGGTCACTAAATATTCACAAAACTTAAAGTTCGGGAAATGAGACCTGCTCTCTAAAAAAACTCTTGGGTGGAAAATCGCCCAAAAAATTCAAAAGCGGGCAACCTTCCAAGAAGACAGTTTCAAGAGTTATACTGTACTCCCAATTGTTTCCTTTTTTTAACAGAAAAGAAAACAGCGGAGAAAAATGATGAGTTTTACGAATTTTCAACGACTTACAAACCCAAATTACAAAAACCTATGAGCTCACAGCAGCCAGAAGGGCCATTAGCATAAATGCTGCAAACAATAAATGATGAAGCGATTGTGGAGAAATGCGTACCCTCGATTCTAAGGGGGACGTGGTAAGAGCCACTAATGAAAACACAAAGAAGGTGCTTTGAAAAGGGAAACACGGTGCTACCAGTCAGTGAATCACACCCACTGCAGGGCCTATCACCTGAGAAAATGAGAATCAAAAAGTCACAGGCTGGCAATCCTGCACTCCAACAATATTTACCATAGCCAACACTTGGAAGCAATGAAAATGTCCATCAACCGAGGAATGCACAAAGAAGAAGTGGTCCACGTACACAGTGGAAAATTACTCCAATAAAAAATAAAAATTAAATTTAAAAATCCAACACAACTAAGGAGACATCAGCTTGTGTGGGTTTCTCCGGGCACACTCCACTCTAATTTATAACCGAGAAACACCACAGGCCGCAAGGGCTTTTCCCTAGTTACCAGGGTGGGGAACATAGAAAGGCTGCCGCCCTCTGGCAGTTACCTGCAAAAGCAGTTTTAAAGCCTGTGCTAATGGTCATTTCATATGAATAAGTACTGCAGAAGTGTAAATGAAACCTGCCCTCAAAATGTCTTCAGGGAGGTAAAGGCCAAAACGTTTCAAAATGTGACACATACTTTAAGAGAACACTTTGAAGAACTAAGGGGTAATCACAGCTTGAAAAATAAAAAGGACATGCCTTAAAGCTCAATTTCAACGGATTATGAGGCACATGCGAATTCAACCACAAAGAGGTATCAGCTCACACTTGTCAGAATAACCATCAGCAAGAAAACTACAAACAATAAATGCTGAAGGTGTTGTGGAGAAATGCATACCCTCAACTGCAAGTGGGACATAAGTTGGAAAGGGCCACAAACTCGAACAGAATGGGGGTGCCTTAAAAACGTAAACATTGAGCTACCATATGATCCAGCAGGCCCACTCCTCCACCTATAATCTAAGAAGAGAGAATTGGAAAGACACAGGCAGGCAAATCTGCATTGCACAGTATTACAATAGCCAAGATATGGAAGTAACCAAAAAGTCCACCAACAGATGGGTGGACAAAGAAGTACTCCTCCATGTACAGATGGAATATTCGCTAGTGAAGAAAATGAAACAATGCCATTTGCAGCGCCATAGATGAGTCTAGACGTAATCACGCCACGTGTAGTCAGTGAGAAAGCAAAATACATATATCCTATGATATCACTTTCAGGAGTTACTTAAAAATTGATACCAATGAAGATATTTCCACAGAGAAAGGCAATCACAGATTCATTAAAAAACTTATGGTTCACCAAATAGAAAGGGATGAGGATTGGATACATTACCATATTGGGGTTAACAGAGATATACAAACCATGTGAAATATATAACCACCAAAGACGTACGGAAGACCAGGAAGAGACTACTCAACATTGTGTCATAACCTACATGGGAAAAGGATGCGAGGAAGAAAAGATACACGTATATGTGTGAAAGACCCACATCTTGCACACCTATAGCAAACAAACCAATGTAATCAAATCTGCCTGGGTAAAAAATAAAAAGTAAATTACAAATATGAACAAGAAGTAATGAGACATAAACTTAAAGGGCTTTTTCCTGGCACGTTCCATTCTAATATACAACCTAGAATACCACTTCCATTAAGGCTCTGTTTCCCTAGTAACCAAATTTGGCAAAGGAGAAATGCTGCCACCTTGTGGCCGTTTCCTGCAAGAGCAGCTTTAAAGTCCCAGCTAATGGTCACTTAACATTCACAAGGACTCAGGGCTGTAAAAGACACTTGCCCTAAAAATTTGTGCTGAAGTAGGGAATGGACAAAAAATTCACAACAGGCAAATGTTTCAAGAAGAGATTATGAAGAGTTAAGTTTTACTCACACTCTTTTTAAAAAAACGAAAAATGGATAAAAGCTCAACCTCAGGGAGTGTTAGACGCATGCAATCTAATCTACGAAAAGTTTCAACTTACACCAGTCGACTGACCATCAGCAAAAAGTCTACAAACAATAAATGCTGAAGGGGATTTAGAGAACTGTGTACCCTCTACCTTCTGGTGAGACATAAAAGCCAATAATGAGAAAAGAAAGGAGCTGTGTTTAAAAGTAAAAATGGAGGTACCATTCAATCCAGCAGGTGCACCAATGGACCTCTCACCTGAGAAGACAAGAATCGAGAAGACACAGGCCGCAAAAGCTGCAGTGCAGCCTTATTCACAATAGCCAAGACAGTGAAGCAATCAAAATATCCAACAAGAGGTGAATGGATAAAGAAGAAGTGGTCCATGTACACAGTGGAATATTAACCATGGAAAACAACGAACCATTGCTCTCTGAGGCACCACAAAGGAGTCTGGAGATAGTCACGAAACATGAGGTAAGTCGGAAAGCAAAAGACCTATATTCTATGATATCACTTATAGGCGTTATCTAATAACTGACACAAATGAACATATATCCACAGAGAAAGACACTCACAGACTTAGAAAATAAAACTATGCTCAACTAAAAGGAAAGGTGGGGGGAATGGATAAATTAAGATTAGTGTTACTATATGTATACAAACACATATTATATACATATCTCAAAAATACCGACCATATAGCAAGGGAGGTCTGCGGAACACTCTGTAACATTTTACATGGGAAGAGGATCTGTACTTGAATAGACATATACAATGTACAAATGAACCAGAGTGTGTTCACCTAGGACAAACAATATTCTAACCTTTAGCCCAATTAAAACACCTTTAAAAACCAAGAAGAAATAATGAGACATAAACTTATGGGGGTTTCTCCACGCACATTCTAATGTAATTTACAACCTAGGAACACGACTTCCAGAAAGGCTCTGCTGCCCTACCACCCAGATTTGGGAATGGAGAAATGCTGCCTCCTTGAGGCCACTTCCCACAACAGCAGCTTTAAACCCATTGCTCTAGGTCACTAAATATTCACAAAACTTAAAGTTCGGGAAATGAGACCTGCTCTCTAAAAAAACTCTTGGGTGGAAAATCGCCCAAAAAATTCAAAAGCGGGCAACCTTCCAAGAAGACAGTTTCAAGAGTTATACTGTACTCCCAATTGTTTCCTTTTTTTAACAGAAAAGAAAACAGCGGAGAAAAATGATGAGTTTTACGAATTTTCAACGACTTACAAACCCAAATTACAAAAACCTATGAGCTCACAGCAGCCAGAAGGGCCATTAGCATAAATGCTGCAAACAATAAATGATGAAGCGATTGTGGAGAAATGCGTACCCTCGATTCTAAGGGGGACGTGGTAAGAGCCACTAATGAAAACACAAAGAAGGTGCTTTGAAAAGGGAAACACGGTGCTACCAGTCAGTGAATCACACCCACTGCAGGGCCTATCACCTGAGAAAATGAGAATCAAAAAGTCACAGGCTGGCAATCCTGCACTCCAACAATATTTACCATAGCCAACACTTGGAAGCAATGAAAATGTCCATCAACCGAGGAATGCACAAAGAAGAAGTGGTCCACGTACACAGTGGAAAATTACTCCAATAAAAAATAAAAATTAAATTTAAAAATCCAACACAACTAAGGAGACATCAGCTTGTGTGGGTTTCTCCGGGCACACTCCACTCTAATTTATAACCGAGAAACACCACAGGCCGCAAGGGCTTTTCCCTAGTTACCAGGGTGGGGAACATAGAAAGGCTGCCGCCCTCTGGCAGTTACCTGCAAAAGCAGTTTTAAAGCCTGTGCTAATGGTCATTTCATATGAATAAGTACTGCAGAAGTGTAAATGAAACCTGCCCTCAAAATGTCTTCAGGGAGGTAAAGGCCAAAACGTTTCAAAATGTGACACATACTTTAAGAGAACACTTTGAAGAACTAAGGGGTAATCACAGCTTGAAAAATAAAAAGGACATGCCTTAAAGCTCAATTTCAACGGATTATGAGGCACATGCGAATTCAACCACAAAGAGGTATCAGCTCACACTTGTCAGAATAACCATCAGCAAGAAAACTACAAACAATAAATGCTGAAGGTGTTGTGGAGAAATGCATACCCTCAACTGCAAGTGGGACATAAGTTGGAAAGGGCCACAAACTCGAACAGAATGGGGGTGCCTTAAAAACGTAAACATTGAGCTACCATATGATCCAGCAGGCCCACTCCTCCACCTATAATCTAAGAAGAGAGAATTGGAAAGACACAGGCAGGCAAATCTGCATTGCACAGTATTACAATAGCCAAGATATGGAAGTAACCAAAAAGTCCACCAACAGATGGGTGGACAAAGAAGTACTCCTCCATGTACAGATGGAATATTCGCTAGTGAAGAAAATGAAACAATGCCATTTGCAGCGCCATAGATGAGTCTAGACGTAATCACGCCACGTGTAGTCAGTGAGAAAGCAAAATACATATATCCTATGATATCACTTTCAGGAGTTACTTAAAAATTGATACCAATGAAGATATTTCCACAGAGAAAGGCAATCACAGATTCATTAAAAAACTTATGGTTCACCAAATAGAAAGGGATGAGGATTGGATACATTACCATATTGGGGTTAACAGAGATATACAAACCATGTGAAATATATAACCACCAAAGACGTACGGAAGACCAGGAAGAGACTACTCAACATTGTGTCATAACCTACATGGGAAAAGGATGCGAGGAAGAAAAGATACACGTATATGTGTGAAAGACCCACATCTTGCACACCTATAGCAAACAAACCAATGTAATCAAATCTGCCTGGGTAAAAAATAAAAAGTAAATTACAAATATGAACAAGAAGTAATGAGACATAAACTTAAAGGGCTTTTTCCTGGCACGTTCCATTCTAATATACAACCTAGAATACCACTTCCATTAAGGCTCTGTTTCCCTAGTAACCAAATTTGGCAAAGGAGAAATGCTGCCACCTTGTGGCCGTTTCCTGCAAGAGCAGCTTTAAAGTCCCAGCTAATGGTCACTTAACATTCACAAGGACTCAGGGCTGTAAAAGACACTTGCCCTAAAAATTTGTGCTGAAGTAGGGAATGGACAAAAAATTCACAACAGGCAAATGTTTCAAGAAGAGATTATGAAGAGTTAAGTTTTACTCACACTCTTTTTAAAAAAACGAAAAATGGATAAAAGCTCAACCTCAGGGAGTGTTAGACGCATGCAATCTAATCTACGAAAAGTTTCAACTTACACCAGTCGACTGACCATCAGCAAAAAGTCTACAAACAATAAATGCTGAAGGGGATTTAGAGAACTGTGTACCCTCTACCTTCTGGTGAGACATAAAAGCCAATAATGAGAAAAGAAAGGAGCTGTGTTTAAAAGTAAAAATGGAGGTACCATTCAATCCAGCAGGTGCACCAATGGACCTCTCACCTGAGAAGACAAGAATCGAGAAGACACAGGCCGCAAAAGCTGCAGTGCAGCCTTATTCACAATAGCCAAGACAGTGAAGCAATCAAAATATCCAACAAGAGGTGAATGGATAAAGAAGAAGTGGTCCATGTACACAGTGGAATATTAACCATGGAAAACAACGAACCATTGCTCTCTGAGGCACCACAAAGGAGTCTGGAGATAGTCACGAAACATGAGGTAAGTCGGAAAGCAAAAGACCTATATTCTATGATATCACTTATAGGCGTTATCTAATAACTGACACAAATGAACATATATCCACAGAGAAAGACACTCACAGACTTAGAAAATAAAACTATGCTCAACTAAAAGGAAAGGTGGGGGGAATGGATAAATTAAGATTAGTGTTACTATATGTATACAAACACATATTATATACATATCTCAAAAATACCGACCATATAGCAAGGGAGGTCTGCGGAACACTCTGTAACATTTTACATGGGAAGAGGATCTGTACTTGAATAGACATATACAATGTACAAATGAACCAGAGTGTGTTCACCTAGGACAAACAATATTCTAACCTTTAGCCCAATTAAAACACCTTTAAAAACCAAGAAGAAATAATGAGACATAAACTTATGGGGGTTTCTCCACGCACATTCTAATGTAATTTACAACCTAGGAACACGACTTCCAGAAAGGCTCTGCTGCCCTACCACCCAGATTTGGG
The DNA here is from genome assembly GCF_965194825.1 of Balaenoptera physalus. Classification (NCBI taxonomy): domain Eukaryota; kingdom Metazoa; phylum Chordata; class Mammalia; order Artiodactyla; family Balaenopteridae; genus Balaenoptera; species Balaenoptera physalus. Next base: position 305,810 of record NW_028126568.1, read on the forward strand.
AATGGAGAAATGCTGCCTCCTTGAGGCCACTTCCCACAACAGCAGCTTTAAACCCATTGCTCTAGGTCACTAAATATTCACAAAACTTAAAGTTCGGGAAATGAGACCTGCTCTCTAAAAAAACTCTTGGGTGGAAAATCGCCCAAAAAATTCAAAAGCGGGCAACCTTCCAAGAAGACAGTTTCAAGAGTTATACTGTACTCCCAATTGTTTCCTTTTTTTAACAGAAAAGAAAACAGCGGAGAAAAATGATGAGTTTTACGAATTTTCAACGACTTACAAACCCAAATTACAAAAACCTATGAGCTCACAGCAGCCAGAAGGGCCATTAGCATAAATGCTGCAAACAATAAATGATGAAGCGATTGTGGAGAAATGCGTACCCTCGATTCTAAGGGGGACGTGGTAAGAGCCACTAATGAAAACACAAAGAAGGTGCTTTGAAAAGGGAAACACGGTGCTACCAGTCAGTGAATCACACCCACTGCAGGGCCTATCACCTGAGAAAATGAGAATCAAAAAGTCACAGGCTGGCAATCCTGCACTCCAACAATATTTACCATAGCCAACACTTGGAAGCAATGAAAATGTCCATCAACCGAGGAATGCACAAAGAAGAAGTGGTCCACGTACACAGTGGAAAATTACTCCAATAAAAAATAAAAATTAAATTTAAAAATCCAACACAACTAAGGAGACATCAGCTTGTGTGGGTTTCTCCGGGCACACTCCACTCTAATTTATAACCGAGAAACACCACAGGCCGCAAGGGCTTTTCCCTAGTTACCAGGGTGGGGAACATAGAAAGGCTGCCGCCCTCTGGCAGTTACCTGCAAAAGCAGTTTTAAAGCCTGTGCTAATGGTCATTTCATATGAATAAGTACTGCAGAAGTGTAAATGAAACCTGCCCTCAAAATGTCTTCAGGGAGGTAAAGGCCAAAACGTTTCAAAATGTGACACATACTTTAAGAGAACACTTTGAAGAACTAAGGGGTAATCACAGCTTGAAAAATAAAAAGGACATGCCTTAAAGCTCAATTTCAACGGATTATGAGGCACATGCGAATTCAACCACAAAGAGGTATCAGCTCACACTTGTCAGAATAACCATCAGCAAGAAAACTACAAACAATAAATGCTGAAGGTGTTGTGGAGAAATGCATACCCTCAACTGCAAGTGGGACATAAGTTGGAAAGGGCCACAAACTCGAACAGAATGGGGGTGCCTTAAAAACGTAAACATTGAGCTACCATATGATCCAGCAGGCCCACTCCTCCACCTATAATCTAAGAAGAGAGAATTGGAAAGACACAGGCAGGCAAATCTGCATTGCACAGTATTACAATAGCCAAGATATGGAAGTAACCAAAAAGTCCACCAACAGATGGGTGGACAAAGAAGTACTCCTCCATGTACAGATGGAATATTCGCTAGTGAAGAAAATGAAACAATGCCATTTGCAGCGCCATAGATGAGTCTAGACGTAATCACGCCACGTGTAGTCAGTGAGAAAGCAAAATACATATATCCTATGATATCACTTTCAGGAGTTACTTAAAAATTGATACCAATGAAGATATTTCCACAGAGAAAGGCAATCACAGATTCATTAAAAAACTTATGGTTCACCAAATAGAAAGGGATGAGGATTGGATACATTACCATATTGGGGTTAACAGAGATATACAAACCATGTGAAATATATAACCACCAAAGACGTACGGAAGACCAGGAAGAGACTACTCAACATTGTGTCATAACCTACATGGGAAAAGGATGCGAGGAAGAAAAGATACACGTATATGTGTGAAAGACCCACATCTTGCACACCTATAGCAAACAAACCAATGTAATCAAATCTGCCTGGGTAAAAAATAAAAAGTAAATTACAAATATGAACAAGAAGTAATGAGACATAAACTTAAAGGGCTTTTTCCTGGCACGTTCCATTCTAATATACAACCTAGAATACCACTTCCATTAAGGCTCTGTTTCCCTAGTAACCAAATTTGGCAAAGGAGAAATGCTGCCACCTTGTGGCCGTTTCCTGCAAGAGCAGCTTTAAAGTCCCAGCTAATGGTCACTTAACATTCACAAGGACTCAGGGCTGTAAAAGACACTTGCCCTAAAAATTTGTGCTGAAGTAGGGAATGGACAAAAAATTCACAACAGGCAAATGTTTCAAGAAGAGATTATGAAGAGTTAAGTTTTACTCACACTCTTTTTAAAAAAACGAAAAATGGATAAAAGCTCAACCTCAGGGAGTGTTAGACGCATGCAATCTAATCTACGAAAAGTTTCAACTTACACCAGTCGACTGACCATCAGCAAAAAGTCTACAAACAATTAATGCTGAAGGGGATTTAGAGAACTGTGTACCCTCTACCTTCTGGTGAGACATAAAAGCCAATAATGAGAAAAGAAAGGAGCTGTGTTTAAAAGTAAAAATGGAGGTACCATTCAATCCAGCAGGTGCACCAATGGACCTCTCACCTGAGAAGACAAGAATCGAGAAGACACAGGCCGCAAAAGCTGCAGTGCAGCCTTATTCACAATAGCCAAGACAGTGAAGCAATCAAAATATCCAACAAGAGGTGAATGGATAAAGAAGAAGTGGTCCATGTACACAGTGGAATATTAACCATGGAAAACAACGAACCATTGCTCTCTGAGGCACCACAAAGGAGTCTGGAGATAGTCACGAAACATGAGGTAAGTCGGAAAGCAAAAGACCTATATTCTATGATATCACTTATAGGCGTTACCTAATAACTGACACAAATGAACATATATCCACAGAGAAAGACACTCACAGACTTAGAAAATAAAACTATGCTCAACTAAAAGGAAAGGTGGGGGGAATGGATAAATTAAGATTAGTGTTACTATATGTATACAAACACATATTATATACATATCTCAAAAATACCGACCATATAGCAAGGGAGGTCTGCGGAACACTCTGTAACATTTTACATGGGAAGAGGATCTGTACTTGAATAGACATATACAATGTACAAATGAACCAGAGTGTGTTCACCTAGGACAAACAATATTCTAACCTTTAGCCCAATTAAAACACCTTTAAAAACCAAGAAGAAATAATGAGACATAAACTTATGGGGGTTTCTCCACGCACATTCTAATGTAATTTACAAGCTAGGAACACGACTTCCAGAAAGGCTCTGCTGCCCTACCACCCAGATTTGGGAATGGAGAAATGCTGCCTTCTTGAGGCCACTTCCCACAACAGCAGCTTTAAACCCATTGCTCTAGGTCACTAAATATTCACAAAACTTAAAGTTCGGGAAATGAGACCTGCTCTCTAAAAAAACTCTTGGGTGGAAAATCGCCCAAAAAATTCAAAAGCGGGCAACCTTCCAAGAAGACAGTTTCAAGAGTTATACTGTACTCCCAATTCTTTCCTTTTTTTAACAGAAAAGAAAACAGCGGAGAAAAATGATGAGTTTTACGAATTTTCAACGACTTACAAACCCAAATTACAAAAACCTATGAGCTCACAGCAGCCAGAAGGGCCATTAGCATAAATGCTGCAAACAATAAATGATGAAGCGATTGTGGAGAAATGCGTACCCTCGATTCTAAGGGGGACGTGGTAAGAGCCACTAATGAAAACACAAAGAAGGTGCTTTGAAAAGGGAAACACGGTGCTACCAGTCAGTGAATCACACCCACTGCAGGGCCTATCACCTGAGAAAATGAGAATCAAAAAGTCACAGGCTGGCAATCCTGCACTCCAACAATATTTACCATAGCCAACACTTGGAAGCAATGAAAATGTCCATCAACCGAGGAATGCACAAAGAAGAAGTGGTCCACGTACACAGTGGAAAATTACTCCAATAAAAAATAAAAATTAAATTTAAAAATCCAACACAACTAAGGAGACATCAGCTTGTGTGGGTTTCTCCGGGCACACTCCACTCTAATTTATAACCGAGAAACACCACAGGCCGCAAGGGCTTTTCCCTAGTTACCAGGGTGGGGAACATAGAAAGGCTGCCGCCCTCTGGCAGTTACCTGCAAAAGCAGTTTTAAAGCCTGTGCTAATGGTCATTTCATATGAATAAGTACTGCAGAAGTGTAAATGAAACCTGCCCTCAAAATGTCTTCAGGGAGGTATAGGCCAAAACGTTTCAAAATGTGACACATACTTTAAGAGAACACTTTGAAGAACTAAGGGGTAATCACAGCTTGAAAAATAAAAAGGACATGCCTTAAAGCTCAATTTCAACGGATTATGAGGCACATGCGAATTCAACCACAAAGAGGTATCAGCTCACACTTGTCAGAATAACCATCAGCAAGAAAACTACAAACAATAAATGCTGAAGGTGTTGTGGAGAAATGCATACCCTCAACTGCAAGTGGGACATAAGTTGGAAAGGGCCACAAACTCGAACAGAATGGGGGTGCCTTAAAAACGTAAACATTGAGCTACCATATGATCCAGCAGGCCCACTCCTCCACCTATAATCTAAGAAGAGAGCATTGGAAAGACACAGGCAGGCAAATCTGCATTGCACAGTATTACAATAGCCAAGATATGGAAGTAACCAAAAAGTCCACCAACAGATGGGTGGACAAAGAAGTACTCCTCCATGTACAGATGGAATATTCGCTAGTGAAGAAAATGAAACAATGCCATTTGCAGCGCCATAGATGAGTCTAGACGTAATCACGCCACGTGTAGTCAGTGAGAAAGCAAAATACATATATCCTATGATATCACTTTCAGGAGTTACTTAAAAATTGATACCAATGAAGATATTTCCACAGAGAAAGGCAATCACAGATTCATTAAAAAACTTATGGTTCACCAAATAGAAAGGGATGAGGATTGGATACATTACCATATTGGGGTTAACAGAGATATACAAACCATGTGAAATATATAACCACCAAAGACGTACGGAAGACCAGGAAGAGACTACTCAACATTGTGTCATAACCTACATGGGAAAAGGATGCGAGGAAGAAAAGATACACGTATATGTGTGAAAGACCCACATCTTGCACACCTATAGCAAACAAACCAATGTAATCAAATCTGCCTGGGTAAAAAATAAAAAGTAAATTACAAATATGAACAAGAAGTAATGAGACATAAACTTAAAGGGCTTTTTCCTGGCACGTTCCATTCTAATATACAACCTAGAATACCACTTCCATTAAGGCTCTGTTTCCCTAGTAACCAAATTTGGCAAAGGAGAAATGCTGCCACCTTGTGGCCGTTTCCTGCAAGAGCAGCTTTAAAGTCCCAGCTAATGGTCACTTAACATTCACAAGGACTCAGGGCTGTAAAAGACACTTGCCCTAAAAATTTGTGCTGAAGTAGGGAATGGACAAAAAATTCACAACAGGCAAATGTTTCAAGAAGAGATTATGAAGAGTTAAGTTTTACTCACACTCTTTTTAAAAAAACGAAAAATGGATAAAAGCTCAACCTCAGGGAGTGTTAGACGCATGCAATCTAATCTACGAAAAGTTTCAACTTACACCAGTCGACTGACCATCAGCAAAAAGTCTACAAACAATTAATGCTGAAGGGGATTTAGAGAACTGTGTACCCTCTACCTTCTGGTGAGACATAAAAGCCAATAATGAGAAAAGAAAGGAGCTGTGTTTAAAAGTAAAAATGGAGGTACCATTCAATCCAGCAGGTGCACCAATGGACCTCTCACCTGAGAAGACAAGAATCGAGAAGACACAGGCCGCAAAAGCTGCAGTGCAGCCTTATTCACAATAGCCAAGACAGTGAAGCAATCAAAATATCCAACAAGAGGTGAATGGATAAAGAAGAAGTGGTCCATGTACACAGTGGAATATTAACCATGGAAAACAACGAACCATTGCTCTCTGAGGCACCACAAAGGAGTCTGGAGATAGTCACGAAACATGAGGTAAGTCGGAAAGCAAAAGACCTATATTCTATGATATCACTTATAGGCGTTACCTAATAACTGACACAAATGAACATATATCCACAGAGAAAGACACTCACAGACTTAGAAAATAAAACTATGCTCAACTAAAAGGAAAGGTGGGGGGAATGGATAAATTAAGATTAGTGTTACTATATGTATACAAACACATATTATATACATATCTCAAAAATACCGACCATATAGCAAGGGAGGTCTGCGGAACACTCTGTAACATTTTACATGGGAAGAGGATCTGTACTTGAATAGACATATACAATGTACAAATGAACCAGAGTGTGTTCACCTAGGACAAACAATATTCTAACCTTTAGCCCAATTAAAACACCTTTAAAAACCAAGAAGAAATAATGAGACATAAACTTATGGGGGTTTCTCCACGCACATTCTAATGTAATTTACAAGCTAGGAACACGACTTCCAGAAAGGCTCTGCTGCCCTACCACCCAGATTTGGGAATGGAGAAATGCTGCCTTCTTGAGGCCACTTCCCACAACAGCAGCTTTAAACCCATTGCTCTAGGTCACTAAATATTCACAAAACTTAAAGTTCGGGAAATGAGACCTGCTCTCTAAAAAAACTCTTGGGTGGAAAATCGCCCAAAAAATTCAAAAGCGGGCAACCTTCCAAGAAGACAGTTTCAAGAGTTATACTGTACTCCCAATTCTTTCCTTTTTTTAACAGAAAAGAAAACAGCGGAGAAAAATGATGAGTTTTACGAATTTTCAACGACTTACAAACCCAAATTACAAAAACCTATGAGCTCACAGCAGCCAGAAGGGCCATTAGCATAAATGCTGCAAACAATAAATGATGAAGCGATTGTGGAGAAATGCGTACCCTCGATTCTAAGGGGGACGTGGTAAGAGCCACTAATGAAAACACAAAGAAGGTGCTTTGAAAAGGGAAACACGGTGCTACCAGTCAGTGAATCACACCCACTGCAGGGCCTATCACCTGAGAAAATGAGAATCAAAAAGTCACAGGCTGGCAATCCTGCACTCCAACAATATTTACCATAGCCAACACTTGGAAGCAATGAAAATGTCCATCAACCGAGGAATGCACAAAGAAGAAGTGGTCCACGTACACAGTGGAAAATTACTCCAATAAAAAATAAAAATTAAATTTAAAAATCCAACACAACTAAGGAGACATCAGCTTGTGTGGGTTTCTCCGGGCACACTCCACTCTAATTTATAACCGAGAAACACCACAGGCCGCAAGGGCTTTTCCCTAGTTACCAGGGTGGGGAACATAGAAAGGCTGCCGCCCTCTGGCAGTTACCTGCAAAAGCAGTTTTAAAGCCTGTGCTAATGGTCATTTCATATGAATAAGTACTGCAGAAGTGTAAATGAAACCTGCCCTCAAAATGTCTTCAGGGAGGTATAGGCCAAAACGTTTCAAAATGTGACACATACTTTAAGAGAACACTTTGAAGAACTAAGGGGTAATCACAGCTTGAAAAATAAAAAGGACATGCCTTAAAGCTCAATTTCAACGGATTATGAGGCACATGCGAATTCAACCACAAAGAGGTATCAGCTCACACTTGTCAGAATAACCATCAGCAAGAAAACTACAAACAATAAATGCTGAAGGTGTTGTGGAGAAATGCATACCCTCAACTGCAAGTGGGACATAAGTTGGAAAGGGCCACAAACTCGAACAGAATGGGGGTGCCTTAAAAACGTAAACATTGAGCTACCATATGATCCAGCAGGCCCACTCCTCCACCTATAATCTAAGAAGAGAGCATTGGAAAGACACAGGCAGGCAAATCTGCATTGCACAGTATTACAATAGCCAAGATATGGAAGTAACCAAAAAGTCCACCAACAGATGGGTGGACAAAGAAGTACTCCTCCATGTACAGATGGAATATTCGCTAGTGAAGAAAATGAAACAATGCCATTTGCAGCGCCATAGATGAGTCTAGACGTAATCACGCCACGTGTAGTCAGTGAGAAAGCAAAATACATATATCCTATGATATCACTTTCAGGAGTTACTTAAAAATTGATACCAATGAAGATATTTCCACAGAGAAAGGCAATCACAGATTCATTAAAAAACTTATGGTTCACCAAATAGAAAGGGATGAGGATTGGATACATTACCATATTGGGGTTAACAGAGATATACAAACCATGTGAAATATATAACCACCAAAGACGTACGGAAGACCAGGAAGAGACTACTCAACATTGTGTCATAACCTACATGGGAAAAGGATGCGAGGAAGAAAAGATACACGTATATGTGTGAAAGACCCACATCTTGCACACCTATAGCAAACAAACCAATGTAATCAAATCTGCCTGGGTAAAAAATAAAAAGTAAATTACAAATATGAACAAGAAGTAATGAGACATAAACTTAAAGGGCTTTTTCCTGGCACGTTCCATTCTAATATACAACCTAGAATACCACTTCCATTAAGGCTCTGTTTCCCTAGTAACCAAATTTGGCAAAGGAGAAATGCTGCCACCTTGTGGCCGTTTCCTGCAAGAGCAGCTTTAAAGTCCCAGCTAATGGTCACTTAACATTCACAAGGACTCAGGGCTGTAAAAGACACTTGCCCTAAAAATTTGTGCTGAAGTAGGGAATGGACAAAAAATTCACAACAGGCAAATGTTTCAAGAAGAGATTATGAAGAGTTAAGTTTTACTCACACTCTTTTTAAAAAAAAGAAAAATGGATAAAAGCTCAACCTCAGGGAGTGTTAGACGCATGCAATCTAATCTACGAAAAGTTTCAACTTACACCAGTCGACTGACCATCAGCAAAAAGTCTACAAACAATAAATGCTGAAGGGGATTTAGAGAACTGTGTACCCTCTACCTTCTGGTGAGACATAAAAGCCAATAATGAGAAAAGAAAGGAGCTGTGTTTAAAAGTAAAAATGGAGGTACCATTCAATCCAGCAGGTGCACCAATGGACCTCTCACCTGAGAAGACAAGAATCGAGAAGACACAGGCCGCAAAAGCTGCAGTGCAGCCTTATTCACAATAGCCAAGACAGTGAAGCAATCAAAATATCCAACAAGAGGTGAATGGATAAAGAAGAAGTGGTCCATGTACACAGTGGAATATTAACCATGGAAAACAACGAACCATTGCTCTCTGAGGCACCACAAAGGAGTCTGGAGATAGTCACGAAACATGAGGTAAGTCAGAAAGCAAAAGACCTATATTCTATGATATCACTTATAGGCGTTATCTAATAACTGACACAAATGAACATATATCCACAGAGAAAGACACTCACAGACTTAGAAAATAAAACTATGCTCAACTAAAATGAAAGGTGGGGGGAATGGATAAATTAAGATTAGTGTTACTATATGTATACAAACACATATTATATACATATCTCAAAAATACCGACCATATAGCAAGGGAGGTCTGCGGAACACTCTGTAACATTTTACATGGGAAGAGGATCTGTACTTGAATAGACATATACAATGTACAAATGAACCAGAGTGTGTTCACCTAGGACAAACAATATTCTAACCTTTAGCCCAATTAAAACACCTTTAAAAACCAAGAAGAAATAATGAGACATAAACTTATGGGGGTTTCTCCACGCACATTCTAATGTAATTTACAACCTAGGAACACGACTTCCAGAAAGGCTCTGCTGCCCTACCACCCAGATTTGGGAATGGAGAAATGCTGCCTCCTTGAGGCCACTTCCCACAACAGCAGCTTTAAACCCATTGCTCTAGGTCACTAAATATTCACAAAACTTGAAGTTCGGGAAATGAGACCTGCTCTCTAAAAAAACTCTTGGGTGGAAAATCGCCCAAAAATTTCAAAAGAGGGCAACCTTCCAAGAAGACAGTTTCAAGAGTTATACTGTACTCCCAATTGTTTCCTTTTTTTAACAGAAAAGAAAACAGCGGAGAAAAATGATGAGTTTTACGAATTTTCAACGACTTACAAACCCAAATTACAAAAACCTATGAGCTCACAGCAGCCAGAAGGGCCATTAGCATAAATGCTGCAAACAATAAATGATGAAGCGATTGTGGAGAAATGCGTACCCTCGATTCTAAGGGGGACGTGGTAAGAGCCACTAATGAAAACACAAAGAAGGTGCTTTGAAAAGGGAAACACGGTGCTACCAGTCAGTGAATCACACCCACTGCAGGGCCTATCACCTGAGAAAATAAGAATCAAAAAGTCACAGGCTGGCAATCCTGCACTCCAACAATATTTACCATAGCCAACACTTGGAAGCAATGAAAATGTCCATCAACCGAGGAATGCACAAAGAAGAAGTGGTCCACGTACACAGTGGAAAATTACTCCAATAAAAAATAAAAATTAAATTTAAAAATCCAACACAACTAAGGAGACATCAGCTTGTGTGGGTTTCTCCGGGCACACTCCACTCTAATTTATAACCGAGAAACACCACAGGCCGCAAGGGCTTTTCCCTAGTTACCAGGGTGGGGAACATAGAAAGGCTGCCGCCCTCTGGCAGTTACCTGCAAAAGCAGTTTTAAAGCCTGTGCTAATGGTCATTTCATATGAATAAGTACTGCAGAAGTGTAAATGAAACCTGCCCTCAAAATGTCTTCAGGGAGGTAAAGGCCAAAACGTTTCAAAATGTGACACATACTTTAAGAGAACACTTTGAAGAACTAAGGGGTAATCACAGCTTGAAAAATAAAAAGGACATGCCTTAAAGCTCAATTTCAACGGATTATGAGGCAAATGCAAATTCAACCACAAAGAGGTATCAGCTCACACTTGTCAGAATAACCATCAGCAAGAAAACTACAAACAATAAATGCTGAAGGTGTTGTGGAGAAATGCATACCCTCAACTGCAAGTGGGACATAAGTTGGAAAGGGCCACAAACTCGAACAGAATGGGGGTGCCTTAAAAACGTAAACATTGAGCTACCATATGATCCAGCAGGCCCACTCCTCCACCTATAATCTAAGAAGAGAGCATTGGAAAGACACCGACAGGCAAATCTGCATTGCACAGTATTACAATAGCCAAGATATGGAAGTAACCAAAAAGTCCACCAACAGATGGGTGGACAAAGAAGTACTCCTCCATGTACAGATGGAATATTCGCTAGTGAAGAAAATGAAACAATGCCATTTGCAGCGCCATAGATGAGTCTAGACGTAATCACGCCACGTGTAATCAGTGAGAAAGCAAAATACATATATCCTATGATATCACTTTCAGGAGTTACTTAAAAATTGATACCAATGAAGATATTTCCACAGAGAAAGGGAATCACAGATTCATTAAAAAACTTATGGTTCACCAAATAGAAAGGGATGAGGATTGGATACATTACCATATTGGGGTTAACAGAGATATACAAACCATGTGAAATATATAACCACCAAAGACGTACGGAAGACCAGGAAGAGACTACTCAACATTGTGTCATAACCTACATGGGAAAAGGATGCGAGGAAGAAAAGATACACGTATATGTGTGAAAGACCCACATCTTGCACACCTATAGCAAACAAACCAATGTAATCAAATCTGCCTGGGTAAAAAATAAAAAGTAAATTACAAATATGAACAAGAAGTAATGAGACATAAACTTAAAGGGCTTTTTCCTGGCACGTTCCATTCTAATATACAACCTAGAATACCACTTCCATTAAGGCTCTGTTTCCCTAGTAACCAAATTTGGCAAAGGAGAAATGCTGCCACCTTGTGGCCGTTTCCTGCAAGAGCAGCTTTAAAGTCCCAGCTAATGGTCACTTAACATTCACAAGGACTCAGGGCTGTAAAAGACACTTGCCCTAAAAATTTGTGCTGAAGTAGGGAATGGACAAAAAATTCACAACAGGCAAATGTTTCAAGAAGAGATTATGAAGAGTTAAGTTTTACTCACACTCTTTTTAAAAAAAAGAAAAATGGATAAAAGCTCAACCTCAGGGAGTGTTAGACGCATGCAATCTAATCTACGAAAAGTTTCAACTTACACCAGTCGACTGACCATCAGCAAAAAGTCTACAAACAATAAATGCTGAAGGGGATTTAGAGAACTGTGTACCCTCTACCTTCTGGTGAGACATAAAAGCCAATAATGAGAAAAGAAAGGAGCTGTGTTTAAAAGTAAAAATGGAGGTACCATTCAATCCAGCAGGTGCACCAATGGACCTCTCACCTGAGAAGACAAGAATCGAGAAGACACAGGCCGCAAAAGCTGCAGTGCAGCCTTATTCACAATAGCCAAGACAGTGAAGCAATCAAAATATCCAACAAGAGGTGAATGGATAAAGAAGAAGTGGTCCATGTACACAGTGGAATATTAACCATGGAAAACAACGAACCATTGCTCTCTGAGGCACCACAAAGGAGTCTGGAGATAGTCACGAAACATGAGGTAAGTCAGAAAGCAAAAGACCTATATTCTATGATATCACTTATAGGCGTTATCTAATAACTGACACAAATGAACATATATCCACAGAGAAAGACACTCACAGACTTAGAAAATAAAACTATGCTCAACTAAAAGGAAAGGTGGGGGGAATGGATAAATTAAGATTAGTGTTACTATATGTATACAAACACATATTATATACATATCTCAAAAATACCGACCATATAGCAAGGGAGGTCTGCGGAACACTCTGTAACATTTTACATGGGAAGAGGATCTGTACTTGAATAGACATATACAATGTACAAATGAACCAGAGTGTGTTCACCTAGGACAAACAATATTCTAACCTTTAGCCCAATTAAAACACCTTTAAAAACCAAGAAGAAATAATGAGACATAAACTTATGGGGGTTTCTCCACGCACATTCTAATGTAATTTACAACCTAGGAACACGACTTCCAGAAAGGCTCTGCTGCCCTACCACCCAGATTTGGGAATGGAGAAATGCTGCCTCCTTGAGGCCACTTCCCACAACAGCAGCTTTAAACCCATTGCTCTAGGTCACTAAATATTCACAAAACTTGAAGTTCGGGAAATGAGACCTGCTCTCTAAAAAAACTCTTGGGTGGAAAATCGCCCAAAAAATTCAAAAGAGGGCAACCTTCCAAGAAGACAGTTTCAAGAGTTATACTGTACTCCCAATTGTTTCCTTTTTTTAACAGAAAAGAAAACAGCGGAGAAAAATGATGAGTTTTACGAATTTTCAACGACTTACAAACCCAAATTACAAAAACCTATGAGCTCACAGCAGCCAGAAGGGCCATTAGCATAAATGCTGCAAACAATAAATGATGAAGCGATTGTGGAGAAATGCGTACCCTCGATTCTAAGGGGGACGTGGTAAGAGCCACTAATGAAAACACAAAGAAGGTGCTTTGAAAAGGGAAACACGGTGCTACCAGTCAGTGAATCACACCCACTGCAGGGCCTATCACCTGAGAAAATGAGAATCAAAAAGTCACAGGCTGGCAATCCTGCACTCCAACAATATTTACCATAGCCAACACTTGGAAGCAATGAAAATGTCCATCAACCGAGGAATGCACAAAGAAGAAGTGGTCCACGTACACAGTGGAAAATTACTCCAATAAAAAATAAAAATTAAATTTAAAAATCCAACACAACTAAGGAGACATCAGCTTGTGTGGGTTGGTCCGGGCACACTCCACTCTAATTTATAACCGAGAAACACCACAGGCCGCAAGGGCTTTTCCCTAGTTACCAGGGTGGGGAACATAGAAAGGCTGCCGCCCTCTGGCAGTTACCTGCAAAAGCAGTTTTAAAGCCTGTGCTAATGGTCATTTCATATGAATAAGTACTGCAGAAGTGTAAATGAAACCTGCCCTCAAAATGTCTTCAGGGAGGTATAGGCCAAAACGTTTCAAAATGTGACACATACTTTAAGAGAACACTTTGAAGAACTAAGGGGTAATCACAGCTTGAAAAATAAAAAGGACATGCCTTAAAGCTCAATTTCAACGGATTATGAGGCACATGCGAATTCAACCACAAAGAGGTATCAGCTCACACTTGTCAGAATAACCATCAGCAAGAAAACTACAAACAATAAATGCTGAAGGTGTTGTGGAGAAATGCATACCCTCAACTGCAAGTGGGACATAAGTTGGAAAGGGCCACAAACTCGAACAGAATGGGGGTGCCTTAAAAACGTAAACATTGAGCTACCATATGATCCAGCAGGCCCACTCCTCCACCTATAATCTAAGAAGAGAGCATTGGAAAGACACAGGCAGGCAAATCTGCATTGCACAGTATTACAATAGCCAAGATATGGAAGTAACCAAAAAGTCCACCAACAGATGGGTGGACAAAGAAGTACTCCTCCATGTACAGATGGAATATTCGCTAGTGAAGAAAATGAAACAATGCCATTTGCAGCGCCATAGATGAGTCTAGACGTAATCACGCCACGTGTAGTCAGTGAGAAAGCAAAATACATATATCCTATGATATCACTTTCAGGAGTTACTTAAAAATTGATACCAATGAAGATATTTCCACAGAGAAAGGCAATCACAGATTCATTAAAAAACTTATGGTTCACCAAATAGAAAGGGATGAGGATTGGATACATTACCATATTGGGGTTAACAGAGATATACAAACCATGTGAAATATATAACCACCAAAGACGTACGGAAGACCAGGAAGAGACTACTCAACATTGTGTCATAACCTACATGGGAAAAGGATGCGAGGAAGAAAAGATACACGTATATGTGTGAAAGACCCACATCTTGCACACCTATAGCAAACAAACCAATGTAATCAAATCTGCCTGGGTAAAAAATAAAAAGTAAATTACAAATATGAACAAGAAGTAATGAGACATAAACTTAAAGGGCTTTTTCCTGGCACGTTCCATTCTAATATACAACCTAGAATACCACTTCCATTAAGGCTCTGTTTCCCTAGTAACCAAATTTGGCAAAGGAGAAATGCTGCCACCTTGTGGCCGTTTCCTGCAAGAGCAGCTTTAAAGTCCCAGCTAATGGTCACTTAACATTCACAAGGACTCAGGGCTGTAAAAGACACTTGCCCTAAAAATTTGTGCTGAAGTAGGGAATGGACAAAAAATTCACAACAGGCAAATGTTTCAAGAAGAGATTATGAAGAGTTAAGTTTTACTCACACTCTTTTTAAAAAAACGAAAAATGGATAAAAGCTCAACCTCAGGGAGTGTTAGACGCATGCAATCTAATCTACGAAAAGTTTCAACTTACACCAGTCGACTGACCATCAGCAAAAAGTCTACAAACAATAAATGCTGAAGGGGATTTAGAGAACTGTGTACCCTCTACCTTCTGGTGAGACATAAAAGCCAATAATGAGAAAAGAAAGGAGCTGTGTTTAAAAGTAAAAATGGAGGTACCATTCAATCCAGCAGGTGCACCAATGGACCTCTCACCTGAGAAGACAAGAATCGAGAAGACACAGGCCGCAAAAGCTGCAGTGCAGCCTTATTCACAATAGCCAAGACAGTGAAGCAATCAAAATATCCAACAAGAGGTGAATGGATAAAGAAGAAGTGGTCCATGTACACAGTGGAATATTAACCATGGAAAACAACGAACCATTGCTCTCTGAGGCACCACAAAGGAGTCTGGAGATAGTCACGAAACATGAGGTAAGTCGGAAAGCAAAAGACCTATATTCTATGATATCACTTATAGGCGTTACCTAATAACTGACACAAATGAACATATATCCACAGAGAAAGACACTCACAGACTTAGAAAATAAAACTATGCTCAACTAAAAGGAAAGGTGGGGGGAATGGATAAATTAAGATTAGTGTTACTATATGTATACAAACACATATTATATACATATCTCAAAAATACCGACCATATAGCAAGGGAGGTCTGCGGAACACTCTGTAACATTTTACATGGGAAGAGGATCTGTACTTGAATAGACATATACAATGTACAAATGAACCAGAGTGTGTTCACCTAGGACAAACAATATTCTAACCTTTAGCCCAATTAAAACACCTTTAAAAACCAAGAAGAAATAATGAGACATAAACTTATGGGGGTTTCTCCACGCACATTCTAATGTAATTTACAAGCTAGGAACACGACTTCCAGAAAGGCTCTGCTGCCCTACCACCCAGATTTGGGAATGGAGAAATGCTGCCTTCTTGAGGCCACTTCCCACAACAGCAGCTTTAAACCCATTGCTCTAGGTCACTAAATATTCACAAAACTTAAAGTTCGGGAAATGAGACCTGCTCTCTAAAAAAACTCTTGGGTGGAAAATCGCCCAAAAAATTCAAAAGCGGGCAACCTTCCAAGAAGACAGTTTCAAGAGTTATACTGTACTCCCAATTCTTTCCTTTTTTTAACAGAAAAGAAAACAGCGGAGAAAAATGATGAGTTTTACGAATTTTCAACGACTTACAAACCCAAATTACAAAAACCTATGAGCTCACAGCAGCCAGAAGGGCCATTAGCATAAATGCTGCAAACAATAAATGATGAAGCGATTGTGGAGAAATGCGTACCCTCGATTCTAAGGGGGACGTGGTAAGAGCCACTAATGAAAACACAGAGAAGGTGCTTTGAAAAGGGAAACACGGTGCTACCAGTCAGTGAATCACACCCACTGCAGGGCCTATCACCTGAGAAAATGAGAATCAAAAAGTCACAGGCTGGCAATCCTGCACTCCAACAATATTTACCATAGCCAACACTTGGAAGCAATGAAAATGTCCATCAACCGAGGAATGCACAAAGAAGAAGTGGTCCACGTACACAGTGGAAAATTACTCCAATAAAAAATAAAAATTAAATTTAAAAATCCAACACAACTAAGGAGACATCAGCTTGTGTGGGTTGGTCCGGGCACACTCCACTCTAATTTATAACCGAGAAACACCACAGGCCGCAAGGGCTTTTCCCTAGTTACCAGGGTGGGGAACATAGAAAGGCTGCCGCCCTCTGGCAGTTACCTGCAAAAGCAGTTTTAAAGCCTGTGCTAATGGTCATTTCATATGAATAAGTACTGCAGAAGTGTAAATGAAACCTGCCCTCAAAATGTCTTCAGGGAGGTATAGGCCAAAACGTTTCAAAATGTGACACATACTTTAAGAGAACACTTTGAAGAACTAAGGGGTAATCACAGCTTGAAAAATAAAAAGGACATGCCTTAAAGCTCAATTTCAACGGATTATGAGGCACATGCGAATTCAACCACAAAGAGGTATCAGCTCACACTTGTCAGAATAACCATCAGCAAGAAAACTACAAACAATAAATGCTGAAGGTGTTGTGGAGAAATGCATACCCTCAACTGCAAGTGGGACATAAGTTGGAAAGGGCCACAAACTCGAACAGAATGGGGGTGCCTTAAAAACGTAAACATTGAGCTACCATATGATCCAGCAGGCCCACTCCTCCACCTATAATCTAAGAAGAGAGCATTGGAAAGACACAGGCAGGCAAATCTGCATTGCACAGTATTACAATAGCCAAGATATGGAAGTAACCAAAAAGTCCACCAACAGATGGGTGGACAAAGAAGTACTCCTCCATGTACAGATGGAATATTCGCTAGTGAAGAAAATGAAACAATGCCATTTGCAGCGCCATAGATGAGTCTAGACGTAATCACGCCACGTGTAGTCAGTGAGAAAGCAAAATACATATATCCTATGATATCACTTTCAGGAGTTACTTAAAAATTGATACCAATGAAGATATTTCCACAGAGAAAGGCAATCACAGATTCATTAAAAAACTTATGGTTCACCAAATAGAAAGGGATGAGGATTGGATACATTACCATATTGGGGTTAACAGAGATATACAAACCATGTGAAATATATAACCACCAAAGACGTACGGAAGACCAGGAAGAGACTACTCAACATTGTGTCATAACCTACATGGGAACAGGATGCGAGGAAGAAAAGATACACGTATATGTGTGAAAGACCCACATCTTGCACACCTATAGCAAACAAACCAATGTAATCAAATCTGCCTGGGTAAAAAATAAAAAGTAAATTACAAATATGAACAAGAAGTAATGAGACATAAACTTAAAGGGCTTTTTCCTGGCACGTTCCATTCTAATATACAACCTAGAATACCACTTCCATTAAGGCTCTGTTTCCCTAGTAACCAAATTTGGCAAAGGAGAAATGCTGCCACCTTGTGGCCGTTTCCTGCAAGAGCAGCTTTAAAGTCCCAGCTAATGGTCACTTAACATTCACAAGGACTCAGGGCTGTAAAAGACACTTGCCCTAAAAATTTGTGCTGAAGTAGGGAATGGACAAAAAATTCACAACAGGCAAATGTTTCAAGAAGAGATTATGAAGAGTTAAGTTTTACTCACACTCTTTTTAAAAAAACGAAAAATGGATAAAAGCTCAACCTCAGGGAGTGTTAGACGCATGCAATCTAATCTACGAAAAGTTTCAACTTACACCAGTCGACTGACCATCAGCAAAAAGTCTACAAACAATAAATGCTGAAGGGGATTTAGAGAACTGTGTACCCTCTACCTTCTGGTGAGACATAAAAGCCAATAATGAGAAAAGAAAGGAGCTGTGTTTAAAAGTAAAAATGGAGGTACCATTCAATCCAGCAGGTGCACCAATGGACCTCTCACCTGAGAAGACAAGAATCGAGAAGACACAGGCCGCAAAAGCTGCAGTGCAGCCTTATTCACAATAGCCAAGACAGTGAAGCAATCAAAATATCCAACAAGAGGTGAATGGATAAAGAAGAAGTGGTCCATGTACACAGTGGAATATTAACCATGGAAAACAACGAACCATTGCTCTCTGAGGCACCACAAAGGAGTCTGGAGATAGTCACGAAACATGAGGTAAGTCGGAAAGCAAAAGACCTATATTCTATGATATCACTTATAGGCGTTACCTAATAACTGACACAAATGAACATATATCCACAGAGAAAGACACTCACAGACTTAGAAAATAAAACTATGCTCAACTAAAAGGAAAGGTGGGGGGAATGGATAAATTAAGATTAGTGTTACTATATGTATACAAACACATATTATATACATATCTCAAAAATACCGACCATATAGCAAGGGAGGTCTGCGGAACACTCTGTAACATTTTACATGGGAAGAGGATCTGTACTTGAATAGACATATACAATGTACAAATGAACCAGAGTGTGTTCACCTAGGACAAACAATATTCTAACCTTTAGCCCAATTAAAACACCTTTAAAAACCAAGAAGAAATAATGAGACATAAACTTATGGGGGTTTCTCCACGCACATTCTAATGTAATTTACAAGCTAGGAACACGACTTCCAGAAAGGCTCTGCTGCCCTACCACCCAGATTTGGGAATGGAGAAATGCTGCCTCCTTGAGGCCACTTCCCACAACAGCAGCTTTAAACCCATTGCTCTAGGTCACTAAATATTCACAAAACTTGAAGTTCGGGAAATGAGACCTGCTCTCTAAAAAAACTCTTGGGTGGAAAATCGCCCAAAAAATTCAAAAGAGGGCAACCTTCCAAGAAGACAGTTTCAAGGGTTATACTGTACTCCCAATTGTTTCCTTTTTTTAACAGAAAAGAAAACAGCGGAGAAAAATGATGAGTTTTACGAATTTTCAACGACTTACAAACCCAAATTACAAAAACCTATGAGCTCACAGCAGCCAGAAGGGCCATTAGCATAAATGCTGCAAACAATAAATGATGAAGCGATTGTGGAGAAATGCGTACCCTCGATTCTAAGGGGGACGTGGTAAGAGCCACTAATGAAAACACAAAGAAGGTGCTTTGAAAAGGGAAACACGGTGCTACCAGTCAGTGAATCACACCCACTGCAGGGCCTATCACCTGAGAAAATGAGAATCAAAAAGTCACAGGCTGGCAATCCTGCACTCCAACAATATTTACCATAGCCAACACTTGGAAGCAATGAAAATGTCCATCAACCGAGGAATGCACAAAGAAGAAGTGGTCCACGTACACAGTGGAAAATTACTCCAATAAAAAATAAAAATTAAATTTAAAAATCCAACACAACTAAGGAGACATCAGCTTGTGTGGGTTGGTCCGGGCACACTCCACTCTAATTTATAACCGAGAAACACCACAGGCCGCAAGGGCTTTTCCCTAGTTACCAGGGTGGGGAACATAGAAAGGCTGCCGCCCTCTGGCAGTTACCTGCAAAAGCAGTTTTAAAGCCTGTGCTAATGGTCATTTCATATGAATAAGTACTGCAGAAGTGTAAATGAAACCTGCCCTCAAAATGTCTTCAGGGAGGTATAGGCCAAAACGTTTCAAAATGTGACACATACTTTAAGAGAACACTTTGAAGAACTAAGGGGTAATCACAGCTTGAAAAATAAAAAGGACATGCCTTAAAGCTCAATTTCAACGGATTATGAGGCACATGCGAATTCAACCACAAAGAGGTATCAGCTCACACTTGTCAGAATAACCATCAGCAAGAAAACTACAAACAATAAATGCTGAAGGTGTTGTGGAGAAATGCATACCCTCAACTGCAAGTGGGACATAAGTTGGAAAGGGCCACAAACTCGAACAGAATGGGGGTGCCTTAAAAACGTAAACATTGAGCTACCATATGATCCAGCAGGCCCACTCCTCCACCTATAATCTAAGAAGAGAGCATTGGAAAGACACAGGCAGGCAAATCTGCATTGCACAGTATTACAATAGCCAAGATATGGAAGTAACCAAAAAGTCCACCAACAGATGGGTGGACAAAGAAGTACTCCTCCATGTACAGATGGAATATTCGCTAGTGAAGAAAATGAAACAATGCCATTTGCAGCGCCATAGATGAGTCTAGACGTAATCACGCCACGTGTAGTCAGTGAGAAAGCAAAATACATATATCCTATGATATCACTTTCAGGAGTTACTTAAAAATTGATACCAATGAAGATATTTCCACAGAGAAAGGCAATCACAGATTCATTAAAAAACTTATGGTTCACCAAATAGAAAGGGATGAGGATTGGATACATTACCATATTGGGGTTAACAGAGATATACAAACCATGTGAAATATATAACCACCAAAGACGTACGGAAGACCAGGAAGAGACTACTCAACATTGTGTCATAACCTACATGGGAAAAGGATGCGAGGAAGAAAAGATACACGTATATGTGTGAAAGACCCACATCTTGCACACCTATAGCAAACAAACCAATGTAATCAAATCTGCCTGGGTAAAAAATAAAAAGTAAATTACAAATATGAACAAGAAGTAATGAGACATAAACTTAAAGGGCTTTTTCCTGGCACGTTCCATTCTAATATACAACCTAGAATACCACTTCCATTAAGGCTCTGTTTCCCTAGTAACCAAATTTGGCAAAGGAGAAATGCTGCCACCTTGTGGCCGTTTCCTGCAAGAGCAGCTTTAAAGTCCCAGCTAATGGTCACTTAACATTCACAAGGACTCAGGGCTGTAAAAGACACTTGCCCTAAAAATTTGTGCTGAAGTAGGGAATGGACAAAAAATTCACAACAGGCAAATGTTTCAAGAAGAGATTATGAAGAGTTAAGTTTTACTCACACTCTTTTTAAAAAAACGAAAAATGGATAAAAGCTCAACCTCAGGGAGTGTTAGACGCATGCAATCTAATCTACGAAAAGTTTCAACTTACACCAGTCGACTGACCATCAGCAAAAAGTCTACAAACAATAAATGCTGAAGGGGATTTAGAGAACTGTGTACCCTCTACCTTCTGGTGAGACATAAAAGCCAATAATGAGAAAAGAAAGGAGCTGTGTTTAAAAGTAAAAATGGAGGTACCATTCAATCCAGCAGGTGCACCAATGGACCTCTCACCTGAGAAGACAAGAATCGAGAAGACACAGGCCGCAAAAGCTGCAGTGCAGCCTTATTCACAATAGCCAAGACAGTGAAGCAATCAAAATATCCAACAAGAGGTGAATGGATAAAGAAGAAGTGGTCCATGTACACAGTGGAATATTAACCATGGAAAACAACGAACCATTGCTCTCTGAGGCACCACAAAGGAGTCTGGAGATAGTCACGAAACATGAGGTAAGTCGGAAAGCAAAAGACCTATATTCTATGATATCACTTATAGGCGTTACCTAATAACTGACACAAATGAACATATATCCACAGAGAAAGACACTCACAGACTTAGAAAATAAAACTATGCTCAACTAAAAGGAAAGGTGGGGGGAATGGATAAATTAAGATTAGTGTTACTATATGTATACAAACACATATTATATACATATCTCAAAAATACCGACCATATAGCAAGGGAGGTCTGCGGAACACTCTGTAACATTTTACATGGGAAGAGGATCTGTACTTGAATAGACATATACAATGTACAAATGAACCAGAGTGTGTTCACCTAGGACAAACAATATTCTAACCTTTAGCCCAATTAAAACACCTTTAAAAACCAAGAAGAAATAATGAGACATAAACTTATGGGGGTTTCTCCACGCACATTCTAATGTAATTTACAAGCTAGGAACACGACTTCCAGAAAGGCTCTGCTGCCCTACCACCCAGATTTGGGAATGGAGAAATGCTGCCTTCTTGAGGCCACTTCCCACAACAGCAGCTTTAAACCCATTGCTCTAGGTCACTAAATATTCACAAAACTTAAAGTTCGGGAAATGAGACCTGCTCTCTAAAAAAACTCTTGGGTGGAAAATCGCCCAAAAAATTCAAAAGCGGGCAACCTTCCAAGAAGACAGTTTCAAGAGTTATACTGTACTCCCAATTCTTTCCTTTTTTTAACAGAAAAGAAAACAGCGGAGAAAAATGATGAGTTTTACGAATTTTCAACGACTTACAAACCCAAATTACAAAAACCTATGAGCTCACAGCAGCCAGAAGGGCCATTAGCATAAATGCTGCAAACAATAAATGATGAAGCGATTGTGGAGAAATGCGTACCCTCGATTCTAAGGGGGACGTGGTAAGAGCCACTAATGAAAACACAAAGAAGGTGCTTTGAAAAGGGAAACACGGTGCTACCAGTCAGTGAATCACACCCACTGCAGGGCCTATCACCTGAGAAAATGAGAATCAAAAAGTCACAGGCTGGCAATCCTGCACTCCAACAATATTTACCATAGCCAACACTTGGAAGCAATGAAAATGTCCATCAACCGAGGAATGCACAAAGAAGAAGTGGTCCACGTACACAGTGGAAAATTACTCCAATAAAAAATAAAAATTAAATTTAAAAATCCAACACAACTAAGGAGACATCAGCTTGTGTGGGTTGGTCCGGGCACACTCCACTCTAATTTATAACCGAGAAACACCACAGGCCGCAAGGGCTTTTCCCTAGTTACCAGGGTGGGGAACATAGAAAGGCTGCCGCCCTCTGGCAGTTACCTGCAAAAGCAGTTTTAAAGCCTGTGCTAATGGTCATTTCATATGAATAAGTACTGCAGAAGTGTAAATGAAACCTGCCCTCAAAATGTCTTCAGGGAGGTATAGGCCAAAACGTTTCAAAATGTGACACATACTTTAAGAGAACACTTTGAAGAACTAAGGGGTAATCACAGCTTGAAAAATAAAAAGGACATGCCTTAAAGCTCAATTTCAACGGATTATGAGGCACATGCGAATTCAACCACAAAGAGGTATCAGCTCACACTTGTCAGAATAACCATCAGCAAGAAAACTACAAACAATAAATGCTGAAGGTGTTGTGGAGAAATGCATACCCTCAACTGCAAGTGGGACATAAGTTGGAAAGGGCCACAAACTCGAACAGAATGGGGGTGCCTTAAAAACGTAAACATTGAGCTACCATATGATCCAGCAGGCCCACTCCTCCACCTATAATCTAAGAAGAGAGCATTGGAAAGACACAGGCAGGCAAATCTGCATTGCACAGTATTACAATAGCCAAGATATGGAAGTAACCAAAAAGTCCACCAACAGATGGGTGGACAAAGAAGTACTCCTCCATGTACAGATGGAATATTTGCTAGTGAAGAAAATGAAACAATGCCATTTGCAGCGCCATAGATGAGTCTAGACGTAATCACGCCACGTGTAGTCAGTGAGAAAGCAAAATACATATATCCTATGATATCACTTTCAGGAGTTACTTAAAAATTGATACCAATGAAGATATTTCCACAGAGAAAGGCAATCACAGATTCATTAAAAAACTTATGGTTCACCAAATAGAAAGGGATGAGGATTGGATACATGACCATATTTGGGTTAACAGAGATATACAAACCATGTGAAATATATAACCACCAAAGACGTACGGAAGACCAGGAAGAGACTACTCAACATTGTGTCATAACCTACATGGGAACAGGATGCGAGGAAGAAAAGATACACGTATATGTGTGAAAGACCCACATCTTGCACACCTATAGCAAACAAACCAATGTAATCAAATCTGCCTGGGTAAAAAATAAAAAGTAAATTACAAATATGAACAAGAAGTAATGAGACATAAACTTAAAGGGCTTTTTCCTGGCACGTTCCATTCTAATATACAACCTAGAATACCACTTCCATTAAGGCTCTGTTTCCCTAGTAACCAAATTTGGCAAAGGAGAAATGCTGCCACCTTGTGGCCGTTTCCTGCAAGAGCAGCTTTAAAGTCCCAGCTAATGGTCACTTAACATTCACAAGGACTCAGGGCTGTAAAAGACACTTGCCCTAAAAATTTGTGCTGAAGTAGGGAATGGACAAAAAATTCACAACAGGCAAATGTTTCAAGAAGAGATTATGAAGAGTTAAGTTTTACTCACACTCTTTTTAAAAAAAAGAAAAATGGATAAAAGCTCAACCTCAGGGAGTGTTAGACGCATGCAATCTAATCTACGAAAAGTTTCAACTTACACCAGTCGACTGACCATCAGCAAAAAGTCTACAAACAATAAATGCTGAAGGGGATTTAGAGAACTGTGTACCCTCTACCTTCTGGTGAGATATAAAAGCCAATAATGAGAAAAGAAAGGAGCTGTGTTTAAAAGTAAAAATGGAGGTACCATTCAATCCAGCAGGTGCACCAATGGACCTCTCACCTGAGAAGACAAGAATCGAGAAGACACAGGCCGCAAAAGCTGCAGTGCAGCCTTATTCACAATAGCCAAGACAGTGAAGCAATCAAAATATACAACAAGAGGTGAATGGATAAAGAAGAAGTGGTCCATGTACACAGTGGAATATTAACCATGGAAAACAACGAACCATTGCTCTCTGAGGCACCACAAAGGAGTCTGGAGATAGTCACGAAACATGAGGTAAGTCAGAAAGCAAAAGACCTATATTCTATGATATCACTTATAGGCGTTATCTAATAACTGACACAAATGAACATATATCCACAGAGAAAGACACTCACAGACTTAGAAAATAAAACTATGCTCAACTAAAAGGAAAGGTGGGGGGAATGGATAAATTAAGATTAGTGTTACTATATGTATACAAACACATATTATATACATATCTCAAAAATACCGACCATATAGCAAGGGAGGTCTGCGGAACACTCTGTAACATTTTACATGGGAAGAGGATCTGTACTTGAATAGACATATACAATGTACAAATGAACCAGAGTGTGTTCACCTAGGACAAACAATATTCTAACCTTTAGCCCAATTAAAACACCTTTAAAAACCAAGAAGAAATAATGAGACATAAACTTATGGGGGTTTCTCCACGCACATTCTAATGTAATTTACAAGCTAGGAACACGACTTCCAGAAAGGCTCTGCTGCCCTACCACCCAGATTTGGGAATGGAGAAATGCTGCCTCCTTGAGGCCACTTCCCACAACAGCAGCTTTAAACCCATTGCTCTAGGTCACTAAATATTCACAAAACTTGAAGTTCGGGAAATGAGACCTGCTCTCTAAAAAAACTCTTGGGTGGAAAATCGCCCAAAAAATTCAAAAGAGGGCAACCTTCCAAGAAGACAGTTTCAAGAGTTATACTGTACTCCCAATTGTTTCCTTTTTTTAACAGAAAAGAAAACAGCGGAGAAAAATGATGAGTTTTACGAATTTTCAACGACTTACAAACCCAAATTACAAAAACCTATGAGCTCACAGCAGCCAGAAGGGCCATTAGCATAAATGCTGCAAACAATAAATGATGAAGCGATTGTGGAGAAATGCGTACCCTCGATTCTAAGGGGGACGTGGTAAGAGCCACTAATGAAAACACAAAGAAGGTGCTTTGAAAAGGGAAACACGGTGCTACCAGTCAGTGAATCACACCCACTGCAGGGCCTATCACCTGAGAAAATGAGAATCAAAAAGTCACAGGCTGGCAATCCTGCACTCCAACAATATTTACCATAGCCAACACTTGGAAGCAATGAAAATGTCCATCAACCGAGGAATGCACAAAGAAGAAGTGGTCCACGTACACAGTGGAAAATTACTCCAATAAAAAATAAAAATTAAATTTAAAAATCCAACACAACTAAGGAGACATCAGCTTGTGTGGGTTGGTCCGGGCACACTCCACTCTAATTTATAACCGAGAAACACCACAGGCCGCAAGGGCTTTTCCCTAGTTACCAGGGTGGGGAACATAGAAAGGCTGCCGCCCTCTGGCAGTTACCTGCAAAAGCAGTTTTAAAGCCTGTGCTAATGGTCATTTCATATGAATAAGTACTGCAGAAGTGTAAATGAAACCTGCCCTCAAAATGTCTTCAGGGAGGTAAAGGCCAAAACGTTTCAAAATGTGACACATACTTTAAGAGAACACTTTGAAGAACTAAGGGGTAATCACAGCTTGAAAAATAAAAAGGACATGCCTTAAAGCTCAATTTCAACGGATTATGAGGCACATGCGAATTCAACCACAAAGAGGTATCAGCTCACACTTGTCAGAATAACCATCAGCAAGAAAACTACAAACAATAAATGCTGAAGGTGTTGTGGAGAAATGCATACCCTCAACTGCAAGTGGGACCTAAGTTGGAAAGGGCCACAAACTAGAACAGAATGGGGGTGCCTTAAAAACGTAAACATTGAGCTACCATATGATCCAGCAGGCCCACTCCTCCACCTATAATCTAAGAAGAGAGAATTGGAAAGACACAGGCAGGCAAATCTGCATTGCACAGTATTACAATAGCCAAGATATGGAAGTAACCAAAAAGTCCACCAACAGATGGGTGGACAAAGAAGTACTCCTCCATGTACAGATGGAATATTCGCTAGTGAAGAAAATGAAACAATGCCATTTGCAGCGCCATAGATGAGTCTAGACGTAATCACGCCACGTGTAGTCAGTGAGAAAGCAAAATACATATATCCTATGATATCACTTTCAGGAGTTACTTAAAAATTGATACCAATGAAGATATTTCCACAGAGAAAGGCAATCACAGATTCATTAAAAAACTTATGGTTCACCAAATAGAAAGGGATGAGTATTGGATACATGACCATATTTGGGTTAACAGAGATATACAAACCATGTGAAATATATAACCACCAAAGACGTACGGAAGACCAGGAAGAGACTACTCAACATTGTGTCATAACCTACATGGGAACAGGATGCGAGGAAGAAAAGATACACGTATATGTGTGAAAGACCCACATCTTGCACACCTATAGCAAACAAACCAATGTAATCAAATCTGCCTGGGTAAAAAATAAAAAGTAAATTACAAATATGAACAAGAAGTAATGAGACATAAACTTAAAGGGCTTTTTCCTGGCACGTTCCATTCTAATATACAACCTAGAATACCACTTCCATTAAGGCTCTGTTTCCCTAGTAACCAAATTTGGCAAAGGAGAAATGCTGCCACCTTGTGGCCGTTTCCTGCAAGAGCAGCTTTAAAGTCCCAGCTAATGGTCACTTAACATTCACAAGGACTCAGGGCTGTAAAAGACACTTGCCCTAAAAATTTGTGCTGAAGTAGGGAATGGACAAAAAATTCACAACAGGCAAATGTTTCAAGAAGAGATTATGAAGAGTTAAGTTTTACTCACACTCTTTTTAAAAAAAAGAAAAATGGATAAAAGCTCAACCTCAGGGAGTGTTAGACGCATGCAATCTAATCTACGAAAAGTTTCAACTTACACCAGTCGACTGACCATCAGCAAAAAGTCTACAAACAATAAATGCTGAAGGGGATTTAGAGAACTGTGTACCCTCTACCTTCTGGTGAGATATAAAAGCCAATAATGAGAAAAGAAAGGAGCTGTGTTTAAAAGTAAAAATGGAGGTACCATTCAATCCAGCAGGTGCACCAATGGACCTCTCACCTGAGAAGACAAGAATCGAGAAGACACAGGCCGCAAAAGCTGCAGTGCAGCCTTATTCACAATAGCCAAGACAGTGAAGCAATCAAAATATACAACAAGAGGTGAATGGATAAAGAAGAAGTGGTCCATGTACACAGTGGAATATTAACCATGGAAAACAACGAACCATTGCTCTCTGAGGCACCACAAAGGAGTCTGGAGATAGTCACGAAACATGAGGTAAGTCAGAAAGCAAAAGACCTATATTCTATGATATCACTTATAGGCGTTATCTAATAACTGACACAAATGAACATATATCCACAGAGAAAGACACTCACAGACTTAGAAAATAAAACTATGCTCAACTAAAAGGAAAGGTGGGGGGAATGGATAAATTAAGATTAGTGTTACTATATGTATACAAACACATATTATATACATATCTCAAAAATACCGACCATATAGCAAGGGAGGTCTGCGGAACACTCTGTAACATTTTACATGGGAAGAGGATCTGTACTTGAATAGACATATACAATGTACAAATGAACCAGAGTGTGTTCACCTAGGACAAACAATATTCTAACCTTTAGCCCAATTAAAACACCTTTAAAAACCAAGAAGAAATAATGAGACATAAACTTATGGGGGTTTCTCCACGCACATTCTAATGTAATTTACAAGCTAGGAACACGACTTCCAGAAAGGCTCTGCTGCCCTACCACCCAGATTTGGGAATGGAGAAATGCTGCCTCCTTGAGGCCACTTCCCACAACAGCAGCTTTAAACCCATTGCTCTAGGTCACTAAATATTCACAAAACTTGAAGTTCGGGAAATGAGACCTGCTCTCTAAAAAAACTCTTGGGTGGAAAATCGCCCAAAAAATTCAAAAGAGGGCAACCTTCCAAGAAGACAGTTTCAAGGGTTATACTGTACTCCCAATTGTTTCCTTTTTTTAACAGAAAAGAAAACAGCGGAGAAAAATGATGAGTTTTACGAATTTTCAACGACTTACAAACCCAAATTACAAAAACCTATGAGCTCACAGCAGCCGGAAGGGCCATTAGCATAAATGCTGCAAACAATAAATGATGAAGCGATTGTGGAGAAATGCGTACCCTCGATTCTAAGGGGGACGTGGTAAGAGCCACTAATGAAAACACAAAGAAGGTGCTTTGAAAAGGGAAACACGGTGCTACCAGTCAGTGAATCACACCCACTGCAGGGCCTATCACCTGAGAAAATGAGAATCAAAAAGTCACAGGCTGGCAATCCTGCACTCCAACAATATTTACCATAGCCAACACTTGGAAGCAATGAAAATGTCCATCAACCGAGGAATGCACAAAGAAGAAGTGGTCCACGTACACAGTGGAAAATTACTCCAATAAAAAATAAAAATTAAATTTAAAAATCCAACACAACTAAGGAGACATCAGCTTGTGTGGGTTGGTCCGGGCACACTCCACTCTAATTTATAACCGAGAAACACCACAGGCCGCAAGGGCTTTTCCCTAGTTACCAGGGTGGGGAACATAGAAAGGCTGCCGCCCTCTGGCAGTTACCTGCAAAAGCAGTTTTAAAGCCTGTGCTAATGGTCATTTCATATGAATAAGTACTGCAGAAGTGTAAATGAAACCTGCCCTCAAAATGTCTTCAGGGAGGTAAAGGCCAAAACGTTTCAAAATGTGACACATACTTTAAGAGAACACTTTGAAGAACTAAGGGGTAATCACAGCTTGAAAAATAAAAAGGACATGCCTTAAAGCTCAATTTCAACGGATTATGAGGCACATGCGAATTCAACCACAAAGAGGTATCAGCTCACACTTGTCAGAATAACCATCAGCAAGAAAACTACAAACAATAAATGCTGAAGGTGTTGTGGAGAAATGCATACCCTCAACTGCAAGTGGGACCTAAGTTGGAAAGGGCCACAAACTAGAACAGAATGGGGGTGCCTTAAAAACGTAAACATTGAGCTACCATATGATCCAGCAGGCCCACTCCTCCACCTATAATCTAAGAAGAGAGAATTGGAAAGACACAGGCAGGCAAATCTGCATTGCACAGTATTACAATAGCCAAGATATGGAAGTAACCAAAAAGTCCACCAACAGATGGGTGGACAAAGAAGTACTCCTCCATGTACAGATGGAATATTCGCTAGTGAAGAAAATGAAACAATGCCATTTGCAGCGCCATAGATGAGTCTAGACGTAATCACGCCACGTGTAGTCAGTGAGAAAGCAAAATACATATATCCTATGATATCACTTTCAGGAGTTACTTAAAAATTGATACCAATGAAGATATTTCCACAGAGAAAGGCAATCACAGATTCATTAAAAAACTTATGGTTCACCAAATAGAAAGGGATGAGTATTGGATACATTACCATATTTGGGTTAACAGAGATATACAAACCATGTGAAATATATAACCACCAAAGACGTACGGAAGACCAGGAAGAGACTACTCAACATTGTGTCATAACCTACATGGGAACAGGATGCGAGGAAGAAAAGATACACGTATATGTGTGAAAGACCCACATCTTGCACACCTATAGCAAACAAACCAATGTAATCAAATCTGCCTGGGTAAAAAATAAAAAGTAAATTACAAATATGAACAAGAAGTAATGAGACATAAACTTAAAGGGCTTTTTCCTGGCACGTTCCATTCTAATATACAACCTAGAATACCACTTCCATTAAGGCTCTGTTTCCCTAGTAACCAAATTTGGCAAAGGAGAAATGCTGCCACCTTGTGGCCGTTTCCTGCAAGAGCAGCTTTAAAGTCCCAGCTAATGGTCACTTAACATTCACAAGGACTCAGGGCTGTAAAAGACACTTGCCCTAAAAATTTGTGCTGAAGTAGGGAATGGACAAAAAATTCACAACAGGCAAATGTTTCAAGAAGAGATTATGAAGAGTTAAGTTTTACTCACACTCTTTTTAAAAAAAAGAAAAATGGATAAAAGCTCAACCTCAGGGAGTGTTAGACGCATGCAATCTAATCTACGAAAAGTTTCAACTTACACCAGTCGACTGACCATCAGCAAAAAGTCTACAAACAATAAATGCTGAAGGGGATTTAGAGAACTGTGTACCCTCTACCTTCTGGTGAGACATAAAAGCCAATAATGAGAAAAGAAAGGAGCTGTGTTTAAAAGTAAAAATGGAGGTACCATTCAATCCAGCAGGTGCACCAATGGACCTCTCACCTGAGAAGACAAGAATCGAGAAGACACAGGCCGCAAAAGCTGCAGTGCAGCCTTATTCACAATAGCCAAGACAGTGAAGCAATCAAAATATCCAACAAGAGGTGAATGGATAAAGAAGAAGTGGTCCATGTACACAGTGGAATATTAACCATGGAAAACAACGAACCATTGCTCTCTGAGGCACCACAAAGGAGTCTGGAGATAGTCACGAAACATGAGGTAAGTCGGAAAGCAAAAGACCTATATTCTATGATATCACTTATAGGCGTTACCTAATAACTGACACAAATGAACATATATCCACAGAGAAAGACACTCACAGACTTAGAAAATAAAACTATGCTCAACTAAAAGGAAAGGTGGGGGGAATGGATAAATTAAGATTAGTGTTACTATATGTATACAAACACATATTATATACATATCTCAAAAATACCGACCATATAGCAAGGGAGGTCTGCGGAACACTCTGTAACATTTTACATGGGAAGAGGATCTGTACTTGAATAGACATATACAATGTACAAATGAACCAGAGTGTGTTCACCTAGGACAAACAATATTCTAACCTTTAGCCCAATTAAAACACCTTTAAAAACCAAGAAGAAATAATGAGACATAAACTTATGGGGGTTTCTCCACGCACATTCTAATGTAATTTACAAGCTAGGAACACGACTTCCAGAAAGGCTCTGCTGCCCTACCACCCAGATTTGGGAATGGAGAAATGCTGCCTTCTTGAGGCCACTTCCCACAACAGCAGCTTTAAACCCATTGCTCTAGGTCACTAAATATTCACAAAACTTAAAGTTCGGGAAATGAGACCTGCTCTCTAAAAAAACTCTTGGGTGGAAAATCGCCCAAAAACTTCAAAAGAGGGCAACCTTCCAAGAAGACAGTTTCAAGAGTTATACTGTACTCCCAATTGTTTCCTTTTTTTAACAGAAAAGAAAACAGCGGAGAAAAATGATGAGTTTTACGAATATTCAACGACTTACAAACCCAAATTACAAAAACCTATGAGCTCACAGCAGCCAGAAGGGCCATTAGCATAAATGCTGCAAACAGTAAATGATGAAGCGATTGTGGAGAAATGCGTACCCTCGATTCTAAGGGGGACGTGGTAACAGCCACTAATGAAAACACAAAGAAGGTGCTTTGAAAAGGGAAACACGGTGCTACCAGTCAGTGAATCACACCCACTGCTGGGCCTATCACCTGAGAAAATGAGAATCAAAAAGTCACAGGCTGGCAATCCTGCACTCCAACAATATTTACCATAGCCAACACTTGGAAGCAATGAAAATGTCCATCAACCGAGGAATGCACAAAGAAGAACTGGTCCACGTACACAGTGGAAAATTACTCCAATAAAAAATAAAAATTAAATTTAAAAATCCAACACAACTAAGGAGACAACAGCTTGTGTGGGTTGGTCCGGGCACACTCCACTCTAATTTATAACCGAGAAACACCACAGGCCGCAAGGGCTTTTCCCTAGTTACCAGGGTGGGGAACATAGAAAGGCTGCCGCCCTCTGGCAGTTACCTGCAAAAGCAGTTTTAAAGCCTGTGCTAATGGTCATTTCATATGAATAAGTACTGCAGAAGTGTAAATGAAACCTGCCCTCAAAATGTCTTCAGGGAGGTAAAGGCCAAAACGTTTCAAAATGTGACACATACTTTAAGAGAACACTTTGAAGAACTAAGGGGTAATCACAGCTTGAAAAATAAAAAGGACATGCCTTAAAGCTCAATTTCAACGGATTATGAGGCACATGCGAATTCAACCACAAAGAGGTATCAGCTCACACTTGTCAGAATAACCATCAGCAAGAAAACTACAAACAATAAATGCTGAAGGTGTTGTGGAGAAATGCATACCCTCAACTGCAAGTGGGACCTAAGTTGGAAAGGGCCACAAACTAGAACAGAATGGGGGTGCCTTAAAAACGTAAACATTGAGCTACCATATGATCCAGCAGGCCCACTCCTCCACCTATAATCTAAGAAGAGAGAATTGGAAAGACACAGGCAGGCAAATCTGCATTGCACATTATTACAATAGCCAAGATATGGAAGTAACCAAAAAGTCCACCAACAGATGGGTGGACAAAGAAGTACTCCTCCATGTACAGATGGAATATTCGCTAGTGAAGAAAATGAAACAATGCCATTTGCAGCGCCATAGATGAGTCTAGACGTAATCACGCCACGTGTAGTCAGTGAGAAAGCAAAATACATATATCCTATGATATCACTTTCAGGAGTTACTTAAAAATTGATACCAATGAAGATATTTCCACAGAGAAAGGCAATCACAGATTCATTAAAAAACTTATGGTTCACCAAATAGAAAGGGATGAGGATTGGATACATTACCATATTGGGGTTAACAGAGATATACAAACCATGTGAAATATATAACCACCAAAGACGTACGGAAGACCAGGAAGAGACTACTCAACATTGTGTCATAACCTACATGGGAACAGGATGCGAGGAAGAAAAGATACACGTATATGTGTGAAAGACCCACATCTTGCACACCTATAGCAAACAAACCAATGTAATCAAATCTGCCTGGGTAAAAAATAAAAAGTAAATTACAAATATGAACAAGAAGTAATGAGACATAAACTTAAAGGGCTTTTTCCTGGCACGTTCCATTCTAATATACAACCTAGAATACCACTTCCATTAAGGCTCTGTTTCCCTAGTAACCAAATTTGGCAAAGGAGAAATGCTGCCACCTTGTGGCCGTTTCCTGCAAGAGCAGCTTTAAAGTCCCAGCTAATGGTCACTTAACATTCACAAGGACTCAGGGCTGTAAAAGACACTTGCCCTAAAAATTTGTGCTGAAGTAGGGAATGGACAAAAAATTCACAACAGGCAAATGTTTCAAGAAGAGATTATGAAGAGTTAAGTTTTACTCACACTCTTTTTAAAAAAAAGAAAAATGGATAAAAGCTCAACCTCAGGGAGTGTTAGACGCATGCAATCTAATCTACGAAAAGTTTCAACTTACACCAGTCGACTGACCATCAGCAAAAAGTCTACAAACAATAAATGCTGAAGGGGATTTAGAGAACTGTGTACCCTCTACCTTCTGGTGAGACATAAAAGCCAATAATGAGAAAAGAAAGGAGCTGTGTTTAAAAGTAAAAATGGAGGTACCATTCAATCCAGCAGGTGCACCAATGGACCTCTCACCTGAGAAGACAAGAATCGAGAAGACACAGGCCGCAAAAGCTGCAGTGCAGCCTTATTCACAATAGCCAAGACAGTGAAGCAATCAAAATATACAACAAGAGGTGAATGGATAAAGAAGAAGTGGTCCATGTACACAGTGGAATATTAACCATGGAAAACAACGAACCATTGCTCTCTGAGGCACCACAAAGGAGTCTGGAGATAGTCACGAAACATGAGGTAAGTCGGAAAGCAAAAGACCTATATTCTATGATATCACTTATAGGCGTTACCTAATAACTGACACAAATGAACATATATCCACAGAGAAAGACACTCACAGACTTAGAAAATAAAACTATGCTCAACTAAAAGGAAAGGTGGGGGGAATGGATAAATTAAGATTAGTGTTACTATATGTATACAAACACATATTATATACATATCTCAAAAATACCGACCATATAGCAAGGGAGGTCTGCGGAACACTCTGTAACATTTTACATGGGAAGAGGATCTGTACTTGAATAGA
Source organism: Balaenoptera physalus (assembly GCF_965194825.1). Taxonomy (NCBI): domain Eukaryota; kingdom Metazoa; phylum Chordata; class Mammalia; order Artiodactyla; family Balaenopteridae; genus Balaenoptera; species Balaenoptera physalus. The sequence goes on from NW_028126568.1 coordinate 340,935, forward strand.
CATATACAATGTACAAATGAACCAGAGTGTGTTCACCTAGGACAAACAATATTCTAACCTTTAGCCCAATTAAAACACCTTTAAAAACCAAGAAGAAATAATGAGACATAAACTTATGGGGGTTTCTCCACGCACATTCTAATGTAATTTACAAGCTAGGAACACGACTTCCAGAAAGGCTCTGCTGCCCTACCACCCAGATTTGGGAATGGAGAAATGCTGCCTTCTTGAGGCCACTTCCCACAACAGCAGCTTTAAACCCATTGCTCTAGGTCACTAAATATTCACAAAACTTAAAGTTCGGGAAATGAGACCTGCTCTCTAAAAAAACTCTTGGGTGGAAAATCGCCCAAAAACTTCAAAAGAGGGCAACCTTCCAAGAAGACAGTTTCAAGAGTTATACTGTACTCCCAATTGTTTCCTTTTTTTAACAGAAAAGAAAACAGCGGAGAAAAATGATGAGTTTTACGAATTTTCAACGACTTACAAACCCAAATTACAAAAACCTATGAGCTCACAGCAGCCAGAAGGGCCATTAGCATAAATGCTGCAAACAGTAAATGATGAAGCGATTGTGGAGAAATGCGTACCCTCGATTCTAAGGGGGACGTGGTAACAGCCACTAATGAAAACACAAAGAAGGTGCTTTGAAAAGGGAAACACGGTGCTACCAGTCAGTGAATCACACCCACTGCTGGGCCTATCACCTGAGAAAATGAGAATCAAAAAGTCACAGGCTGGCAATCCTGCACTCCAACAATATTTACCATAGCCAACACTTGGAAGCAATGAAAATGTCCATCAACCGAGGAATGCACAAAGAAGAACTGGTCCACGTACACAGTGGAAAATTACTCCAATAAAAAATAAAAATTAAATTTAAAAATCCAACACAACTAAGGAGACAACAGCTTGTGTGGGTTGGTCCGGGCACACTCCACTCTAATTTATAACCGAGAAACACCACAGGCCGCAAGGGCTTTTCCCTAGTTACCAGGGTGGGGAACATAGAAAGGCTGCCGCCCTCTGGCAGTTACCTGCAAAAGCAGTTTTAAAGCCTGTGCTAATGGTCATTTCATATGAATAAGTACTGCAGAAGTGTAAATGAAACCTGCCCTCAAAATGTCTTCAGGGAGGTAAAGGCCAAAACGTTTCAAAATGTGACACATACTTTAAGAGAACACTTTGAAGAACTAAGGGGTAATCACAGCTTGAAAAATAAAAAGGACATGCCTTAAAGCTCAATTTCAACGGATTATGAGGCACATGCGAATTCAACCACAAAGAGGTATCAGCTCACACTTGTCAGAATAACCATCAGCAAGAAAACTACAAACAATAAATGCTGAAGGTGTTGTGGAGAAATGCATACCCTCAACTGCAAGTGGGACCTAAGTTGGAAAGGGCCACAAACTAGAACAGAATGGGGGTGCCTTAAAAACGTAAACATTGAGCTACCATATGATCCAGCAGGCCCACTCCTCCACCTATAATCTAAGAAGAGAGAATTGGAAAGACACAGGCAGGCAAATCTGCATTGCACATTATTACAATAGCCAAGATATGGAAGTAACCAAAAAGTCCACCAACAGATGGGTGGACAAAGAAGTACTCCTCCATGTACAGATGGAATATTCGCTAGTGAAGAAAATGAAACAATGCCATTTGCAGCGCCATAGATGAGTCTAGACGTAATCACGCCACGTGTAGTCAGTGAGAAAGCAAAATACATATATCCTATGATATCACTTTCAGGAGTTACTTAAAAATTGATACCAATGAAGATATTTCCACAGAGAAAGGCAATCACAGATTCATTAAAAAACTTATGGTTCACCAAATAGAAAGGGATGAGGATTGGATACATTACCATATTGGGGTTAACAGAGATATACAAACCATGTGAAATATATAACCACCAAAGACGTACGGAAGACCAGGAAGAGACTACTCAACATTGTGTCATAACCTACATGGGAACAGGATGCGAGGAAGAAAAGATACACGTATATGTGTGAAAGACCCACATCTTGCACACCTATAGCAAACAAACCAATGTAATCAAATCTGCCTGGGTAAAAAATAAAAAGTAAATTACAAATATGAACAAGAAGTAATGAGACATAAACTTAAAGGGCTTTTTCCTGGCACGTTCCATTCTAATATACAACCTAGAATACCACTTCCATTAAGGCTCTGTTTCCCTAGTAACCAAATTTGGCAAAGGAGAAATGCTGCCACCTTGTGGCCGTTTCCTGCAAGAGCAGCTTTAAAGTCCCAGCTAATGGTCACTTAACATTCACAAGGACTCAGGGCTGTAAAAGACACTTGCCCTAAAAATTTGTGCTGAAGTAGGGAATGGACAAAAAATTCACAACAGGCAAATGTTTCAAGAAGAGATTATGAAGAGTTAAGTTTTACTCACACTCTTTTTAAAAAAAAGAAAAATGGATAAAAGCTCAACCTCAGGGAGTGTTAGACGCATGCAATCTAATCTACGAAAAGTTTCAACTTACACCAGTCGACTGACCATCAGCAAAAAGTCTACAAACAATAAATGCTGAAGGGGATTTAGAGAATTGTGTACCCTCTACCTTCTGGTGAGACATAAAAGCCAATAATGAGAAAAGAAAGGAGCTGTGTTTAAAAGTAAAAATGGAGGTACCATTCAATCCAGCAGGTGCACCAATGGACCTCTCACCTGAGAAGACAAGAATCGAGAAGACACAGGCCGCAAAAGCTGCAGTGCAGCCTTATTCACAATAGCCAAGACAGTGAAGCAATCAAAATATACAACAAGAGGTGAATGGATAAAGAAGAAGTGGTCCATGTACACAGTGGAATATTAACCATGGAAAACAACGAACCATTGCTCTCTGAGGCACCACAAAGGAGTCTGGAGATAGTCACGAAACATGAGGTAAGTCGGAAAGCAAAAGACCTATATTCTATGATATCACTTATAGGCGTTACCTAATAACTGACACAAATGAACATATATCCACAGAGAAAGACACTCACAGACTTAGAAAATAAAACTATGCTCAACTAAAAGGAAAGGTGGGGGGAATGGATAAATTAAGATTAGTGTTACTATATGTATACAAACACATATTATATACATATCTCAAAAATACCGACCATATAGCAAGGGAGGTCTGCGGAACACTCTGTAACATTTTACATGGGAAGAGGATCTGTACTTGAATAGACATATACAATGTACAAATGAACCAGAGTGTGTTCACCTAGGACAAACAATATTCTAACCTTTAGCCCAATTAAAACACCTTTAAAAACCAAGAAGAAATAATGAGACATAAACTTATGGGGGTTTCTCCACGCACATTCTAATGTAATTTACAAGCTAGGAACACGACTTCCAGAAAGGCTCTGCTGCCCTACCACCCAGATTTGGGAATGGAGAAATGCTGCCTTCTTGAGGCCACTTCCCACAACAGCAGCTTTAAACCCATTGCTCTAGGTCACTAAATATTCACAAAACTTAAAGTTCGGGAAATGAGACCTGCTCTCTAAAAAAACTCTTGGGTGGAAAATCGCCCAAAAACTTCAAAAGAGGGCAACCTTCCAAGAAGACAGTTTCAAGAGTTATACTGTACTCCCAATTGTTTCCTTTTTTTAACAGAAAAGAAAACAGCGGAGAAAAATGATGAGTTTTACGAATTTTCAACGACTTACAAACCCAAATTACAAAAACCTATGAGCTCACAGCAGCCAGAAGGGCCATTAGCATAAATGCTGCAAACAGTAAATGATGAAGCGATTGTGGAGAAATGCGTACCCTCGATTCTAAGGGGGACGTGGTAACAGCCACTAATGAAAACACAAAGAAGGTGCTTTGAAAAGGGAAACACGGTGCTACCAGTCAGTGAATCACACCCACTGCTGGGCCTATCACCTGAGAAAATGAGAATCAAAAAGTCACAGGCTGGCAATCCTGCACTCCAACAATATTTACCATAGCCAACACTTGGAAGCAATGAAAATGTCCATCAACCGAGGAATGCACAAAGAAGAACTGGTCCACGTACACAGTGGAAAATTACTCCAATAAAAAATAAAAATTAAATTTAAAAATCCAACACAACTAAGGAGACAACAGCTTGTGTGGGTTGGTCCGGGCACACTCCACTCTAATTTATAACCGAGAAACACCACAGGCCGCAAGGGCTTTTCCCTAGTTACCAGGGTGGGGAACATAGAAAGGCTGCCGCCCTCTGGCAGTTACCTGCAAAAGCAGTTTTAAAGCCTGTGCTAATGGTCATTTCATATGAATAAGTACTGCAGAAGTGTAAATGAAACCTGCCCTCAAAATGTCTTCAGGGAGGTAAAGGCCAAAACGTTTCAAAATGTGACACATACTTTAAGAGAACACTTTGAAGAACTAAGGGGTAATCACAGCTTGAAAAATAAAAAGGACATGCCTTAAAGCTCAATTTCAACGGATTATGAGGCACATGCGAATTCAACCACAAAGAGGTATCAGCTCACACTTGTCAGAATAACCATCAGCAAGAAAACTACAAACAATAAATGCTGAAGGTGTTGTGGAGAAATGCATACCCTCAACTGCAAGTGGGACCTAAGTTGGAAAGGGCCACAAACTAGAACAGAATGGGGGTGCCTTAAAAACGTAAACATTGAGCTACCATATGATCCAGCAGGCCCACTCCTCCACCTATAATCTAAGAAGAGAGAATTGGAAAGACACAGGCAGGCAAATCTGCATTGCACATTATTACAATAGCCAAGATATGGAAGTAACCAAAAAGTCCACCAACAGATGGGTGGACAAAGAAGTACTCCTCCATGTACAGATGGAATATTCGCTAGTGAAGAAAATGAAACAATGCCATTTGCAGCGCCATAGATGAGTCTAGACGTAATCACGCCACGTGTAGTCAGTGAGAAAGCAAAATACATATATCCTATGATATCACTTTCAGGAGTTACTTAAAAATTGATACCAATGAAGATATTTCCACAGAGAAAGGCAATCACAGATTCATTAAAAAACTTATGGTTCACCAAATAGAAAGGGATGAGGATTGGATACATTACCATATTGGGGTTAACAGAGATATACAAACCATGTGAAATATATAACCACCAAAGACGTACGGAAGACCAGGAAGAGACTACTCAACATTGTGTCATAACCTACATGGGAACAGGATGCGAGGAAGAAAAGATACACGTATATGTGTGAAAGACCCACATCTTGCACACCTATAGCAAACAAACCAATGTAATCAAATCTGCCTGGGTAAAAAATAAAAAGTAAATTACAAATATGAACAAGAAGTAATGAGACATAAACTTAAAGGGCTTTTTCCTGGCACGTTCCATTCTAATATACAACCTAGAATACCACTTCCATTAAGGCTCTGTTTCCCTAGTAACCAAATTTGGCAAAGGAGAAATGCTGCCACCTTGTGGCCGTTTCCTGCAAGAGCAGCTTTAAAGTCCCAGCTAATGGTCACTTAACATTCACAAGGACTCAGGGCTGTAAAAGACACTTGCCCTAAAAATTTGTGCTGAAGTAGGGAATGGACAAAAAATTCACAACAGGCAAATGTTTCAAGAAGAGATTATGAAGAGTTAAGTTTTACTCACACTCTTTTTAAAAAAAAGAAAAATGGATAAAAGCTCAACCTCAGGGAGTGTTAGACGCATGCAATCTAATCTACGAAAAGTTTCAACTTACACCAGTCGACTGACCATCAGCAAAAAGTCTACAAACAATAAATGCTGAAGGGGATTTAGAGAATTGTGTACCCTCTACCTTCTGGTGAGACATAAAAGCCAATAATGAGAAAAGAAAGGAGCTGTGTTTAAAAGTAAAAATGGAGGTACCATTCAATCCAGCAGGTGCACCAATGGACCTCTCACCTGAGAAGACAAGAATCGAGAAGACACAGGCCGCAAAAGCTGCAGTGCAGCCTTATTCACAATAGCCAAGACAGTGAAGCAATCAAAATATACAACAAGAGGTGAATGGATAAAGAAGAAGTGGTCCATGTACACAGTGGAATATTAACCATGGAAAACAACGAACCATTGCTCTCTGAGGCACCACAAAGGAGTCTGGAGATAGTCACGAAACATGAGGTAAGTCGGAAAGCAAAAGACCTATATTCTATGATATCACTTATAGGCGTTACCTAATAACTGACACAAATGAACATATATCCACAGAGAAAGACACTCACAGACTTAGAAAATAAAACTATGCTCAACTAAAAGGAAAGGTGGGGGGAATGGATAAATTAAGATTAGTGTTACTATATGTATACAAACACATATTATATACATATCTCAAAAATACCGACCATATAGCAAGGGAGGTCTGCGGAACACTCTGTAACATTTTACATGGGAAGAGGATCTGTACTTGAATAGACATATACAATGTACAAATGAACCAGAGTGTGTTCACCTAGGACAAACAATATTCTAACCTTTAGCCCAATTAAAACACCTTTAAAAACCAAGAAGAAATAATGAGACATAAACTTATGGGGGTTTCTCCACGCACATTCTAATGTAATTTACAAGCTAGGAACACGACTTCCAGAAAGGCTCTGCTGCCCTACCACCCAGATTTGGGAATGGAGAAATGCTGCCTTCTTGAGGCCACTTCCCACAACAGCAGCTTTAAACCCATTGCTCTAGGTCACTAAATATTCACAAAACTTAAAGTTCGGGAAATGAGACCTGCTCTCTAAAAAAACTCTTGGGTGGAAAATCGCCCAAAAACTTCAAAAGAGGGCAACCTTCCAAGAAGACAGTTTCAAGAGTTATACTGTACTCCCAATTGTTTCCTTTTTTTAACAGAAAAGAAAACAGCGGAGAAAAATGATGAGTTTTACGAATTTTCAACGACTTACAAACCCAAATTACAAAAACCTATGAGCTCACAGCAGCCAGAAGGGCCATTAGCATAAATGCTGCAAACAGTAAATGATGAAGCGATTGTGGAGAAATGCGTACCCTCGATTCTAAGGGGGACGTGGTAACAGCCACTAATGAAAACACAAAGAAGGTGCTTTGAAAAGGGAAACACGGTGCTACCAGTCAGTGAATCACACCCACTGCTGGGCCTATCACCTGAGAAAATGAGAATCAAAAAGTCACAGGCTGGCAATCCTGCACTCCAACAATATTTACCATAGCCAACACTTGGAAGCAATGAAAATGTCCATCAACCGAGGAATGCACAAAGAAGAACTGGTCCACGTACACAGTGGAAAATTACTCCAATAAAAAATAAAAATTAAATTTAAAAATCCAACACAACTAAGGAGACAACAGCTTGTGTGGGTTGGTCCGGGCACACTCCACTCTAATTTATAACCGAGAAACACCACAGGCCGCAAGGGCTTTTCCCTAGTTACCAGGGTGGGGAACATAGAAAGGCTGCCGCCCTCTGGCAGTTACCTGCAAAAGCAGTTTTAAAGCCTGTGCTAATGGTCATTTCATATGAATAAGTACTGCAGAAGTGTAAATGAAACCTGCCCTCAAAATGTCTTCAGGGAGGTAAAGGCCAAAACGTTTCAAAATGTGACACATACTTTAAGAGAACACTTTGAAGAACTAAGGGGTAATCACAGCTTGAAAAATAAAAAGGACATGCCTTAAAGCTCAATTTCAACGGATTATGAGGCACATGCGAATTCAACCACAAAGAGGTATCAGCTCACACTTGTCAGAATAACCATCAGCAAGAAAACTACAAACAATAAATGCTGAAGGTGTTGTGGAGAAATGCATACCCTCAACTGCAAGTGGGACCTAAGTTGGAAAGGGCCACAAACTAGAACAGAATGGGGGTGCCTTAAAAACGTAAACATTGAGCTACCATATGATCCAGCAGGCCCACTCCTCCACCTATAATCTAAGAAGAGAGAATTGGAAAGACACAGGCAGGCAAATCTGCATTGCACATTATTACAATAGCCAAGATATGGAAGTAACCAAAAAGTCCACCAACAGATGGGTGGACAAAGAAGTACTCCTCCATGTACAGATGGAATATTCGCTAGTGAAGAAAATGAAACAATGCCATTTGCAGCGCCATAGATGAGTCTAGACGTAATCACGCCACGTGTAGTCAGTGAGAAAGCAAAATACATATATCCTATGATATCACTTTCAGGAGTTACTTAAAAATTGATACCAATGAAGATATTTCCACAGAGAAAGGCAATCACAGATTCATTAAAAAACTTATGGTTCACCAAATAGAAAGGGATGAGGATTGGATACATTACCATATTGGGGTTAACAGAGATATACAAACCATGTGAAATATATAACCACCAAAGACGTACGGAAGACCAGGAAGAGACTACTCAACATTGTGTCATAACCTACATGGGAACAGGATGCGAGGAAGAAAAGATACACGTATATGTGTGAAAGACCCACATCTTGCACACCTATAGCAAACAAACCAATGTAATCAAATCTGCCTGGGTAAAAAATAAAAAGTAAATTACAAATATGAACAAGAAGTAATGAGACATAAACTTAAAGGGCTTTTTCCTGGCACGTTCCATTCTAATATACAACCTAGAATACCACTTCCATTAAGGCTCTGTTTCCCTAGTAACCAAATTTGGCAAAGGAGAAATGCTGCCACCTTGTGGCCGTTTCCTGCAAGAGCAGCTTTAAAGTCCCAGCTAATGGTCACTTAACATTCACAAGGACTCAGGGCTGTAAAAGACACTTGCCCTAAAAATTTGTGCTGAAGTAGGGAATGGACAAAAAATTCACAACAGGCAAATGTTTCAAGAAGAGATTATGAAGAGTTAAGTTTTACTCACACTCTTTTTAAAAAAAAGAAAAATGGATAAAAGCTCAACCTCAGGGAGTGTTAGACGCATGCAATCTAATCTACGAAAAGTTTCAACTTACACCAGTCGACTGACCATCAGCAAAAAGTCTACAAACAATAAATGCTGAAGGGGATTTAGAGAATTGTGTACCCTCTACCTTCTGGTGAGACATAAAAGCCAATAATGAGAAAAGAAAGGAGCTGTGTTTAAAAGTAAAAATGGAGGTACCATTCAATCCAGCAGGTGCACCAATGGACCTCTCACCTGAGAAGACAAGAATCGAGAAGACACAGGCCGCAAAAGCTGCAGTGCAGCCTTATTCACAATAGCCAAGACAGTGAAGCAATCAAAATATACAACAAGAGGTGAATGGATAAAGAAGAAGTGGTCCATGTACACAGTGGAATATTAACCATGGAAAACAACGAACCATTGCTCTCCGAGGCACCACAAAGGAGTCTGGAGATAGTCACGAAACATGAGGTAAGTCGGAAAGCAAAAGACCTATATTCTATGATATCACTTATAGGCGTTACCTAATAACTGACACAAATGAACATATATCCACAGAGAAAGACACTCACAGACTTAGAAAATAAAACTATGCTCAACTAAAAGGAAAGGTGGGGGGAATGGATAAATTAAGATTAGTGTTACTATATGTATACAAACACATATTATATACATATCTCAAAAATACCGACCATATAGCAAGGGAGGTCTGCGGAACACTCTGTAACATTTTACATGGGAAGAGGATCTGTACTTGAATAGACATATACAATGTACAAATGAACCAGAGTGTGTTCACCTAGGACAAACAATATTCTAACCTTTAGCCCAATTAAAACACCTTTAAAAACCAAGAAGAAATAATGAGACATAAACTTATGGGGGTTTCTCCACGCACATTCTAATGTAATTTACAAGCTAGGAACACGACTTCCAGAAAGGCTCTGCTGCCCTACCACCCAGATTTGGGAATGGAGAAATGCTGCCTTCTTGAGGCCACTTCCCACAACAGCAGCTTTAAACCCATTGCTCTAGGTCACTAAATATTCACAAAACTTAAAGTTCGGGAAATGAGACCTGCTCTCTAAAAAAACTCTTGGGTGGAAAATCGCCCAAAAACTTCAAAAGAGGGCAACCTTCCAAGAAGACAGTTTCAAGAGTTATACTGTACTCCCAATTGTTTCCTTTTTTTAACAGAAAAGAAAACAGCGGAGAAAAATGATGAGTTTTACGAATTTTCAACGACTTACAAACCCAAATTACAAAAACCTATGAGCTCACAGCAGCCAGAAGGGCCATTAGCATAAATGCTGCAAACAGTAAATGATGAAGCGATTGTGGAGAAATGCGTACCCTCGATTCTAAGGGGGACGTGGTAACAGCCACTAATGAAAACACAAAGAAGGTGCTTTGAAAAGGGAAACACGGTGCTACCAGTCAGTGAATCACACCCACTGCTGGGCCTATCACCTGAGAAAATGAGAATCAAAAAGTCACAGGCTGGCAATCCTGCACTCCAACAATATTTACCATAGCCAACACTTGGAAGCAATGAAAATGTCCATCAACCGAGGAATGCACAAAGAAGAACTGGTCCACGTACACAGTGGAAAATTACTCCAATAAAAAATAAAAATTAAATTTAAAAATCCAACACAACTAAGGAGACATCAGCTTGTGTGGGTTGGTCCGGGCACACTCCACTCTAATTTATAACCGAGAAACACCACAGGCCGCAAGGGCTTTTCCCTAGTTACCAGGGTGGGGAACATAGAAAGGCTGCCGCCCTCTGGCAGTTACCTGCAAAAGCAGTTTTAAAGCCTGTGCTAATGGTCATTTCATATGAATAAGTACTGCAGAAGTGTAAATGAAACCTGCCCTCAAAATGTCTTCAGGGAGGTAAAGGCCAAAACGTTTCAAAATGTGACACATACTTTAAGAGAACACTTTGAAGAACTAAGGGGTAATCACAGCTTGAAAAATAAAAAGGACATGCCTTAAAGCTCAATTTCAACGGATTATGAGGCACATGCGAATTCAACCACAAAGAGGTATCAGCTCACACTTGTCAGAATAACCATCAGCAAGAAAACTACAAACAATAAATGCTGAAGGTGTTGTGGAGAAATGCATACCCTCAACTGCAAGTGGGACCTAAGTTGGAAAGGGCCACAAACTAGAACAGAATGGGGGTGCCTTAAAAACGTAAACATTGAGCTACCATATGATCCAGCAGGCCCACTCCTCCACCTATAATCTAAGAAGAGAGAATTGGAAAGACACAGGCAGGCAAATCTGCATTGCACATTATTACAATAGCCAAGATATGGAAGTAACCAAAAAGTCCACCAACAGATGGGTGGACAAAGAAGTACTCCTCCATGTACAGATGGAATATTCGCTAGTGAAGAAAATGAAACAATGCCATTTGCAGCGCCATAGATGAGTCTAGACGTAATCACGCCACGTGTAGTCAGTGAGAAAGCAAAATACATATATCCTATGATATCACTTTCAGGAGTTACTTAAAAATTGATACCAATGAAGATATTTCCACAGAGAAAGGCAATCACAGATTCATTAAAAAACTTATGGTTCACCAAATAGAAAGGGATGAGGATTGGATACATTACCATATTGGGGTTAACAGAGATATACAAACCATGTGAAATATATAACCACCAAAGACGTACGGAAGACCAGGAAGAGACTACTCAACATTGTGTCATAACCTACATGGGAAAAGGATGCGAGGAAGAAAAGATACACGTATATGTGTGAAAGACCCACATCTTGCACACCTAGAGCAAACAAACCAATGTAATCAAATCTGCCTGGGTAAAAAATAAAAAGTAAATTACAAATATGAACAAGAAGTAATGAGACATAAACTTAAAGGGCTTTTTCCTGGCACGTTCCATTCTAATATACAACCTAGAACACCACTTCCATTAAGGCTCTGTTTCCCTAGTAACCAAATTTGGCAAAGGAGAAATGCTGCCACCTTGTGGCCGTTTCCTGCAAGAGCAGCTTTAAAGTCCCAGCTAATGGTCACTTAACATTCACAAGGACTCAGGGCTGTAAAAGACACTTGCCCTAAAAATTTGTGCTGAAGTAGGGAATGGACAAAAAATTCACAACAGGCAAATGTTTCAAGAAGAGATTATGAAGAGTTAAGTTTTACTCACACTCTTTTTAAAAAAAAGAAAAATGGATAAAAGCTCAACCTCAGGGAGTGTTAGACGCATGCAATCTAATCTACGAAAAGTTTCAACTTACACCAGTCGACTGACCATCAGCAAAAAGTCTACAAACAATAAATGCTGAAGGGGATTTAGAGAACTGTGTACCCTCTACCTTCTGGTGAGACATAAAAGCCAATAATGAGAAAAGAAAGGAGCTGTGTTTAAAAGTAAAAATGGAGGTACCATTCAATCGAGCAGGTGCACTAATGGACCTCTCACCTGAGAAGACAAGAATCGAGAAGACACAGGCCGCAAAAGCTGCAGTGCAGCCTTATTCACAATAGCCAAGACAGTGAAGCAATCAAAATATCCAACAAGAGGTGAATGGATAAAGAAGAAGTGGTCCATGTACACAGTGGAATATTAACCATGGAAAACAACGAACCATTGCTCTCTGCGGCACCACAAAGGAGTCTGGAGATAGTCACGAAACATGAGGTAAGTCGGAAAGCAAAAGACCTATATTCTATGATATCACTTATAGGCGTTACCTAATAACTGACACAAATGAACATATATCCACAGAGAAAGACACTCACAGACTTAGAAAATAAAACTATGCTCAACTAAAAGGAAAGGTGGGGGGAATGGATAAATTAAGATTAGTGTTACTATATGTATACAAACACATATTATATACATATCTCAAAAATACCGACCATATAGCAAGGGAGGTCTGCGGAACACTCTGTAACATTTTACATGGGAAGAGGATCTGTACTTGAATAGACATATACAATGTACAAATGAACCAGAGTGTGTTCACCTAGGACAAACAATATTCTAACCTTTAGCCCAATTAAAACACCTTTAAAAACCAAGAAGAAATAATGAGACATAAACTTATGGGGGTTTCTCCACGCACATTCTAATGTAATTTACAAGCTAGGAACACGACTTCCAGAAAGGCTCTGCTGCCCTACCACCCAGATTTGGGAATGGAGAAATGCTGCCTTCTTGAGGCCACTTCCCACAACAGCAGCTTTAAACCCATTGCTCTAGGTCACTAAATATTCACAAAACTTAAAGTTCGGGAAATGAGACCTGCTCTCTAAAAAAACTCTTGGGTGGAAAATCGCCCAAAAAATTCAAAAGCGGGCAACCTTCCAAGAAGACAGTTTCAAGAGTTATACTGTACTCCCAATTGTTTCCTTTTTATAACAGAAAAGAAAACAGCGGAGAAAAATGATGAGTTTTACGAATTTTCAACGACTTACAAACCCAAATTACAAAAACCTATGAGCTCACAGCAGCCAGAAGGGCCATTAGCATAAATGCTGCAAACAATAAATGATGAAGCGATTGTGGAGAAATGCGTACCCTCGATTCTAAGGGGGACGTGGTAAGAGCCACTAATGAAAACACAAAGAAGGTGCTTTGAAAAGGGAAACACGGTGCTACCAGTCAGTGAATCACACCCACTGCAGGGCCTATCACCTGAGAAAATGAGAATCAAAAAGTCACAGGCTGGCAATCCTGCACTCCAACAATATTTACCATAGCCAACACTTGGAAGCAATGAAAATGTCCATCAACCGAGGAATGCACAAAGAAGAAGTGGTCCACGTACACAGTGGAAAGTTACTCCAATAAAAAATAAAAATTAAATTTAAAAATCCAACACAACTAAGGAGACATCAGCTTGTGTGGGTTGGTCCGGGCACACTCCACTCTAATTTATAACCGAGAAACACCACAGGCCGCAAGGGCTTTTCCCTAGTTACCAGGGTGGGGAACATAGAAAGGCTGCCGCCCTCTGGCAGTTACCTGCAAAAGCAGTTTTAAAGCCTGTGCTAATGGTCATTTCATATGAATAAGTACTGCAGAAGTGTAAATGAAACCTGCCCTCAAAATGTCTTCAGGGAGGTATAGGCCAAAACGTTTCAAAATGTGACACATACTTTAAGAGAACACTTTGAAGAACTAAGGGGTAATCACAGCTTGAAAAATAAAAAGGACATGCCTTAAAGCTCAATTTCAACGGATTATGAGGCACATGCGAATTCAACCACAAAGAGGTATCAGCTCACACTTGTCAGAATAACCATCAGCAAGAAAACTACAAACAATAAATGCTGAAGGTGTTGTGGAGAAATGCATACCCTCAACTGCAAGTGGGACCTAAGTTGGAAAGGGCAACAAACTCGAACAGAATGGGGGTGCCTTAAAAACGTAAACATTGAGCTACCATATGATCCAGCAGGCCCACTCCTCCACCTATAATCTAAGAAGAGAGAATTGGAAAGACACAGGCAGGCAAATCTGCATTGCACAGTATTACAATAGCCAAGATATGGAAGTAACCAAAAAGTCCACCAACAGATGGGTGGACAAAGAAGTACTCCTCCATGTACAGATGGAATATTCGCTAGTGAAAAAAATGAAACAATGCCATTTGCAGCGCCATAGATGAGTCTAGACGTAATCACGCCACGTGTAGTCAGTGAGAAAGCAAAATACATATATCCTATGATATCACTTTCAGGAGTTACTTAAAAATTGATACCAATGAAGATATTTCCACAGAGAAAGGCAATCACAGATTCATTAAAAAACTTATGGTTCACCAAATAGAAAGGGATGAGGATTGGATACATTACCATATTGGGGTTAACAAAGATATACAAACCATGTGAAATATATAATCACCAAAGACGTACGGAAGACCAGGAGAAGACTACTCAACCTTGTGTCATAACCTACATGGGAAAAGGATGCTAGGAAGAATAGATACATGTATATGTGAGAAAGAACCACATCTTGCACACCTAGAACAAACAAACCATTGTAATCAAATTTGCTGGGATAAAAAATAAAAAGTAAATTACAAATATGAACAAGAAGTAATGAGACATAAACTTAAAGGGCTTTTTCCTGGCACGTTCCATTCTAATATACAACCTAGAATACCACTTCCATTAAGACTCTGTTTCCCTAGTAACCAAATTTGGCAAAGGAGAAATGCTGCCACCTTGTGGCCGTTTCCTGCAAGAGCAGCTTTAAAGTCCCAGCTAATGGTCACTTAACATTCACTAGGACTCAGGGCTGTAAAAGACACTTGCCCTAAAAATTTGTGCTGAAGTAGGGAATGGACAAAAAATTCACAACAGGCAAATGTTTCAAGAAGAGATTATGAAGAGTTAAGTTTTACTCACACTCTTTTTAAAAAAAAGAAAAATGGATAAAAGCTCAACCTCAGGGAGTGTTAGACGCATGCAATCTAATCTACGAAAAGTTTCAACTTACACCAGTCGACTGACCATCAGCAAAAAGTCTACAAACAATAAATGCTGAAGGGGATTTAGAGAACTGTGTACCCTCTACCTTCTGGTGAGACATAAAAGCCAATAATGAGAAAAGAAAGGAGCTGTGTTTAAAAGTAAAAATGGAGGTACCATTCAATCCAGCAGGTGCACCAATGGACCTCTCACCTGAGAAGACAAGAATCGAGAAGACACAGGCCGCAAAAGCTGCAGTGCAGCCTTATTCACAATAGCCAAGACAGTGAAGCAATCAAAATATACAACAAGAGGTGAATGGATAAAGAAGAAGTGGTCCATGTACACAGTGGAATATTAACCATGGAAAACAATGAACCATTGCTCACTGAGGCACCACAAAGGAGGCTAGAGATAGTCACGAAACATGAGGTAAGTCGGAAAGCAAAAGACCTATATTCTATGATATCACTTATAGGCGTTATCTAATAACTGACACAAATGAACATATATCCACAGAGAAAGACACTCACAGACTTAGAAAATAAAACTATGCTCAACTAAAAGGAAAGGTGGGGGGAATGGATAAATTAAGATTAGTGTTACTATATGTATACAAACACATATTATATACATATCTCAAAAATACCGACCATATAGCAAGGGAGGTCTGCGGAACCCTCTGTAACATTTTACATGGGAAGAGGATCTGTACTTGAATAGACATATATAATGTACAAATGAACCAGAGTGTGTTCACCTAGGACAAACAATATTCTAACCTTTAGCCCAATTAAAACACCTTTAAAAACCAAGAAGAAATAATGAGACATAAACTTATGGGGATTTCTCCACGCACATTCTAATGTAATTTACAACCTAGGAACACGACTTCCAGAAAGGCTCTGCTGCCCTACCACCCAGATTTGGGAATGGAGAAATGCTGCCTCCTTGAGGCCACTTCCCACAACAGCAGCTTTAAACCCATTGCTCTAGGTCACTAAATATTCACAAAACTTGAAGTTCGGGAAATGAGACCTGCTCTCTAAAAAAACTCTTGGGTGGAAAATCGCCCAAAAAATTCAAAAGAGGGCAACCTTCCAAGAAGACAGTTTCAAGAGTTATACTGTACTCCCAATTGTTTCCTTTTTTTAACAGAAAAGAAAACAGCGGAGAAAAATGATGAGTTTTACGAATTTTCAACGACTTACAAACCCAAATTACAAAAACCTATGAGCTCACAGCAGCCAGAAGGGCCATTAGCATAAATGCTGCAAACAATAAATGATGAAGCGATTGTGGAGAAATGCGTACCCTCGATTCTAAGGGGGACGTG
Source organism: Balaenoptera physalus (assembly GCF_965194825.1). Lineage (NCBI taxonomy): Eukaryota > Metazoa > Chordata > Mammalia > Artiodactyla > Balaenopteridae > Balaenoptera > Balaenoptera physalus. Next base: position 357,607 of record NW_028126568.1, read on the forward strand.
GTAAGAGCCACTAATGAAAACACAAAGACGGTGCTTTGAAAAGGGAAACACGGTGCTACCAGTCAGTGAATCACACCCACTGCTGGGCCTATCACCTGAGAAAATGAGAATCAAAAAGTCACAGGCTGGCAATCCTGCACTCCAACAATATTTACCATAGCCAACACTTGGAAGCAATGAAAATGTCCATCAACCGAGGAATGCACAAAGAAGAACTGGTCCACGTACACAGTGGAAAATTACTCCAATAAAAAATAAAAATTAAATTTAAAAATCCAACACAACTAAGGAGACATCAGCTTGTGTGGGTTGGTCCCGGCACACTCCACTCTAATTTATAACCGAGAAACACCACAGGCCGCAAGGGCTTTTCCCTAGTTACCAGGGTGGGGAACATAGAAAGGCTGCCGCCCTCTGGCAGTTACCTGCAAAAGCAGTTTTAAAGCCTGTGCTAATGGTCATTTCATATGAATAAGTACTGCAGAAGTGTAAATGAAACCTGCCCTCAAAATGTCTTCAGGGAGGTAAAGGCCAAAACGTTTCAAAATGTGACACATACTTTAAGAGAACACTTTGAAGAACTAAGGGGTAATCACAGCTTGAAAAATAAAAAGGACATGCCTTAAAGCTCAATTTCAACGGATTATGAGGCACATGCGAATTCAACCACAAAGAGGTATCAGCTCACACTTGTCAGAATAACCATCAGCAAGAAAACTACAAACAATAAATGCTGAAGGTGTTGTGGAGAAATGCATACCCTCAACAGCAAGTGGGACATAATTTGGAAAGGGCCACAAACTAGAACAGAATTGGGGTGCCTTAAAAACGTAAACATTGAGCTACATTATGATCCAGCAGGCCCACTCCTCCACCTATAATCTAAGAAGAGAGAATTGGAAAGACACAGGCAGGCAAATCTGCATTGCACAGTATTACAATAGCCAAGATATGGAAGTAACCAAAAAGTCCACCAACAGATGGGTGGACAAAGAAGTACTCCTCCATGTACAGATGGAATATTTGCTAGTGAAAAAAATGAAACAATGCCATTTGCAGCGCCATAGATGAGTCTAGACGTAATCACGGCACGTGTAGTCAGTGAGAAAGCAAAATACATATATCCTATGATATCACTTTCAGGAGTTACTTAAAAATTGATACCAATGAAGATATTTCCACAGAGAAAGGCAATCACAGATTCATTAAAAAACTTATGGTTCACCAAATAGAAAGGGATGAGGATTGGATACATTACCATATTGGGGTTAACAAAGATATACAAACCATGTGAAATATATAATCACCAAAGACGTACGGAAGACCAGGAGAAGACTACTCAACCTTGTGTCATAACCTACATGGGAAAAGGATGCTAGGAAGAATAGATACATGTATATGTGTGAAAGAACCACATCTTGCACACCTAGAACAAACAAACCATTGTAATCAAATTTGCTGGGATAAAAAATAAAAAGTAAATTACAAATATGAACAAGAAGTAATGAGACATAAACTTAAAGGGCTTTTTCCTGGCACGTTCCATTCTAATATACAACCTAGAATACCACTTCCATTAAGGCTCTGTTTCCCTAGTAACCAAATTTGGCAAAGGAGAAATGCTGCCACCTTGTGGCCGTTTCCTGCAAGAGCAGCTTTAAAGTCCCAGCTAATGGTCACTTAACATTCACTAGGACTCAGGGCTGTAAAAGACACTTGCCCTAAAAATTTGTGCTGAAGTAGGGAATGGACAAAAAATTCACAACAGGCAAATGTTTCAAGAAGAGATTATGAAGAGTTAAGTTTTACTCACACTCTTTTTAAAAAAAAGAAAAATGGATAAAAGCTCAACCTCAGGGAGTGTTAGACGCATGCAATCTAATCTACGAAAAGTTTCAACTTACACCAGTCGACTGACCATCAGCAAAAAGTCTACAAACAATAAATGCTGAAGGGGATTTAGAGAACTGTGTACCCTCTACCTTCTGGTGAGACATAAAAGCCAATAATGAGAAAAGAAAGGAGCTGTGTTTAAAAGTAAAAATGGAGGTACCATTCAATCCAGCAGGTGCACCAATGGACCTCTCACCTGAGAAGACAAGAATCGAGAAGACACAGGCCGCAAAAGCTGCAGTGCAGCCTTATTCACAATAGCCAAGACAGTGAAGCAATCAAAATATCCAACAAGAGGTGAATGGATAAAGAAGAAGTGGTCCATGTACACAGTGGAATATTAACCATGGAAAACAACGAACCATTGCTCTCTGAGGCACCACAAAGGAGGCTAGAGATAGTCACGAAACATGAGGTAAGTCGGAAAGCAAAAGACCTATATTCTATGATATCACTTATAGGCGTTATCTAATAACTGACACAAATGAACATATATCCACAGAGAAAGACACTCACAGACTTAGAAAATAAAACTATGCTCAACTAAAAGGAAAGGTGGGGGGAATGGATAAATTAAGATTAGTGTTACTATATGTATACAAACACATATTATATACATATCTCAAAAATACCGACCATATAGCCAGGGAGGTCTGCGGAACCCTCTGTAACATTTTACATGGGAAGAGGATCTGTACTTGAATAGACATATATAATGTACAAATGAACCAGAGTGTGTTCACCTAGGACAAACAATATTCTAACCTTTAGCCCAATTAAAACACCTTTAAAAACCAAGAAGAAATAATGAGACATAAACTTATGGGGATTTCTCCACGCACATTCTAATGTAATTTACAACCTAGGAACACGACTTCCAGAAAGGCTCTGCTGCCCTACCACCCAGATTTGGGAATGGAGAAATGCTGCCTCCTTGAGGCCACTTCCCACAACAGCAGCTTTAAACCCATTGCTCTAGGTCACTAAATATTCACAAAACTTGAAGTTCGGGAAATGAGACCTGCTCTCTAAAAAAACTCTTGGGTGGAAAATCGCCCAAAAAATTCAAAAGAGGGCAACCTTCCAAGAAGACAGTTTCAAGAGTTATACTGTACTCCCAATTGTTTCCTTTTTTTAACAGAAAAGAAAACAGCGGAGAAAAATGATGAGTTTTACGAATTTTCAACGACTTACAAACCCAAATTACAAAAACCTATGAGCTCACAGCAGCCAGAAGGGCCATTAGCATAAATGCTGCAAACAATAAATGATGAAGCGATTGTGGAGAAATGCGTACCCTCGATTCTAAGGGGGACGTGGTAAGAGCCACTAATGAAAACACAAAGACGGTGCTTTGAAAAGGGAAACACGGTGCTACCAGTCAGTGAATCACACCCACTGCTGGGCCTATCACCTGAGAAAATGAGAATCAAAAAGTCACAGGCTGGCAATCCTGCACTCCAACAATATTTACCATAGCCAACACTTGGAAGCAATGAAAATGTCCATCAACCGAGGAATGCACAAAGAAGAACGGGTCCACGTACACAGTGGAAAATTACTCCAATAAAAAATAAAAATTAAATTTAAAAATCCAACACAACTAAGGAGACATCAGCTTGTGTGGGTTGGTCCCGGCACACTCCACTCTAATTTATAACCGAGAAACACCACAGGCCGCAAGGGCTTTTCCCTAGTTACCAGGGTGGGGAACATAGAAAGGCTGCCACCCTCTGGCAGTTACCTGCAAAAGCAGTTTTAAAGCCTGTGCTAATGGTCATTTCATATGAATAAGTACTGCAGAAGTGTAAATGAAACCTGCCCTCAAAATGTCTTCAGGGAGGTAAAGGCCAAAACGTTTCAAAATGTGACACATACTTTAAGAGAACACTTTGAAGAACTAAGGGGTAATCACAGCTTGAAAAATAAAAAGGACATGCCTTAAAGCTCAATTTCAACGGATTATGAGGCACATGCAAATTCAACCACAAAGAGGTATCAGCTCACACTTGTCAGAATAACCATCAGCAAGAAAACTACAAACAATAAATGCTGAAGGTGTTGTGGAGAAATGCATACCCTCAACAGCAAGTGGGACATAATTTGGAAAGGGCCACAAACTAGAACAGAATTGGGGTGCCTTAAAAACGTAAACATTGAGCTACATTATGATCCAGCAGGCCCACTCCTCCACCTATAATCTAAGAAGAGAGAATTGGAAAGACACAGGCAGGCAAATCTGCATTGCACAGTATTACAATAGCCAAGATATGGAAGTAACCAAAAAGTCCACCAACAGATGGGTGGACAAAGAAGTACTCCTCCATGTACAGATGGAATATTTGCTAGTGAAAAAAATGAAACAATGCCATTTGCAGCGCCATAGATGAGTCTAGACGTAATCACGGCACGTGTAGTCAGTGAGAAAGCAAAATACATATATCCTATGATATCACTTTCAGGAGTTACTTAAAAATTGATACCAATGAAGATATTTCCACAGAGAAAGGCAATCACAGATTCATTAAAAAACTTATGGTTCACCAAATAGAAAGGGATGAGGATTGGATACATTACCATATTGGGGTTAACAAAGATATACAAACCATGTGAAATATATAATCACCAAAGACGTACGGAAGACCAGGAGAAGACTACTCAACCTTGTGTCATAACCTACATGGGAAAAGGATGCTAGGAAGAATAGATACATGTATATGTGTGAAAGAACCACATCTTGCACACCTAGAACAAACAAACCATTGTAATCAAATTTGCTGGGATAAAAAATAAAAAGTAAATTACAAATATGAACAAGAAGTAATGAGACATAAACTTAAAGGGCTTTTTCCTGGCACGTTCCATTCTAATATACAACCTAGAATACCACTTCCATTAAGGCTCTGTTTCCCTAGTAACCAAATTTGGCAAAGGAGAAATGCTGCCACCTTGTGGCCGTTTCCTGCAAGAGCAGCTTTAAAGTCCCAGCTAATGGTCACTTAACATTCACTAGGACTCAGGGCTGTAAAAGACACTTGCCCTAAAAATTTGTGCTGAAGTAGGGAATGGACAAAAAATTCACAACAGGCAAATGTTTCAAGAAGAGATTATGAAGAGTTAAGTTTTACTCACACTCTTTTTAAAAAAAAGAAAAATGGATAAAAGCTCAACCTCAGGGAGTGTTAGACGCATGCAATCTAATCTACGAAAAGTTTCAACTTACACCAGTCGACTGACCATCAGCAAAAAGTCTACAAACAATAAATGCTGAAGGGGATTTAGAGAACTGTGTACCCTCTACCTTCTGGTGAGACATAAAAGCCAATAATGAGAAAAGAAAGGAGCTGTGTTTAAAAGTAAAAATGGAGGTACCATTCAATCCAGCAGGTGCACCAATGGACCTCTCACCTGAGAAGACAAGAATCGAGAAGACACAGGCCGCAAAAGCTGCAGTGCAGCCTTATTCACAATAGCCAAGACAGTGAAGCAATCAAAATATCCAACAAGAGGTGAATGGATAAAGAAGAAGTGGTCCATGTACACAGTGGAATATTAACCATGGAAAACAACGAACCATTGCTCTCTGAGGCACCACAAAGGAGGCTAGAGATAGTCACGAAACATGAGGTAAGTCGGAAAGCAAAAGACCTATATTCTATGATATCACTTATAGGCGTTATCTAATAACTGACACAAATGAACATATATCCACAGAGAAAGACACTCACAGACTTAGAAAATAAAACTATGCTCAACTAAAAGGAAAGGTGGGGGGAATGGATAAATTAAGATTAGTGTTACTATATGTATACAAACACATATTATATACATATCTCAAAAATACCGACCATATAGCCAGGGAGGTCTGCGGAACCCTCTGTAACATTTTACATGGGAAGAGGATCTGTACTTGAATAGACATATATAATGTACAAATGAACCAGAGTGTGTTCACCTAGGACAAACAATATTCTAACCTTTAGCCCAATTAAAACACCTTTAAAAACCAAGAAGAAATAATGAGACATAAACTTATGGGGATTTCTCCACGCACATTCTAATGTAATTTACAACCTAGGAACACGACTTCCAGAAAGGCTCTGCTGCCCTACCACCCAGATTTGGGAATGGAGAAATGCTGCCTCCTTGAGGCCACTTCCCACAACAGCAGCTTTAAACCCATTGCTCTAGGTCACTAAATATTCACAAAACTTGAAGTTCGGGAAATGAGACCTGCTCTCTAAAAAAACTCTTGGGTGGAAAATCGCCCAAAAAATTCAAAAGAGGGCAACCTTCCAAGAAGACAGTTTCAAGAGTTATACTGTACTCCCAATTGTTTCCTTTTTTTAACAGAAAAGAAAACAGCGGAGAAAAATGATGAGTTTTACGAATTTTCAACGACTTACAAACCCAAATTACAAAAACCTATGAGCTCACAGCAGCCAGAAGGGCCATTAGCATAAATGCTGCAAACAATAAATGATGAAGCGATTGTGGAGAAATGCGTACCCTCGATTCTAAGGGGGACGTGGTAAGAGCCACTAATGAAAACACAAAGACGGTGCTTTGAAAAGGGAAACACGGTGCTACCAGTCAGTGAATCACACCCACTGCTGGGCCTATCACCTGAGAAAATGAGAATCAAAAAGTCACAGGCTGGCAATCCTGCACTCCAACAATATTTACCATAGCCAACACTTGGAAGCAATGAAAATGTCCATCAACCGAGGAATGCACAAAGAAGAACTGGTCCACGTACACAGTGGAAAATTACTCCAATAAAAAATAAAAATTAAATTTAAAAATCCAACACAACTAAGGAGACATCAGCTTGTGTGGGTTGGTCCGGGCACACTCCACTCTAATTTATAACCGAGAAACACCACAGGCCGCAAGGGCTTTTCCCTAGTTACCAGGGTGGGGAACATAGAAAGGCTGCCGCCCTCTGGCAGTTACCTGCAAAAGCAGTTTTAAAGCCTGTGCTAATGGTCATTTCATATGAATAAGTACTGCAGAAGTGTAAATGAAACCTGCCCTCAAAATGTCTTCAGGGAGGTAAAGGCCAAAACGTTTCAAAATGTGACACATACTTTAAGAGAACACTTTGAAGAACTAAGGGGTAATCACAGCTTGAAAAATAAAAAGGACATGCCTTAAAGCTCAATTTCAACGGATTATGAGGCACATGCAAATTCAACCACAAAGAGGTATCAGCTCACACTTGTCAGAATAACCATCAGCAAGAAAACTACAAACAATAAATGCTGAAGGTGTTGTGGAGAAATGCATACCCTCAACAGCAAGTGGGACATAATTTGGAAAGGGCCACAAACTAGAACAGAATTGGGGTGCCTTAAAAACGTAAACATTGAGCTACCATATGATCCAGCAGGCCCACTCCTCCACCTATAATCTAAGAAGAGAGAATTGGAAAGACACAGGCAGGCAAATCTGCATTGCACAGTATTACAATAGCCAAGATATGGAAGTAACCAAAAAGTCCACCAACAGATGGGTGGACAAAGAAGTACTCCTCCATGTACAGATGGAATATTTGCTAGTGAAAAAAATGAAACAATGCCATTTGCAGCGCCATAGATGAGTCTAGACGTAATCACGGCACGTGTAGTCAGTGAGAAAGCAAAATACATATATCCTATGATATCACTTTCAGGAGTTACTTAAAAATTGATACCAATGAAGATATTTCCACAGAGAAAGGCAATCACAGATTCATTAAAAAACTTATGGTTCACCAAATAGAAAGGGATGAGGATTGGATACATTACCATATTGGGGTTAACAAAGATATACAAACCATGTGAAATATATAATCACCAAAGACGTACGGAAGACCAGGAGAAGACTACTCAACCTTGTGTCATAACCTACATGAGAAAAGGATGCTAGGAAGAATAGATACATATATATGTGTGAAAGAACCACATCTTGCACACCTAGAACAAACAAACCATTGTAATCAAATTTGCTGGGATAAAAAATAAAAAGTAAATTACAAATATGAACAAAAAGTAATGAGACATAAACTTAAAGGGCTTTTTCCTGGCACGTTCCATTCTAATATACAACCTAGAATACCACTTCCATTAAGGCTCTGTTTCCCTAGTAACCAAATTTGGCAAAGGAGAAATGCTGCCACCTTCTGGCCGTTTCCTGCAAGAGCAGCTTTAAAGTCCCAGCTAATGGTCACTTAACATTCACAAGGACTCAGGGCTGTAAAAGACACTTGCCCTAAAAATTTGCGCTGAAATAGGGAATGGACAAAAAATTCACAACAGGCAAATGTTTCAAGAAGAGATTATGAAGAGTTAAGTTTTACTCACACTCTTTTTAAAAAAAAGAAAAATGGATAAAAGCTCAACCTCAGGGAGTGTTAGACGCATGCAATCTAATCTACGAAAAGTTTCAACTTACACCAGTCGACTGACCATCAGCAAAAAGTCTACAAACAATAAATGCTGAAGGGGATTTAGAGAACTGTGTACCCTCTACCTTCTGGTGAGACATAAAAGCCAATAATGAGAAAAGAAAGGAGCTGTGTTTAAAAGTAAAAATGGAGGTACCATTCAATCCAGCAGGTGCACCAATGGACCTCTCACTTGAGAAGACAAGAATCGAGAAGACACAGGCCGCAAAAGCTGCAGTGCAGCCTTATTCACAATAGCCAAGACAGTGAAGCAATCAAAATATCAAACAAGAGGTGAATGGATAAAGAAGAAGTGGTCCATGTACACAGTGGAATATTAACCATGGAAAACAACGAACCATTGCTCTCTGAGGCACCGCAAAGGAGTCTGGAGATAGTCACGAAACATGAGGTAAGTCGGAAAGCAAAAGACCTATATTCTATGATATCACTTATAGGCGTTATCTAATAACTGACATAAATGAACATATATCCACAGAGAAAGACACTCACAGACTTAGAAAATAAAACTATGCTCAACTAAAAGGAAAGGTGGGGGGAATGGATAAATTAAGATTAGTGTTACTATATGTATACAAACACATATTATATACATATCTCAAAAATACCGACCATATAGCAAGGGAGGTCTGCGGAACCCTCTGTACCATTTTACATGGGAAGAGGATCTGTACTTGAATAGACATATATAATGTACAAATGAACCAGAGTGTGTTCACCTAGGACAAACAATATTCTAACCTTTAGCCCAATTAAAACACCTTTAAAAACCAAAAAGAAATAATGAGACATAAACTTATGGGGGTTTCTCCACGCACATTCTAATGTAATTTACAACCTAGGAACACGACTTCCAGAAAGGCTCTGCTGCCCTACCACCCAGATTTGGGAATGGAGAAATGCTGCCTCCTTGAGGCCACTTCCCACAACAGCAGCTTTAAACCCATTGCTCTAGGTCACTAAATATTCACAAAACTTGAAGTTCGGGAAATGAGACCTGCTCTCCAGAAAAACTCTTGGGTGGAAAATCGCCCAAAAAATTCAAAAGAGGGCAACCTTCCAAGAAGACAGTTTCAAGAGTTATACTGTACTCCCAATTGTTTCCTTTTTTTAACAGAAAAGAAAACAGCGGAGAAAAATGATGAGTTTTACGAATTTTCAACGACTTACAAACCCAAATTACAAAAACCTATGAGCTCACAGCAGCCAGAAGGGCCATTAGCATAAATGCTGCAAACAATAAATGATGAAGCGATTGTGGAGAAATGCGCACCCTCGATTCTAAGGGGGACGTGGTAAGAGCCACTAATGAAAACACAAAAAGCTGCTTTGAAAATGGAAACACGGTGCTACCAGTCAGTGAATCACACCCACTGCTGGGCCTATCGCCTGAGAAAATGAGAATCAAAAAGTCAAAGGCTGGCAATCCTGCACTCCAACAATATTTACCATAGCCAACACTTGGAAGCAATGAAAATGTCCATCAACCGAGGAATGCACAAAGAAGAAGTGGTCCACGTACACAGTGGAAAATTACTCCAATAAAAAATAAAAATTAAATTTAAAAATCCAACAAAACTAAGGAGACATCAGCTTGTGTGGGTTGGTCCGGGCACACTCCACTCTAATTTATAACCGGAAACACCACAGGCCACAAGGGCTTTTCCCTAGTTACCAGGGTGGGGAACATAGAAAGGCTGCCGCCCTCTGGCAGTTACCTGCAAAAGCAGTTTTAAAGCCTGTGCTAATGGTCATTTCATATGAATAAGTACTGCAGAAGTGTAAATGAAACCTGCCCTCAAAATGTCTTCAGGGAGGTAAAGGCCAAAACATTTCAAAATGTGACACATACATTAAGAGAACACTTTGAAGATCTAAGGGGTAATCACAGCTTGAAAAATAAAAAGGACATGCCTTAAAGCTCAATTTCAACGGATTATGAGGCACATGCGAATTCAACCACAAAGAGGTATCAGCTCACACTTGTCAGAATAACCATCAGCAAGAAAACTACAAACAATAAATGCTGAAGGTGTTGTGGAGAAATGCATACCCTCAACTGCAAGTGGGACATAATTTGGAAAGGGCCACAAACTAGAACAGAATTGGGGTGCCTTAAAAACGGAAACATTGAGCTACCATATGATCCAGCAGGCCCACTCCTCCACCTATAATCTAAGAAGAGAGAATTGTAAAGACACAGGCAGGCAAATCTGCATTGCACAGTATTACAATAGCCAAGATATGGAACTAACCAAAAAGTCCACCAACAGATGGGTGGACAAAGAAGTACTCCTCCATGTACAGATGGAATATTCGCTAGTGAAGAAAATGAAACAATGCCATTTGCAGCGCCATAGATGAATCTAGACGTAATCACGCCACCTGTAGTAAGTGAGAAAGCAAAAGACACATATCCTATTATATCTCTTTTAGGAGTTACTTAAAGATTGATACCAAGGAAGATATTTCCACAGAGAAAGGGAATCACAGATTCATTAAAAAACTTATGATTCACCAAATACAAAGGGATGAGGATTGGATACATTACCACATTGGGGTTAACAGAGATATACAAACCATGTGAAATATATAATCACCAAAGACGTACGGAAGACCAGGAGAAGACTACTCAACATTGTGTCATAACCTACATGGGAAAAGGATGCGAGGAAGAAAAGATACACGTATATGTGTGAAAGACCCACATCTTGCACACCTAGAGCAAACAAACCAATGTAATCAAATCTGCTGGGATAAAAAATAAAAAGTAAATTACAAATATGAACAAGAAGTAATGAGACACAAACGTAAAGGGCTTTTTCTTGGCACATTCCATTCTAATTTACAACCTAGAACACCACTTCCATTAAGCCTCTGTTTCCCCAGTTACCAAATTTGGTAAAGAAGAAATGCTGCCACATTGTGGCCGTGTCCTGCAAGAGCAGCTTTAAACTCACAGCTAATGGTTACTTAACATTCACAAGGACTCAGGGCTGTAAAGGACACCTGCCCTAAAAAATTGTGCTGAAGTAGTGAATGGACAAAAAAATTCAAAACAGGCAGATGTTTCAAGAGGAGAGTATGAAGAGTTATGTTTTACTCACGCTCTTTTAAAAAAAAAAAGGAAAATGGATACAAGCTCAACCTCAGGGTGTGTTAGACCCATGCAATCTAATCTACGAAAAGTTTCAACTTACACCAGTCGACTGACCATCAGCAAAAATTATACGAACAATAAATGCCGAAGGGGCTTTAGAGAACTGTGTACCCTCTACCCGCTGGTGAGACGTAAAGGGGTAACAGCCAATAATGAGAAAAGAAAGGAGCTGTGTTTAAAAGTAAAAATGGAGGTACCATTCAATCCCCAGGCGCACCATTGGACCTCTCACCTGAGAAGACAAGAATCGAGAAGACACAGGCCGCAAAAGCTGCAGTGCAGCCTTATTCACAATAGCCAAGACAGTGAAGCAATCAAAATTTCCAACAACAGGTGAATGGATAAAGAAGAAGTGGTCCATGTAAACAATGGAATATTAGCCATGTAAAACAACGAACCATTGCTCTTTGAGGCACCACAAATGAGTTTGGAGATAGTCACGAAACATGAGATAAGTCCGAAAGCAAAAGACCTATATTCTATGATATCACTTATAGGCGTTATCTAATAACTGACACAAATGAACATATTTCCAAAGAGAAAGACACTCACGGACTTAGAATACAAACTATGCTCATCTAAAAGGAAAGGTGTGGGGAATGGATAAATTAAGATTAGTGTTACTATATGTATACAAACACATATTATATACATATCTCAAAAAGACCGACCATATAGTAAGGGAGGTGTGTGGAACCCTCTGTAACATTTTACATGGGAAGAGGATCTGTACTTGAATAGACATATATAATGTACAAAAGAAACTGATTGTGTACACCTCGGACGAACAATATTATAAGCTTTACCCCAATTTAAAAAAAAATTAAAACCAAGAAGAAATAATGAGACATAAACTTATGGGGGTTTCTCCACGCACTTTCTAACGTAATTTACAACCTAGGAACACGACTTCCAGTAAGACTCTGCTGCCCTAGTACCCAGATTGGGGAATGGAGAAATGCTGCCTGCTTGAGGCCACTTCCCACAAGAGCAGCTTTAAACCCATTGCTAAAGGTCACTAAATATTCACCAAACTTGCAGTTCGGTAAATGACACCTGCTCTCTAAAAAAATTCTGGGCTGTAAAATCGACCTAAAAATTAAACAGAGGGCAACCTTCCAAGAAGATAATTTCAAGCGTTTTATTCTTTTCCCAATTGTTTCCTTTTTTTTTACAGAAAAGAAAACGGCGGAGAAAAATGATGAGTTTTATGAATTTTCAAAGACATGCAAACCCAAATTACAAAAACCGATCAGCTCACACCAGCCAGAAGGGCCATTAGCATAAATGCTGCAAACAATAAATGCTGAAGCGATTGTGGAGAAATGCATACCCTCGATTCTAAGGGGGACGTGGTAAGAGCCACTAAAGAAAACACAAAGAAGGTGCTATGAAAAGGGTAACACGGTGCTTCCAGTCAATGTGTCACACCCACTGCTGGGACTATCACCTGAGAAAATGAGAATCAAAAAGTCACAGGCTGGCAATCCTGCACTCCAACGATATTTACCATAGCCAACACTTGGAAGCTATGAAAATGTCCATCAACCGAGGAATGCACAAAGTAGAAGTGGTCCACGTACACAGTGGAAAATTACGCCAATAAAAAATAAAAATTAAATTTAAAAATCCAACAAAAGTAAAGAGACATCAGCTTGTGTGGGATTGTCCGGACACACTCCACTCTAATTTATAACCGAGAAACACCACAGGCCGCAAGGGCTTTTCCCTATTTACCAGGGTGGGAAACATAGAAAGGCTGCCACCCTCTGGCAGTTCCCTGCAAAAGCAGCTTTAAAGCCTGTGCTAATGGTCATTTCAAAGGAAGAAGTAATGCAGGACTGTAAATGAAACCTGCCCTCAAAATGTCTTGAGGGAGGTAATGTCCAAAGCATTTCAAAATGTATCACATACATTAAGAGAACACTTTGAAGAACTAAGGGGTAATCACAGATTGAAAAATAAAAAGGACATGCCTTAAAGCTCAATTTCAACGGATTATGAGGCACATGCAAATTCAACCACAAAGAGGTATCAGCTCACACTTGTCAGAATAACCATCAGCAAGAAAACTACAAACAATAAATGCTGAAGGTGTTGTGGAGAAATGCATACCCTCAACTTCAAGTGGGACATAAGTTGGAAAGGGCCACGAATGAAAACAGAATGGAGGTGCCTTAAAAAGGTAAACATTGAGCTACCATATGATCCAGGAGGCCCACTCCTCGACGTATAATATAAGAAGAGAGAATTGGAAAGACACAGGCAGGCAAATCTGCATGGCACAGTATTACAATAGCCAAGATATGGAAGTAACCAAAACGTCCACCAACAGATGGGTGGACAAAGAAGAACTCCTCCATGTACAGATGGAATATTCGCTAGTGAAAAAAATGAAACAATGCCATTTTCAGCACCATACATGAGTCTAGCCGTAATCACGCCACCTGTAGTAAGTGAGAAAGCAAAAGACACATATCCTATCATATCACTTTTAGGAGTTACTTAAAAATTGATACCAAAGAAGATATTTCCACAGAGAAAGGCAATCACAGATTCACTAAAAAACTTATGGTTCACCAAATATAAAGGGATGAGGATTGGATACATTACCACATTGGGGTTAACAGAGATATACAAACCATGTGAAATATATAATCACCAAGGACGTATGGAAGACCAGGAGAAGACTACTCAACATTGTGTCATAACCTACATGGGAATAAGATGCGAGGAATAATAGATACACGTATATGTGTGAAAGAACCACATTTGCACACCTAGAACAAACAAACCACTGTAATCAAATTTGCTTGGATATAAAATAAAAAGTAAATTATAAATATGAAAAAGAAGTAATTAGACATGAACATAAAGGGCTTTTTCCTGGCACATTCCTTTCTAATTTACAACCTAGAACACCACTTCCATTAAGCCTCTGTTTCCCCAGTTACCAAATTTGGTAAAGAATAAATGATGCCACCTTGTGGCCATTTCCTGCAAGAGCAGCTTTAAACTCACAGCTAATGGTCACTTAACATTCACAAGGACTCAGGGCTGTAAAGGACACCTGCCCTAAAAAATTGTGCTGAAGGAGGGAATGGACAAAAAAATTCAAAACAGGCAAATGTTTCAAGAAGAGAGTATAAAGAGTTATGATTTACTCACGCTCTTTTAAAAAAAAAAAGGTAAATGGATAAAAGCTCAACCTCAGGGAGTGTTAGACCTATGCAATCTAATCTACAAAAAGTTTCAAGTTACACCAGTCGACTGACCATCAACAAAAGTCTACAAACAATAAATGCTGAAGGGGATTTAGAGAACTCTGTACCCTCTACCTGCTGGTGAGACGTAAAGGGGTAACAGCCAATAATGAGAACAGAAAGGATCTTTGTTTAAAAGTAAAAATGGAAGTACCATTCAATACAGCTGGCGCACCATTGGACCTCTCACCTGAGAAGAGAAGTATCGAGAAGACACAGGCCGCAAAAGCTGCAGTACAGCCTTATTCACAGTAGCCAAGACAGTGAAGCCATCAAAATGTCCAACAAGAGATGAATGGGTAAAGAAGAAGTGGTCCATGTACACAATGGAATAATAGCTATGGAAAACAATGAACCATTGCTCTCTGAGGCACCACATTGAGTCTGCAGATAATCACGAAACATGAGGTAAGTCGGAAAGCAAAAGACCTATATTCTATGATATCACTTATAGGCGTTATCTAATAACTGACCAAAATGAACATATTTCCACAGCGAAAGACACTCACGGACTTAGAAAACAAACTATGCTCATCTAAAAGGAAAGGTGGGGGGAATGGATAAATTAAGATTAGTGTTACTATATGTATGCAAACACATATTATATACATATCTCAAAAAGACCGACCATATAGCAAGGGAGGTCTGCGGAACCCTCAGTAACATTTTACATGGGAAGAGGATCTGTAGTTGAATAGACAAATATAATGTACAAATGAACCAGATTGTGTACACTTCGGACAAACAATATTCTAAGCTTTACCCCAATTAAAAAAAATTTTAAAACCAAGAAGAAATAATGAGACATAAACTTATGGGGGTTTCTCCATGCACAATCCAATGTAATTTACACACTAGGAACACGACTTCCAGAAAGGCTCTGCTGCCCTAGTACCCAGATATGGGAATGGAGATATGCTGCCTGCTTGAGGCCACTTCCCACAACAGCAGTTTTAAACACATTGCTAAAGGTCACTAAATATTCACCAAACTTGCAGTTCGGTAAAAGACACCTGCTTTCTAAAAAAATTCTGGGGTGGAAAATCGACCAAAAATTTCAAAAGAGGGCAACCTTCCAAGAACACAATTTCAAGAGTTATATTGTACTCCCAATTGTTTACTTTTATTTAACAGAAAAGAAAAGGGTGGAGAAAAATGATGAGTTTTACGAATTTTCAAAGACATGCAAACCCAAATTACAAAAACCTATCAGCTCACAGCAGCCAGAAGGGCCATTAGCATAAATGCTGCAAACAATAATTGCTGAAGCGATTGTGGAGAAATGCGTACCCTGGATTCTAAGGGGGTCGTGGTAAGAGACACTAATGAAAACACAAAGAAGGTGCTTTGAAAAGGGAAACACGGTGCTACCAGTCCATGAATCACACCCACTGCTGGGCCTATCACCTGAGAAAATGAGAATCAAAAAGTCACAGGCTGGCAATCCTGCACTCCAACAATATTTACCATAGGCAACACTTGGAAGCAATGAAAATGTCCATCAACAGAGGAATGCAACAAGAAGTGGTCCATGTACAAAATAGAATATTAACTCCAATAATAAATATAAATTAAATTTAAAAATCCAACAAAAATAAGGAGACGTCAGCTTTTGTGCGTTTATCTGGGCACATTCTACTCTAATTTACAACCGAGGAACACCACTGGCCATAAAGTCTGTTTCCCTAGTATCAGCGTGTGGAATGTAGAAAGGTAGCAGCCCTGTGGCCGTTACCTGCAAAAGCAGTTTAAAGCCTGTGCTAATGGTCACTTCATATGAACAAGTACTGTAGGGCTGAAAATGAAACCTGCCCTCAAAATGTCTTGAGGGAGGTAATGGCCAAAACATTTCAAAATTTGACACATACTTTAAGAAACCACTTTGAAGAACTAAGCTGTAATTACAGCTTGAAAAATAAAAATGACTTGCCTTAAAGCTCAATTGCAACGGAATATGAGACACATGCAAATTCAACCGTAAAGAGGTGTCAGCTCACACCCGTCAGAATAACGATCAGCAAAAACTACAAATAATAAATGCTGAAGGTGTTGTGGAGAAATGCATACACTCAACTTTAAGTGGGACGTAACCTGCAAAGAGCCACTAATGATAACAGAATAGAGGTACCTTTAAAAGGTAAACACTGAGCTACCATATGACCTAGCAGACCTATTCCTGGACCTATAACTGACGAAGACAGAACTGGAAGGACACAGGCAGGCAAATCTGCAATGCATACTATTACAATAGCCAATATATGGAAGTAACCAAAAAGTCCACTGACAAATGGGTGGACAAAGAAGAACTGCTACATGTACAGATGGAATATGAGCTAGTGAAAAAATGAAACAATGCCATTTGCAGCACCATAGATGAGTCTAGAGGTAATCACACAACTTGTAGTAAGTGAGAAAGTGAAAGATACATATCCTATCATATCAGATATAGGTGTTACCTAAAAATTGATACAAACGAAGATATTTCCACAGAGAAAGGCAATCACAGTTTCATTAAAGAAACTTATGGTTCACCACATGGAAAGGTGTGAGGATTGGATACATTACCATATTGATGTTAACAGAGACATACAAACACATGTGAAATATATAATCACCAAAGACCTACAGAATACCAAGAGAAGACTACTCTACATTGTGTCATAACCTACATGGGAAAAGGATCCGAAGAAGAATAGATATATGTATATGTGTGAAAGAACCACATCTTGCACACCTAGAACAAACAAAACATTGTAATCAAGTTTGCTGTGACAAAAAATAAAAATTAACTTAAAAATACGAACAAGAAGTAATGAGACATAAACTTAAAGGGCTTTTTCCTCGCACATTCCATTCTAATTTGCAACCTGGACCACCACTTCCAATAAGGCTCTGTTGCCAGAGTAACCAGATTTGGTAAAGGAGAAATGATGCCGCCTTGTGGCCGTTTCCCGCAAGAGCCGCTTTAAACCCACAGCTAATGGTCACTTAAAATTCACAAGGACTCAGGGCTGTAAAGGACACCTGCCGTCAAAAATTGTGCTGAGGTAGGGAACGGACAAAAAAATTTAATACAGGCAAATTTTTCAATAAAATACTATGAAGAGGTAAGTATTACTCACTGTCTTTAAAAAAAAGGAGAATGGATTAAGGCTCAACCTCAGGAATTATTAGACTCATGCAATCTTATCAACAAAAGGGTTTCCAATCACACCAGTCGACTGACCATCAGCAAAAAGTCTACAAACCATAAATGCTGATGCGGTTGTAGAGAATTGTGTATCCTCTAGCTGCTGGTGAGATGCAAAGTGGTTAACAGCTAGTAATGAGAACAGAAAAGAGCTGCGTTTAAAAGTAAAAATTTAGGTACCATTCAATCCAGCAGGTGCACCATTGGACCTCTCACCTGAGAAGACAAGTGTCGAGAAGACACAGGTTGTAAAAGCTGCAGTGCAGCATTATTCACAATAGCCAAGGCAGTGAAGTGATAAAAATGTCCATCAACAAGTGAATGGATATAGAATAAGTGGTCCAGGTACACAATGGAATATTAGCCATGGAAAACAATGAAACCCTGCTCTTTGAGGCACCACAAATGAGCCTGGAGATAATCACAAATCATGAGGTAAGTCGGAAAGCAAAAGACTTATAGCCTATGATATCACTTATAGGCGTTATCTAATAACTGACACAAATGAACAGAATTCACAGAGAAATACACTCACAAACTTAGAAAACCAACTTTGCTCATCTAAAGGGAAAGGTGGGGGGAATGGATAAATTAAGATTCGTGTTACTATATGATATGGATATGATCCAAATACATATTATATACATATTACAAAAAGACCGACCATATAACAAGGGAGGTCTACAGAACACTCCGTAATAATTTACATGGGAAGAGGATCTCTACATAAATAGATATAAATAATGTGTAAATGAACCAGAGTGTGTACACCTTGGACAAACAACATTCTAACCAGTACCCTGATTTAAAAAATTAAAACAACGAAAAAGAATTAATCAGACATAAACATATGGGGCGTTTTCCAGCCCATTCCATTGAAATTTACAACCTAGGAAAACGACTTCCAGAACGGCTCTGCTGCCCTAGTAACCAGATTTGGTAATGGAGAAATGCTGCTGCCTTGTGGCCGTTTCAAACAACAGCAGCTTAAACCTAGTGCTAATGGTCCCTAAATATTCACACTCATTGCAGGCCTGTAAATGACACCTACATTTCAAAACAATACTGGGGTTGAAAATTGACCAAAAAATTCAAAAGAGGGCAACGTTCCAGGAAGACACTTTCAAGACGGATATTGTACTCACACTTTTTTTTTTCTTTTTTCTTTTAACAGAAAAGAAAAACACGTGGAAAAATTATGAATTTTAGAATATTTAACGACATGCATACCCATATTACAAATACCTATCTGCTCACAGCAGTCAGAATGGCCATTAGCAAAAATGCTGCAAAAAATAAATGCTGAAGGGAATGTGGAGAAATGCGTACCCTCGGTTGTAAGGGGGGGCATGTAAAGAGTCACTAATGAAAACACAATGTAGGTGCTTTGAAAAGGGAAACATTGAGCTACCAGTCAATCAATCAAAACCACTGCTGGACCTATCACCTGAGAAAATGAGAATCAAAAAGTCACAGGCTGGCAATCCTTCACTCCAGCAATATTTACCATAGCCAACACTTGGAAGCAATGAAAATGTCCATCAACCGAGGAATGCACCAAGAAGAAGTGGTCCATGTACACAATGGAATATTACTCCAATACTAAATATAAATTAAATTTAAAAAAATACAAACAAAAGTAAGGAGACATCAGCATTTGTGGGTTTATCCGGGCACATTGCACTCTAAATTATAACCGAGGAACACCACAGGCCGGAAGGTCTGTTTCCCTAGTTACCAGAGTGGGGAACGTAGAAAGGCTACCGCCCTCTGGCCGTTACCTGCAAAAGCAGCTTTAAAGCCTGTGCTAATGGTAACTTCATATGAATAAGTAATGCAGGGCTGTAAATGAAAACTGCCCTCAAAATGTCTCGAGGGAGGTAATGGCCAAAAATTTTCAAAATGTGACACATACTTTAAGAAAACACCTTGAAGAACTAAGCTGTAATCACTGTTTGATAAATAAAAAGAACATGCTTTCAAGCTCAATTTCAACAGATTATGGGATACATGCAAATTCAACCACAAAGGGGTATCAGCTCACACCTGTCAGAATAACCCTCAGCAAGAAAACTACAAACAATAAATACTGAAGGTGTTTTGGAGAAATGCATACCCTCAACTTTAAGTTGGACGTAACCTGGAAAGAGCCACTAATGAGAACTGAATGGTGGTGCCTTTAAAACGTACACACTGAGTTACCATATGATATAGCAAGCCCATTCCTTGGACTATAACATAAGAAGATAGAACTGGAAAGACACAGGCAAGCAAATGTGTATTGCAGCAGTATTACAATAGCCAAAACACGGAGACAACCAAAAAGTCCATCAAGAGGTGCATGGCCAAAGAGGAACTGGCACACGTACAGATGGAATATTAGCCAGGGAAAAAAATAAAACAATGCCATTTGCAGCACCATGTATGATTCTTGAGGTAATCAGGCAAATTGTACTAAGTCAGAAAGCAAAAGACACATATCCTATAATATCACTTATAGATCTTAGCTAAAAATTGATACCAATGAAGATATTTCCACAGAGAAATGCAATCACAGATTCACTAAACTAACTTATGGTTCACCAAATGGAAAGGTGTGAGGATTGGATACATTAGGATATTGGGGTTAACATAGATATAGAAACAAATGTGAAATGTGTAATCACCAAAGACCTACTTAATACTAAAAGAAGATTACTCAACATTGTATCATAACCTACTTGGGAAAATGATCCAAAGAAGAATAGATATATGTATATGTTTAAAAGAACCACATCTTGCACACCTAGAAGAAACAAAACATTTTAATCAAATTTGCTCTGATAAAAAATAAAAATTAAATTAAAAAAAGAACAAGAAGTAATGAGAAATAAACTTAAGGGGCTTTTTGCTGGCACATTGCATTCTAATTTACAACCAGAACATGACTTCCATTAAGGCTCTGTCATCACTAATAAAGCAGCTTTATAATCAATGTTGAAGGTAGCTTAAAAGAAGTCTCACTAATTATTGATAGTAACAAGAAAACAAAGAAAAGTAAAAATCTCACTGCAAAAAATATACATAGAGTAAGTCAAGGTAGATCAAACACTTATTAAACTTCTGTAAAGAATAAAAGACAACAGTAGTATGTTTTTTTAAGAAGAGAGGGCCCAAATAAATCTGAAATGAAAGAGTTGATGTTACAACAGACCCCACAGAAATACAAAGTATCCTAAGATACACACAGGGTAATTCAGGGCTCAGATTGGACATAGCCCACTCTCCAGTCCCCTGTACATGACTTACAGGAGCCTCAGGAACTGAGGAGGTGGTCCCTGAGGAGAGGCTCAAGATAGAATATGGTAGGCATTAACATGGCTCCATTCATCTTAAACATGCCTGAACTACATTCACACGAGATGATTTTGTCCTGTATGTACATCGGCACCTCTAGTCGGAACTGCAGATCTTTGGCTTCACCACCTCAACTGACAGCAATAGCTTCAGCTGCTGTGGACCGTCTCCTATAGGATTTCTAGAACCACAAAGCATCGAAGCTTCACAGGACCCAGAGTCTGTGCGACTCCACGCAGAATCTCAGAGTCTCAACTCCACTCAGATACTCCACTCTTGGAGGGCACACACAAAGTAGTGAGCACATCAGAACCCAGGGGAAGGAGCAGTGACCCCGTAGGAGAATGACCAGAACTACCTGATAGTTTTAGAGGGTCTCCTGCAGAGGCAGGTGGTAGCTGTGGCTGTGGCTCACCGTGAGGACAACGACACTGGCAGCAGAAGTTCTGGGAAATACTCCTTGGTGTGAGCCCTCCCAGAGTCTGCCATTAACCCCACCAAGAGCAAGGTAGGCTCCAGTGCTGGGTCACCTCAGGCGAAACTACCAACAGGGAGGGAACCCAGCTCAATGCATCAGCAGATAAGTGGATTAAACTTTTTATTAAAGTTTTATTTAATCTGAAGACAAGCAGATTAAAGCTTTGCCCACCAAAGCAACACCCAGCTCTACCCACCAACAGTCCCTCCCATCAGGAAGCTTGCACAAGCCTCTAAGATAGACTCATCCACTGGAAAGCAGACAGGAGAAGCAAGAAGAACTACAATTCTGCAGCCTGTGGAAGGAAAACCACATTCACAGAAAGATAGACAAAATGAAAAGGCAGAGGACTTTATACCAGATTAAGGAACAAGATAAAACCCTAGGAAAAAAAACGAAATGAGGTGGAGATAGGGAACCTTCCAGAAAAAGAATTCAGAATAATGATAGTGAACATGATCCAAGACCTTGGCAAAAGAATGGAGGCAAAGATCGAGAAGATGCAAGAAATGCTTAACAAAGACCTAGAAGAATTAAGGAGCAAACACCTAGAAGAATTAAAGAACAAACAAACAGAGGTGAACAATATAATAACTGAAATGAAAAATACACCAGAAGGAATCAGTAGCAGAATAACTGTGGCAGAAGAACGGATAAGTGACCTGGAAGACAGAAAGTTGGAAATCACTGCCATGGAACAGAATAAAGAAAAAGAATGAAAATAAATGAAGACACCCTAAGAGTCCTCTGGGATAACATTAAACGCAACAACATTCACATCATAGGGGTCCCAGAAGGAGAAGAGAGAGAGAAAGGACCCGAGAATACATTTGAAGAGATTATAGTCGAAAACTTCCCTAGCATGGGAAAAGAAATAGCCACTCAAGTCCAGGAAGTGCAGAGAGTCCCAGTCAGGATAAATCAAAGGAGAAAATTGCCAAGACACATAGTAACCAAATTGACAAAAATTGAAGACAAAGAAAAATTATTGAAAGCAACAAGGGAAAAATGACAAATAACATACAAGGGAACTCCCATAAGGATAACAGCTGATTTCTCAGCAGAAAATCTACAAGCCAGAAGGGAGTGGCATAAATTTAAAGTGATGAAAGGGAAGAACCTACAACCAAGAGTACTCCACCCAGCAAGGATCTCATGCAGATTTGACAGAGAAATCATAAGCCCTACAGACAAGCAAAAGCTAAGAGAATTCAGCACCATGAAACCAGCTCTACACCAAATGCTAAAGGAACTTCTCTAAGTGGGAAACACAAGAGAAGAAAAGGACCCACCAAGACAAACCCATAACAATTAAGAAAATAGTAATAGGAACATACATATCAATAATTACCTTAAACGTGAATGGACTAAATGTTCCAACCAAAAGACACAGGCTCCCTGAATGGATACAAAAACAAGACCCATATATATGCTGTCTACAAGAGACCCATTTCAGACTTAGGGACACATACAGACTGAAAGTGAGGCTATGGAAAAATATATTCTATGCAAATGAAAATCAAAAGAAAGCTGGAGTAGCAATACTCATAGCAGATAAAATAGACTTTAAAATAAAGAATGTTACAAGAGACAAGGAAAGACACTACATAATGGTCAAGGGATCAATCCAAGAAGAAGATATAACAATTATAAATATATATGTGCTCAACATAGGAGCACCTCAATACATAAGGCAACTGCTAACAGCTATAAAAGAGGGAATCAACAGTAACACAATAATAGCAGGGGATTTTAACAGCTCAC
This sequence comes from Balaenoptera physalus, assembly GCF_965194825.1. Classification (NCBI taxonomy): domain Eukaryota; kingdom Metazoa; phylum Chordata; class Mammalia; order Artiodactyla; family Balaenopteridae; genus Balaenoptera; species Balaenoptera physalus. Next base: position 381,139 of record NW_028126568.1, read on the forward strand.
TTACACCAGTGGAGATCATCCAGACAGAAAATTAATAAGGAAACACAAGCTTTAAATGACACAATAGACCAGATATGGTTAATTGATATTTATAGGACATTCCATCCAAAAACAGATTACACGTTCTTCTCAACTGCACACGGAACATTCTCCAGGATAGATCACATCTTGGGTCACAGATAAAGCCTCAGTAAATTTAAGAAAACTGAAATCATATCAAGCAGCTGTTCCGACCACAATGCTATGAGATTAGAAACCAATAACAGGGACAAAACTGTAAAAAACACAAACACATGGAGGCTAAACAATACGTTACTAAATAACCAAGAGATCACTGAAGAAATAAAAGAGGAAATCAAAAACTACCTAGAGACAAATGACAAGAAACACACGATGATCCAAAACCTATGGGATGCAGCAAAAGCAGTTCTAAGAGGGAAGTTTATAGCAATACAAGCCTACCTCAAGAAACAAGAAAAATCTCAAATAAACAATCTAACCTTACACCTAGAGGAACTAGAGAAAGAAGAACAAAACCAAAAGTTAGTAGAATGAAAGAAATCATAAAGATCAAAGCAGAAATAAATGAAATAGAAGCAAAGAAAACGAAAGCAAAGATCAATAAAACTAAAAGCCGGTTCTTTGAGAAGATAAACAAAAATGATAAACCTTTAGCCAGACTCAAGAAAAAGAGGGAGAGGAATCAAATCAACAAAATTAGAAGTGAAAAAGGAGAAGTTACAACAGACACCACAGGAATACAAAGCATCCTAAGAGACTACTACAAGCAACTCTATGCCAATAAAATGGACAACCTGGAAGAAATGGACAAATTCTTAGAAAGGGATAACCTTCCAAGACTGAACCAGGAAGAAATAGAAAATATGAACAAACCTATCACAAGCAATGAAATTGAAACTGTGATTTAAAATCTTCCAACAAACAAAAGTCCAGAACCAGATGGCATCACAGGTGAATTCTGTCAAACATTTAGAGAAGAGCTAACACCCAACCTTCTCAAATTCTTCAAAACAATTGCAGGGGAAGGAACACTCCCAAACTCATTCTATGAGACCACCGTCACCCTGATACCAAAACCAGACAAAGATACTACAAGGAAAGAAAATTATAGACCAATATCACTGATGAATATAGATGTAAAAATCCTCAACAAAATACTAGCAAACAGAATCGAACAACACATTAAAAGGATCAAACACCATGATCAAGTGGGGTTTATCCCAGGGATGCAAGGATTCTTCAATATACACAAATCAATGTGATACACCATATTAACAAATTGTAGAATAAATCCATATGATCATCTCAATAGATGGAGGAAAAGATTTTGAGAAAATTCAACACCCATTTACGATAAAAACTCTGCAGAGTGTGGGCATAGAGGGAAACTACCTCAACATAATAAAGGCCATATATGACAAACCCACAGCAAACATCATTCTCAACAGTGAAAAACTGAAAACGTTTCCTCTAAGATCAGGAACAAGACGAGGATGTCCACTCTCACCATTACTATTCAACATAGTTTTGGAAGTCCTAGCCATGGCAATCAGAGAAGAAAAAGAAATAAAAGAAATACAAAAAGGAAAAGAAGAAGTAAAATTGTCACTGTTTGCAAATGACATCATGTCATAGATAGAGAATCCTAAAGATACCACCAGAAAACCACGGGAGCTAATCAATGAATTTGGTAAAGTTGCAGGATACAAAATTAATGCACAGAAATTGCTTGCATTCCTAATACGCTAACAATGAAAGAACAGAAAGAGAAATTAAGGAAACAATCCCATTACCACTGCAACAAAAAGATTAAACTACCTAGGAATAAACCTACCTAAGGAAGTAAAAGACCTGTACTCAGAAAACTATAAGACACTGATGAAAGAAATCAAAGATGATATAAACAGATGGAGACATATACCATGTTCTTGGATTAGAAGAATCAATATTGTGAAAATGACTATACTACCCAAAGCAATCTACAGATTCAATGCAATCCCTACCAAATTACCAATGGCATTTTCTACAGAACTAGAAAAAAAAAATCTTAAAATTTGTAGGGAGACACAAAAGACCCCGGATAGCCAAAGCAGTCTTGAGGGGAAAAAAAAAGAGCTGGAGGAATCAGACTTCCAGACTTCAGACTATATTACAAAGCTACAGTAATCAAGATGATATGGTAGTGGCACAAAAACAGAAATATAGATCAATAGAACAGGATAGAAAGCACAGAGATAAACCCACATACCTATGGTCCACTAATCTACGACAAAGGAGGCAAGGGTATACAATGGAGAAAAGACAGTGTCTTCAGTAAGTGGTGCTGGGAAAACTGGACAGCTACATGTAAAAGAATGAAATTAGAACACTCCCTAACACCATACACAAAAATAAACTCAAAATGGATTAGAGACCTAAATGTAAGACCAGCCACTATAAAACTCTTAGAGGAAAACATAAGCAGAACAGTCTATGACATAAATCACAGCAAGATCCTTTTTGACCCACCTCCTAGAGAAATGGAAATAAAAACAAAAATAAAAAAATGGGACTTAATGAAATTTAAAATCTTTTGCACAGCAAAGGAAAACATAAGCAAGATGAAAAGACAACCATCAGAATGGGAGAAAATATTTTCAAATGAAGCAAATGGCAAAGGATTAACCTCCAAAAAGCAGCTCCTGTAGCTCAATATCACAAAACGAAACAACCCAATCCAAAAATGGGCAGAAGACCTAAATAAACATTTCTCCAAAGAAGATATACAGGTTGCCAACAAACACATGAAAGGATGTTGAACATCACTAATTATTAGAGAAATGCAAATCAAAACTACAATGAGGTATCACCTCACACCAGTCAGAATGGCCATCATCAAAAATTCTACCAACAATAAATGCTGGAGAGGCATTTATTGGAGAAAAGGGAACCCTCTTGCACTGTTGGTGGGAATGTAAATTGATATAGCCACTAGGGAGAACGGTATGGGGGTTCCTTAAAAACTAAAAATAGAACAACCGTACAACCCAGCAATCCCACTACTGGACATTTACCCTGAGAAAACCATAATTCAAAAAGAGTCATGTACCACAATGTTCATTGTAGCTCTATTTACAATAGCCAGGACATGGAAGCAACCGAAGTGTCCATCAACAGATAACTGGATAAAGAAGATGTGGCACATATATACAATGGAACATTATTCAGCCATAAAAAGAAACAAAACTGAGTTATTTGTAGTGAGGTGGATGGATCTAGAGTCTGTCCTACAGAGTGAAGTAAGTCAGAAAGAGAAAAACAAATACCGTATGCTAACACATATATATGGAATCTAAAAGAAAAAAAGTTTATGAAAAACCTAGGGGCAGGAAAGGATTAAGGACACCGACGTAGAGAAAGGACTTGAGGACACGGGGAAGGGGAAGTGTAAGCTGGGACAAAGTGAGAGAGTGGTATGGACATATATACACTACCAAGTGTAAAATTGATAGCTACTGGGAAGCAGCCACATAGCACAGGGAGATCAGCTCGGTGTTTTGTGACCACCTAAAGGGGTGGGATAAGGGAGTGAGAGGGAGGTGCAAGAGGGAGTGGATATGGTGTTATATGTATACGTATAGCTGATTCACTTTTTTATACAGCAGAAACTAACACACAATTGTAAAGCAATTATACTCCAATAAAGATGTAAAAGGAAAAAAAGCCCAGAGATAAACCTACACACCTATGGTCCACTAATCTATGACAAAGGAGGCAAGGATATACAATGGAGAAAAGACAGTCTCTTCAATAAGTGGTGCTGGGAAAAATGGACAGCTACACGTAAAAGAATGAAATTAGAGCACTCCCTAACACCATACACAAAAAATAAACTCAAAATGGATTAGAGACCGAAATGTAAGACCGGACACTATAAAACTCTTAGAGGAAAACATAGGAAGAATACTCTTTGACAAAAATCACAACAAGATCTTTTTTGATCCACCTACTAGAGTAATGGAATAAAAAACAAAAATAAAAAAATGGGAGCAAATGAAACCTAAAAGCTTTTGCAAAGCAAAGGAAACTACAAACAAGACGAAAAGACAACCTCAGAATGGGAGAAAATATTTGCAAACGAATCAATGGACAAAGGATTAATCTCCAATATATATAAACAGCACATGCAGCTCAACAGTAAAAAAACAAACAACCCAATCCAAAAATGGGCAGATGACCTAAATAGACATTTGTCCTGAGAAGACATACAGATGGCCAAGAAGCACATGAAAAGCTGCTCAACATCACTAATTATTAGAGAAATATAAACCAAAACTACAATGAGGTATCACCTCACACAAGTTAGAATGGGCATCATCAGAAAATCTACAAACAACAAATGCTGGAGAAGGTGTGGAGAAAAGGGAACCCTCTTACACTATTTGTGGGAATGTAAATTGATACAGTCACTATGGAGAACAGTATGGAGGTTCCTTAAAAAACTAAAAATAGGATTACCATATGACCCAGCAATCCCACTACTGGGCATATACCCAGAGAAAACCATTATTCAAAAAGTCACATTCACCACAATGTTCATTGTAGCACTATTTACAATAGCCAGGTCATGGAAGCAACCTAAATGCCCATAGATAGACAAATGGAAAATATGTGGTACATATATAAAATGGAATATTACTCAGCCATAAAAAGGAACGAAATTGGGTCATTTGTAGAGACGTGGATAGATCTAGAGACTGTCATACAGAGTGAAGTAAGTCAGAAAAAGAAAAACAAATATCGTTTATTAACGCATACATGTGGAACCTAGAAAAATGGTACAGATGAACTAGTTTGCAAGGCAGAAATAGAGACACAGATGTAGAGAACAAATGTATGGTCACCAAGGGGGCAAAGTGGCAGGGTGGTGGTGGTGGGATGAATTGCGAGCCTGGGATTGACATATATACACTTATATGTATAAAATAGATAACCAATAAGAACCTGCTGTATAAAAAAATGAATAAAATAAATTTAAAAATTAAAAAATAATATTTAAAAACATAAAACAGAAAAAAAAGTTCTGTCCTTCCCATAGACGTATTTATATGAATGAATTATTTCCATGCTTATATCTATAAATAAAAAAAGAGGAATAAAACCTACCTTGAACCAAAAAAGAAAAAAAAAAAACAGAACCCACTGGTCATACAGAGGAAAACCCTATCAGGGCACTTGCTCCAGTGGTAAACAATTCTGAAGTTGGTCAGAGGTGGGGAATCGTCTCCCATGCAGCCAGCAGCTCCCCCGCAAGGAGTGTCCTCATTGCAAAGCTGGGGGACCGTGAGGAGGCGTCTCTGAGTAAACGTGAGCTGAGCCTCAGGCCAGCTGCTGCTGAACTTTTCCCACCCTTCCCAGGTAAAACACCTGAATGTGTGCAAAGACTTTAAAGCCTAGAGGAAAGGGCTTGGAGTCACACCAGCGACAGCACGCAGGCCGACTTGGTGCCTGCAGGCCAGCCAGGACGGTCCTGGCCCCGGGCGCTCTTCTGGAAGCTTTCCATTTCCCTGCCTGAGGTACCCCTCCTGTCCTGGTCCCCACTGCTTTTTTCCTTCCTCACCTCTGCCCGGGGAGAAATTCCAGCAGCAGGTATGGGTGACACATCGTCTTCTTTAGCAGGTGGCAGCCCGGCAAAGCCTGCAGAAAGTCCAGCAGAGCCCCACTCACACGGGGCCGCTCAAAGAGCCCTGGGCCCTACTCCCTCCCACCAGCACAACCCCGAGACTGCTGACGGGGCAGAGAATATGGCGTCAGGCACAGCTGCAGAGGCTTTTGCTGCCTGGAGGGGTGTTTATATTGACCTCAACCCAGGCACACCTGGGAAGGGCTGGCCGGCCAGGTCAGGCTGCCCAGGTCAGCCAATCCTCGCCCCTCAGGGGCTCAGAGTTGCAGAAAATGGGCCTTGCTGCACCGGCCAGATCCAAGGAACAGGTGTAGGGTCCCGAGAGTCAGGATAGATAAGGGGCGGCAGCCCTGGCTTGTTTTCTAATCATTTTATCTGGTCCATGAGTGGAAGACAACTTCAAGAAGACCCTCTCCTAATGAGAGGAACCCAGGAGTCAGGGAGAGGAGGGTTGGTGGGTGGAGACAGAGGCCTGGTGCCCCGGCTGCAGTGGAAGCCCCTGGAAGACCAGGTGGAGGGAGGCCGCACAGAGTGAAGCCTAGGGTCACAGACATGTCGGAGCTGCTGTTTGTTAGTTCAAGCCCTGCTCTGAGGTGCTCTGTGTCAGCTCTGAGCGACAGGTGTGCTGGGGGTGCTCTGCAATGAGGGCTATGTGCACGGTTCCTGTGTGCCCAGCTCTGCCGGGGTACCTGTCCAAGGGAGCTCCATATCCAGGGAGGGGCCTGCCCACGAGAGCCCCCTGAGCTGCTGGGTACCTGCCCAGGTGAGCTCCATATCCTGGGAGGGGCCTGACCACGAGAGCCCTGTGGGCTGCTGGGTACCTGCCCAGGTGAGCTCCATATCCTGGGAGGGGCCTGACAATGAGAGCCCCGTGGGCTGCTGGGTACCTGCACAGGTGAGCTCCATATCCTGGGAGGGGCCTGACTATGAGAGCCCCGTGGGCTGCTGGGTACCTGCACAGCTGAGCTCCATATCCTGGGAGGGGCCTAACCACGAGAGCCCCGTGGGTTGCTGGGGACCTGGTAAAGGACGCCAGGACAGTCAGTGAAGCCACAGAGGATATACATCCAGTAGTTCCTAATTCCTACACCCTGCTGGTCATTCTACCATCCACCAGGACATGGTATTCTGTATTAGACTTCAATGATGCCTTCTTCTGTATTCCATTAGTCCCAGAGTCACAAGAAATTTTGGCTGTGAGTGGCAGGACTCAACATACAACAAAAACAATACTGCTTGGCCGTCCTGCCCCAGGGGTTCAAAAATTCCCACACCATCTTTGGGGAAACGTTAGCTAAAACCCTAAAAGATCTACCTCTGGAGAAGTGAACCCTCCTTCAATATGCAGACGTCATTCTGGGCTTCCCTGGTGGCGCAGTGGTTGAGAATCTGCCTGCCAATGCAGGGGACACAGGTTCGAGCCCTGGTCTGAGAAGATCCCATATGCCGCGGAGCAACTAGGCCCGTGAGCCACCATTACTGAGCCTGCGCGTCTGGAGCCTGTGCTCCACAATAAGAGAGGCTGCGATAGTGAGAGGCCCGCGCACCGCAATGAAGAGTGGCCCCCGCTTGCCGCAACTAGAAAAAGCCCTCGCACAGAAACGAAGACCCAACACAGCCATAAATAATAAATAAATAAATTAAAAAAAATATGCAGACGACATTCTGATCGCCAGCCCTACTAAGGAGGCCTCTGGACTACGTAGCCAATAAAAGATAGAAGGTGTCCAAGAAAAAGGCTCAAATATCACAGACTAAGGTGACCTGCCTGGGCTTCATTCTCACAGAAGATCGGAGAAGCCCATCCCAGGAAAGGGAAGAAGCCATTTGCAGCCTCACCCTTCCTAAAACTAGAAGACAGCTTAGGGGTTCCTGGGGAGACCGGGGTTTGCTGCATCTGGATCCCTAACTACAGTCTAATACCTGGGCCTCTATATGAAACATTGAAAGGAAAGGATGATGATCCTTTTGAATAGAATCCAGAAGGGGCCTTTCAAGAATGGAAAGAGCAGTCAATTCAGACCCTTGCCCTGGACCTCCCTAATTTAGCTAAACCCTTTGACCTTTACATTCCTGGTCGAAGGCGAATCGCCCTTGGAGTTTTAGTGCCAAAACTGGGACCACTTGAAATGGAACAACGCAAGAATGCCCTCCAGGCATTGGCCAGCCACCCCATCCGACCAGGATACTGGGTGTATCTAAAAACCTGGAAATGAGCAGCCCGCAAGGACAGCTCCCTCCTAAGGGTAAAGGACGCCACTTGGTGATCCTAAACACCCACCATGCCCTGAAGTTGCAGGGATCGCTCCGTGGGCACAATGACCTCGAGTGAGGAGGCCCTCCAACTCCAACCTCCAGAGAGACAACCTGGGGCAACAGGCCCCCATGACGACTCGTGTGACCATCACTTGACCTGGAGCTTCTCTCAGAAAACCACAAGAGTGTGCCCCAAAAGAACAGACTATTGCTTGCAGGACTTACTGCACCCAGAGCGGAGCTAATAAACCTGGCAGGGGACCCGTAAATAACGCTGCCACCATAGAAAAGCCTAAAGACACCACGGTGACGGTGACCAATGAGACCAGATGTACTCCTGGTTACTTCAAAAGGGCGGTGACTGAGTGGCCGTCATGGTCCTGGATCACCACCGGCCCTGGACTGTCTGGGAGTTGAGCAGGCAGGGCTCTGACACCTGGTGCTGTTTGTACGTTAATTCAGTGGCCTAACTGAAGAAAGCACAGACTACTGGTCAGAGCATCTAGGCTGGCAGAAACCGTCAGCCTAAGGGGGCCGAACCAATGTGGAACAGGGTAAAACCGGCCCCCCCAGCGTCCCTGCGCATCTCTTTCCTGGACCCTTAAAGGTCATTAGAATCTATAAAACTTCCAACGTTGGTGCTCAGGCAGACGAGCAGTGAGGGAGGAGGCCTGGGGACAATCAACCTCACCTGGCGGCTGCTGGGGAGAAGTCCTGCCCCTCCCCCCCGGGTATGAGGACACCCAACTCAGCACGAAGCATTTACAGAAGAGGTGTCTGCACCCTCAGCGCCCCAAGAATGTGGAATGGGACAAGAGGCAGAGGAGGGGTTTGTCACCGGCAAAGCCCATTAAAAATTCCTGGGAGATAAAAATAGAATCTGGGCAATAAAATAAAGTCTAACCTTTTTTTCCTTTGTGCTTTTTCTAATTTCACTTGTTCCTAGGTTTCCACAGGCAGAGGTCCCACACCTGGCACTTCAGACCCGATTTCCTAGTGCAAAATGGCTGGGCCCACACCTCAGCTCTCGGTGCCCTGTGCAGACTCCGCCACATAGAGCCTGAGCTCCAGCCAACCCAGCCCTTGAGAGCTCCGCCCCGTCCCTCCCGCTGACGCTGAAGGGATCCCTACACAGCAGCCCGGCCCACAGCCCGCGGGGGAGCGCACGCTCTCACCTCTCCATTCTCTGATCAAAATATAAAGTTTTCCTTTGTTTCTGAACCAAACTCAGTCTCGATCTGTTGGCTCCAATGACACTGGGCAGGGGGACCCTTGTTGGGGCCGACTCTGCAGGATCAGTAACAGAATTTGAGAACATTGTAACTTCAATGAACAGATGTGTGAGCCAAATATTGTAACTTCAATGAACAGATGTGTGAGCCAAATATTGTAACTTCAATGAACAGATGTGTGAGCCAAATATTGTAACTTCAATGAACAGATGTGTGAGCCAAACTGTAGTTAACATAGAGCGGTGTATAAGGCTCGTGTAAAATAAGGTATTTCTAACACTTCCATTTGATATTTCCATCACTTTATTATAAGCAAGTTCAGTGGAGGGGTTTGTCGTATTTGTCAGGTCAACATTAGAGAAATGCAGTGATTTCTTTCCAAGGATGTGGATCTACTAAACTTGGCTGAAGTTTCAATCTTGTTTTGAATGATTTTCCATTGAAAATGATACCTCTCTTTCAGCTCCTAGATTTCTGAGAAGTATAAAATCTTGTATTTTTTTATTACCAAAGGGGAAAGGTGGGAGGAGGGATAAATTAACAGTTTCAGATTAACATATACACACTGCTATGTATAAAATATATCATCAAAAAGGAACTGCTGTATAACACAGGGAACTATACTCAATATTTTGTAATAACCCCTAAGGGGAAATAATCTGAAAAACAATAGATATCAATATCGACATCATCTATCAAAAACAGATAAAATGGAAACTAAAGGAGGACGATGGTGAGCGTTTCTGACCATGAACACTTCAATCCTCTAAAGTTCGGACTCTGCCTACAGCCCAGTCCCTTAATGAACATACATGTACCAGTAGCTTAAAAATTCCCCAGATTGGGGTTCGGGGAGACACTGATTTGAAAAAATCCTTGGTGTTCTCCTTACATACATGGGAACTTTCCTAGAGCTAAAACATGCCTGTGACACCCAGAAGATGGTACACGACTGGATCAGGAAGATTTTGGAAAAGGCACCTCATCTCCTAATCCCCTGGTTGTCGGGTTCACCCCTCCAGCCTCTTTCGTAACATTCTCCACACTTGAGGATGTCAGCACCTTCAACATCCTGTTGCACAGAGTTTGGAATTTGTCCACAGGATGAAGGGGAAGGAGGAGAAACAATGAGAGACAAGCCCTAGATGTTCGAACAGGCACAGGTCACTCTAATTTCCCATCAAACAGAAGAATTAACCACAGGCTCAGCCTGCCCACGGAACCAGTATAAGGCCTAAAGGAATCCTGTGGTTTTGCAGCCAGCTCACAAAAAAGCGAGTGGAAAAACGCAGCTCAGGGGCACTGCAATTCACAAACATGCAGAGTTATAAATGATCACTCTCGTCCAAAAATATATTGAGGGAAGGCAACGAAGACAATTTGAAAGCAAGGCAGAATGGCAGGAAACAGATTTCAGGAGGTAAATTCGAATCGCCTTTAAAGCACATGAAAAGCGGTAAAACGACGACAATGATGCGCATGGCCAAAGAGGGCATATACCTTTTTTCCTGAATATATTCAGGAAAAAACGCATATTCCTTTTTCTGCTAACCAAGCAAGCCAGAAAGGCTAATGAGCACTACAAAGAAGTCTCACTTCCCAGGGGTCAAAAGGGCCATTCTAAAAGAGTGTAAAACCCAGAAATGCAGGACAGGCCATGGAGAAAAGGGAGCCTTGTTAGCGTGATGGGCGGGATGTAATTTGCCAACGGCCACTCTGGAGAAGTGTATGGTGTTTCCTAAAACATCTAAAAAACACAGCTAGAGAGCATAGGGCACTTCAACTCATGGGAGTATAAATTGGGAAAAATAAAAATCAACAAGACACAGGCACCCCAAAGTTTAGGGCTGCTCTGTTTACAAGAACCTCCACTTCAATACACCTTTAATATGCCAGGATAGAGAAAAATGGATAAAGAAGTTGTGGTACTTATGTACAATGGAATATCACTCAGCCATGAAATCAATGTCATATGGTTACTAGAAGCATGATGAGTGGATTTAGGTACGGTGTTTCTAAGTGAAATAAGTCACAAAGAAAAAGAAACTTATCATAAGATATCACTTATAGAGGGAATGTAAAAACCGCCACCCTTGAACTGAATTACAAAATAGAACAGAGTCACACGTTTAGAAAACACACTATGGCTGCTTAACGGGAAAGGTGAGGTGGGGTGATGCATAAAAAAAGGGTTTCAAATTAGCTCAGATACCGTTCCATAAACCCAATATGTAATAGACAAGACCTACCCCTTGCTCAGTGAACTGGACTCAACACCCCCTATTCACGGCAAAGAATATATCTGACTAGTAAGTATCTTAAAACCTATATATTGATATCTCTCTGTAAGTGAGTCAAGTAGGTGTAAAGCAGCATAAACACAGCAGTGAAAATCAGCTAAACCCCATTCTAAAAATAAATTACGAAAAAAACCCCAACAAATACAAAGAAAGAGAGAGAAATTAGTAAAAAGGTCTTTCACGGGCAGTGAAGCAACCTGGATTGACCATATCTACACCCACGGCTGGGTTACACATAAGGCTGGACACTCTTGGGGCTGAGAAGTTTGGTGAGGTTGGGTGAGGAAACGCAGACCCTTTAAAGTAATACTGCGTGGTACCCATCCCATGGGTCCCAAATCTCCAGGTTCAAGGGCATCTTCCTACATCGAAAACATGCATGAGAAACCCAGAAGATGGTACACCGTGTGATCGGGAAAGGTTTCTAAAACGCACCTCATTTCTCATGTCCTTGTGCTCGGGTTCGCCATTCCAGCCGCTTTACTAGCAATCTCCCTCCTTGGAGAATCAGCACCTTTAACCTCCAGTTCCGTACAGGTTGCAATTTGTCCTGAGGATGAACGGGAAGAGGGGGAACCAATGAGAGACAAGCTCTAGGTGTTGGGACAGGCACAGGTCACTCTATTTTCCCATCAGAAAGAAGAATTAAGCACAGGCTCAGCCTGCCGCCCGGGACCAGAATAGGGCCTGAAGCAATCCTGCGCTTTTGCGGCCAGCTCCCAAGAAAGCGAGTTGAAAATGGAGGTCAGGGGCACTGCAATTCACAAACCTGCAGACTTATAAATGATCACTCTCGTCCACAAATATATTGAGGGAAGGCAACGAAGAGGATTTGAAAGCAAGGCAGAATTGCAGGAAACAGATTTCAGGAGGGAGATTCGAATCGCCTTTAAGGCACAGGAAAAGCGGCAAAACCTCGACAACGATGCCCTTGGCCAAAAAGGGCGTATGCGTTTTTTCCTGAATATATTCAGGAAAAAACGCATACGCCCTTTTTGGCCAACCAAGCAACCTGGAAAGGCAAATCAGCGCTACAAAGAAGTCTCGCTTCCCATCGGTCAAAAGGGCCATGCTGAATAAAGTGTCAAAACCAGAAATGCAGGACAGGCCATGGAGAAACGGGAGCCTTGCTACGCTGATGGGCGGGATGTAAATTGCCAACAGCAACTCTGGAAAAGTGTACGGTGTGTCCTGAAACATCTAAAAAACTCAGCTTAGAGAGCATAGGGCACTTCCACTCATGGGCGTATAAATTGGGAAAACTAAAAATCAGCAAGACACAGGCACCCCAACGTTTAGGGCTGCTCTGTTGAGAAGAACCTCCACTTCGTTACACCTTAAATATCTCAGGAAAGAGAAAAATGGATAAAGAAGTTGTGGTCCTTATGTACAATGGAATATCACTCAGCCATGAAATCAACGTCATAAGGCTAGTAGCAGCATGATGAGTGGGTTTAGGTACGACGAGTCTAAGTGAAATAAGTCACACAGAAAAAGACACTTATCATAAGATATCACTTATAGAGGGAATGTAAAAACCGCTACCCTTGAACTGAATTACAAAACAGAACAGACTCACACGTTTAGAAAACACACTATGGCTGCTTAACGGGAAAGGTGAGGTGGTGTGATGCATAAAACAAGGGTTTCAAATTAGCTGAGATACCGTTCCATAAACCCAATATGTAATAGACAAGACCTACTCCTTGCTCAGTGAATTGGACTCAACACCCCCTATTCACGGCCCAAGAATATATCTGACTAGTAAGAATCTTAAAACCTAAGTATTGATATCTCTCTGTAAGTGAGTCCAGTGAGTGTAAAGTGGCATAAACACAGCAGTGAAAAGCAGCTAATCCCCATTATAAAAATCAATTATTTTAAAAACCTGTGAAACAAAGACAGTGAAATACAGAGAAATTCTTACAAAATTCGTTCAGGGGCTGTGATGCTACCTGGATTGACCATATCTAGACCCACAGCTGATTGAGACATAAGGGTGGACACTCTTGGGGCTGAGAGGTTTGGTGATGTTGGGTGAGGAAACGCAGACCCTTTAAAGTAATACTGCGTGGTTCCCATCCCATGTGTCCCAAATCTCCAGGTTCAAGGGCATCTTCCTACATCGAAAACATGCATGAGAAACCCAGAACACGGTACACCGTGTGATCGGGAAAGGTTTCTAAAACGCACCTCATTTCTCATCTCCTTGTGCTCAGGTTCGCCATTCCAGCCGCTTTACTAGCAATCTCCCTCCTTGGAGAATCAGCACTTTTAACCTCCTCTTCCGTACAGGTTGAAATTTGTCCTGAGGATTAACGGGAAGAGGTTGAACCAATGAGAGACTAGCTCTAGGTGTTGGGACAGGCACAGGTCACTCTATTTTCCCATCAGGAAGAAGAATTAAGCACAGGCTCACCCTGCCGCCCACGACCAGAATAGGGCCTGAAGCAATCCTGCGCATTTGCGGCCAGCTCCCAAGAAAGCGAATTGAAAAACGGAGCTCAGGGGCACTGCAATTCACAAACCTGCAGACTTATAAATGATCACTCTCGTCCACAAATACATTGAGGGAAGGCAACGAAGAGGATTTGAAAGCAAGGCAGAATGGCAGGAAACAGATTTCAGGAGGGAGATTCGAATCGCCCTTGAGGCACAGGAAAAGCGGCAAAACCTCGACAATGATGCCCTTGGCCAAAAAGGGCGTATGCGTTTTTTCCTGAATATATTCAGGAAAAAACGCATACGCCCTTTTTGGCCAACCAAGCAACCTGGAAAGGCAAATCAGCGCTACAAAGAAGTCTCGCTTCCCATCGGTCAAAAGGGCCATGCTGAATAAAGTGTCAAAACCAGAAATGCAGGACCGGCCATGGAGAAACGGGAGCCTTGCTACGCTGATGGGCGGGATGTAAATTGCCAAGAGCAACTCTGGAAAAGTGTACGGTGTGTCCTGAAACATCTAAAAAACTCAGCTTAGAGAGCATAGGGCACTTCCACTCATGGGCGTATAAATTGGGAAAACTAAAAATCAGCAAGACACAGGCACCCCAACGTTTAGGGCTGCTCTGTTGACAAGAACCTCCACTTCGTTACACCTTAAATATCTCAGGAAAGAGAAAAATGGATAAAGAAGTTGTGGTCCTTATGTACAATGGAATATCACTCAGCCATGAAATCAACGTCATAAGGCTAGTAGCAGCATGATGAGTGGGTTTAGGTACGACGATTCTAAGTGAAATAAGTCACACAGAAAAAGACACTTATCATAAGATATCACTTATAGAGGGAATGTAAAAACCGCTACCCTTGAACTGAATTACAAAACAGAACAGAATCACACGTTTAGAAAACACACTATGGCTGCTTAACGGGAAAGGTGAGGTGGTGTGATGCATAAAACAAGGGTTTCAAATTAGCTCAGATACCGTTCCATAAACCCAATATGTAATAGACAAGACCTACTCCTTGCTCAGTGAATTGGACTCAACACCCCCTATTCACGGCCCAAGAATATATCTGACTAGTAAGAATATTAAAACCTATGTATTGATATCTCTCTGTAAGTGAGTCAAGAGGGTGTAAAGTGGCATAAACACAGCAGTGAAAAGCAGCTAAACCCCATTATAAAAATCAATTACTTTTAAAAACCTGTGAAACAAAGACAGTGAAATAGAAATTCTTACAAAATTCGTTCAGGGGCTGTGATGCTACCTGGATTGACCATATCTAGACCCACAGCTGATTGAGACATAAGGGTGGACACTCTTGGTGCTGAGAGGTTTGGTGAGGTTGTGTGAGGAAACGCAGACCCTTGAAAATAATACTGCGTGGTACCCATCCCATGGGTCCCAAATCTCCAGGTTCAAGGGCATCTTCCTACATCAAAAACATGCATGAGAAACCCAGAACACGGTACACAGTGTGATCGGGAAAGGTTTCTAAAACGCACCTCATTTCTCATCTCCTTGAGCTCGGGTTCGCCATTCCAGCCGCTTTACTAGCAATCTCCCTCCTTGGAGAATCAGCACCTTTAACCTCCTGTTCCGTACAGGTTGCAATTTGTCCTGAGGATGATCGGGAAGAGGGTGAACCAATGAGAGACTAGCTCTAGGTGTTGGGACAGATACAGGTCACTCTATTTTCCATCAGGAAGAAGAATTAAGCACAGGCTCACCCTGCCGCCCGGGACCAGAATAGGGCCTGAAGCAATCCTGCGCTTTTGCGGCCAGCTCCCAAGAAAGCGAGTTGAAAAACGGAGCTCAGGGGCACTGCAATTCACAAACCTGCAGACTTATAAATGATCACTCTCGTCCACAAATATATTGAGGGAAGGCAACGAAGAGGATTTGAAAGCAAGGCAGAATTGCAGGAAACATATTTCAGGAGGGAGATTCGAATCGCCTTTGAGGCACAGGAAAAGCGGCAAAACCTCGACAATGATGCCCTTTGCCAAAAAGGGCGTATGCGTTTTTTCCTGAATATATTCAGGAAAAAACGCATACGCCCTTTTTGGCCAACCAAGCAACCTGGAAAGGCAAATCAGCGCTACAAAGAAGTCTCGCCTCCCATTGGTCAAAAGGGCCATGCTGAATAAAATGTCAAAACCAGAAGTGCAGGACAGGCCATGGAGAAACGGGAGCCTTGCTACGCTGATGGGCGGGATGTAAATTGCCAACAGCCACTCTGGAGAAGTGTACGGTGTGTCCTGAAACATCTAAAAAACTAACCTTAGAGAGCATAGGGCACCTCCACTCATGGGCGTATAAATTGGGAAAACTAAAAATCAGCAAGACACAGGCACCCCAACGTTTAGGGCTGCTCTGTTGACAAGAACCTCCACTTCGTTACACCTTAAATATCCCCGGAAAGAGAAAAATGGATAAAGAAGTTGTGGTCCTTATGTACAATGGAATATCACTGAGCCATGAAATCAACGTCATAAGGCTAGTAGCAGCATGATGAGTGGATTTAGGTACGACGATTCTAAGTGAAATAAGTCACACAGAAAAAGACACTTATCATAAGATATCACTTATAGAGGGAATGTAAAAACCGCTACCCTTGAACTGAATTACAAAACAGAACAGAGTCACACGTTTAGAAAACACACTATGGCTGCTTAACGGGAAAGGTGAGGTGGGGTGATGCATAAAACAAGGGTTTCAAATTAGCTCAGATACCGTTCCATAAACCCAATATGTAATAGACAAGACCTACTCCTTGCTCAGTGAATTGGACTCAACACCCCCTATTCACGGCCCAAGAATATATCTGACTAGTAAGAATATTAAAACCTATGTATTGATATTTCTCTGTAAGTGAGTCAAGTGGGTGTAAAGTGGAATAAACACAGGAGTGAAAAGCAACTAAACCCCATTATAAAAATCAATTACTTTTAAAAACCTGTGAAACAAAGACAGTGAAAGAGAGAGAAATTCTTACAAAATTCGTTCAGAGGCTGTGATGCCACCTGGATTGACCATATCTAGACCCACAGCTGATTGAGACATAAGGGTGGACACTCTTGGTGCTGAGAGGTTTGGTGAGGATGGGTGAGGAAACGCAGGCCCTTTAAAGTAATACTGCGTGGTAACCATCCCATGGGTCCCAAATCTCCAGGTTCAAGGGCATCTTCCTATATCGAAAAGATGCATGAGAAACCCAGAAGATGGTACACCGTGTGATCGGGAAAGGTTTCTAAAACGCAGCTCATTTCTCATCTCCTTGTGCTCGGGTTCGCCATTCCAGCCGCTTTACTAGCAATCTCCTTCCTTGGAGAATAAGCACCTTTAACCTCCTGTTCCGTACAGGTTGCAGTTTGTCCTGAGGATGAACGGGAAGAGGGGGAACCAATGAGAGACTAGCTCTAGGTGTTGGGACAGGCACAGGTCACTCTATTTTCCCATCAGGAAGAAGAATTAAGCACAAGCTCACCCTGCCGCCCGCGACCAGAATAGGGCCTGAAGCAATCCTGCGCTTTTGCGGCCAGCTCCCAAGAAAGCGAGTTGAAAAACGGAGCTCAGGGGCACTGCAATTCACAAACCTGCAGACTTATAAATGATCACTCTCGTCCACAAATACATTGAGGGAAGGCAACGAAGAGGATTTGAAAGCAAGGCAGAATTGCAGGAAACAGATTTCAGGAGGGAGATTCGAATCGCCTTTGAGGCACAGGAAAAGCGGCAAAACCTCGACAATGATGCCCTTGGCCAAAAAGGGCGTATGCGTTTTTTCCTGAATATATTCAGGAAAAAACGCATACGCCCTTTTTGGCCAACCAAGCAACCTGGAAAGGCAAATCAGCGCTACAAAGAAGTCTCGCTTCCCATTGGTCAAAAGGGCCATGCTGAATAAAGTGTCAAAACCAGAAATGCAGTACAGGCCATGGAGAAACGGGAGCCTTGCTACGCTGATGGGCGGGATGTAAATTGCCAACAGCAACTCTGGAAAAGTGTACGGTGTGTCCTGAAACATCTAAAAAACTCAGCTTAGAGAGCATAGGGCACTTCCACTCATGGCCGTATAAATTGGAAAAACTAAAAATCAGCAAGACACAGGCACCCCAACGTTTAGGGCTGCTCTGTTGACAAGAACCTCCACTTCGTTACACCTTAAATATCTCAGGAAAGAGAAAAATGGATAAAGAAGTTGTGGTCCTTATGTACAATGGAATATCACTCAGCCATGAAATCAACGTCATAAGGCTAGTAGCAGCATGATGAGTGGGTTTAGGTACGACGATTCTAAGTGAAATAAGTCACACAGAAAAAGACACTTATCATAAGATATCACTTATAGAGGGAATGTAAAAACCGCTACCCTTGAACTGAATTACAAAACAGAACAGAGTCATACGTTTAGAAAACACACTATGGGTGCTTAACGGGAAAGGTGAGGTGGTGTGATGCATAAAACAAGGGTTTCAAATTAGCTCAGATACCGTTCCATAAACCCAATATGTAATAGACAAGACCTACTCCTTGCTCAGTGAATTGGACTCAACACCCCCTATTCACGGCCCAAGAATATATCTGACTAGTAAGAATCTTAAAACCTAAGTATTGATATCTCTCTGTAAGTGAGTCCAGTGAGTGTAAAGTGGCATAAACACAGCAGTGAAAAGCAGCTAATCCCCATTATAAAAATCAATTATTTTAAAAACCTGTGAAACAAAGACAGTGAAATACAGAGAAATTCTTACAAAATTCGTTCAGGGGCTGTGATGCTACCTGGATTGACCATATCTAGACCCACAGCTGATTGAGACATAAGGGTGGACACTCTTGGGGCTGAGAGGTTTGGTGAGGTTGGGTGAGCAAACGCAGACCCTTTAAAGTAATACTGCGTGGTTCCCATCCCATGTGACCCAAATCTCCAGGTTCAAGGGCATCTTCCTACATCGAAAACATGCATGAGAAACCCAGAACACGGTACACCGTGTGATCGGGAAAGGTTTCTAAAACGCACCTCATTTCTCATCTCCTTGTGCTCAGGTTCGCCATTCCAGCCGCTTTACTAGCAATCTCCCTCCTTGGAGAATCAGCACTTTTAACCTCCTGTTCCGTACAGGTTGAAATTTGTCCTGAGGATGAACGGGAAGAGGTTGAACCAATGAGAGACTAGCTCTAGGTGTTGGGACAGGCACAGGTCACTCTATTTTCCCATCAGAAAGAAGAATTAAGCACAGGCTCAGCCTGCCGCCCTGGACCGGAATAGGGCATGAAGCAATCCTGCGCATTTGCGACCAGCTCCCAAGAAAGCGAGTTGAAAATGGAGCTCAGGGGCACTGCAATTCACAAACCTGCAGACTTATAAATGATCACTCTCGTCCACAAATATATTGAGGGAAGGCAACGAAGAGGATTTGAAAGCAAGGCAGAATTGCAGGAAACAGATTTCAGGAGGGAGATTCGAATAGCCTTTGAGGCACAGGAAAAGCGGCAAAACCTCGACAATGATGCCCTTGGCCAAAAAGGGCGTATGCGTTTTTTCCTGAATATATTCAGGAAAAAACGCATACGCCCTTTTTGGCCAACCAAGCAACCTGGAAAGGCAAATCAGCGCTACAAAGAAGTCACGCTTCCCATCGGTCAAAAGGGCCATGCTGAATAAAGTGTCAAAACTAGAAATGCAGGACATGCCATGGAGAAACGGGAGCCTTGCTACGCTGATGGGCGGGATGTAAATTGCCAACAGCCACTCTGGAGAAGTGTACGGTGTGTCCTGAAACATCTAAAAAACTCAGCTTAGAGAGCATAGGGCAGTTCCACTCATGGGCGTATAAATTGGGAAAACTAAAAATCAGCAAGACACAGGCACCCCAAAGTTTAGTGCTGCTCTGTTGACAAGAACCTCCACTTCGTTACACCTTAAATATCCCAGGAAAGAGAAAAATGGATAAAGATGTTGTGGTCCTTATGTACAATGGAATATCACTCAGCCATGAAATCAACGTCATAAGGCTAGTAGCATCATGATGAGTGGATTTAGGTACGACGATTCTAAGTGAAATAAGTCACACAGAAAACGACACTTATCATAAGATATCACTTACAGAGGGAATGTTATAACCGCTACCCTTGAACTGAATTACAGAACAGAACAGAGTCACACGTTTAGAAAACACACTATGGCTGCTTAACGGGAAAGGTGAGGTGGGGTGATGCATAAAACAAGTGTTTCAAATTAGCTCAGATACCGTTCCATAAACCCAATATGTAATAGACAAGACCTACTCCTTGCTCAGTGAATTGGACTCAACACCCCCTATTCACGGCCCAAGAATATATCTGACTGGTAAGAATCTTAAAACCTAAGTATTGATATCTCTCTGTAAGTGAGTCAAGTGGGTGTAAAGTGGCATAAACACAGCAGTGAAAAGCAGCTAAACCCCATTATAAAAATCAATTACTTTTAAAAACCTGTGAAACAAAGACAGTGAAATAGAAATTCTTACAAAATTCGTTCAGGGGCTGTGATGCTACCTGGATTGACCATATCTAGACCCACAGCTGATTGAGACATAAGGGTGGACACTCTTGGTGCTGAGAGGTTTGGTGAGGATGGGTGAGGAAACGCAGGCCCTTTAAAGTAATACTGCGTGGTAACCATCCCATGGGTCCCAAATCTCCAGGTTCAAGGGCATCTTCCTATATCGAAAACATGCATGAGAAACCCAGAAGATGGTACACCGTGTGATCGGGAAAGGTTTCTAAAACGCAGCTCATTTCTCATCTCCTTGTGCTCGGGTTCGCCATTCCAGCCGCTTTACTAGCAATCTCCTTCCTTGGAGAATAAGCACCTTTAACCTCCTGTTCCGTACAGGTTGCAGTTTGTCCTGAGGATGAACGGGAAGAGGGGGAACCAATGAGAGACTAGCTCTAGGTGTTGGGACAGGCACAGGTCACTCTATTTTCCCATCAGGAAGAAGAATTAAGCACAAGCTCACCCTGCCGCCCGCGACCAGAATAGGGCCTGAAGCAATCCTGCGCTTTTGCGGCCAGCTCCCAAGAAAGCGAGTTGAAAAACGGAGCTCAGGGGCACTGCAATTCACAAACCTGCAGACTTATAAATGATCACTCTCGTCCACAAATACATTGAGGGAAGGCAACGAAGAGGATTTGAAAGCAAGGCAGAATTGCAGGAAACAGATTTCAGGAGGGAGATTCGAATCGCCTTTAAGGCACAGGAAAAGCAGCAAAACCTCGACAATGATGTCCTTGGCCAAAAAGGGCGTATGCGTTTTTTCCTGAATATATTCAGGAAAAAACGCATACGCCCTTTTTGGCCAACCAAGCAACCTGGAAAGGCAAATCAGCGCTACAAAGAAGTCTCGCTTCCCATCGGTCAAAAGGGCCATGCTGAATAAAGTGTCAAAACCAGAAATGCAGGACAGGCCATGGAGAAACGGGAGCCTTGCTACGCTGATGGGCGGGATGTAAATTGCCAACAGCAACTCTGGAGAAGTGTACGGTGTGTCCTGAAACATCTAAAAAACTAAGCTTAGAGAGCATAGGGCACTTCCACTCATGGGCGTATAAATTGGGAAAACTAAATATCAGCAAGACACAGGCACCCCAACGTTTAGGGCTGCTCTGTTGACAAGAACCTCCACTTCGTTACACCTTAAATATCTCAGGAAAGAGAAAAATGGATAAAGAAGTTGTGGTCCTTATGTACAATGGAATATCACTCAGCCATGAAATCAACGTCATAAGGCTAGTACCATCATGATGAGTGGATTTAGGTACGACGATTCTAAGTGAAATAAGTCACACAGAAATAGACACTTATCATAAGATATCACTTATAGAGGGAATGTAAAAACCGCTACCCTTGAACTGAATTACAAAACAGAACAGAGTCACACGTTTAGAAAACACACTATGGCTGCTTAACGGGAAAGGTGAGGAGGTGTGATGCATAAAACAAGGGTTTCAAATTAGCTCAAATACCGTTCCATAAACCCAATATGTAATAGACAAGACCTACTCCTTGCTCAGTGAATTGTACTCAACACCCCCTATTCACGGCCCAAGAATATATCTGACTAGTAAGAATATTAAAACCTATGTATTGATATCTCTCTGTAAGTGAGTCAAGAGGGTGTAAAGTGGCATAAACACAGCAGTGCAAAGCAGCTAAACCCCATTATAAAAATCAATTACTTTTAAAAACCTGTGAAACAAAGACAGTGAAATAGAAATTCTTACAAAATTCGTTCAGGGGCTGTGATGCTACCTGGATTGACCATATCTAGACCCACAGCTGATTGAGACATAAGGGTGGACACTCTTGGTGCTGAGAGGTTTGGTGAGGATGGGTGAGGAAACGCAGGCCCTTTAAAGTAATACTGCGTGGTAACCATCCCATGGGTCCCAAATCTCCAGGTTCAAGGGCATCTTCCTACATCGAAAACATGCATGAAAAACCCAGAACACGGTACACCGTGTGATCGGGAAAGCTTTCGAAAACGCAGCTCATTTCTCATCTCCTTGTGCTCGGGTTCGCCATTCCAGCCGCTTTACTAGCAATCTCCTTCCTTGGAGAATAAGCACCTTTAACCTCCTGTTCCGTACAGGTTGCAGTTTGTCCTGAGGATGAACGGGAAGAGGGGGAACCAATGAGAGACTAGCTCTAGGTGTTGGGACAGGCACAGGTCACTCTATTTTCCCATCAGGAAGAAGAATTAAGCACAAGCTCACCCTGCCGCCCGCGACCAGAATAGTGCCTGAAGCAATCCTGCGCTTTTGCGGCCAGCTCCCAAGAAAGCGAGTTGAAAAACGGAGCTCAGGGGCACTGCAATTCACAAACCTGCAGACTTATAAATGATCACTCTCGTCCACAAATACATTGAGGGAAGGCAACGAAGAGGATTTGAAAGCAAGGCAGAATTGCAGGAAACAGATTTCAGGAGGGAGATTCGAATCGCCTTTGAGGCACAGGAAAAGCGGCAAAACCTCGACAATGATGCCCTTGGCCAAAAAGGGCGTATGCGTTTTTTCCTGAATATATTCAGGAAAAAACGCATACGCCCTTTTTGGCCAACCAAGCAACCTGGAAAGGCAAATCAGCGCTACAAAGAAGTCTCGCTTCCCATTGGTCAAAAGGGCCATGCTGAATAAAATGTCAAAACCAGAAGTGCAGGACAGGCCATGGAGAAACGGGAGCCTTGCTACGCTGATGGGCGGGATGTAAATTGCCAACAGCCACTCTGGAGAAGTGTACGGTGTGTCCTGAAACATCTAAAAAACTAACCTTAGAGAGCATAGGGCACTTCCACTCATGGGCGTATAAATTGGGAAAACTAAAAATCAGCAAGACACAGGCACCCCAACGTATAGGGCTGCTCTGTTGACAAGAACCTCCACTTCGTTACACCTTATATATCCCAGGAAAGAGAAAAATGGATAAAGAAGTTGTGGTCCTTATGTACAATGGAGTATCACTCAGCCATGAAATCAACGTCATAACGCTAGTAGCAGCATGATGAGTGGGTTTAGGTACGACGATTCTAAGTGAAAGAAGTCACACAGAAAAAGACACTTATCATAAGATATCACTTATAGAGGGAATGTAAAAACCGCTACCCTTGAACTGAATTACAAAACAGAACAGAGTCACACGTTTAGAAAACACACTATGGCTGCTTAACGGGAAAGGTGAGGAGGTGTGATGCATAAAACAAGGGTTTCAAATTAGCTCAGATACCGTTCCATAAACCCAATATGTAATAGACAAGACCTACTCCTTGCTCAGTGAATTGGACTCAACACCCCCTATTCACGGCCCAAGAATATATCTGACTAGTAAGAATCTTAAAACCTATGTATTGATATCTCTCTGTAAGTGAGTCAAGTGGGTGTAAAGTGGCATAAACACAGCAGTGAAAAGCAACTAAACCCCATTATAAAAATCAATTACATTAAAAAACCTGTGAAACAAAGACAGTGAAAGAGAGAGAAATTCTTACAGAATTCGTTCAGGGGCTGTGATGCCACCTGGATTGACCATATCTAGACCCACAGCTGATTGAGACATAAGGGTGGACAGTCTTGGGGCTGAGAGGTTTGGTGAGGTTGGGTGAGCAAACGCAGACCCTTTAAAGTAATACTGCGTGGCACCCATCCCATGGGTCCCAAATCTCCAGGTTCAAGGGCATCTTCCTACATCGAAAAAATGCATGAGAAACCCAGAACACGGTACACCGTGTGATCGGGAAAGGTTTCTAAAATGCACCTCATTTCTCATGTCCTTGTGCTCGGGTTCGCCATTCCAGCCGCTTTACTAGCAATCTCCCTCCTTGGAGAATCAGCACCTTTAACCTCCTGTTCCGTACAGGTTGCAATATGTCCTGAGGATGAACGGGAAGAGGGGGAACCAATGAGAGACTAGCTCTAGGTGTTGGGACAGGCACAGGTAACTCTATTTTCCCAACAGGAAGAAGAATTAACCACAGGCTCAGCCTGCCGCCCGGGACCAGAATAGGGCCTGAAGGAATCCTGCGCTTTTGCGGCCAGCTCCCAAGAAAGCGAGTTGCAAAACGGAGCTCAGGGGCACTGCAATTCACAAACCTGCAGACTTATAAATGATCACTCTCGTCCACAAATATATTGAGGGAAGGCAATGAAGAGGATTTGAAAGTAAGGCAGAATTGCAGGAAACAGATTTCAGGAGGAGGATTCGAATCGCCTTTGAGGCACAGGAAAAGCGGCAAAACTTCGACAATGATGCCCTTGGCGTAAAAGGGCGTATGCATTTTTTCCTGAATATATTCAGGAAAAAACGCATACGCCCTTTTTGGCCAACCAAGCAACCTGGAAAGGCAAATCAGCGCTACAAAGAAGTCTCGCTTCCCATCGCTCAAAAGGGCCATGCTGAATAAAGTGTCAAAACCAGAAATGCACGACAGGCCATGGAGAAACGGGAGCCTTGCTACGCTGATGGGCGGGATGTAAATTGCCAACAGCCACTCTGGAGAAGTGTACGGTGTGTCCTGAAACATCTAAAAAACTAACCTTAGAGAGCATAGGGCACCTCCACTCATGGGCGTATAAACTGGGAAAACTAAAAATCAGCAAGACACAGGCACCCCAACGTTTAGGGCTGCTCTGTTGACAAGAACCTCCACTTCGTTACACCTTAAATAGACCAGGAAAGAGAAAAATGGATAAAGAAGTTGTGGTCCTTATGTACAATGGAATATCACTGAGCCATGAAATCAACGTCATAAGGCTAGTAGCAGCATGATGAGTGGATTTAGGTACGACGATTCTAAGTGAAATAAGTCACACAGAAAAAGACACTTATCATAAGATATCACTTATAGAGGGAATGTAAAAACCGCTACCCTTGAACTGAATTACAAAACAGAACAGAGTCACACGTTTAGAAAACACACTATGGCTGCTTAACGGGAAAGGTGAGGTGGGGTGATGCATAAAACAAGGGTTTCAAATTAGCTCAGATACCGTTCCATAAACCCAATATGTAATAGACAAGACCTACTCCTTGCTCAGTGAATTGGACTCAACACCCCCTATTCACGGCCCAAGAATATATCTGACTAGTAAGAATATTAAAACCTATGTATTGATATTTCTCTGTAAGTGAGTCAAGTGGGTGTAAAGTGGAATAAACACAGCAGTGAAAAGCAACTAAACCCCATTATAAAAATCAATTACTTTTAAAAACCTGTGAAACAAAGACAGTGAAAGAGAGAGAAATTCTTACAAAATTCGTTCAGAGGCTGTGATGCCACCTGGATTGACCATATCTAGACCCACAGCTGATTGAGACATAAGGGTGGACACTCTTGGTGCTGAGAGGTTTGGTGAGGATGGGTGAGGAAACGCAGGCCCTTTAAAGTAATACTGCGTGGTACCCATCCCATGGGTCCCAAATCTCCAGGTTCAAGGGCATCTTCGTACATCGAAAACATGCATGAGAAACCCAGAACACGGAACACCGTGTGATCGGGAAAGGTTTCTAAAACGCACCTCATTTCGCATGTCCTTGTGCTCGGGGTCGCCATTCCAGCCGCTTTACTAGCAATCTCCCTCCTTGGAGAATCAGCACCTTTAACCTCCTGTTCCGTACAGGCTGCAATTTGTCCTGAGGATGAACGGGAAGAGGGGGAACCAATGAGAGACTAGCTCTAGGTGTTGGGACAGGCACAGGTAACTCTATTTTCCCATCAGGAAGAAGAATTAAGCACAGGCTCAGCCTGCCGCCCGCGACCAGAATAGGGCCTGAAGCAATCCTGCGCTTTTGCGGCCAGCTCCCAAGAAAGCGAGTTGAAAAACGGAGCTCAGGGGCACTGCAATTCACAAAACTGCAGACTTATAAATGATCACTCTCGTCCACAAATATATTGAGGGAAGGCAACGAAGAGGATTTGAAAGCAAGGCAGAATTGCAGGAAACAGATTTCAGGAGGGAGATTCGAATCGCCTTTGAGGCACAGGAAAAGCGGCAAAACCTCGACAATGATGCCCTTGGCCAAAAAGGGCGTATGCGTTTTTTCCTGAATATATTCAGGAAAAAACGCATACGCCCTCTTTGGCCAACCAAGCAACCTGGAAAGGCAAATCAGCGCTACAAAGAAGTCTCGCTTCCCATTGGTCAAAAGGGCCATGCTGAATAAAATGTCAAAACCAGAAGTGCAGGACAGGCCATGGAGAAACGGGAGCCTTGCTACGCTGATGGGCGGGATGTAAATTGCCAACAGCCACTCTGGAGAAGTGTACGGTGTGTCCTGAAACATCTAAAAAACTAACCTTAGAGAGCATAGGGCACCTCCACTCATGGGCGTATAAAGTGGGAAAACTAAAAATCAGCAAGACACAGGCACCCCAAAGTTTAGGGCTGCTCTGTTGACAAGAACCTCCACTTTGTTACACATTAAATATCCCAGGAAAGAGAAAAATGGATAAAGAAGTTGTGGTCCTTATGTACAATGGAATATCACTGAGCCATGAAATCAACGTCATAAGGCTAGTAGCAGCATGATGAGTGGATTTAGGTACGACGATTCTAAGTGAAATAAGTCACACAGAAAAAGACACTTATCATAAGATATCACTTATAGAGGGAATGTAAAAACCGCTACCCTTGAACTGAATTACAAAACAGAACAGAGTCACACGTTTAGAAAACACACTATGGCTGCTTAACGGGAAAGGTGAGGAGGTGTGATGCATAAAACAAGGGTTTCAAATTAGCTCAGATACCGTTCCTTAAACCCAATATGTAATAGACAAGACCTACTCCTTGCTCAGTGAATTGGACTCAACACCCCCTATTCACGGCCCAAGAATATATCTGACTAGTAAGAATCTTAAAACCTATGTATTGATATCTCTCTGTAAGTGAGTCAAGTGGGTGTAAAGTGGCATAAACACAGCAGTGAAAAGCCACTAAACCCTATTATAAAAATCAATTACTTTTAAAAACCTGTGAAACAAAGACAGTGAAAGAGAGAGAAATTCTTACAAAATTCGTTCAGGGGCTGTGATGCCACCTGGATTGACCATATCTAGACCCACAGCTGATTGAGACATAAGGGTGGACAGTCTTGGGGCTGAGAGGTTTGGTGAGGTTGGGTGAGCAAACGCAGACCCTTTAAAGTAATACTGCGTGGTACCCATCCCATGGGTCCCAAATCTCCAGGTTCAAGGGCATCTTCCTACATCGAAAACATGCATGAGAAACCCAGAACACGGAACACCGTGTGATCGGGAAAGGTTTCTAAAACGCACCTCATTTCTCATGTCCTTGTGCTCGGGGTCGCCATTCCAGCCGCTTTACTAGCAATCTCCCTCCTTGGAGAATCAGCACCTTTAACCTCCTGTTCCGTACAGGCTGCAATTTGTCCTGAGGATGAACGGGAAGAGGGGGAACCAATGAGAGACTAGCTCTAGGTGTTGGGACAGGCACAGGTAACTCTATTTTCCCATCAGGAAGAAGAATTAAGCACAGGCTCAGCCTGCCGCCCGCGACCAGAATAGGGCCTGAAGCAATCCTGCGCTTTTGCGGCCAGCTCCCAAGAAAGCGAGTTGAAAAACGGAGCTCAGGGGCACTGCAATTCACAAAACTGCAGACTTATAAATGATCACTCTCGTCCACAAATATATTGAGGGAAGGCGACGAAGAGGATTTGAAAGCAAGGCAGAATTGCAGGAAACAGATTTCAGGAGGGAGATTCGAATCGCCTTTGAGGCACAGGAAAAGCGGCAAAACCTCGACAATGATGCCCTTGGCCAAAGAGGGCGTATGCGTTTTTTCCTGAATATATTCAGGAAAAAACGCATACGCCCTCTTTGGCCAACCAAGCAACCTGGAAAGGCAAATCAGCGCTACAAAGAAGTCTCGCTTCCCATCGGTCAAAAGGGCCATGCTGAATAAAGTGTCAAAACCAGAAATGCAGGACAGGCCATGGAGAAACGGGAGCCTTGCTACGCTGATGGGCGGGATATAAATTGCCAACAGCCACTCTGGAGAAGTGTACGGTGTGTCCTGAAACATCTAAAAAACTCAGCTTAGAGAGCATAGGGCACTTCCACTCATGGGCGTATAAATTGGGAAAACTAAAAATCAGCAAGACACAGGCAACCCAACGTATAGGGCTGCTCTGTTGACAAGAACCTCCACTTCGTTACACCTTATATATCCCAGGAAAGAGAAAAATGGATAAAGAAGTTGTGGTCCTTATGTACAATGGAGTATCACTCAGCCATGAAATCAACGTCATAACGCTAGTAGCAGCATGATGAGTGGGTTTAGGTACGACGATTCTAAGTGAAAGAAGTCACACAGAAAAAGACACTTATCATAAGATATCACTTATAGAGGGAATGTAAAAACCGCTACCCTTGAACTGAATTACAAAACAGAACAGAGTCACACGTTTAGAAAACACACTATGGCTGCTTAACGGGAAAGGTGAGGAGGTGTGATGCATAAAACAAGGGTTTCAAATTAGCTCAGATACCGTTCCATAAACCCAATATGTAATAGACAAGACCTACTCCTTGCTCAGTGAATTGGACTCAACACCCCCTATTCACGGCCCAAGAATATATCTGACTAGTAAGAATCTTAAAACCTATGTATTGATATCTCTCTGTAAGTGAGTCAAGTGGGTGTAAAGTGGCATAAACACAACAGTGAAAAGCAACTAAACCCCATTATAAAAATCAATTACTTTTAAAAACCTGTGAAACAAAGACAGTGAAAGAGAGAGAAATTCTTACAGAATTCGTTCAGGGGCTGTGATGCCACCTGGATTGACCATATCTAGACCCACAGCTGATTGAGACATAAGGGTGGACACTCTTGGGGCTGAGAGGTTTGGTGAGGTTGGGTGAGCAAACGCAGACCCTTTAAAGTAATACTGCGTGGCACCCATCCCATGGGTCCCAAATCTCCAGGTTCAAGGGCATCTTCCTACGTCGAAAACATGCATGAGAAACCCAGAACACGGTACACCGTGTGATCGGGAAAGGTTTCTAAAACGCACCTCATTTCTCATGTCCTTGTTCTCGGGTTCGCCATTCCAGCCGCTTTACTAGCAATCTCCCTCCTTGGAGAATCAGCACCTTTAACCACCTGTTCCGTACAGGTTGCAATTTGTCCTGAGGATGAACGGGAAGAGGGGGAACCAATGAGAGACTAGCTCTAGGTGTTGGGACAGACACAGGTCACTCTATTTTCCCATCAGGAAGAAGAATTAAGCACAGGCTCACCCTGCCGCCCGCGACCAGAATAGGGCCTGAAGCAATCCTGCGCTTTTGCGGCCAGCTCCCAAGAAAGCGAGTTGAAAAACGGAGCTCAGGGGCACTGCAATTCACAAACCTGCAGACTTATAAATGATCACTCTCGTCCACAAATATATTGAGGGAAGGCAACGAAGAGGATTTGAAAGTAAGGCAGAATTGCAGGAAACATATTTCAGGAGGGAGATTCGAATCGCCTTTGAGGCACAGGAAAAGCGGCAAAACCTCGACAATGATGCCCTTTGCCAAAAAGGGCGTATGCGTTTTTTCCTGAATATATTCAGGAAAAAACGCATACGCCCTTTTTGGCCAACCAAGCAACCTGGAAAGGCAAATCAGCGCTACAAAGAAGTCTCGCCTCCCATTGGTCAAAAGGGCCATGCTGAATAAAATGTCAAAACCAGAAGTGCAGGACAGGCCATGGAGAAACGGGAGCCTTGCTACGCTGATGGGCGGGATGTAAATTGCCAACAGCCACTCTGGAGAAGTGTACGGTGTGTCCTGAAACATCTAAAAAACTAACCTTAGAGAGCATAGGGCACCTCCACTCATGGGCGTATAAACTGGGAAAACTAAAAATCAGCAAGACACAGGCACCCCAACGTTTAGGGCTGCTCTGTTGACAAGAACCTCCACTTCGTTACACCTTAAATAGACCAGGAAAGAGAAAAATGGATAAAGAAGTTGTGGTCCTTATGTACAATGGAATATCACTGAGCCATGAAATCAACGTCATAAGGCTAGTAGCAGCATGATGAGTGGATTTAGGTACGACGATTCTAAGTGAAATAAGTCACACAGAAAAAGACACTTATCATAAGATATCACTTATAGAGGGAATGTAAAAACCGCTACCCTTGAACTGAATTACAAAACAGAACAGAGTCACACGTTTAGAAAACACACTATGGCTGCTTAACGGGAAAGGTGAGGTGGGGTGATGCATAAAACAAGGGTTTCAAATTAGCTCAGATACCGTTCCATAAACCCAATATGTAATAGACAAGACCTACTCCTTGCTCAGTGAATTGGACTCAACACCCCCTATTCACGGCCCAAGAATATATCTGACTAGTAAGAATATTAAAACCTATGTATTGATATTTCTCTGTAAGTGAGTCAAGTGGGTGTAAAGTGGAATAAACACAGCAGTGAAAAGCAACTAAACCCCATTATAAAAATCAATTACTTTTAAAAACCTGTGAAACAAAGACAGTGAAAGAGAGAGAAATTCTTACAAAATTCGTTCAGAGGCTGTGATGCCACCTGGATTGACCATATCTAGACCCACAGCTGATTGAGACATAAGGGTGGACACTCTTGGTGCTGAGAGGTTTGGTGAGGATGGGTGAGGAAACGCAGGCCCTTTAAAGTAATACTGCGTGGTACCCATCCCATGGGTCCCAAATCTCCAGGTTCAAGGGCATCTTCGTACATCGAAAACATGCATGAGAAACCCAGAACACGGAACACCGTGTGATCGGGAAAGGTTTCTAAAACGCACCTCATTTCTCATGTCCTTGTGCTCGGGGTCGCCATTCCAGCCGCTTTACTAGCAATCTCCCTCCTTGGAGAATCAGCACCTTTAACCTCCTGTTCCGTACAGGCTGCAATTTGTCCTGAGGATGAACGGGAAGAGGGGGAACCAATGAGAGACTAGCTCTAGGTGTTGGGACAGGCACAGGTAACTCTATTTTCCCATCAGGAAGAAGAATTAAGCACAGGCTCAGCCTGCCGCCCGCGACCAGAATAGGGCCTGAAGCAATCCTGCGCTTTTGCGGCCAGCTCCCAAGAAAGCGAGGTGAAAAACGGAGCTCAGGGGCACTGCAATTCACAAAACTGCAGACTTATAAATGATCACTCTCGTCCACAAATATATTGAGGGAAGGCAACGAAGAGGATTTGAAAGCAAGGCAGAATTGCAGGAAACAGATTTCAGGAGGGAGATTCGAATCGCCTTTGAGGCACAGGAAAAGCGGCAAAACCTCGACAATGATGCCCTTGGCCAAAAAGGGCGTATGCGTTTTTTCCTGAATATATTCAGGAAAAAACGCATACGCCCTCTTTGGCCAACCAAGCAACCTGGAAAGGCAAATCAGCGCTACAAAGAAGTCTCGCTTCCCATTGGTCAAAAGGGCCATGCTGAATAAAATGTCAAAACCAGAAGTGCAGGACAGGCCATGGAGAAACGGGAGCCTTGCTACGCTGATGGGCGGGATGTAAATTGCCAACAGCCACTCTGGAGAAGTGTACGGTGTGTCCTGAAACATCTAAAAAACTAACCTTAGAGAGCATAGGGCACCTCCACTCATGGGCGTATAAAGTGGGAAAACTAAAAATCAGCAAGACACAGGCACCCCAAAGTTTAGGGCTGCTCTGTTGACAAGAACCTCCACTTTGTTACACATTAAATATCCCAGGAAAGAGAAAAATGGATAAAGAAGTTGTGGTCCTTATGTACAATGGAATATCACTGAGCCATGAAATCAACGTCATAAGGCTAGTAGCAGCATGATGAGTGGATTTAGGTACGACGATTCTAAGTGAAATAAGTCACACAGAAAAAGACACTTATCATAAGATATCACTTATAGAGGGAATGTAAAAACCGCTACCCTTGAACTGAATTACAAAACAGAACAGAGTCACACGTTTAGAAAACACACTATGGCTGCTTAACGGGAAAGGTGAGGAGGTGTGATGCATAAAACAAGGGTTTCAAATTAGCTCAGATACCGTTCCTTAAACCCAATATGTAATAGACAAGACCTACTCCTTGCTCAGTGAATTGGACTCAACACCCCCTATTCACGGCCCAAGAATATATCTGACTAGTAAGAATCTTAAAACCTATGTATTGATATCTCTCTGTAAGTGAGTCAAGTGGGTGTAAAGTGGCATAAACACAGCAGTGAAAAGCAACTAAACCCTATTATAAAAATCAATTACTTTTAAAAACCTGTGAAACAAAGACAGTGAAAGAGAGAGAAATTCTTACAAAATTCGTTCAGGGGCTGTGATGCCACCTGGATTGACCATATCTAGACCCACAGCTGATTGAGACATAAGGGTGGACAGTCTTGGGGCTGAGAGGTTTGGTGAGGTTGGGTGAGCAAACGCAGACCCTTTAAAGTAATACTGCGTGGTACCCATCCCATGGGTCCCAAATCTCCAGGTTCAAGGGCATCTTCCTACATCGAAAACATGCATGAGAAACCCAGAACACGGAACACCGTGTGATCGGGAAAGGTTTCTAAAACGCACCTCATTTCTCATGTCCTTGTGCTCGGGGTCGCCATTCCAGCCGCTTTACTAGCAATCTCCCTCCTTGGAGAATCAGCACCTTTAACCTCCTGTTCCGTACAGGCTGCAATTTGTCCTGAGGATGAACGGGAAGAGGGGGAACCAATGAGAGACTAGCTCTAGGTGTTGGGACAGGCACAGGTAACTCTATTTTCCCATCAGGAAGAAGAATTAAGCACAGGCTCAGCCTGCCGCCCGCGACCAGAATAGGGCCTGAAGCAATCCTGCGCTTTTGCGGCCAGCTCCCAAGAAAGCGAGTTGAAAAACGGAGCTCAGGGGCACTGCAATTCACAAAACTGCAGACTTATAAATGATCACTCTCGTCCACAAATATATTGAGGGAAGGCGACGAAGAGGATTTGAAAGCAAGGCAGAATGGCAGGAAACAGATTTCAGGAGGGAGATTCGAATCGCCCTTGAGGCACAGGAAAAGCGGCAAAACCTCGACAATGATGCCCTTGGCCAAAAAGGGCGTATGCGTTTTTTCCTGAATATATTCAGGAAAAAACGCATACGCCCTTTTTGGCCAACCAAGCAACCTGGAAAGGCAAATCAGCGCTACAAAGAAGTCTCGCTTCCCATCGGTCAAAAGGGCCATGCTGAATAAAGTGTCAAAACCAGAAATGCAGGACCGGCCATGGAGAAACGGGAGCCTTGCTACGCTGATGGGCGGGATGTAAATTGCCAAGAGCAACTCTGGAAAAGTGTACGGTGTGTCCTGAAACATCTAAAAAACTCAGCTTAGAGAGCATAGGGCACTTCCACTCATGGGCGTATAAATTGGGAAAACTAAAAATCAGCAAGACACAGGCACCCCAACGTTTAGGGCTGCTCTGTTGACAAGAACCTCCACTTCGTTACACCTTAAATATCTCAGGAAAGAGAAAAATGGATAAAGAAGTTGTGGTCCTTATGTACAATGGAATATCACTCAGCCATGAAATCAACGTCATAAGGCTAGTAGCAGCATGATGAGTGGGTTTAGGTACGACGATTCTAAGTGAAATAAGTCACACAGAAAAAGACACTTATCATAAGATATCACTTATAGAGGGAATGTAAAAACCGCTACCCTTGAACTGAATTACAAAACAGAACAGAGTCACACGTTTAGAAAACACACTATGGCTGCTTAACGGGAAAGGTGAGGTGGTGTGATGCATAAAACAAGGGTTTCAAATTAGCTCAGATACCGTTCCATAAACCCAATATGTAATAGACAAGACCTACTCCTTGCTCAGTGAATTGGACTCAACACCCCCTATTCACGGCCCAAGAATATATCTGACTAGTAAGAATATTAAAACCTATGTATTGATATCTCTCTGTAAGTGAGTCAAGAGGGTGTAAAGTGGCATAAACACAGCAGTGAAAAGCAGCTAAACCCCATTATAAAAATCAATTACTTTTAAAAACCTGTGAAACAAAGACAGTGAAATAGAAATTCTTACAAAATTCGTTCAGGGGCTGTGATGCTACCTGGATTGACCATATCTAGACCCACAGCTGATTGAGACATAAGGGTGGACACTCTTGGGGCTGAGAGGTTTGGTGAGGTTGGGTGAGCAAACGCAGACCCTTTAAAGTAATACTGCGTGGTTCCCATCCCATGTGTCCCAAATCTCCAGGTTCAAGGGCATCTTCCTACATCGAAAACATGCATGAGAAACCCAGAACACGGTACACCGTGTGATCGGGAAAGGTTTCTAAAACGCACCTCATTTCTCATCTCCTTGTGCTCAGGTTCGCCATTCCAGCCGCTTTACTAGCAATCTCCCTCCTTGGAGAATCAGCACTTTTAACCTCCTGTTCCGTACAGGTTGAAATTTGTCCTGAGGATGAACGGGAAGAGGTTGAACCAATGAGAGACTAGCTCTAGGTGTTGGGACAGGCACAGGTCACTCTATTTTCCCATCAGAAAGAAGAATTAAGCACAGGCTCAGCCTGCCGCCCTGGACCGGAATAGGGCATGAAGCAATCCTGCGCATTTGCGACCAGCTCCCAAGAAAGCGAGTTGAAAATGGAGCTCAGGGGCACTGCAATTCACAAACCTGCAGACTTATAAATGATCACTCTCGTCCACAAATATATTGAGGGAAGGCAACGAAGAGGATTTGAAAGCAAGGCAGAATTGCAGGAAACAGATTTCAGGAGGGAGATTCGAATAGCCTTTGAGGCACAGGAAAAGCGGCAAAACCTCGACAATGATGCCCTTGGCCAAAAAGGGCGTATGCGTTTTTTCCTGAATATATTCAGGAAAAAACGCATACGCCCTTTTTGGCCAACCAAGCAACCTGGAAAGGCAAATCAGCGCTACAAAGAAGTCACGCTTCCCATCGGTCAAAAGGGCCATGCTGAATAAAGTGTCAAAACTAGAAATGCAGGACATGCCATGGAGAAACGGGAGCCTTGCTACGCTGATGGGCGGGATGTAAATTGCCAACAGCCACTCTGGAGAAGTGTACGGTGTGTCCTGAAACATCTAAAAAACTCAGCTTAGAGAGCATAGGGCAGTTCCACTCATGGGCGTATAAATTGGGAAAACTAAAAATCAGCAAGACACAGGCACCCCAAAGTTTAGTGCTGCTCTGTTGACAAGAACCTCCACTTCGTTACACCTTAAATATCCCAGGAAAGAGAAAAATGGATAAAGATGTTGTGGTCCTTATGTACAATGGAATATCACTCAGCCATGAAATCAACGTCATAAGGCTAGTAGCATCATGATGAGTGGATTTAGGTACGACGATTCTAAGTGAAATAAGTCACACAGAAAACGACACTTATCATAAGATATCACTTACAGAGGGAATGTTATAACCGCTACCCTTGAACTGAATTACAGAACAGAACAGAGTCACACGTTTAGAAAACACACTATGGCTGCTTAACGGGAAAGGTGAGGTGGGGTGATGCATAAAACAAGTGTTTCAAATTAGCTCAGATACCGTTCCATAAACCCAATATGTAATAGACAAGACCTACTCCTTGCTCAGTGAATTGGACTCAACACCCCCTATTCACGGCCCAAGAATATATCTGACTGGTAAGAATCTTAAAACCTAAGTATTGATATCTCTCTGTAAGTGAGTCAAGTGGGTGTAAAGTGGCATAAACACAGCAGTGAAAAGCAGCTAAACCCCATTATAAAAATCAATTACTTTTAAAAACCTGTGAAACAAAGACAGTGAAATAGAAATTCTTACAAAATTCGTTCAGGGGCTGTGATGCTACCTGGATTGACCATATCTAGACCCACAGCTGATTGAGACATAAGGGTGGACACTCTTGGTGCTGAGAGGTTTGGTGAGGATGGGTGAGGAAACGCAGGCCCTTTAAAGTAATACTGCGTGGTAACCATCCCATGGGTCCCAAATCTCCAGGTTCAAGGGCATCTTCCTATATCGAAAACATGCATGAGAAACCCAGAAGATGGTACACCGTGTGATCGGGAAAGGTTTCTAAAACGCAGCTCATTTCTCATCTCCTTGTGCTCGGGTTCGCCATTCCAGCCGCTTTACTAGCAATCTCCTTCCTTGGAGAATAAGCACCTTTAACCTCCTGTTCCGTACAGGTTGCAGTTTGTCCTGAGGATGAACGGGAAGAGGGGGAACCAATGAGAGACTAGCTCTAGGTGTTGGGACAGGCACAGGTCACTCTATTTTCCCATCAGGAAGAAGAATTAAGCACAAGCTCACCCTGCCGCCCGCGACCAGAATAGGGCCTGAAGCAATCCTGCGCTTTTGCGGCCAGCTCCCAAGAAAGCGAGTTGAAAAACGGAGCTCAGGGGCACTGCAATTCACAAACCTGCAGACTTATAAATGATCACTCTCGTCCACAAATACATTGAGGGAAGGCAACGAAGAGGATTTGAAAGCAAGGCAGAATTGCAGGAAACAGATTTCAGGAGGGAGATTCGAATCGCCTTTAAGGCACAGGAAAAGCAGCAAAACCTCGACAATGATGTCCTTGGCCAAAAAGGGCGTATGCGTTTTTTCCTGAATATATTCAGGAAAAAACGCATACGCCCTTTTTGGCCAACCAAGCAACCTGGAAAGGCAAATCAGCGCTACAAAGAAGTCTCGCTTCCCATCGGTCAAAAGGGCCATGCTGAATAAAGTGTCAAAACCAGAAATGCAGGACAGGCCATGGAGAAACGGGAGCCTTGCTACGCTGATGGGCGGGATGTAAATTGCCAACAGCAACTCTGGAGAAGTGTACGGTGTGTCCTGAAACATCTAAAAAACTAAGCTTAGAGAGCATAGGGCACTTCCACTCATGGGCGTATAAATTGGGAAAACTAAATATCAGCAAGACACAGGCACCCCAACGTTTAGGGCTGCTCTGTTGACAAGAACCTCCACTTCGTTACACCTTAAATATCTCAGGAAAGAGAAAAATGGATAAAGAAGTTGTGGTCCTTATGTACAATGGAATATCACTCAGCCATGAAATCAACGTCATAAGGCTAGTACCATCATGATGAGTGGATTTAGGTACGACGATTCTAAGTGAAATAAGTCACACAGAAATAGACACTTATCATAAGATATCACTTATAGAGGGAATGTAAAAACCGCTACCCTTGAACTGAATTACAAAACAGAACAGAGTCACACGTTTAGAAAACACACTATGGCTGCTTAACGGGAAAGGTGAGGAGGTGTGATGCATAAAACAAGGGTTTCAAATTAGCTCAAATACCGTTCCATAAACCCAATATGTAATAGACAAGACCTACTCCTTGCTCAGTGAATTGTACTCAACACCCCCTATTCACGGCCCAAGAATATATCTGACTAGTAAGAATATTAAAACCTATGTATTGATATCTCTCTGTAAGTGAGTCAAGAGGGTGTAAAGTGGCATAAACACAGCAGTGCAAAGCAGCTAAACCCCATTATAAAAATCAATTACTTTTAAAAACCTGTGAAACAAAGACAGTGAAATAGAAATTCTTACAAAATTCGTTCAGGGGCTGTGATGCTACCTGGATTGACCATATCTAGACCCACAGCTGATTGAGACATAAGGGTGGACACTCTTGGTGCTGAGAGGTTTGGTGAGGATGGGTGAGGAAACGCAGGCCCTTTAAAGTAATACTGCGTGGTAACCATCCCATGGGTCCCAAATCTCCAGGTTCAAGGGCATCTTCCTACATCGAAAACATGCATGAAAAACCCAGAACACGGTACACCGTGTGATCGGGAAAGCTTTCGAAAACGCAGCTCATTTCTCATCTCCTTGTGCTCGGGTTCGCCATTCCAGCCGCTTTACTAGCAATCTCCTTCCTTGGAGAATAAGCACCTTTAACCTCCTGTTCCGTACAGGTTGCAGTTTGTCCTGAGGATGAACGGGAAGAGGGGGAACCAATGAGAGACTAGCTCTAGGTGTTGGGACAGGCACAGGTCACTCTATTTTCCCATCAGGAAGAAGAATTAAGCACAAGCTCACCCTGCCGCCCGCGACCAGAATAGTGCCTGAAGCAATCCTGCGCTTTTGCGGCCAGCTCCCAAGAAAGCGAGTTGAAAAACGGAGCTCAGGGGCACTGCAATTCACAAACCTGCAGACTTATAAATGATCACTCTCGTCCACAAATACATTGAGGGAAGGCAACGAAGAGGATTTGAAAGCAAGGCAGAATTGCAGGAAACAGATTTCAGGAGGGAGATTCGAATCGCCTTTGAGGCACAGGAAAAGCGGCAAAACCTCGACAATGATGCCCTTGGCCAAAAAGGGCGTATGCGTTTTTTCCTGAATATATTCAGGAAAAAACGCATACGCCCTTTTTGGCCAACCAAGCAACCTGGAAAGGCAAATCAGCGCTACAAAGAAGTCTCGCTTCCCATTGGTCAAAAGGGCCATGCTGAATAAAATGTCAAAACCAGAAGTGCAGGACAGGCCATGGAGAAACGGGAGCCTTGCTACGCTGATGGGCGGGATGTAAATTGCCAACAGCCACTCTGGAGAAGTGTACGGTGTGTCCTGAAACATCTAAAAAACTAACCTTAGAGAGCATAGGGCACTTCCACTCATGGGCGTATAAATTGGGAAAACTAAAAATCAGCAAGACACAGGCACCCCAACGTATAGGGCTGCTCTGTTGACAAGAACCTCCACTTCGTTACACCTTATATATCCCAGGAAAGAGAAAAATGGATAAAGAAGTTGTGGTCCTTATGTACAATGGAGTATCACTCAGCCATGAAATCAACGTCATAACGCTAGTAGCAGCATGATGAGTGGGTTTAGGTACGACGATTCTAAGTGAAAGAAGTCACACAGAAAAAGACACTTATCATAAGATATCACTTATAGAGGGAATGTAAAAACCGCTACCCTTGAACTGAATTACAAAACAGAACAGAGTCACACGTTTAGAAAACACACTATGGCTGCTTAACGGGAAAGGTGAGGAGGTGTGATGCATAAAACAAGGGTTTCAAATTAGCTCAGATACCGTTCCATAAACCCAATATGTAATAGACAAGACCTACTCCTTGCTCAGTGAATTGGACTCAACACCCCCTATTCACGGCCCAAGAATATATCTGACTAGTAAGAATCTTAAAACCTATGTATTGATATCTCTCTGTAAGTGAGTCAAGTGGGTGTAAAGTGGCATAAACACAGCAGTGAAAAGCAACTAAACCCCATTATAAAAATCAATTACATTAAAAAACCTGTGAAACAAAGACAGTGAAAGAGAGAGAAATTCTTACAGAATTCGTTCAGGGGCTGTGATGCCACCTGGATTGACCATATCTAGACCCACAGCTGATTGAGACATAAGGGTGGACAGTCTTGGGGCTGAGAGGTTTGGTGAGGTTGGGTGAGCAAACGCAGACCCTTTAAAGTAATACTGCGTGGCACCCATCCCATGGGTCCCAAATCTCCAGGTTCAAGGGCATCTTCCTACATCGAAAAAATGCATGAGAAACCCAGAACACGGTACACCGTGTGATCGGGAAAGGTTTCTAAAATGCACCTCATTTCTCATGTCCTTGTGCTCGGGTTCGCCATTCCAGCCGCTTTACTAGCAATCTCCCTCCTTGGAGAATCAGCACCTTTAACCTCCTGTTCCGTACAGGTTGCAATATGTCCTGAGGATGAACGGGAAGAGGGGGAACCAATGAGAGACTAGCTCTAGGTGTTGGGACAGGCACAGGTAACTCTATTTTCCCAACAGGAAGAAGAATTAAGCACAGGCTCAGCCTGCCGCCCGGGACCAGAATAGGGCCTGAAGGAATCCTGCGCTTTTGCGGCCAGCTCCCAAGAAAGCGAGTTGAAAAACGGAGCTCAGGGGCACTGCAATTCACAAACCTGCAGACTTATAAATGATCACTCTCGTCCACAAATATATTGAGGGAAGGCAATGAAGAGGATTTGAAAGTAAGGCAGAATTGCAGGAAACAGATTTCAGGAGGGAGATTCGAATCGCCTTTGAGGCACAGGAAAAGCGGCAAAACTTCGACAATGATGCCCTTGGCGTAAAAGGGCGTATGCATTTTTTCCTGAATATATTCAGGAAAAAACGCATACGCCCTCTTTGGCCAACCAAGCAACCTGGAAAGGCAAATCAGCGCTACAAAGAAGTCTCGCTTCCCATTGGTCAAAAGGGCCATGCTGAATAAAATGTCAAAACCAGAAGTGCAGGACAGGCCATGGAGAAACGGGAGCCTTGCTACGCTGATGGGCGGGATGTAAATTGCCAACAGCCACTCTGGAGAAGTGTACGGTGTGTCCTGAAACATCTAAAAAACTAACCTTAGAGAGCATAGGGCACCTCCACTCATGGGCGTATAAAGTGGGAAAACTAAAAATCAGCAAGACACAGGCACCCCAAAGTTTAGGGCTGCTCTGTTGACAAGAACCTCCACTTTGTTACACATTAAATATCCCAGGAAAGAGAAAAATGGATAAAGAAGTTGTGGTCCTTATGTACAATGGAATATCACTGAGCCATGAAATCAACGTCATAAGGCTAGTAGCAGCATGATGAGTGGATTTAGGTACGACGATTCTAAGTGAAATAAGTCACACAGAAAAAGACACTTATCATAAGATATCACTTATAGAGGGAATGTAAAAACCGCTACCCTTGAACTGAATTACAAAACAGAACAGAGTCACACGTTTAGAAAACACACTATGGCTGCTTAACGGGAAAGGTGAGGAGGTGTGATGCATAAAACAAGGGTTTCAAATTAGCTCAGATACCGTTCCTTAAACCCAATATGTAATAGACAAGACCTACTCCTTGCTCAGTGAATTGGACTCAACACCCCCTATTCACGGCCCAAGAATATATCTGACTAGTAAGAATCTTAAAACCTATGTATTGATATCTCTCTGTAAGTGAGTCAAGTGGGTGTAAAGTGGCATAAACACAGCAGTGAAAAGCCACTAAACCCTATTATAAAAATCAATTACTTTTAAAAACCTGTGAAACAAAGACAGTGAAAGAGAGAGAAATTCTTACAAAATTCGTTCAGGGGCTGTGATGCCACCTGGATTGACCATATCTAGACCCACAGCTGATTGAGACATAAGGGTGGACAGTCTTGGGGCTGAGAGGTTTGGTGAGGTTGGGTGAGCAAACGCAGACCCTTTAAAGTAATACTGCGTGGTACCCATCCCATGGGTCCCAAATCTCCAGGTTCAAGGGCATCTTCCTACATCGAAAACATGCATGAGAAACCCAGAACACGGAACACCGTGTGATCGGGAAAGGTTTCTAAAACGCACCTCATTTCTCATGTCCTTGTGCTCGGGGTCGCCATTCCAGCCGCTTTACTAGCAATCTCCCTCCTTGGAGAATCAGCACCTTTAACCTCCTGTTCCGTACAGGCTGCAATTTGTCCTGAGGATGAACGGGAAGAGGGGGAACCAATGAGAGACTAGCTCTAGGTGTTGGGACAGGCACAGGTAACTCTATTTTCCCATCAGGAAGAAGAATTAAGCACAGGCTCAGCCTGCCGCCCGCGACCAGAATAGGGCCTGAAGCAATCCTGCGCTTTTGCGGCCAGCTCCCAAGAAAGCGAGTTGAAAAACGGAGCTCAGGGGCACTGCAATTCACAAAACTGCAGACTTATAAATGATCACTCTCGTCCACAAATATATTGAGGGAAGGCGACGAAGAGGATTTGAAAGCAAGGCAGAATTGCAGGAAACAGATTTCAGGAGGGAGATTCGAATCGCCTTTGAGGCACAGGAAAAGCGGCAAAACCTCGACAATGATGCCCTTGGCCAAAGAGGGCGTATGCGTTTTTTCCTGAATATATTCAGGAAAAAACGCATACGCCCTCTTTGGCCAACCAAGCAACCTGGAAAGGCAAATCAGCGCTACAAAGAAGTCTCGCTTCCCATCGGTCAAAAGGGCCATGCTGAATAAAGTGTCAAAACCAGAAATGCAGGACAGGCCATGGAGAAACGGGAGCCTTGCTACGCTGATGGGCGGGATATAAATTGCCAACAGCCACTCTGGAGAAGTGTACGGTGTGTCCTGAAACATCTAAAAAACTCAGCTTAGAGAGCATAGGGCACTTCCACTCATGGGCGTATAAATTGGGAAAACTAAAAATCAGCAAGACACAGGCAACCCAACGTATAGGGCTGCTCTGTTGACAAGAACCTCCACTTCGTTACACCTTATATATCCCAGGAAAGAGAAAAATGGATAAAGAAGTTGTGGTCCTTATGTACAATGGAGTATCACTCAGCCATGAAATCAACGTCATAACGCTAGTAGCAGCATGATGAGTGGGTTTAGGTACGACGATTCTAAGTGAAAGAAGTCACACAGAAAAAGACACTTATCATAAGATATCACTTATAGAGGGAATGTAAAAACCGCTACCCTTGAACTGAATTACAAAACAGAACAGAGTCACACGTTTAGAAAACACACTATGGCTGCTTAACGGGAAAGGTGAGGAGGTGTGATGCATAAAACAAGGGTTTCAAATTAGCTCAGATACCGTTCCATAAACCCAATATGTAATAGACAAGACCTACTCCTTGCTCAGTGAATTGGACTCAACACCCCCTATTCACGGCCCAAGAATATATCTGACTAGTAAGAATCTTAAAACCTATGTATTGATATCTCTCTGTAAGTGAGTCAAGTGGGTGTAAAGTGGCATAAACACAACAGTGAAAAGCAACTAAACCCCATTATAAAAATCAATTACTTTTAAAAACCTGTGAAACAAAGACAGTGAAAGAGAGAGAAATTCTTACAGAATTCGTTCAGGGGCTGTGATGCCACCTGGATTGACCATATCTAGACCCACAGCTGATTGAGACATAAGGGTGGACACTCTTGGGGCTGAGAGGTTTGGTGAGGTTGGGTGAGCAAACGCAGACCCTTTAAAGTAATACTGCGTGGCACCCATCCCATGGGTCCCAAATCTCCAGGTTCAAGGGCATCTTCCTACGTCGAAAACATGCATGAGAAACCCAGAACACGGTACACCGTGTGATCGGGAAAGGTTTCTAAAACGCACCTCATTTCTCATGTCCTTGTTCTCGGGTTCGCCATTCCAGCCGCTTTACTAGCAATCTCCCTCCTTGGAGAATCAGCACCTTTAACCACCTGTTCCGTACAGGTTGCAATTTGTCCTGAGGATGAACGGGAAGAGGGGGAACCAATGAGAGACTAGCTCTAGGTGTTGGGACAGACACAGGTCACTCTATTTTCCCATCAGGAAGAAGAATTAAGCACAGGCTCACCCTGCCGCCCGCGACCAGAATAGGGCCTGAAGCAATCCTGCGCTTTTGCGGCCAGCTCCCAAGAAAGCGAGTTGAAAAACGGAGCTCAGGGGCACTGCAATTCACAAACCTGCAGACTTATAAATGATCACTCTCGTCCACAAATATATTGAGGGAAGGCAACGAAGAGGATTTGAAAGTAAGGCAGAATTGCAGGAAACATATTTCAGGAGGGAGATTCGAATCGCCTTTGAGGCACAGGAAAAGCGGCAAAACCTCGACAATGATGCCCTTTGCCAAAAAGGGCGTATGCGTTTTTTCCTGAATATATTCAGGAAAAAACGCATACGCCCTTTTTGGCCAACCAAGCAACCTGGAAAGGCAAATCAGCGCTACAAAGAAGTCTCGCCTCCCATTGGTCAAAAGGGCCATGCTGAATAAAATGTCAAAACCAGAAGTGCAGGACAGGCCATGGAGAAACGGGAGCCTTGCTACGCTGATGGGCGGGATGTAAATTGCCAACAGCCACTCTGGAGAAGTGTACGGTGTGTCCTGAAACATCTAAAAAACTAACCTTAGAGAGCATAGGGCACCTCCACTCATGGGCGTATAAACTGGGAAAACTAAAAATCAGCAAGACACAGGCACCCCAACGTTTAGGGCTGCTCTGTTGACAAGAACCTCCACTTCGTTACACCTTAAATAGACCAGGAAAGAGAAAAATGGATAAAGAAGTTGTGGTCCTTATGTACAATGGAATATCACTGAGCCATGAAATCAACGTCATAAGGCTAGTAGCAGCATGATGAGTGGATTTAGGTACGACGATTCTAAGTGAAATAAGTCACACAGAAAAAGACACTTATCATAAGATATCACTTATAGAGGGAATGTAAAAACCGCTACCCTTGAACTGAATTACAAAACAGA
This sequence comes from Balaenoptera physalus, assembly GCF_965194825.1. NCBI lineage: Eukaryota > Metazoa > Chordata > Mammalia > Artiodactyla > Balaenopteridae > Balaenoptera > Balaenoptera physalus. Next base: position 425,830 of record NW_028126568.1, read on the forward strand.
ACAGAGTCACACGTTTAGAAAACACACTATGGCTGCTTAACGGGAAAGGTGAGGTGGGGTGATGCATAAAACAAGGGTTTCAAATTAGCTCAGATACCGTTCCATAAACCCAATATGTAATAGACAAGACCTACTCCTTGCTCAGTGAATTGGACTCAACACCCCCTATTCACGGCCCAAGAATATATCTGACTAGTAAGAATATTAAAACCTATGTATTGATATTTCTCTGTAAGTGAGTCAAGTGGGTGTAAAGTGGAATAAACACAGCAGTGAAAAGCAACTAAACCCCATTATAAAAATCAATTACTTTTAAAAACCTGTGAAACAAAGACAGTGAAAGAGAGAGAAATTCTTACAAAATTCGTTCAGAGGCTGTGATGCCACCTGGATTGACCATATCTAGACCCACAGCTGATTGAGACATAAGGGTGGACACTCTTGGTGCTGAGAGGTTTGGTGAGGATGGGTGAGGAAACGCAGGCCCTTTAAAGTAATACTGCGTGGTACCCATCCCATGGGTCCCAAATCTCCAGGTTCAAGGGCATCTTCGTACATCGAAAACATGCATGAGAAACCCAGAACACGGAACACCGTGTGATCGGGAAAGGTTTCTAAAACGCACCTCATTTCTCATGTCCTTGTGCTCGGGGTCGCCATTCCAGCCGCTTTACTAGCAATCTCCCTCCTTGGAGAATCAGCACCTTTAACCTCCTGTTCCGTACAGGCTGCAATTTGTCCTGAGGATGAACGGGAAGAGGGGGAACCAATGAGAGACTAGCTCTAGGTGTTGGGACAGGCACAGGTAACTCTATTTTCCCATCAGGAAGAAGAATTAAGCACAGGCTCAGCCTGCCGCCCGCGACCAGAATAGGGCCTGAAGCAATCCTGCGCTTTTGCGGCCAGCTCCCAAGAAAGCGAGGTGAAAAACGGAGCTCAGGGGCACTGCAATTCACAAAACTGCAGACTTATAAATGATCACTCTCGTCCACAAATATATTGAGGGAAGGCAACGAAGAGGATTTGAAAGCAAGGCAGAATTGCAGGAAACAGATTTCAGGAGGGAGATTCGAATCGCCTTTGAGGCACAGGAAAAGCGGCAAAACCTCGACAATGATGCCCTTGGCCAAAAAGGGCGTATGCGTTTTTTCCTGAATATATTCAGGAAAAAACGCATACGCCCTCTTTGGCCAACCAAGCAACCTGGAAAAGCAAATCAGCGCTACAAAGAAGTCTCGCTTCCCATTGGTCAAAAGGGCCATGCTGAATAAAATGTCAAAACCAGAAGTGCAGGACAGGCCATGGAGAAACGGGAGCCTTGCTACGCTGATGGGCGGGATGTAAATTGCCAACAGCCACTCTGGAGAAGTGTACGGTGTGTCCTGAAACATCTAAAAAACTAACCTTAGAGAGCATAGGGCACCTCCACTCATGGGCGTATAAAGTGGGAAAACTAAAAATCAGCAAGACACAGGCACCCCAAAGTTTAGGGCTGCTCTGTTGACAAGAACCTCCACTTTGTTACACATTAAATATCCCAGGAAAGAGAAAAATGGATAAAGAAGTTGTGGTCCTTATGTACAATGGAATATCACTGAGCCATGAAATCAACGTCATAAGGCTAGTAGCAGCATGATGAGTGGATTTAGGTACGACGATTCTAAGTGAAATAAGTCACACAGAAAAAGACACTTATCATAAGATATCACTTATAGAGGGAATGTAAAAACCGCTACCCTTGAACTGAATTACAAAACAGAACAGAGTCACACGTTTAGAAAACACACTATGGCTGCTTAACGGGAAAGGTGAGGAGGTGTGATGCATAAAACAAGGGTTTCAAATTAGCTCAGATACCGTTCCTTAAACCCAATATGTAATAGACAAGACCTACTCCTTGCTCAGTGAATTGGACTCAACACCCCCTATTCACGGCCCAAGAATATATCTGACTAGTAAGAATCTTAAAACCTATGTATTGATATCTCTCTGTAAGTGAGTCAAGTGGGTGTAAAGTGGCATAAACACAGCAGTGAAAAGCAACTAAAGCCTATTATAAAAATCAATTACTTTTAAAAACCTGTGAAACAAAGACAGTGAAAGAGAGAGAAATTCTTACAAAATTCGTTCAGGGGCTGTGATGCCACCTGGATTGACCATATCTAGACCCACAGCTGATTGAGACATAAGGGTGGACAGTCTTGGGGCTGAGAGGTTTGGTGAGGTTGGGTGAGCAAACGCAGACCCTTTAAAGTAATACTGCGTGGTACCCATCCCATGGGTCCCAAATCTCCAGGTTCAAGGGCATCTTCCTACATCGAAAACATGCATGAGAAACCCAGAACACGGAACACCGTGTGATCGGGAAAGGTTTCTAAAACGCACCTCATTTCTCATGTCCTTGTGCTCGGGGTCGCCATTCCAGCCGCTTTACTAGCAATCTCCCTCCTTGGAGAATCAGCACCTTTAACCTCCTGTTCCGTACAGGCTGCAATTTGTCCTGAGGATGAACGGGAAGAGGGGGAACCAATGAGAGACTAGCTCTAGGTGTTGGGACAGGCACAGGTAACTCTATTTTCCCATCAGGAAGAAGAATTAAGCACAGGCTCAGCCTGCCGCCCGCGACCAGAATAGGGCCTGAAGCAATCCTGCGCTTTTGCGGCCAGCTCCCAAGAAAGCGAGTTGAAAAACGGAGCTCAGGGGCACTGCAATTCACAAAACTGCAGACTTATAAATGATCACTCTCGTCCACAAATATATTGAGGGAAGGCGACGAAGAGGATTTGAAAGCAAGGCAGAATTGCAGGAAACAGATTTCAGGAGGGAGATTCGAATCGCCTTTGAGGCACAGGAAAAGCGGCAAAACCTCGACAATGATGCCCTTGGCCAAAGAGGGCGTATGCGTTTTTTCCTGAATATATTCAGGAAAAAACGCATACGCCCTCTTTGGCCAACCAAGCAACCTGGAAAGGCAAATCAGCGCTACAAAGAAGTCTCGCTTCCCATCGGTCAAAAGGGCCATGCTGAATAAAGTGTCAAAACCAGAAATGCAGGACAGGCCATGGAGAAACGGGAGCCTTGCTACGCTGATGGGCGGGATATAAATTGCCAACAGCCACTCTGGAGAAGTGTACGGTGTGTCCTGAAACATCTAAAAAACTCAGCTTAGAGAGCATAGGGCACTTCCACTCATGGGCGTATAAATTGGGAAAACTAAAAATCAGCAAGACACAGGCAACCCAACGTATAGGGCTGCTCTGTTGACAAGAACCTCCACTTCGTTACACCTTATATATCCCAGGAAAGAGAAAAATGGATAAAGAAGTTGTGGTCCTTATGTACAATGGAGTATCACTCAGCCATGAAATCAACGTCATAACGCTAGTAGCAGCATGATGAGTGGGTTTAGGTACGACGATTCTAAGTGAAAGAAGTCACACAGAAAAAGACACTTATCATAAGATATCACTTATAGAGGGAATGTAAAAACCGCTACCCTTGAACTGAATTACAAAACAGAACAGAGTCACACGTTTAGAAAACACACTATGGCTGCTTAACGGGAAAGGTGAGGAGGTGTGATGCATAAAACAAGGGTTTCAAATTAGCTCAGATACCGTTCCATAAACCCAATATGTAATAGACAAGACCTACTCCTTGCTCAGTGAATTGGACTCAACACCCCCTATTCACGGCCCAAGAATATATCTGACTAGTAAGAATCTTAAAACCTATGTATTGATATCTCTCTGTAAGTGAGTCAAGTGGGTGTAAAGTGGCATAAACACAACAGTGAAAAGCAACTAAACCCCATTATAAAAATCAATTACTTTTAAAAACCTGTGAAACAAAGACAGTGAAAGAGAGAGAAATTCTTACAGAATTCGTTCAGGGGCTGTGATGCCACCTGGATTGACCATATCTAGACCCACAGCTGATTGAGACATAAGGGTGGACACTCTTGGGGCTGAGAGGTTTGGTGAGGTTGGGTGAGCAAACGCAGACCCTTTAAAGTAATACTGCGTGGCACCCATCCCATGGGTCCCAAATCTCCAGGTTCAAGGGCATCTTCCTACGTCGAAAACATGCATGAGAAACCCAGAACACGGTACACCGTGTGATCGGGAAAGGTTTCTAAAACGCACCTCATTTCTCATGTCCTTGTTCTCGGGTTCGCCATTCCAGCCGCTTTACTAGCAATCTCCCTCCTTGGAGAATCAGCACCTTTAACCACCTGTTCCGTACAGGTTGCAATTTGTCCTGAGGATGAACGGGAAGAGGGGGAACCAATGAGAGACTAGCTCTAGGTGTTGGGACAGACACAGGTCACTCTATTTTCCCATCAGGAAGAAGAATTAAGCACAGGCTCACCCTGCCGCCCGCGACCAGAATAGGGCCTGAAGCAATCCTGCGCTTTTGCGGCCAGCTCCCAAGAAAGCGAGTTGAAAAACGGAGCTCAGGGGCACTGCAATTCACAAACCTGCAGACTTATAAATGATCACTCTCGTCCACAAATATATTGAGGGAAGGCAACGAAGAGGATTTGAAAGTAAGGCAGAATTGCAGGAAACATATTTCAGGAGGGAGATTCGAATCGCCTTTGAGGCACAGGAAAAGCGGCAAAACCTCGACAATGATGCCCTTTGCCAAAAAGGGCGTATGCGTTTTTTCCTGAATATATTCAGGAAAAAACGCATACGCCCTTTTTGGCCAACCAAGCAACCTGGAAAGGCAAATCAGCGCTACAAAGAAGTCTCGCCTCCCATTGGTCAAAAGGGCCATGCTGAATAAAATGTCAAAACCAGAAGTGCAGGACAGGCCATGGAGAAACGGGAGCCTTGCTACGCTGATGGGCGGGATGTAAATTGCCAACAGCCACTCTGGAGAAGTGTACGGTGTGTCCTGAAACATCTAAAAAACTAACCTTAGAGAGCATAGGGCACCTCCACTCATGGGCGTATAAACTGGGAAAACTAAAAATCAGCAAGACACAGGCACCCCAACGTTTAGGGCTGCTCTGTTGACAAGAACCTCCACTTCGTTACACCTTAAATAGACCAGGAAAGAGAAAAATGGATAAAGAAGTTGTGGTCCTTATGTACAATGGAATATCACTGAGCCATGAAATCAACGTCATAAGGCTAGTAGCAGCATGATGAGTGGATTTAGGTACGACGATTCTAAGTGAAATAAGTCACACAGAAAAAGACACTTATCATAAGATATCACTTATAGAGGGAATGTAAAAACCGCTACCCTTGAACTGAATTACAAAACAGAACAGAGTCACACGTTTAGAAAACACACTATGGCTGCTTAACGGGAAAGGTGAGGTGGGGTGATGCATAAAACAAGGGTTTCAAATTAGCTCAGATACCGTTCCATAAACCCAATATGTAATAGACAAGACCTACTCCTTGCTCAGTGAATTGGACTCAACACCCCCTATTCACGGCCCAAGAATATATCTGACTAGTAAGAATATTAAAACCTATGTATTGATATTTCTCTGTAAGTGAGTCAAGTGGGTGTAAAGTGGAATAAACACAGCAGTGAAAAGCAACTAAACCCCATTATAAAAATCAATTACTTTTAAAAACCTGTGAAACAAAGACAGTGAAAGAGAGAGAAATTCTTACAAAATTCGTTCAGAGGCTGTGATGCCACCTGGATTGACCATATCTAGACCCACAGCTGATTGAGACATAAGGGTGGACACTCTTGGTGCTGAGAGGTTTGGTGAGGATGGGTGAGGAAACGCAGGCCCTTTAAAGTAATACTGCGTGGTACCCATCCCATGGGTCCCAAATCTCAAGGTTCAAGGGCATCTTCGTACATCGAAAACATGCATGAGAAACCCAGAACACGGAACACCGTGTGATCGGGAAAGGTTTCTAAAACGCACCTCATTTCTCATGTCCTTGTGCTCGGGGTCGCCATTCCAGCCGCTTTACTAGCAATCTCCCTCCTTGGAGAATCAGCACCTTTAACCTCCTGTTCCGTACAGGCTGCAATTTGTCCTGAGGATGAACGGGAAGAGGGGGAACCAATGAGAGACTAGCTCTAGGTGTTGGGACAGGCACAGGTCACTCTATTTTCCCATCAGGAAGAAGAATTAAGCACAAGCTCACCCTGCCGCCCGCGACCAGAATAGGGCCTGAAGCAATCCTGCGCTTTTGCGGCCAGCTCCCAAGAAAGCGAGTTGAAAAACGGAGCTCAGGGGCACTGCAATTCACAAACCTGCAGACTTATAAATGATCACTCTCGTCCACAAATACATTGAGGGAAGGCAACGAAGAGGATTTGAAAGCAAGGCAGAATTGCAGGAAACAGATTTCAGGAGGGAGATTCGAATCGCCTTTGAGGCACAGGAAAAGCGGCAAAACCTCGACAATGATGCCCTTGGCCAAAAAGGGCGTATGCGTTTTTTCCTGAATATATTCAGGAAAAAACGCATACGCCCTTTTTGGCCAACCAAGCAACCTGGAAAGGCAAATCAGCGCTACAAAGAAGTCTCGCCTCCCATTGGTCAAAAGGGCCATGCTGAATAAAATGTCAAAACCAGAAGTGCAGGACAGGCCATGGAGAAACGGGAGCCTTGCTACGCTGATGGGCGGGATGTAAATTGCCAACAGCCACTCTGGAGAAGTGTACGGTGTGTCCTGAAACATCTAAAAAACTAACCTTAGAGAGCATAGGGCACCTCCACTCATTGGCGTATAAAGTGGGAAAACTAAAAATCAGCAAGACACAGGCACCCCAAAGTTTAGGGCTGCTCTGTTGACAAAACCTCCACTTCGTTACACATTACATATCCCAGGAAAGAGAAAAATGGATAAAGAAGTTGTGGTCCTTATGTACAATGGAATATCACTGAGCCATGAAATCAACGTCATAAGGCTAGTAGCAGCATGATGAGTGGATTTAGGTACGACGATTCTAAGTGAAATAAGTCACACAGAAAAAGACACTTATCATAAGATATCACTTATAGAGGGAATGTAAAAACCGCTACCCTTGAACTGAATTACAAAACAGAACAGAGTCACACGTTTAGAAAACACACTATGGCTGCTTAACGGGAAAGGTGAGGAGGTGTGATGCATAAAACAAGGGTTTCAAATTAGCTCAGATACCGTTCCATAAACCCAATATGTAATAGACAAGACCTACTCCTTGCTCAGTGAATTGGACTCAACACCCCCTATTCACGGCCCAAGAATATATCTGACTAGTAAGAATCTTAAAACCTATGTATTGATATCTCTCTGTAAGTGAGTCAAGTGGGTGTAAAGTGGCATAAACACAGCAGTGAAAAGCAACTAAACCCTATTATAAAAATCAATTACTTTTAAAAACCTGTGAAACAAAGACAGTGAAAGAGAGAGAAATTCTTACAAAATTCGTTCAGGGGCTGTGATGCCACCTGGATTGACCATATCTAGACCCACAGCTGATTGAGACATAAGGGTGGACAGTCTTGGGGCTGAGAGGTTTGGTTAGGTTGGGTGAGCAAACGCAGACCCTTTAAAGTAATACTGCGTGGTACCCATCCCATGGGTCCCAAATCTCCAGGTTCAAGGGCATCTTCCTACATCGAAAACATGCATGAGAAACCCAGAACACGGAACACCGTGTGATCGGGAAAGGTTTCTAAAACGCACCTCATTTCTCATGTCCTTGTGCTCGGGGTCGCCATTCCAGCCGCTTTACTAGCAATCTCCCTCCTTGGAGAATCAGCACCTTTAACCTCCTGTTCCGTACAGGCTGCAATTTGTCCTGAGGATGAACGGGAAGAGGGGGAACCAATGAGAGACTAGCTCTAGGTGTTGGGACAGGCACAGGTAACTCTATTTTCCCATCAGGAAGAAGAATTAAGCACAGGCTCAGCCTGCCGCCCGCGACCAGAATAGGGCCTGAAGCAATCCTGCGCTTTTGCGGCCAGCTCCCAAGAAAGCGAGGTGAAAAACGGAGCTCAGGGGCACTGCAATTCACAAAACTGCAGACTTATAAATGATCACTCTCGTCCACAAATATATTGAGGGAAGGCAACGAAGAGGATTTGAAAGCAAGGCAGAATTGCAGGAAACAGATTTCAGGAGGGAGATTCGAATCGCCTTTGAGGCACAGGAAAAGCGGCAAAACCTCGACAATGATGCCCTTGGCCAAAAAGGGCGTATGCGTTTTTTCCTGAATATATTCAGGAAAAAACGCATACGCCCTCTTTGGCCAACCAAGCAACCTGGAAAAGCAAATCAGCGCTACAAAGAAGTCTCGCTTCCCATTGGTCAAAAGGGCCATGCTGAATAAAATGTCAAAACCAGAAGTGCAGGACAGGCCATGGAGAAACGGGAGCCTTGCTACGCTGATGGGCGGGATGTAAATTGCCAACAGCCACTCTGGAGAAGTGTACGGTGTGTCCTGAAACATCTAAAAAACTAACCTTAGAGAGCATAGGGCACCTCCACTCATGGGCGTATAAAGTGGGAAAACTAAAAATCAGCAAGACACAGGCACCCCAAAGTTTAGGGCTGCTCTGTTGACAAGAACCTCCACTTTGTTACACATTAAATATCCCAGGAAAGAGAAAAATGGATAAAGAAGTTGTGGTCCTTATGTACAATGGAATATCACTGAGCCATGAAATCAACGTCATAAGGCTAGTAGCAGCATGATGAGTGGATTTAGGTACGACGATTCTAAGTGAAATAAGTCACACAGAAAAAGACACTTATCATAAGATATCACTTATAGAGGGAATGTAAAAACCGCTACCCTTGAACTGAATTACAAAACAGAACAGAGTCACACGTTTAGAAAACACACTATGGCTGCTTAACGGGAAAGGTGAGGAGGTGTGATGCATAAAACAAGGGTTTCAAATTAGCTCAGATACCGTTCCTTAAACCCAATATGTAATAGACAAGACCTACTCCTTGCTCAGTGAATTGGACTCAACACCCCCTATTCACGGCCCAAGAATATATCTGACTAGTAAGAATCTTAAAACCTATGTATTGATATCTCTCTGTAAGTGAGTCAAGTGGGTGTAAAGTGGCATAAACACAGCAGTGAAAAGCAACTAAACCCTATTATAAAAATCAATTACTTTTAAAAACCTGTGAAACAAAGACAGTGAAAGAGAGAGAAATTCTTACAAAATTCGTTCAGGGGCTGTGATGCCACCTGGATTGACCATATCTAGACCCACAGCTGATTGAGACATAAGGGTGGACAGTCTTGGGGCTGAGAGGTTTGGTGAGGTTGGGTGAGCAAACGCAGACCCTTTAAAGTAATACTGCGTGGTACCCATCCCATGGGTCCCAAATCTCCAGGTTCAAGGGCATCTTCCTACATCGAAAACATGCATGAGAAACCCAGAACACGGAACACCGTGTGATCGGGAAAGGTTTCTAAAACGCACCTCATTTCTCATGTCCTTGTGCTCGGGGTCGCCATTCCAGCCGCTTTACTAGCAATCTCCCTCCTTGGAGAATCAGCACCTTTAACCTCCTGTTCCGTACAGGCTGCAATTTGTCCTGAGGATGAACGGGAAGAGGGGGAACCAATGAGAGACTAGCTCTAGGTGTTGGGACAGGCACAGGTAACTCTATTTTCCCATCAGGAAGAAGAATTAAGCACAGGCTCAGCCTGCCGCCCGCGACCAGAATAGGGCCTGAAGCAATCCTGCGCTTTTGCGGCCAGCTCCCAAGAAAGCGAGTTGAAAAACGGAGCTCAGGGGCACTGCAATTCACAAAACTGCAGACTTATAAATGATCACTCTCGTCCACAAATATATTGAGGGAAGGCGACGAAGAGGATTTGAAAGCAAGGCAGAATTGCAGGAAACAGATTTCAGGAGGGAGATTCGAATCGCCTTTGAGGCACAGGAAAAGCGGCAAAACCTCGACAATGATGCCCTTGGCCAAAGAGGGCGTATGCGTTTTTTCCTGAATATATTCAGGAAAAAACGCATACGCCCTCTTTGGCCAACCAAGCAACCTGGAAAGGCAAATCAGCGCTACAAAGAAGTCTCGCTTCCCATCGGTCAAAAGGGCCATGCTGAATAAAGTGTCAAAACCAGAAATGCAGGACAGGCCATGGAGAAACGGGAGCCTTGCTACGCTGATGGGCGGGATATAAATTGCCAACAGCCACTCTGGAGAAGTGTACGGTGTGTCCTGAAACATCTAAAAAACTCAGCTTAGAGAGCATAGGGCACTTCCACTCATGGGCGTATAAATTGGGAAAACTAAAAATCAGCAAGACACAGGCAACCCAACGTATAGGGCTGCTCTGTTGACAAGAACCTCCACTTCGTTACACCTTATATATCCCAGGAAAGAGAAAAATGGATAAAGAAGTTGTGGTCCTTATGTACAATGGAGTATCACTCAGCCATGAAATCAACGTCATAACGCTAGTAGCAGCATGATGAGTGGGTTTAGGTACGACGATTCTAAGTGAAAGAAGTCACACAGAAAAAGACACTTATCATAAGATATCACTTATAGAGGGAATGTAAAAACCGCTACCCTTGAACTGAATTACAAAACAGAACAGAGTCACACGTTTAGAAAACACACTATGGCTGCTTAACGGGAAAGGTGAGGAGGTGTGATGCATAAAACAAGGGTTTCAAATTAGCTCAGATACCGTTCCATAAACCCAATATGTAATAGACAAGACCTACTCCTTGCTCAGTGAATTGGACTCAACACCCCCTATTCACGGCCCAAGAATATATCTGACTAGTAAGAATCTTAAAACCTATGTATTGATATCTCTCTGTAAGTGAGTCAAGTGGGTGTAAAGTGGCATAAACACAACAGTGAAAAGCAACTAAACCCCATTATAAAAATCAATTACTTTTAAAAACCTGTGAAACAAAGACAGTGAAAGAGAGAGAAATTCTTACAGAATTCGTTCAGGGGCTGTGATGCCACCTGGATTGACCATATCTAGACCCACAGCTGATTGAGACATAAGGGTGGACACTCTTGGGGCTGAGAGGTTTGGTGAGGTTGGGTGAGCAAACGCAGACCCTTTAAAGTAATACTGCGTGGCACCCATCCCATGGGTCCCAAATCTCCAGGTTCAAGGGCATCTTCCTACGTCGAAAACATGCATGAGAAACCCAGAACACGGTACACCGTGTGATCGGGAAAGGTTTCTAAAACGCACCTCATTTCTCATGTCCTTGTTCTCGGGTTCGCCATTCCAGCCGCTTTACTAGCAATCTCCCTCCTTGGAGAATCAGCACCTTTAACCACCTGTTCCGTACAGGTTGCAATTTGTCCTGAGGATGAACGGGAAGAGGGGGAACCAATGAGAGACTAGCTCTAGGTGTTGGGACAGACACAGGTCACTCTATTTTCCCATCAGGAAGAAGAATTAAGCACAGGCTCACCCTGCCGCCCGCGACCAGAATAGGGCCTGAAGCAATCCTGCGCTTTTGCGGCCAGCTCCCAAGAAAGCGAGTTGAAAAACGGAGCTCAGGGGCACTGCAATTCACAAACCTGCAGACTTATAAATGATCACTCTCGTCCACAAATATATTGAGGGAAGGCAACGAAGAGGATTTGAAAGTAAGGCAGAATTGCAGGAAACATATTTCAGGAGGGAGATTCGAATCGCCTTTGAGGCACAGGAAAAGCGGCAAAACCTCGACAATGATGCCCTTGGCCAAAAAGGGCGTATGCGTTTTTTCCTGAATATATTCAGGAAAAAACGCATACGCCCTTTTTGGCCAACCAAGCAACCTGGAAAGGCAAATCAGCGCTACAAAGAAGTCTCGCCTCCCATTGGTCAAAAGGGCCATGCTGAATAAAATGTCAAAACCAGAAGTGCAGGACAGGCCATGGAGAAACGGGAGCCTTGCTACGCTGATGGGCGGGATGTAAATTGCCAACAGCCACTCTGGAGAAGTGTACGGTGTGTCCTGAAACATCTAAAAAACTAACCTTAGAGAGCATAGGGCACCTCCACTCATGGGCGTATAAAGTGGGAAAACTAAAAATCAGCAAGACACAGGCACCCCAAAGTTTAGGGCTGCTCTGTTGACAAAACCTCCACTTCGTTACACATTACATATCCCAGGAAAGAGAAAAATGGATAAAGAAGTTGTGGTCCTTATGTACAATGGAATATCACTGAGCCATGAAATCAACGTCATAAGGCTAGTAGCAGCATGATGAGTGGATTTAGGTACGACGATTCTAAGTGAAATAAGTCACACAGAAAAAGACACTTATCATAAGATATCACTTATAGAGGGAATGTAAAAACCGCTACCCTTGAACTGAATTACAAAACAGAACAGAGTCACACGTTTAGAAAACACACTATGGCTGCTTAACGGGAAAGGTGAGGAGGTGTGATGCATAAAACAAGGGTTTCAAATTAGCTCAGATACCGTTCCATAAACCCAATATGTAATAGACAAGACCTACTCCTTGCTCAGTGAATTGGACTCAACACCCCCTATTCACGGCCCAAGAATATATCTGACTAGTAAGAATCTTAAAACCTATGTATTGATATCTCTCTGTAAGTGAGTCAAGTGGGTGTAAAGTGGCATAAACACAGCAGTGAAAAGCAACTAAACCCTATTATAAAAATCAATTACTTTTAAAAACCTGTGAAACAAAGACAGTGAAAGAGAGAGAAATTCTTACAAAATTCGTTCAGGGGCTGTGATGCCACCTGGATTGACCATATCTAGACCCACAGCTGATTGAGACATAAGGGTGGACAGTCTTGGGGCTGAGAGGTTTGGTTAGGTTGGGTGAGCAAACGCAGACCCTTTAAAGTAATACTGCGTGGTACCCATCCCATGGGTCCCAAATCTCCAGGTTCAAGGGCATCTTCCTACATCGAAAACATGCATGAGAAACCCAGAACACGGAACACCGTGTGATCGGGAAAGGTTTCTAAAACGCACCTCATTTCTCATGTCCTTGTGCTCGGGGTCGCCATTCCAGCCGCTTTACTAGCAATCTCCCTCCTTGGAGAATCAGCACCTTTAACCTCCTGTTCCGTACAGGTTGCAATTTGTCCTGAGGATGAACGGGAAGAGGGGGAACCAATGAGAGACTAGCTCTAGGTGTTGGGACAGGCACAGGTAACTCTATTTTCCCATCAGGAAGAAGAATTAAGCACAGGCTCAGCCTGCCGCCCGGGACCAGAATAGGGCCTGAAGGAATCCTGCGCTTTTGCGGCCAGCTCCCAAGAAAGCGAGTTGAAAAACGGAGCTCAGGGGCACTGCAATTCACAAAACTGCAGACTTATAAATGATCACTCTCGTCCACAAATATATTGAGGGAAGGCAACGAAGAGGATTTGAAAGCAAGGCAGAATTGCAGGAAACAGATTTCAGGAGGGAGATTCGAATCGCCTTTGAGGCACAGGAAAAGCGGCAAAACCTCGACAATGATGCCCTTGGCCAAAAAGGGCGTATGCGTTTTTTCCTGAATATATTCAGGAAAAAACGCATACGCCCTCTTTGGCCAACCAAGCAACCTGGAAAGGCAAATCAGCGCTACAAAGAAGTCTCGCTTCCCATCGGTCAAAAGGGCCATGCTGAATAAAGTGTCAAAACCAGAAATGCAGGACAGGCCATGGAGAAACGGGAGCCTTGCTACGCTGATGGGCGGGATGTAAATTGCCAACAGCCACTCTGGAGAAGTGTACGGTGTGTCCTGAAACATCTAAAAAACTCAGCTTAGAGAGCATAGGGCACTTCCACTCATGGGCGTATAAATTGGGAAAACTAAAAATCAGCAAGACACAGGCACCCCAACGTATAGGGCTGCTCTGTTGACAAGAACCTCCACTTCGTTACAACTTATATATCCCAGGAAAGAGAAAAATGGATAAAGAAGTTGTGGTCCTTATGTACAATGGAGTATCACTCAGCCATCAAATCAACGTCATAACGCTAGTAGCAGCATGATGAGTGGGTTTAGGTACGACGATTCTAAGTGAAATAAGTCACACAGAAAAAGACACTTATCATAAGATATCACTTATAGAGGGAATGTAAAAACCGCTACCCTTGAACTGAATTACAAAACAGAACAGAGTCACACGTTTAGAAAACACACTATGGCTGCTTAACGGGAAAGGTGAGGAGGTGTGATGCATAAAACAAGGGTTTCAAATTAGCTCAGATACCGTTCCATAAACCCAATATGTAATAGACAAGACCTACTCCTTGCTCAGTGAATTGGACTCAACACCCCCTATTCACGGCCCAAGAATATATCTGACTAGTAAGAATCTTAAAACCTATGTATTGATATCTCTCTGTAAGTGAGTCAAGTGGGTGTAAAGTAGCATAAACACAGCAGTGAAAAGCAACTAAACCCCATTATAAAAATCAATTACTTTTAAAAACCTGTGAAACAAAGACAGTGAAAGAGAGAGAAATTCTTACAGAATTCGTTCAGGGGCTGTGATGCCACCTGGATTGACCATATCTAGACCCACAGCTGATTGAGACATAAGGGTGGACACTCTTGGGGCTGAGAGGTTTGGTGAGGTTGGGTGAGCAAACGCAGACCCTTTAAAGTAATACTGCGTGGCACCCATCCCATGGGTCCCAAATCTCCAGGTTCAAGGGCATCTTCCTACGTCGAAAACATGCATGAGAAACCCAGAACACGGTACACCGTGTGATCGGGAAAGGTTTCTAAAATGCACCTCATTTCTCATGTCCTTGTGCTCAGGTTCGCCATTCCAGCCGCTTTACTAGCAATCTCCCTCCTTGGAGAATCAGCACCTTTAACCTCCTGTTCCGTACAGGTTGCAATATGTCCTGAGGATGAACGGGAAGAGGGGGAACCAATGAGGGACTAGCTCTAGGTGTTGGGACAGGCACAGGTCACTCTATTTTACCATCAGGAAGAAGAATTAAGCACAGGCTCAGCCTGCCGCCCGGGACCAGAATAGGGCCTGAAGGAATCCTGCGCTTTTGCGGCCAGCTCCCAAGAAAGCGAGTTGAAAAACGGAGCTCAGGGGCACTGCAATTCACAAAACTGCAGACTTATAAATGATCACTCTCGTCCACAAATATATTGAGGGAAGGCAACGAAGAGGATTTGAAAGCAAGGCAGAATTGCAGGAAACAGATTTCAGGAGGGAGATTCGAATCGCCTTTGAGGCACAGGAAAAGCGGCAAAACCTCGACAATGATGACCTTGGCCAAAAAGGGCGTATGCGTTTTTTCCTGAATATATTCAGGAAAAAACGCATACGCCCTCTTTGGCCAACCAAGCAACCTGGAAAGGCAAATCAGCGCTACAAAGAAGTCTCGCTTCCCATCGGTCAAAAGGGCCATGCTGAATAAAGTGTCAAAACCAGAAATGCAGGACAGGCCATGGAGAAACGGGAGCCTTGCTACGCTGATGGGCGGGATGTAAATTGCCAACAGCCACTTTGGAGAAGTGTACGGTGTGTCCTGAAACATCTAAAAAACTAACCTTAGAGAGCATAGGGCACCTCCACTCATGGGCGTATAAATTGGGAAAACTAAAAATCAGCAAGACACAGGCACCCCAACGTTTAGGGCTGCTCTGTTGACAAGAACCTCCACTTGGTTACACCTTATATATCCCAGGAAAGAGAAAAATGGATAAAGAAGTTGTGGTCCTTATGTACAATGGAATATCACTCAGCCATGAAATCAACGTCATAAGGCTAGTTGCAGCATGATGAGTGGGTTTAGGTACGACGATTCTAAGTGAAATAAGTCACACAGAAAAAGACACTTATCATAAGATATCACTTATAGAGGGAATGTAAAAATCGCTACCCTTGAACTGAATTACAGAACAGAACAGAGTCACACGTTTAGAAAACACACTATGGCTGCTTAACGGGAAAGGTGAGGTGGGGTGATGCATAAAACAAGTGTTTCAAATTAGCTCAGATACCGTTCCATAAACCCAATATGTAATAGACAAGACCTACTCCTTGCTCAGTGAATTGGACTCAACACCCCCTATTCACGGCCCAAGAATATATCTGACTAGTAAGAATCTTAAAACCTAAGTATTGATATCTGTCTGTAAGTGAGTCAAGTGGGTGTAAAGTGGCATAAACACAGCAGTGAAAAGCAGCTAAACCCCATTATGAAAATCAATTACTTTTAAAAACCTGTGAAACAAAGACAGTGAAATAGAAATTCTTACAAAATTCGTTCAGGGGCTGTGATGCTACCTGGATTGACCATATCTAGACCCACAGCTGATTGAGACATAAGGGTGGACACTCTTGGTGCTGAGAGGTTTGGTGAGGTTGGGTGAGGAAACGCAGACCCTTGAAAATAAAACTGCGTGGTACCCATCCCATGGGTCCCAAATCTCCAGGTTCAAGGGCATCTTCCTACATCGAAAACATGCATGAGAAACCCAGAACACGGTACACCGTGTGATCGGGAAAGGTTTCTAAAACGCACCTCATTTCTCATGTCCTTGTTCTCGGGTTCGCCATTCCAGCCGCTTTACTAGCAATCTCCCTCCTTGGAGAATCAGCACCTTTAACCACCTGTTCCGTACAGGTTGCAATTTGTCCTGAGGATGAACGGGAAGAGGGGGAACCAATGAGAGACTAGCTCTAGGTGTTGGGACAGACACAGGTCACTCTATTTTCCCATCAGGAAGAAGAATTAAGCACAGGCTCACCCTGCCGCCCGCGACCAGAATAGGGCCTGAAGCAATCCTGCGCTTTTGCGGCCAGCTCCCAAGAAAGCGAGTTGAAAAACGGAGCTCAGGGGCACTGCAATTCACAAACCTGCAGACTTATAAATGATCACTCTCGTCCACAAATATATTGAGGGAAGGCAACGAAGAGGATTTGAAAGCAAGGCAGAATTGCAGGAAACAGATTTCAGGAGGGAGATTCGAATCGCCTTTGAGGCACAGGAAAAGCGGCAAAACCTCGACAATGATGCCCTTGGCCAAAAAGGGCGTATGCGTTTTTTCCTGAATATATTCAGGAAAAAACGCATACGCCCTCTTTGGCCAACCAAGCAACCTGGAAAGGCAAATCAGCGCTACAAAGAAGTCTCGCTTCCCATCGGTCAAAAGGGCCATGCTGAATAAAGTGTCAAAACCAGAAATGCAGGACAGGCCATGGAGAAACGGGAGCCTTGCTACGCTGATGGGCGGGATGTAAATTGCCAACAGCCACTCTGGAGAAGTGTACGGTGTGTCCTGAAACATCTAAAAAACTCAGCTTAGAGAGCATAGGGCACTTCCACTCATGGGCGTATAAATTGGGAAAACTAAAAATCAGCAA
Organism: Balaenoptera physalus; assembly: GCF_965194825.1. Lineage (NCBI taxonomy): Eukaryota > Metazoa > Chordata > Mammalia > Artiodactyla > Balaenopteridae > Balaenoptera > Balaenoptera physalus. The sequence goes on from NW_028126568.1 coordinate 443,131, forward strand.
GACACAGGCACCCCAACGTATAGGGCTGCTCTGTTGACAAGAACCTCCACTTCGTTACACCTTATATATCCCAGGAAAGAGAAAAATGGATAAAGAAGTTGTGGTCCTTATGTACAATGGAATATCACTCAGCCATCAAATCAACGTCATAACGCTAGTAGCAGCATGATGAGTGGGTTTAGGTACGACGATTCTAAGTGAAATAAGTCACACAGAAAAAGACACTTATCATAAGATATCACTTATAGAGGGAATGTAAAAATCGCTACCCTTGAACTGAATTACAGAACAGAACAGAGTCACACGTTTAGAAAACACACTATGGCTGCTTAACGGGAAAGGTGAGGTGGGGTGATGCATAAAACAAGTGTTTCAAATTAGCTCAGATACCGTTCCATAAACCCAATATGTAATAGACAAGACCTACTCCTTGCTCAGTGAATTGGACTCAACACCCCCTATTCACGGCCCAAGAATATATCTGACTAGTAAGAATCTTAAAATCTAAGTATTGATATCTGTCTGTAAGTGAGTCAAGTGGGTGTAAAGTGGCATAAACACAGCAGTGAAAAGCAGCTAAACCCCATTATGAAAATCAATTACTTTTAAAAACCTGTGAAACAAAGACAGTGAAATAGAAATTCTTACAAAATTCGTTCAGGGGCTGTGATGCTACCTGGATTGACCATATCTAGACCCACCGCTGATTGAGACATAAGGGTGGACACTCTTGGTGCTGAGAGGTTTGGTGAGGTTGGGTGAGGAAACGCAGACCCTTGAAAATAAAACTGCGTGGTACCCATTCCATGGGTCCCAAATCTCCAGGTTCAAGGGCATCTTCCTACATCGAAAACATGCATGAGAAACCCAGAACACGGTACACCGTGTGATCGGGAAAGGTTTCTAAAACGCACCTCATTTCTCATGTCCTTGTTCTCGGGTTCGCCATTCCAGCCGCTTTACTAGCAATCTCCCTCCTTGGAGAATCAGCACCTTTAACCACCTGTTCCGTACAGGTTGCAATTTGTCCTGAGGATGAACGGGAAGAGGGGGAACCAATGAGAGACTAGCTCTAGGTGTTGGGACAGGCACAGGTCACTCTATTTTCCCATCAGGAAGAAGAATTAAGCACAGGCTCAGCCTGCCGCCCGGGACCAGAATAGGGCCTGAAGCAATCCTGCGCTTTTGCGGCCAGCTCCCAAGAAAGTGAGTTGAAAAACGGAGCTCAGGGGCACTGCAATTCGCAAACCTGCAGACTTATAAATGATCACTCTCGTCCACAAATATATTGAGGGAAGGCAACGAAGAGGATTTGAAAGCAAGGCAGAATTGCAGGAAACAGATTTCAGGAGGGAGATTCGAATCGCCTTTGAGGCACAGGAAAAGCGGCAAAACCTCGACAATGATGCCCTTGGCCAAAGAGGGCGTATGCGTTTTTTCCTGAATATATTCAGGAAAAAACGCATACGCCCTCTTTGGCCAACCAAGCAACCTGGAAAGGCAAATCAGCGCTACAAAGAAGTCTCGCTTCCCATCGGTCAAAAGGGCCATGCTGAATAAAGTGTCAAAACCAGAAATGCAGGACAGGCCATGGAGAAACGGGAGCCTTGCTACGCTGATGGGCGGGATGTAAATTGCCAACAGCCACTCTGGAGAAGTGTACGGTGTGTCCTGAAACATCTAAAAAACTCAGCTTAGAGAGCATAGGGCACTTCCACTCATGGGCGTATAAATTGGGAAAACTAAAAATCAGCAAGACACAGGCACCCCAACGTATAGGGCTGCTCTGTTGACAAGAACCTCCACTTCGTTACACCTTATATATCCCAGGAAAGAGAAAAATGGATAAAGAAGTTGTGGTCCTTATGTACAATGGAGTATCACTCAGCCATCAAATCAACGTCATAACGCTAGTAGCAGCATGATGAGTGGGTTTAGGTACGACGATTCTAAGTGAAATAAGTCACACAGAAAAAGACACTTATCATAAGATATCACTTATAGAGGGAATGTAAAAACCGCTACCCTTGAACTGAATTACAAAACAGAACAGAGTCACACGTTTAGAAAACACACTATGGCTGCTTAACGGGAAAGGTGAGGAGGTGTGATGCATAAAACAAGGGTTTCAAATTAGCTCAGATACCGTTCCATAAACCCAATATGTAATAGACAAGACCTACTCCTTGCTCAGTGAATTGGACTCAACACCCCCTATTCACGGCCCAAGAATATATCTGACTAGTAAGAATCTAAAAACCTATGTATTGATATCTCTCTGTAAGTGAGTCAAGTGGGTGTAAAGTAGCATAAACACAGCAGTGAAAAGCAACTAAACCCCATTATAAAAATCAATTACTTTTAAAAACCTGTGAAACAAAGACAGTGAAAGAGAGAGAAATTCTTACAAAATTCGTTCAGGGGCTGTGATGCCACCTGGATTGACCATATCTAGACCCACAGCTGATTGAGACATAAGGGTGGACACTCTTGGGGCTGAGAGGTTTGGTGAGGTTGGGTGAGCAAACGCAGACCCTTTAAAGTAATACTGCGTGGCACCCATCCCATGGGTCCCAAATCTCCAGGTTCAAGGGCATCTTCCTACGTCGAAAACATGCATGAGAAACCCAGAACACGGTACACCGTGTGATCGGGAAAGGTTTCTAAAATGCACCTCATTTCTCATGTCCTTGTGCTCAGGTTCGCCATTCCAGCCGCTTTACTAGCAATCTCCCTCCTTGGAGAATCAGCACCTTTAACCTCCTGTTCCGTACAGGTTGCAATATGTCCTGAGGATGAACGGGAAGAGGGGGAACCAATGAGAGACTAGCTCTAGGTGTTGGGACAGGCACAGGTCACTCTATTTTACCATCAGGAAGAAGAATTAAGCACAGGCTCAGCCTGCCGCCCGGGACCAGAATAGGGCCTGAAGGAATCCTGCGCTTTTGCGGCCAGCTCCCAAGAAAGCGAGTTGAAAAACGGAGCTCAGGGGCACTGCAATTCACAAAACTGCAGACTTATAAATGATCACTCTCGTCCACAAATATATTGAGGGAAGGCAACGAAGAGGATTTGAAAGCAAGGCAGAATTGCAGGAAACAGATTTCAGGAGGGAGATTCGAATCGCCTTTGAGGCAGAGGAAAAGCGGCAAAACCTCGACAATGATGCCCTTGGCCAAAAAGGGCATATGCGTTTTTTCCTGAATATATTCAGGAAAAAACGCATACGCCCTCTTTGGCCAACCAAGCAACCTGGAAAGGCAAATCAGCGCTACAAAGAAGTCTCGCTTCCCATCGGTCAAAAGGGCCATGCTGAATAAAGTGTCAAAACCAGAAATGCAGGACAGGCCATGGAGAAACGGGAGCCTTGCTACGCTGATGGGCGGGATGTAAATTGCCAACAGCCACTCTGGAGAAGTGTACGGTGTGTCCTGAAACATCTAAAAAACTCAGCTTAGAGAGCATAGGGCACTTCCACTCATGGGCGTATAAATTGGGAAAACTAAAAATCAGCAAGACACAGGCACCCCAACGTATAGGGCTGCTCTGTTGACAAGAACCTCCACTTCGTTACACCTTATATATCCCAGGAAAGAGAAAAATGGATAAAGAAGTTGTGGTCCTTATGTACAATGGAATATCACTCAGCCATGAAATCAACGTCATAAGGCTAGTTGCAGCATGATGAGTGGGTTTAGGTACGACGATTCTAAGTGAAATAAGTCACACAGAAAAAGACACTTATCATAAGATATCACTTATAGAGGGAATGTAAAAATCGCTACCCTTGAACTGAATTACAGAACAGAACAGAGTCACACGTTTAGAAAACACACTATGGCTGCTTAACGGGAAAGGTGAGGTGGGGTGATGCATAAAACAAGTGTTTCAAATTAGCTCAGATACCGTTCCATAAACCCAATATGTAATAGACAAGACCTACTCCTTGCTCAGTGAATTGGACTCAACACCCCCTATTCACGGCCCAAGAATATATCTGACTAGTAAGAATCTTAAAACCTAAGTATTGATATCTGTCTGCAAGTGAGTCAAGTGGGTGTAAAGTGGCATAAACACAGCAGTGAAAAGCAGCTAAACCCCATTATGAAAATCAATTACTTTTAAAAACCTGTGAAACAAAGACAGTGAAATAGAAATTCTTACAAAATTCGTTCAGGGGCTGTGATGCTACCTGGATTGACCATATCTAGACCCACCGCTGATTGAGACATAAGGGTGGACACTCTTGGTGCTGAGAGGTTTGGTGAGGTTGGGTGAGGAAACGCAGACCCTTGAAAATAAAACTGCGTGGTACCCATCCCATGGGTCCCAAATCTCCAGGTTCAAGGGCATCTTCCTACATCGAAAACATGCATGAGAAACCCAGAACACGGTACACCGTGTGATCGGGAAAGGTTTCTAAAACGCACCTCATTTCTCATGTCCTTGTTCTCGGGTTCGCCATTCCAGCCGCTTTACTAGCAATCTCCCTCCTTGGAGAATCAGCACCTTTAACCACCTGTTCCGTACAGGTTGCAATTTGTCCTGAGGATGAACGGGAAGAGGGGGAACCAATGAGAGACTAGCTCTAGGTGTTGGGACAGGCACAGGTCACTCTATTTTCCCATCAGGAAGAAGAATTAAGCACAGGCTCAGCCTGCCGCCCGGGACCAGAATAGGGCCTGAAGCAATCCTGCGCTTTTGCGGCCAGCTCCCAAGAAAGTGAGTTGAAAAACGGAGCTCAGGGGCACTGCAATTCGCAAACCTGCAGACTTATAAATGATCACTCTCGTCCACAAATATATTGAGGGAAGGCAACGAAGAGGATTTGAAAGCAAGGCAGAATTGCAGGAAACAGATTTCAGGAGGGAGATTCGAATCGCCTTTGAGGCACAGGAAAAGCGGCAAAACCTCGACAATGATGCCCTTGGCCAAAGAGGGCGTATGCGTTTTTTCCTGAATATATTCAGGAAAAAACGCATACGCCCTCTTTGGCCAACCAAGCAACCTGGAAAGGCAAATCAGCGCTACAAAGAAGTCTCGCTTCCCATCGGTCAAAAGGGCCATGCTGAATAAAGTGTCAAAACCAGAAATGCAGGACAGGCCATGGAGAAACGGGAGCCTTGCTACGCTGATGGGCGGGATGTAAATTGCCAACAGCCACTCTGGAGAAGTGTACGGTGTGTCCTGAAACATCTAAAAAACTCAGCTTAGAGAGCATAGGGCACTTCCACTCATGGGTGTATAAATTGGGAAAACTAAAAATCAGCAAGACACAGGCACCCCAACGTATAGGGCTGCTCTGTTGACAAGAACCTCCACTTCGTTACACCTTATATATCCCAGGAAAGAGAAAAATGGATAAAGAAGTTGTGGTCCTTATGTACAATGGAATATCACTCAGCCATGAAATCAACGTCATAAGGCTAGTAGCAGCATGATGAGTGGGTTTAGGTACGACGATTCTAAGTGAAATAAGTCACACAGAAAAAGACACTTATCATAAGATATCACTTATAGAGGGAATGTAAAAATCGCTACCCTTGAACTGAATTACAGAACAGAACAGAGTCACACGTTTAGAAAACACACTATGGCTGCTTAACGGGAAAGGTGAGGTGGGGTGATGCATAAAACAAGTGTTTCAAATTAGCTCAGATACCGTTCCATAAACCCAATATGTAATAGACAAGACCTACTCCTTGCTCAGTGAATTGGACTCAACACCCCCTATTCACGGCCCAAGAATATATCTGACTAGTAAGAATCTTAAAACCTAAGTATTGATATCTGTCTGTAAGTGAGTCAAGTGGGTGTAAAGTGGCATAAACACAGCAGTGAAAAGCAGCTAAACCCCATTATGAAAATCAATTACTTTTAAAAACCTGTGAAACAAAGACAGTGAAATAGAATTTCTTACAAAATTCGTTCAGGGGCTGTGATGCTACCTGGATTGACCATATCTAGACCCACAGCTGATTGAGACATAAGGGTGGACACTCTTGGTGCTGAGAGGTTTGGTGAGGTTGGGTGAGGAAACGCAGACCCTTGAAAATAAAACTGCGTGGTACCCATCCCATGGGTCCCAAATCTCCAGGTTCAAGGGCATCTTCCTACATCGAAAACATGCATGAGAAACCCAGAACACGGTACACCGTGTGATCGGGAAAGGTTTCTAAAACGCACCTCATTTCTCATGTCCTTGTTCTCGGGTTCGCCATTCCAGCCGCTTTACTAGCAATCTCCCTCCTTGGAGAATCAGCACCTTTAACCACCTGTTCCGTACAGGTTGCAATTTGTCCTGAGGATGAACGGGAAGAGGGGGAACCAATGAGAGACTAGCTCTAGGTGTTGGGACAGGCACAGGTCACTCTATTTTCCCATCAGGAAGAAGAATTAAGCACAGGCTCAGCCTGCCGCCCGGGACCAGAATAGGGCCTGAAGGAATCCTGCGCTTTTGCGGCCAGCTCCCAAGAAAGCGAGTTGAAAAACGGAGCTCAGGGGCACTGCAATTCGCAAACCTGCAGACTTATAAATGATCACTCTCGTCCACAAATATATTGAGGGAAGGCAACGAAGAGGATTTGAAAGCAAGGCAGAATTGCAGGAAACAGATTTCAGGAGGGAGATTCGAATCGCCTTTGAGGCACAGGAAAAGCGGCAAAACCTCGACAATGATGCCCTTGGCCAAAGAGGGCGTATGCGTTTTTTCCTGAATATATTCAGGAAAAAACGCATACGCCCTCTTTGGCCAACCAAGCAACCTGGAAAGGCAAATCAGCGCTACAAAGAAGTCTCGCTTCCCATCGGTCAAAAGGGCCATGCTGAATAAAGTGTCAAAACCAGAAATGCAGGACAGGCCATGGAGAAACGGGAGCCTTGCTACGCTGATGGGCGGGATGTAAATTGCCAACAGCCACTCTGGAGAAGTGTACGGTGTGTCCTGAAACATCTAAAAAACTCAGCTTAGAGAGCATAGGGCACTTCCACTCATGGGTGTATAAATTGGGAAAACTAAAAATCAGCAAGACACAGGCACCCCAACGTATAGGGCTGCTCTGTTGACAAGAACCTCCACTTCGTTACACCTTATATATCCCAGGAAAGAGAAAAATGGATAAAGAAGTTGTGGTCCTTATGTACAATGGAATATCACTCAGCCATGAAATCAACGTCATAAGGCTAGTAGCAGCATGATGAGTGGGTTTAGGTACGACGATTCTAAGTGAAATAAGTCACACAGAAAAAGACACTTATCATAAGATATCACTTATAGAGGGAATGTAAAAATCGCTACCCTTGAACTGAATTACAGAACAGAACAGAGTCACACGTTTAGAAAACACACTATGGCTGCTTAACGGGAAAGGTGAGGTGGGGTGATGCATAAAACAAGTGTTTCAAATTAGCTCAGATACCGTTCCATAAACCCAATATGTAATAGACAAGACCTACTCCTTGCTCAGTGAATTGGACTCAACACCCCCTATTCACGGCCCAAGAATATATCTGACTAGTAAGAATCTTAAAACCTAAGTATTGATATCTGTCTGTAAGTGAGTCAAGTGGGTGTAAAGTGGCATAAACACAGCAGTGAAAAGCAGCTAAACCCCATTATGAAAATCAATTACTTTTAAAAACCTGTGAAACAAAGACAGTGAAATAGAAATTCTTACAAAATTCGTTCAGGGGCTGTGATGCTACCTGGATTGACCATATCTAGACCCACAGCTGATTGAGACATAAGGGTGGACACTCTTGGTGCTGAGAGGTTTGGTGAGGTTGGGTGAGGAAACGCAGACCCTTGAAAATAAAACTGCGTGGTACCCATCCCATGGGTCCCAAATCTCCAGGTTCAAGGGCATCTTCCTACATCGAAAACATGCATGAGAAACCCAGAACACGGTACACCGTGTGATCGGGAAAGGTTTCTAAAACGCACCTCATTTCTCATGTCCTTGTTCTCGGGTTCGCCATTCCAGCCGCTTTACTAGCAATCTCCCTCCTTGGAGAATCAGCACCTTTAACCACCTGTTCCGTACAGGTTGCAATTTGTCCTGAGGATGAACGGGAAGAGGGGGAACCAATGAGAGACTAGCTCTAGGTGTTGGGACAGGCACAGGTCACTCTATTTTCCCATCAGGAAGAAGAATTAAGCACAGGCTCAGCCTGCCGCCCGGGACCAGAATAGGGCCTGAAGGAATCCTGCGCTTTTGCGGCCAGCTCCCAAGAAAGCGAGTTGAAAAACGGAGCTCAGGGGCACTGCAATTCACAAACCTGCAGACTTATAAATGATCACTCTCGTCCACAAATATATTGAGGGAAGGCAACGAAGAGGATTTGAAAGCAAGGCAGAATTGCAGGAAACAGATTTCAGGAGGGAGATTCGAATCGCCTTTGAGGCACAGGAAAAGCGGCAAAACCTCGACAATGATGCCCTTGGCCAAAAAGGGCGTATGCGTTTTTTCCTGAATATATTCAGGAAAAAACGCATACGCCCTTTTTGGCCAACCAAGCAACCTGGAAAGGCAAATCAGTGCTACAAAGAAGTCTCGCTTCCCATCGATCAAAAGGGCCATGCTGAATAAAGTGTCAAAACCAGAAGTGCAGGACAGGCCATGGAGAAACGGGAGCCTTGCTACGCTGATGGGCGGGATGTAAATTGCCAACAGCCACTCTGGAGAAGTGTACGGTGTGTCCTGAAACATCTAAAAAACTAACCTTAGAGAGCATAGGGCACCTCCACTCATGGGCGTATAAATTGGGAAAACTAAAAATCAGCAAGACACAGGCACCCCAACGTTTAGGGCTGCTCTGTTGACAAGAACCTCCACTTCGTTACACCTTAAATATCTCAGGAAAGAGAAAAATGGATAAAGAAGTTGTGGTCCTTATGTACAATGGAATATCACTCAGCCATGAAATCAACGTCATAAGGCTAGTAGCAGCATGATGAGTGGGTGTAGGTACGACGATTCTAAGTGAAATAAGTCACACAGAAAAAGACACTTATCATAAGATATCACTTATAGAGGGAATGTAAAAACCGCTACCCTTGAACTGAATTACAAAACAGAACAGAGTCACACGTTTAGAAAACACACTATGGCTGCTTAACGGGAAAGGTGAGGTGGGGTGATGCATAAAACAAGGGTTTCAAATTAGCTCAGATACCGTTCCATAAGCCCAATATGTAATAGACAAGACCTACTCCTTGCTCAGTGAATTGGACTCAACACCCCCTATTCACGGCCCAAGAATATATCTGACTAGTAAGAATCTTAAAACCTATGTATTGATATCTCTCTGTAAGTGAGTCAAGTGGGTGTAAAGTGGCATAAACACAGCAGTGAAAAGCAACTAAACCCCATTATAAAAATCAATTACTTTTAAAAACCTGTGAAACAAAGACAGTGAAAGACAGAGAAATTCTTACAAAATTCGTTCAGGGGCTGTGATGCCACCTGGATTGACCATATCTAGACCCACCGCTGATTGAGACATAAGGGTGGACACTCTTGGGGCTGAGAGGTTTGGTGAGGTTGGGTGAGCAAACGCAGACCATTTAAAGTAATACTGCGTGGTACCCATCCCATGGGTCCCAAATCTCCAGGTTCAAGGGCATCTTCCTACGTCGAAAACATGCATGAGAAACCCAGAACACGGAACACCGTGTGATCGGGAAAGGTTTCTAAAACGCACCTCATTTCTCATGTCCTTGTGCTCGGGGTCGCCATTCCAGCCGCTTTACTAGCAATCTCCCTCCTTCGAGAATCAGCACCTTTAACCTCCTGTTCCGTACAGGCTGCAATTTGTCCTGAGGATGAACGGGAAGATGGGGAACCAATGAGAGACTAGCTCTAGGTGTTGGGACAGGCACAGGTAACTCTATTTTCCCATCAGGAAGAAGAATTAAGCACAGGCTCACCCTGCCGCCCGGGACCAGAATAGGGCCTGAAGGAATCCTGCGCTTTTGCGGGCAGCTCCCAAGAAAGCGAGTTGAAAAACGGAGCTCAGGGGCACTGCAATTCACAAAACTGCAGACTTATAAATGATCACTCTCGTCCACAAATATATTGAGGGAAGGAAACGAAGAGGATTTGAAAGCAAGGCAGAATTGCAGGAAACAGATTTCAGGAGGGAGATTCGAATCGCCTTTGAGGCACAGGAAAAGCGGCAAAACCTCGACAATGATGCCCTTGGCCAAAGAGGGCGTATGCGTTTTTTCCTGAATATATTCAGGAAAAAACGCATACGCCCTCTTTGGCCAACCAAGCAACCTGGAAAGGCAAATCAGCGCTACAAAGAAGTCTCGCTTCCCATCGGTCAAAAGGGCCATGCTGAATAAAGTGTCAAAACCAGAAATGCAGGACAGGCCATGGAGAAACGGGAGCCTTGCTACGCTGATGGGCGGGATGTAAATTGCCAACAGCCACTCTGGAGAAGTGTACGGTGTGTCCTGAAACATCTAAAAAACTCAGCTTAGAGAGCATAGGGCACTTCCACTCATGGGCGTATAAATTGGGAAAACTAAAAATCAGCAAGACACAGGCACCCCAACGTATAGGGCTGCTCTGTTGACAAGAACCTCCACTTCGTTACACCTTATATATCCCAGGAAAGAGAAAAATGGATAAAGAAGTTGTGGTCCTTATGTACAATGGAGTATCACTCAGCCATGAAATCAACGTCATAACGCTAGTAGCAGCATGATGAGTGGGTTTTGGTACGACGATTCTAAGTGAAAGAAGTCACACAGAAAAAGACACTTATCATAAGATATCACTTATAGAGGGAATGTAAAAACCGCTACCCTTGAACTGAATTACAAAACAGAACAGAGTCACACGTTTAGAAAACACACTATGGCTGCTTAACGGGAAAGGTGAGGAGGTGTGATGCATAAAACAAGGGTTTCAAATTAGCTCAGATACCGTTCCATAAACCCAATATGTAATAGACAAGACCTACTCCTTGCTCAGTGAATTGGACTCAACACCCCCTATTCACCGCCCAAGAATATATCTGACTAGTAAGAATCTTAAAACCTATGTATTGATATCTCTCTGTAAGTGAGTCAAGTGGGTGTAAAGTGGCATAAACACAGCAGTGAAAAGCAACTAAACCCCATTATAAAAATCAATTACTTTTAAAAACCTGTGAAACAAAGACAGTGAAAGAGAGAGAAATTCTTACAGAATTCGTTCAGGGGCTGTGATGCCACCTGGATTGACCATATCTAGACCCACAGCTGATTGAGACATAAGGGTGGACACTCTTGGGGCTGAGAGGTTTGGTGAGGTTGGGTGAGCAAACGCAGACCCTTTAAAGTAATACTGCGTGGCACCCATCCCATGGGTCCCAAATCTCCAGGTTCAAGGGCATCTTCCTACGTCGAAAACATGCATGAGAAACCCAGAACACGGTACACCGTGTGATCGGGAAAGGTTTCTAAAACGCAGCTCATTTCTCATCTCCTTGTGCTCGGGTTCGCCATTCCAGCCGCTTTACTAGCAATCTCCTTCCTTGGAGAATAAGCACCTTTAACCTCCTGTTCCGTACAGGTTGCAGTTTGTCCTGAGGATGAACGGGAAGAGGGGGAACCAATGAGAGACTAGCTCTAGGTGTTGGGACAGGCACAGGTCACTCTATTTTCCCATCAGGAAGAAGAATTAAGCACAAGCTCACCCTGCCGCCAGCGACCAGAATAGGGCCTGAAGCAATCCTGCGCTTTTGCGGCCAGCTCCCAAGAAAGCGAGTTGAAAAACGGAGCTCAGGGGCACTGCAATTCACAAACCTGCAGACTTATAAATGATCACTCTCGTCCACAAATACATTGAGGGAAGGCAACGAAGAGGATTTGAAAGCAAGGCAGAATTGCAGGAAACAGATTTCAGGAGGGAGATTCGAATCGCCTTTGAGGCACAGGAAAAGCGGCAAAACCTCGACAATGATGCCCTTGGCCAAAAAGGGCGTATGCGTTTTTTCCTGAATATATTCAGGAAAAAACGCATACGCCCTCTTTGGCCAACCAAGCAACCTGGAAAGGCAAATCAGCGCTACAAAGAAGTCTCGCTTCCCATCGGTCAAAAGGGCCATGCTGAATAAAGTGTCAAAACCAGAAATGCAGGACAGGCCATGGAGAAACGGGAGCCTTGCTACGCTGATGGGCGGGATGTAAATTGCCAACAGCCACTCTGGAGAAGTGTACGGTGTGTCCTGAAACATCTAAAAAACTCAGCTTAGAGAGCATAGGGCACTTCCACTCATGGGCGTATAAATTGGGAAAACTAAAAATCAGCAAGACACAGGCACCCCAACGTATAGGGCTGCTCTGTTGACAAGAACCTCCACTTCGTTACACCTTATATATCCCAGGAAAGAGAAAAATGGATAAAGAAGTTGTGGTCCTTATGTACAATGGAATATCACTCAGCCATGAAATCAACGTCATAAGGCTAGTAGCAGCATGATGAGTGGGTTTAGGTACGACGATTCTAAGTGAAATAAGTCACACAGAAAAAGACACTTATCATAAGATATCACTTATAGAGGGAATGTAAAAATCGCTACCCTTGAACTGAATTACAGAACAGAACAGAGTCACACGTTTAGAAAACACACTATGGCTGCTTAACGGGAAAGGTGAGGTGGGGTGATGCATAAAACAAGTGTTTCAAATTAGCTCAGATACCGTTCCATAAACCCAATATGTAATAGACAAGACCTACTCCTTGATCAGTGAATTGGACTCAACACCCCCTATTCACGGCCCAAGAATATATCTGACTAGTAAGAATCTTAAAACCTAAGTATTGATATCTGTCTGTAAGTGAGTCAAGTGGGTGTAAAGTGGCATAAACACAGCAGTGAAAAGCAGCTAAACCCCATTATGAAAATCAATTACTTTTAAAAACCTGTGAAACAAAGACAGTGAAATAGAAATTCTTACAAAATTCGTTCAGGGGTTGTGATGCTACATGGATTGACCATATCTAGACCCACAGCTGATTGAGACATAAGGGTGGACACTCTTGGTGCTGAGAGGTTTGGTGAGGTTGGGTGAGGAAACGCAGACCCTTGAAAATAAAACTGCGTGGTACCCATCCCATGGGTCCCAAATCTCCAGGTTCAAGGGCATCTTCCTACATCGAAAACATGCATGAGAAACCCAGAACACGGTACACCGTGTGATCGGGAAAGGTTTCTAAAACGCACCTCATTTCTCATGTCCTTGTTCTCGGGTTCGCCATTCCAGCCGCTTTACTAGCAATCTCCCTCCTTGGAGAATCAGCACCTTTAACCACCTGTTCCGTACAGGTTGCAATTTGTCCTGAGGATGAACTGGAAGAGGGGGAACCAATGAGAGACTAGCTCTAGGTGTTGGGACAGGCACAGGTCACTCTATTTTCCCATCAGGAAGAAGAATTAAGCACAGGCTCAGCCTGCCGCCCGGGACCAGAATAGGGCCTGAAGCAATCCTGCGCTTTTGCGGCCAGCTCCCAAGAAAGTGAGTTGAAAAACGGAGCTCAGGGGCACTGCAATTCACAAACCTGCAGACTTATAAATGATCACTCTCGTCCACAAATATATTGAGGGAAGGCAACGAAGAGGATTTGAAAGCAAGGCAGAATTGCAGGAAACAGATTTCAGGAGGGAGATTCGAATCGCCTTTGAGGCACAGGAAAAGCGGCAAAACCTCGACAATGATGCCCTTGGCCAAAAAGGGCGTATGCGTTTTTTCCTGAATATATTCAGGAAAAAACGCATACGCCCTCTTTGGCCAACCAAGCAACCTGGAAAGGCAAATCAGCGCTACAAAGAAGTCTCGCTTCCCATCGGTCAAAAGGGCCATGCTGAATAAAGTGTCAAAACCAGAAATGCAGGACAGGCCATGGAGAAACGGGAGCCTTGCTACGCTGATGGGCGGGATGTAAATTGCCAACAGCCACTCTGGAGAAGTGTACGGTGTGTCCTGAAACATCTAAAAAACTCAGCTTAGAGAGCATAGGGCAATTCCACTCATGGGCGTATAAATTGGGAAAACTAAAAATCAGCAAGACACAGGCACCCCAACGTATAGGGCTGCTCTGTTGACAAGAACCTCCACTTCGTTACACCTTATATATCCCAGGAAAGAGAAAAATGGATAAAGAAGTTGTGGTCCTTATGTACAATGGAGTATCACTCAGCCATGAAATCAACGTCATAACGCTAGTATCAGCATGATGAGTGGGTTTAGGTACGACGATTCTAAGTGAAATAAGTCACACAGAAAAAGACACTTATCATAAGATATCACTTATAGAGGGAATGTAAAAACCGCTACCATTGAACTGAATTACAAAACAGAACAGAGTCACACGTTTAGAAAACACACTATGGCTGCTTAACGGGAAAGGTGAGGAGGTGTGATGCATAAAACAAGGGTTTCAAATTAGCTCAGATACCGTTCCATAAACCCAATATGTAATAGACAAGACCTACTCCTTGCTCAGTGAATTGGACTCAACACCCCCTATTCACGGCCCAAGAATATATCTGACTAGTATGAATCTTAAAACCTATGTATTGATATCTCTCTGTAAGTGAGTCAAGTGGGTGTAAAGTAGCATAAACACAGCAGTGAAAAGCAACTAAACCCCATTATAAAAATCAATTACTTTTAAAAACCTGTGAAACAAAGACAGTGAAAGAGAGAGAAATTCTTACAGAATTCGTTCAGGGGCTGTGATGCTACCTGGATTGACCATATCTAGACCCACAGCTGATTGAGACATAAGGGTGGACACTCTTGGGGCTGAGAGGTTTGGTGAGGTTGGGTGAGGAAACGCAGACCCTTGAAAATAAAACTGCGTGGTACCCATCCCATGGGTCCCAAATCTCCAGGTTCAAGGGCATCTTCCTACATCGAAAACATGCATGAGAAACCCAGAACACGGTACACCGTGTGATCGGGAAAGGTTTCTAAAACGCACCTCATTTCTCATGTCCTTGTTCTCGGGTTCGCCATTCCAGCCGCTTTACTAGCAATCTCCCTCCTTGGAGAATCAGCACCTTTAACCACCTGTTCCGTACAGGTTGCAATTTGTCCTGAGGATGAACGGGAAGAGGGGGAACCAATGAGAGACTAGCTCTAGGTGTTGGGACAGGCACAGGTCACTCTATTTTCCCATCAGGAAGAAGAATTAAGCACAGGCTCAGCCTGCCGCCCGGGACCAGAATAGGGCCTGAAGCAATCCTGCGCTTTTGCGGCCAGCTCCCAAGAAAGTGAGTTGAAAAACGGAGCTCAGGGGCACTGCAATTCACAAACCTGCAGACTTATAAATGATCACTCTCGTCCACAAATATATTGAGGGAAGGCAACGAAGAGGATTTGAAAGCAAGGCAGAATTGCAGGAAACAGATTTCAGGAGGGAGATTCGAATCGCCTTTGAGGCACAGGAAAAGCGGCAAAACCTCGACAATGATGCCCTTGGCCAAAGAGGGCGTATGCGTTTTTTCCTGAATATATTCAGGAAAAAACGCATACGCCCTCTTTGGCCAACCAAGCAACCTGGAAAGGCAAATCAGCGCTACAAAGAAGTCTCGCTTCCCATCGGTCAAAAGGGCCATGCTGAATAAAGTGTCAAAACCAGAAATGCAGGACAGGCCATGGAGAAACGGGAGCCTTGCTACGCTGATGGGCGGGATGTAAATTGCCAACAGCCACTCTGGAGAAGTGTACGGTGTGTCCTGAAACATCTAAAAAACTCAGCTTAGAGAGCATAGGGCACTTCCACTCATGCGCGTATAAATTGGGAAAACTAAAAATCAGCAAGACACAGGCACCCCAACGTATAGGGCTGCTCTGTTGACAAGAACCTCCACTTCGTTACACCTTATATATCCCAGGAAAGAGAAAAATGGATAAAGAAGTTGTGGTCCTTATGTACAATGGAATATCACTCAGCCATGAAATCAACGTCATAAGGCTAGTAGCAGCATGATGAGTGGGTTTAGGTACGACGATTCTAAGTGAAATAAGTCACACAGAAAAAGACACTTATCATAAGATATCACTTATAGTGGGAATGTAAAAATCGCTACCCTTGAACTGAATTACAGAACAGAACAGAGTCACACGTTTAGAAAACACACTATGGCTGCTTAACGGGAAAGGTGAGGTGGGGTGATGCATAAAACAAGTGTTTCAAATTAGCTCAGATACCGTTCCATAAACCCAATATGTAATAGACAAGACCTACTCCTTGCTCAGTGAATTGGACTCAACACCCCCTATTCACGGCCCAAGAATATATCTGACTAGTAAGAATCTTAAAACCTAAGTATTGATATCTGTCTGTAAGTGAGTCAAGTGGGTGTAAAGTGGCATAAACACAGCAGTGAAAAGCAGCTAAACCCCATTATGAAAATCAATTACTTTTAAAAACCTGTGAAACAAAGACAGTGAAATAGAAATTCTTACAAAATTCGTTCAGGGGCTGTGATGCTACCTGGATTGACCATATCTAGACCCACAGCTGATTGAGACATAAGGGTGGACACTCTTGGTTCTGAGAGGTTTGGTGAGGTTGGGTGAGGAAACGCAGACCCTTGAAAATAAAACTGCGTGGTACCCATCCCATGGGTCCCAAATCTCCAGGTTCAAGGGCATCTTCCTACATCGAAAACATGCATGAGAAACCCAGAACACGGTACACCGTGTGATCGGGAAAGGTTTCTAAAACGCACCTCATTTCTCATATCCTTGTTCTCGGGTTCGCCATTCCAGCCGCTTTACTAGCAATCTCCTTCCTTGGAGAATCAGCACCTTTAACCACCTGTTCCGTACAGGTTGCAATTTGTCCTGAGGATGAACGGGAAGAGGGGGAACCAATGAGAGACTAGCTCTAGGTGTTGGGACAGGCACAGGTCACTCTATTTTCCCATCAGGAAGAAGAATTAAGCACAGGCTCAGCCTGCCGCCCGGGACCAGAATAGGGCCTGAAGCAATCCTGCGCTTTTGCGGCCAGCTCCCAAGAAAGCGAGTTGAAAAACGGAGCTCAGGGGCACTGCAATTCACAAACCTGCAGACTTATAAATGATCACTCTCGTCCACAAATATATTGAGGGAAGGCAACGAAGAGGATTTGAAAGCAAGGCAGAATTGCAGGAAACAGATTTCAGGAGGGAGATTCGAATCGCCTTTGAGGCACAGGAAAAGCGGCAAAACCTCGACAATGATGCCCTTGGCCAAAAAGGGCGTATGCGTTTTTTCCTGAATATATTCAGGAAAAAACGCATACGCCCTTTTTGGCCAACCAAGCAACCTGGAAAGGCAAATCAGCGCTACAAAGAAGTCTCGCTTCCCATCGGTCAAAAGGGCCATGCTGAATAAAGTGTCAAAACCAGAAGTGCAGGACAGGCCATGGAGAAACGGGAGCCTTGCTACGCTGATGGGCGGGATGTAAATTGCCAACAGCCACTCTGGAGAAGTGTACGGTGTGTCCTGAAACATCTAAAAAACTAACCTTAGAGAGCATAGGGCACCTCCACTCATGGGCGTATAAATTGGGAAAACTAAAAATCAGCAAGACACAGGCACCCCAACGTTTAGGGCTGCTCTGTTGACAAGAACCTCCACTTCGTTACACCTTAAATATCTCAGGAAAGAGAAAAATGGATAAAGAAGTTGTGGCCCTTATGTACAATGGAATATCACTCAGCCATGAAATCAACGTCATAACGCTAGTAGCAGCATGATGAGTGGGTTTAGGTACGACGATTCTAAGTGAAATAAGTCACACAGAAAAAGACACTTATCATAAGATATCACTTATAGAGGGAATGTAAAAACCGCTACCCTTGAACTGAATTACAAAACAGAACAGATTCACACGTTTAGAAAACACACTATGGCTGCTTAACGGGAAAGGTGAGGAGGTGTGATGCATAAAACAAGGGTTTCAAATTAGCTCTGATACGTTCCATAAACCCAATATGTAATAGACAAGACCTACTCCTTGCTCAGTGAATTGGACTCAACACCCCCTATTCACGGCCCAAGAATATATCTGACTAGTAAGAATCTTAAAACCTATGTATTGATATCTCTCTGTAAGTGAGTCAAGTGGGTGTAAAGTGGCATAAACACAGCAGTGAAAAGCAACTAAACCCCATTATAAAAATCAATTACTTTTAAAAACCTGTGAAACAAAGACAGTGAAAGAGAGAGAAATTCTTACAGAATTCGTTCAGGGGCTGTGATGCCACCTGGATTGACCATATCTAGACCCACAGCTGATTAACACATAAGGGTGGACACTCTTGGGGCTGAGAGGTTTGGTGAGGTTGGGTGAGCAAACGCAGACCCTTTAAAGTAATACTGCGTGGTACCCATCCCATGGGTCCCAAATTTCCAGGTTCAAGGGCATCTTCCTACATCGAAAACATGCATGAGAAACCCAGAAGATGGTACACCGTGTGATCGGGAAAGGTTTCTAAAACGCAGCTCATTTCTCATCTCCTTGTGCTCGGGTTCGCCATTCCAGCCGCTTTACTAGCAATCTCCTTCCTTGGAGAATCAGCACATTTAACCACCTGTTCCGTACAGGTTGCAGTTTGTCCTGAGGATGAACGGGAAGAGGGGGAACCAATGAGAGACTAGCTCTAGGTGTTGGGACAGGCACAGGTCACTCTATTTTCCCATCAGGAAGAAGAATTAAGCACAGGCTCAGCCTGCCGCCCGGGACCAGAATAGGGCCTGAAGCAATCCTGCGCTTTTGCGGCCAGCTCCCAAGAAAGTGAGTTGAAAAACGGAGCTCAGGGGCACTGCAATTCACAAACCTGCAGACTTATAAATGATCACTCTCGTCCACAAATATATTGAGGGAAGGCAACGAAGAGGATTTGAAAGCAAGGCAGAATTGCAGGAAACAGATTTCAGGAGGGAGATTCGAATCGTCTTTGAGGCACAGGAAAAGCGGCAAAACCTCGACAATGATGCCCTTGGCCAAAAAGAGCGTATGCGTTTTTTCCTGAATATATTCAGGAAAAAACGCATACGCCCTCTTTGGCCAACCAAGCAACCTGGAAAGGCAAATCAGCGCTACAAAGAAGTCTCGCTTCCCATCGGTCAAAAGGGCCATGCTGAATAAAGTGTCAAAACCAGAAATGCAGGACAGGCCATGGAGAAACGGGAGCCTTGCTACGCTGATGGGCGGGATGTAAATTGCCAACAGCCACTCTGGAGAAGTGTACGGTGTGTCCTGAAACATCTAAAAAACTCAGCTTAGAGAGCATAGGGCAATTCCACTCATGGGCGTATAAATTGGGAAAACTAAAAATCAGCAAGACACAGGCACCCCAACGTATAGGGCTGCTCTGTTGACAAGAACCTCCACTTCGTTACACCTTATATATCCCAGGAAAGAGAAAAATGGATAAAGAAGTTGTGGTCCTTATGTACAATGGAGTATCACTCAGCCATGAAATCAACGTCATAACGCTAGTAGCAGCATGATGAGTGGGTTTAGGTACGACGATTCTAAGTGAAATAAGTCACACAGAAAAAGACACTTATCATAAGATATCACTTATAGAGGGAATGTAAAAACCGCTACCCTTGAACTGAATTACAAAACAGAACAGAGTCACACGTTTAGAAAACACACTATGGCTGCTTAACGGGAAAGGTGAGGAGGTGTGATGCATAAAACAAGGGTTTCAAATTAGCTCAGATACCGTTCCATAAACCCAATATGTAATAGACAAGACCTACTCCTTGCTCAGTGAATTGGACTCAACACCCCCTATTCACGGCCCAAGAATATATCTGACTAGTATGAATCTTAAAACCTATGTATTGATATCTCTCTGTAAGTGAGTCAAGTGGGTGTAAAGTAGCATAAACACAGCAGTGAAAAGCAACTAAACCCCATTATAAAAATCAATTACTTTTAAAAACCTGTGAAACAAAGACAGTGAAAGAGAGAGAAATTCTTACAGAATTCGTTCAGGGGCTGTGATGCTACCTGGATTGACCATATCTAGACCCACAGCTGATTGAGACATAAGGGTGGACACTCTTGGGGCTGAGAGGTTTGGTGAGGTTGGGTGAGGAAACGCAGACCCTTGAAAATAAAACTGCGTGGTACCCATCCCATGGGTCCCAAATCTCCAGGTTCAAGGGCATCTTCCTACATCGAAAACATGCATGAGAAACCCAGAACACGGTACACCGTGTGATCGGGAAAGGTTTCTAAAACGCACCTCATTTCTCATGTCCTTGTTCTCGGGTTCGCCATTCCAGCCGCTTTACTAGCAATCTCCCTCCTTGGAGAATCAGCACCTTTAACCACCTGTTCCGTACAGGTTGCAATTTGTCCTGAGGATGAACGGGAAGAGGGGGAACCAATGAGAGACTAGCTCTAGGTGTTGGGACAGGCACAGGTCACTCTATTTTCCCATCAGGAAGAAGAATTAAGCACAGGCTCAGCCTGCCGCCCGGGACCAGAATAGGGCCTGAAGCAATCCTGCGCTTCTGCGGCCAGCTCCCAAGAAAGTGAGTTGAAAAACGGAGCTCAGGGGCACTGCAATTCACAAACCTGCAGACTTATAAATGATCACTCTCGTCCACAAATATATTGAGGGAAGGCAACGAAGAGGATTTGAAAGCAAGGCAGAATTGCAGGAAACAGATTTCAGGAGGGAGATTCGAATCGCCTTTGAGGCACAGGAAAAGCGGCAAAACCTCGACAATGATGCCCTTGGCCAAAAAGGGCGTATGCGTTTTTTCCTGAATATATTCAGGAAAAAACGCATACGCCCTCTTTGGCCAACCAAGCAACCTGGAAAGGCAAATCAGCGCTACAAAGAAGTCTCGCTTCCCATCGGTCAAAAGGGCCATGCTGAATAAAGTGTCAAAACCAGAAATGCAGGACAGGCCATGGAGAAACGGGAGCCTTGCTACGCTGATGGGCGGGATGTAAATTGCCAACAGCCACTCTGGAGAAGTGTACGGTGTGTCCTGAAACATCTAAAAAACTCAGCTTAGAGAGCATAGGGCACTTCCACTCATGCGCGTATAAATTGGGAAAACTAAAAATCAGCAAGACACAGGCACCCCAACGTATAGGGCTGCTCTGTTGACAAGAACCTCCACTTCGTTACACCTTATATATCCCAGGAAAGAGAAAAATGGATAAAGAAGTTGTGGTCCTTATGTACAATGGAATATCACTCAGCCATGAAATCAACGTCATAAGGCTAGTAGCAGCATGATGAGTGGGTTTAGGTACGACGATTCTAAGTGAAATAAGTCACACAGAAAAAGACACTTATCATAAGATATCACTTATAGTGGGAATGTAAAAATCGCTACCCTTGAACTGAATTACAGAACAGAACAGAGTCACACGTTTAGAAAACACACTATGGCTGCTTAACGGGAAAGGTGAGGTGGGGTGATGCATAAAACAAGTGTTTCAAATTAGCTCAGATACCGTTCCATAAACCCAATATGTAATAGACAAGACCTACTCCTTGCTCAGTGAATTGGACTCAACACCCCCTATTCACGGCCCAAGAATATATCTGACTAGTAAGAATCTTAAAACCTAAGTATTGATATCTGTCTGTAAGTGAGTCAAGTGGGTGTAAAGTGGCATAAACACAGCAGTGAAAAGCAGCTAAACCCCATTATGAAAATCAATTACTTTTAAAAACCTGTGAAACAAAGACAGTGAAATAGAAATTCTTACAAAATTCGTTCAGGGGCTGTGATGCTACCTGGATTGACCATATCTAGACCCACAGCTGATTGAGACATAAGGGTGGACACTCTTGGTGCTGAGAGGTTTGGTGAGGTTGGGTGAGGAAACGCAGACCCTTGAAAATAAAACTGCGTGGTACCCATCCCATGGCTCCCAAATCTCCAGGTTCAAGGGCATCTTCCTACATCGAAAACATGCATGAGAAACCCAGAACACGGTACACCGTGTGATCGGGAAAGGTTTCTAAAACGCACCTCATTTCTCATATCCTTGTTCTCGGGTTCGCCATTCCAGCCGCTTTACTAGCAATCTCCCTCCTTGGAGAATCAGCACCTTTAACCACCTGTTCCGTACAGGTTGCAATTTGTCCTGAGGATGAACGGGAAGAGGGGGAACCAATGAGAGACTAGCTCTAGGTGTTGGGACAGGCACAGGTCACTCTATTTTCCCATCAGGAAGAAGAATTAAGCACAGGCTCAGCCTGCCGCCCGGGACCAGAATAGGGCCTGAAGCAATCCTGCGCTTTTGCGGCCAGCTCCCAAGAAAGCGAGTTGAAAAACGGAGCTCAGGGGCACTGCAATTCACAAACCTGCAGACTTATAAATGATCACTCTCGTCCACAAATATATTGAGGGAAGGCAACGAAGAGGATTTGAAAGCAAGGCAGAATTGCAGGAAACAGATTTCAGGAGGGAGATTCGAATCGCCTTTGAGGCACAGGAAAAGCGGCAAAACCTCGACAATGATGCCCTTGGCCAAAAAGGGCGTATGCGTTTTTTCCTGAATATATTCAGGAAAAAACGCATACGCCCTTTTTGGCCAACCAAGCAACCTGGAAAGGCAAATCAGCGCTACAAAGAAGTCTCGCTTCCCATCGGTCAAAAGGGCCATGCTGAATAAAGTGTCAAAACCAGAAGTGCAGGACAGGCCATGGAGAAACGGGAGCCTTGCTACGCTGATGGGCGGGATGTAAATTGCCAACAGCCACTCTGGAGAAGTGTACGGTGTGTCCAGAAACATCTAAAAAACTAACCTTAGAGAGCATAGGGCACCTCCACTCATGGGCGTATAAATTGGGAAAACTAAAAATCAGCAAGACACAGGCACCCCAACGTTTAGGGCTGCTCTGTTGACAAGAACCTCCACTTCGTTACACCTTAAATATCTCAGGAAAGAGAAAAATGGATAAAGAAGTTGTGGCCCTTATGTACAATGGAATATCACTCAGCCATGAAATCAACGTCATAACGCTAGTAGCAGCATGATGAGTGGGTTTAGGTACGACGATTCTAAGTGAAATAAGTCACACAGAAAAAGACACTTATCATAAGATATCACTTATAGAGGGAATGTAAAAACCGCTACCCTTGAACTGAATTACAAAACAGAACAGAGTCACACGTTTAGAAAACACACTATGGCTGCTTAACGGGAAAGGTGAGGAGGTGTGATGCATAAAACAAGGGTTTCAAATTAGCTCTGATACGTTCCATAAACCCAATATGTAATAGACAAGACCTACTCCTTGCTCAGTGAATTGGACTCAACACCCCCTATTCACGGCCCAAGAATATATCTGACTAGTAAGAATCTTAAAACCTATGTATTGATATCTCTCTGTAAGTGAGTCAAGTGGGTGTAAAGTGGCATAAACACAGCAGTGAAAAGCAACTAAACCCCATTATAAAAATCAATTACTTTTAAAAACCTGTGAAACAAAGACAGTGAAAGACAGAGAAATTCTTACAGAATTCGTTCAGGGGCTGTGATGCCACCTGGATTGACCATATCTAGACCCACAGCTGATTAACACATAAGGGTGGACACTCTTGGGGCTGAGAGGTTTGGTGAGGTTGGGTGAGCAAACGCAGACCCTTTAAAGTAATACTGCGTGGTACCCATCCCATGGGTCCCAAATTTCCAGGTTCAAGGGCATGTTCCTACATCGAAAACATGCATGAGAAACCCAGAAGATGGTACACCGTGTGATCGGGAAAGGTTTCTAAAACGCAGCTCATTTCTCATCTCCTTGTGCTCGGGTTCGCCATTCCAGCCGCTTTACTAGCAATCTCCTTCCTTGGAGAATCAGCACATTTAACCTCCTGTTCCGTACAGGTTGCAGTTTGTCCTGAGGATGAACGGGAAGAGGGGGAACCAATGAGAGACTAGCTCTAGGTGTTGGGACAGGCACAGGTCACTCTATTTTCCCATCAGGAAGAAGAATTAAGCACAGGCTCAGCCTGCCGCCCGCGACCAGAATAGGGCCTGAAGCAATACTGCGCTTTTGCGGCCAGCTCCCAAGAAAGCGAGTTGAAAAATGGAGCTCAGGGGAACTGCAATTCACAACCCTGCAGACTTATAAATGATCACTCTCGTCCACAAATATATTGAGGGAAGTCAACGAAGAGGATTTGAAAGCAAGGCAGAATTGCAGGAAACAGACTTCAGGAGGGAGATTCGAATCGCCTTTGAGGCACAGGAAAAGCGGCAAAACCTCGACAATGATGCCCTTGGCCAAAAAGGGCGTATGCGTTTTTTCCTGAATATATTCAGGAAAAAACGCATACGCCCTTTTTGGCCAACCAAGCAACCTGGAAAGGCAAATCAGCGCTACAAAGAAGTCTCGCTTCCCATCGGTCAAAAGGGCCATGCTGAATAAAGTGTCAAAACCAGAAATGCAGGACCGGCCATGGAGAAACGGGAGCCTTGCTACGCTGATGGGCGGGATGTAAATTGCCAACAGCCACTCTGGAGAAGTGTACGGTGTGTCCTGAAACATCTAAAAAACTAACCTTAGAGAACATAGGGCACTTCCACTCATGAGCGTATAAATTGGGAAAACTAAAAATCAGCAAGACACAGGCACCCCAACGTATAGGGCTGCTCTGTTGACAAGAACCTCCACTTCGTTACACCTTAAATATCTCAGGAAAGAGAAAAATGGATAAAGAAGTTGTGGTCCTTATGTACAATGGAATATCACTCAGCCATGAAATCAACGTCATAAGGCTAGTAGCAGCATGATGAGTGGGTTTAGGTACGACGATTCTAAGTGAAATAAGTCACACAGAAAAAGACACTTATCATAAGATATCACTTATAGAGGGAATGTAAAAACCGCTACCCTTGAACTGAATTACAAAACAGAACAGAGTCACACGTTTAGAAAACACACTATGGCTTCTTAACGGGAAAGGTGAGGTGGGGTGATGCATAAAACAAGGAATTCAAATTAGCTCAGATACCGTTCCATAAGCCCAATATGTAATAGACAAGACCTACTCCTTGCTCAGTGAATTGGACTCAACACCCCCTATTCACGGCCCAAGAATATATCTGACTAGTAAGAATCTTAAAACCTATGTATTGATATCTCTCTGTAAGTGAGTCAAGTGGGTGTAAAGTGGCATAAACACAGCAGTGAAAAGCAGCTAAACCCCATTATGAAAATCAATTACTTTTAAAAACCTGTGAAACAAAGACAGTGAAATAGAAATTCTTACAAAATTCGTTCAGGGGCTGTGATGCTACCTGGATTGACCATATCTAGACCCACAGCTGATTGAGACATAAGGGTGGACACTCTTGGTGCTGAGAGGTTTGGTGAGGTTGGGTGAGGAAACGCAGACCCTTGAAAATAAAACTGCGTGGTACCCATCCCATGGGTCCCAAATCTCCAGGTTCAAGGGCATCTTCCTACATCGAAAACATGCATGAGAAACCCAGAACACGGTACACCGTGTGATCGGGAAAGGTTTCTAAAACACACCTCATTTCTCATGTCCTTGTTCTCGGGTTCGCCATTCCAGCCGCTTTACTAGCAATCTCCCTCCTTGGAGAATCAGCACCTTTAACCACCTGTTCCGTACAGGTTGCAATTTGTCCTGAGGATGAACGGGAAGAGGGGGAACCAATGAGAGACTAGCTCTAGGTGTTGGGACAGGCACAGGTCACTCTATTTTCCCATCAGGAAGAAGAATTAAGCACAGGCTCAGCCTGCCGCCCGGGACCAGAATAGGGCCTGAAGCAATCCTGCGCTTTTGCGGCCAGCTCCCAAGAAAGCGAGTTGAAAAACGGAGCTCAGGGGCGCTGCAATTCACAAACCTGCAGACTTATAAATGATCACTCTCGTCCACAAATATATTGAGGGAAGGCAACGAAGAGGATTTGAAAGCAAGGCAGAATTGCAGGAAACAGATTTCAGGAGGGAGATTCGAATCGCCTTTGAGGCACAGGAAAAGCGGCAAAACCTCGACAATGATGCCCTTGGCCAAAAAGGGCGTATGCGTTTTTTCCTGAATATATTCAGGAAAAAACGCATACGCCCTTTTTGGCCAACCAAGCAACCTGGAAAGGCAAATCAGCGCTACAAAGAAGTCTCGCTTCCCATCGGTCAAAAGGGCCATGCTGAATAAAGTGTCAAAACCAGAAGTGCAGGACAGGCCATGGAGAAACGGGAGCCTTGCTACGCTGATGGGCGGGATGTAAATTGCCAACAGCCAATCTGGAGAAGTGTACGGTGTGTCCTGAAACATCTAAAAAACTAACCTTAGAGAGCATAGGGCACCTCCACTCATGGGCGTATAAATTGGGAAAACTAAAAATCAGCAAGACACAGGCACCCCAACGTTTAGGGCTGCTCTGTTGACAAGAACCTCCACTTCGTTACACCTTAAATATCTCAGGAAAGAGAAAAATGGATAAAGAAGTTGTGGTCCTTATGTACAATGGAATATCACTCAGCCATGAAATCAACGTCATAAGGCTAGTAGCAGCATGATGAGTGGGTGTAGGTACGACGATTCTAAGTGAAATAAGTCACACAGAAAAAGACACTTATCATAAGATATCACTTATAGAGGGAATGTAAAAACCGCTACCCCTGAACTGAATTACAAAACAGAACAGAGTCACACGTTTAGAAAACACACTATGGCTGCTTAACGGGAAAGGTGAGGTGGGGTGATGCATAAAACAAGGGTTTCAAATTAGCTCAGATACCGTTCCATAAGCCCAATATGTAATAGACAAGACCTACTCCTTGCTCAGTGAATTGGACTCAACACCCCCTATTCACGGCCCAAGAATATATCTGACTAGTAAGAATCTTAAAACCTAAGTATTGATATCTCTCTGTAAGTGAGTCCAGTGAGTGTAAAGTGGCATAAACACAGCAGTGAAAAGCAGCTAATCCCCATTATAAAAAGCAATTATTTTAAAAACCTGTGAAACAAAGACAGTGAAATACAGAGAAATTCTTACAAAATTCGTTCAGGGGCTGTGATGCTACCTGGATTGACCATATCTAGACCCACAGCTGATTGAGACATAAGGGTGGACACTCTTGGGGCTGAGAGGTTTGGTGAGGTTGGGTGAGCAAACGCAGACCCTTTAAAGTAATACTGCGTGGTACCCATCCCATGGGTCCCAAATCTCCAGGTTCAAGGGCATCTTCCTACATCGAAAACATGCATGAGAAACCCAGAACACGGAACACCGTGTGATCGGGAAAGGTTTCTAAAACGCACCTCATTTCTCATGTCCTTGTGCTCGGGGTCGCCATTCCAGCCGCTTTACTAGCAATCTCCCTCCTTGGAGAATCAGCACCTTTAACCTCCTGTTCCGTACAGGTTGCAATATGTCCTGAGGATGAACGGGAAGAGGGGGAACCAATGAGAGACTAGCTCTAGGTGTTGGGACAGGCACAGGTAACTCTATTTTCCCATCAGGAAGAAGAATTAAGCACAGGCTCAGCCTGCCGCCCGGGACCAGAATAGGGCCTGAAGGAATCCTGCGCTTTTGCGGCCAGCTCCCAAGAAAGCGAGTTGAAAAACGGAGCTCAGGGGCACTGCAATTCACAAAACTGCAGACTTATAAATGATCACTCTCGTCCACAAATATATTGAGGGAAGGCAACGAAGAGGATTTGAAAGCAAGGCAGAATTGCAGGAAACAGATTTCCGGAGGGAGATTCGAATCGCCTTTGAGGCACAGGAAAAGCGGCAAAACCTCGACAATGATGCCCTTGGCCAAAAAGGGCGTATGCGTATTTTCCTGAATATATTCAGGAAAAAACGCATACGCCCTCTTTGGCCAACCAAGCAACCTGCAAAGGCAAATCAGCGCTACAAAGAAGTCTCGCTTCCCATCGGTCAAAAGGGCCATGCTGAATAAAGTGTCAAAACCAGAAATGCAGGACAGGCCATGGAGAAACGGGAGCCTTGCTACGCAGATGGGCGGGATGTAAATTGCCAACAGCCACTCTGGAGAAGTGTACGGTGTGTCCTGAAACATCTAAAAAACTCAGCTTAGAGAGCATAGGGCACTTCCACTCATGGGCGTATAAATTGGGAAAACTAAAAATCAGCAAGACACAGGCACCCCAACGTATAGGGCTGCTCTGTTGACAAGAACCTCCACTTCGTTACACCTTATATATCCCAGGAAAGAGAAAAATGGATAAAGAAGTTGTGGTCCTTATGTACAATGGAATATCACTCAGCCATGAAATCAACGTCATAACGCTAGTAGCAGCATGATGAGTGGGTTTAGGTACGACGATTCTAAGTGAAATAAGTCACACAGAAAAAGACACTTATCATAAGATATCACTTATAGAGGGAATGTAAAAACCGCTACCCTTGAACTGAATTACAGAACAGAACAGAGTCACACGTTTAGAAAACACACTATGGCTGCCTAACGGGAAAGGTGAGGTGGGGTGATGCATAAAACAAGTGTTTCAAATTAGCTCAGATACCGTTCCATAAACCCAATATGTAATAGACAAGACCTACTCCTTGCTCAGTGAATTGGACTCAACACCCCCTATTCACGGCCCAAGAATATATCTGACTAGTAAGAATCTTAAAACCTATGTATTGATATCTCTCTGTAAGTGAGTCAAGTGGGTGTAAAGTGGCATAAACACAGCAGTGAAAAGCAACTAAACCCCATTATAAAAATCAATTACTTTTAAAAACCTGTGAAACAAAGACAGTGAAAGAGAGAGAAATTCTTACAGAATTCGTTCAGGGGCTGTGATGCCACCTGGATTGACCATATCTAGACGCACAGCTGATTGAGACATAAGGGTGGACACTCTTGGGGCTGAGAGGTTTGGTGAGGTTGGGTGAGCAAACGCAGACCCTTGAAAGTAATACTGCGTGGTACCCATCCCATGGGTCCCAAATTTCCAGGTTCAAGGGCATCTTCCTACGTCGAAAACATGCATGAGAAACCCAGAAGATGGTACACCGTGTGATCGGGAAAGGTTTCTAAAACGCAGCTCATTTCTCATCTCCTTGTTCTCGGGTTCGCCATTCCAGCCGCTTTACTAGCAATCTCCCTCCTTGGAGAATCAGCACCTTTAACCACCTGTTCCGTACAGGTTGCAATTTGTCCTGAGGATGAACGGGAAGAGGGGGAACCAATGAGAGACTAGCTCTAGGTGTTGGGACAGGCACAGGTCACTCTATTTTCCCATCAGGAAGAAGAATTAAGCACAGGCTCAGCCTGCCGCCCGCGACCAGAATAGGGCCTGAAGCAATACTGCGCTTTTGCGGCCAGCTCCCAAGAAAGCGAGTTGAAAAATGGAGCTCAGGGGAACTGTAATTCACAAACCTGCAGACTTATAAATGATCACTGTCGTCCACGAATATATTGAGGGAAGGCAACGAAGAGGATTTGAAAGTAAGGCAGAATTGCAGGAAACAGATTTCAGGAGGGAGATTCGAATCGCCTTTGAGGCACAGGAAAAGCGGCAAAACCTCGACAATGATGCCCTTGCCCAAAAAGGGCGTATGCGTTTTTTCCTGAATATATTCAGGAAAAAACGCATACGCCCTTTTTGGCCAACCAAGCAACCTGGAAAGGCAAATCAGCGCTACAAAGAAGTCTCGCTTCCCATCGGTCAAAAGGGCCATGCTGAATAAAGTGTCAAAACCAGAAATGCAGGACCGGCCATGGAGAAACGGGAGCCTTGCTACGCTGATGGGCGGGATGTAAATTGCCAACAGCCACTCTGGAGAAGTGTACGGTGTGTCCTGAAACATCTAAAAAACTAACCTTAGAGAGCATAGGGCACCTCCACTCATGGGCGTATAAATTGGGAAAACTAAAAATCAGCAAGACACAGGCACCCCAACGTTTAGGGCTGCTCTGTTGACAAGAACCTCCACTTCGTTACACCTTAAATATCTCAGGAAAGAGAAAAATGGATAAAGAAGTTGTGGTCCTTATGTACAATGGAATATCACTCAGCCATGAAATCAACGTCATAAGGCTAGTAGCAGCATGATGAGTGGGTGTAGGTACGACGATTCTAAGTGAAATAAGTCACACAGAAAAATACACTTATCATAAGATATCACTTATAGAGGGAATGTAAAAACCGCTACCCTTGAACTGAATTACAAAACAGAACAGAGTCACACGTTTAGAAAACACACTATGGCTGCTTAACGGGAAAGGTGAGGTGGGGTGATGCATAAAACAAGGGATTCAAATTAGCTCAGATACCGTTCCATAAGCCCAATATGTAATAGACAAACCTACTCCTTGCTCAGTGAATTGGACTCAACACCCCCTATTCACGGCCCAAGAATATATCTGACTAGTAAGAATCTTAAAACCTATGTATTGATATCTCTCTGTAAGTGAGCCAAGTGGGTGTAAAGTGGCATAAACACAGCAGTGAAAAGCAACTAAACCCCATTATAAAAATCAATTACTTTTAAAAACCTGTGAAACAAAGACAGTGAAAGAGAGAGAAATTCTTACAGAATTCGTTCAGGGGCTGTGATGTCACCTGGATTGACCATATCTAGACCCACAGCTGATTGAGACATAAGGGTGGACACTCTTGGGGCTGAGAGGTTTGGTGAGGTTGGGTGAGCAAACGCAGACCCTTTAAAGTAATACTGCGTGGTACCCATCCCATGGGTCCCAAATTTCCAGGTTCAAGGGCATCTTCCTACGTCGAAAACATGCATGAGAAACCCAGAAGATGGTACACCGTGTGATCGGGAAAGGTTTCTAAAACGCAGCTCATTTCTCATCTCCTTGTGCTCGGGTTCGCCATTCCAGCCGCTTTACTAGCAATCTCCTTCCTTGGAGAATCAGCACATTTAACCTCCTGTTCCGTACAGGTTGCAGTTTGTCCTGAGGATGAACGGGAAGAGGGGGAACCAATGAGAGACTAGCTCTAGGTGTTGGGACAGGCACAGGTCACTCTATTTTACCATCAGGAAGAAGAATTAAGCACAGGCTCAGCCTGCCACCCGGGACCAGAATAGGGCCTGAAGCAATCCTGCGCTTTTGCGGCCAGCTCCCAAGAAAGCGAGTTGAAAAATGGAGCTCAGGGGAACTGCAATTCACAAACCTGCAGACTTATAAATGATCACTCTCGTCCACAAATATATTGAGGGAAGTCAACGAAGAAGATTTGAAAGCAAGGCAGAATTGCAGGAAACAGATTTCAGGAGGGAGATTCGAATCGCCTTTGAGGCACAGGAAAAGCGGCAAAACCTCGACAATGATGCCCTTGGCCAAAAAGGGCGTATGCGTTTTTTCCTGAATATATTCAGGAAAAAACGCATACGCCCTTTTTGGCCAACCAAGCAACCTGGAAAGGCAAATCAGCGCTACAAAGAAGTCTCGCTTCCCATCGGTCAAAAGGGCCATGCTGAATAAAGTGTCAAAACCAGAAATGCAGGACCGGCCATGGAGAAACGGGAGCCTTGCTACGCTGATGGGCGGGATGTAAATTGCCAACAGCCACTCTGGAGAAGTGTACGGTGTGTCCTGAAACATCTAAAAAACTAACCTTAGAGAGCATAGGGCACTTCCACTCATGGGCGTATAAATTGGGAAAACTAAAAATCAGCAAGACACAGGCACCCCAACGTATAGGGCTGCTCTGTTGACAAGAACCTCCACTTCGTTACACCTTAAATATCTCAGGAAAGAGAAAAATGGATAAAGAAGTTGTGGTCCTTATGTACAATGGAATATCACTCAGCCATGAAATCAACGTCATAAGGCTAGTAGCAGCATGATGAGTGGGTGTAGGTACGACGATTCTAAGTGAAATAAGTCACACAGAAAAAGACACTTATCATAAGATATCACTTATAGAGGGAATGTAAAAACCGCTACCCCTGAACTGAATTACAAAACAGAACAGAGTCACACGTTTAGAAAACACACTATGGCTGCTTAACGGGAAAGGTGAGGTGGGGTGATGCATAAAACAAGGGTTTCAAATTAGCTCAGATACCGTTCCATAAGCCCAATATGTAATAGACAAGACCTACTCCTTGCTCAGTGAATTGGACTCAACACCCCCTATTCATGGCCCAAGAATATATCTGACTAGTAAGAATCTTAAAACCTATGTATTGATATCTCTCTGTAAGTGAGTCAAGTGGGTGTAAAGTGGCATAAACACAGCAGTGAAAAGCAACTAAACCCCATTATAAAAATCAATTACTTTTAAAAACCTGTGAAACAAAGACAGTGAAAGACAGAGAAATTGTTACAAAATTCGTTCAGGGGCTGTGATGCCACCTGGATTGACCATATCTAGACCCACCGCTGATTGAGACATAAGGGTGGACACTCTTGGGGCTGAGAGGTTTGGTGAGGTTGGGTGAGCAAACGCAGACCCTTTAAAGTAATACTGCGTGGTACCCATCCCATGGGTCCCAAATCTCCAGGTTCAAGGGCATCTTCCTACATCGAAAACATGCATGAGAAACCCAGAACACGGAACACCGTGTGATCGGGAAAGGTTTCTAAAACGCACCTCATTTCTCATGTCCTTGTGCTCGGGGTCGCCATTCCAGCCGCTTTACTAGCAATCTCCCTCCTTGGAGAATCAGCACCTTTAACCTCCTGTTCCGTACAGGCTGCAATTTGTCCTGAGGATGAACGGGAAGAGGGGGAACCAATGAGAGACTAGCTCTAGGTGTTGGGACAGGCACAGGTAACTCTATTTTCCCATCAGGAAGAAGAATTAAGCACAGGCTCAGCCTGCCGCCCGGGACCAGAATAGGGCCTGAAGGAATCCTGCGCTTTTGCGGCCAGCTCCCAAGAAAGCGAGTTGAAAAACGGAGCTCAGGGACACTGCAATTCACAAAACTGCAGACTTATAAATGATCACTCTCGTCCACAAATATATTGAGGGAAGGAAACGAAGAGGATTTGAAAGCAAGGCAGAATTGCAGGAAACAGATTTCAGGAGGGAGATTCGAATCGCCTTTGAGGCACAGGAAAAGCGGCAAAACCTCGACAATGATGCCCTTGGCCAAAAAGGGCGTATGCGTTTTTTCCTGAATATATTCAGGAAAAAACGCATACGCCCTCTTTGGCCAACCAAGCAACCTGCAAAGGCAAATCAGCGCTACAAAGAAGTCTCGCTTCCCATCGGTCAAAAGGGCCATGCTGAATAAAGTGTCAAAACCAGAAATGCAGGACAGGCCATGGAGAAACGGGAGCCTTGCTACGCTGATGGGCGGGATGTAAATTGCCAAGAGCCACTCTGGAGAAGTGTACGGTGTGTCCTGAAACATCTAAAAAACTCAGCTTAGAGAGCATAGGGCACTTCCACTCATGGGCGTATAAATTGGGAAAACTAAAAATCAGCAAGACACAGGCACCCCAACGTATAGGGCTGCTCTGTTGACAAGAACCTCCACTTCGTTACACCTTA
Organism: Balaenoptera physalus; assembly: GCF_965194825.1. Lineage (NCBI taxonomy): Eukaryota > Metazoa > Chordata > Mammalia > Artiodactyla > Balaenopteridae > Balaenoptera > Balaenoptera physalus. The sequence continues at coordinate 476,599 of NW_028126568.1, forward strand.
TATATCCCAGGAAAGAGAAAAATGGATAAAGAAGTTGTGGTCCTTATGTACAATGGAATATCACTCAGCCATGAAATCAACGTCATAACGCTAGTAGCAGCATGATGAGTGGGTTTAGGTACGACGATTCTAAGTGAAATAAGTCACACAGAAAAAGACACTTATCATAAGATATCACTTATAGAGGGAATGTAAAAACCGCTACCCTTGAACTGAATTACAGAACAGAACAGAGTCACACGTTTAGAAAACACACTATGGCTGCTTAACGGGAAAGGTGAGGAGGTGTGATGCATAAAACAAGGGTTTCAAATTAGCTCTGATACCGTTCCATAAACCCAATATGTAATAGACAAGACCTACTCCTTGCTCAGTGAATTGGACTCAACACCCCCTATTCACGGCCCAAGAATATATCTGACTAGTAAGAATCTTAAAACCTATGTATTGATATCTCTCTGTAAGTGAGTCAAGTGGGTGTAAAGTGGCATAAACACAGCAGTGAAAAGCAACTAAACCCCATTATAAAAATCAATTACTTTTAAAAACCTGTGAAACAAAGACAGTGAAAGAGAGAGAAATTCTTACAGAATTCGTTCAGGGGCTGTGATGCCACCTGGATTGACCATATCTAGACCCACAGCTGTTTGAGACATAAGGGTGGACACTCTGGGGGCTGAGAGGTTTGGTGAGGTTGGGTGAGCAAACGCAGACCCTTTAAAGTAATACTGCGTGGTACCCATCCCATGGGTCCCAAATTTCCAGGTTCAAGGGCATCTTCCTACGTCGAAAACATGCATGAGAAACCCAGAAGATGGTACACCGTGTGATCGGGAAAGGTTTCTAAAACGCAGCTCATTTCTCATCTCCTTGTTCTCGGGTTCGCCATTCCAGCCGCTTTACTAGCAATCTCCCTCCTTGGAGAATCAGCACCTTTAACCACCTGTTCCGTACAGGTTGCAATTTGTCCTGAGGATGAACGGGAAGAGGGGGAACCAATGAGAGACTAGCTCTAGGTGTTGGGACAGGCACAGGTCACTCTATTTTCCCATCAGGAAGAAGAATTAAGCACAGGCTCAGCCTGCCGCCCGCGACCAGAATAGGGCCTGAAGCAATACTGCGCTTTTGCGGCCAGCTCCCAAGAAAGCGAGTTGAAAAATGGAGCTCAGGGGAACTGCAATTCACAAACCTGCAGACTTATAAATGATCACTCTCGTCCACGAATATATTGAGGGAAGGCAACGAAGAGGATTTGAAAGTAAGGCAGAATTGCAGGAAACAGATTTCAGGAGGGAGATTCGAATCGCATTTGAGGCACAGGAAAAGCGGCAAAACCTCGACAATGATGCCCTTGGCCAAAAAGGGCGTATGCGTTTTTTCCTGAATATATTCAGGAAAAAACGCATACGCCCTTTTTGGCCAACCAAGCAACCTGGAAAGGCAAATCAGCGCTACAAAGAAGTCTCGCTTCCCATCGGTCAAAAGGGCCATGCTGAATAAAGTGTCAAAACCAGAAATGCAGGACCGGCCATGGAGAAACGGGAGCCTTGCTACGCTGATGGGCGGGATGTAAATTGCCAACAGCCACTCTGGAGAAGTGTACGGTGTGTCCTGAAACATCTAAAAAACTAACCTTAGAGAGCATAGGGCACTTCCACTCATGGGCGTATAAATTGGGAAAACTAAAAATCAGCAAGACACAGGCACCCCAACGTATAGGGCTGCTCTGTTGACAAGAACCTCCACTTTGTTACACCTTAAATATCTCAGGAAAGAGAAAAATGGATAAAGAAGTTGTGGTCCTTATGTACAATGGAATATCACTCAGCCATGAAATCAACGTCATAAGGCTAGTAGCAGCATGATGAGTGGGTTTAGGTACGACAATTCTAAGTGAAATAAGTCACACAGAAAAAGACACTTATCATAAGATATCACTTATAGAGGGAATGTAAAAACCGCTACCCTTGAACTGAATTACAAAACAGAACAGAGTCACACGTTTAGAAAACACACTATGGCTGCTTAACGGGAAAGGTGAGGTGGGGTGATGCATAAAACAAGGGATTCAAATAAGCTCAGATACCGTTCCATAAGCCCAATATGTAATAGACAAACCTACTCCTTGCTCAGTGAATTGGACTCAACACCCCCTATTCACGGCCCAAGAATATATCTGACTAGTAAGAATCTTAAAACCTATGTATTGATATCTCTCTGTAAGTGAGTCAAGTGGGTGTAAAGTGGCATAAACACAGCAGTGAAAAGCAACTAAACCCCATTATAAAAATCAATTACTTTTAAAAACCTGTGAAACAAAGACAGTGAAAGAGAGAGAAATTCTTACAGAATTCGTTCAGGGGCTGTGATGTCACCTGGATTGACCATATCTAGACCCACAGCTGATTGAGACATAAGGGTGGACACTCTTGGGGCTGAGAGGTTTGGTGAGGTTGGGTGAGCAAACGCAGACCCTTTAAAGTAATACTGCGTGGTACCCATCCCATGGGTCCCAAATTTCCAGGTTCAAGGGCATCTTCCTACGTCGAAAACATGCATGAGAAACCCAGAAGATGGTACACCGTGTGATCGGGAAAGGTTTCTAAAACGCAGCTCATTTCTCATCTCCTTGTGCTCGGGTTCGCCATTCCAGCCGCTTTACTAGCAATCTCCTTCCTTGGAGAATCAGCACATTTAACCTCCTGTTCCGTACAGGTTGCAGTTTGTCCTGAGGATGAACGGGAAGAGGGGGAACCAATGAGAGACTAGCTCTAGGTGTTGGGACAGGCACAGGTCACTCTATTTTCCCATCAGGAAGAAGAATTAAGCACAGGCTCAGCCTGCCGCCCGCGACCAGAATAGGGCCTGAAGCAATCCTGCGCTTTTGCGGCCAGCTCCCAAGAAAGCGAGTTGAAAAATGGAGCTCAGGGGAACTGCAATTCACAAACCTGCAGACTTATAAATGATCACTCTCGTCCACGAATATATTGAGGGAAGGCAACGAAGAGGATTTGAAAGTAAGGCAGAATTGCAGGAAACAGATTTCAGGAGGGAGATTCGAATCGCCTTTGAGGCACAGGAAAAGCGGCAAAACCTCGACAATGATGCCCTTGGCCAAAAAGGGCGTATGCGTTTTTTCCTGAATATATTCAGGAAAAAACGCATACGCCCTTTTTGGCCAACCAAGCAACCTGGAAAGGCAAATCAGCGCTACAAAGAAGTCTCGCTTCCCATCGGTCAAAAGGGCCATGCTGCATAAAGTGTCAAAACCAGAAATGCAGGACAGGCCATGGAGAAACGGGAGCCTTGTTACGCTGATGGGCGGGATGTAAATTGCCAACAGCCACTCTGGAGAAGTGTACGGTGTGTCCTGAAACATCTAAAAAACTAACCTTAGAGAGCATAGGGCACTTCCACTCATGGGCGTATAAATTGGGAAAACTAAAAATCAGCAAGACACAGGCACCCCAACGTATAGGGCTGCTCTGTTGACAAGAACCTCCACTTCGTTACACCTTAAATATCTCAGGAAAGAGAAAAATGGATAAAGAAGTTGTGGTCCTTATGTACAATGGAATATCACTCAGCCATGAAATCAACGTCATAAGGCTAGTAGCAGCATGATGAGTGGGTTTAGGTACGACTATTCTAAGTGAAATAAGTCACACAGAAAAAGACACTTATCATAAGATATCACTTATAGAGAGAATGTAAAAACCGTTACCCTTGAACTGAATTACAAAACAGAACAGAGTCACACGTTTAGAAAACACACTATGGCTGCCTAACGGGAAAGGTGAGGTGGAGTGATGCATAAAACAAGGGTTTCAAATTAGCTCAGATACCGTTCCATAAACCCAATATGTAATAGACAAGACCTACTCCTTGCTCAGTGAATTGGACTCAACACCCCCTATTCACGGCCCAAGAATATATCTGACTAGTAAGAATCTTAAAACCTATGTATTGATATATCTCTGTAAGTGAGTCAAGTGGGTTTAAAGTGGCATAAACACAGCAGTGAAAAGCAACTAAACCCCATTATAAAACTCACTTACTTTTAAAAACCTGTGAAACAAAGACAGTGAAAGAGAGAGAAATTCTTACAGAATTCGTTCAGGGGCTGTGATGCCACCTGGATTGACCATATCTAGACCCACAGCTGATTGAGACATAAGGGTGGACACTCTTGGGGCTGAGAGGTTTGGTGAGGTTGGGTGAGCAAACGCAGACCCTTTAAAGTAATACTGCGTGGCACCCATCCCATGGGTCCCAAATCTCCAGGTTCAAGGGCATCTTCCTACATCGAAAACATGCATGAGAAACCCAGAACACGGTACACCGTGTGATCGGGAAAGGTTTCTAAAACGCCCCTCATTTCTCATGTCCTTGTGCTCGGGTTCGCCATTCCAGCTGCTTTACTAGCAATCTCCCTCCTTGGAGAATCAGCACCTTTAACCTCCTGTTCCGTACAGGTTGCAATATGTCCTGAGGATGAACGGGAAGAGGGGGAACCAATGAGAGACTAGCTCTAGGTGTTGGGACAGGCACAGGTCACTCTATTTTCCCATCAGGAAGAAGAATTAAGCACAGGCTCAGCCTGCCACCCGGGACCAGAATAGGGCCTGAAGCAATCCTGCGCTTTTGCGGCCAGCTCCCAAAAAAGCGAGTTGAAAAATGGAGCTCAGGGGAACTGCAATTCACAAACCTGCAGACTTATAAATGATCACTCTCGTCCACAAATATATTGAGGGAAGGCAACGAAGAGGATTTGAAAGCAAGGCAGAATTGCAGGAAACAGATTTCAGGAGGGAGATTCGAATCGCCTTTGAGGCACAGGAAAAGCGGCAAAACCTCGACAATGATGCCCTTGGCCAAAAAGGGCGTATGCGTTTTTTCCTGAATATATTCAGGAAAAACCGCATACGCCCTTTTTGGCCAACCAAGCAACCTGGAAAGGCAAATCAGCGCTACAAAGAAGTCTCGCTTCCCATCGGTCAAAAGGGCCATGCTGAATAAAGTGTCAAAACCAGAAATGCAGGACAGGCCATGGAGAAACGGGTGCCTTGCTACGCTGATGGGCGGGATGTAAATTGCCAACAGCCACTCTGGAGAAGTGTATGGTGTGTCCTGAAACATCTAAAAAACTAACCTTAGAGAGCATAGGGCACTTCCACTCATGGGCGTATAAATTGGGAAAACTAAAAATCAGCAAGACACAGGCACCCCAACGTATAGGGCTGCTCTGTTGACAAGAACCTCCACTTCGTTACACCTTAAATATCTCAGGAAAGAGAAAAATGGATAAAGAAGTTGTGGTCCTTATGTACAATGGAATATCACTCAGCCATGAAATCAACGTCATAAGGCTAGTAGCAGCATGATGAGTGGGTGTAGGTACGACGATTCTAAGTGAAATAAGTCACACAGAAAAAGACACTTATCATAAGATATTACTTATAGAGGGAATCTAAAAACCGCTACCCTTGAACTGAATTACAAAACAGAACAGAGTCACACGTTTAGAAAACACACTATGGCTGCTTAACGGGAAAGGTGAGGTGGGGTGATGCATAAAACAAGGAATTCAAATTAGCTCAGATACCGTTCCATAAGCCCAATATGTAATAGACAAGACCTACTCCTTGCTCAGTGAATTGGACTCAACACCCCCTATTCACGGCCCAAGAATATATCTGACTAGTAAGGTTCTTAAAACCTATGTATTGATATCTCTCTGTAAGTGAGTCAAGTGGGTGTAAAGTGGCATAAACACAGCAGTGAAAAGCAACTAAACCCCATTATAAAACTCACTTACTTTTAAAAACCTGTGAAACAAAGACAGTGAAAGAGAGAGAAATTCTTACAGAATTCGTTCAGGGGCTGTGATGCCACCTGGATTGACCATATCTAGACCCACAGCTGATTGAGACATAAGGGTGGACACTCTTGGGGCTGAGAGGTTTGGTGAGGTTGGGTGAGCAAACGCAGACCCTTTAACGTAATACTGCGTGGCACCCATCCCATGGGTCCCAAATCTCCAGGTTCAAGGGCATCTTACTACATCGAAAACATGCATGAGAAACCCAGAACACGGTACACCGTGTGATCGGGAAAGGTTTCTAAAACGCCCCTCATTTCTCATGTCCTTGTGCTCGGGTTCGCCATTCCAGCTGCTTTACTAGCAATCTCCCTCCTTGGAGAATCAGCACCTTTAACCTCCTGTTCCGTACAGGTTGCAATATGTCCTGAGGATGAACGGGAAGAGGGGGAACCAATGAGAGACTAGCTCTAGGTGTTGGGACAGGCACAGGTCACTCTATTTTCCCATCAGGAAGAAGAATTAAGCACAGGCTCAGCCTGCCACCCGGGACCAGAATAGGGCCTGAAGCAATCCTGCGCTTTTGCGGCCAGCTCCCAAAAAAGCGAGTTGAAAAATGGAGCTCAGGGGAACTGCAATTCACAAACCTGCAGACTTATAAATGATCACTCTCATCCACAAATATATTGAGGGAAGGCAACGAAGAGGATTTGAAAGCAAGGCAGAATTGCAGGAAACAGATTTCAGGAGGGAGATTCGAATCGCCTTTGAGGCACAGGAAAAGCGGCAAAACCTCGACAATGATGCCCTTGGCCAAAAAGGGCGTATGCGTTTTTTCCTGAATATATTCAGGAAAAAACGCATACGCCCTTTTTGGCCAACCAAGCAACCTGGAAAGGCAAATCAGCGCTACAAAGAAGTCTCGCTTCCCATCGGTCAAAAGGGCCATGCTGAATAAAGTGTCAAAACCAGAAATGCAGGACAGGCCATGGAGAAACGGGAGCCTTGCTACGCTGATGGGCGGGATGTAAATTGCCAACAGCCACTCTGGAGAAGTGTACGGTGTGTCCTGAAACATCTAAAAAACTAACCTTAGAGAGCATAGGGCACTTCCACTCATGGGCGTATAAATTGGGAAAACTAAAAATCAGCAAGACACAGGCACCCCAACGTATAGGGCTGCTCTGTTGACAAGAACCTCCACTTCGTTACACCTTAAATATCTCAGGAAAGAGAAAAATGGATAAAGAAGTTGTGGTCCTTATGTACAATGGAATATCACTCAGCCATGAAATCAACGTCATAAGGCTAGTAGCAGCATGATGAGTGGGTGTAGGTACGACGATTCTAAGTGAAATAAGTCACACAGAAAAAGACACTTATCATAAGATATCACTTATAGAGGGAATGTAAAAACCGCTACCCTTGAACTGAATTACAAAACAGAACAGAGTCACACGTTTAGAAAACACACTATGGCTGCTTAACGGGAAAGGTGAGGTGGGGTGATGCATAAAACAAGGGATTCAAATTAGCTCAGAAACCGTTCCATAAGCCCAATATGTAATAGACAAGACCTACTCCTTGCTCAGTGAATTGGACTCAACACCCCCTATTCACGGCCCAAGAATATATCTGACTAGTAAGAATCTTAAAACCTATGTATTGATATCTCTCTTTAAGTGAGTCAAGTGGGTGTAAAGTGGCATAAACACAGCAGTGAAAAGCAACTAAACCCCATTATAAAAATCAATTACTTTTAAAAACCTGTGAAACAAAGACAGTGAAAGAGAGAGAAATTTTTACAGAATTCGTTCAGGGGCTGTGATGCCACCTGGATTGACCATATCTAGACCCACAGCTGATTGAGACATAAGGGTGGACAATCTTGGGGCTGAGAGGTTTGGTGAGGTTGGGTGAGCAAACGCAGACCCTTTAAAGTAATACTGCGTGGCACCCATCCCATCGGTCCCAAATCTCCAGGTTCAAGGGCATCTTCCTACATCGAAAACATGCATGAGAAACCCAGAAGATGGCACACTGTGTGATCGGGAAAGGTTTCTAACACGCACCTCATTTCTCATCTCCTTGTGCTCGGGTTCGCCATTCCAGCTGCTTTACTAGCAATCTCCCTCCTTGGAGAATCAGCACCTTTAACCTCCTGTTCCGTACAGGTTGCAATATGTCCTGAGGATGAACGGGAAGAGGGGGAACCAATGAGAGACTAGCTCTAGGTGTTGGGACAGGCACAGGTCACTCTTTTTTCCCATCAGGAAGAAGAATTAAGCACAGGCTCAGCCTGCCACCCGGGACCAGAATAGGGCCTGAAGCAATCCTGCGCTTTTGCGGCCAGCTCCCAAAAAAGCGAGTTGAAAAATGGAGCTCATGGGAACTGCAATTCACAAACCTGCAGACTTATAAATGATCACTCTCGTCCACAAATATATTGAGGGAAGGCAACGAAGAGGATTTGAAAGCAAGGCAGAATTGCAGGAAACAGATTTCAGGAGGGAGATTCGAATCGCCTTTGAGGCACAGGAAAAGCGGCAAAACTTCGACAATGATGCCCTTGGCGTAAAAGGGCGTATGCGTTTTTTCCTGAATATATTCAGGAAAAAACGCATACGCCCTTTTTGGCCAACCAAGCAACCTGGAAAGGCAAATCAGCGCTACAAAGAAGTCTCGCTTCCCATCGGTCAAAAGGGCCATGCTGAATAAAGTGTCAAAACCAGAAATGCAGGACAGGCCATGGAGAAACGGTTGCCTTGCTACGCTGATGGGCGGGATGTAAATTGCCAACAGCCACTCTGGAGAAGTGTACGGTGTGTCCTGAAACATCTAAAAAACTCAGCTTAGAGAGCATAGGGCACTTCCACTCATGGGCGTATAAATTGGGAAAACTAAAAATCAGCAAGACACAGGCACCCCAACGTATAGGGCTGCTCTGTTGACAAGAACCTCCACTTCGTTACACCTTATATATCCCAGGAAAGAGAAAAATGGATAAAGAAGTTGTGGTCCTTATGTACAATGGAATATCACTAAGCCATGAAATCAACGTCATAACGCTAGTAGCAGCATGATGAGTGGGTTTAGGTACGACGATTCTAAGTGAAATAAGTCACACAGAAAAAGACACTTATCATAAGATATCACTTATAGAGGGAATGTAAAAATCGCTACCCTTGAACTGAATTACAAAACAGAACAGAGTCACACGTTTAGAAAACACACTATGGCTGCTTAACGGGAAAGGTGAGGAGGTGTGATGCATAAAACAAGGGTTTCAAATTAGCTCATATACCGTTCCATAAACCCAATATGTAATAGACAAGACCTACTCCTTGCTCAGTGAATTGGACTCAACACCCCCTATTCACGGCCCAAGAATATATCTGACTAGTAAGAATTTTAAAACCTATGTATTGATATCTCTCTGTAAGTGAGTCAAGTGGGTGTAAAGTGGCATAAACACAGCAGTGAAAAACAACTAAACCCCATTATAAAAATCAATTACTTTTAAAAACCTGTGAAACAAAGACAGTGAAAGAGAGAGAAATTCTTACAGAATTCGTTCAGGGGCTGTGATGCCACCTGGATTGACCATATCTAGACCCACAGCTGATTGAGACATAAGGGTGGACACTCTTGGGGCTGAGAGGTTTTGTGAGGTTGGGTGAGCAAACGCAGACCCTTTAAAGTAATACTGCGTGGCACCCATCCCATGGGTCCCAAACCTCCAGGTTCAAGGGCATCTTCCTACATCGAAAACATGCATGAGAAACCCAGAACACGGTACACCGTGTGATCGGGAAAGGTTTCTAAAATGCACCTCATTTCTCATGTCCTTGTGCTCGGGTTCGCAATTCCAGCCGCTTTACTAGCAATCTCCCTCCTTGGAGAATCAGCACCTTTAACCTCCTGTTCCGTACAGGTTGCAATATGTCCTGAGGATGAACGGGAAGAGGGAGAACCAATGAGAGACTAGCTCTAGGTGTTGGGACAGGCACAGGTCACTCTATTTTACCATCAGGAAGAAGAATTAAGCACAGGCTCAGCCTGCCACCCGGGACCAGAATAGGGCCTGAAGCAATCCTGCGCTTTTGCGGTCAGCTCCCAAGAAAGCGAGTTGAAAAATGGAGCTCAGGGGAACTGCAATTCACAAACCTGCAGACTTATAAATGATCACTCTCGTCCACAAATATATTGAGGGAAGGCAACGAAGAGGATTTGAAAGCAAGGCAGAATTGCAGGAAACAGATTTCAGGAGGGAGATTCGAATCGCCTTTGAGGCACAGGAAAAGCGGCAAAACTTCGACAATGATGCCCTTGGCGTAAAAGGGCGTATGCATTTTTTCCTGAATATATTCAGGAAAAAACGCATACGCCCTTTTTGGCCAACCAAGCAACCTGGAAAGGCAAATCAGCGCTACAAAGAAGTCTCGCTTCCCATCGGTCAAAAGGGCCATGCTGAATAAAGTGTCAAAACCAGAAATGCAGAACAGGCCATGGAGAAACGGGAGCCTTGCTACGCTGATGGGCGGGATGTAAATTGCCAACAGCCACTCTGGAGAAGTGTACGGTGTGTCCTGAAACATCTAAAAAACTCAGCTTAGAGAGCATAGGGCACTTCCACTCATGGGCGTATAAATTGGGAAAACTAAAAATCAGCAAGACACAGGCACCCCAACGTATAGGGCTGCTCTGTTGACAAGAACCTCCACTTCGTTACACCTTAAATATCTCAGGAAAGAGAAAAATGGATAAATAAGTTGTGGTCCTTATGTACAATGGAATATCACTCAGCCATGAAATCAACATCATAAGGCTAGTAGCAGCATGATGAGTGGGTGTAGGTACGACGATTCTAAGTGAAATAAGTCACACAGAAAAAGACACTTATCATAAGATATCACTTATAGAGGGAATGTAAAAACCGCTACCCTTGAACTGAATTACAAAACAGAACAGAGTCACACGTTTAGAAAACACACTATGGCTGCTTAACGGGAAAGGTGAGGTGGGGTGATGCATAAAACAGGAATTCAAATTAGCTCAGATACCGTTCCATAAGCCCAATATGTAATAGACAAGACCTACTCCTTGCTCAGTGAATTGGACTCAACACCCCCTATTCACGGCCCAAGAATATATCTGACTAGTAAGAATCTTAAAACCTATGTATTGATATCTCTCTGTAAGTGAGTCAAGTGGGTGTAAAGTGGCATAAACACAGCAGTGAAAAGCAACTAAACCCCATTATAAATCTCACTTACTTTTAAAAACCTGTGAAACAAAGACAGTGAAAGAGAGAGAAATTCTTACAGAATTCGTTCAGGGGCTGTGATGCCACCTGGATTGACCATATCTAGACCCACAGCTGATTGAGACATAAGGGTGGACACTCTTGGGGCTGAGAGGTTTGGTGAGGTTGGGTGAGCAAACGCAGACCCTTTAAAGTAATACTGCGTGGCACCCATCCCATGGGTCCCAAATCTCCAGGTTCAAGGGCATCTTCCTACATCGAAAACATGCATGAGAAACCCAGAACACGGTACACCGTGTGATCGGGAAAGGTTTCTAAAACGCACCTCATTTCTCATGACCTTGTGCTCGGGTTCGCCATTCCAGCCGCTTTACTAGCAATCTCCCTCCTTGGAGAATCAGCACCTTTAACCTCCTGTTCCGTACAGGTTGCAATATGTCCTGAGGATGAACGGGAAGAGGGGGAACCAATGAGAGACTAGCTCTAGGTGTTGGGACAGGCACAGGTCACTCTTTTTTCCCATCAGGAAGAAGAATTAAGCACAGGCTCAGCCTGCCGACCGGGACCAGAATAGGGCCTGAAGGAATCCTGCGCTTTTGCGGCCAGCTCCCAAGAAAGCGAGTTGAAAAACGGAGCTCAGGGGCACTGCAATTCACAAAACTGCAGACTTATAAATGATCACTCTCGTCCACAAATATATTGAGGGAAGGAAACGAAGAGGATTTGAAAGCAAGGCAGAATTGCAGGAAACAGATTTCAGGAGGGAGATTCGAATCGCCTTTGAGGCACAGGAAAAGCGGCAAAACCTCGACAATGATGCCCTTGGCCAAAAAGGGCGTATGCGTTTTTTCCTGGATATATTTAGGAAAAAACGCATACGCCCTCTTTGGCCAACCAAGCAACCTGGAAAGGCAAATCAGCGCTACAAAGAAGTCTCGCTTCCCATCGGTCAAAAGGGCCATGCTGAATAAAGTGTCAAAACCAGAAATGCAGGACAGGCCATGGAGAAACGGGAGCCTTACTACGCTGATGGGCGGGATGTAAATTGCCAACAGCCACTCTGGAGAAGTGTACGGTGTGTCCTGAAACATCTAAAAAACTAACCTTAGAGAGCATAGGGCACCTCCACTCATGGGCGTATAAATTGGGAAAACTAAAAATCAGCAAGACACAGGCACCCCAACGTATAGGGCTGCTCTGTTGACAAGAACCTCCACTTCGTTACACCTTATATATCCCAGGAAAGAGAAAAATGGATAAAGAAGTTGTGGTCCTTATGTACAATGGAATATCACTCAGCCATGAAATCAACGTCATAACGCTAGTAGCAGCATGATGAGTGGGTTTAGGTACGACGATTCTAAGTGAAAGAAGTCACACAGAAAAAGACACTTATCATAAGATATCACTTATAGAGGGAATGTAAAAACCGCTACCCTTGAACTGAATTACAAAACAGAACAGAGTCACACGTTTAGAAAACACACTATGGCTGCTTAACGGGAAAGGTGAGGAGGTGTGATGCATAAAACAAGGGTTTCAAATTAGCTCAGATACCGTTCCATAAACCCAATATGTAATAGACAAGACCTACTCCTTGCTCAGTGAATTGGACTCAACACCCCCTATTCACGGCCCAAGAATATATCTGACTAGTAAGAATCTTAAAACCTATGTATTGATATCTCTCTGTAAGTGAGTCAAGTGGGTGTAAAGTGGCATAAACACAGCAGTGAAAAGCAACTAAACCCCATTATAAAAATCAATTACATTTAAAAACCTGTGAAACAAAGACAGTGAAAGAGAGAGAAATTCTTACAGAATTCGTTCAGGGGCTGTGATGCCACCTGGATTGACCATATCTAGACCCACAGCTGATTGAGACATAAGGGTGGACAGTCTTGGGGCTGAGAGGTTTGGTGAGGTTGGGTGAGCAAACGCAGACCCTTTAAAGTAATACTGCGTGGCACCCATCCCATGGGTCCCAAATCTCCAGGTTCAAGGGCATCTTCCTACATCGAAAAAATGCATGAGAAACCCAGAACACGGTACACCGTGTGATCGGGAAAGGTTTCTAAAATGCACCTCATTTCTCATGTCCTTGTGCTCGGGTTCGCCATTCCAGCCGCTTTACTAGCAATCTCCCTCCTTGGAGAATCAGCACCTTTAACCTCCTGTTCCGTACAGGTTGCAATATGTCCTGAGGATGAACGGGAAGAGGGGGAACCAATGAGAGACTAGCTCTAGGTGTTGGGACAGGCACAGGTAACTCTATTTTCCCAACAGGAAGAAGAATTAAGCACAGGCTCAGCCTACCGCCCGGGACCAGAATAGGGCCTGAAGGAATCCTGCGCTTTTGCGGCCAGCTCCCAAGAAAGCGAGTTGAAAAACGGAGCTCAGGGGCACTGCAATTCACAAACCTGCAGACTTATAAATGATCACTCTCGTCCACAAATATATTGAGGGAAGGCAACGAAGAGGATTTGAAAGTAAGGCAGAATTGCAGGAAACAGATTTCAGGAGGGAGATTCGAATCGCCTTTGAGGCACAGGAAAAGCGGCAAAACTTCGACAATGATGCCCTTGGCGTAAAAGGGCGTATGCATTTTTTCCTGAATATATTCAGGAAAAAACGCATACGCCCTTTTTGGCCAACCAAGCAACCTGGAAAGGCAAATCAGCGCTACAAAGAAGTCTCGCTTCCCATCGGTCAAAAGGGCCATGCTGAATAAAGTGTCAAAACCAGAAATGCAGGACAGGCCATGGAGAAACGGGAGCCTTGCTACGCTGATGGGCGGGATGTAAATTGCCAACAGCCACTCTGGAGAAGTGTACGGTGTGTCCTGAAACATCTAAAAAACTCAGCTTAGAGAGCATAGGGCACTTCCACTCATGGGCGTATAAATTGGGAAAACGAAAAATCAGCAAGACACAGGCACCCCAACGTATAGGGCTGCTCTGTTGACAAGAACCTCCACTTCGTTACACCTTATATATCCCAGGAAAGAGAAAAATGGATAAAGAAGTTGTGGTCCTTATGTACAATGGAATATCACTCAGCCATGAAATCAACGTCATAACGCTAGTAGCAGCATGATGAGTGGGTTTAGGTACGACGATTCTAAGTGAAATAAGTCACACAGAAAAAGACACTTATCATAAGATATCACTTATAGAGGGAATGTAAAAATCGCTACCCTTGAACTGAATTACAAAACAGAACAGAGTCACACGTTTAGAAAACACACTATGGCTGCTTAACGGGAAAGGTGAGATGGGTTGATGCATAAAACAGGAATTCAAATTAGCTCAGATACCGTATCCATAAGCCCAATATGTAATAGACAAGACCTACTCCTTGCTCAGTGAATTGGACTCAACACCCCCTATTCACGGCCCAAGAATATATCTGACTAGTAAGGTTCTTAAAACCTATGTATTGATATCTCTCTGTAAGTGAGTCAAGTGGGTGTAAAGTGGCATAAACACAGCAGTGAAAAGCAACTAAACCCCATTATAAAACTCACTTACTTTTAAAAACCTGTGAAACAAAGACAGTGAAAGAGAGAGAAATTCTTACAGAATTCGTTCAGGGGCTGTGATGCCACCTGGATTGACCATATCTAGACCCACAGCTGATTGAGACATAAGGGTGGACACTCTTGGGGCTGAGAGGTTTGGTGAGGTTGGGTGAGCAAACGCAGACCCTTTAAAGTAATACTGCGTGGCACCCATCCCATGGGTCCCAAATCTCCAGGTTCTAGGGCATCTTACTACATCGAAAACATGCATGAGAAACCCAGAACACGGTACACCGTGTGATCGGGAAAGGTTTCTAAAACGCCCCTCATTTCTCATGTCCTTGTGCTCGGGTTCGCCATTCCAGCTGCTTTACTAGCAATCTCCCTCCTTGGAGAATCAGCACCTTTAACCTCCTGTTCCGTACAGGTTGCAATATGTCCTGAGGATGAACGGGAAGAGGGGGAACCAATGAGAGACTAGCTCTAGGTGTTGGGACAGGCACAGGTCACTCTATTTTCCCATCAGGAAGAAGAATTAAGCACAGGCTCAGCCTGCCACCCGGGACCAGAATAGGGCCTGAAGCAATCCTGCGCTTTTGCGGCCAGCTCCCAAAAAAGCGAGTTGAAAAATGGAGCTCAGGGGAACTGCAATTCACAAACCTGCAGACTTATAAATGATCACTCTCATCCACAAATATATTGAGGGAAGGCAACGAAGAGGATTTGAAAGCAAGGCAGAATTGCAGGAAACAGATTTCAGGAGGGAGATTCGAATCGCCTTTGAGGCACAGGAAAAGCGGCAAAACCTCGACAATGATGCCCTTGGCCAAAAAGGGCGTATGCGTTTTTTCCTGAATATATTCAGGAAAAAACGCATACGCCCTTTTTGGCCAACCAAGCAACCTGGAAAGGCAAATCAGCGCTACAAAGAAGTCTCGCTTCCCATCGGTCAAAAGGGCCATGCTGAATAAAGTGTCAAAACCAGAAATGCAGGACAGGCCATGGAGAAACGGGAGCCTTGCTACGCTGATGGGCGGGATGTAAATTGCCAACAGCCACTCTGGAGAAGTGTACGGTGTGTCCTGAAACATCTAAAAAACTAACCTTAGAGAGCATAGGGCACTTCCACTCATGGGCGTATAAATTGGGAAAACTAAAAATCAGCAAGACACAGGCACCCCAACGTATAGGGCTGCTCTGTTGACAACAACCTCCACTTCGTTACACCTTAAATATCTCAGGAAAGAGAAAAATGGATAAAGAAGTTGTGGTCCTTATGTACAATGGAATATCACTCAGCCATGAAATCAACGTCATAAGGCTAGTAGCAGCATGATGAGTGGGTGTAGGTACGACGATTCTAAGTGAAATAAGTCACACAGAAAAAGACACTTATCATAAGATATCACTTATAGAGGGAATGTAAAAACCGCTACCCTTGAACTGAATTACAAAACAGAACAGAGTCACACGTTTAGAAAACACACTATGGCTGCTTAACGGGAAAGGTGAGGGGGGGTGATGCATAAAACAAGGGTTTCAAATTAGCTCAGATACCGTTCCATAAACCCAATATGTAATAGACAAGACCTACTCCTTGCTCAGTGAATTGGACTCAACACCCCCTATTCACGGCCCAAGAATATATCTGACTAGTAAGAATTTTAAAACCTATGTATTGATATGTCTCTGTAAGTGAGTCAAGTGGGTGTAAAGTGGCATAAACACAGCAGTGAAAAGCAACTAAACCCCATTATAAAAATCAATTACTTTTAAAAACCTGTGAAACAAAGACAGTGAAAGAGAGAGAAATTCTTACAGAATTCGTTCAGGGGCTGTGATGCCACCTGGATTGACCATATCTAGACCCACAGCTGATTGAGACATAAGGGTGGACACTCTTGGGGCTGAGAGGTTTTGTGAGGTTGGGTGAGCAAACGCAGACCCTT
The DNA here is from genome assembly GCF_965194825.1 of Balaenoptera physalus. Taxonomy (NCBI): domain Eukaryota; kingdom Metazoa; phylum Chordata; class Mammalia; order Artiodactyla; family Balaenopteridae; genus Balaenoptera; species Balaenoptera physalus. Next base: position 493,155 of record NW_028126568.1, read on the forward strand.
TAAAGTAATACTGCGTGGCACCCATCCCATGGGTCCCAAACCTCCAGGTTCAAGGGCATCTTCCTACATCGAAAACATGCATGAGAAACCCAGAACACGGTACACCGTGTGATCGGGAAAGGTTTCTAAAATGCACCTCATTTCTCATGTCCTTGTGCTCGGGTTCGCCATTCCAGCCGCTTTACTAGCAATCTCCCTCCTTGGAGAATCAGCACCTTTAACCTCCTGTTCCGTACAGGTTGCAATATGTCCTGAGGATGAACGGGAAGAGGGGGAACCAATGAGAGACTAGCTCTAGGTGTTGGGACAGGCACAGGTCACTCTATTTTCCCATCAGGAAGAAGAATTAAGCACAGGCTCAGCCTGCCACCCGGGACCAGAATAGGGCCTGAAGCAATCCTGCGCTTTTGCGGCCAGCTCCCAAGAAAGCGAGTTGAAAAATGGAGCTCAGGGGAACTGCAATTCACAAACCTGCAGACTTATAAATGATCACTCTCGTCCACAAATATATTGAGGGAAGGCAACGAAGAGGATTTGAAAGCAAGGCAGAATTGCAGGAAACAGATTTCAGGAGGGAGATTCGAATCGCCTTTGAGGCCCAGGAAAAGCGGCAAAACTTCGACAATGATGCCCTTGGCGTAAAAGGGCGTATGCATTTTTTCCTGAATATATTCAGGAAAAAACGCATACGCCCTTTTTGGCCAACCAAGCAACCTGGAAAGGCAAATCAGCGCTACAAAGAAGTCTCGCTTCCCATCGGTCAAAAGGGCCATGCTGAATAAAGTGTCAAAACCAGAAATGCAGGACAGGCCATGGAGAAACGGGAGCCTTGCTACGCTGATGGGCGGGATGTAAATTGCCAACAGCCACTCTGGAGAAGTGTACGGTGTGTCCTGAAACATCTAAAAAACTCAGCTTAGAGAGCATAGGGCACTTCCACTCATGGGCGTATAAATTGGGAAAACTAAAAATCAGCAAGACACAGGCACCCCAACGTATAGGGCTGCTCTGTTGACAAGAACCTCCACTTCGTTACACCTTAAATATCTCAGGAAAGAGAAAAATGGATAAATAAGTTGTGGTCCTTATGTACAATGGAATATCACTCAGCCATGAAATCAACGTCATAAGGCTAGTAGCAGCATGATGAGTGGGTGTAGGTACGACGATTCTAAGTGAAATAAGTCACACAGAAAAAGACACTTATCATAAGATATCACTTATAGAGGGAATGTAAAAACCGCTACCCTTGAACTGAATTACAAAACAGAACAGAGTCACACGTTTAGAAAACACACTATGGCTGCTTAACGGGAAAGGTGAGGTGGGTTGATGCATAAAACAGGAATTCAAATTAGCTCAGATACCGTTCCATAAGCCCAATATGTAATAGACAAGACCTACTCCTTGCTCAGTGAATTGGACTCAACACCCCCTATTCACGGCCCAAGAATATATCTGACTAGTAAGAATTTTAAAACCTATGTATTGATATCTCTCTGTAAGTGAGTCAAGTGGGTGTAAAGTGGCATAAACACAGCAGTGAAAAGCAACTAAACCCCATTATAAAACTCACTTACTTTTAAAAACCTGTGAAACAAAGACAGTGAAAGAGAGAGAAATTCTTACAGAATTCGTTCAGGGGCTGTGATGCCACCTGGATTGACCATATCTAGACCCACAGCTGATTGAGACATAAGGGTGGACACTCTTGGGGCTGAGAGGTTTGGTGAGGTTGGGTGAGCAAACGCAGACCCTTTAAAGTAATACTGCGTGGCACCCATCCCATGGGTCCCAAATCTCCAGGTTCAAGGGCATCTTACTACATCGAAAACATGCATGAGAAACCCAGAACACGGTACACCGTGTGATCGGGAAAGGTTTCTAAAACGCCCCTCATTTCTCATGTCCTTGTGCTCGGGTTCGCCATTCCAGCTGCTTTACTAGCAATCTCCCTCCTTGGAGAATCAGCACCTTTAACCTCCTGTTCCGTACAGGTTGCAATATGTCCTGAGGATGAACGGGAAGAGGGGGAACCAATGAGAGACTAGCTCTAGGTGTTGGGACAGGCACAGGTCACTCTATTTTCCCATCAGGAAGAAGAATTAAGCACAGGCTCAGCCTGCCACCCGGGACCAGAATAGGGCCTGAAGCAATCCTGCGCTTTTGCGGCCAGCTCCCAAAAAAGCGAGTTGAAAAATGGAGCTCAGGGGAACTGCAATTCACAAACCTGCAGACTTATAAATGATCACTCTCATCCACAAATATATTGAGGGAAGGCAACGAAGAGGATTTGAAAGCAAGGCAGAATTGCAGGAAACAGATTTCAGGAGGGAGATTCGAATCGCCTTTGAGGCACAGGAAAAGCGGCAAAACCTCGACAATGATGCCCTTGGCCAAAAAGGGCGTATGCGTTTTTTCCTGAATATATTCAGGAAAAAACGCATACGCCCTTTTTGGCCAACCAAGCAACCTGGAAAGGCAAATCAGCGCTACAAAGAAGTCTCGCTTCCCATCGGTCAAAAGGGCCATGCTGAATAAAGTGTCAAAACCAGAAATGCAGGACAGGCCATGGAGAAACGGGAGCCTTGCTACGCTGATGGGCGGGATGTAAATTGCCAACAGCCACTCTGGAGAAGTGTACGGTGTGTCCTGAAACATCTAAAAAACTAACCTTAGAGAGCATAGGGCACTTCCACTCATGGGCGTATAAATTGGGAAAACTAAAAATCAGCAAGACACAGGCACCCCAACGTATAGGGCTGCTCTGTTGACAAGAACCTCCACTTCGTTACACCTTAAATATCTCAGGAAAGAGAAAAATGGATAAAGAAGTTGTGGTCCTTATGTACAATGGAATATCACTCAGCCATGAAATCAACGTCATAAGGCTAGTAGCAGCATGATGAGTGGGTGTAGGTACGACGATTCTAAGTGAAATAAGTCACACAGAAAAAGACACTTATCATAAGATATCACTTATAGAGGGAATGTAAAAACCGCTACCCTTGAACTGAATTACAAAACAGAACAGAGTCACACGTTTAGAAAACACACTATGGCTGCTTAACGGGAAAGGTGAGGTGGGGTGATGCATAAAACAAGGGATTCAAATTAGCTCAGAAACCGTTCCATAAGCCCAATATGTAATAGACAAGACCTACTCCTTGCTCAGTGAATTGGACTCAACACCCCCTATTCACGGCCCAAGAATATATCTGACTATTAAGAATCTTAAAACCTATGTATTGATATCTCTCTTTAAGTGAGTCAAGTGGGTGTAAAGTGGCATAAACACAGCAGTGAAAAGCAACTAAACCCCATTATAAAAATCAATTACTTTTAAAAACCTGTGAAACAAAGACAGTGAAAGAGAGAGAAATTTTTACAGAATTCGTTCAGGGGCTGTGATGCCACCTGGATTGACCATATCTAGACCCACAGCTGATTGAGACATAAGGGTGGACAATCTTGGGGCTGAGAGGTTTGGTGAGGTTGGGTGAGCAAACGCAGACCCTTTAAAGTAATACTGCGTGGCACCCATCCCATCGGTCCCAAATCTCCAGGTTCAAGGGCATCTTCCTACATCGAAAACATGCATGAGAAACCCAGAAGATGGCACACTGTGTGATCGGGAAAGGTTTCTAACACGCACCTCATTTCTCATCTCCTTGTGCTCGGGTTCGCCATTCCAGCTGCTTTACTAGCAATCTCCCTCCTTGGAGAATCAGCACCTTTAACCTCCTGTTCCGTACAGGTTGCAATATGTCCTGAGGATGAACGGGAAGAGGGGGAACCAATGAGAGACTAGCTCTAGGTGTTGGAACAGGCACAGGTCACTCTTTTTTCCCATCAGGAAGAAGAATTAAGCACAGGCTCAGCCTGCCACCCGGGACCAGAATAGGGCCTGAAGCAATCCTGCGCTTTTGCGGCCAGCTCCCAAAAAAGCGAGTTGAAAAATGGAGCTCATGGGAACTGCAATTCACAAACCTGCAGACTTATAAATGATCACTCTCGTCCACAAATATATTGAGGGAAGGCAACGAAGAGGATTTGAAAGCAAGGCAGAATTGCAGGAAACAGATTTCAGGAGGGAGATTCGAATCGCCTTTGAGGCACAGGAAAAGCGGCAAAACTTCGACAATGATGCCCTTGGCGTAAAAGGGCGTATGCGTTTTTTCCTGAATATATTCAGGAAAAAACGCATACGCCCTTTTTGGCCAACCAAGCAACCTGGAAAGGCAAATCAGCACTACAAAGAAGTCTCGCTTCCCATCGGTCAAAAGGGCCATGCTGAATAAAGTGTCAAAACCAGAAATGCAGGACAGGCCATGGAGAAACGGTTGCCTTGCTACGCTGATGGGCGGGATGTAAATTGCCAACAGCCACTCTGGAGAAGTGTACGGTGTGTCCTGAAACATCTAAAAAACTCAGCTTAGAGAGCATAGGGCACTTCCACTCATGGGCGTATAAATTGGGAAAACTAAAAATCAGCAAGACACAGGCACCCCAACGTATAGGGCTGCTCTGTTGACAAGAACCTCCACTTCGTTACACCTTATATATCCCAGGAAAGAGAAAAATGGATAAAGAAGTTGTGGTCCTTATGTACAATGGAATATCACTCAGCCATGAAATCAACGTCATAACGCTAGTAGCAGCATGATGAGTGGGTTTAGGTACGACGATTCTAAGTGAAATAAGTCACACAGAAAAAGACACTTATCATAAGATATCACTTATAGAGGGAATGTAAAAATCGCTACCCTTGAACTGAATTACAAAACAGAACAGAGTCACACGTTTAGAAAACACACTATGGCTGCTTAACGGGAAAGGTGAGGAGGTGTGATGCATAAAACAAGGGTTTCAAATTAGCTCATATACCGTTCCATAAACCCAATATGTAATAGACAAGACCTACTCCTTGCTCAGTGAATTGGACTCAACACCCCCTATTCACGGCCCAAGAATATATCTGACTAGTAAGAATTTTAAAACCTATGTATTGATATCTCTCTGTAAGTGAGTCAAGTGGGTGTAAAGTGGCATAAACACAGCAGTGAAAAACAACTAAACCCCATTATAAAAATCAATTACTTTTAAAAACCTGTGAAACAAAGACAGTGAAAGAGAGAGAAATTCTTACAGAATTCGTTCAGGGGCTGTGATGCCACCTGGATTGACCATATCTAGACCCACAGCTGATTGAGACATAAGGGTGGACACTCTTGGGGCTGAGAGGTTTTGTGAGGTTGGGTGAGCAAACGCAGACCCTTTAAAGTAATACTGCGTGGCACCCATCCCATGGGTCCCAAACCTCCAGGTTCAAGGGCATCTTCCTACATCGAAAACATGCATGAGAAACCCAGAACACGGTACACCGTGTGATCGGGAAAGGTTTCTAAAATGCACCTCATTTCTCATGTCCTTGTGCTCGGGTTCGCAATTCCAGCCGCTTTACTAGCAATCTCCCTCCTTGGAGAATCAGCACCTTTAACCTCCTGTTCCGTACAGGTTGCAATATGTCCTGAGGATGAACGGGAAGAGGGGGAACCAATGAGAGACTAGCTCTAGGTGTTGGGACAGGCACAGGTCACTCTATTTTACCATCAGGAAGAAGAATTAAGCACAGGCTCAGCCTGCCACCCGGGACCAGAATAGGGCCTGAAGCAATCCTGCGCTTTTGCGGTCAGCTCCCAAGAAAGCGAGTTGAAAAATGGAGCTCAGGGGAACTGCAATTCACAAACCTGCAGACTTATAAATGATCACTCTCGTCCACAAATATATTGAGGGAAGGCAACGAAGAGGATTTGAAAGCAAGGCAGAATTGCAGGAAACAGATTTCAGGAGGGAGATTCGAATCGCCTTTGAGGCACAGGAAAAGCGGCAAAACTTCGACAATGATTCCCTTGGCGTAAAAGGGCGTATGCATTTTTTCCTGAGTATATTCAGGAAAAAACGCATACGCCCTTTTTGGCCAACCAAGCAACCTGGAAAGGCAAATCAGCGCTACAAAGAAGTCTCGCTTCCCATCGGTCAAAAGGGCCATGCTGAATAAAGTGTCAAAACCAGAAATGCAGAACAGGCCATGGAGAAACGGGAGCCTTGCTACGCTGATGGGCGGGATGTAAATTGCCAACAGCCACTCTGGAGAAGTGTACGGTGTGTCCTGAAACATCTAAAAAACTCAGCTTAGAGAGCATAGGGCACTTCCACTCATGGGCGTATAAATTGGGAAAACTAAAAACCAGCAAGACACAGGCACCCCAACGTATAGGGCTGCTCTGTTGACAAGAACCTCCACTTCGTTACACCTTAAATATCTCAGGAAAGAGAAAAATGGATAAATAAGTTGTGGTCCTTATGTACAATGGAATATCACTCAGCCATGAAATCAACATCATAAGGCTAGTAGCAGCATGATGAGTGGGTGTAGGTACGACGATTCTAAGTGAAATAAGTCACACAGAAAAAGACACTTATCATAAGATATCACTTATAGAGGGAATGTAAAAACCGCTACCCTTGAACTGAATTACAAAACAGAACAGAGTCACACGTTTAGAAAACACACTATGGCTGCTTAACGGGAAAGGTGAGGTGGGGTGATGCATAAAACAGGAATTCAAATTAGCTCAGATACCGTTCCATAAGCCCAATATGTAATAGACAAGACCTACTCCTTGCTCAGTGAATTGGACTCAACACCCCCTATTCACGGCCCAAGAATATATCTGACTAGTAAGAATCTTAAAACCTATGTATTGATATCTCTCTGTAAGTGAGTCAAGTGGGTGTAAAGTGGCATAAACACAGCAGTGAAAAGCAACTAAACCCCATTATAAATCTCACTTACTTTTAAAAACCTGTGAAACAAAGACAGTGAAAGAGAGAGAAATTCTTACAGAATTCGTTCAGGGGCTGTGATGCCACCTGGATTGACCATATCTAGACCCACAGCTGATTGAGACATAAGGGTGGACACTCTTGGGGCTGAGAGGTTTGGTGAGGTTGGGTGAGCAAACGCAGACCCTTTAAAGTAATACTGCGTGGCACCCATCCCATGGGTCCCAAATCTCCAGGTTCAAGGGCATCTTCCTACATCGAAAACATGCATGAGAAACCCAGAACACGGTACACCGTGTGATCGGGAAAGGTTTCTAAAACGCACCTCATTTCTCATGACCTTGTGCTCGAGTTCGCCATTCCAGCCGCTTTACTAGCAATCTCCCTCCTTGGAGAATCAGCACCTTTAACCTCCTGTTCCGTACAGGTTGCAATATGTCCTGAGGATGAACGGGAAGAGGGGGAACCAATGAGAGACTAGCTCTAGGTGTTGGGACAGGCACAGGTCACTCTTTTTTCCCATCAGGAAGAAGAATTAAGCACAGGCTCAGCCTGCCGACCGGGACCAGAATAGGGCCTGAAGGAATCCTGCGCTTTTGCGGCCAGCTCCCAAGAAAGCGAGTTGAAAAACGGAGCTCAGGGGCACTGCAATTCACAAAACTGCAGACTTATAAATGATCACTCTCGTCCACAAATATATTGAGGGAAGGAAACGAAGAGGATTTGAAAGCAAGGCAGAATTGCAGGAAACAGATTTCAGGAGGGAGATTCGAATCGCCTTTGAGGCACAGGAAAAGCGGCAAAACCTCGACAATGATGCCCTTGGCCAAAAAGGGCGTATGCGTTTTTTCCTGGATATATTTAGGAAAAAACGCATACGCCCTCTTTGGCCAACCAAGCAACCTGGAAAGGCAAATCAGCGCTACAAAGAAGTCTCGCTTCCCATCGGTCAAAAGGGCCATGCTGAATAAAGTGTCAAAACCAGAAATGCAGGACAGGCCATGGAGAAACGGGAGCCTTACTACGCTGATGGGCGGGATGTAAATTGCCAACAGCCACTCTGGAGAAGTGTACGGTGTGTCCTGAAACATCTAAAAAACTAACCTTAGAGAGCATAGGGCACCTCCACTCATGGGCGTATAAATTGGGAAAACTAAAAATCAGCAAGACACAGGCACCCCAACGTATAGGGCTGCTCTGTTGACAAGAACCTCCACTTCGTTACACCTTATATATCCCAGGAAAGAGAAAAATGGATAAAGAAGTTGTGGTCCTTATGTACAATGGAATATCACTCAGCCATGAAATCAACGTCATAAGGCTAGTAGCAGCATGATGAGTGGGTTTAGGTACGACGATTCTAAGTGAAAGAAGTCACACAGAAAAAGACACTTATCATAAGATATCACTTATAGAGGGAATGTAAAAACCGCTACCCTTGAACTGAATTACAAAACAGAACAGAGTCACACGTTTAGAAAACACACTATGGCTGCTTAACGGGAAAGGTGAGGAGGTGTGATGCATAAAACAAGGGTTTCAAATTAGCTCAGATACCGTTCCATAAACCCAATATGTAATAGACAAGACCTACTCCTTGCTCAGTGAATTGGACTCAACACCCCCTATTCACGGCCCAAGAATATATCTGACTAGTAAGAATCTTAAAACCTATGTATTGATATCTCTCTGTAAGTGAGTCAAGTGGGTGTAAAGTGGCATAAACACAGCAGTGAAAAGCAACTAAACCCCATTATAAAAATCAATTACATTTAAAAACCTGTGAAACAAAGACAGTGAAAGAGAGAGAAATTCTTACAGAATTCGTTCAGGGGCTGTGATGCCACCTGGATTGACCATATCTAGACCCACAGCTGATTGAGACATAAGGGTGGACAGTCTTGGGGCTGAGAGGTTTGGTGAGGTTGGGTGAGCAAACGCAGACCCTTTAAAGTAATACTGCGTGGCACCCATCCCATGGGTCCCAAATCTCCAGGTTCAAGGGCATCTTCCTACATCGAAAAAATGCATGAGAAACCCAGAACACGGTACACCGTGTGATCGGGAAAGGTTTCTAAAATGCACCTCATTTCTCATGTCCTTGTGCTCGGGTTCGCCATTCCAGCCGCTTTACTAGCAATCTCCCTCCTTGGAGAATCAGCACCTTTAACCTCCTGTTCCGTACAGGTTGCAATATGTCCTGAGGATGAACGGGAAGAGGGGGAACCAATGAGAGACTAGCTCTAGGTGTTGGGACAGGCACAGGTAACTCTATTTTCCCAACAGGAAGAAGAATTAAGCACAGGCTCAGCCTGCCGCCCGGGACCAGAATAGGGCCTGAAGGAATCCTGCGCTTTTGCGGCCAGCTCCCAAGAAAGCGAGTTGAAAAACGGAGCTCAGGGGCACTGCAATTCACAAACCTGCAGACTTATAAATGATCACTCTCGTCCACAAATATATTGAGGGAAGGCAATGAAGAGGATTTGAAAGTAAGGCAGAATTGCAGGAAACAGATTTCAGGAGGGAGATTCGAATCGCCTTTGAGGCACAGGAAAAGCGGCAAAACTTCGACAATGATGCCCTTGGCGTAAAAGGGCGTATGCATTTTTTCCTGAATATATTCAGGAAAAAACGCATACGCCCTTTTTGGCCAACCAAGCAACCTGGAAAGGCAAATCAGCGCTACAAAGAAGTCTCGCTTCCCATCGCTCAAAAGGGCCATGCTGAATAAAGTGTCAAAACCAGAAATGCACGACAGGCCATGGAGAAACGGGAGCCTTGCTACGCTGATGGGCGGGATGTAAATTGCCAACAGCCACTCTGGAGAAGTGTACGGTGTGTCCTGAAACATCTAAAAAACTCAGCTTAGAGAGCATAGGGCACTTCCACTCATGGGCGTATAAATTGGGAAAACGAAAAATCAGCAAGACACAGGCACCCCAACGTATAGGGCTGCTCTGTTGACAAGAACCTCCACTTCGTTACACCTTATATATCCCAGGAAAGAGAAAAATGGATAAAGAAGTTGTGGTCCTTATGTACAATGGAATATCACTCAGCCATGAAATCAACGTCATAACGCTAGTAGCAGCATGATGAGTGGGTTTAGGTACGACGATTCTAAGTGAAATAAGTCACACAGAAAAAGACACTTATCATAAGATATCACTTATAGAGGGAATGTAAAAACCGCTACCCTTGAACTGAATTACAAAACAGAACAGAGTCACACGTTTAGAAAACACACTATGGCTGCTTAACGGGAAAGGTGAGGGGGGGTGATGCATAAAACAAGGGTTTCAAATTAGCTCAGATACCGTTCCATAAACCCAATATGTAATAGACAAGACCTACTCCTTGCTCAGTGAATTGGACTCAACACCCCCTATTCACGGCCCAAGAATATATCTGACTAGTAAGAATTTTAAAACCTATGTATTGATATGTCTCTGTAAGTGAGTCAAGTGGGTGTAAAGTGGCATAAACACAGCAGTGAAAAGCAACTAAACCCCATTATAAAAATCAATTACTTTTAAAAACCTGTGAAACAAAGACAGTGAAAGAGAGAGAAATTCTTACAGAATTCGTTCAGGGGCTGTGATGCCACCTGGATTGACCATATCTAGACCCACAGCTGATTGAGACATAAGGGTGGACACTCTTGGGGCTGAGAGGTTTTGTGAGGTTGGGTGAGCAAACGCAGACCCTTTAAAGTAATACTGCGTGGCACCCATCCCATGGGTCCCAAACCTCCAGGTTCAAGGGCATCTTCCTACATCGAAAACATGCATGAGAAACCCAGAACACGGTACACCGTGTGATCGGGAAAGGTTTCTAAAATGCACCTCATTTCTCATGTCCTTGTGCTCGGGTTCGCCATTCCAGCCGCTTTACTAGCAATCTCCCTCCTTGGAGAATCAGCACCTTTAACCTCCTGTTCCGTACAGGTTGCAATATGTCCTGAGGATGAACGGGAAGAGGGGGAACCAATGAGAGACTAGCTCTAGGTGTTGGGACAGGCACAGGTCACTCTATTTTACCATCAGGAAGAAGAATTAAGCACAGGCTCAGCCTGCCACCCGGGACCAGAATAGGGCCTGAAGCAATCCTGCGCTTTTGCGGCCAGCTCCCAAGAAAGCGAGTTGAAAAATGGAGCTCAGGGGAACTGCAATTCACAAACCTGCAGACTTATAAATGATCACTCTCGTCCACAAATATATTGAGGGAAGGCAACGAAGAGGATTTGAAAGCAAGGCAGAATTGCAGGAAACAGATTTCAGGAGGGAGATTCGAATCGCCTTTGAGGCACAGGAAAAGCGGCAAAACTTCGACAATGATGCCCTTGGCGTAAAAGGGCGTATGCATTTTTTCCTGAGTATATTCAGGAAAAAACGCATACGCCCTTTTTGGCCAACCAAGCAACCTGGAAAGGCAAATCAGCGCTACAAAGAAGTCTCGCTTCCCATCGGTCAAAAGGGCCATGCTGAATAAAGTGTCAAAACCAGAAATGCAGAACAGGCCATGGAGAAACGGGAGCCTTGCTACGCTGATGGGCGGGATGTAAATTGCCAACAGCCACTCTGGAGAAGTGTACGGTGTGTCCTGAAACATCTAAAAAACTCAGCTTAGAGAGCATAGGGCACTTCCACTCATGGGCGTATAAATTGGGAAAACTAAAAACCAGCAAGACACAGGCACCCCAACGTATAGGGCTGCTCTGTTGACAAGAACCTCCACTTCGTTACACCTTAAATATCTCAGGAAAGAGAAAAATGGATAAATAAGTTGTGGTCCTTATGTACAATGGAATATCACTCAGCCATGAAATCAACATCATAAGGCTAGTAGCAGCATGATGAGTGGGTGTAGGTACGACGATTCTAAGTGAAATAAGTCACACAGAAAAAGACACTTATCATAAGATATCACTTATAGAGGGAATGTAAAAACCGCTACCCTTGAACTGAATTACAAAACAGAACAGAGTCACACGTTTAGAAAACACACTATGGCTGCTTAACGGGAAAGGTGAGGTGGGGTGATGCATAAAACAGGAATTCAAATTAGCTCAGATACCGTTCCATAAGCCCAATATGTAATAGACAAGACCTACTCCTTGCTCAGTGAATTGGACTCAACACCCCCTATTCACGGCCCAAGAATATATCTGACTAGTAAGAATCTTAAAACCTATGTATTGATATCTCTCTGTAAGTGAGTCAAGTGGGTGTAAAGTGGCATAAACACAGCAGTGAAAAGCAACTAAACCCCATTATAAATCTCACTTACTTTTAAAAACCTGTGAAACAAAGACAGTGAAAGAGAGAGAAATTCTTACAGAATTCGTTCAGGGGCTGTGATGCCACCTGGATTGACCATATCTAGACCCACAGCTGATTGAGACATAAGGGTGGACACTCTTGGGGCTGAGAGGTTTGGTGAGGTTGGGTGAGCAAACGCAGACCCTTTAAAGTAATACTGCGTGGCACCCATCCCATGGGTCCCAAATCTCCAGGTTCAAGGGCATCTTCCTACATCGAAAACATGCATGAGAAACCCAGAACACGGTACACCGTGTGATCGGGAAAGGTTTCTAAAACGCACCTCATTTCTCATGACCTTGTGCTCGAGTTCGCCATTCCAGCCGCTTTACTAGCAATCTCCCTCCTTGGAGAATCAGCACCTTTAACCTCCTGTTCCGTACAGGTTGCAATATGTCCTGAGGATGAACGGGAAGAGGGGGAACCAATGAGAGACTAGCTCTAGGTGTTGGGACAGGCACAGGTCACTCTTTTTTCCCATCAGGAAGAAGAATTAAGCACAGGCTCAGCCTGCCGACCGGGACCAGAATAGGGCCTGAAGGAATCCTGCGCTTTTGCGGCCAGCTCCCAAGAAAGCGAGTTGAAAAACGGAGCTCAGGGGCACTGCAATTCACAAAACTGCAGACTTATAAATGATCACTCTCGTCCACAAATATATTGAGGGAAGGAAACGAAGAGGATTTGAAAGCAAGGCAGAATTGCAGGAAACAGATTTCAGGAGGGAGATTCGAATCGCCTTTGAGGCACAGGAAAAGCGGCAAAACCTCGACAATGATGCCCTTGGCCAAAAAGGGCGTATGCGTTTTTTCCTGGATATATTTAGGAAAAAACGCATACGCCCTCTTTGGCCAACCAAGCAACCTGGAAAGGCAAATCAGCGCTACAAAGAAGTCTCGCTTCCCATCGGTCAAAAGGGCCATGCTGAATAAAGTGTCAAAACCAGAAATGCAGGACAGGCCATGGAGAAACGGGAGCCTTACTACGCTGATGGGCGGGATGTAAATTGCCAACAGCCACTCTGGAGAAGTGTACGGTGTGTCCTGAAACATCTAAAAAACTAACCTTAGAGAGCATAGGGCACCTCCACTCATGGGCGTATAAATTGGGAAAACTAAAAATCAGCAAGACACAGGCACCCCAACGTATAGGGCTGCTCTGTTGACAAGAACCTCCACTTCGTTACACCTTATATATCCCAGGAAAGAGAAAAATGGATAAAGAAGTTGTGGTCCTTATGTACAATGGAATATCACTCAGCCATGAAATCAACGTCATAACGCTAGTAGCAGCATGATGAGTGGGTTTAGGTACGACGATTCTAAGTGAAAGAAGTCACACAGAAAAAGACACTTATCATAAGATATCACTTATAGAGGGAATGTAAAAACCGCTACCCTTGAACTGAATTACAAAACAGAACAGAGTCACACGTTTAGAAAACACACTATGGCTGCTTAACGGGAAAGGTGAGGAGGTGTGATGCATAAAACAAGGGTTTCAAATTAGCTCAGATACCGTTCCATAAACCCAATATGTAATAGACAAGACCTACTCCTTGCTCAGTGAATTGGACTCAACACCCCCTATTCACGGCCCAAGAATATATCTGACTAGTAAGAATCTTAAAACCTATGTATTGATATCTCTCTGTAAGTGAGTCAAGTGGGTGTAAAGTGGCATAAACACAGCAGTGAAAAGCAACTAAACCCCATTATAAAAATCAATTACATTTAAAAACCTGTGAAACAAAGACAGTGAAAGAGAGAGAAATTCTTACAGAATTCGTTCAGGGGCTGTGATGCCACCTGGATTGACCATATCTAGACCCACAGCTGATTGAGACATAAGGGTGGACAGTCTTGGGGCTGAGAGGTTTGGTGAGGTTGGGTGAGCAAACGCAGACCCTTTAAAGTAATACTGCGTGGCACCCATCCCATGGGTCCCAAATCTCCAGGTTCAAGGGCATCTTCCTACATCGAAAAAATGCATGAGAAACCCAGAACACGGTACACCGTGTGATCGGGAAAGGTTTCTAAAATGCACCTCATTTCTCATGTCCTTGTGCTCGGGTTCGCCATTCCAGCCGCTTTACTAGCAATCTCCCTCCTTGGAGAATCAGCACCTTTAACCTCCTGTTCCGTACAGGTTGCAATATGTCCTGAGGATGAACGGGAAGAGGGGGAACCAATGAGAGACTAGCTCTAGGTGTTGGGACAGGCACAGGTAACTCTATTTTCCCAACAGGAAGAAGAATTAAGCACAGGCTCAGCCTGCCGCCCGGGACCAGAATAGGGCCTGAAGGAATCCTGCGCTTTTGCGGCCAGCTCCCAAGAAAGCGAGTTGAAAAACGGAGCTCAGGGGCACTGCAATTCACAAACCTGCAGACTTATAAATGATCACTCTCGTCCACAAATATATTGAGGGAAGGCAATGAAGAGGATTTGAAAGTAAGGCAGAATTGCAGGAAACAGATTTCAGGAGGGAGATTCGAATCGCCTTTGAGGCACAGGAAAAGCGGCAAAACTTCGACAATGATGCCCTTGGCGTAAAAGGGCGTATGCATTTTTTCCTGAATATATTCAGGAAAAAACGCATACGCCCTTTTTGGCCAACCAAGCAACCTGGAAAGGCAAATCAGCGCTACAAAGAAGTCTCGCTTCCCATCGCTCAAAAGGGCCATGCTGAATAAAGTGTCAAAACCAGAAATGCACGACAGGCCATGGAGAAACGGGAGCCTTGCTACGCTGATGGGCGGGATGTAAATTGCCAACAGCCACTCTGGAGAAGTGTACGGTGTGTCCTGAAACATCTAAAAAACTCAGCTTAGAGAGCATAGGGCACTTCCACTCATGGGCGTATAAATTGGGAAAACGAAAAATCAGCAAGACACAGGCACCCCAACGTATAGGGCTGCTCTGTTGACAAGAACCTCCACTTCGTTACACCTTAAATATCCCAGGAAAGAGAAAAATGGATAAAGAAGTTGTGGTCCTTATGTACAATGGAATATCACTCAGCCATGAAATCAACGTCATAACGCTAGTAGCAGCATGATGAGTGGGTTTAGGTACGACGATTCTAAGTGAAATAAGTCACACAGAAAAAGACACTTATCATAAGATATCACTTATAGAGGGAATGTAAAAATCGCTACCCTTGAACTGAATTACAAAACAGAACAGAGTCACACGTTTAGAAAACACACTATGGCTGCTTAACGGGAAAGGTGAGGTGGGTTGATGCATAAAACAGGAATTCAAATTAGCTCAGATACCGTTCCATAAGCCCAATATGTAATAGACAAGACCTACTCCTTGCTCAGTGAATTGGACTCAACACCCCCTATTCACGGCCCAAGAATATATCTGACTAGTAAGGTTCTTAAAACCTATGTATTGATATCTCTCTGTAAGTGAGTCAAGTGGGTGTAAAGTGGCATAAACACAGCAGTGAAAAGCAACTAAACCCCATTATAAAACTCACTTACTTTTAAAAACCTGTGAAACAAAGACAGTGAAAGAGAGAGAAATTCTTACAGAATTCGTTCAGGGGCTGTGATGCCACCTGGATTGACCATATCTAGACCCACAGCTGATTGAGACATAAGGGTGGACACTCTTGGGGCTGAGAGGTTTGGTGAGGTTGGGTGAGCAAACGCAGACCCTTTAAAGTAATACTGCGTGGCACCCATCCCATGGGTCCCAAATCTCCAGGTTCTAGGGCATCTTACTACATCGAAAACATGCATGAGAAACCCAGAACACGGTACACCGTGTGATCGGGAAAGGTTTCTAAAACGCCCCTCATTTCTCATGTCCTTGTGCTCGGGTTCGCCATTCCAGCTGCTTTACTAGCAATCTCCCTCCTTGGAGAATCAGCACCTTTAACCTCCTGTTCCGTACAGGTTGCAATATGTCCTGAGGATGAACGGGAAGAGGGGGAACCAATGAGAGACTAGCTCTAGGTGTTGGGACAGGCACAGGTCACTCTATTTTCCCATCAGGAAGAAGAATTAAGCACAGGCTCAGCCTGCCACCCGGGACCAGAATAGGGCCTGAAGCAATCCTGCGCTTTTGCGGCCAGCTCCCAAAAAAGCGAGTTGAAAAATGGAGCTCAGGGGAACTGCAATTCACAAACCTGCAGACTTATAAATGATCACTCTCATCCACAAATATATTGAGGGAAGGCAACGAAGAGGATTTGAAAGCAAGGCAGAATTGCAGGAAACAGATTTCAGGAGGGAGATTCGAATCGCCTTTGAGGCACAGGAAAAGCGGCAAAACCTCGACAATGATGCCCTTGGCCAAAAAGGGCGTATGCGTTTTTTCCTGAATATATTCAGGAAAAAACGCATACGCCCTTTTTGGCCAACCAAGCAACCTGGAAAGGCAAATCAGCGCTACAAAGAAGTCTCGCTTCCCATCGGTCAAAAGGGCCATGCTGAATAAAGTGTCAAAACCAGAAATGCAGGACAGGCCATGGAGAAACGGGAGCCTTGCTACGCTGATGGGCGGGATGTAAATTGCCAACAGCCACTCTGGAGAAGTGTACGGTGTGTCCTGAAACATCTAAAAAACTAACCTTAGAGAGCATAGGGCACTTCCACTCATGGGCGTATAAATTGGGAAAACTAAAAATCAGCAAGACACAGGCACCCCAACGTATAGGGCTGCTCTGTTGACAAGAACCTCCACTTCGTTACACCTTAAATATCTCAGGAAAGAGAAAAATGGATAAAGAAGTTGTGGTCCTTATGTACAATGGAATATCACTCAGCCATGAAATCAACGTCATAAGGCTAGTAGCAGCATGATGAGTGGGTGTAGGTACGACAATTCTAAGTGAAATAAGTCACACAGAAAAAGACACTTATCATAAGATATCACTTATAGAGGGAATGTAAAAACCGCTACCCTTGAACTGAATTACAAAACAGAACAGAGTCACACGTTTAGAAAACACACTATGGCTGCTTAACGGGAAAGGTGAGGGGGGGTGATGCATAAAACAAGGGTTTCAAATTAGCTCAGATACCGTTCCATAAACCCAATATGTAATAGACAAGACCTACTCCTTGCTCAGTGAATTGGACTCAACACCCCCTATTCACGGCCCAAGAATATATCTGACTAGTAAGAATTTTAAAACCTATGTATTGATATGTCTCTGTAAGTGAGTCAAGTGGGTGTAAAGTGGCATAAACACAGCAGTGAAAAGCAACTAAACCCCATTATAAAAATCAATTACTTTTAAAAACCTGTGAAACAAAGACAGTGAAAGAGAGAGAAATTCTTACAGAATTCGTTCAGGGGCTGTGATGCCACCTGGATTGACCATATCTAGACCCACAGCTGATTGAGACATAAGGGTGGACACTCTTGGGGCTGAGAGGTTTTGTGAGGTTGGGTGAGCAAACGCAGACCCTTTAAAGTAATACTGCGTGGCACCCATCCCATGGGTCCCAAACCTCCAGGTTCAAGGGCATCTTCCTACATCGAAAACATGCATGAGAAACCCAGAACACGGTACACCGTGTGATCGGGAAAGGTTTCTAAAATGCACCTCATTTCTCATGTCCTTGTGCTCGGGTTCGCCATTCCAGCCGCTTTACTAGCAATCTCCCTCCTTGGAGAATCAGCACCTTTAACCTCCTGTTCCGTACAGGTTGCAATATGTCCTGAGGATGAACGGGAAGAGGGGGAACCAATGAGAGACTAGCTCTAGGTGTTGGGACAGGCACAGGTCACTCTATTTTACCATCAGGAAGAAGAATTAAGCACAGGCTCAGCCTGCCACCCGGGACCAGAATAGGGCCTGAAGCAATCCTGCGCTTTTGCGGCCAGCTCCCAAGAAAGCGAGTTGAAAAATGGAGCTCAGGGGAACTGCAATTCACAAACCTGCAGACTTATAAATGATCACTCTCGTCCACAAATATATTGAGGGAAGGCAACGAAGAGGATTTGAAAGCAAGGCAGAATTGCAGGAAACAGATTTCAGGAGGGAGATTCGAATCGCCTTTGAGGCCCAGGAAAAGCGGCAAAACTTCGACAATGATGCCCTTGGCGTAAAAGGGCGTATGCATTTTTTCCTGAATATATTCAGGAAAAAACGCATACGCCCTTTTTGGCCAACCAAGCAACCTGGAAAGGCAAATCAGCGCTACAAAGAAGTCTCGCTTCCCATCGGTCAAAAGGGCCATGCTGAATAAAGTGTCAAAACCAGAAATGCAGGACAGGCCATGGAGAAACGGGAGCCTTGCTACGCTGATGGGCGGGATGTAAATTGCCAACAGCCACTCTGGAGAAGTGTACGGTGTGTCCTGAAACATCTAAAAAACTCAGCTTAGAGAGCATAGGGCACTTCCACTCATGGGCGTATAAATTGGGAAAACTAAAAATCAGCAAGACACAGGCACCCCAACGTATAGGGCTGCTCTGTTGACAAGAACCTCCACTTCGTTACACCTTAAATATCTCAGGAAAGAGAAAAATGGATAAATAAGTTGTGGTCCTTATGTACAATGGAATATCACTCAGCCATGAAATCAACGTCATAAGGCTAGTAGCAGCATGATGAGTGGGTGTAGGTACGACGATTCTAAGTGAAATAAGTCACACAGAAAAAGACACTTATCATAAGATATCACTTATAGAGGGAATGTAAAAACCGCTACCCTTGAACTGAATTACAAAACAGAACAGAGTCACACGTTTAGAAAACACACTATGGCTGCTTAACGGGAAAGGTGAGGTGGGTTGATGCATAAAACAGGAATTCAAATTAGCTCAGATACCGTTCCATAAGCCCAATATGTAATAGACAAGACCTACTCCTTGCTCAGTGAATTGGACTCAACACCCCCTATTCACGGCCCAAGAATATATCTGACTAGTAAGAATTTTAAAACCTATGTATTGATATCTCTCTGTAAGTGAGTCAAGTGGGTGTAAAGTGGCATAAACACAGCAGTGAAAAGCAACTAAACCCCATTATAAAACTCACTTACTTTTAAAAACCTGTGAAACAAAGACAGTGAAAGAGAGAGAAATTCTTACAGAATTCGTTCAGGGGCTGTGATGCCACCTGGATTGACCATATCTAGACCCACAGCTGATTGAGACATAAGGGTGGACACTCTTGGGGCTGAGAGGTTTGGTGAGGTTGGGTGAGCAAACGCAGACCCTTTAAAGTAATACTGCGTGGCACCCATCCCATGGGTCCCAAATCTCCAGGTTCAAGGGCATCTTACTACATCGAAAACATGCATGAGAAACCCAGAACACGGTACACCGTGTGATCGGGAAAGGTTTCTAAAACGCCCCTCATTTCTCATGTCCTTGTGCTCGGGTTCGCCATTCCAGCTGCTTTACTAGCAATCTCCCTCCTTGGAGAATCAGCACCTTTAACCTCCTGTTCCGTACAGGTTGCAATATGTCCTGAGGATGAACGGGAAGAGGGGGAACCAATGAGAGACTAGCTCTAGGTGTTGGGACAGGCACAGGTCACTCTATTTTCCCATCAGGAAGAAGAATTAAGCACAGGCTCAGCCTGCCACCCGGGACCAGAATAGGGCCTGAAGCAATCCTGCGCTTTTGCGGCCAGCTCCCAAAAAAGCGAGTTGAAAAATGGAGCTCAGGGGAACTGCAATTCACAAACCTGCAGACTTATAAATGATCACTCTCATCCACAAATATATTGAGGGAAGGCAACGAAGAGGATTTGAAAGCAAGGCAGAATTGCAGGAAACAGATTTCAGGAGGGAGATTCGAATCGCCTTTGAGGCACAGGAAAAGCGGCAAAACCTCGACAATGATGCCCTTGGCCAAAAAGGGCGTATGCGTTTTTTCCTGAATATATTCAGGAAAAAACGCATACGCCCTTTTTGGCCAACCAAGCAACCTGGAAAGGCAAATCAGCGCTACAAAGAAGTCTCGCTTCCCATCGGTCAAAAGGGCCATGCTGAATAAAGTGTCAAAACCAGAAATGCAGGACAGGCCATGGAGAAACGGGAGCCTTGCTACGCTGATGGGCGGGATGTAAATTGCCAACAGCCACTCTGGAGAAGTGTACGGTGTGTCCTGAAACATCTAAAAAACTAACCTTAGAGAGCATAGGGCACTTCCACTCATGGGCGTATAAATTGGGAAAACTAAAAATCAGCAAGACACAGGCACCCCAACGTATAGGGCTGCTCTGTTGACAAGAACCTCCACTTCGTTACACCTTAAATATCTCAGGAAAGAGAAAAATGGATAAAGAAGTTGTGGTCCTTATGTACAATGGAATATCACTCAGCCATGAAATCAACGTCATAAGGCTAGTAGCAGCATGATGAGTGGGTGTAGGTACGACGATTCTAAGTGAAATAAGTCACACAGAAAAAGACACTTATCATAAGATATCACTTATAGAGGGAATGTAAAAACCGCTACCCTTGAACTGAATTACAAAACAGAACAGAGTCACACGTTTAGAAAACACACTATGGCTGCTTAACGGGAAAGGTGAGGTGGGTTGATGCATAAAACAGGAATTCAAATTAGCTCAGATACCGTTCCATAAGCCCAATATGTAATAGACAAGACCTACTCCTTGCTCAGTGAATTGGACTCAACACCCCCTATTCACGGCCCAAGAATATATCTGACTAGTAAGAATTTTAAAACCTATGTATTGATATCTCTCTGTAAGTGAGTCAAGTGGGTGTAAAGTGGCATAAACACAGCAGTGAAAAGCAACTAAACCCCATTATAAAACTCACTTACTTTTAAAAACCTGTGAAACAAAGACAGTGAAAGAGAGAGAAATTCTTACAGAATTCGTTCAGGGGCTGTGATGCCACCTGGATTGACCATATCTAGACCCACAGCTGATTGAGACATAAGGGTGGACACTCTTGGGGCTGAGAGGTTTGGTGAGGTTGGGTGAGCAAACGCAGACCCTTTAAAGTAATACTGCGTGGCACCCATCCCATGGGTCCCAAATCTCCAGGTTCAAGGGCATCTTACTACATCGAAAACATGCATGAGAAACCCAGAACACGGTACACCGTGTGATCGGGAAAGGTTTCTAAAACGCCCCTCATTTCTCATGTCCTTGTGCTCGGGTTCGCCATTCCAGCTGCTTTACTAGCAATCTCCCTCCTTGGAGAATCAGCACCTTTAACCTCCTGTTCCGTACAGGTTGCAATATGTCCTGAGGATGAACGGGAAGAGGGGGAACCAATGAGAGACTAGCTCTAGGTGTTGGGACAGGCACAGGTCACTCTATTTTCCCATCAGGAAGAAGAATTAAGCACAGGCTCAGCCTGCCACCCGGGACCAGAATAGGGCCTGAAGCAATCCTGCGCTTTTGCGGCCAGCTCCCAAAAAAGCGAGTTGAAAAATGGAGCTCAGGGGAACTGCAATTCACAAACCTGCAGACTTATAAATGATCACTCTCATCCACAAATATATTGAGGGAAGGCAACGAAGAGGATTTGAAAGCAAGGCAGAATTGCAGGAAACAGATTTCAGGAGGGAGATTCGAATCGCCTTTGAGGCACAGGAAAAGCGGCAAAACCTCGACAATGATGCCCTTGGCCAAAAAGGGCGTATGCGTTTTTTCCTGAATATATTCAGGAAAAAACGCATACGCCCTTTTTGGCCAACCAAGCAACCTGTAAAGGCAAATCAGCGCTAAAAAGAAGTCTCGCTTCCCATCGGTCAAAAGGGCCATGCTGAATAAAGTGTCAAAACCAGAAATGCAGGACAGGCCATGGAGAAACGGGAGCCTTGCTACGCTGAGGGGCGGGATGTAAATTGCCAACAGCCACTCTGGAGAAGTGTACGGTGTGTCCTGAAACATCTAAAAAACTAACCTTAGAGAGCATAGGGCACTTCCACTCATGGGCGTATAAATTGGGAAAACTAAAAATCAGCAAGACACAGGCACCCCAACGTATAGGGCTGCTCTGTTGACAAGAACCTCCACTTCGTTACACCTTAAATATCTCAGGAAAGAGAAAAATGGATAAAGAAGTTGTGGTCCTTATGTACAATGGAATATCACTCAGCCATGAAATCAACGTCATAAGGCTAGTAGCAGCATGATGAGTGGGTGTAGGTACGACGATTCTAAGTGAAATAAGTCACACAGAAAAAGACACTTATCATAAGATATCACTTATAGAGGGAATGTAAAAACCGCTACCCTTGAACTGAATTACAAAACAGAACAGAGTCACACGTTTAGAAAACACACTATGGCTGCTTAACGGGAAAGGTGAGGGGGGGTGATGCATAAAACAAGGAATTCAAATTAGCTCAGATACCGTTCCATAAGCCCAATATGTAATAGACAAGACCTACTCCTTGCTCAGTGAATTGGACTCAACACCCCCTATTCACGGCCCAAGAATATATCTGACTAGTAAGAATCTTAAAACCTATGTATTGATATCTCTCTGTAAGTGAGTCAAGTGGGTGTAAAGTGGCATAAACACAGCAGTGAAAAGCAACTAAACCCCATTATAAAACTCACTTACTTTTAAAAACCTGTGAAACAAAGACAGTGAAAGAGAGAGAAATTCTTACAGAATTCGTTCAGGGGCTGTGATGCCACCTGGATTGACCATATCTAGACCCACAGCTGATTGAGACATAAGGGTGGACACTCTTGGGGCTGAGAGGTTTGGTGAGGTTGGGTGAGCAAACGCAGACCCTTTAAAGTAATACTGCGTGGCACCCATCCCATGGGTCCCAAATCTCCAGGTTCAAGGGCATCTTCCTACATCGAAAACATGCATGAGAAACCCAGAACACGGTACACCGTGTGATCGGGAAAGGTTTCTAAAACGCCCCTCATTTCTCATGTCCTTGTGCTCGGTTTCGCCATTCCAGCTGCTTTACTAGCAATCTCCCTCCTTGGAGAATCAGCACCTTTAACCTCCTGTTCCGTACAGGTTGCAATATGTCCTGAGGATGAACGGGAAGAGGGGGAACCAATGAGAGACTAGCTCTAGGTGTTGGGACAGGCACAGGTCACTCTATTATCCCATCAGGAAGAAGAATTAAGCACAGGCTCAGCCTGCCACCCGGGACCAGAATAGGGCCTGAAGCAATCCTGCGCTTTTGCGGCCAACTCCCAAAAAAGCGAGTTGAAAAATGGAGCTCAGGGGAACTGCAATTCACAAACCTGCAGACTTATAAATGATCACTCTCATCCACAAATATATTGAGGGAAGGAAACGAAGAGGATTTGAAAGCAAGGCAGAATTGCAGGAAACAGATTTCAGGAGGGAGATTCGAATCGCCTTTGAGGCACAGGAAAAGCGGCAAAACCTCGACAATGATGCCCTTTGCCAAAAAGGGCGTATGCGTTTTTTCCTGAATATATTCAGGAAAAAACGCATACGCCCTTTTTGGCCAACCAAGCAACCTGGAAAGGCAAATCAGCGCTACAAAGAAGTCTCGCTTCCCATCGCTCAAAAGGGCCATGCTGAATAAAGTGTCAAAACCAGAAATGCACGACAGGCCATGGAGAAACGGGAGCCTTGCTACGCTGATGGGCGGGATGTAAATTGCCAACAGCCACTCTGGAGAAGTGTACGGTGTGTCCTGAAACATCTAAAAAACTCAGCTTAGAGAGCATAGGGCACTTCCACTCATGGGCGTATAAATTGGGAAAACGAAAAATCAGCAAGACACAGGCACCCCAACGTATAGGGCTGCTCTGTTGACAAGAACCTCCACTTCGTTACACCTTATATATCCCAGGAAAGAGAAAAATGGATAAAGAAGTTGTGGTCCTTATGTACAATGGAATATCACTCAGCCATGAAATCAACGTCATAACGCTAGTAGCAGCATGATGAGTGGGTTTAGGTACGACGATTCTAAGTGAAATAAGTCACACAGAAAAAGACACTTATCATAAGATATCACTTATAGAGGGAATGTAAAAATCGCTACCCTTGAACTGAATTACAAAACAGAACAGAGTCACACGTTTAGAAAACACACTATGGCTGCTTAACGGGAAAGGTGAGGTGGGTTGATGCATAAAACAGGAATTCAAATTAGCTCAGATACCGTTCCATAAGCCCAATATGTAATAGACAAGACCTACTCCTTGCTCAGTGAATTGGACTCAACACCCCCTATTCACGGCCCAAGAATATATCTGACTAGTAAGGTTCTTAAAACCTATGTATTGATATCTCTCTGTAAGTGAGTCAAGTGGGTGTAAAGTGGCATAAACACAGCAGTGAAAAGCAACTAAACCCCATTATAAAACTCACTTACTTTTAAAAACCTGTGAAACAAAGACAGTGAAAGAGAGAGAAATTCTTACAGAATTCGTTCAGGGGCTGTGATGCCACCTGGATTGACCATATCTAGACCCACAGCTGATTGAGACATAAGGGTGGACACTCTTGGGGCTGAGAGGTTTGGTGAGGTTGGGTGAGCAAACGCAGACCCTTTAAAGTAATACTGCGTGGCACCCATCCCATGGGTCCCAAATCTCCAGGTTCTAGGGCATCTTACTACATCGAAAACATGCATGAGAAACCCAGAACACGGTACACCGTGTGATCGGGAAAGGTTTCTAAAACGCCCCTCATTTCTCATGTCCTTGTGCTCGGGTTCGCCATTCCAGCTGCTTTACTAGCAATCTCCCTCCTTGGAGAATCAGCACCTTTAACCTCCTGTTCCGTACAGGTTGCAATATGTCCTGAGGATGAACGGGAAGAGGGGGAACCAATGAGAGACTAGCTCTAGGTGTTGGGACAGGCACAGGTCACTCTATTTTCCCATCAGGAAGAAGAATTAAGCACAGGCTCAGCCTGCCACCCGGGACCAGAATAGGGCCTGAAGCAATCCTGCGCTTTTGCGGCCAGCTCCCAAAAAAGCGAGTTGAAAAATGGAGCTCAGGGGAACTGCAATTCACAAACCTGCAGACTTATAAATGATCACTCTCATCCACAAATATATTGAGGGAAGGCAACGAAGAGGATTTGAAAGCAAGGCAGAATTGCAGGAAACAGATTTCAGGAGGGAGATTCGAATCGCCTTTGAGGCACAGGAAAAGCGGCAAAACCTCGACAATGATGCCCTTGGCCAAAAAGGGCGTATGCGTTTTTTCCTGAATATATTCAGGAAAAAACGCATACGCCCTTTTTGGCCAACCAAGCAACCTGGAAAGGCAAATCAGCGCTACAAAGAAGTCTCGCTTCCCATCGGTCAAAAGGGCCATGCTGAATAAAGTGTCAAAACCAGAAATGCAGGACAGGCCATGGAGAAACGGGAGCCTTGCTACGCTGATGGGCGGGATGTAAATTGCCAACAGCCACTCTGGAGAAGTGTACGGTGTGTCCTGAAACATCTAAAAAACTAACCTTAGAGAGCATAGGGCACTTCCACTCATGGGCGTATAAATTGGGAAAACTAAAAATCAGCAAGACACAGGCACCCCAACGTATAGGGCTGCTCTGTTGACAAGAACCTCCACTTCGTTACACCTTAAATATCTCAGGAAAGAGAAAAATGGATAAAGAAGTTGTGGTCCTTATGTACAATGGAATATCACTCAGCCATGAAATCAACGTCATAAGGCTAGTAGCAGCATGATGAGTGGGTGTAGGTACGACAATTCTAAGTGAAATAAGTCACACAGAAAAAGACACTTATCATAAGATATCACTTATAGAGGGAATGTAAAAACCGCTACCCTTGAACTGAATTACAAAACAGAACAGAGTCACACGTTTAGAAAACACACTATGGCTGCTTAACGGGAAAGGTGAGGGGGGGTGATGCATAAAACAAGGGTTTCAAATTAGCTCAGATACCGTTCCATAAACCCAATATGTAATAGACAAGACCTACTCCTTGCTCAGTGAATTGGACTCAACACCCCCTATTCACGGCCCAAGAATATATCTGACTAGTAAGAATTTTAAAACCTATGTATTGATATGTCTCTGTAAGTGAGTCAAGTGGGTGTAAAGTGGCATAAACACAGCAGTGAAAAGCAACTAAACCCCATTATAAAAATCAATTACTTTTAAAAACCTGTGAAACAAAGACAGTGAAAGAGAGAGAAATTCTTACAGAATTCGTTCAGGGGCTGTGATGCCACCTGGATTGACCATATCTAGACCCACAGCTGATTGAGACATAAGGGTGGACACTCTTGGGGCTGAGAGGTTTTGTGAGGTTGGGTGAGCAAACGCAGACCCTTTAAAGTAATACTGCGTGGCACCCATCCCATGGGTCCCAAACCTCCAGGTTCAAGGGCATCTTCCTACATCGAAAACATGCATGAGAAACCCAGAACACGGTACACCGTGTGATCGGGAAAGGTTTCTAAAATGCACCTCATTTCTCATGTCCTTGTGCTCGGGTTCGCCATTCCAGCCGCTTTACTAGCAATCTCCCTCCTTGGAGAATCAGCACCTTTAACCTCCTGTTCCGTACAGGTTGCAATATGTCCTGAGGATGAACGGGAAGAGGGGGAACCAATGAGAGACTAGCTCTAGGTGTTGGGACAGGCACAGGTCACTCTATTTTACCATCAGGAAGAAGAATTAAGCACAGGCTCAGCCTGCCACCCGGGACCAGAATAGGGCCTGAAGCAATCCTGCGCTTTTGCGGCCAGCTCCCAAGAAAGCGAGTTGAAAAATGGAGCTCAGGGGAACTGCAATTCACAAACCTGCAGACTTATAAATGATCACTCTCGTCCACAAATATATTGAGGGAAGGCAACGAAGAGGATTTGAAAGCAAGGCAGAATTGCAGGAAACAGATTTCAGGAGGGAGATTCGAATCGCCTTTGAGGCCCAGGAAAAGCGGCAAAACTTCGACAATGATGCCCTTGGCGTAAAAGGGCGTATGCATTTTTTCCTGAATATATTCAGGAAAAAACGCATACGCCCTTTTTGGCCAACCAAGCAACCTGGAAAGGCAAATCAGCGCTACAAAGAAGTCTCGCTTCCCATCGGTCAAAAGGGCCATGCTGAATAAAGTGTCAAAACCAGAAATGCAGGACAGGCCATGGAGAAACGGGAGCCTTGCTACGCTGATGGGCGGGATGTAAATTGCCAACAGCCACTCTGGAGAAGTGTACGGTGTGTCCTGAAACATCTAAAAAACTCAGCTTAGAGAGCATAGGGCACTTCCACTCATGGGCGTATAAATTGGGAAAACTAAAAATCAGCAAGACACAGGCACCCCAACGTATAGGGCTGCTCTGTTGACAAGAACCTCCACTTCGTTACACCTTAAATATCTCAGGAAAGAGAAAAATGGATAAATAAGTTGTGGTCCTTATGTACAATGGAATATCACTCAGCCATGAAATCAACGTCATAAGGCTAGTAGCAGCATGATGAGTGGGTGTAGGTACGACGATTCTAAGTGAAATAAGTCACACAGAAAAAGACACTTATCATAAGATATCACTTATAGAGGGAATGTAAAAACCGCTACCCTTGAACTGAATTACAAAACAGAACAGAGTCACACGTTTAGAAAACACACTATGGCTGCTTAACGGGAAAGGTGAGGTGGGTTGATGCATAAAACAGGAATTCAAATTAGCTCAGATACCGTTCCATAAGCCCAATATGTAATAGACAAGACCTACTCCTTGCTCAGTGAATTGGACTCAACACCCCCTATTCACGGCCCAAGAATATATCTGACTAGTAAGAATTTTAAAACCTATGTATTGATATCTCTCTGTAAGTGAGTCAAGTGGGTGTAAAGTGGCATAAACACAGCAGTGAAAAGCAACTAAACCCCATTATAAAACTCACTTACTTTTAAAAACCTGTGAAACAAAGACAGTGAAAGAGAGAGAAATTCTTACAGAATTCGTTCAGGGGCTGTGATGCCACCTGGATTGACCATATCTAGACCCACAGCTGATTGAGACATAAGGGTGGACACTCTTGGGGCTGAGAGGTTTGGTGAGGTTGGGTGAGCAAACGCAGACCCTTTAAAGTAATACTGCGTGGCACCCATCCCATGGGTCCCAAATCTCCAGGTTCAAGGGCATCTTACTACATCGAAAACATGCATGAGAAACCCAGAACACGGTACACCGTGTGATCGGGAAAGGTTTCTAAAACGCCCCTCATTTCTCATGTCCTTGTGCTCGGGTTCGCCATTCCAGCTGCTTTACTAGCAATCTCCCTCCTTGGAGAATCAGCACCTTTAACCTCCTGTTCCGTACAGGTTGCAATATGTCCTGAGGATGAACGGGAAGAGGGGGAACCAATGAGAGACTAGCTCTAGGTGTTGGGACAGGCACAGGTCACTCTATTTTCCCATCAGGAAGAAGAATTAAGCACAGGCTCAGCCTGCCACCCGGGACCAGAATAGGGCCTGAAGCAATCCTGCGCTTTTGCGGCCAGCTCCCAAAAAAGCGAGTTGAAAAATGGAGCTCAGGGGAACTGCAATTCACAAACCTGCAGACTTATAAATGATCACTCTCATCCACAAATATATTGAGGGAAGGCAACGAAGAGGATTTGAAAGCAAGGCAGAATTGCAGGAAACAGATTTCAGGAGGGAGATTCGAATCGCCTTTGAGGCACAGGAAAAGCGGCAAAACCTCGACAATGATGCCCTTGGCCAAAAAGGGCGTATGCGTTTTTTCCTGAATATATTCAGGAAAAAACGCATACGCCCTTTTTGGCCAACCAAGCAACCTGGAAAGGCAAATCAGCGCTACAAAGAAGTCTCGCTTCCCATCGGTCAAAAGGGCCATGCTGAATAAAGTGTCAAAACCAGAAATGCAGGACAGGCCATGGAGAAACGGGAGCCTTGCTACGCTGATGGGCGGGATGTAAATTGCCAACAGCCACTCTGGAGAAGTGTACGGTGTGTCCTGAAACATCTAAAAAACTAACCTTAGAGAGCATAGGGCACTTCCACTCATGGGCGTATAAATTGGGAAAACTAAAAATCAGCAAGACACAGGCACCCCAACGTATAGGGCTGCTCTGTTGACAAGAACCTCCACTTCGTTACACCTTAAATATCTCAGGAAAGAGAAAAATGGATAAAGAAGTTGTGGTCCTTATGTACAATGGAATATCACTCAGCCATGAAATCAACGTCATAAGGCTAGTAGCAGCATGATGAGTGGGTGTAGGTACGACGATTCTAAGTGAAATAAGTCACACAGAAAAAGACACTTATCATAAGATATCACTTATAGAGGGAATGTAAAAACCGCTACCCTTGAACTGAATTACAAAACAGAACAGAGTCACACGTTTAGAAAACACACTATGGCTGCTTAACGGGAAAGGTGAGGTGGGTTGATGCATAAAACAGGAATTCAAATTAGCTCAGATACCGTTCCATAAGCCCAATATGTAATAGACAAGACCTACTCCTTGCTCAGTGAATTGGACTCAACACCCCCTATTCACGGCCCAAGAATATATCTGACTAGTAAGAATTTTAAAACCTATGTATTGATATCTCTCTGTAAGTGAGTCAAGTGGGTGTAAAGTGGCATAAACACAGCAGTGAAAAGCAACTAAACCCCATTATAAAACTCACTTACTTTTAAAAACCTGTGAAACAAAGACAGTGAAAGAGAGAGAAATTCTTACAGAATTCGTTCAGGGGCTGTGATGCCACCTGGATTGACCATATCTAGACCCACAGCTGATTGAGACATAAGGGTGGACACTCTTGGGGC
Source organism: Balaenoptera physalus (assembly GCF_965194825.1). Lineage (NCBI taxonomy): Eukaryota > Metazoa > Chordata > Mammalia > Artiodactyla > Balaenopteridae > Balaenoptera > Balaenoptera physalus. The sequence continues at coordinate 523,025 of NW_028126568.1, forward strand.
TGAGAGGTTTGGTGAGGTTGGGTGAGCAAACGCAGACCCTTTAAAGTAATACTGCGTGGCACCCATCCCATGGGTCCCAAATCTCCAGGTTCAAGGGCATCTTACTACATCGAAAACATGCATGAGAAACCCAGAACACGGTACACCGTGTGATCGGGAAAGGTTTCTAAAACGCCCCTCATTTCTCATGTCCTTGTGCTCGGGTTCGCCATTCCAGCTGCTTTACTAGCAATCTCCCTCCTTGGAGAATCAGCACCTTTAACCTCCTGTTCCGTACAGGTTGCAATATGTCCTGAGGATGAACGGGAAGAGGGGGAACCAATGAGAGACTAGCTCTAGGTGTTGGGACAGGCACAGGTCACTCTATTTTCCCATCAGGAAGAAGAATTAAGCACAGGCTCAGCCTGCCACCCGGGACCAGAATAGGGCCTGAAGCAATCCTGCGCTTTTGCGGCCAGCTCCCAAAAAAGCGAGTTGAAAAATGGAGCTCAGGGGAACTGCAATTCACAAACCTGCAGACTTATAAATGATCACTCTCATCCACAAATATATTGAGGGAAGGCAACGAAGAGGATTTGAAAGCAAGGCAGAATTGCAGGAAACAGATTTCAGGAGGGAGATTCGAATCGCCTTTGAGGCACAGGAAAAGCGGCAAAACCTCGACAATGATGCCCTTGGCCAAAAAGGGCGTATGCGTTTTTTCCTGAATATATTCAGGAAAAAACGCATACGCCCTTTTTGGCCAACCAAGCAACCTGTAAAGGCAAATCAGCGCTAAAAAGAAGTCTCGCTTCCCATCGGTCAAAAGGGCCATGCTGAATAAAGTGTCAAAACCAGAAATGCAGGACAGGCCATGGAGAAACGGGAGCCTTGCTACGCTGATGGGCGGGATGTAAATTGCCAACAGCCACTCTGGAGAAGTGTACGGTGTGTCCTGAAACATCTAAAAAACTAACCTTAGAGAGCATAGGGCACTTCCACTCATGGGCGTATAAATTGGGAAAACTAAAAATCAGCAAGACACAGGCACCCCAACGTATAGGGCTGCTCTGTTGACAAGAACCTCCACTTCGTTACACCTTAAATATCTCAGGAAAGAGAAAAATGGATAAAGAAGTTGTGGTCCTTATGTACAATGGAATATCACTCAGCCATGAAATCAACGTCATAAGGCTAGTAGCAGCATGATGAGTGGGTGTAGGTACGACGATTCTAAGTGAAATAAGTCACACAGAAAAAGACACTTATCATAAGATATCACTTATAGAGGGAATGTAAAAACCGCTACCCTTGAACTGAATTACAAAACAGAACAGAGTCACACGTTTAGAAAACACACTATGGCTGCTTAACGGGAAAGGTGAGGGGGGGTGATGCATAAAACAAGGAATTCAAATTAGCTCAGATACCGTTCCATAAGCCCAATATGTAATAGACAAGACCTACTCCTTGCTCAGTGAATTGGACTCAACACCCCCTATTCACGGCCCAAGAATATATCTGACTAGTAAGAATCTTAAAACCTATGTATTGATATCTCTCTGTAAGTGAGTCAAGTGGGTGTAAAGTGGCATAAACACAGCAGTGAAAAGCAACTAAACCCCATTATAAAACTCACTTACTTTTAAAAACCTGTGAAACAAAGACAGTGAAAGAGAGAGAAATTCTTACAGAATTCGTTCAGGGGCTGTGATGCCACCTGGATTGACCATATCTAGACCCACAGCTGATTGAGACATAAGGGTGGACACTCTTGGGGCTGAGAGGTTTGGTGAGGTTGGGTGAGCAAACGCAGACCCTTTAAAGTAATACTGCGTGGCACCCATCCCATGGGTCCCAAATCTCCAGGTTCAAGGGCATCTTCCTACATCGAAAACATGCATGAGAAACCCAGAACACGGTACACCGTGTGATCGGGAAAGGTTTCTAAAACGCCCCTCATTTCTCATGTCCTTGTGCTCGGTTTCGCCATTCCAGCTGCTTTACTAGCAATCTCCCTCCTTGGAGAATCAGCACCTTTAACCTCCTGTTCCGTACAGGTTGCAATATGTCCTGAGGATGAACGGGAAGAGGGGGAACCAATGAGAGACTAGCTCTAGGTGTTGGGACAGGCACAGGTCACTCTATTATCCCATCAGGAAGAAGAATTAAGCACAGGCTCAGCCTGCCACCCGGGACCAGAATAGGGCCTGAAGCAATCCTGCGCTTTTGCGGCCAACTCCCAAAAAAGCGAGTTGAAAAATGGAGCTCAGGGGAACTGCAATTCACAAACCTGCAGACTTATAAATGATCACTCTCATCCACAAATATATTGAGGGAAGGAAACGAAGAGGATTTGAAAGCAAGGCAGAATTGCAGGAAACAGATTTCAGGAGGGAGATTCGAATCGCCTTTGAGGCACAGGAAAAGCGGCAAAACCTCGACAATGATGCCCTTGGCCAAAAAGGGCGTATGCGTTTTTTCCTGAATATATTCAGGAAAAAACGCATACGCCCTTTTTGGCCAACCAAGCAACCTGGAAAGGCAAATCAGCGCTACAAAGAAGTCTCGCTTCCCATCGGTCAAAAGGGCCATGCTGAATAAAGTGTCAAAACCAGAAATGCAGGACAGGCCATGGAGAAACGGGAGCCTTGCTACGCTGATGGGCGGGATGTAAATTGCCAACAGCCACTCTGGAGAAGTGTACGGTGTGTCCTGAAACATCTAAAAAACTCAGCTTAGAGAGCATAGGGCACTTCCACTCATGGGCGTATAAATTGGGAAAACTAAAAATCAGCAAGACACAGGCACCCCAACGTATAGGGCTGCTCTGTTGACAAGAACCTCCACTTCGTTACACCTTAAATATCTCAGGAAAGAGAAAAATGGATAAATAAGTTGTGGTCCTTATGTACAATGGAATATCACTCAGCCATGAAATCAACGTCATAAGGCTAGTAGCAGCATGATGAGTGGGTGTAGGTACGACGATTCTAAGTGAAATAAGTCACACAGAAAAAGACACTTATCATAAGATATCACTTATAGAGGGAATGTAAAAACCGCTACCCTTGAACTGAATTACAAAACAGAACAGAGTCACACGTTTAGAAAACACACTATGGCTGCTTAACGGGAAAGGTGAGGTGGGTTGATGCATAAAACAGGAATTCAAATTAGCTCAGATACCGTTCCATAAGCCCAATATGTAATAGACAAGACCTACTCCTTGCTCAGTGAATTGGACTCAACACACCCTATTCACGGCCCAAGAATATATCTGACTAGTAAGAATTTTAAAACCTATGTATTGATATCTCTCTGTAAGTGAGTCAAGTGGGTGTAAAGTGGCATAAACACAGCAGTGAAAAGCAACTAAACCCCATTATAAAACTCACTTACTTTTAAAAACCTGTGAAACAAAGACAGTGAAAGAGAGAGAAATTCTTACAGAATTCGTTCAGGGGCTGTGATGCCACCTGGATTGACCATATCTAGACCCACAGCTGATTGAGACATAAGGGTGGACACTCTTGGGGCTGAGAGGTTTGGTGAGGTTGGGTGAGCAAACGCAGACCCTTTAAAGTAATACTGCGTGGCACCCATCCCATGGGTCCCAAATCTCCAGGTTCAAGGGCATCTTACTACATCGAAAACATGCATGAGAAACCCAGAACACGGTACACCGTGTGATCGGGAAAGGTTTCTAAAACGCCCCTCATTTCTCATGTCCTTGTGCTCGGGTTCGCCATTCCAGCTGCTTTACTAGCAATCTCCCTCCTTGGAGAATCAGCACCTTTAACCTCCTGTTCCGTACAGGTTGCAATATGTCCTGAGGATGAACGGGAAGAGGGGGAACCAATGAGAGACTAGCTCTAGGTGTTGGGACAGGCACAGGTCACTCTATTTTCCCATCAGGAAGAAGAATTAAGCACAGGCTCAGCCTGCCACCCGGGACCAGAATAGGGCCTGAAGCAATCCTGCGCTTTTGCGGCCAGCTCCCAAAAAAGCGAGTTGAAAAATGGAGCTCAGGGGAACTGCAATTCACAAACCTGCAGACTTATAAATGATCACTCTCATCCACAAATATATTGAGGGAAGGCAACGAAGAGGATTTGAAAGCAAGGCAGAATTGCAGGAAACAGATTTCAGGAGGGAGATTCGAATCGCCTTTGAGGCACAGGAAAAGCGGCAAAACCTCGACAATGATGCCCTTGGCCAAAAAGGGCGTATGCGTTTTTTCCTGAATATATTCAGGAAAAAACGCATACGCCCTTTTTGGCCAACCAAGCAACCTGGAAAGGCAAATCAGCGCTACAAAGAAGTCTCGCTTCCCATCGGTCAAAAGGGCCATGCTGAATAAAGTGTCAAAACCAGAAATGCAGGACAGGCCATGGAGAAACGGGAGCCTTGCTACGCTGATGGGCGGGATGTAAATTGCCAACAGCCACTCTGGAGAAGTGTACGGTGTGTCCTGAAACATCTAAAAAACTAACCTTAGAGAGCATAGGGCACTTCCACTCATGGGCGTATAAATTGGGAAAACTAAAAATCAGCAAGACACAGGCACCCCAACGTATAGGGCTGCTCTGTTGACAAGAACCTCCACTTCGTTACACCTTAAATATCTCAGGAAAGAGAAAAATGGATAAAGAAGTTGTGGTCCTTATGTACAATGGAATATCACTCAGCCATGAAATCAACGTCATAAGGCTAGTAGCAGCATGATGAGTGGGTGTAGGTACGACGATTCTAAGTGAAATAAGTCACACAGAAAAAGACACTTATCATAAGATATCACTTATAGAGGGAATGTAAAAACCGCTACCCTTGAACTGAATTACAAAACAGAACAGAGTCACACGTTTAGAAAACACACTATGGCTGCTTAACGGGAAAGGTGAGGTGGGTTGATGCATAAAACAGGAATTCAAATTAGCTCAGATACCGTTCCATAAGCCCAATATGTAATAGACAAGACCTACTCCTTGCTCAGTGAATTGGACTCAACACACCCTATTCACGGCCCAAGAATATATCTGACTAGTAAGAATTTTAAAACCTATGTATTGATATCTCTCTGTAAGTGAGTCAAGTGGGTGTAAAGTGGCATAAACACAGCAGTGAAAAGCAACTAAACCCCATTATAAAACTCACTTACTTTTAAAAACCTGTGAAACAAAGACAGTGAAAGAGAGAGAAATTCTTACAGAATTCGTTCAGGGGCTGTGATGCCACCTGGATTGACCATATCTAGACCCACAGCTGATTGAGACATAAGGGTGGACACTCTTGGGGCTGAGAGGTTTGGTGAGGTTGGGTGAGCAAACGCAGACCCTTTAAAGTAATACTGCGTGGCACCCATCCCATGGGTCCCAAATCTCCAGGTTCAAGGGCATCTTACTACATCGAAAACATGCATGAGAAACCCAGAACACGGTACACCGTGTGATCGGGAAAGGTTTCTAAAACGCCCCTCATTTCTCATGTCCTTGTGCTCGGGTTCGCCATTCCAGCTGCTTTACTAGCAATCTCCCTCCTTGGAGAATCAGCACCTTTAACCTCCTGTTCCGTACAGGTTGCAATATGTCCTGAGGATGAACGGGAAGAGGGGGAACCAATGAGAGACTAGCTCTAGGTGTTGGGACAGGCACAGGTCACTCTATTTTCCCATCAGGAAGAAGAATTAAGCACAGGCTCAGCCTGCCACCCGGGACCAGAATAGGGCCTGAAGCAATCCTGCGCTTTTGCGGCCAGCTCCCAAAAAAGCGAGTTGAAAAATGGAGCTCAGGGGAACTGCAATTCACAAACCTGCAGACTTATAAATGATCACTCTCATCCACAAATATATTGAGGGAAGGCAACGAAGAGGATTTGAAAGCAAGGCAGAATTGCAGGAAACAGATTTCAGGAGGGAGATTCGAATCGCCTTTGAGGCACAGGAAAAGCGGCAAAACCTCGACAATGATGCCCTTGGCCAAAAAGGGCGTATGCGTTTTTTCCTGAATATATTCAGGAAAAAACGCATACGCCCTTTTTGGCCAACCAAGCAACCTGGAAAGGCAAATCAGCGCTACAAAGAAGTCTCGCTTCCCATCGGTCAAAAGGGCCATGCTGAATAAAGTGTCAAAACCAGAAATGCAGGACAGGCCATGGAGAAACGGGAGCCTTGCTACGCTGATGGGCGGGATGTAAATTGCCAACAGCCACTCTGGAGAAGTGTACGGTGTGTCCTGAAACATCTAAAAAACTAACCTTAGAGAGCATAGGGCACTTCCACTCATGGGCGTATAAATTGGGAAAACTAAAAATCAGCAAGACACAGGCACCCCAACGTATAGGGCTGCTCTGTTGACAAGAACCTCCACTTCGTTACACCTTAAATATCTCAGGAAAGAGAAAAATGGATAAAGAAGTTGTGGTCCTTATGTACAATGGAATATCACTCAGCCATGAAATCAACGTCATAAGGCTAGTAGCAGCATGATGAGTGGGTGTAGGTACGACGATTCTAAGTGAAATAAGTCACACAGAAAAAGACACTTATCATAAGATATCACTTATAGAGGGAATGTAAAAACCGCTACCCTTGAACTGAATTACAAAACAGAACAGAGTCACACGTTTAGAAAACACACTATGGCTGCTTAACGGGAAAGGTGAGGGGGGGTGATGCATAAAACAAGGAATTCAAATTAGCTCAGATACCGTTCCATAAGCCCAATATGTAATAGACAAGACCTACTCCTTGCTCAGTGAATTGGACTCAACACCCCCTATTCACGGCCCAAGAATATATCTGACTAGTAAGAATCTTAAAACCTATGTATTGATATCTCTCTGTAAGTGAGTCAAGTGGGTGTAAAGTGGCATAAACACAGCAGTGAAAAGCAACTAAACCCCATTATAAAACTCACTTACTTTTAAAAACCTGTGAAACAAAGACAGTGAAAGAGAGAGAAATTCTTACAGAATTCGTTCAGGGGCTGTGATGCCACCTGGATTGACCATATCTAGACCCACAGCTGATTGAGACATAAGGGTGGACACTCTTGGGGCTGAGAGGTTTGGTGAGGTTGGGTGAGCAAACGCAGACCCTTTAAAGTAATACTGCGTGGCACCCATCCCATGGGTCCCAAATCTCCAGGTTCAAGGGCATCTTCCTACATCGAAAACATGCATGAGAAACCCAGAACACGGTACACCGTGTGATCGGGAAAGGTTTCTAAAACGCCCCTCATTTCTCATGTCCTTGTGCTCGGGTTCGCCATTCCAGCTGCTTTACTAGCAATCTCCCTCCTTGGAGAATCAGCACCTTTAACCTCCTGTTCCGTACAGGTTGCAATATGTCCTGAGGATGAACGGGAAGAGGGGGAACCAATGAGAGACTAGCTCTAGGTGTTGGGACAGGCACAGGTCACTCTATTATCCCATCAGGAAGAAGAATTAAGCACAGGCTCAGCCTGCCACCCGGGACCAGAATAGGGCCTGAAGCAATCCTGCGCTTTTGCGGCCAGCTCCCAAAAAAGCGAGTTGAAAAATGGAGCTCAGGGGAACTGCAATTCACAAACCTGCAGACTTATAAATGATCACTCTCATCCACAAATATATTGAGGGAAGGAAACGAAGAGGATTTGAAAGCAAGGCAGAATTGCAGGAAACAGATTTCAGGAGGGAGATTCGAATCGCCTTTGAGGCACAGGAAAAGCGGCAAAACCTCGACAATGATGCCCTTGGCCAAAAAGGGCGTATGCGTTTTTTCCTGAATATATTCAGGAAAAAACGCATACGCCCTTTTTGGCCAACCAAGCAACCTGGAAAGGCAAATCAGCGCTACAAAGAAGTCTCGCTTCCCATCGGTCAAAAGGGCCATGCTGAATAAAGTGTCAAAACCAGAAATGCAGGACAGGCCATGGAGAAACGGGAGCCTTGCTACGCTGATGGGCGGGATGTAAATTGCCAACAGCCACTCTGGAGAAGTGTACGGTGTGTCCTGAAACATCTAAAAAACTAACCTTAGAGAGCATAGGGCACTTCCACTCATGGGCGTATAAATTGGGAAAACTAAAAATCAGCAAGACACAGGCACCCCAACGTATAGGGCTGCTCTGTTGACAAGAACCTCCACTTCGTTACACCTTAAATATCTCAGGAAAGAGAAAAATGGATAAAGAAGTTGTGGTCCTTATGTACAATGGAATATCACTCAGCCATGAAATCAACGTCATAAGGGTAGTAGCAGCATGATGAGTGAGTTTAGGTACGACGATTCTAAGTGAAATAAGTCACACAGAAAAAGACACTTATCATAAGATATCACTTATAGAGGGAATGTAAAAACCGCTACCCTTGAACTGAATTACAAAACAGAACAGAGTCACACGTTTAGAAAACACACTATGGCTGCTTAACGGGAAAGGTGAGGTGGGGTGATGCATAAAACAAGGGATTCAAATTAGCTCAGAAACCGTTCCATAAGCCCAATATGTAATAGACAAGACCTACTCCTTGCTCAGTGAATTGGACTCAACACCCCCTATTCACGGCCCAAGAATATATCTGACTAGTAAGAATCTTAAAACCTATGTATTGATATCTCTCTTTAAGTGAGTCAAGTGGGTGTAAAGTGGCATAAACACAGCAGTGAAAAGCAACTAAACCCCATTATAAAAATCAATTACTTTTAAAAACCTGTGAAACAAAGACAGTGAAAGAGAGAGAAATTTTTACAGAATTCGTTCAGGGGCTGTGATGCCACCTGGATTGACCATATCTAGACCCACAGCTGATTGAGACATAAGGGTGGACAATCTTGGGGCTGAGAGGTTTGGTGAGGTTGGGTGAGCAAACGCAGACCCTTTAAAGTAATACTGCGTGGCACCCATCCCATGAGTCCCAAATCTCCAGGTTCAAGGGCATCTTCCTACATCGAAAACATGCATGAGAAAGCCAGAAGATGGCACACTGTGTGATCGGGAAAGGTTTCTAAAACGCACCTCATTTCTCATCTCCTTGTGCTCGGGTTCGCCATTCCAGCTGCTTTACTAGCAATCTCCCTCCTTGGAGAATCAGCACCTTTAACCTCCTGTTCCGTACAGGTTGCAATATGTCCTGAGGATGAACGGGAAGAGGGGGAACCAATGAGAGACTAGCTCTAGGTGTTGGGACAGGCACAGGTCATTCTTTTTTCCCATCAGGAAGAAGAATTAAGCACAGGCTCAGCCTGCCACCCGGGACCAGAATAGGGCCTGAAGCAATCCTGCGCTTTTGCGGCCAGCTCCCAAAAAAGCGAGTTGAAAAATGGAGCTCAGGGGAACTGCAATTCACAAACCTGCAGACTTATAAATGATCACTCTCGTCCACAAATATATTGAGGGAAGGCAACGAAGAGGATTTGAAAGCAAGGCAGAATTGCAGGAAACAGATTTCAGGAGGGAGATTCGAATCGCCTTTGAGGCACAGGAAAAGCGGCAAAACTTCGACAATGATGCCCTTGGCGTAAAAGGGCGTATGCGTTTTTTCCTGAATATATTCAGGAAAAAACGCATACGCCCTTTTTGGCCAACCAAGCAACCTGGAAAGGCAAATCAGCGCTACAAAGAAGTCTCGCTTCCCATCGGTCAAAAGGGCCATGCTGAATAAAGTGTCAAAACCAGAAATGCAGGACAGGCCATGGAGAAACGGTTGCCTTGCTACGCTGATGGAAGGGATGTAAATTGCCAACAGCCACTCTGGAGAAGTGTACGGTGTGTCCTGAAACATCTAAAAAACTAACCTTAGAGAGCATAGGGCACTTCCACTCATGGGCGTATAAATTGGGAAAACTAAAAATCAGCAAGACACAGGCACCCCAACGTATAGGGCTGCTCTGTTGACAAGAACCTCCACTTCGTTACACCTTAAATATCTCAGGAAAGAGAAAAATGGATAAAGAAGTTGTGGTCCTTATGTACAATGGAATATCACTCAGCCATGAAATCAACGTCATAAGGCTAGTAGCAGCATGATGAGTGGATTTAGGTACGACGATTCTAAGTGAAATAAGTCACACAGAAAAAGACACTTATCATAAGATATCACTTATAGAGGGAATGTAAAAACCGCTACCCTTGAACTGAATTACAAAACAGAACAGAGTCACACGTTTAGAAAACACACTATGGCTGCTTAACGGGAAAGGTGAGGTGGGGTGATGCATAAAACAAGGGTTTCAAATTAGCTCAGATACCGTTCCATAAACGCAATATGTAATAGACAAGATCTACTCCTTGCTCAGTGAATTGGACTCAACACCCCCTATTCACGGCCCAAGAATATATCTGACTAGTAAGAATCTTAAAACCTATGTATTGATATCTCTCTGTAAGTGAGTCAAGTGGGTGTAAAGTGGCATAAACACAGCAGTGAAAAGCAACTAAACCCCATTATAAAAATCAATTACTTTTAAAAACCTGTGAAACAAAGACAGTGAAAGACAGAGAAATTCTTACAAAATTCGTTCAGGGGCTGTGATGCCACCTGGATTGACCATATCTAGACCCACCGCTGATTGAGACATAAGGGTGGACACTCTTGGGGCTGAGAGGTTTGGTGAGGTTGGGTGAGCAAACGCAGACCCTTTAAAGTAATACTGCGTGGTACCCATCCCATGGGTCCCAAATCTCCAGGTTCAAGGGCATCTTCCTACATCGAAAACATGCATGAGAAACCCAGAACACGGAACACCGTGTGATCGGGAAAGGTTTCTAAAACGCACCTCATTTCTCATGTCCTTGTGCTCGGGTTCGCCATTCCAGCCGCTTTACTAGCAAACTCCCTCCTTGGAGAATCAGCACCTTTAACCTCCTGTTCCGTACAGGCTGCAATTTGTCCTGAGGATGAACGGGAAGAGGGGGAACCAATGAGAGACTAGCTCTAGGTGTTGGGACAGGCACAGGTAACTCTATTTTCCCATCAGGAAGAAGAATTAAGCACAGGCTCAGCCTGCCACCCGGGACCAGAATAGGGCCTGAAGCAATCCTGCGCTTTTGCGGCCAGCTCCCAAAAAAGCGAGTTGAAAAATGGAGCTCAGGGGAACTGCAATTCACAAACCTGCAGACTTATAAATGATCACTCTCGTCCACAAATATATTGAGGGAAGGCAACGAAGAGGATTTGAAAGCAAGGCAGAATTGCAGGAAACAGATTTCAGGAGGGAGATTCGAATCGCCTTTGAGGCACAGGAAAAGCGGCAAAACTTCGACAATGATGCCCTTGGCGTAAAAGGGCGTATGCGTTTTTTCCTGAATATATTCAGGAAAAAACGCATACGCCCTTTTTGGCCAACCAAGCAACCTGGAAAGGCAAATCAGCGCTACAAAGAAGTCTCGCTTCCCATCGGTCAAAAGGGCCATGCTGAATAAAGTGTCAAAACCAGAAATGCAGGACAGGCCATGGAGAAACGGGTGCCTTGCTACGCTGATGGGCGGGATGTAAATTGCCAACAGCCACTCTGGAGAAGTGTATGGTGTGTCCTGAAACATCTAAAAAACTAACCTTAGAGAGCATAGGGCACTTCCACTCATGGGCGTATAAATTGGGAAAACTAAAAATCAGCAAGACACAGGCACCCCAACGTATAGGGCTGCTCTGTTGACAAGAACCTCCACTTCGTTACACCTTAAATATCTCAGGAAAGAGAAAAATGGATAAAGAAGTTGTGGTCCTTATGTACAATGGAATATCACTCAGCCATGAAATCAACGTCATAAGGCTAGTAGCAGCATGATGAGTGGGTGTAGGTACGACGATTCTAAGTGAAATAAGTCACACAGAAAAAGACACTTATCATAAGATATTACTTATAGAGGGAATCTAAAAACCGCTACCCTTGAACTGAATTACAAAACAGAACAGAGTCACACGTTTAGAAAACACACTATGGCTGCTTAACGGGAAAGGTGAGGTGGGGTGATGCATAAAACAAGGAATTCAAATTAGCTCAGATACCGTTCCATAAGCCCAATATGTAATAGACAAGACCTACTCCTTGCTCAGTGAATTGGACTCAACACCCCCTATTCACGGCCCAAGAATATATCTGACTAGTAAGGTTCTTAAAACCTATGTATTGATATCTCTCTGTAAGTGAGTCAAGTGGGTGTAAAGTGGCATAAACACAGCAGTGAAAAGCAACTAAACCCCATTATAAAACTCACTTACTTTTAAAAACCTGTGAAACAAAGACAGTGAAAGAGAGAGAAATTCTTACAGAATTCGTTCAGGGGCTGTGATGCCACCTGGATTGACCATATCTAGACCCACAGCTGATTGAGACATAAGGGTGGACACTCTTGGGGCTGAGAGGTTTGGTGAGGTTGGGTGAGCAAACGCAGACCCTTTAACGTAATACTGCGTGGCACCCATCCCATGGGTCCCAAATCTCCAGGTTCAAGGGCATCTTACTACATCGAAAACATGCATGAGAAACCCAGAACACGGTACACCGTGTGATCGGGAAAGGTTTCTAAAACGCCCCTCATTTCTCATGTCCTTGTGCTCGGGTTCGCCATTCCAGCTGCTTTACTAGCAATCTCCCTCCTTGGAGAATCAGCACCTTTAACCTCCTGTTCCGTACAGGTTGCAATATGTCCTGAGGATGAACGGGAAGAGGGGGAACCAAAGAGAGACTAGCTCTAGGTGTTGGGACAGGCACAGGTCACTCTATTTTCCCATCAGGAAGAAGAATTAAGCACAGGCTCAGCCTGCCACCCGGGACCAGAATAGGGCCTGAAGCAATCCTGCGCTTTTGCGGCCAGCTCCCAAAAAAGCGAGTTGAAAAATGGAGCTCAGGGGAACTGCAATTCACAAACCTGCAGACTTATAAATGATCACTCTCATCCACAAATATATTGAGGGAAGGCAACGAAGAGGATTTGAAAGCAAGGCAGAATTGCAGGAAACAGATTTCAGGAGGGAGATTCGAATCGCCTTTGAGGCACAGGAAAAGCGGCAAAACCTCGACAATGATGCCCTTGGCCAAAAAGGGCGTATGCGTTTTTTCCTGAATATATTCAGGAAAAAACGCATACGCCCTTTTTGGCCAACCAAGCAACCTGGAAAGGCAAATCAGCGCTACAAAGAAGTCTCGCTTCCCATCGGTCAAAAGGGCCATGCTGAATAAAGTGTCAAAACCAGAAATGCAGGACAGGCCATGGAGAAACGGGAGCCTTGCTACGCTGATGGGCGGGATGTAAATTGCCAACAGCCACTCTGGAGAAGTGTACGGTGTGTCCTGAAACATCTAAAAAACTAACCTTAGAGAGCATAGGGCACTTCCACTCATGGGCGTATAAATTGGGAAAACTAAAAATCAGCAAGACACAGGCACCCCAACGTATAGGGCTGCTCTGTTGACAAGAACCTCCACTTCGTTACACCTTAAATATCTCAGGAAAGAGAAAAATGGATAAAGAAGTTGTGGTCCTTATGTACAATGGAATATCACTCAGCCATGAAATCAACGTCATAAGGCTAGTAGCAGCATGATGAGTGGGTGTAGGTACGACGATTCTAAGTGAAATAAGTCACACAGAAAAAGACACTTATCATAAGATATCACTTATAGAGGGAATGTAAAAACCGCTACCCTTGAACTGAATTACAAAACAGAACAGAGTCACACGTTTAGAAAACACACTATGGCTGCTTAACGGGAAAGGTGAGGTGGGGTGATGCATAAAACAAGGGATTCAAATTAGCTCAGAAACCGTTCCATAAGCCCAATATGTAATAGACAAGACCTACTCCTTGCTCAGTGAATTGGACTCAACACCCCCTATTCACGGCCCAAGAATATATCTGACTAGTAAGAATCTTAAAACCTATGTATTGATATCTCTCTTTAAGTGAGTCAAGTGGGTGTAAAGTGGCATAAACACAGCAGTGAAAAGCAACTAAACCCCATTATAAAAATCAATTACTTTTAAAAACCTGTGAAACAAAGACAGTGAAAGAGAGAGAAATTTTTACAGAATTCGTTCAGGGGCTGTGATGCCACCTGGATTGACCATATCTAGACCCACAGCTGATTGAGACATAAGGGTGGACAATCTTGGGGCTGAGAGGTTTGGTGAGGTTGGGTGAGCAAACGCAGACCCTTTAAAGTAATACTGCGTGGCACCCATCCCATCGGTCCCAAATCTCCAGGTTCAAGGGCATCTTCCTACATCGAAAACATGCATGAGAAACCCAGAAGATGGCACACTGTGTGATCGGGAAAGGTTTCTAACACGCATCTCATTTCTCATCTCCTTGTGCTCGGGTTCGCCATTCCAGCTGCTTTACTAGCAATCTCCCTCCTTGGAGAATCAGCACCTTTAACCTCCTGTTCCGTACAGGTTGCAATATGTCCTGAGGATGAACGGGAAGAGGGGGAACCAATGAGAGACTAGCTCTAGGTGTTGGGACAGGCACAGGTCACTCTTTTTTCCCATCAGGAAGAAGAATTAAGCACAGGCTCAGCCTGCCACCCGGGACCAGAATAGGGCCTGAAGCAATCCTGCGCTTTTGCGGCCAGCTCCCAAAAAAGCGAGTTGAAAAATGGAGCTCAGGGGAACTGCAATTCACAAACCTGCAGACTTATAAATGATCACTCTCGTCCACAAATATATTGAGGGAAGGCAACGAAGAGGATTTGAAAGCAAGGCAGAATTGCAGGAAACAGATTTCAGGAGGGAGATTCGAATCGCCTTTGAGGCACAGGAAAAGCGGCAAAACTTCGACAATGATGCCCTTGGCGTAAAAGGGCGTATGCGTTTTTTCCTGAATATATTCAGGACAAAACGCATACGCCCTTTTTGGCCAACCAAGCAACCTGGAAAGGCAAATCAGCGCTACAAAGAAGTCTCGCTTCCCATCGGTCAAAAGGGCCATGCTGAATAAAGTGTCAAAACCAGAAATGCAGGACAGGCCATGGAGAAACGGTTGCCTTGCTACGCTGATGGGCGGGATGTAAATTGCCAACAGCCACTCTGGAGAAGTGTACGGTGTGTCCTGAAACATCTAAAAAACTCAGCTTAGAGAGCATAGGGCACTTCCACTCATGGGCGTATAAATTGGGAAAACTAAAAATCAGCAAGACACAGGCACCCCAACGTATAGGGCTGCTCTGTTGACAAGAACCTCCACTTCGTTACACCTTATATATCCCAGGAAAGAGAAAAATGGATAAAGAAGTTGTGGTCCTTATGTACAATGGAATATCACTCAGCCATGAAATCAACGTCATAACGCTAGTAGCAGCATGATGAGTGGGTTTAGGTACGACGATTCTAAGTGAAATAAGTCACACAGAAAAAGACACTTATCATAAGATATCACTTATAGAGGGAATGTAAAAATCGCTACCCTTGAACTGAATTACAAAACAGAACAGAGTCACACGTTTAGAAAACACAATATGGCTGCTTAACGGGAAAGGTGAGGAGGTGTGATGCATAAAACAAGGGTTTCAAATTAGTTCAGATACCGTTCCATAAACCCAATATGTAATAGACAAGACCTACTCCTTGCTCAGTGAATTGGACTCAACACCCCCTATTCACGGCCCAAGAATATATCTGACTAGTAAGAATTTTAAAACCTATGTATTGATATCTCTCTGTAAGTGAGTCAAGTGGGTGTAAAGTGGCATAAACACAGCAGTGAAAAGCAACTAAACCCCATTATAAAAATCAATTACTTTTAAAAACCTGTGAAACAAAGACAGTGAAAGAGAGAGAAATTCTTACAGAATTCGTTCAGGGGCTGTGATGCCACCTGGATTGACCATATCTAGACCCACAGCTGATTGAGACATAAGGGTGGACACTCTTGGGGCTGAGAGGTTTTGTGAGGTTGGGTGAGCAAACGCAGACCCTTTAAAGTAATACTGCGTGGCACCCATCCCATGGGTCCCAAACCTCCAGGTTCAAGGGCATCTTCCTACATCGAAAACATGCATGAGAAACCCAGAACACGGTACACCGTGTGATCGGGAAAGGTTTCTAAAATGCACCTCATTTCTCATGTCCTTGTGCTCGGGTTCGCCATTCCAGCCGCTTTACTAGCAATCTCCCTCCTTGGAGAATCAGCACCTTTAACCTCCTGTTCCGTATAGGTTGCAATATGTCCTGAGGATGAACGGGAAGAGGGGGAACCAATGAGAGACTAGCTCTAGGTGTTGGGACAGGCACAGGTCACTCTATTTTACCATCAGGAAGAAGAATTAAGCACAGGCTCAGCCTGCCACCCGGGACCAGAATAGGGCCTGAAGCAATCCTGCGCTTTTGCGGCCAGCTCCCAAGAAAGCGAGTTGAAAAATGGAGCTCAGGGGAACTGCAATTCACAAACCTGCAGACTTATAAATGATCACTCTCGTCCACAAATATATTGAGGGAAGGCAACGAAGAGGATTTGAAAGCAAGGCAGAATTGCAGGAAACAGATTTCAGGAGGGAGATTCGAATCGCCTTTGAGGCACAGGAAAAGCGGCAAAACCTCGACAATGATGCCCTTTGCCAAAAAGGGCGTATGCGTTTTTTCCTGAATATATTCAGGAAAAAACGCATACGCCCTTTTTGGCCAACCAAGCAACCTGGAAAGGCAAATCAGCGCTACAAAGAAGTCTCGCCTCCCATTGGTCAAAAGGGCCATGCTGAATAAAATGTCAAAACCAGAAGTGCAGGACAGGCCATGGAGAAACGGGAGCCTTGCTACGCTGATGGGCGGGATGTAAATTGCCAACAGCCACTCTGGAGAAGTGTACGGTGTGTCCTGAAACATCTAAAAAACTCAGCTTAGAGAGCATAGGGCACTTCCACTCATGGGCGTATAAATTGGGAAAACTAAAAATCAGCAAGACACAGGCACCCCAACGTATAGGGCTGCTCTGTTGACAAGAACCTCCACTTCGTTACACCTTAAATATCTCAGGAAAGAGAAAAATGGATAAATAAGTTGTGGTCCTTATGTACAATGGAATATCACTCAGCCATGAAATCAACGTCATAAGGCTAGTAGCAGCATGATGAGTGGGTGTAGGTACGACGATTCTAAGTGAAATAAGTCACACAGAAAAAGACACTTATCATAAGATATCACTTATAGAGGGAATGTAAAAACCGCTACCCTTGAACTGAATTACAAAACAGAACAGAGTCACACGTTTAGAAAACACACTATGGCTGCTTAACGGGAAAGGTGAGGTGGGGTGATGCATAAAAGAGGAATTCAAATTAGCTCAGATACCGTTCCATAAGCCCAATATGTAATAGACAAGACCTACTCCTTGCTCAGTGAATTGGACTCAACACCCCCTATTCACGGCCCAAGAATATATCTGACTAGTAAGAATCTTAAAACCTATGTATTGATATCTCTCTGTAAGTGAGTCAAGTGGGTGTAAAGTGGCATAAACACAGCAGTGAAAAGCAACTAAACCCCATTATAAATCTCACTTACTTTTAAAAACCTGTGAAACAAAGACAGTGAAAGAGAGAGAAATTCTTACAGAATTCGTTCAGGGGCTGTGATGCCACCTGGATTGACCATATCTAGACCCACAGCTGATTGAGACATAAGGGTGGACACTCTTGGGGCTGAGAGGTTTGGTGAGGTTGGGTGAGCAAACGCAGACCCTTTAAAGTAATACTGCGTGGCACCCATCCCATGGGTCCCAAATCTCCAGGTTCAAGGGCATCTTCCTACATCGAAAACATGCATGAGAAACCCAGAACACGGTACACCGTGTGATCGGGAAAGGTTTCTAAAACGCACCTCATTTCTCATGACCTTGTGCTCGGGTTCGCCATTCCAGCCGCTTTACTAGCAATCTCCCTCCTTGGAGAATCAGCACCTTTAACCTCCTGTTCCGTACAGGTTGCAATATGTCCTGAGGATGAACGGGAAGAGGGGGAACCAATGAGAGACTAGCTCTAGGTGTTGGGACAGGCACAGGTCACTCTTTTTTCCCATCAGGAAGAAGAATTAAGCACAGGCTCAGCCTGCCGACCGGGACCAGAATAGGGCCTGAAGGAATCCTGCGCTTTTGCGGCCAGCTCCCAAGAAAGCGAGTTGAAAAACGGAGCTCAGGGGCACTGCAATTCACAAAACTGCAGACTTATAAATGATCACTCTCGTCCACAAATATATTGAGGGAAGGAAACGAAGAGGATTTGAAAGCAAGGCAGAATTGCAGGAAACAGATTTCAGGAGGGAGATTCCAATCGCCTTTGAGGCACAGGAAAAGCGGCAAAACCTCGACAATGATGCCCTTGTCCAAAAAGGGCGTATGCGTTTTTTCCTGGATATATTTAGGAAAAAACGCATACGTCCTCTTTGGCCAACCAAGAAACCTGGAAAGGCAAATCAGCGCTACAAAGAAGTCTCGCTTCCCATCGCTCAAAAGGGCCATGCTGAATAAAGTGTCAAAACCAGAAATGCAGGACAGGCCATGGAGAAACGGGAGCCTTGCTACGCTGATGGGCGGGATGTAAATTGCCAACAGCCACTCTGGAGAAGTGTACGGTGTGTCCTGAAACATCTAAAAAACTCAGCTTAGAGAGCATAGGGCACTTCCACTCATGGGCGTATAAATTGGGAAAACTAAAAATCAGCAAGACACAGGCACCCCAACGTATAGGGCTGCTCTGTTGACAAGAACCTCCACTTCGTTACACCTTATATATCCCAGGAAAGAGAAAAATGGATAAAGAAGTTGTGGTCCTTATGTACAATGGAATATCACTCAGCCATGAAATCAACGTCATAACGCTAGTAGCAGCATGATGAGTGGGTTTAGGTACGACGATTCCAAGTGAAATAAGTCACACAGAAAAAGACACTTATCATAAGATATCACTTATAGAGGGAATGTAAAAATCGCTACCCTTGAACTGAATTACAAAACAGAACAGAGTCACACGTTGAGAAAACACACTATGGCTGCTTAACGGGAAAGGTGAGGAGGTGTGATGCATAAAACAAGGGTTTCAAATTAGCTCAGATACCGTTCCATAAGCCCAATATGTAATAGACAAGACCTACTCCTTGCTCAGTGAATTGGACTCAACACCCCCTATTCACGGCCCAAGAATATATCTGACTAGTAAGAATTTTAAAACCTATGTATTGATATCTCTCTGTAAGTGAGTCAAGTGGGTGTAAAGTGGCATAAACACAGCAGTGAAAAGCAACTAAACCCCATTATAAAAATCAATTACTTTTAAAAACCTGTGAAACAAAGACAGTGAAAGAGAGAGAAATTCTTACAGAATTCGTTCAGGGGCTGTGATGCCACCTGGATTGACCATATCTAGACCCACAGCTGATTGAGACATAAGGGTGGACACTCTTGGGGCTGAGAGGTTTTGTGAGGTTGGGTGAGCAAACGCAGACCCTTTAAAGTAATACTGCGTGGCACCCATCCCATGGGTCCCAAACCTCCAGGTTCAAGGGCATCTTCCTACATCGAAAACATGCATGAGAAACCCAGAACACGGTACACCGTGTGATCGGGAAAGGTTTCTAAAATGCACCTCATTTCTCATGTCCTTGTGCTCGGGTTCGCCATTCCAGCCGCTTTACTAGCAATCTCCCTCCTTGGAGAATCAGCACCTTTAACCTCCTGTTCCGTACAGGTTGCAATATGTCCTGAGGATGAACGGGAAGAGGGGGAACCAATGAGAGACTAGCTCTAGGTTTTGGGACAGGCACAGGTCACTCTATTTTACCATCAGGAAGAAGAATTAAGCACAGGCTCAGCCTGCCACCCGGGACCAGAATAGGGCCTGAAGCAATCCTGCGCTTTTGCGGCCAGCTCCCAAGAAAGCGAGTTGAAAAATGGAGCTCAGGGGAACTGCAATTCACAAACCTGCAGACTTATAAATGATCACTCTCGTCCACAAATATATTGAGGGAAGGCAACGAAGAGGATTTGAAAGCAAGGCAGAATTGCAGGAAACAGATTTCAGGAGGGAGATTCGAATCGCCTTTGAGGCCCAGGAAAAGCGGCAAAACTTCGACAATGATGCCCTTGGCGTAAAAGGGCGTATGCATTTTTTCCTGAATATATTCAGGAAAAAACGCATACGCCCTTTTTGGCCAACCAAGCAACCTGGAAAGGCAAATCAGCGCTACAAAGAAGTCTCGCTTCCCATCGGTCAAAAGGGCCATGCTGAATAAAGTGTCAAAACCAGAAATGCAGGACAGGCCATGGAGAAACGGGAGCCTTGCTACGCTGATGGGCGGGATGTAAATTGCCTACAGCCACTCTGGAGAAGTGTACGGTGTGTCCTGAAACATCTAAAAAACTCAGCTTAGAGAGCATAGGGCACTTCCACTCATGGGCGTATAAATTGGGAAAACTAAAAATCAGCAAGACACAGGCACCCCAACGTATAGGGCTGCTCTGTTGACAAGAACCTCCACTTCGTTACACCTTAAATATCTCAGGAAAGAGAAAAATGGATAAATAAGTTGTGGTCCTTATGTACAATGGAATATCACTCAGCCATGAGATCAACGTCATAAGGCTAGTAGCAGCATGATGAGTGGGTGTAGGTACGACGATTCTAAGTGAAATAAGTCACACAGAAAAAGACACTTATCATAAGATATCACTTATAGAGGGAATGTAAAAACCGCTACCCTTGAACTGAATTACAAAACAGAACAGAGTCACACGTTTAGAAAACACACTATGGCTGCTTAACGGGAAAGGTGAGGTGGGTTGATGCATAAAACAGGAATTCAAATTAGCTCAGATACCGTTCCATAAGCCCAATATGTAATAGACAAGACCTACTCCTTGCTCAGTGAATTGGACTCAACACCCCCTATTCACGGCCCAAGAATATATCTGACTAGTAAGGTTCTTAAAACCTATGTATTGATATCTCTCTGTAAGTGAGTCAAGTGGGTGTAAAGTGGCATAAACACAGCAGTGAAAAGCAACTAAACCCCATTATAAAACTCACTTACTTTTAAAAACCTGTGAAACAAAGACAGTGAAAGAGAGAGAAATTCTTACAGAATTCGTTCAGGGGCTGTGATGCCACCTGGATTGACCATATCTAGACCCACAGCTGATTGAGACATAAGGGTGGACACTCTTGGGGCTGAGAGGTTTGGTGAGGTTGGGTGAGCAAACGCAGACCCTTTAAAGTAATACTGCGTGGCACCCATCCCATGGGTCCCAAATCTCCAGGTTCAAGGGCATCTTACTACATCGAAAACATGCATGAGAAACCCAGAACACGGTACACCGTGTGATCGGGAAAGGTTTCTAAAACGCCCCTCATTTCTCATGTCCTTGTGCTCGGGTTCGCCATTCCAGCTGCTTTACTAGCAATCTCCCTCCTTGGAGAATCAGCACCTTTAACCTCCTGTTCCGTACAGGTTGCAATATGTCCTGAGGATGAACGGGAAGAGGGGGAACCAATGAGAGACTAGCTCTAGGTGTTGGGACAGGCACAGGTCACTCTATTTTCCCATCAGGAAGAAGAATTAAGCACAGGCTCAGCCTGCCACCCGGGACCAGAATAGGGCCTGAAGCAATCCTGCGCTTTTGCGGCCAGCTCCCAAAAAAGCGAGTTGAAAAATGGAGCTCAGGGGAACTGCAATTCACAAACCTGCAGACTTATAAATGATCACTCCCATCCACAAATATATTGAGGGAAGGCAACGAAGAGGATTTGAAAGCAAGGCAGAATTGCAGGAAACAGATTTCAGGAGGGAGATTCGAATCGCCTTTGAGGCACAGGAAAAGCGGCAAAACCTCGACAATGATGCCCTTGGCCAAAAAGGGCGTATGCGTTTTTTCCTGAATATATTCAGGAAAAAACGCATACGCCCTTTTTGGCCAACCAAGCAACCTGGAAAGGCAAATCAGCGCTACAAAGAAGTCTCGCTTCCCATCGGTCAAAAGGGCCATGCTGAATAAAGTGTCAAAACCAGAAATGCAGGACAGGCCATGGAGAAACGGGAGCCTTGCTACGCTGATGGGCGGGATGTAAATTGCCAACAGCCACTCTGGAGAAGTGTACGGTGTGTCCTGAAACATCTAAAAAACTAACCTTAGAGAGCATAGGGCACTTCCACTCATGGGCGTATAAATTGGGAAAACTAAAAATCAGCAAGACACAGGCACCCCAACGTATAGGGCTGCTCTGTTGACAAGAACCTCCAC
Organism: Balaenoptera physalus; assembly: GCF_965194825.1. NCBI lineage: Eukaryota > Metazoa > Chordata > Mammalia > Artiodactyla > Balaenopteridae > Balaenoptera > Balaenoptera physalus. The sequence continues at coordinate 545,210 of NW_028126568.1, forward strand.
TTCGTTACACCTTAAATATCTCAGGAAAGAGAAAAATGGATAAAGAAGTTGTGGTCCTTATGTACAATGGAATATCACTCAGCCATGAAATCAACGTCATAAGGCTAGTAGCAGCATGATGAGTGGGTGTAGGTACGACGATTCTAAGTGAAATAAGTCACACAGAAAAAGACACTTATCATAAGATATCACTTATAGAGGGAATGTAAAAACCGCTACCCTTGAACTGAATTACAAAACAGAACAGAGTCACACGTTTAGAAAACACACTATGGCTGCTTAACGGGAAAGGTGAGGGGGGGTGATGCATAAAACAAGGAATTCAAATTAGCTCAGATACCGTTCCATAAGCCCAATATGTAATAGACAAGACCTACTCCTTGCTCAGTGAATTGGACTCAACACCCCCTATTCACGGCCCAAGAATATATCTGACTAGTAAGAATCTTAAAACCTATGTATTGATATCTCTCTGTAAGTGAGTCAAGTGGGTGTAAAGTGGCATAAACACAGCAGTGAAAAGCAACTAAACCCCATTATAAAACTCACTTACTTTTAAAAACCTGTGAAACAAAGACAGTGAAAGACAGAGAAATTCTTACAAAATTCGTTCAGGGGCTGTGATGCCACCTGGATTGACCATATCTAGACCCACAGCTGATTGAGACATAAGGGTGGACACTCTTGGGGCTGAGAGGTTTGGTGAGGTTGGGTGAGCAAACGCAGACCCTTTAAAGTAATACTGCGTGGCACCCATCCCATGGGTCCCAAATCTCCAGGTTCAAGGGCATCTTCCTACATCGAAAACATGCATGAGAAACCCAGAACACGGTACACCGTGTGATCGGGAAAGGTTTCTAAAACGCCCCTCATTTCTCATGTCCTTGTGCTCGGGTTCGCCATTCCAGCTGCTTTACTAGCAATCTCCCTCCTTGGAGAATCAGCACCTTTAACCTCCTGTTCCGTACAGGTTGCATTATGTCCTGAGGATGAACGGGAAGAGGGGGAACCAATGAGAGACTAGCTCTAGGTGTTGGGACAGGCACAGGTCACTCTATTATCCCATCAGGAAGAAGAATTAAGCACAGGCTCAGCCTGCCACCCGGGACCAGAATAGGGCCTGAAGCAATCCTGCGCTTTTGCGGCCAGCTCCCAAAAAAGCGAGTTGAAAAATGGAGCTCAGGGGAACTGCAATTCACAAACCTGCAGACTTATAAATGATCACTCTCATCCACAAATATATTGAGGGAAGGAAACGAAGAGGATTTGAAAGCAAGGCAGAATTGCAGGAAACAGATTTCAGGAGGGAGATTCGAATCGCCTTTGAGGCACAGGAAAAGCGGCAAAACCTCGACAATGATGCCCTTGGCCAAAAAGGGCGTATGCGTTTTTTCCTGAATATATTCAGGAAAAAACGCATACGCCCTTTTTGGCCAACCAAGCAACCTGGAAAGGCAAATCAGCGCTACAAAGAAGTCTCGCTTCCCATCGGTCAAAAGGGCCATGCTGAATAAAGTGTCAAAACCAGAAATGCAGGACAGGCCATGGAGAAACGGGAGCCTTGCTACGCTGATGGGCGGGATGTAAATTGCCAACAGCCACTCTGGAGAAGTGTACGGTGTGTCCTGAAACATCTAAAAAACTAACCTTAGAGAGCATAGGGCACTTCCACTCATGGGCGTATAAATTGGGAAAACTAAAAATCAGCAAGACACAGGCACCCCAACGTATAGGGCTGCTCTGTTGACAAGAACCTCCACTTCGTTACACCTTAAATATCTCAGGAAAGAGAAAAATGGATAAAGAAGTTGTGGTCCTTATGTACAATGGAATATCACTCAGCCATGAAATCAACGTCATAAGGCTAGTAGCAGCATGATGAGTGGGTGTAGGTACGACGATTCTAAGTGAAATAAGTCACACAGAAAAAGACACTTATCATAAGATATCACTTATAGAGGGAATGTAAAAACCGCTACCCTTGAACTGAATTACAAAACAGAACAGAGTCACACGTTTAGAAAACACACTATGGCTGCTTAACGGGAAAGGTGAGGTGGGGTGATGCATAAAACAAGGGATTCAAATTAGCTCAGAAACCGTTCCATAAGCCCAATATGTAATAGACAAGACCTACTCCTTGCTCAGTGAATTGGACTCAACACCCCCTATTCACGGCCCAAGAATATATCTGACTAGTAAGAATCTTAAAACCTATGTATTGATATCTCTCTTTAAGTGAGTCAAGTGGGTGTAAAGTGGCATAAACACAGCAGTGAAAAGCAACTAAACCCCATTATAAAAATCAATTACTTTTAAAAACCTGTGAAACAAAGACAGTGAAAGAGAGAGAAATTTTTACAGAATTCGTTCAGGGGCTGTGATGCCACCTGGATTGACCATATCTAGACCCACAGCTGATTGAGACATAAGGGTGGACAATCTTGGGGCTGAGAGGTTTGGTGAGGTTGGGTGAGCAAACGCAGACCCTTTAAAGTAATACTGCGTGGCACCCATCCCATGAGTCCCAAATCTCCAGGTTCAAGGGCATCTTCCTACATCGAAAACATGCATGAGAAAGCCAGAAGATGGCACACTGTGTGATCGGGAAAGGTTTCTAAAACGCACCTCATTTCTCATCTCCTTGTGCTCGGGTTCGCCATTCCAGCTGCTTTACTAGCAATCTCCCTCCTTGGAGAATCAGCACCTTTAACCTCCTGTTCCGTACAGGTTGCAATATGTCCTGAGGATGAACGGGAAGAGGGGGAACCAATGAGAGACTAGCTCTAGGTGTTGGGACAGGCACAGGTCACTCTTTTTTCCCATCAGGAAGAAGAATTAAGCACAGGCTCAGCCTGCCACCCGGGACCAGAATAGGGCCTGAAGCAATCCTGCGCTTTTGCGGCCAGCTCCCAAAAAAGCGAGTTGAAAAATGGAGCTCAGGGGAACTGCAATTCACAAACCTGCAGACTTATAAATGATCACTCTCGTCCACAAATATATTGAGGGAAGGCAACGAAGAGGATTTGAAAGCAAGGCAGAATTGCAGGAAACAGATTTCAGGAGGGAGATTCGAATCGCCTTTGAGGCACAGGAAAAGCGGCAAAACTTCGACAATGATGCCCTTGGCGTAAAAGGGCGTATGCGTTTTTTCCTGAATATATTCAGGAAAAAACGCATACGCCCTTTTTGGCCAACCAAGCAACCTGGAAAGGCAAATCAGCGCTACAAAGAAGTCTCGCTTCCCATCGGTCAAAAGGGCCATGCTGAATAAAGTGTCAAAACCAGAAATGCAGGACAGGCCATGGAGAAACGGTTGCCTTGCTACGCTGATGGGCGGGATGTAAATTGCCAACAGCCACTCTGGAGAAGTGTACGGTGTGTCCTGAAACATCTAAAAAACTAACCTTAGAGAGCATAGGGCACTTCCACTCATGGGCGTATAAATTGGGAAAACTAAAAATCAGCAAGACACAGGCACCCCAACGTATAGGGCTGCTCTGTTGACAAGAACCTCCACTTCGTTACACCTTAAATATCTCAGGAAAGAGAAAAATGGATAAAGAAGTTGTGGTCCTTATGTACAATGGAATATCACTCAGCCATGAAATCAACGTCATAAGGCTAGTAGCAGCATGATGAGTGGATTTAGGTACGACGATTCTAAGTGAAATAAGTCACACAGAAAAAGACACTTATCATAAGATATCACTTATAGAGGGAATGTAAAAACCGTTACCCTTGAACTGAATTACAAAACAGAACAGAGTCACACGTTTAGAAAACACACTATGGCTGCTTAACGGGAAAGGTGAGGTGGGGTGATGCATAAAACAAGGGTTTCAAATTAGCTCAGATACCGTTCCATAAACGCAATATGTAATAGACAAGATCTACTCCTTGCTCAGTGAATTGGACTCAACACCCCCTATTCACGGCCCAAGAATATATCTGACTAGTAAGAATCTTAAAACCTATGTATTGATATCTCTCTGTAAGTGAGTCAAGTGGGTGTAAAGTGGCATAAACACAGCAGTGAAAAGCAACTAAACCCCATTATAAAAATCAATTACTTTTAAAAACCTGTGAAACAAAGACAGTGAAAGACAGAGAAATTCTTACAAAATTCGTTCAGGGGCTGTGATGCCACCTGGATTGACCATATCTAGACCCACCGCTGATTGAGACATAAGGGTGGACACTCTTGGGGCTGAGAGGTTTGGTGAGGTTGGGTGAGCAAACGCAGACCCTTTAAAGTAATACTGCGTGGTACCCATCCCATGGGTCCCAAATCTCCAGGTTCAAGGGCATCTTCCTACATCGAAAACATGCATGAGAAACCCAGAACACGGAACACCGTGTGATCGGGAAAGGTTTCTAAAACGCACCTCATTTCTCATGTCCTTGTGCTCGGGTTCGCCATTCCAGCCGCTTTACTAGCAATCTCCCTCCTTGGAGAATCAGCACCTTTAACCTCCTGTTCCGTACAGGCTGCAATTTGTCCTGAGGATGAACGGGAAGAGGGGGAACCAATGAGAGACTAGCTCTAGGTGTTGGGACAGGCACAGGTAACTCTATTTTCCCATCAGGAAGAAGAATTAAGCACAGGCTCAGCCTGCCGCCCGGGACCAGAATAGGGCCTGAAGGAATCCTGCGCTTTTGCGGCCAGCTCCCAAGAAAGCGAGTTGAAAAACGGAGCTCAGGGGCACTGCAATTCACAAACCTGCAGACTTATAAATGATCACTCTCGTCCACAAATATATTGAGGGAAGGCAACGAAGAGGATTTGAAAGCAAGGCAGAATTGCAGGAAACAGATTTCAGGAGGGAGATTCGAATCGCCTTTGAGGCACAGGAAAAGCGGCAAAACTTCGACAATGATGCCCTTGGCGTAAAAGGGCGTATGCATTTTTTCCTGAATATATTCAGGAAAAAACGCATACGCCCTTTTTGGCCAACCAAGCAACCTGGAAAGGCAAATCAGCGCTACAAAGAAGTCTCGCTTCCCATCGGTCAAAAGGGCCATGCTGAATAAAGTGTCAAAACCAGAAATGCAGGACACGCCATGGAGAAACGGGAGCCTTGCTACGCTGATGGGCGGGATGTAAATTGCCAACAGCCACTCTGGAGAAGTGTACGGTGTGTCCTGAAACATCTAAAAAACTCAGCTTAGAGAGCATAGGGCACTTCCACTCATGGGCGTATAAATTGGGAAAACTAAAAATCAGCAAGACACAGGCACCCCAACGTATAGGGCTGCTCTGTTGACAAGAACCTCCACTTCGTTACACCTTATATATCCCAGGAAAGAGAAAAATGGATAAAGAAGTTGTGGTCCTTATGTACAATGGAATATCACTCAGCCATGAAATCAACGTCATAACGCTAGTAGCAGCATGATGAGTGGGTTTAGGTACGACGATTCTAAGTGAAATAAGTCACACAGAAAAAGACACTTATCATAAGATATCACTTATAGAGGGAATGTAAAAACCGCTACCCTTGAACTGAATTACAAAACAGAACAGAGTCACACGTTTAGAAAACACACTATGGCTGCTTAACGGGAAAGGTGAGGAGGTGTGATGCATAAAACAAGGGTTTCAAATTAGCTCAGATACCGTTCCATAAACCCAATATGTAATAGACAAGACCTACTCCTTGCTCAGTGAATTGGACTCAACACCCCCTATTCACGGCCCAAGAATATATCTGACTAGTAAGAATTTTAAAACCTATGTATTGATATCTCTCTGTAAGTGAGTCAAGTGGGTGTAAAGTGGCATAAACACAGCAGTGAAAAGCAACTAAACCCCATTATAAATCTCACTTACTTTTAAAAACCTGTGAAACAAAGACAGTGAAAGAGAGAGAAATTCTTACAGAATTCGTTCAGGGGCTGTGATGCCACCTGGATTGACCATATCTAGACCCACAGCTGATTGAGACATAAGGGTGGACACTCTTGGGGCTGAGAGGTTTGGTGAGGTTGGGTGAGCAAACGCAGACCCTTTAAAGTAATACTGCGTGGCACCCATCCCATGGGTCCCAAATCTCCAGGTTCAAGGGCATCTTCCTACATCGAAAACATGCATGAGAAACCCAGAACACGGTACACCGTGTGATCGGGAAAGGTTTCTAAAACGCACCTCATTTCTCATGTCCTTGTGCTCGGGTTCGCCATTCCAGCCGCTTTACTAGCAATCTCCCTCCTTGGAGAATCAGCACCTTTAACCTCCTGTTCCGTACAGGTTGCAATATGTCCTGAGGATGAACGGGAAGAGGGGGAACCAATGAGAGACTAGCTCTAGGTGTTGGGACAGGCACAGGTCACTCTTTTTTCCCATCAGGAAGAAGAATTAAGCACAGGCTCAGCCTGCCGCCCGGGACCAGAATAGGGCCTGAAGGAATCCTGCGCTTTTGCGGACAGCTCCCAAGAAAGCGAGTTGAAAAACGGAGCTCAGGGGCACTGCAATTCACAAACCTGCAGACTTATAAATGATCACTCTCGTCCACAAATATATTGAGGGAAGGCAACGAAGAGGATTTGAAAGTAAGGCAGAATTGCAGGAAACAGATTTCAGGAGGGAGATTCGAATCGCCTTTGAGGCACAGGAAAAGCGGCAAAACTTCGACAATGATGCCCTTGGCGTAAAAGGGCGTATGCATTTTTTCCTGAATATATTCAGGAAAAAACGCATACGCCCTTTTTGGCCAACCAAGCAACCTGGAAAGGCAAATCAGTGCTACAAAGAAGTCTCGCTTCCCATCGCTCAAAAGGGCCATGCTGAATAAAGTGTCAAAACCAGAAATGCAGGACAGGCCATGGAGAAACGGGAGCCTTGCTACGCTGATGGGCGGGATGTAAATTGCCAACAGCCACTCTGGAGAAGTGTACGGTGTGTCCTGAAACATCTAAAAAACTCAGCTTAGAGAGCATAGGGCACTTCCACTCATGGGCGTATAAATTGGGAAAACTAAAAATCAGCAAGACACAGGCACCCCAACGTATAGGGCTGCTCTGTTGACAAGAACCTCCACTTCGTTACACCTTAAATATCTCAGGAAAGAGAAAAATGGATAAATAAGTTGTGGTCCTTATGTACAATGGAATATCACTCAGCCATGAGATCAACGTCATAAGGCTAGTAGCAGCATGATGAGTGGGTGTAGGTACGACGATTCTAAGTGAAATAAGTCACACAGAAAAAGACACTTATCATAAGATATCACTTATAGAGGGAATGTAAAAACCGCTACCCTTGAACTGAATTACAAAACAGAACAGAGTCACACGTTTAGAAAACACACTATGGCTGCTTAACGGGAAAGGTGAGGTGGGTTGATGCATAAAACAGGAATTCAAATTAGCTCAGATACCGTTCCATAAGCCCAATATGTAATAGACAAGACCTACTCCTTGCTCAGTGAATTGGACTCAACACCCCCTATTCACGGCCCAAGAATATATCTGACTAGTAAGGTTCTTAAAACCTATGTATTGATATCTCTCTGTAAGTGAGTCAAGTGGGTGTAAAGTGGCATAAACACAGCAGTGAAAAGCAACTAAACCCCATTATAAAACTCACTTACTTTTAAAAACCTGTGAAACAAAGACAGTGAAAGAGAGAGAAATTCTTACAGAATTCGTTCAGGGGCTGTGATGCCACCTGGATTGACCATATCTAGACCCACAGCTGATTGAGACATAAGGGTGGACACTCTTGGGGCTGAGAGGTTTGGTGAGGTTGGGTGAGCAAACGCAGACCCTTTAAAGTAATACTGCGTGGCACCCATCCCATGGGTCCCAAATCTCCAGGTTCAAGGGCATCTTACTACATCGAAAACATGCATGAGAAACCCAGAACACGGTACACCGTGTGATCGGGAAAGGTTTCTAAAACGCCCCTCATTTCTCATGTCCTTGTGCTCGGGTTCGCCATTCCAGCTGCTTTACTAGCAATCTCCCTCCTTGGAGAATCAGCACCTTTAACCTCCTGTTCCGTACAGGTTGCAATATGTCCTGAGGATGAACGGGAAGAGGGGGAACCAATGAGAGACTAGCTCTAGGTGTTGGGACAGGCACAGGTCACTCTATTTTCCCATCAGGAAGAAGAATTAAGCACAGGCTCAGCCTGCCACCCGGGACCAGAATAGGGCCTGAAGCAATCCTGCGCTTTTGCGGCCAGCTCCCAAAAAAGCGAGTTGAAAAATGGAGCTCAGGGGAACTGCAATTCACAAACCTGCAGACTTATAAATGATCACTCCCATCCACAAATATATTGAGGGAAGGCAACGAAGAGGATTTGAAAGCAAGGCAGAATTGCAGGAAACAGATTTCAGGAGGGAGATTCGAATCGCCTTTGAGGCACAGGAAAAGCGGCAAAACCTCGACAATGATGCCCTTGGCCAAAAAGGGCGTATGCGTTTTTTCCTGAATATATTCAGGAAAAAACGCATACGCCCTTTTTGGCCAACCAAGCAACCTGGAAAGGCAAATCAGCGCTACAAAGAAGTCTCGCTTCCCATCGGTCAAAAGGGCCATGCTGAATAAAGTGTCAAAACCAGAAATGCAGGACAGGCCATGGAGAAACGGGAGCCTTGCTACGCTGATGGGCGGGATGTAAATTGCCAACAGCCACTCTGGAGAAGTGTACGGTGTGTCCTGAAACATCTAAAAAACTAACCTTAGAGAGCATAGGGCACTTCCACTCATGGGCGTATAAATTGGGAAAACTAAAAATCAGCAAGACACAGGCACCCCAACGTATAGGGCTGCTCTGTTGACAAGAACCTCCACTTCGTTACACCTTAAATATCTCAGGAAAGAGAAAAATGGATAAAGAAGTTGTGGTCCTTATGTACAATGGAATATCACTCAGCCATGAAATCAACGTCATAAGGCTAGTAGCAGCATGATGAGTGGGTGTAGGTACGACGATTCTAAGTGAAATAAGTCACACAGAAAAAGACACTTATCATAAGATATCACTTATAGAGGGAATGTAAAAACCGCTACCCTTGAACTGAATTACAAAACAGAACAGAGTCACACGTTTAGAAAACACACTATGGCTGCTTAACGGGAAAGGTGAGGGGGGGTGATGCATAAAACAAGGAATTCAAATTAGCTCAGATACCGTTCCATAAGCCCAATATGTAATAGACAAGACCTACTCCTTGCTCAGTGAATTGGACTCAACACCCCCTATTCACGGCCCAAGAATATATCTGACTAGTAAGAATCTTAAAACCTATGTATTGATATCTCTCTGTAAGTGAGTCAAGTGGGTGTAAAGTGGCATAAACACAGCAGTGAAAAGCAACTAAACCCCATTATAAAACTCACTTACTTTTAAAAACCTGTGAAACAAAGACAGTGAAAGACAGAGAAATTCTTACAAAATTCGTTCAGGGGCTGTGATGCCACCTGGATTGACCATATCTAGACCCACAGCTGATTGAGACATAAGGGTGGACACTCTTGGGGCTGAGAGGTTTGGTGAGGTTGGGTGAGCAAACGCAGACCCTTTAAAGTAATACTGCGTGGCACCCATCCCATGGGTCCCAAATCTCCAGGTTCAAGGGCATCTTCCTACATCGAAAACATGCATGAGAAACCCAGAACACGGTACACCGTGTGATCGGGAAAGGTTTCTAAAACGCCCCTCATTTCTCATGTCCTTGTGCTCGGGTTCGCCATTCCAGCTGCTTTACTAGCAATCTCCCTCCTTGGAGAATCAGCACCTTTAACCTCCTGTTCCGTACAGGTTGCATTATGTCCTGAGGATGAACGGGAAGAGGGGGAACCAATGAGAGACTAGCTCTAGGTGTTGGGACAGGCACAGGTCACTCTATTATCCCATCAGGAAGAAGAATTAAGCACAGGCTCAGCCTGCCACCCGGGACCAGAATAGGGCCTGAAGCAATCCTGCGCTTTTGCGGCCAGCTCCCAAAAAAGCGAGTTGAAAAATGGAGCTCAGGGGAACTGCAATTCACAAACCTGCAGACTTATAAATGATCACTCTCATCCACAAATATATTGAGGGAAGGAAACGAAGAGGATTTGAAAGCAAGGCAGAATTGCAGGAAACAGATTTCAGGAGGGAGATTCGAATCGCCTTTGAGGCACAGGAAAAGCGGCAAAACCTCGACAATGATGCCCTTGGCCAAAAAGGGCGTATGCGTTTTTTCCTGAATATATTCAGGAAAAAACGCATACGCCCTTTTTGGCCAACCAAGCAACCTGGAAAGGCAAATCAGCGCTACAAAGAAGTCTCGCTTCCCATCGGTCAAAAGGGCCATGCTGAATAAAGTGTCAAAACCAGAAATGCAGGACAGGCCATGGAGAAACGGGAGCCTTGCTACGCTGATGGGCGGGATGTAAATTGCCAACAGCCACTCTGGAGAAGTGTACGGTGTGTCCTGAAACATCTAAAAAACTAACCTTAGAGAGCATAGGGCACTTCCACTCATGGGCGTATAAATTGGGAAAACTAAAAATCAGCAAGACACAGGCACCCCAACGTATAGGGCTGCTCTGTTGACAAGAACCTCCACTTCGTTACACCTTAAATATCTCAGGAAAGAGAAAAATGGATAAAGAAGTTGTGGTCCTTATGTACAATGGAATATCACTCAGCCATGAAATCAACGTCATAAGGCTAGTAGCAGCATGATGAGTGGGTGTAGGTACGACGATTCTAAGTGAAATAAGTCACACAGAAAAAGACACTTATCATAAGATATCACTTATAGAGGGAATGTAAAAACCGCTACCCTTGAACTGAATTACAAAACAGAACAGAGTCACACGTTTAGAAAACACACTATGGCTGCTTAACGGGAAAGGTGAGGTGGGGTGATGCATAAAACAAGGGATTCAAATTAGCTCAGAAACCGTTCCATAAGCCCAATATGTAATAGACAAGACCTACTCCTTGCTCAGTGAATTGGACTCAACACCCCCTATTCACGGCCCAAGAATATATCTGACTAGTAAGAATCTTAAAACCTATGTATTGATATCTCTCTTTAAGTGAGTCAAGTGGGTGTAAAGTGGCATAAACACAGCAGTGAAAAGCAACTAAACCCCATTATAAAAATCAATTACTTTTAAAAACCTGTGAAACAAAGACAGTGAAAGAGAGAGAAATTTTTACAGAATTCGTTCAGGGGCTGTGATGCCACCTGGATTGACCATATCTAGACCCACAGCTGATTGAGACATAAGGGTGGACAATCTTGGGGCTGAGAGGTTTGGTGAGGTTGGGTGAGCAAACGCAGACCCTTTAAAGTAATACTGCGTGGCACCCATCCCATGAGTCCCAAATCTCCAGGTTCAAGGGCATCTTCCTACATCGAAAACATGCATGAGAAAGCCAGAAGATGGCACACTGTGTGATCGGGAAAGGTTTCTAAAACGCACCTCATTTCTCATCTCCTTGTGCTCGGGTTCGCCATTCCAGCTGCTTTACTAGCAATCTCCCTCCTTGGAGAATCAGCACCTTTAACCTCCTGTTCCGTACAGGTTGCAATATGTCCTGAGGATGAACGGGAAGAGGGGGAACCAATGAGAGACTAGCTCTAGGTGTTGGGACAGGCACAGGTCACTCTTTTTTCCCATCAGGAAGAAGAATTAAGCACAGGCTCAGCCTGCCACCCGGGACCAGAATAGGGCCTGAAGCAATCCTGCGCTTTTGCGGCCAGCTCCCAAAAAAGCGAGTTGAAAAATGGAGCTCAGGGGAACTGCAATTCACAAACCTGCAGACTTATAAATGATCACTCTCGTCCACAAATATATTGAGGGAAGGCAACGAAGAGGATTTGAAAGCAAGGCAGAATTGCAGGAAACAGATTTCAGGAGGGAGATTCGAATCGCCTTTGAGGCACAGGAAAAGCGGCAAAACTTCGACAATGATGCCCTTGGCGTAAAAGGGCGTATGCGTTTTTTCCTGAATATATTCAGGAAAAAACGCATACGCCCTTTTTGGCCAACCAAGCAACCTGGAAAGGCAAATCAGCGCTACAAAGAAGTCTCGCTTCCCATCGGTCAAAAGGGCCATGCTGAATAAAGTGTCAAAACCAGAAATGCAGGACAGGCCATGGAGAAACGGTTGCCTTGCTACGCTGATGGGCGGGATGTAAATTGCCAACAGCCACTCTGGAGAAGTGTACGGTGTGTCCTGAAACATCTAAAAAACTAACCTTAGAGAGCATAGGGCACTTCCACTCATGGGCGTATAAATTGGGAAAACTAAAAATCAGCAAGACACAGGCACCCCAACGTATAGGGCTGCTCTGTTGACAAGAACCTCCACTTCGTTACACCTTAAATATCTCAGGAAAGAGAAAAATGGATAAAGAAGTTGTGGTCCTTATGTACAATGGAATATCACTCAGCCATGAAATCAACGTCATAAGGCTAGTAGCAGCATGATGAGTGGATTTAGGTACGACGATTCTAAGTGAAATAAGTCACACAGAAAAAGACACTTATCATAAGATATCACTTATAGAGGGAATGTAAAAACCGTTACCCTTGAACTGAATTACAAAACAGAACAGAGTCACACGTTTAGAAAACACACTATGGCTGCTTAACGGGAAAGGTGAGGTGGGGTGATGCATAAAACAAGGGTTTCAAATTAGCTCAGATACCGTTCCATAAACGCAATATGTAATAGACAAGATCTACTCCTTGCTCAGTGAATTGGACTCAACACCCCCTATTCACGGCCCAAGAATATATCTGACTAGTAAGAATCTTAAAACCTATGTATTGATATCTCTCTGTAAGTGAGTCAAGTGGGTGTAAAGTGGCATAAACACAGCAGTGAAAAGCAACTAAACCCCATTATAAAAATCAATTACTTTTAAAAACCTGTGAAACAAAGACAGTGAAAGACAGAGAAATTCTTACAAAATTCGTTCAGGGGCTGTGATGCCACCTGGATTGACCATATCTAGACCCACCGCTGATTGAGACATAAGGGTGGACACTCTTGGGGCTGAGAGGTTTGGTGAGGTTGGGTGAGCAAACGCAGACCCTTTAAAGTAATACTGCGTGGTACCCATCCCATGGGTCCCAAATCTCCAGGTTCAAGGGCATCTTCCTACATCGAAAACATGCATGAGAAACCCAGAACACGGAACACCGTGTGATCGGGAAAGGTTTCTAAAACGCACCTCATTTCTCATGTCCTTGTGCTCGGGTTCGCCATTCCAGCCGCTTTACTAGCAATCTCCCTCCTTGGAGAATCAGCACCTTTAACCTCCTGTTCCGTACAGGCTGCAATTTGTCCTGAGGATGAACGGGAAGAGGGGGAACCAATGAGAGACTAGCTCTAGGTGTTGGGACAGGCACAGGTAACTCTATTTTCCCATCAGGAAGAAGAATTAAGCACAGGCTCAGCCTGCCGCCCGGGACCAGAATAGGGCCTGAAGCAATCCTGCGCTTTTGCGGCCAGCTCCCAAAAAAGCGAGTTGAAAAATGGAGCTCAGGGGAACTGCAATTCACAAACCTGCAGACTTATAAATGATCACTCCCATCCACAAATATATTGAGGGAAGGCAACGAAGAGGATTTGAAAGCAAGGCAGAATTGCAGGAAACAGATTTCAGGAGGGAGATTCGAATCGCCTTTGAGGCACAGGAAAAGCGGCAAAACCTCGACAATGATGCCCTTGGCCAAAAAGGGCGTATGCGTTTTTTCCTGAATATATTCAGGAAAAAACGCATACGCCCTTTTTGGCCAACCAAGCAACCTGGAAAGGCAAATCAGCGCTACAAAGAAGTCTCGCTTCCCATCGGTCAAAAGGGCCATGCTGAATAAAGTGTCAAAACCAGAAATGCAGGACAGGCCATGGAGAAACGGGAGCCTTGCTACGCTGATGGGCGGGATGTAAATTGCCAACAGCCACTCTGGAGAAGTGTACGGTGTGTCCTGAAACATCTAAAAAACTAACCTTAGAGAGCATAGGGCACTTCCACTCATGGGCGTATAAATTGGGAAAACTAAAAATCAGCAAGACACAGGCACCCCAACGTATAGGGCTGCTCTGTTGACAAGAACCTCCACTTCGTTACACCTTAAATATCTCAGGAAAGAGAAAAATGGATAAAGAAGTTGTGGTCCTTATGTACAATGGAATATCACTCAGCCATGAAATCAACGTCATAAGGCTAGTAGCAGCATGATGAGTGGGTGTAGGTACGACGATTCTAAGTGAAATAAGTCACACAGAAAAAGACACTTATCATAAGATATCACTTATAGAGGGAATGTAAAAACCGCTACCCTTGAACTGAATTACAAAACAGAACAGAGTCACACGTTTAGAAAACACACTATGGCTGCTTAACGGGAAAGGTGAGGGGGGGTGATGCATAAAACAAGGAATTCAAATTAGCTCAGATACCGTTCCATAAGCCCAATATGTAATAGACAAGACCTACTCCTTGCTCAGTGAATTGGACTCAACACCCCCTATTCACGGCCCAAGAATATATCTGACTAGTAAGAATCTTAAAACCTATGTATTGATATCTCTCTGTAAGTGAGTCAAGTGGGTGTAAAGTGGCATAAACACAGCAGTGAAAAGCAACTAAACCCCATTATAAAACTCACTTACTTTTAAAAACCTGTGAAACAAAGACAGTGAAAGACAGAGAAATTCTTACAAAATTCGTTCAGGGGCTGTGATGCCACCTGGATTGACCATATCTAGACCCACAGCTGATTGAGACATAAGGGTGGACACTCTTGGGGCTGAGAGGTTTGGTGAGGTTGGGTGAGCAAACGCAGACCCTTTAAAGTAATACTGCGTGGCACCCATCCCATGGGTCCCAAATCTCCAGGTTCAAGGGCATCTTCCTACATCGAAAACATGCATGAGAAACCCAGAACACGGTACACCGTGTGATCGGGAAAGGTTTCTAAAACGCCCCTCATTTCTCATGTCCTTGTGCTCGGGTTCGCCATTCCAGCTGCTTTACTAGCAATCTCCCTCCTTGGAGAATCAGCACCTTTAACCTCCTGTTCCGTACAGGTTGCATTATGTCCTGAGGATGAACGGGAAGAGGGGGAACCAATGAGAGACTAGCTCTAGGTGTTGGGACAGGCACAGGTCACTCTATTATCCCATCAGGAAGAAGAATTAAGCACAGGCTCAGCCTGCCACCCGGGACCAGAATAGGGCCTGAAGCAATCCTGCGCTTTTGCGGCCAGCTCCCAAAAAAGCGAGTTGAAAAATGGAGCTCAGGGGAACTGCAATTCACAAACCTGCAGACTTATAAATGATCACTCTCATCCACAAATATATTGAGGGAAGGAAACGAAGAGGATTTGAAAGCAAGGCAGAATTGCAGGAAACAGATTTCAGGAGGGAGATTCGAATCGCCTTTGAGGCACAGGAAAAGCGGCAAAACCTCGACAATGATGCCCTTGGCCAAAAAGGGCGTATGCGTTTTTTCCTGAATATATTCAGGAAAAAACGCATACGCCCTTTTTGGCCAACCAAGCAACCTGGAAAGGCAAATCAGCGCTACAAAGAAGTCTCGCTTCCCATCGGTCAAAAGGGCCATGCTGAATAAAGTGTCAAAACCAGAAATGCAGGACAGGCCATGGAGAAACGGGAGCCTTGCTACGCTGATGGGCGGGATGTAAATTGCCAACAGCCACTCTGGAGAAGTGTACGGTGTGTCCTGAAACATCTAAAAAACTAACCTTAGAGAGCATAGGGCACTTCCACTCATGGGCGTATAAATTGGGAAAACTAAAAATCAGCAAGACACAGGCACCCCAACGTATAGGGCTGCTCTGTTGACAAGAACCTCCACTTCGTTACACCTTAAATATCTCAGGAAAGAGAAAAATGGATAAAGAAGTTGTGGTCCTTATGTACAATGGAATATCACTCAGCCATGAAATCAACGTCATAAGGCTAGTAGCAGCATGATGAGTGGGTGTAGGTACGACGATTCTAAGTGAAATAAGTCACACAGAAAAAGACACTTATCATAAGATATCACTTATAGAGGGAATGTAAAAACCGCTACCCTTGAACTGAATTACAAAACAGAACAGAGTCACACGTTTAGAAAACACACTATGGCTGCTTAACGGGAAAGGTGAGGTGGGGTGATGCATAAAACAAGGGATTCAAATTAGCTCAGAAACCGTTCCATAAGCCCAATATGTAATAGACAAGACCTACTCCTTGCTCAGTGAATTGGACTCAACACCCCCTATTCACGGCCCAAGAATATATCTGACTAGTAAGAATCTTAAAACCTATGTATTGATATCTCTCTTTAAGTGAGTCAAGTGGGTGTAAAGTGGCATAAACACAGCAGTGAAAAGCAACTAAACCCCATTATAAAAATCAATTACTTTTAAAAACCTGTGAAACAAAGACAGTGAAAGAGAGAGAAATTTTTACAGAATTCGTTCAGGGGCTGTGATGCCACCTGGATTGACCATATCTAGACCCACAGCTGATTGAGACATAAGGGTGGACAATCTTGGGGCTGAGAGGTTTGGTGAGGTTGGGTGAGCAAACGCAGACCCTTTAAAGTAATACTGCGTGGCACCCATCCCATGAGTCCCAAATCTCCAGGTTCAAGGGCATCTTCCTACATCGAAAACATGCATGAGAAAGCCAGAAGATGGCACACTGTGTGATCGGGAAAGGTTTCTAAAACGCACCTCATTTCTCATCTCCTTGTGCTCGGGTTCGCCATTCCAGCTGCTTTACTAGCAATCTCCCTCCTTGGAGAATCAGCACCTTTAACCTCCTGTTCCGTACAGGTTGCAATATGTCCTGAGGATGAACGGGAAGAGGGGGAACCAATGAGAGACTAGCTCTAGGTGTTGGGACAGGCACAGGTCACTCTTTTTTCCCATCAGGAAGAAGAATTAAGCACAGGCTCAGCCTGCCACCCGGGACCAGAATAGGGCCTGAAGCAATCCTGCGCTTTTGCGGCCAGCTCCCAAAAAAGCGAGTTGAAAAATGGAGCTCAGGGGAACTGCAATTCACAAACCTGCAGACTTATAAATGATCACTCTCGTCCACAAATATATTGAGGGAAGGCAACGAAGAGGATTTGAAAGCAAGGCAGAATTGCAGGAAACAGATTTCAGGAGGGAGATTCGAATCGCCTTTGAGGCACAGGAAAAGCGGCAAAACTTCGACAATGATGCCCTTGGCGTAAAAGGGCGTATGCGTTTTTTCCTGAATATATTCAGGAAAAAACGCATACGCCCTTTTTGGCCAACCAAGCAACCTGGAAAGGCAAATCAGCGCTACAAAGAAGTCTCGCTTCCCATCGGTCAAAAGGGCCATGCTGAATAAAGTGTCAAAACCAGAAATGCAGGACAGGCCATGGAGAAACGGTTGCCTTGCTACGCTGATGGGCGGGATGTAAATTGCCAACAGCCACTCTGGAGAAGTGTACGGTGTGTCCTGAAACATCTAAAAAACTAACCTTAGAGAGCATAGGGCACTTCCACTCATGGGCGTATAAATTGGGAAAACTAAAAATCAGCAAGACACAGGCACCCCAACGTATAGGGCTGCTCTGTTGACAAGAACCTCCACTTCGTTACACCTTAAATATCTCAGGAAAGAGAAAAATGGATAAAGAAGTTGTGGTCCTTATGTACAATGGAATATCACTCAGCCATGAAATCAACGTCATAAGGCTAGTAGCAGCATGATGAGTGGATTTAGGTACGACGATTCTAAGTGAAATAAGTCACACAGAAAAAGACACTTATCATAAGATATCACTTATAGAGGGAATGTAAAAACCGTTACCCTTGAACTGAATTACAAAACAGAACAGAGTCACACGTTTAGAAAACACACTATGGCTGCTTAACGGGAAAGGTGAGGTGGGGTGATGCATAAAACAAGGGTTTCAAATTAGCTCAGATACCGTTCCATAAACGCAATATGTAATAGACAAGATCTACTCCTTGCTCAGTGAATTGGACTCAACACCCCCTATTCACGGCCCAAGAATATATCTGACTAGTAAGAATCTTAAAACCTATGTATTGATATCTCTCTGTAAGTGAGTCAAGTGGGTGTAAAGTGGCATAAACACAGCAGTGAAAAGCAACTAAACCCCATTATAAAAATCAATTACTTTTAAAAACCTGTGAAACAAAGACAGTGAAAGACAGAGAAATTCTTACAAAATTCGTTCAGGGGCTGTGATGCCACCTGGATTGACCATATCTAGACCCACCGCTGATTGAGACATAAGGGTGGACACTCTTGGGGCTGAGAGGTTTGGTGAGGTTGGGTGAGCAAACGCAGACCCTTTAAAGTAATACTGCGTGGTACCCATCCCATGGGTCCCAAATCTCCAGGTTCAAGGGCATCTTCCTACATCGAAAACATGCATGAGAAACCCAGAACACGGAACACCGTGTGATCGGGAAAGGTTTCTAAAACGCACCTCATTTCTCATGTCCTTGTGCTCGGGTTCGCCATTCCAGCCGCTTTACTAGCAATCTCCCTCCTTGGAGAATCAGCACCTTTAACCTCCTGTTCCGTACAGGCTGCAATTTGTCCTGAGGATGAACGGGAAGAGGGGGAACCAATGAGAGACTAGCTCTAGGTGTTGGGACAGGCACAGGTAACTCTATTTTCCCATCAGGAAGAAGAATTAAGCACAGGCTCAGCCTGCCGCCCGGGACCAGAATAGGGCCTGAAGGAATCCTGCGCTTTTGCGGCCAGCTCCCAAGAAAGCGAGTTGAAAAACGGAGCTCAGGGGCACTGCAATTCACAAACCTGCAGACTTATAAATGATCACTCTCGTCCACAAATATATTGAGGGAAGGCAACGAAGAGGATTTGAAAGCAAGGCAGAATTGCAGGAAACAGATTTCAGGAGGGAGATTCGAATCGCCTTTGAGGCACAGGAAAAGCGGCAAAACTTCGACAATGATGCCCTTGGCGTAAAAGGGCGTATGCATTTTTTCCTGAATATATTCAGGAAAAAACGCATACGCCCTTTTTGGCCAACCAAGCAACCTGGAAAGGCAAATCAGCGCTACAAAGAAGTCTCGCTTCCCATCGGTCAAAAGGGCCATGCTGAATAAAGTGTCAAAACCAGAAATGCAGGACAGGCCATGGAGAAACGGGAGCCTTGCTACGCTGATGGGCGGGATGTAAATTGCCAACAGCCACTCTGGAGAAGTGTACGGTGTGTCCTGAAACATCTAAAAAACTCAGCTTAGAGAGCATAGGGCACTTCCACTCATGGGCGTATAAATTGGGAAAACTAAAAATCAGCAAGACACAGGCACCCCAACGTATAGGGCTGCTCTGTTGACAAGAACCTCCACTTCGTTACACCTTATATATCCCAGGAAAGAGAAAAATGGATAAAGAAGTTGTGGTCCTTATGTACAATGGAATATCACTCAGCCATGAAATCAACGTCATAACGCTAGTAGCAGCATGATGAGTGGGTTTAGGTACGACGATTCTAAGTGAAATAAGTCACACAGAAAAAGACACTTATCATAAGATATCACTTATAGAGGGAATGTAAAAATCGCTACCCTTGAACTGAATTACAAAACAGAACAGAGTCACACGTTTAGAAAACACACTATGGCTGCTTAACGGGAAAGGTGAGGAGGTGTGATGCATAAAACAAGGGTTTCAAATTAGCTCAGATACCGTTCCATAAACCCAATATGTAATAGACAAGACCTACTCCTTGCTCAGTGAATTGGACTCAACACCCCCTATTCACGGCCCAAGAATATATCTGACTAGTAAGAATCTTAAAACCTATGTATTGATATCTCTCTGTAAGTGAGTCAAGTGGGTGTAAAGTGGCATAAACACAGCAGTGAAAAGCAACTAAACCCCATTATAAAAATCAATTACATTTAAAAACCTGTGAAACAAAGACAGTGAAAGAGAGAGAAATTCTTACAGAATTCGTTCAGGGGCTGTGATGCCACCTGGATTGACCATATCTAGACCCACAGCTGATTGAGACATAAGGGTGGACAGTCTTGGGGCTGAGAGGTTTGGTGAGGTTGGGTGAGCAAAGGCAGACCCTTTAAAGTAATACTGCGTGGCACCCATCCCATGGGTCCCAAATCTCCAGGTTCAAGGGCATCTTCCTACATCGAAAACATGCATGAGAAACCCAGAACACGGTACACCGTGTGATCGGGAAAGGTTTCTAAAATGCACCTCATTTCTCATGTCCTTGTGCTCGGGTTCGCCATTCCAGCCGCTTTACTAGCAATCTCCCTCCTTGGAGAATCAGCACCTTTAACCTCCTGTTCCGTACAGGTTGCAATATGTCCTGAGGATGAACGGGAAGAGGGGGAACCAATGAGAGACTAGCTCTAGGTGTTGGGACAGGCACAGGTAACTATATTTTCCCATCAGGAAGAAGAATTAAGCACAGGCTCAGCCTGCCGCCCGGGACCAGAATAGGGCCTGAAGGAATCCTGCGCTTTTGCGGCCAGCTCCCAAGAAAGCGAGTTGAAAAACGGAGCTCAGGGGCACTGCAATTCACAAACCTGCAGACTTATAAATGATCACTCTCGTCCACAAATATATTGAGGGAAGGCAACGAAGAGGATTTGAAAGTAAGGCAGAATTGCAGGAAACAGATTTCAGGAGGGAGATTCGAATCGCCTTTGAGGCACAGGAAAAGCGGCAAAACTTCGACAATGATGCCCTTGGCGTAAAAGGGCGTATGCATTTTTTCCTGAATATATTCAGGAAAAAACGCATACGCCCTTTTTGGCCAACCAAGCAACCTGGAAAGGCAAATCAGCGCTACAAAGAAGTCTCGCTTCCCATCGGTCAAAAGGGCCATGCTGAATAAAGTGTCAAAACCAGAAATGCAGGACACGCCATGGAGAAACGGGAGCCTTGCTACGCTGATGGGCGGGATGTAAATTGCCAACAGCCACTCTGGAGAAGTGTACGGTGTGTCCTGAAACATCTAAAAAACTCAGCTTAGAGAGCATAGGGCACTTCCACTCATGGGCGTATAAATTGGGAAAACTAAAAATCAGCAAGACACAGGCACCCCAACGTATAGGGCTGCTCTGTTGACAAGAACCTCCACTTCGTTACACCTTATATATCCCAGGAAAGAGAAAAATGGATAAAGAAGTTGTGGTCCTTATGTACAATGGAATATCACTCAGCCATGAAATCAACGTCATAACGCTAGTAGCAGCATGATGAGTGGGTTTAGGTACGACGATTCTAAGTGAAATAAGTCACACAGAAAAAGACACTTATCATAAGATATCACTTATAGAGGGAATGTAAAAACCGCTACCCTTGAACTGAATTACAAAACAGAACAGAGTCACACGTTTAGAAAACACACTATGGCTGCTTAACGGGAAAGGTGAGGAGGTGTGATGCATAAAACAAGGGTTTCAAATTAGCTCAGATACCGTTCCATAAACCCAATATGTAATAGACAAGACCTACTCCTTGCTCAGTGAATTGGACTCAACACCCCCTATTCACGGCCCAAGAATATATCTGACTAGTAAGAATTTTAAAACTTATGTATTGATATCTCTCTGTAAGTGAGTCAAGTGGGTGTAAAGTGGCATAAACACAGCAGTGAAAAGCAACTAAACCCCATTATAAATCTCACTTACTTTTAAAAACCTGTGAAACAAAGACAGTGAAAGAGAGAGAAATTCTTACAGAATTCGTTCAGGGGCTGTGATGCCACCTGGATTGACCATATCTAGACCCACAGCTGATTGAGACATAAGGGTGGACACTCTTGGGGCTGAGAGGTTTGGTGAGGTTGGGTGAGCAAACGCAGACCCTTTAAAGTAATACTGCGTGGCACCCATCCCATGGGTCCCAAATCTCCAGGTTCAAGGGCATCTTCCTACATCGAAAACATGCATGAGAAACCCAGAACACGGTACACCGTGTGATCGGGAAAGGTTTCTAAAACGCACCTCATTTCTCATGTCCTTGTGCTCGGGTTCGCCATTCCAGCCGCTTTACTAGCAATCTCCCTCCTTGGAGAATCAGCACCTTTAACCTCCTGTTCCGTACAGGTTGCAATATGTCCTGAGGATGAACGGGAAGAGGGGGAACCAATGAGAGACTAGCTCTAGGTGTTGGGACAGGCACAGGTCACTCTTTTTTCCCATCAGGAAGAAGAATTAAGCACAGGCTCAGCCTGCCGCCCGGGACCAGAATAGGGCCTGAAGGAATCCTGCGCTTTTGCGGCCAGCTCCCAAGAAAGCGAGTTGAAAAACGGAGCTCAGGGGCACTGCAATTCACAAACCTGCAGACTTATAAATGATCACTCTCGTCCACAAATATATTGAGGGAAGGCAACGAAGAGGATTTGAAAGTAAGGCAGAATTGCAGGAAACAGATTTCAGGAGGGAGATTCGAATCGCCTTTGAGGCACAGGAAAAGCGGCAAAACTTCGACAATGATGCCCTTGGCGTAAAAGGGCGTATGCATTTTTTCCTGAATATATTCAGGAAAAAACGCATACGCCCTTTTTGGCCAACCAAGCAACCTGGAAAGGCAAATCAGCGCTACAAAGAAGTCTCGCTTCCCATCGCTCAAAAGGGCCATGCTGAATAAAGTGTCAAAACCAGAAATGCAGGACAGGCCATGGAGAAACGGGAGCCTTGCTACGCTGATGGGCGGGATGTAAATTGCCAACAGCCACTCTGGAGAAGTGTACGGTGTGTCCTGAAACATCTAAAAAACTCAGCTTAGAGAGCATAGGGCACTTCCACTCATGGGCGTATAAATTGGGAAAACTAAAAATCAGCAAGACACAGGCACCCCAACGTATAGGGCTGCTCTGTTGACAAGAACCTCCACTTCGTTACACCTTATATATCCCAGGAAAGAGAAAAATGGATAAAGAAGTTGTGGTCCTTATGTACAATGGAATATCACTCAGCCATGAAATCAACGTCATAACGCTAGTAGCAGCATGATGAGTGGGTTTAGGTACGACGATTCTAAGTGAAATAAGTCACACAGAAAAAGACACTTATCATAAGATATCACTTATAGAGGGAATGTAAAAATCGCTACCCTTGAACTGAATTACAAAACAGAACAGAGTCACACGTTTAGAAAACACACTATGGCTGCTTAACGGGAAAGGTGAGGAGGTGTGATGCATAAAACAAGGGTTTCAAATTAGCTCAGATACCGTTCCATAAACCCAATATGTAATAGACAAGACCTACTCCTTGCTCAGTGAATTGGACTCAACACCCCCTATTCACGGCCCAAGAATATATCTGACTAGTAAGAATTTTAAAACCTATGTATTGATATCTCTCTGTAAGTGAGTCAAGTGGGTGTAAAGTGGCATAAACACAGCAGTGAAAAGCAACTAAACCCCATTATAAAAATCAATTACTTTTAAAAACCTGTGAAACAAAGACAGTGAAAGAGAGAGAAATTCTTACAGAATTCGTTCAGGGGCTGTGATGCCACCTGGATTGACCATATCTAGACCCACAGCTGATTGAGACATAAGGGTGGACACTCTTGGGGCTGAGAGGTTTTGTGAGGTTGGGTGAGCAAACGCAGACCCTTTAAAGTAATACTGCGTGGCACCCATCCCATGGGTCCCAAACCTCCAGGTTCAAGGGCATCTTCCTACATCGAAAACATGCATGAGAAACCCAGAACACGGTACACCGTGTGATCGGGAAAGGTTTCTAAAATGCACCTCATTTCTCATGTCCTTGTGCTCGGGTTCGCCATTCCAGCCGCTTTACTAGCAATCTCCCTCCTTGGAGAATCAGCACCTTTAACCTCCTGTTCCGTACAGGTTGCAATATGTCCTGAGGATGAACGGGAAGAGGGGGAACCAATGAGAGACTAGCTCTAGGTGTTGGGACAGGCACAGGTCACTCTATTTTACCATCAGGAAGAAGAATTAAGCACAGGCTCAGCCTGCCACCCGGGACCAGAATAGGGCCTGAAGCAATCCTGCGCTTTTGCGGCCAGCTCCCAAGAAAGCGAGTTGAAAAATGGAGCTCAGGGGAACTGCAATTCACAAACCTGCAGACTTATAAATGATCACTCTCGTCCACAAATATATTGAGGGAAGGCAACGAAGAGGATTTGAAAGCAAGGCAGAATTGCAGGAAACAGATTTCAGGAGGGAGATTCGAATCGCCTTTGAGGCCCAGGAAAAGCGGCAAAACTTCGACAATGATGCCCTTGGCGTAAAAGGGCGTATGCATTTTTTCCTGAATATATTCAGGAAAAAACGCATACGCCCTTTTTGGCCAACCAAGCAACCTGGAAAGGCAAATCAGCGCTACAAAGAAGTCTCGCTTCCCATCGGTCAAAAGGGCCATGCTGAATAAAGTGTCAAAACCAGAAATGCAGGACAGGCCATGGAGAAACGGGAGCCTTGCTACGCTGATGGGCGGGATGTAAATTGCCAACAGCCACTCTGGAGAAGTGTACGGTGTGTCCTGAAACATCTAAAAAACTCAGCTTAGAGAGCATAGGGCACTTCCACTCATGGGCGTATAAATTGGGAAAACTAAAAATCAGCAAGACACAGGCACCCCAACGTATAGGGCTGCTCTGTTGACAAGAACCTCCACTTCGTTACACCTTATATATCCCAGGAAAGAGAAAAATGGATAAAGAAGTTGTGGTCCTTATGTACAATGGAATATCACTCAGCCATGAAATCAACGTCATAACGCTAGTAGCAGCATGATGAGTGGGTTTAGGTACGACGATTCTAAGTGAAATAAGTCACACAGAAAAAGACACTTATCATAAGATATCACTTATAGAGGGAATGTAAAAACCGCTACCCTTGAACTGAATTACAAAACAGAACAGAGTCACACGTTTAGAAAACACACTATGGCTGCTTAACGGGAAAGGTGAGGAGGTGTGATGCATAAAACAAGGGTTTCAAATTAGCTCAGATACCGTTCCATAAACCCAATATGTAATAGACAAGACCTACTCCTTGCTCAGTGAATTGGACTCAACACCCCCTATTCACGGCCCAAGAATATATCTGACTAGTAAGAATTTTAAAACCTATGTATTGATATCTCTCTGTAAGTGAGTCAAGTGGGTGTAAAGTGGCATAAACACAGCAGTGAAAAGCAACTAAACCCCATTATAAATCTCACTTACTTTTAAAAACCTGTGAAACAAAGACAGTGAAAGAGAGAGAAATTCTTACAGAATTCGTTCAGGGGCTGTGATGCCACCTGGATTGACCATATCTAGACCCACAGCTGATTGAGACATAAGGGTGGACACTCTTGGGGCTGAGAGGTTTGGTGAGGTTGGGTGAGCAAACGCAGACCCTTTAAAGTAATACTGCGTGGCACCCATCCCATGGGTCCCAAATCTCCAGGTTCAAGGGCATCTTCCTACATCGAAAACATGCATGAGAAACCCAGAACACGGTACACCGTGTGATCGGGAAAGGTTTCTAAAACGCACCTCATTTCTCATGTCCTTGTGCTCGGGTTCGCCATTCCAGCCGCTTTACTAGCAATCTCCCTCCTTGGAGAATCAGCACCTTTAACCTCCTGTTCCGTACAGGTTGCAATATGTCCTGAGGATGAACGGGAAGAGGGGGAACCAATGAGAGACTAGCTCTAGGTGTTGGGACAGGCACAGGTCACTCTTTTTTCCCATCAGGAAGAAGAATTAAGCACAGGCTCAGCCTGCCGCCCGGGACCAGAATAGGGCCTGAAGGAATCCTGCGCTTTTGCGGCCAGCTCCCAAGAAAGCGAGTTGAAAAACGGAGCTCAGGGGCACTGCAATTCACAAACCTGCAGACTTATAAATGATCACTCTCGTCCACAAATATATTGAGGGAAGGCAACGAAGAGGATTTGAAAGTAAGGCAGAATTGCAGGAAACAGATTTCAGGAGGGAGATTCGAATCGCCTTTGAGGCACAGGAAAAGCGGCAAAACTTCGACAATGATGCCCTTGGCGTAAAAGGGCGTATGCATTTTTTCCTGAATATATTCAGGAAAAAACGCATACGCCCTTTTTGGCCAACCAAGCAACCTGGAAAGGCAAATCAGCGCTACAAAGAAGTCTCGCTTCCCATCGCTCAAAAGGGCCATGCTGAATAAAGTGTCAAAACCAGAAATGCAGGACAGGCCATGGAGAAACGGGAGCCTTGCTACGCTGATGGGCGGGATGTAAATTGCCAACAGCCACTCTGGAGAAGTGTACGGTGTGTCCTGAAACATCTAAAAAACTCAGCTTAGAGAGCATAGGGCACTTCCACTCATGGGCGTATAAATTGGGAAAACTAAAAATCAGCAAGACACAGGCACCCCAACGTATAGGGCTGCTCTGTTGACAAGAACCTCCACTTCGTTACACCTTATATATCCCAGGAAAGAGAAAAATGGATAAAGAAGTTGTGGTCCTTATGTACAATGGAATATCACTCAGCCATGAAATCAACGTCATAACGCTAGTAGCAGCATGATGAGTGGGTTTAGGTACGACGATTCTAAGTGAAATAAGTCACACAGAAAAAGACACTTATCATAAGATATCACTTATAGAGGGAATGTAAAAATCGCTACCCTTGAACTGAATTACAAAACAGAACAGAGTCACACGTTTAGAAAACACACTATGGCTGCTTAACGGGAAAGGTGAGGAGGTGTGATGCATAAAACAAGGGTTTCAAATTAGCTCAGATACCGTTCCATAAACCCAATATGTAATAGACAAGACCTACTCCTTGCTCAGTGAATTGGACTCAACACCCCCTATTCACGGCCCAAGAATATATCTGACTAGTAAGAATTTTAAAACCTATGTATTGATATCTCTCTGTAAGTGAGTCAAGTGGGTGTAAAGTGGCATAAACACAGCAGTGAAAAGCAACTAAACCCCATTATAAAAATCAATTACTTTTAAAAACCTGTGAAACAAAGACAGTGAAAGAGAGAGAAATTCTTACAGAATTCGTTCAGGGGCTGTGATGCCACCTGGATTGACCATATCTAGACCCACAGCTGATTGAGACATAAGGGTGGACACTCTTGGGGCTGAGAGGTTTTGTGAGGTTGGGTGAGCAAACGCAGACCCTTTAAAGTAATACTGCGTGGCACCCATCCCATGGGTCCCAAACCTCCAGGTTCAAGGGCATCTTCCTACATCGAAAACATGCATGAGAAACCCAGAACACGGTACACCGTGTGATCGGGAAAGGTTTCTAAAATGCACCTCATTTCTCATGTCCTTGTGCTCGGGTTCGCCATTCCAGCCGCTTTACTAGCAATCTCCCTCCTTGGAGAATCAGCACCTTTAACCTCCTGTTCCGTACAGGTTGCAATATGTCCTGAGGATGAACGGGAAGAGGGGGAACCAATGAGAGACTAGCTCTAGGTGTTGGGACAGGCACAGGTCACTCTATTTTACCATCAGGAAGAAGAATTAAGCACAGGCTCAGCCTGCCACCCGGGACCAGAATAGGGCCTGAAGCAATCCTGCGCTTTTGCGGCCAGCTCCCAAGAAAGCGAGTTGAAAAATGGAGCTCAGGGGAACTGCAATTCACAAACCTGCAGACTTATAAATGATCACTCTCGTCCACAAATATATTGAGGGAAGGCAACGAAGAGGATTTGAAAGCAAGGCAGAATTGCAGGAAACAGATTTCAGGAGGGAGATTCGAATCGCCTTTGAGGCCCAGGAAAAGCGGCAAAACTTCGACAATGATGCCCTTGGCGTAAAAGGGCGTATGCATTTTTTCCTGAATATATTCAGGAAAAAACGCATACGCCCTTTTTGGCCAACCAAGCAACCTGGAAAGGCAAATCAGCGCTACAAAGAAGTCTCGCTTCCCATCGGTCAAAAGGGCCATGCTGAATAAAGTGTCAAAACCAGAAATGCAGGACAGGCCATGGAGAAACGGGAGCCTTGCTACGCTGATGGGCGGGATGTAAATTGCCAACAGCCACTCTGGAGAAGTGTACGGTGTGTCCTGAAACATCTAAAAAACTCAGCTTAGAGAGCATAGGGCACTTCCACTCATGGGCGTATAAATTGGGAAAACTAAAAATCAGCAAGACACAGGCACCCCAACGTATAGGGCTGCTCTGTTGACAAGAACCTCCACTTCGTTACACCTTAAATATCTCAGGAAAGAGAAAAATGGATAAAGAAGTTGTGGTCCTTATGTACAATGGAATATCACTCAGCCATGAAATCAACGTCATAAGGCTAGTAGCAGCATGATGAGTGGGTGTAGGTACGACGATTCTAAGTGAAATAAGTCACACAGAAAAAGACACTTATCATAAGATATCACTTATAGAGGGAATGTAAAAACCGCTACCCTTGAACTGAATTACAAAACAGAACAGAGTCACACGTTTAGAAAACACACTATGGCTGCTTAACGGGAAAGGTGAGGGGGGGTGATGCATAAAACAAGGAATTCAAATTAGCTCAGATACCGTTCCATAAGCCCAATATGTAATAGACAAGACCTACTCCTTGCTCAGTGAATTGGACTCAACACCCCCTATTCACGGCCCAAGAATATATCTGACTAGTAAGAATCTTAAAACCTATGTATTGATATCTCTCTGTAAGTGAGTCAAGTGGGTGTAAAGTGGCATAAACACAGCAGTGAAAAGCAACTAAACCCCATTATAAAACTCACTTACTTTTAAAAACCTGTGAAACAAAGACAGTGAAAGAGAGAGAAATTCTTACAGAATTCGCTCAGGGGCTGTGATGCCACCTGGATTGACCATATCTAGACCCACAGCTGATTGAGACATAAGGGTGGACATTCTTGGGGCTGAGAGGTTTGGTGAGGTTGGGTGAGCAAACGCAGACCCTTTAAAGTAATACTGCGTGGCACCCATCCCATGGGTCCCAAATCTCCAGGTTCAAGGGCATCTTCCTACATCGAAAACATGCATGAGAAACCCAGAACACGGTACACCGTGTGATCGGGAAAGGTTTCTAAGACGCCCCTCATTTCTCATGTCCTTGTTATCGGGTTCGCCATTCCAGCTGCTTTACTAGCAATCTCCCTCCTTGGAGAATCAGCACCTTTAACCTCCTGTTCCGTACAGGTTGCAATATGTCCTGAGGATGAACGGGAAGAGGGGGAACCAATGAGAGACTAGCTCTAGGTGTTGGGACAGGCACAGGTCACTCTATTATCCCATCAGGAAGAAGAATTAAGCACAGGCTCAGCCTGCCACCCGGGACCAGAATAGGGCCTGAAGCAATCCTGCGCTTTTGCGGCCAGCTCCCAAAAAAGCGAGTTGAAAAATGGAGCTCAGGGGAACTGCAATTCACAAACCTGCAGACTTATAAATGATCACTCTCATCCACAAATATATTGAGGGAAGGAAACGAAGAGGATTTGAAAGCAAGGCAGAATTGCAGGAAACAGATTTCAGGAGGGAGATTCGAATCGCCTTTGAGGCACAGGAAAAGCGGCAAAACCTCGACAATGATGCCCTTGGCCAAAAAGGGCGTATGCGTTTTTTCCTGAATATATTCAGGAAAAAACGCATACGCCCTTTTTGGCCAACCAAGCAACCTGGAAAGGCAAATCAGCGCTACAAAGAAGTCTCGCTTCCCATCGGTCAAAAGGGCCATGCTGAATAAAGTGTCAAAACCAGAAATGCAGGACAGGCCATGGAGAAACGGGAGCCTTGCTACGCTGATGGGCGGGATGTAAATTGCCAACAGCCACTCTGGAGAAGTGTACGGTGTGTCCTGAAACATCTAAAAAACTAACCTTAGAGAGCATAGGGCACTTCCACTCATGGGCGTATAAATTGGGAAAACTAAAAATCAGCAAGACACAGGCACCCCAACGTATAGGGCTGCTCTGTTGACAAGAACCTCCACTTCGTTACACCTTAAATATCTCAGGAAAGAGAAAAATGGATAAAGAAGTTGTGGTCCTTATGTACAATGGAATATCACTCAGCCATGAAATCAACGTCATAAGGCTAGTAGCAGCATGATGAGTGAGTTTAGGTACGACGATTCTAAGTGAAATAAGTCACACAGAAAAAGACACTTATCATAAGATATCACTTATAGAGGGAATGTAAAAACCGCTACCCTTGAACTGAATTACAAAACAGAACAGAGTCACACGTTTAGAAAACACACTATGGCTGCTTAACGGGAAAGGTGAGGTGGGGTGATGCATAAAACAAGGGATTCAAATTAGCTCAGAAACCGTTCCATAAGCCCAATATGTAATAGACAAGACCTACTCCTTGCTCAGTGAATTGGACTCAACACCCCCTATTCACGGCCCAAGAATATATCTGACTAGTAAGAATCTTAAAACCTATGTATTGATATCTCTCTTTAAGTGAGTCAAGTGGGTGTAAAGTGGCATAAACACAGCAGTGAAAAGCAACTAAACCCCATTATAAAAATCAATTACTTTTAAAAACCTGTGAAACAAAGACAGTGAAAGAGAGAGAAATTTTTACAGAATTCGTTCAGGGGCTGTGATGCCACCTGGATTGACCATATCTAGACCCACAGCTGATTGAGACATAAGGGTGGACAATCTTGGGGCTGAGAGGTTTGGTGAGGTTGGGTGAGCAAACGCAGACCCTTTAAAGTAATACTGCGTGGCACCCATCCCATGGGTCCCAAATCTCCAGGTTCAAGGGCATCTTCCTACATCGAAAACATGCATGAGAAAGCCAGAAGATGGCACACTGTGTGATCGGGAAAGGTTTCTAAAACGCACCTCATTTCTCATCTCCTTGTGCTCGGGTTCGCCATTCCAGCTGCTTTACTAGCAATCTCCCTCCTTGGAGAATCAGCACCTTTAACCTCCTGTTCCGTACAGGTTGCAATATGTCCTGAGGATGAACGGGAAGAGGGGGAACCAATGAGAGACTAGCTCTAGGTGTTGGGACAGGCACAGGTCACTCTTTTTTCCCATCAGGAAGAAGAATTAAGCACAGGCTCAGCCTGCCACCCGGGACCAGAATAGGGCCTGAAGCAATCCTGCGCTTTTGCGGCCAGCTCCCAAAAAAGCGAGTTGAAAAATGGAGCTCAGGGGAACTGCAATTCACAAACCTGCAGACTTATAAATGATCACTCTCGTCCACAAATATATTGAGGGAAGGCAACGAAGAGGATTTGAAAGCAAGGCAGAATTGCAGGAAACAGATTTCAGGAGGGAGATTCGAATCGCCTTTGAGGCACAGGAAAAGCGGCAAAACTTCGACAATGATGCCCTTGGCGTAAAAGGGCGTATGCGTTTTTTCCTGAATATATTCAGGAAAAAACGCATACGCCCTTTTTGGCCAACCAAGCAACCTGGAAAGGCAAATCAGCGCTACAAAGAAGTCTCGCTTCCCATCGGTCAAAAGGGCCATGCTGAATAAAGTGTCAAAACCAGAAATGCAGGACAGGCCATGGAGAAACGGTTGCCTTGCTACGCTGATGGAAGGGATGTAAATTGCCAACAGCCACTCTGGAGAAGTGTACGGTGTGTCCTGAAACATCTAAAAAACTAACCTTAGAGAGCATAGGGCACTTCCACTCATGGGCGTATAAATTGGGAAAACTAAAAATCAGCAAGACACAGGCACCCCAACGTATAGGGCTGCTCTGTTGACAAGAACCTCCACTTCGTTACACCTTAAATATCTCAGGAAAGAGAAAAATGGATAAAGAAGTTGTGGTCCTTATGTACAATGGAATATCACTCAGCCATGAAATCAACGTCATAAGGCTAGTAGCAGCATGATGAGTGGATTTAGGTACGACGATTCTAAGTGAAATAAGTCACACAGAAAAAGACACTTATCATAAGATATCACTTATAGAGGGAATGTAAAAACCGCTACCCTTGAACTGAATTACAAAACAGAACAGAGTCACACGTTTAGAAAACACACTATGGCTGCTTAACGGGAAAGGTGAGGTGGGGTGATGCATAAAACAAGGGTTTCAAATTAGCTCAGATACCGTTCCATAAACGCAATATGTAATAGACAAGATCTACTCCTTGCTCAGTGAATTGGACTCAACACCCCCTATTCACGGCCCAAGAATATATCTGACTAGTAAGAATCTTAAAACCTATGTATTGATATCTCTCTGTAAGTGAGTCAAGTGGGTGTAAAGTGGCATAAACACAGCAGTGAAAAGCAACTAAACCCCATTATAAAAATCAATTACTTTTAAAAACCTGTGAAACAAAGACAGTGAAAGACAGAGAAATTCTTACAAAATTCGTTCAGGGGCTGTGATGCCACCTGGATTGACCATATCTAGACCCACCGCTGATTGAGACATAAGGGTGGACACTCTTGGGGCTGAGAGGTTTGGTGAGGTTGGGTGAGCAAACGCAGACCCTTTAAAGTAATACTGCGTGGTACCCATCCCATGGGTCCCAAATCTCCAGGTTCAAGGGCATCTTCCTACATCGAAAACATGCATGAGAAACCCAGAACACGGAACACCGTGTGATCGGGAAAGGTTTCTAAAACGCACCTCATTTCTCATGTCCTTGTGCTCGGGTTCGCCATTCCAGCCGCTTTACTAGCAATCTCCCTCCTTGGAGAATCAGCACCTTTAACCTCCTGTTCCGTACAGGCTGCAATTTGTCCTGAGGATGAACGGGAAGAGGGGGAACCAATGAGAGACTAGCTCTAGGTGTTGGGACAGGCACAGGTAACTCTATTTTCCCATCAGGAAGAAGAATTAAGCACAGGCTCAGCCTGCCGACCGGGACCAGAATAGGGCCTGAAGGAATCCTGCGCTTTTGCGGCCAGCTCCCAAGAAAGCGAGTTGAAAAACGGAGCTCAGGGGCACTGCAATTCACAAAACTGCAGACTTATAAATGATCACTCTCGTCCACAAATATATTGAGGGAAGGAAACGAAGAGGATTTGAAAGCAAGGCAGAATTGCAGGAAACAGATTTCAGGAGGGAGATTCGAATCGCCTTTGAGGCACAGGAAAAGCAGCAAAACCTCGACAATGATGCCCTTGGCCAAAAAGGGCGTATGCGTTTTTTCCTGGATATATTCAGGAAAAAACGCATACGCCCTCTTTGGCCAACCAAGCAACCTGGAAAGGCAAATCAGCGCTACAAAGAAGTCTCGCTTCCCATCGGTCAAAAGGGCCATGCTGAATAAAGTGTCAAAACCAGAAATGCAGGACAGGCCATGGAGAAACGGGAGCCTTGCTACGCTGATGGGCGGGATGTAAATTGCCAACAGCCACTCTGGAGAAGTGTACGGTGTGTCCTGAAACATCTAAAAAACTAACCTTAGAGAGCATAGGGCACCTCCACTCATGGGCGTATAAATTGGGAAAACTAAAAATCAGCAAGACACAGGCACCCCAACGTATAGGGCTGCTCTGTTGACAGGAACCTCCACTTCGTTACACCTTATATATCCCAGGAAAGAGAAAAATGGATAAAGAAGTTGTGGTCCTTATGTACAATGGAATATCACTCAGCCATGAAATCAACGTCATAACGCTAGTAGCAGCATGATGAGTGGGTTTAGGAACGACGATTCTAAGTGAAAGAAGTCACACAGAAAAAGACACTTATCATAAGATATCACTTATAGAGGGAATGTAAAAACCGCTACCCTTGAACTGAATTACAAAACAGAACAGAGTCACACGTTTAGAAAACACACTATGGCTGCTTAACGGGAAAGGTGAGGAGGTGTGATGCATAAAACAAGGATTTCAAATTAGCTCAGATACCGTTCCATAAACCCAATATGTAATAGACAAGACCTACTCCTTGCTCAGTGAATTGGACTCAACACCCCCTATTCACGGCCCAAGAATATATCTGACTAGTAAGAATCTTAAAACCTATGTATTGATATCTCTCTGTAAGTGAGTCAAGTGGGTGTAAAGTGGCATAAACACAGCAGTGAAAAGCAACTAAACCCCATTATAAAAATCAATTACATTTAAAAACCTGTGAAACAAAGACAGTGAAAGAGAGAGAAATTCTTACAGAATTCGTTCAGGGGCTGTGATGCCACCTGGATTGACCATATCTAGACCCACAGCTGATTGAGACATAAGGGTGGACAGTCTTGGGGCTGAGAGGTTTGGTGAGGTTGGGTGAGCAAAGGCAGACCCTTTAAAGTAATACTGCGTGGCACCCATCCCATGGGTCCCAAATCTCCAGGTTCAAGGGCATCTTCCTACATCGAAAACATGCATGAGAAACCCAGAACACGGTACACCGTGTGATCGGGAAAGGTTTCTAAAACGCACCTCATTTCTCATGTCCTTGTGCTCGGGTTCGCCATTCCAGCCGCTTTACTAGCAATCTCCCTCCTTGGAGAATCAGCACCTTTAACCTCCTGTTCCGTACAGGTTGCAATATGTCCTGAGGATGAACGGGAAGAGGGGGAACCAATGAGAGACTAGCTCTAGGTGTTGGGACAGGCACAGGTAACTCTATTTTCCCATCAGGAAGAAGAATTAAGCACAGGCTCAGCCTGCCGCCCGGGACCAGAATAGGGCCTGAAGGAATCCTGCGCTTTTGCGGCCAGCTCCCAAGAAAGCGAGTTGAAAAACGGAGCTCAGGGGCACTGCAATTCACAAACCTGCAGACTTATAAATGATCACTCTCGTCCACAAATATATTGAGGGAAGGCAACGAAGAGGATTTGAAAGTAAGGCAGAATTGCAGGAAACAGATTTCAGGAGGGAGATTCGAATCGCCTTTGAGGCACAGGAAAAGCGGCAAAACTTCGACAATGATGCCCTTGGCGTAAAAGGGCGTATGCATTTTTTCCTGAATATATTCAGGAAAAAACGCATACGCCCTTTTTGGCCAACCAAGCAACCTGGAAAGGCAAATCAGCGCTACAAAGAAGTCTCGCTTCCCATCGGTCAAAAGGGCCATGCTGAATAAAGTGTCAAAACCAGAAATGCAGGACAGGCCATGGAGAAACGGGAGCCTTGCTACGCTGATGGGCGGGATGTAAATTGCCAACAGCCACTCAGGAGAAGTGTACGGTGTGTCCTGAAACATCTAAAAAACTAAGCTTAGAGAGCATAGGGCACTTCCACTCATGGGCGTATAAATTGGGAAAACTAAAAATCAGCAAGACACAGGCACCCCAACGTATAGGGCTGCTCTGTTGACAAGAACCTCCACTTCGTTACACCTTATATATCCCAGGAAAGAGAAAAATGGATAAAGAAGTTGTGGTCCTTATGTACAATGGAGTATCACTCAGCCATCAAATCAACGTCATAACGCTAGTAGCAGCATGATGAGTGGGTTTAGGTACGACGATTCTAAGTGAAATAAGTCACACAGAAAAAGACACTTATCATAAGATATCACTTATAGAGGGAATGTAAAAACCGCTACCCTTGAACTGAATTACAAAACAGAACAGAGTCACACGTTTAGAAAACACACTATGGCTGCTTAACGGGAAAGGTGAGGAGGTGTGATGCATAAAACAAGGGTTTCAAATTAGCTCAGATACCGTTCCATAAACCCAATATGTAATAGACAAGACCTACTCCTTGCTCAGTGAATTGGACTCAAAACCCCCTATTCACGGCCCAAGAATATATCTGACTAGTAAGAATCTTAAAACCTATGTATTGATATCTCTCTGTAAGTGAGTCAAGTGGGTGTAAAGTGGCATAAACACAGCAGTGAAAAGCAACTAAACCCCATTATAAATCTCACTTACTTTTAAAAACCTGTGAAACAAAGACAGTGAAAGAGAGAGAAATTCTTACAGAATTCGTTCAGGGGCTGTGATGCCACCTGGATTGACCATATCTAGACCCACAGCTGATTGAGACATAAGGGTGGACACTCTTGGGGCTGAGAGGTTTGCTGAGGTTGGGTGAGCAAACGCAGACCCTTTAAAGTAATACTGCGTGGCACCCATCCCATGGGTCCCAAATCTCCAGGTTCAAGGGCATCTTCCTACATCGAAAACATGCATGAGAAACCCAGAACACGGTACACCGTGTGATCGGGAAAGGTTTCTAAAACGCACCTCATTTCTCATGTCCTTGTGCTCGGGTTCGCCATTCCAGCCGCTTTACTAGCAATCTCCCTCCTTGGAGAATCAGCACCTTTAACCTCCTGTTCCGTACAGGTTGCAATATGTCCTGAGGATGAACGGGAAGAGGGGGAACCAATGAGAGACTAGCTCTAGGTGTTGGGACAGGCACAGGTCACTCTTTTTTCCCATCAGGAAGAAGAATTAAGCACAGGCTCAGCCTGCCGACCGGGACCAGAATAGGGCCTGAAGGAATCCTGCGCTTTTGCGGCCAGCTCCCAAGAAAGCGAGTTGAAAAACGGAGCTCAGGGGCACTGCAATTCACAAAACTGCAGACTTATAAATGATCACTCTCGTCCACAAATATATTGAGGGAAGGAAACGAAGAGGATTTGAAAGCAAGGCAGAATTGCAGGAAACAGATTTCAGGAGGGAGATTCGAATCGCCTTTGAGGCACAGGAAAAGCGGCAAAACCTCGACAATGATGCCCTTGGCCAAAAAGGGCGTATGCGTTTTTTCCTGGATATATTCAGGAAAAAACCCATACGCCCTCTTTGGCCAACCAAGCAACCTGGAAAGGCAAATCAGCGCTACAAAGAAGTCTCGCTTCCCATCGGTCAAAAGGGCCATGCTGAATAAAGTGTCAAAACCAGAAATGCAGGACAGGCCATGGAGAAACGGGAGCCTTGCTACGCTGATGGGCGGGATGTAAATTGCCAACAGCCACTCTGGAGAAGTGTACGGTGTGTCCTGAAACATCTAAAAAACTCAGCTTAGAGAGCATAGGGCACTTCCACTCATGGGCGTATAAATTGGGAAAACTAAAAATCAGCAAGACACAGGCACCCCAACGTATAGGGCTGCTCTGTTGACAAGAACCTCCACTTCGTTACACCTTATATATCCCAGGAAAGAGAAAAATGGATAAAGAAGTTGTGGTCCTTATGTACAATGGAATATCACTCAGCCATGAAATCAACGTCATAACGCTAGTAGCAGCATGATGAGTGGGTTTAGGTACGACGATTCTAAGTGAAATAAGTCACACAGAAAAAGACACTTATCATAAGATATCACTTATAGAGGGAATGTAAAAACCGCTACCCTTGAACTGAATTACAAAACAGAACAGAGTCACACGTTTAGAAAACACACTATGGCTGCTTAACGGGAAAGGTGAGGAGGTGTGATGCATAAAACAAGGGTTTCAAATTAGCTCAGATACCGTTCCATAAACCCAATATGTAATAGACAAGACCTACTCCTTGCTCAGTGAATTGGACTCAACACCCCCTATTCACGGCCCAAGAATATATCTGACTAGTAAGAATCTTAAAACCTATGTATTGATATCTCTCTGTAAGTGAGTCAAGTGGGTGTAAAGTGGCATAAACACAGCAGTGAAAAGCAACTAAACCCCATTATAAAAATCAATTACATTTAAAAACCTGTGAAACAAAGACAGTGAAAGAGAGAGAAATTCTTACAGAATTCGTTCAGGGGCTGTGATGCCACCTGGATTGACCATATCTAGGCCCACAGCTGATTGAGACATAAGGGTGGACACTCTTGGGGCTGAGAGGTTTGGTGAGGTTGGGTGAGCAAACGCAGACCCTTTAAAGTAATACTGCGTGGCACCCATCCCATGGGTCCCAAATCTCCAGGTTCAAGGGCATCTTCCTACATCGAAAACATGCATGAGAAACCCAGAACACGGTACACCGTGTGATCGGGAAAGGTTTCTAAAATGCACCTCATTTCTCATGTCCTTGTGCTCGGGTTCGCCATTCCAGCCGCTTTACTAGCAATCTCCCTCCTTGGAGAATCAGCACCTTTAACCTCCTGTTCCGTACAGGTTGCAATATGTCCTGAGGATGAACGGGAAGAGGGGGAACCAATGAGAGACTAGCTCTAGGTGTTGGGACAGGCACAGGTAACTCTATTTTCCCATCAGGAAGAAGAATTAAGCACAGGCTCAGCCTGCCGCCCGGGACCAGAATAGGGCCTGAAGGAATCCTGCGCTTTTGCGGCCAGCTCCCAAGAAAGCGAGTTGAAAAACGGAGCTCAGGGGAACTGCAATTCACAAACCTGCAGACTTATAAATGATCACTCTCGTCCACAAATATATTGAGGGAAGGCAACGAAGAGGATTTGAAAGCAAGGCAGAATTGCAGGAAACAGATTTCAGGAGGGAGATTCGAATCGCCTTTGAGGCACAGGAAAAGCGGCAAAACTTCGACAATGATGCCCTTGGCGTAAAAGGGCGTATGCGTTTTTTCCTGAATATATTCAGGAAAAAACGCATACGCCCTTTTTGGCCAACCAAGCAACCTGGAAAGGCAAATCAGCGCTACAAAGAAGTCTCGCTTCCCATCGGTCAAAAGGGCCATGCTGAATAAAGTTTCAAAACCAGAAATGCAGGACAGGCCATGGAGAAACGGGAGCCTTGCTACGCTGATGGGCGGGATGTAAATTGCCAACAGCCACTCTGGAGAAGTGTACGATGTGTCCTGAAACATCTAAAAAACTCAGCTTAGAGAGCATAGGGCACTTCCACTCATGGGCGTATAAATTGGGAAAACTAAAAATCAGCAAGACACAGGCACCCCAAAGTTTAGGGCTGCTCTGTTGACAAGAACCTCCACTTCGTTACACCTTATATATCCCAGGAAAGAGAAAAATGGATAAAGAAATTGTGGTCCTTATGTACAATGGAATATCACTCAGCCATGAAATCAACGTCATAAGGCTAGTAGCAGCATGATGAGTGGATTTAGGTACGACGATTCTAAGTGAAATAAGTCACACAGAAAAAGACACTTATCATAAGATATCACTTATAGAGGGAATGTAAAAACCGCTACCCTTGAACTGAATTACAAAACAGAACAGAGTCACACGTTTAGAAAACACACTATGGCTGCTTAACGGGAAACGTGAGGTGGGGTGATGCATAAAACAAGGGTTTCAAATTAGCTCAGATACCGTTCCATAAACGCAATATGTAATAGACAAGATCTACTCCTTGCTCAGTGAATTGGACTCAACACCCCCTATTCACGGCCCAAGAATATATCTGATTAGTAAGAATCTTAAAACTTAAGTATTGATACCTCTCTGTAAGTGAGTCAAGTGGGTTTAAAGTGGAATAAACCCAGCAGTGAAAAGCAGCTAAACCCCATTATAAAAATCAATTACTTTTAAAAACCTGTGAAACAAAGACCGTGAAAGAGAGAGAAATTCTTACAAAATTCGTTCAGGGGCTGTGATGCGACCTGGATTGACCATATCTAGACCCACAGCTGATTGAGACATAAGGGTGGACACTCCTGGGGCTGAGAGATTTGGTGAGGTTGGGTGAGCAAACGCAGACCCTTTAAAGTAATACTGCGTGGTTCCCATCCCATGGGTCCCAAATCTCCAGGTTCAAGGGCATCTTCCTACATCGAAAACATGCATGAAAAACCCAGAACACGGTACACCGTGTGATCGGGAAAGCTTTCGAAAACGCAGCTCATTTCTCATCTCCTTGTGCTCGGGTTCGCCATTCCAGCCGCTTTACTAGCAATCTCCCTCCTTGGAGAATCAGCACCTTTAACCTCCTGTTCCGTACACGTTGCAGTTTGTCCTGAGGATGAACGGGAAGAGGGGGAACCAATGAGAGACTAGCTCTAGGTGTTGGGACAGTCACAGGTAACTCTATTTTCCCATTAGGAAGAAGAATTAAGCACAGGCTCAGCCTGCCGCCCGCGACCAGAATAGGGCCTGAAGCAATCCTGCGCTTTTGCGGCCAGCTCCCAAGAAAGCGAGTTGAAAAACGGAGCTCAGGGGCACTGCAATTCACAAACCTGCAGACTTATAAATGATCACTCTCGTCCACAAATATATTGAGGGAAGGCAACGAAGAGGATTTGAAAGTAAGGCAGAATTGCAGGAAACAGATTTCAGGAGAGAGATTCGAATCGCCTTTGAGGCACAGGAAAAGCGGCAAAACCTCGACAATGATGCCCTTTGCCAAAAAGGGCGTATGCATTTTTTCCTGAATATATTCAGGAAAAAACGCATACGCCCTTTTTGGCCAAGCAAGCAACCTGGAAAGCAAATCAGCGCTACAAAGAAGTCTCGCTTCCCATCGGTCAAAAGGGCCATGCTAAATAAAGTGTCAAAACCAGAAATGCAGGACAGGCCATGGAGAAACGGGAGCCTTGCTAAGCTGATGGGCGGGATGTAAATTGCCAACAGCCACTCTGGAGAAGTGTACGGTGTGTCCTGAAACATCTAAAAAACAAACCTTAGAGAGCATAGGGCACTTCCACTCATGGGCGTATAAATTGGGAAAACTAAAAATCAGCAAGGCACAGGCACCCCAACGTTTAGGGCTGCTCTGTTGACAAGAACCTCCACTTCGTTACACCTTAAATATCTCAGGAAAGAGAAAAATGGATAAAGAAGTTGTGGTCCTTATGTACAATGGAATATCACTAAGCCATGAAATCAACGTCATAAGGCTAGTAGCAGCATGATGAGTGGGTTTAGGTACGACGATTCTAAGTGAAATAAGTCTCACAGAAAAAGACACTTATCATAAGATATCACTTATAGAGGGAATGTAAAAACCGTTACCCTTGAACTGAATTACAAAACAGAACAGAGTCACACGTTTAGAAAACACACTATGGCTGCCTAACGGGAAAGGTGAGGTGGGGTGATGCATAAAACAAGGGTTTCAAATTAGCTCAGATACCGTTCCATAAACCCAATATGTAATAGACAAGACCTACTCCTTGCTCAGTGAATTGGACTCAACACCCCCTATTCACGGCCCAAGAATATATCTGACTAGTAAAAATCTTAAGACCTAAATATTGATATCTCTCTGTAAGTGAGTCAAGTGGGTGTAAAGTGGCATAAACACAGCAGTGAAAAGCAGCTAAACCCCATTATAAAAATCAATTACTTTTAAAAACCTGTGAAACAAAGACAGTGAAATAGAAATTCTTAGAAAATTCGTTCAGGGGCTGTGATGCGACCTGGATTGACCATATCTAGACCCACAGTTGATTGAGACATAAGGGTGGACACTCTTGGGGCTGAGAGGTTTGGTGAGGTTGGGTGAGCAAACGCAGACCCTTTAAAGTAATACTGCGTGGTTCCCATCCCATGGGTCCCAAATCTCCAGGTTCAAGGGCATCTTCCTACATCGAAAACATGCATGAAAAACCCAGAACACGGTACACCGTGTGATCGGGAAAGGTTTCGAAAACGCAGCTCATTTCTCATCTCCTTGTGCTCGGGTTCGCCATTCCAGCCGCTTTACTAGCAATCTCCTTCCTTGGAGAATCAGCACCTTTAACCTCCTGTTCCGTACAGGTTGCAGTTTGTCCTGAGGATGAACGGGAAGAGGGGGAACCAATGAGAGACTAGCTCTAGGTGTTGGGACAGGCACAGGTAACTCTATTTTCCCATCAGGAAGAAGAATTAAGCACAGGCTCAGCCTGCCGCCCGGGACCAGAATAGGGCCTGAAGCAATCCTGCGCTTTTGCGGCCAGCTCCCAAGAAAGCGAGTTGAAAAACGGAGCTCAGGGGCACTGCAATTCACAAACCTGCAGACTTATAAATGATCACTCTCGTCCACAAATATATTAAGGGAAGGCAACGAAGAGGATTTGAAAGCAAGGCAGAATTGCAGGAAACAGATTTCAGGAGGGAGATTCGAATCGCCTTTGAGGCACAGGAAAAGCGGCAAAACCTCGACAATGATGCCCTTGGCCAAAAAGGGCGTATGCGTTTTTTCCTGAATATATTCAGGAAAAAACGCATACGCCCTTTTTGGCCAACCAAGCAACCTGGAAAGGCAAATCAGCGTTACAAAGAAGTCTCGCTTCCCATTGGTCAAAAGGGCCATGCAAAATAAAGTGTCAAAACCAGATGTGCAGGACAGGCCATGGAGAAACGGGAGCCTTGCTACGCTGATGGGCGGGATGTAAATTGCCAACAGCCACTCTGGAGAAGTGTACGGTGTGTCCTGAAACATCTAAAAAACTAACCTTAGAGAGCATAGGGCACCTCCACTCATGGGCGTATAAATTGGGAAAACTAAAAATCAGCAAGACACAGGCACCCCAACGTTTAGGGCTGCTCTGTTGACAAGAACCTCCACTTCGTTACACCTTAAATATCTCAGGAAAGAGAAAAATGGATAAAGAAGTTGTGGTCCTTATGTACAATGGAATATCACTCAGCCATGAAATCAACGTCATAAGGCAAGTAGCAGCATGATGAGTGGGTGTAGGTACGACGATTCTAAGTGAAATAAGTCACACAGAAAAAGACACTTATCATAAGATATCACTTATAGAGGGAATGTAAAAACCGCTACCCTTGAACTGAATTACAAAACAGAACAAAGTCACACGTTTAGAAAACACGCTATGGCTGCTTAACGGGAAAGGTGAGGTGGGGTGATGCATAAAACAAGGGTTTCAAATTAGCTCAGATACCGTTCCATAAGCCCAATATGTAATAGACAAGACCTACTCCTTGCTCAGTGAATTGGACTCAACACCCCCTATTCACGGCCCAAGAATATATCTGACTAGTAAGAATCTTAAAACCTATGTATTCATATCTCTCTGTAAGTGAGTCAAGTGGGTGTAAAGTGGCATAAACACAGCAGTGAAAAGCAACTAAACCCCATTATAAAAATCAATTACTTTTAAAAACCTGTGAAACAAAGACAGTGAAAGACAGAGAAATTCTTACAAAATTCGTTCAGGGGCTGTGATGCCACCTGGATTGACCATATCTAGACCCACAGCTGATTGAGACATAAGGGTGGACACTCTTGGTGCTGAGAGGTTTGGTGAGGTTGGGTGAGGAAACGCAGACCCTTTAAAATAATACTGCGTGGTACCCATCCCATGGGTCCCAAATCTCCAGGTTCAAGGGCATCTTCCTACATCGAACCCATGCATGAGAAACCCAGAAGATGGTACACCGTGTGATCGGGAAAGGTTTCTAAAACGCAGCTCATTTCTCATCTCCTTGTGCTCGGGTTCGCCATTCCAGCCGCTTTACTAGCAATCTCCTTCCTTGGAGAATCAGCACCTTTAACCTCCTGTTCCGTACAGGTTGCAGTTTGTCCTGAGGATGAACGGGAAGAGGGGGAACCAATGAGAGACTAGCTCTAGGTGTTGGGACAGGCACAGGTCACTCTATTTTCCCATCAGGAAGAAGAATTAAGCACAGGCTCACCCTGCCGCCCGCGACCAGAATAGGGCCTGAAGCAATCCTGCGCTTTTGCGGCCAGCTCCCAAGAAAGCGAGTTGAAAAACGGAGCTCAGGGGCACTGCAATTCACAAACCTGCAGACTTATAAATGATCACTCTCGTCCACAAATACATTGAGGGAAGGCAACGAAGAGGATTTGAACGCAAGGCAGAATGGCAGGAAACAGATTTCAGGAGGGAGATTCGAATCGCCTTTGAGGCACAGGAAAAGCGGCAAAACCTCGACAATGATGCCCTTGGCCAAAAAGGGCGTATGCGTTTTTTCCTGAATATATTCAGGAAAAAACGCATACGCCCTTTTTGGCCAACCAAGCAACCTGGAAAGGCAAATCAGCGCTACAAAGAAGTCTCGCTTCCCATCGGTCAAAAGGGCCATGCTGAATAAAGTTTCAAAACCAGAAATGCAGGACAGGCCATGGAGAAACGGGAGCCTTGCTACGCTGATGGGCGGGATGTAAATTGCCAACAGCCACTCTGGAGAAGTGTACGATGTGTCCTGAAACATCTAAAAAACTCAGCTTAGAGAGCATAGGGCACTTCCACTCATGGGCGTATAAATTGGGAAAACTAAAAATCAGCAAGACACAGGCACCCCAAAGTTTAGGGCTGCTCTGTTGACAAGAACCTCCACTTCGTTACACCTTATATATCCCAGGAAAGAGAAAAATGGATAAAGAAATTGTGGTCCTTATGTACAATGGAATATCACTCAGCCATGAAATCAACGTCATAAGGCTAGTAGCAGCATGATGAGTGGATTTAGGTACGACGATTCTAAGTGAAATAAGTCACACAGAAAAAGACACTTATCATAAGATATCACTTATAGAGGGAATGTAAAAACCGCTACCCTTGAACTGAATTACAAAACAGAACAGAGTC
The DNA here is from genome assembly GCF_965194825.1 of Balaenoptera physalus. Lineage (NCBI taxonomy): Eukaryota > Metazoa > Chordata > Mammalia > Artiodactyla > Balaenopteridae > Balaenoptera > Balaenoptera physalus. The sequence continues at coordinate 589,455 of NW_028126568.1, forward strand.
ACACGTTTAGAAAACACACTATGGCTGCTTAACGGGAAACGTGAGGTGGGGTGATGCATAAAACAAGGGTTTCAAATTAGCTCAGATACCGTTCCATAAACGCAATATGTAATAGACAAGATCTACTCCTTGCTCAGTGAATTGGACTCAACACCCCCTATTCACGGCCCAAGAATATATCTGATTAGTAAGAATCTTAAAACTTAAGTATTGATACCTCTCTGTAAGTGAGTCAAGTGGGTTTAAAGTGGAATAAACCCAGCAGTGAAAAGCAGCTAAACCCCATTATAAAAATCAATTACTTTTAAAAACCTGTGAAACAAAGACCGTGAAAGAGAGAGAAATTCTTACAAAATTCGTTCAGGGGCTGTGATGCGACCTGGATTGACCATATCTAGACCCACAGCTGATTGAGACATAAGGGTGGACACTCCTGGGGCTGAGAGATTTGGTGAGGTTGGGTGAGCAAACGCAGACCCTTTAAAGTAATACTGCGTGGTTCCCATCCCATGGGTCCCAAATCTCCAGGTTCAAGGGCATCTTCCTACATCGAAAACATGCATGAAAAACCCAGAACACGGTACACCGTGTGATCGGGAAAGCTTTCGAAAACGCAGCTCATTTCTCATCTCCTTGTGCTCGGGTTCGCCATTCCAGCCGCTTTACTAGCAATCTCCCTCCTTGGAGAATCAGCACCTTTAACCTCCTGTTCCGTACACGTTGCAGTTTGTCCTGAGGATGAACGGGAAGAGGGGGAACCAATGAGAGACTAGCTCTAGGTGTTGGGACAGTCACAGGTAACTCTATTTTCCCATTAGGAAGAAGAATTAAGCACAGGCTCAGCCTGCCGCCCGCGACCAGAATAGGGCCTGAAGCAATCCTGCGCTTTTGCGGCCAGCTCCCAAGAAAGCGAGTTGAAAAACGGAGCTCAGGGGCACTGCAATTCACAAACCTGCAGACTTATAAATGATCACTCTCGTCCACAAATATATTGAGGGAAGGCAACGAAGAGGATTTGAAAGTAAGGCAGAATTGCAGGAAACAGATTTCAGGAGAGAGATTCGAATCGCCTTTGAGGCACAGGAAAAGCGGCAAAACCTCGACAATGATGCCCTTTGCCAAAAAGGGCGTATGCATTTTTTCCTGAATATATTCAGGAAAAAACGCATACGCCCTTTTTGGCCAAGCAAGCAACCTGGAAAGCAAATCAGCGCTACAAAGAAGTCTCGCTTCCCATCGGTCAAAAGGGCCATGCTAAATAAAGTGTCAAAACCAGAAATGCAGGACAGGCCATGGAGAAACGGGAGCCTTGCTACGCTGATGGGCGGGATGTAAATTGCCAACAGCCACTCTGGAGAAGTGTACGGTGTGTCCTGAAACATCTAAAAAACTAACCTTAGAGAGCATAGGGCACCTCCACTCATGGGCGTATAAATTGGGAAAACTAAAAATCAGCAAGACACAGGCACCCCAACGTTTAGGGCTGCTCTGTTGACAAGAACCTCCACTTCGTTACACCTTAAATATCTCAGGAAAGAGAAAAATGGATAAAGAAGTTGTGGTCCTTATGTACAATGGAATATCACTCAGCCATGAAATCAACGTCATAAGGCAAGTAGCAGCATGATGAGTGGGTGTAGGTACGACGATTCTAAGTGAAATAAGTCACACAGAAAAAGACACTTATCATAAGATATCACTTATAGAGGGAATGTAAAAACCGCTACCCTTGAACTGAATTACAAAACAGAACAAAGTCACACGTTTAGAAAACACGCTATGGCTGCTTAACGGGAAAGGTGAGGTGGGGTGATGCATAAAACAAGGGTTTCAAATTAGCTCAGATACCGTTCCATAAGCCCAATATGTAATAGACAAGACCTACTCCTTGCTCAGTGAATTGGACTCAACACCCCCTATTCACGGCCCAAGAATATATCTGACTAGTAAGAATCTTAAAACCTATGTATTCATATCTCTCTGTAAGTGAGTCAAGTGGGTGTAAAGTGGCATAAACACAGCAGTGAAAAGCAACTAAACCCCATTATAAAAATCAATTACTTTTAAAAACCTGTGAAACAAAGACAGTGAAAGACAGAGAAATTCTTACAAAATTCGTTCAGGGGCTGTGATGCCACCTGGATTGACCATATCTAGACCCACAGCTGATTGAGACATAAGGGTGGACACTCTTGGTGCTGAGAGGTTTGGTGAGGTTGGGTGAGGAAACGCAGACCCTTTAAAATAATACTGCGTGGTACCCATCCCATGGGTCCCAAATCTCCAGGTTCAAGGGCATCTTCCTACATCGAACCCATGCATGAGAAACCCAGAAGATGGTACACCGTGTGATCGGGAAAGGTTTCTAAAACGCAGCTCATTTCTCATCTCCTTGTGCTCGGGTTCGCCATTCCAGCCGCTTTACTAGCAATCTCCTTCCTTGGAGAATCAGCACCTTTAACCTCCTGTTCCGTACAGGTTGCAGTTTGTCCTGAGGATGAACGGGAAGAGGGGGAACCAATGAGAGACTAGCTCTAGGTGTTGGGACAGGCACAGGTCACTCTATTTTCCCATCAGGAAGAAGAATTAAGCACAGGCTCACCCTGCCGCCCGCGACCAGAATAGGGCCTGAAGCAATCCTGCGCTTTTGCGGCCAGCTCCCAAGAAAGCGAGTTGAAAAACGGAGCTCAGGGGCACTGCAATTCACAAACCTGCAGACTTATAAATGATCACTCTCGTCCACAAATACATTGAGGGAAGGCAACGAAGAGGATTTGAACGCAAGGCAGAATGGCAGGAAACAGATTTCAGGAGGGAGATTCGAATCGCCTTTGAGGCACAGGAAAAGCGGCAAAACCTCGACAATGATGCCCTTGGCCAAAAAGGGCGTATGCGTTTTTTCCTGAATATATTCAGGAAAAAACGCATACGCCCTTTTTGGCCAACCAAGCAACCTGGAAAGGCAAATCAGCGCTACAAAGAAGTCTCGCTTCCCATCGGTCAAAAGGGCCATGCTGAATAAAGTTTCAAAACCAGAAATGCAGGACAGGCCATGGAGAAACGGGAGCCTTGCTACGCTGATGGGCGGGATGTAAATTGCCAACAGCCACTCTGGAGAAGTGTACGATGTGTCCTGAAACATCTAAAAAACTCAGCTTAGAGAGCATAGGGCACTTCCACTCATGGGCGTATAAATTGGGAAAACTAAAAATCAGCAAGACACAGGCACCCCAAAGTTTAGGGCTGCTCTGTTGACAAGAACCTCCACTTCGTTACACCTTATATATCCCAGGAAAGAGAAAAATGGATAAAGAAATTGTGGTCCTTATGTACAATGGAATATCACTCAGCCATGAAATCAACGTCATAAGGCTAGTAGCAGCATGATGAGTGGATTTAGGTACGACGATTCTAAGTGAAATAAGTCACACAGAAAAAGACACTTATCATAAGATATCACTTATAGAGGGAATGTAAAAACCGCTACCCTTGAACTGAATTACAAAACAGAACAGAGTCACACGTTTAGAAAACACACTATGGCTGCTTAACGGGAAACGTGAGGTGGGGTGATGCATAAAACAAGGGTTTCAAATTAGCTCAGATACCGTTCCATAAACGCAATATGTAATAGACAAGATCTACTCCTTGCTCAGTGAATTGGACTCAACACCCCCTATTCACGGCCCAAGAATATATCTGATTAGTAAGAATCTTAAAACTTAAGTATTGATACCTCTCTGTAAGTGAGTCAAGTGGGTTTAAAGTGGAATAAACCCAGCAGTGAAAAGCAGCTAAACCCCATTATAAAAATCAATTACTTTTAAAAACCTGTGAAACAAAGACCGTGAAAGAGAGAGAAATTCTTACAAAATTCGTTCAGGGGCTGTGATGCGACCTGGATTGACCATATCTAGACCCACAGCTGATTGAGACATAAGGGTGGACACTCCTGGGGCTGAGAGATTTGGTGAGGTTGGGTGAGCAAACGCAGACCCTTTAAAGTAATACTGCGTGGTTCCCATCCCATGGGTCCCAAATCTCCAGGTTCAAGGGCATCTTCCTACATCGAAAACATGCATGAAAAACCCAGAACACGGTACACCGTGTGATCGGGAAAGCTTTCGAAAACGCAGCTCATTTCTCATCTCCTTGTGCTCGGGTTCGCCATTCCAGCCGCTTTACTAGCAATCTCCCTCCTTGGAGAATCAGCACCTTTAACCTCCTGTTCCGTACACGTTGCAGTTTGTCCTGAGGATGAACGGGAAGAGGGGGAACCAATGAGAGACTAGCTCTAGGTGTTGGGACAGTCACAGGTAACTCTATTTTCCCATTAGGAAGAAGAATTAAGCACAGGCTCAGCCTGCCGCCCGCGACCAGAATAGGGCCTGAAGCAATCCTGCGCTTTTGCGGCCAGCTCCCAAGAAAGCGAGTTGAAAAACGGAGCTCAGGGGCACTGCAATTCACAAACCTGCAGACTTATAAATGATCACTCTCGTCCACAAATATATTGAGGGAAGGCAACGAAGAGGATTTGAAAGTAAGGCAGAATTGCAGGAAACAGATTTCAGGAGAGAGATTCGAATCGCCTTTGAGGCACAGGAAAAGCGGCAAAACCTCGACAATGATGCCCTTTGCCAAAAAGGGCGTATGCATTTTTTCCTGAATATATTCAGGAAAAAACGCATACGCCCTTTTTGGCCAAGCAAGCAACCTGGAAAGCAAATCAGCGCTACAAAGAAGTCTCGCTTCCCATCGGTCAAAAGGGCCATGCTAAATAAAGTGTCAAAACCAGAAATGCAGGACAGGCCATGGAGAAACGGGAGCCTTGCTAAGCTGATGGGCGGGATGTAAATTGCCAACAGCCACTCTGGAGAAGTGTACGGTGTGTCCTGAAACATCTAAAAAACAAACCTTAGAGAGCATAGGGCACTTCCACTCATGGGCGTATAAATTGGGAAAACTAAAAATCAGCAAGGCACAGGCACCCCAACGTTTAGGGCTGCTCTGTTGACAAGAACCTCCACTTCGTTACACCTTAAATATCTCAGGAAAGAGAAAAATGGATAAAGAAGTTGTGGTCCTTATGTACAATGGAATATCACTAAGCCATGAAATCAACGTCATAAGGCTAGTAGCAGCATGATGAGTGGGTTTAGGTACGACGATTCTAAGTGAAATAAGTCTCACAGAAAAAGACACTTATCATAAGATATCACTTATAGAGGGAATGTAAAAACCGTTACCCTTGAACTGAATTACAAAACAGAACAGAGTCACACGTTTAGAAAACACACTATGGCTGCCTAACGGGAAAGGTGAGGTGGGGTGATGCATAAAACAAGGGTTTCAAATTAGCTCAGATACCGTTCCATAAACCCAATATGTAATAGACAAGACCTACTCCTTGCTCAGTGAATTGGACTCAACACCCCCTATTCACGGCCCAAGAATATATCTGACTAGTAAAAATCTTAAGACCTAAATATTGATATCTCTCTGTAAGTGAGTCAAGTGGGTGTAAAGTGGCATAAACACAGCAGTGAAAAGCAGCTAAACCCCATTATAAAAATCAATTACTTTTAAAAACCTGTGAAACAAAGACAGTGAAATAGAAATTCTTAGAAAATTCGTTCAGGGGCTGTGATGCGACCTGGATTGACCATATCTAGACCCACAGTTGATTGAGACATAAGGGTGGACACTCTTGGGGCTGAGAGGTTTGGTGAGGTTGGGTGAGCAAACGCAGACCCTTTAAAGTAATACTGCGTGGTTCCCATCCCATGGGTCCCAAATCTCCAGGTTCAAGGGCATCTTCCTACATCGAAAACATGCATGAAAAACCCAGAACACGGTACACCGTGTGATCGGGAAAGGTTTCGAAAACGCAGCTCATTTCTCATCTCCTTGTGCTCGGGTTCGCCATTCCAGCCGCTTTACTAGCAATCTCCTTCCTTGGAGAATCAGCACCTTTAACCTCCTGTTCCGTACAGGTTGCAGTTTGTCCTGAGGATGAACGGGAAGAGGGGGAACCAATGAGAGACTAGCTCTAGGTGTTGGGACAGGCACAGGTAACTCTATTTTCCCATCAGGAAGAAGAATTAAGCACAGGCTCAGCCTGCCGCCCGGGACCAGAATAGGGCCTGAAGCAATCCTGCGCTTTTGCGGCCAGCTCCCAAGAAAGCGAGTTGAAAAACGGAGCTCAGGGGCACTGCAATTCACAAACCTGCAGACTTATAAATGATCACTCTCGTCCACAAATATATTAAGGGAAGGCAACGAAGAGGATTTGAAAGCAAGGCAGAATTGCAGGAAACAGATTTCAGGAGGGAGATTCGAATCGCCTTTGAGGCACAGGAAAAGCGGCAAAACCTCGACAATGATGCCCTTGGCCAAAAAGGGCGTATGCGTTTTTTCCTGAATATATTCAGGAAAAAACGCATACGCCCTTTTTGGCCAACCAAGCAACCTGGAAAGGCAAATCAGCGTTACAAAGAAGTCTCGCTTCCCATTGGTCAAAAGGGCCATGCAAAATAAAGTGTCAAAACCAGATGTGCAGGACAGGCCATGGAGAAACGGGAGCCTTGCTACGCTGATGGGCGGGATGTAAATTGCCAACAGCCACTCTGGAGAAGTGTACGGTGTGTCCTGAAACATCTAAAAAACTAACCTTAGAGAGCATAGGGCACCTCCACTCATGGGCGTATAAATTGGGAAAACTAAAAATCAGCAAGACACAGGCACCCCAACGTTTAGGGCTGCTCTGTTGACAAGAACCTCCACTTCGTTACACCTTAAATATCTCAGGAAAGAGAAAAATGGATAAAGAAGTTGTGGTCCTTATGTACAATGGAATATCACTCAGCCATGAAATCAACGTCATAAGGCAAGTAGCAGCATGATGAGTGGGTGTAGGTACGACGATTCTAAGTGAAATAAGTCACACAGAAAAAGACACTTATCATAAGATATCACTTATAGAGGGAATGTAAAAACCGCTACCCTTGAACTGAATTACAAAACAGAACAAAGTCACACGTTTAGAAAACACGCTATGGCTGCTTAACGGGAAAGGTGAGGTGGGGTGATGCATAAAACAAGGGTTTCAAATTAGCTCAGATACCGTTCCATAAGCCCAATATGTAATAGACAAGACCTACTCCTTGCTCAGTGAATTGGACTCAACACCCCCTATTCACGGCCCAAGAATATATCTGACTAGTAAGAATCTTAAAACCTATGTATTCATATCTCTCTGTAAGTGAGTCAAGTGGGTGTAAAGTGGCATAAACACAGCAGTGAAAAGCAACTAAACCCCATTATAAAAATCAATTACTTTTAAAAACCTGTGAAACAAAGACAGTGAAAGACAGAGAAATTCTTACAAAATTCGTTCAGGGGCTGTGATGCCACCTGGATTGACCATATCTAGACCCACAGCTGATTGAGACATAAGGGTGGACACTCTTGGTGCTGAGAGGTTTGGTGAGGTTGGGTGAGGAAACGCAGACCCTTTAAAATAATACTGCGTGGTACCCATCCCATGGGTCCCAAATCTCCAGGTTCAAGGGCATCTTCCTACATCGAACCCATGCATGAGAAACCCAGAAGATGGTACACCGTGTGATCGGGAAAGGTTTCTAAAACGCAGCTCATTTCTCATCTCCTTGTGCTCGGGTTCGCCATTCCAGCCGCTTTACTAGCAATCTCCTTCCTTGGAGAATCAGCACCTTTAACCTCCTGTTCCGTACAGGTTGCAGTTTGTCCTGAGGATGAACGGGAAGAGGGGGAACCAATGAGAGACTAGCTCTAGGTGTTGGGACAGGCACAGGTCACTCTATTTTCCCATCAGGAAGAAGAATTAAGCACAGGCTCACCCTGCCGCCCGCGACCAGAATAGGGCCTGAAGCAATCCTGCGCTTTTGCGGCCAGCTCCCAAGAAAGCGAGTTGAAAAACGGAGCTCAGGGGCACTGCAATTCACAAACCTGCAGACTTATAAATGATCACTCTCGTCCACAAATACATTGAGGGAAGGCAACGAAGAGGATTTGAACGCAAGGCAGAATGGCAGGAAACAGATTTCAGGAGGGAGATTCGAATCGCCTTTGAGGCACAGGAAAAGCGGCAAAACCTCGACAATGATGCCCTTGGCCAAAAAGGGCGTATGCGTTTTTTCCTGAATATATTCAGGAAAAAACGCATACGCCCTTTTTGGCCAACCAAGCAACCTGGAAAGGCAAATCAGCGCTACAAAGAAGTCTCGCTTCCCATCGGTCAAAAGGGCCATGCTGAATAAAGTGTCAAAACCAGAAATGCAGGACAGGCCATGGAGAAACGGGAGCCTTGCTACGCTGATGGGCGGGATGTAAACTGCCAACAGCAACTCTGGAAAAGTGTACGGTGTGTCCTGAAACATCTAAAAAACTCAGCTTAGAGAGCATAGGGCACTTCCACTCATGGGCGTATAAATTGGGAAAACTAAAAATCAGCAAGACACAGGCACCCCAACGTTTAGGGCTGCTCTGTTGACAAGAACCTCCACTTCGTTACACCTTAAATATCTCAGGAAAGAGAAAAATGGATAAAGAAGTTGTGGTCCTTATGTACAATGGAATATCACTCAGCCATGAAATCAACGTCATAAGGCTAGTAGCAGCATGATGAGTGGGTTTAGGTACGACGATTCTAAGTGAAATAAGTCACACAGAAAAAGACACTTATCATAAGATATCACTTATAGAGGGAATGTAAAAACCGCTACCCTTGAACTGAATTACAAAACAGAACAGAGTCACACGTTTAGAAAACACACTATGGCTGCTTAACGGGAAAGGTGAGGTGGTGTGATGCATAAAACAAGGGTTTCAAATTAGCTCAGATACCGTTCCATAAACCCAATATGTAATAGACAAGACCTACTCCTTGCTCAGTGAATTGGACTCAACACCCCCTATTCACGGCCCAAGAATATATCTGACTAGTAAGAATCTTAAAACCTAAGTATTGATATCTCTCTGTAAGTGAGTCCAGTGAGTGTAAAGTGGCATAAACACAGCAGTGAAAAGCAGCTAATCCCCATTATAAAAATCAATTATTTTAAAAACCTGTGAAACAAAGACAGTGAAATACAGAGAAATTCTTACAAAATTCGTTCAGGGGCTGTGATGCTACCTGGATTGACCATATCTAGACCCACAGCTGATTGAGACATAAGGGTGGACACTCTTGGGGCTGAGAGGTTTGGTGAGGTTGGGTGAGCAAACGCAGACCCTTTAAAGTAATACTGCGTGGTTCCCATCCCATGTGTCCCAAATCTCCAGGTTCAAGGGCATCTTCCTACATCGAAAACATGCATGAGAAACCCAGAACACGGTACACCGTGTGATCGGGAAAGGTTTCTAAAACGCACCTCATTTCTCATCTCCTTGTGCTCAGGTTCGCCATTCCAGCCGCTTTACTAGCAATCTCCCTCCTTGGAGAATCAGCACTTTTAACCTCCTGTTCCGTACAGGTTGAAATTTGTCCTGAGGATGAACGGGAAGAGGTTGAACCAATGAGAGACTAGCTCTAGGTGTTGGGACAGGCACAGGTCACTCTATTTTCCCATCAGAAAGAAGAATTAAGCACAGGCTCAGCCTGCCGCCCTGTACCGGAATAGGGCATGAAGCAATCCTGCGCATTTGCGGCCAGCTCCCAAGAAAGCGAGTTGAAAATGGAGCTCAGGGGCACTGCAATTCACAAACCTGCAGACTTATAAATGATCACTCTCGTCCACAAATATATTCAGGGAAGGCAACGAAGAGGATTTGAAAGCAAGGCAGAATTGCAGGAAACAGATTTCAGGAGGGAGATTCGAATAGCCTTTGAGGCACAGGAAAAGCAGCAAAACCTCGACAATGATGCCCTTGGCCAAAAAGGGCGTATGCGTTTTTTCCTGAATATATTCAGGAAAAAACGCATACGCCCTTTTTGGCCAACCAAGCAACCTGGAAAGGCAAATGAGCGCTACAAAGAAGTCTCGCTTCCCATCGGTCAAAAGCGCCATGCTGAATAAAGTGTCAAAACCAGAAATGCAGGACAGGCCATGGAGAAACGGGAGCCTTGCTACGCTGATGGGCGGGATGTAAATTGCCAACAGCCACTCTGGAGAAGTGTACGGTGTGTCCTGAAACATCTAAAAAACTCACCTTAGAGAGCATAGGGCAGTTCCACTCATGGGCGTATAAATTGGGAAAACTAAAAATCAGCAAGACACAGGCACCCCAAAGTTTAGTGCTGCTCTGTTGACAAGAACCTCCACTTCGTTACACCTTAAATATCCCAGGAAAGAGAAAAATGGATAAAGAAGTTGTGGTCCTTATGTACAATGGAATATCACTCAGCCATGAAATCAACGTCATAAGGCTAGTAGCATCATGATGAGTGGATTTAGGAACGACGATTCTAAGTGAAATAAGTCACACAGAAAACGACACTTATCATAAGATGTCACTTATAGAGGGAATGTTATAACCGCTACCCTTGAACTGAATTACAGAACAGAACAGAGTCACACGTTTAGAAAACACACTATGGCTGCTTAACGGGAAAGGTGAGGTGGGGTGATGCATAAAACAAGTGTTTCAAATTAGCTCAGATACCGTTCCATAAACCCAATATGTAATAGACAAGACCTACTCCTTGCTCAGTGAATTGGACTCAACACCCCCTATTCACGGCCCAAGAATATATCTGACTGGTAAGAATCTTAAAACCTAAGTATTGATATCTCTCTGTAAGTGAGTCAAGTGGGTGTAAAGTGGCATAAACACAGCAGTGAAAAGCAGCTAAACCCCATTATAAAAATCAATTACTTTTAAAAACCTGTGAAACAAAGACAGTGAAATAGAAATTCTTACAAAATTCGTTCAGGGGCTGTGATGCTACCTGGATTGACCATATCTAGACCCACAGCTGATTGAGACATAAGGGTGGACACTCTTGGTGCTGAGAGGTTTGGTGAGGATGGGTGAGGAAACGCAGGCCCTTTAAAGTAATACTGCGTGGTAACCATCCCATGGGTCCCAAATCTCCAGGTTCAAGGGCATCTTCCTACATCGAAACCATGCATGAGAAACCCAGAAGATGGTACACCGTGTGATCGGGAAAGGTTTCTAAAACGCAGCTCATTTCTCATCTCCTTGTGCTCGGGTTCGCCATTCCAGCCGCTTTACTAGCAATCTCCTTCCTTGGAGAATCAGCACCTTTAACCTCCTGTTCCGTACAGGTTGCAGTTTGTCCTGAGGATGAACGGGAAGAGGGGGAACCAATGAGAGACTAGCTCTAGGTGTTGGGACAGGCACAGGTCACTCTATTTTCCCATCAGGAAGAAGAATTAAGCACAGGCTCACCCTGCCGCCCGCGACCAGAATAGGGCCTGAAGCAATCCTGCGCTTTTGCGGCCAGCTCCAAAGAAAGCGAGTTGAAAAACGGAGCTAAGGGGCACTGCAATTCACAAACCTGCAGACTTATAAATGATCACTCTCGTCCACAAATACATTGAGGGAAGGCAACGAAGAGGATTTGAAAGCAAGGCAGAATGGCAGGAAACAGATTTCAGGAGGGAGATTCGAATCGCCTTTGAGGCACAGGAAAAGCGGCAAAACCTCGACAATGATGCCCTTGGCCAAAAAGGGCGTATGCGTTTTTTCCTGAATATATTCAGGAAAAAACGCATACGCCCTTTTTGGCCAACCAAGCAACCTGGAAAGGCAAATCAGCGCTACAAAGAAGTCTCGCTTCCCATCGGTCAAAAGGGCCATGCTGAATAAAGTGTCAAAACCAGAAATGCAGGACAGGCCATGGAGAAACGGGAGCCTTGCTACGCTGATGGGCGGGATGTAAATTGCCAACAGCCACTCTGGAGAAGTGTACGGTGTGTCCTGAAACATCTAAAAAACTAACCTTAGAGAGCATAGGGCAGTTCCACTCATGGGCGTATAAAGTGGGAAAACTAAAAATCAGCAAGACACAGGCACCCCAAAGTTTAGGGCTGCTCTGTTGACAAGAACCTCCACTTCGTTACACCTTAAATATCTCAGGAAAGAGAAAAATGGATAAAGAAGTTGTGGTCCTTATGTACAATGGAATATCACTCAGCCATGAAATCAACGTCATAAGGCTAGTAGCAGCATGATGAGTGGGTTTAGGTACGACGATTCTAAGTGAAATAAGTCACACAGAAAAAGACACTTATCATAAGATATCACTTATAGAGGGAATGTAAAAACCGCTACCCTTGAACTGAACTACAAAACAGAACAGAGTCACACGTTTAGAAAACACACTATGGCTGCTTAACGGGAAAGGTGAGGTGGGGTGATGCATAAAACAAGGGTTTCAAATTAGCTCAGATACCGTTCCATAAACCCAATATGTAATAGACAAGACCTACTCCTTGCTCAGTGAATTGGACTCAACACCCCCTATTCACGGCCCAAGAATATATCTGACTAGTAAGAATCTTAAAACCTAAGTATTGATATCTCTCTGTAAGTGAGTCCAGTGAGTGTAAAGTGGCATAAACACAGCAGTGAAAAGCAGCTAATCCCCATTATAAAAATCAATTATTTTAAAAACCTGTGAAACAAAGACAGTGAAATACAGAGAAATTCTTACAAAATTCGTTCAGGGGCTGTGATGCTACCTGGATTGACCATATCTAGACCCACAGCTGATTGAGACATAAGGGTGGACACTCTTGGGGCTGAGAGGTTTGGTGAGGTTGGGTGAGCAAACGCAGACCCTTTAAAGTAATACTGCGTGGTTCCCATCCCATGGGTCCCAAATCTCCAGGTTCAAGGGCATCTTCCTACATCGAAAACATGCATGAGAAACCCAGAACACGGTACACCGTGTGATCGGGAAAGGTTTCTAAAACGCACCTCATTTCTCATCTCCTTGTGCTCAGGTTCGCCATTCCAGCCGCTTTACTAGCAATCTCCCTCCTTGGAGAATCAGCACTTTTAACCTCCTGTTCCGTACAGGTTGAAATTTGTCCTGAGGATGAACGGGAAGAGGTTGAACCAATGAGAGACTAGCTCTAGGTGTTGGGACAGGCACAGGTAACTCTATTTTGCCATCAGAAAGAAGAATTAAGCACAGGTTCAGCCTGCCGCCCTGTACCGGAATAGGGCATGAAGCAATCCTGCGCATTTGCGGCCAGCTCCCAAGAAAGCGAGTTGAAAATGGAGCTCAGGGGCACTGCAATTCACAAACCTGCAGACTTATAAATGATCACTCACGTCCACAAATATATTCAGGGAAGGCAACGAAGAGGATTTGAAAGCAAGGCAGAATTGCAGGAAACAGATTTCAGGAGGGAGATTCGAAGAGCCGTTGAGGCACAGGAAAAGCGGCAAAACCTCGACAATGATGCCCTTGGCCAAAAACGGCGTATGCGTTTTTTCCTGAATATATTCAGGAAAAAACGCAAACGCCCTTTTTGGCCAACCAAGCAACCTGGAAAGGCAAATCAGCGCTACAAAGAAGTCTCGCTTCCCATCGGTCAAAAGGGCCATGCTGAATAAAGTGTCAAAACCAGAAATGCAGGACAGGCCATGGAGAAACGGGAGCCTTGCTACGCTGATGGGCGGGATGTAAATTGCCAACAGCCACTCTGGAGAAGTGTACGGTGTGTCCTGAAACATCTAAAAAACTCACCTTAGAGAGCATAGGGCAGTTCCACTCATGGGCGTATAAATTGGGAAAACTAAAAATCAGCAAGACACAGGCACCCCAAAGTTTAGGGCTGCTCTGTTGACAAGAACCTCCACTTCGTTACACCTTAAATATCCCAGGAAAGAGAAAAATGGATAAAGAAGTTGTGGTCCTTATGTACAATGGAATATCACTCAGCCATGAAATCAACGTCATAAGGCTAGTAGCATCATGATGAGTGGATTTAGGAACGACGATTCTAAGTGAAATAAGTCACACAGAAAACGACACTTATCATAAGATATCACTTATAGAGGGAATGTTATAACCGCTACCCTTGAACTGAATTACAGAACAGAACAGAGTCACACGTTTAGAAAACACACTATGGCTGCTTAACGGGAAAGGTGAGGTGGGGTGATGCATAAAACAAGTGTTTCAAATTAGCTCAGATACCGTTCCATAAACCCAATATGTAATAGACAAGACCTACTCCTTGCTCAGTGAATTGGACTCAACACCCCCTATTCACGGCCCAAGAATATATCTGACTGGTAAGAATCTTAAAACCTAAGTATTGATATCTCTCTGTAAGTGAGTGAAGTGGGTGTAAAGTGGCATAAACACAGCAGTGAAAAGCAGCTAAACCCCATTATAAAAATCAATTACTTTTAAAAACCTGTGAAACAAAGACAGTGAAATAGAAATTCTTACAAAATTCGTTCAGGGGCTGTGATGCTACCTGGATTGACCATATCTAGACCCACAGCTGATTGAGACATAAGGGTGGACACTCTTGGTGCTGAGAGGTTTGGTGAGGATGGGTGAGGAAACGCAGGCCCTTTAAAGTAATACTGCGTGGTAACCATCCCATGGGTCCCAAATCTCCAGGTTCAAGGGCATCTTCCTACATCGAAACCATGCATGAGAAACCCAGAAGATGGTACACCGTGTGATCGGGAAAGGTTTCTAAAACGCAGCTCATTTCTCATCTCCTTGTGCTCGGGTTCGCCATTCCAGCCGCTTTACTAGCAATCTCCTTCCTTGGAGAATCAGCACCTTTAACCTCCTGTTCCGTACAGGTTGCAGTTTGTCCTGAGGATGAACGGGAAGAGGGGGAACCAATGAGAGACTAGCTCTAGGTGTTGGGACAGGCACAGGTCACTCTATTTTCCCATCAGGAAGAAGAATTAAGCACAGGCTCACCCTGCCGCCCGCGACCAGAATAGGGCCTGAAGCAATCCTGCGCTTTTGCGGCCAGCTCCCAAGAAAGCGAGTTGAAAAACGGAGCTCAGGGGCACTGCAATTCACAAACCTGCAGACTTATAAATGATCACTGTCGTCCACAAATACATTGAGGGAAGGCAACGAAGAGGATTTGAAAGCAAGGCAGAATGGCAGGAAACAGATTTCAGGAGGGAGATGCGAATCGCCTTTGAGGCACAGGAAAAGCGGCAAAACCTCGACAATGATGCCCTTGGCCAAAAAGGGCGTATGCGTTTTTTCCTGAATATATTCAGGAAAAAACGCATACGCCCTTTTTGGCCAACCAAGCAACCTGGAAAGGCAAATCAGCGCTACAAAGAAGTCTCGCTTCCCATCGGTCAAAAGGGCCATGCTGAATAAAGTGTCAAAACCAGAAATGCAGGACAGGCCATGGAGAAACGGGAGCCTTGCTACGCTGATGGGCGGGATGTAAATTGCCAACAGCCACTCTGGAGAAGTGTACGGTGTGTCCTGAAACATCTAAAAAACTAACCTTAGAGAGCATAGGGCACCTCCACTCATGGGCGTATAAAGTGGGAAAACTAAAAATCAGCAAGACACAGGCACCCCAAAGTTTAGGGCTGCTCTGTTGACAAGAACCTCCACTTCGTTACACCTTAAATATCTCAGGAAAGAGAAAAATGGATAAAGAAGTTGTGGTCCTTATGTACAATGGAATATCACTCAGCCATGAAATCAACGTCATAAGGCTAGTAGCAGCATGATGAGTGGGTTTAGGTACGACGATTCTAAGTGAAATAAGTCACACAGAAAAAGACACTTATCATAAGATATCACTTATAGAGGGAATGTAAAAACCGCTACCCTTGAACTGAATTACAAAACAGAACAGAGTCACACGTTTAGAAAACACACTATGGCTGCTTAACGGGAAAGGTGAGGTGGGGTGATGCATAAAACAAGGGTTTCAAATTAGCTCAGATACCGTTCCATAAACCCAATATGTAATAGACAAGACCTACTCCTTGCTCAGTGAATTGGACTCAACACCCCCTATTCACGGCCCAAGAATATATCTGACTAGTAAGAATCTTAAAACCTAAGTATTGATATCTCTCTGTAAGTGAGTCCAGTGAGTGTAAAGTGGCATAAACACAGCAGTGAAAAGCAGCTAATCCCCATTATAAAAATCAATTATTTTAAAAACCTGTGAAACAAAGACAGTGAAATACAGAGAAATTCTTACAAAATTCGTTCAGGGGCTGTGATGCTACCTGGATTGACCATATCTAGACCCACAGCTGATTGAGACATAAGGGTGGACACTCTTGGGGCTGAGAGGTTTGGTGAGGTTGGGTGAGCAAACGCAGACCCTTTAAAGTAATACTGCGTGGTTCCCATCCCATGGGTCCCAAATCTCCAGGTTCAAGGGCATCTTCCTACATCGAAAACATGCATGAGAAACCCAGAACACGGTACACCGTGTGATCGGGAAAGGTTTCTAAAACGCACCTCATTTCTCATCTCCTTGTGCTCAGGTTCGCCATTCCAGCCGCTTTACTAGCAATCTCCCTCCTTGGAGAATCAGCACTTTTAACCTCCTGTTCCGTACAGGTTGAAATTTGTCCTGAGGATGAACGGGAAGAGGTTGAACCAATGAGAGACTAGCTCTAGGTGTTGGGACAGGCACAGGTAACTCTATTTTGCCATCAGAAAGAAGAATTAAGCACAGGTTCAGCCTGCCGCCCTGTACCGGAATAGGGCATGAAGCAATCCTGCGCATTTGCGGCCAGCTCCCAAGAAAGCGAGTTGAAAATGGAGCTCAGGGGCACTGCAATTCACAAACCTGCAGACTTATAAATGATCACTCACGTCCACAAATATATTCAGGGAAGGCAACGAAGAGGATTTGAAAGCAAGGCAGAATTGCAGGAAACAGATTTCAGGAGGGAGATTCGAAGAGCCGTTGAGGCACAGGAAAAGCGGCAAAACCTCGACAATGATGCCCTTGGCCAAAAACGGCGTATGCGTTTTTTCCTGAATATATTCAGGAAAAAACGCAAACGCCCTTTTTGGCCAACCAAGCAACCTGGAAAGGCAAATCAGCGCTACAAAGAAGTCTCGCTTCCCATCGGTCAAAAGGGCCATGCTGAATAAAGTGTCAAAACCAGAAATGCAGGACAGGCCATGGAGAAACGGGAGCCTTGCTACGCTGATGGGCGGGATGTAAATTGCCAACAGCCACTCTGGAGAAGTGTACGGTGTGTCCTGAAACATCTAAAAAACTCACCTTAGAGAGCATAGGGCAGTTCCACTCATGGGCGTATAAATTGGGAAAACTAAAAATCAGCAAGACACAGGCACCCCAAAGTTTAGGGCTGCTCTGTTGACAAGAACCTCCACTTCGTTACACCTTAAATATCCCAGGAAAGAGAAAAATGGATAAAGAAGTTGTGGTCCTTATGTACAATGGAATATCACTCAGCCATGAAATCAACGTCATAAGGCTAGTAGCATCATGATGAGTGGATTTAGGAACGACGATTCTAAGTGAAATAAGTCACACAGAAAACGACACTTATCATAAGATATCACTTATAGAGGGAATGTTATAACCGCTACCCTTGAACTGAATTACAGAACAGAACAGAGTCACACGTTTAGAAAACACACTATGGCTGCTTAACGGGAAAGGTGAGGTGGGGTGATGCATAAAACAAGTGTTTCAAATTAGCTCAGATACCGTTCCATAAACCCAATATGTAATAGACAAGACCTACTCCTTGCTCAGTGAATTGGACTCAACACCCCCTATTCACGGCCCAAGAATATATCTGACTGGTAAGAATCTTAAAACCTAAGTATTGATATCTCTCTGTAAGTGAGTCAAGTGGGTGTAAAGTGGCATAAACACAGCAGTGAAAAGCAGCTAAACCCCATTATAAAAATCAATTACTTTTAAAAACCTGTGAAACAAAGACAGTGAAATAGAAATTCTTACAAAATTCGTTCAGGGGCTGTGATGCTACCTGGATTGACCATATCTAGACCCACAGCTGATTGAGACATAAGGGTGGACACTCTTGGTGCTGAGAGGTTTGGTGAGGATGGGTGAGGAAACGCAGGCCCTTTAAAGTAATACTGCGTGGTAACCATCCCATGGGTCCCAAATCTCCAGGTTCAAGGGCATCTTCCTACATCGAAACCATGCATGAGAAACCCAGAAGATGGTACACCGTGTGATCGGGAAAGGTTTCTAAAACGCAGCTCATTTCTCATCTCCTTGTGCTCGGGTTCGCCATTCCAGCCGCTTTACTAGCAATCTCCTTCCTTGGAGAATCAGCACCTTTAACCTCCTGTTCCGTACAGGTTGCAGTTTGTCCTGAGGATGAACGGGAAGAGGGGGAACCAATGAGAGACTAGCTCTAGGTGTTGGGACAGGCACAGGTCACTCTATTTTCCCATCAGGAAGAAGAATTAAGCACAGGCTCAGCCTGCCGCCCGCGACCAGAATAGGGCCTGAAGCAATCCTGCGCTTTTGCGGCCAGCTCCAAAGAAAGCGAGTTGAAAAACGGAGCTCAGGGGCACTGCAATTCACAAACCTGCAGACTTATAAATGATCACTCTCGTCCACAAATACATTGAGGGAAGGCAACGAAGAGGATTTGAAAGCAAGGCAGAATGGCAGGAAACAGATTTCAGGAGGGAGATTCGAATCGCCTTTGAGGCACAGGAAAAGCGGCAAAACCTCGACAATGATGCCCTTGGCCAAAAAGGGCGTATGCGTTTTTTCCTGAATATATTCAGGAAAAAACGCATACGCCCTTTTTGGCCAACCAAGCAACCTGGAAAGGCAAATCAGCGCTACAAAGAAGTCTCGCTTCCCATCGGTCAAAAGGGCCATGCTGAATAAAGTGTCAAAACCAGAAATGCAGGACAGGCCATGGAGAAACGGGAGCCTTGCTACGCTGATGGGCGGGATGTAAATTGCCAACAGCCACTCTGGAGAAGTGTACGGTGTGTCCTGAAACATCTAAAAAACTAACCTTAGAGAGCATAGGGCAGTTCCACTCATGGGCGTATAATGTGGGAAAACTAAAAATCAGCAAGACACAGGCACCCCAAAGTTTAGGGCTGATCTGTTGACAAGAACCTCCACTTCGTTACACCTTAAATATCTCAGGAAAGAGAAAAATGGATAAAGAAGTTGTGGTCCTTATGTACAATGGAATATCACTCAGCCATGAAATCAACGTCATAAGGCTAGTAGCAGCATGATGAGTGGGTTTAGGTACGACGATTCTAAGTGAAATAAGTCACACAGAAAAAGACACTTATCATAAGATATCACTTATAGAGGGAATGTAAAAACCGCTACCCTTGAACTGAATTACAAAACAGAACAGAGTCACACGTTTAGAAAACACACTATGGCTGCTTAACGGGAAAGGTGAGGTGGGGTGATGCATAAAACAAGGGTTTCAAATTAGCTCAGATACCGTTCCATAAACCCAATATGTAATAGACAAGACCTACTCCTTGCTCAGTGAATTGGACTCAACACCCCCTATTCACGGCCCAAGAATATATCTGACTAGGAAGAATCTTAAAACCTAAGTATTGATATCTCTCTGTAAGTGAGTCCAGTGAGTGTAAAGTGGCATAAACACAGCAGTGAAAAGCAGCTAATCCCCATTATAAAAATCAATTATTTTAAAAACCTGTGAAACAAAGACAGTGAAATACAGAGAAATTCTTACAAAATTCGTTCAGGGGCTGTGATGCTACCTGGATTGACCATATCTAGACCCACAGCTGATTGAGACATAAGGGTGGACACTCTTGGGGCTGAGAGGTTTGGTGAGGTTGGGTGAGCAAACGCAGACCCTTTAAAGTAATACTGCGTGGTTCCCATCCCATGTGTCCCAAATCTCCAGGTTCAAGGGCATCTTCCTACATCGAAAACATGCATGAGAAACCCAGAACACGGTACACCGTGTGATCGGGAAAGGTTTCTAAAACGCACCTCATTTCTCATCTCCTTGTGCTCAGGTTCGCCATTCCAGCCGCTTTACTAGCAATCTCCCTCCTTGGAGAATCAGCACTTTTAACCTCCTGTTCCGTACAGGTTGAAATTTGTCCTGAGGATGAACGGGAAGAGGTTGAACCAATGAGAGACTAGCTCTAGGTGTTGGGACAGGCACAGGTCACTCTATTTTCCCATCAGAAAGAAGAATTAAGCACAGGCTCAGCCTGCCGCCCTGTACCGGAATAGGGCATGAAGCAATCCTGCGCATTTGCGGCCAGCTCCCAAGAAAGCGAGTTGAAAATGGAGCTCAGGGGCACTGCAATTCACAAACCTGCAGACTTATAAATGATCACTCTCGTCCACAAATATATTCAGGGAAGGCAACGAAGAGGATTTGAAAGCAAGGCAGAATTGCAGGAAACAGATTTCAGGAGGGAGATTCGAATAGCCTTTGAGGCACAGGAAAAGCAGCAAAACCTCGACAATGATGCCCTTGGCCAAAAAGGGCGTATGCGTTTTTTCCTGAATATATTCAGGAAAAAACGCATACGCCCTTTTTGGCCAACCAAGCAACCTGGAAAGGCAAATGAGCGCTACAAAGAAGTCTCGCTTCCCATCGGTCAAAAGCGCCATGCTGAATAAAGTGTCAAAACCAGAAATGCAGGACAGGCCATGGAGAAACGGGAGCCTTGCTACGCTGATGGGCGGGATGTAAATTGCCAACAGCCACTCTGGAGAAGTGTACGGTGTGTCCTGAAACATCTAAAAAACTCACCTTAGAGAGCATAGGGCAGTTCCACTCATGGGCGTATAAATTGGGAAAACTAAAAATCAGCAAGACACAGGCACCCCAAAGTTTAGTGCTGCTCTGTTGACAAGAACCTCCACTTCGTTACACCTTAAATATCCCAGGAAAGAGAAAAATGGATAAAGAAGTTGTGGTCCTTATGTACAATGGAATATCACTCAGCCATGAAATCAACGTCATAAGGCTAGTAGCATCATGATGAGTGGATTTAGGTACGACGATTCTAAGTGAAATAAGTCACACAGAAAACGACACTTATCATAAGATATCACTTATAGAGGGAATGTTATAACCGCTACCCTTGAACTGAATTACAGAACAGAACAGAGTCACACGTTTAGAAAACACACTATGGCTGCTTAACGGGAAAGGTGAGGTGGGGTGATGCATAAAACAAGTGTTTCAAATTAGCTCAGATACCGTTCCATAAACCCAATATGTAATAGACAAGACCTACTCCTTGCTCAGTGAATTGGACTCAACACCCCCTATTCACGGCCCAAGAATATATCTGACTGGTAAGAATCTTAAAACCTAAGTATTGATATCTCTCTGTAAGTGAGTCAAGTGGGTGTAAAGTGGCATAAACACAGCAGTGAAAAGCAGCTAAACCCCATTATAAAAATCAATTATTTTTAAAAACCTGTGAAACAAAGACAGTGAAAGAGAGAGAAATTCTTACAGAATTCGTTCAGGGGCTGTGATGCCACCTGGATTGACCATATCTAGACCCACAGCTGATTGAGACATAAGGGTGGACACTCTTGGGGCTGAGAGGTTTGGTGAGGTTGGGTGAGCAAACGCAGACCCTTTAAAGTAATACTGCGTGGCACCCATCCCATGGGTCCCAAATCTCCAGGTTCAAGGGCATCTTCCTACATCGAAAACATGCATTAGAAACCCAGAACACGGTACACCGTGTGATCGGGAAAGGTTTCTAAAATGCACCTCATTTCTCATGTCCTTGTGCTCAGGTTCGCCATTCCAGCCGCTTTACTAGCAATCTCCCTCCTTGGAGAATCAGCACCTTTAACCTCCTGTTCCGTACAGGTTGCAATATGTCCTGAGGATGAACGGGAAGAGGGGGAACCAATGAGAGACTAGCTCTAGGTGTTGGGACAGGCACAGGTCACTCTATTTTACCATCAGGAAGAAGAATTAAGCACAGGCTCAGCCTGCCGCCCGGGACCAGAATAGGGCCTGAAGGAATCCTGCGCTTTTGCGGCCAGCTCCCAAGAAAGCGAGTTGAAAAACGGAGCTCAGGGGCACTGCAATTCACAAAACTGCAGACTTATAAATGATCACTCTCGTCAACAAATACATTGAGGGAAGGCAACGAAGAGGATTTGAAAGCAAGGCAGAATTGCAGGAAACAGATTTCAGGAGGGAGATTCGAATCGCCTTTGAGGCACAGGAAAAGCGGCAAAACCTCGACAATGATGCCCTTGGCCAAAGAGGGCGTATGCGTTTTTTCCTGAATATATTCAGGAAAAAACGCATACGCCCTCTTTGGCCAACCAAGCAACCTGGAAAGGCAAATCAGCGCTACAAAGAAGTCTCGCTTCCCATCGGTCAAAAGGGCCATGCTGAATAAAGTGTCAAAACCAGAAATGCAGGACAGGCCATGGAGAAACGGGAGCCTTGCTACACTGATGGGCGGGATGTAAATTGCCAACAGCCACTCTGGAGAAGTGTACGGTGTGTCCTGAAACATCTAAAAAACTCAGCTTAGAGAGCATAGGGCACTTCCACTCATGGGAGTATAAATTGGGAAAACTAAAAATCAGCAAGACACAGGCACCCCAACGTATAGGGCTGCTCTGTTGACAAGAACCTCCACTTCGTTACACCTTATATATCCCAGGAAAGAGAAAAATGGATAAAGAAGTTGTGGTCCTTATGTACAATGGAATATCACTCAGCCATGAAATCAACGTCATAAGGCTAGTAGCAGCATGATGAGTGGATTTAGATACGACGATTCTAAGTGAAATAAGTCACACAGAAAAAGACACTTATCATAAGATATCACTTATAGAGGGAATGTAAAAATCGCTACCCTTGAACTGAATTACAGAACAGAACAGAGTCACACGTTTAGAAAACACACTATGGCTGCTTAACGGGAAAGGTGAGGTGGGGTGATGCATAAAACAAGTGTTTCAAATTAGCTCAGATACCGTTCCATAAACCCAATATGTAATAGACAAGACCTACTCCTTGCTCAGTGAATTGGACTCAACACCCCCTATTCACGGCCCAAGAATATATCTGACTAGTAAGAATCTTAAAACCTAAGTATTGATATCTGTCTGTAAGTGAGTCAAGTGGGTGTAAAGTGGCATAAACACAGCAGTGAAAAGCAGCTAAACCCCATTATAAAAATCAATTACTTTTAAAAACCTGTGAAACAAAGACAGTGAAATAGAAATTCTTACAAAATTCGTTCAGGGGCTGTGATGCTACCTGGATTGACCATATCTAGACCCACAGCTGATTGAGACATAAGGGTGGACACTCTTGGTGCTGAGAGGTTTGGTGAGGATGGGTG
Organism: Balaenoptera physalus; assembly: GCF_965194825.1. Taxonomy (NCBI): domain Eukaryota; kingdom Metazoa; phylum Chordata; class Mammalia; order Artiodactyla; family Balaenopteridae; genus Balaenoptera; species Balaenoptera physalus. The sequence continues at coordinate 612,769 of NW_028126568.1, forward strand.
AGGAAACGCAGGCCCTTTAAAGTAATACTGCGTGGTAACCATCCCATGGGTCCCAAATCTCCAGGTTCAAGGGCATCTTCCTACATCGAAACCATGCATGAGAAACCCAGAAGATGGTACACCGTGTGATCGGGAAAGGTTTCTAAAACGCAGCTCATTTCTCATCTCCTTGTGCTCGGGTTCGCCATTCCAGCCGCTTTACTAGCAATCTCCTTCCTTGGAGAATCAGCACCTTTAACCTCCTGTTCCGTACAGGTTGCAGTTTGTCCTGAGGATGAACGGGAAGAGGGGGAACCAATGAGAGACTAGCTCTAGGTGTTGGGACAGGCACAGGTCACTCTATTTTCCCATCAGGAAGAAGAATTAAGCACAGGCTCACCCTGCCGCCCGCGACCAGAATAGGGCCTGAAGCAATCCTGCGCTTTTGCGGCCAGCTCCCAAGAAAGCGAGTTGAAAAACGGAGCTCAGGGGCACTGCAATTCACAAACCTGCAGACTTATAAATGATCACTCTCGTCCACAAATACATTGAGGGAAGGCAACGAAGAGGATTTGAAAGCAAGGCAGAATGGCAGGAAACAGATTTCAGGAGGGAGATTCGAATCGCCTTTGAGGCACAGGAAAAGCGGCAAAACCTCGACAATGATGCCCTTGGCCAAAAAGGGCGTATGCGTTTTTTCCTGAATATATTCAGGAAAAAACGCATACGCCCTTTTTGGCCAACCAAGCAACCTGGAAAGGCAAATCAGCGCTACAAAGAAGTCTCGCTTCCCATCGGTCAAAAGGGCCATGCTGAATAAAGTGTCAAAACCAGAAATGCAGGACAGGCCATGGAGAAACGGGAGCCTTGCTACGCTGATGGGCGGGATGTAAATTGCCAACAGCAACTCTGGAAAAGTGTACGGTGTGTCCTGAAACATCTAAAAAACTCAGCTTAGAGAGCATAGGGCACTTCCACTCATGGGCGTATAAATTGGGAAAACTAAAAATCAGCAAGACACAGGCACCCCAACGTTTAGGGCTGCTCTGTTGACAAGAACCTCCACTTCGTTACACCTTAAATATCTCAGGAAAGAGAAAAATGGATAAAGAAGTTGTGGTCCTTATGTACAATGGAATATCACTCAGCCATGAAATCAACGTCATAAGGCTAGTAGCAGCATGATGAGTGGGTTTAGGTACGACGATTCTAAGTGAAATAAGTCACACAGAAAAAGACACTTATCATAAGATATCACTTATAGAGGGAATGTAAAAACCGCTACCCTTGAACTGAATTACAAAACAGAACAGAGTCACACGTTTAGAAAACACACTATGGTTGCTTAACGGGAAAGGTGAGGTGGGGTGATGCATAAAACAAGGGTTTCAAATTAGCTCAGATACCGTTCCATAAACCCAATATGTAATAGACAAGACCTACTCCTTGCTCAGTGAATTGGACTCAACACCCCCTATTCACGGCCCAAGAATATATCTGACTAGTAAGAATCTTAAAACCTAAGTATTGATATCTGTCTGTAAGTGAGTCAAGTGGGTGTAATGTGGCATAAACACAGCAGTGAAAAGCAGCTAAACCCCATTATAAAAATCAATTACTTTTAAAAACCTGTGAAACAAAGACAGTGAAATAGAAATTCTTACAAAATTCGTTCAGGGGCTGTGATGCTACCTGGATTGACCATATCTAGACCCACAGCTGATTGAGACATAAGGGTGGACACTCTTGGTGCTGAGAGGTTTGGTGAGGTTGGGTGAGGAAATGCAGACCCTTGAAAATAATACTGCGTGGTACCCATCCCATGGGTCCCAAATCTCCAGGTTCAAGGGCATCTTCCTACATCGAAAACATGCATGAGAAACGCAGAACACGGTACACCGTGTGATCGGGAAAGGTTTCTAAAACGCACCTCATTTCTCATGTCCTTGTGCTCGGGTTCGCCATTCCAGCCGCTTTACTAGCAATCTCCCTCCTTGGAGAATCAGCACCTTTAACCTCCTGTTCCGTACAGGTTACAATTTTTCCTGAGGATGAACGGGAAGAGGGGGAACCAATGAGAGACTAGCTCTAGGTGTTGGGACAGGCACAGGTCACTCTATTTTACCATCAGGAAGAAGAATTAAGCACAGGCTCAGCCTGCCGCCCGGGACCAGAATAGGGCCTGAAGCAATCCTGCGCTTTTGCGGCCAGCTCCCAAGAAAGTGAGTTGAAAAACGGAGCTCAGGGGCACTGCAATTCACAAAACTGCAGACTTATAAATGATCACTCTCGTCCACAAATATATTGAGGGAAGGCAACGAAGAGGATTTGAAAGCAAGGCAGAATTGCAGGAAACAGATTTCAGGAGGGAGATTCGAATCGCCTTTGAGGCACAGGAAAAGCGGCAAAACCTCGACAATGATGCCCTTGGCCAAAAAGGGCGTATGCGTTTTTTCCTGAATATATTCAGGAAAAAACGCATACGCCCTTTTTGGCCAACCAAGCAACCTGGAAAGGCAAATCAGCGCTACAAAGAAGTCTCGCTTCCTATCGGTCAAAAGGGCCATGCTGAATAAAGTGTCAAAACCAGAAGTGCAGGACAGGCCATGGAGAAACGGGAGCCTTGCTACGCTGATGGGCGGGATGTAAATTGCCAACAGCCACTCTGGAGAAGTGTACGGTGTGTCCTGAAACATCTAAAAAACTAACCTTAGAGAGCATAGGGCACCTCCACTCATGGGCGTATAAATTGGGAAAACTAAAAATCAGCAAGACACAGGCACCCCAACGTTTAGGGCTGCTCTGTTGACAAGAACCTCCACTTCGTTACACCTTAAATATCTCAGGAAAGAGAAAAATGGATAAAGAAGTTGTGATCCTTATTTACAATGGAATATCACTCAGCCATGAAATCAACGTCATAAGGCTAGTACCAGCATGATGAGTGCGTGTAGGTACGACGATTCTAAGTGAAATAAGTCACACAGAAAAAGACACTTATCATAAGATATCACTTATAGAGGGAATGTAAAAACCGCTACCCTTGAACTGAATTACAAAACAGAACAGAGTCACACGTTTAGAAAACACACTATGGCTGCTTAACGGGAAAGGTGAGGTGGGGTGATGCATAAAACAAGGGTTTGAAATTAGCTCAGATACCGTTCCATAAGCCCAATATGTAATAGACAAGACCTACTCTTGCTCAGTGAATTGGACTCAACACCCCCTATTCACGGCCCAAGAATATATCTGACTAGTAAGAATCTTAAAACCTATGTATTGATATCTCTCTGTAAGTGAGTCAAGTGGGTGTAAAGTGGCATAAACACAGCAGTGAAAAGCAATTAAACCCCATTATAAAAATCAATTACTTTTAAAAACCTGTGAAACAAAGACAGTGAAAGACAGAGAAATTCTTACAAAATTCGTTCAGGGGCTGTGATGCCACCTGGATTGACCATATCTAGACCCACCGCTGATTGAGACATAAGGGTGGACAGTCTTGGGGCTGAGAGGTTTGGTGAGGTTGGGTGAGCAAACGCAGACCCTTTAAAGTAATACTGCGTGGCACCCATCCCATGGGTCCCAAATCTCCAGGTTCAAGGGCATCTTCCTACATCGAAAACATGCATGAGAAACCCAGAACACGGAACACCGTGTGATCGGGAAAGGTTTCTAAAACGCACCTCATTTCTCATGTCCTTGTGCTCGGGGTCGCCATTCCAGCCGCTTTACTAGCAATCTCCCTCCTTGGAGAATCAGCACCTTTAACCTCCTGTTCCGTACAGGCTGCAATTTGTCCTGAGGATGAACGGGAAGAGGGGGAACCAATGAGAGACTAGCTCTAGGTGTTGGGACAGGCACAGGTAACTCTATTTTCCCATCAGGAAGAAGAATTAAGCACAGGCTCAGCCTGCCGCCCGGGACCAGAATAGGGCCTGAAGGAATCCTGCGCTTTTGCGGCCAGCTCCCAAGAAAGCGAGTTGAAAAACGGAGCTCAGGGGCACTGCAATTCACAAAACTGCAGACTTATAAATGATCACTCTCGTCCACAAATATATTGAGGGAAGGCAACGAAGAGGATTTGAAAGCAAGGCAGAATTGCAGGAAACAGATTTCAGGAGGGAGATTCGAATCGCCTTTGAGGCACAGGAAAAGCGGCAAAACCTCGACAATGATGCCCTTGGCCAAAGAGGGCGTATGCGTTTTTTCCTGAATATATTCAGGAAAAAACTCATACGCCCTCTTTGGCCAACCAAGCAACCTGGAAAGGCAAATCAGCGCTACAAAGAAGTCTCGCTTCCCATCGGTCAAAAGGGCCATGCTGAATAAAGTGTCAAAACCAGAAATGCAGGACAGGCCATGGAGAAACGGGAGCCTTGCTACGCTGATGGGCGGGATGTAAATTGCCAACAGCCACTCTGGAGAAGTGTACGGTGTGTCCTGAAACATCTAAAAAACTCAGCTTAGAGAGCATAGGGCACTTCCACTCATGGGCGTATAAATTGGGAAAACTAAAAATCAGCAAGACACAGGCACCCCAACGTATAGGGCTGCTCTGTTGACAAGAACCTCCACTTTGTTACACCTTATATATCCCAGGAAAGAGAAAAATGGATAAAGAAGTTGTGGTCCTTATGTACAATGGAATATCACTCAGCCATGAAATCAACGTCATAACGCTAGTAGCAGCATGATGAGTGGGTTTAGGTACGACGATTCTAAGTGAAATAAGTCACACAGAAAAAGACACTTATCATAAGATATCACTTATAGAGGGAATGTAAAAACCGCTACCCTTGAACTGAATTACAAAACAGAACAGAGTCACACGTTTAGAAAACACACTATGGCTGCTAAACGGGAAAGGTGAGGAGGTGTGATGCATAAAACAAGGGTTTCAAATTAGCTCAGATACCGTTCCATAAACCCAATATGTAATAGACAAGACCTACTCCTTGCTCAGTGAATTGGACTCAACACCCCCTATTCACGGCCCAAGAATATATCTGACTAGTAAGAATCTTAAAACCTAAGTATTGATATCTGTCTGTAAGTGAGTCAAGTGGGTGTAAAGTGGCATAAACACAGCAGTGAAAAGCAGCTAAACCCCATTATAAAAATCAATTACTTTTAAAAACCTGTGAAACAAAGACAGTGAAATAGAAATTCTTACAAAATTCGTTCAGGGGCTGTGATGCTACCTGGATTGACCATATCTAGACCCACAGCTGATTGAGACATAAGGGTGGACACTCTTGGTGCTGAGAGGTTTGGTGAGGATGGGTGAGGAAACGCAGGCCCTTTAAAGTAATACTGCGTGGTAACCATCCCATGGGTCCCAAATCTCCAGGTTCAAGGGCATCTTCCTACATCGAAACCATGCATGAGAAACCCAGAAGATGGTGCACCGTGTGATCGGGAAAGGTTTCTAAAACGCAGCTCATTTCTCATCTCCTTGTGCTCGGGTTCGCCATTCCAGCCGCTTTACTAGCAATCTCCTTCCTTGGAGAATCAGCACCTTTAACCTCCTGTTCCGTACAGGTTGCAGTTTGTCCTGAGGATGAACGGGAAGAGGGGGAACCAATGAGAGACTAGCTCTAGGTGTTGGGACAGGCACAGTTCACTCTATTTTCCCATCAGGAAGAAGAATTAAGCACAGGCTCACCCTGCCGCCCGCGACCAGAATAGGGCCTGAAGCAATCCTGCGCTTTTGCGGCCAGCTCCCAAGAAAGCGAGTTGAAAAACGGAGCTCAGGGGCACTGCAATTCACAAACCTGCAGACTTATAAATGATCACTCTCGTCCACAAATACATTGAGGGAAGGCAACGAAGAGGATTTGAAAGCAAGGCAGAATGGCAGGAAACAGATTTCAGGAGGGAGATTCGAATCGCCTTTGAGGCACAGGAAAAGCGGCAAAACCTCGACAATGATGCCCTTGGCCAAAAAGGGCGTATGCGTTTTTTCCTGAATATATTCAGGAAAAAACGCATACGCCCTTTTTGGCCAACCAAGCAACCTGGAAAGGCAAATCAGCGCTACAAAGAAGTCTCGCTTCCCATCGGTCAAAAGGGCCATGCTGAATAAAGTGTCAAAACCAGAAATGCAGGACAGGCCATGGAGAAACGGGAGTCTTGCTACGCTGATGGGCGGGATGTAAATTGCCAACAGCAACTCTGGAAAAGTGTACGGTGTGTCCTGAAACATCTAAAAAACTCAGCTTAGAGAGCATAGGGCACTTCCACTCATGGGCGTATAAATTGGGAAAACTAAAAATCAGCAAGACACAGGCACCCCAACGTTTAGGGCTGCTCTGTTGACAAGAACCTCCACTTCGTTACACCTTAAATATCTCAGGAAAGAGAAAAATGGATAAAGAAGTTGTGGTCCTTATGTACAATGGAATATCACTCAGCCATGAAATCAACGTCATAAGGCTAGTAGCAGCATGATGAGTGGGTTTAGGTACGACGATTCTAAGTGAAATAAGTCACACAGAAAAAGACACTTATCATAAGATATCACTTATAGAGGGAATGTAAAAACCGCTACCCTTGAACTGAATTACAAAACAGAACAGAGTCACACGTTTAGAAAACACACTATGGCTGCTTAACGGGAAAGGTGAGGTGGTGTGATGCATAAAACAAGGGTTTCAAATTAGCTCAGATACCGTTCCATAAACCCAATATGTAATAGACAAGACCTACTCCTTGCTCAGTGAATTGGACTCAACACCCCCTATTCACGGCCCAAGAATATATCTGACTAGTAAGAATCTTAAAACCTAAGTATTGATATCTCTCTGTAAGTGAGTCCAGTGAGTGTAAAGTGGCATAAACACAGCAGTGAAAAGCAGCTAATCCCCATTATAAAAATCAATTATTTTAAAAACCTGTGAAACAAAGACAGTGAAATACAGAGAAATTCTTACAAAATTCATTCAGGGGCTGTGATGCTACCTGGATTCACCATATCTAGACCCACAGCTGATTGAGACATAAGGGTGGACACTCTTGGGGCTGAGAGTTTTGGTGAGGTTGGGTGAGCAAACGCAGACCATTTAAAGTAATACTGCGTGGTTCCCATCCCATGTATCCCAAATCTCCAGGTTCAAGGGCATCTTCCTACATCGAAAACATGCATGAGAAACCCAGAACACGGTACACCGTGTGATCGGGAAAGGTTTCTAAAACGCACCTCATTTCTCATCTCCTTGTGCTCAGGTTCGCCATTCCAGCCGCTTTACTAGCAATCTCCCTCCTTGGAGAATCAGCACTTTTAACCTCCTGTTCCGTACAGGTTGAAATTTGTCCTGAGGATGAACGGGAAGAGGTTGAACTAATGAGAGACTAGCTCTAGGTGTTGGGACAGGCACAGGTCACTCTATTTTCCCATCAGAAAGAAGAATTAAGCACAGGCTCAGCCTCCCGCCCTGGACCGGAATAGGGCATGAAGCAATCCTGCGCATTTGCGGCCAGCTCCCAAGAAAGCGAGTTGAAAATGGAGCTCAGGGGCACTGCAATTCACAAACCTGCAGACTTATAAATGATCACTCTCGTCCACAAATATATTGAGGGAAGGCAACGAAGAGGATTTGAAAGCAAGGCAGAATTGCAGGAAACAGATTTCAGGAGGGAGATTCGAATAGCCTTTGAGGCACAGGAAAAGCGGCAAAACCTCGACAATGATGCCCTTGGCCAAAAAGGGCGTATGCGTTTTTTCCTGAATATATTCAGGATAAAACGCATACGCCCTTTTTGGCCAACCAAGCAACCTGGAAAGGCAAATCAGCACTACAAAGAAGTCTCGCTTCCCATCGGTCAAAAGGGCCATGCTGAATAAAGTGTCAAAACCAGAAATGCAGGACAGGCCATGGAGAAACGGGAGCCTTGCTACGCTGATGGGCGGGATGTAAATTGCCAACAGCAACTCTGGAGAAGTGTACGGTGTGTCCTGAAACATCTAAAAAACTAAGCTTAGAGAGCATAGGGCAGTTCCACTCATGGGCGTATAAATTGGGAAAATTAAATATCAGCAAGACACAGGCACCCCAACGTTTAGGGCTGCTCTGTTGACAAGAACCTCCACTTCGTTACACCTTAAATATCTCAGGAAAGAGAAAAATGGATAAAGAAGTTGTGGTCCTTATGTACAATGGAATATCACTCAGCCATGAAATCAACGTCATAAGGCTAGTAGCATCATGATGAGTGGATTTAGGTACGACGATTCTAAGTGAAATAAGTCACACAGAAATAGACACTTATCATAAGACATCACTTATAGAGGGAATGTAAAAACCGCTACCCTTGAACTGAATTACAAAACAGAACAGTGTCACACGTTTAGAAAACACACTATGGCTGCTTAACGGGAAAGGTGAGGTGGTGTGATGCATAAAACAAGGGTTTCAAATTAGCTCAGATACCGTTCCATAAACCCAATATGTAATAGACAAGACCTACTCCTTGCTCAGTGAATTGGACTCAACACCCCCTATTCACGGCCCAAGAATATATCTGACTAGTAAGAATATTAAAACCTATGTATTGATATCTCTCTGTAAGTGAGTCAAGTGGGTGTAAAGTGGAATAAACACAGCAGTGAAAAGCAACTAAACCCCATTATAAAAATCAATTACTTTTAAAAACCTGTGAAACAAAGACAGTGAAAGAGAGAGAAATTCTTACAAAATTCGTTCAGGGGCTGTGATGCCACCTGGATTGACCATATCTAGACCCACAGCTGATTGAGACATAAGGGTGGACACTCTTGGTGCTGTGAGGTTTGGTGAGGTTGGGTGAGGAAATGCAGACCCTTGAAAATAATACTGCGTGGTACCCATCCCATGGGTCCCAAATCTCCAGGTTCAAGGGCATCTTCCTACATCGAAAACATGCATGAGAAACCCAGAACACGGTACACCGTGTGATCGGGAAAGGTTTCTAAAACGCAGCTCATTTCTCATCTCTTTGTGCTCGGGTTCGCCATTCCAGCCGCTTTACTAGCAATCTCCTTCCTTGGAGAATAAGCACCTTTAACCTCCTGTTCCGTACAGGTTGCAGTTTGTCCTGAGGATGAACGGGAAGAGGGGGAACCAATGAGAGACTAGCTCTAGGTGTTGGGACAGGCACGGGTCACTCAATTTTCCCATCAGGAAGAAGAATTAAGCACAAGCTCACCCTGCCGCCCGCGACCAGAATAGGGCCTGAAGCAATCCTGCGCTTTTGCGGCCAGCTCCCAAGAAAGCGAGTTGAAAAACGGAGCTCAGGGGCACTGCAATTCACAAACCTGCAGACTTATAAATGATCACTCTCGTCCACAAATCCATTGAGGGAAGGCAACGAAGAGGATTTGAAAGCAAGGCAGAATTGCAGGAAACAGATTTCAGGAGGGAGATTCGAATCGCCTTTGAGGCACAGGAAAAGCGGCAAAACCTCGACAATGATGCCCTTGGCCAAAAAGGGCGTATGCGTTTTTTCCTGAATATATTCAGGAAAAAACGCATACGCCCTTTTTGGCCAACCAAGCAACCTGGAAAGGCAAATCAGCGCTACAAAGAAGTCTCGCTTCCCATCGGTCAAAAGGGCCATGCTGAATAAAGTGTCAAAACCAGAAATGCAGGACAGGCCATGGAGAAACGGGAGCCTTGCTACGCTGATGGGCGGGATGTAAATTGCCAACAGCCACTCTGGAGAAGTGTACGGTGTGTCCTGAAACATCTAAAAAACTAACCTTAGAGAGCATAGGGCAGTTCCACTCATGGGCGTATAATGTGGGAAAACTAAAAATCAGCAAGACACAGGCACCCCAAAGTTTAGGGCTGATCTGTTGACAAGAACCTCCACTTCGTTACACCTTAAATATCTCAGGAAAGAGAAAAATGGATAAAGAAGTTGTGGTCCTTATGTACAATGGAATATCACTCAGCCATGAAATCAACGTCATAAGGCTAGTAGCAGCATGATGAGTGGGTTTAGGTACGACGATTCTAAGTGAAATAAGTCACACAGAAAAAGACACTTATCATAAGATATCACTTATAGAGGGAATGTAAAAACCGCTACCCTTGAACTGAATTACAAAACAGAACAGAGTCACACGTTTAGAAAACACACTATGGCTGCTTAACGGGAAAGGTGAGGTGGGGTGATGCATAAAACAAGGGTTTCAAATTAGCTCAGATACCGTTCCATAAACCCAATATGTAATAGACAAGACCTACTCCTTGCTCAGTGAATTGGACTCAACACCCCCTATTCACGGCCCAAGAATATATCTGACTAGGAAGAATCTTAAAACCTAAGTATTGATATCTCTCTGTAAGTGAGTCCAGTGAGTGTAAAGTGGCATAAACACAGCAGTGAAAAGCAGCTAATCCCCATTATAAAAATCAATTATTTTAAAAACCTGTGAAACAAAGACAGTGAAATACAGAGAAATTCTTACAAAATTCGTTCAGGGGCTGTGATGCTACCTGGATTGACCATATCTAGACCCACAGCTGATTGAGACATAAGGGTGGACACTCTTGGGGCTGAGAGGTTTGGTGAGGTTGGGTGAGCAAACGCAGACCCTTTAAAGTAATACTGCGTGGTTCCCATCCCATGTGTCCCAAATCTCCAGGTTCAAGGGCATCTTCCTACATCGAAAACATGCATGAGAAACCCAGAACACGGTACACCGTGTGATCGGGAAAGGTTTCTAAAACGCACCTCATTTCTCATCTCCTTGTGCTCAGGTTCGCCATTCCAGCCGCTTTACTAGCAATCTCCCTCCTTGGAGAATCAGCACTTTTAACCTCCTGTTCCGTACAGGTTGAAATTTGTCCTGAGGATGAACGGGAAGAGGTTGAACCAATGAGAGACTAGCTCTAGGTGTTGGGACAGGCACAGGTCACTCTATTTTCCCATCAGAAAGAAGAATTAAGCACAGGCTCAGCCTGCCGCCCTGTACCGGAATAGGGCATGAAGCAATCCTGCGCATTTGCGGCCAGCTCCCAAGAAAGCGAGTTGAAAATGGAGCTCAGGGGCACTGCAATTCACAAACCTGCAGACTTATAAATGATCACTCTCGTCCACAAATATATTCAGGGAAGGCAACGAAGAGGATTTGAAAGCAAGGCAGAATTGCAGGAAACAGATTTCAGGAGGGAGATTCGAATAGCCTTTGAGGCACAGGAAAAGCAGCAAAACCTCGACAATGATGCCCTTGGCCAAAAAGGGCGTATGCGTTTTTTCCTGAATATATTCAGGAAAAAACGCATACGCCCTTTTTGGCCAACCAAGCAACCTGGAAAGGCAAATGAGCGCTACAAAGAAGTCTCGCTTCCCATCGGTCAAAAGCGCCATGCTGAATAAAGTGTCAAAACCAGAAATGCAGGACAGGCCATGGAGAAACGGGAGCCTTGCTACGCTGATGGGCGGGATGTAAATTGCCAACAGCCACTCTGGAGAAGTGTACGGTGTGTCCTGAAACATCTAAAAAACTCACCTTAGAGAGCATAGGGCAGTTCCACTCATGGGCGTATAAATTGGGAAAACTAAAAATCAGCAAGACACAGGCACCCCAAAGTTTAGTGCTGCTCTGTTGACAAGAACCTCCACTTCGTTACACCTTAAATATCCCAGGAAAGAGAAAAATGGATAAAGAAGTTGTGGTCCTTATGTACAATGGAATATCACTCAGCCATGAAATCAACGTCATAAGGCTAGTAGCATCATGATGAGTGGATTTAGGAACGACGATTCTAAGTGAAATAAGTCACACAGAAAACGACACTTATCATAAGATGTCACTTATAGAGGGAATGTTATAACCGCTACCCTTGAACTGAATTACAGAACAGAACAGAGTCACACGTTTAGAAAACACACTATGGCTGCTTAACGGGAAAGGTGAGGTGGGGTGATGCATAAAACAAGTGTTTCAAATTAGCTCAGATACCGTTCCATAAACCCAATATGTAATAGACAAGACCTACTCCTTGCTCAGTGAATTGGACTCAACACCCCCTATTCACGGCCCAAGAATATATCTGACTGGTAAGAATCTTAAAACCTAAGTATTGATATCTCTCTGTAAGTGAGTCAAGTGGGTGTAAAGTGGCATAAACACAGCAGTGAAAAGCAGCTAAACCCCATTATAAAAATCAATTACTTTTAAAAACCTGTGAAACAAAGACAGTGAAATAGAAATTCTTACAAAATTCGTTCAGGGGCTGTGATGCTACCTGGATTGACCATATCTAGACCCACAGCTGATTGAGACATAAGGGTGGACACTCTTGGTGCTGAGAGGTTTGGTGAGGATGGGTGAGGAAACGCAGGCCCTTTAAAGTAATACTGCGTGGTAACCATCCCATGGGTCCCAAATCTCCAGGTTCAAGGGCATCTTCCTACATCGAAACCATGCATGAGAAACCCAGAAGATGGTACACCGTGTGATCGGGAAAGGTTTCTAAAACGCAGCTCATTTCTCATCTCCTTGTGCTCGGGTTCGCCATTCCAGCCGCTTTACTAGCAATCTCCTTCCTTGGAGAATCAGCACCTTTAACCTCCTGTTCCGTACAGGTTGCAGTTTGTCCTGAGGATGAACGGGAAGAGGGGGAACCAATGAGAGACTAGCTCTAGGTGTTGGGACAGGCACAGGTCACTCTATTTTCCCATCAGGAAGAAGAATTAAGCACAGGCTCACCCTGCCGCCCGCGACCAGAATAGGGCCTGAAGCAATCCTGCGCTTTTGCGGCCAGCTCCAAAGAAAGCGAGTTGAAAAACGGAGCTAAGGGGCACTGCAATTCACAAACCTGCAGACTTATAAATGATCACTCTCGTCCACAAATACATTGAGGGAAGGCAACGAAGAGGATTTGAAAGCAAGGCAGAATGGCAGGAAACAGATTTCAGGAGGGAGATTCGAATCGCCTTTGAGGCACAGGAAAAGCGGCAAAACCTCGACAATGATGCCCTTGGCCAAAAAGGGCGTATGCGTTTTTTCCTGAATATATTCAGGAAAAAACGCATACGCCCTTTTTGGCCAACCAAGCAACCTGGAAAGGCAAATCAGCGCTACAAAGAAGTCTCGCTTCCCATCGGTCAAAAGGGCCATGCTGAATAAAGTGTCAAAACCAGAAATGCAGGACAGGCCATGGAGAAACGGGAGCCTTGCTACGCTGATGGGCGGGATGTAAATTGCCAACAGCCACTCTGGAGAAGTGTACGGTGTGTCCTGAAACATCTAAAAAACTAACCTTAGAGAGCATAGGGCAGTTCCACTCATGGGCGTATAAAGTGGGAAAACTAAAAATCAGCAAGACACAGGCACCCCAAAGTTTAGGGCTGCTCTGTTGACAAGAACCTCCACTTCGTTACACCTTAAATATCTCAGGAAAGAGAAAAATGGATAAAGAAGTTGTGGTCCTTATGTACAATGGAATATCACTCAGCCATGAAATCAACGTCATAAGGCTAGTAGCAGCATGATGAGTGGGTTTAGGTACGACGATTCTAAGTGAAATAAGTCACACAGAAAAAGACACTTATCATAAGATATCACTTATAGAGGGAATGTAAAAACCGCTACCCTTGAACTGAACTACAAAACAGAACAGAGTCACACGTTTAGAAAACACACTATGGCTGCTTAACGGGAAAGGTGAGGTGGGGTGATGCATAAAACAAGGGTTTCAAATTAGCTCAGATACCGTTCCATAAACCCAATATGTAATAGACAAGACCTACTCCTTGCTCAGTGAATTGGACTCAACACCCCCTATTCACGGCCCAAGAATATATCTGACTAGGAAGAATCTTAAAACCTAAGTATTGATATCTCTCTGTAAGTGAGTCCAGTGAGTGTAAAGTGGCATAAACACAGCAGTGAAAAGCAGCTAATCCCCATTATAAAAATCAATTATTTTAAAAACCTGTGAAACAAAGACAGTGAAATACAGAGAAATTCTTACAAAATTCGTTCAGGGGCTGTGATGCTACCTGGATTGACCATATCTAGACCCACAGCTGATTGAGACATAAGGGTGGACACTCTTGGGGCTGAGAGGTTTGGTGAGGTTGGGTGAGCAAACGCAGACCCTTTAAAGTAATACTGCGTGGTTCCCATCCCATGGGTCCCAAATCTCCAGGTTCAAGGGCATCTTCCTACATCGAAAACATGCATGAGAAACCCAGAACACGGTACACCGTGTGATCGGGAAAGGTTTCTAAAACGCACCTCATTTCTCATCTCCTTGTGCTCAGGTTCGCCATTCCAGCCGCTTTACTAGCAATCTCCCTCCTTGGAGAATCAGCACTTTTAACCTCCTGTTCCGTACAGGTTGAAATTTGTCCTGAGGATGAACGGGAAGAGGTTGAACCAATGAGAGACTAGCTCTAGGTGTTGGGACAGGCACAGGTAACTCTATTTTGCCATCAGAAAGAAGAATTAAGCACAGGTTCAGCCTGCCGCCCTGTACCGGAATAGGGCATGAAGCAATCCTGCGCATTTGCGGCCAGCTCCCAAGAAAGCGAGTTGAAAATGGAGCTCAGGGGCACTGCAATTCACAAACCTGCAGACTTATAAATGATCACTCACGTCCACAAATATATTCAGGGAAGGCAACGAAGAGGATTTGAAAGCAAGGCAGAATTGCAGGAAACAGATTTCAGGAGGGAGATTCGAAGAGCCGTTGAGGCACAGGAAAAGCGGCAAAACCTCGACAATGATGCCCTTGGCCAAAAACGGCGTATGCGTTTTTTCCTGAATATATTCAGGAAAAAACGCAAACGCCCTTTTTGGCCAACCAAGCAACCTGGAAAGGCAAATCAGCGCTACAAAGAAGTCTCGCTTCCCATCGGTCAAAAGGGCCATGCTGAATAAAGTGTCAAAACCAGAAATGCAGGACAGGCCATGGAGAAACGGGAGCCTTGCTACGCTGATGGGCGGGATGTAAATTGCCAACAGCCACTCTGGAGAAGTGTACGGTGTGTCCTGAAACATCTAAAAAACTCACCTTAGAGAGCATAGGGCAGTTCCACTCATGGGCGTATAAATTGGGAAAACTAAAAATCAGCAAGACACAGGCACCCCAAAGTTTAGGGCTGCTCTGTTGACAAGAACCTCCACTTCGTTACACCTTAAATATCCCAGGAAAGAGAAAAATGGATAAAGAAGTTGTGGTCCTTATGTACAATGGAATATCACTCAGCCATGAAATCAACGTCATAAGGCTAGTAGCATCATGATGAGTGGATTTAGGAACGACGATTCTAAGTGAAATAAGTCACACAGAAAACGACACTTATCATAAGATATCACTTATAGAGGGAATGTTATAACCGCTACCCTTGAACTGAATTACAGAACAGAACAGAGTCACACGTTTAGAAAACACACTATGGCTGCTTAACGGGAAAGGTGAGGTGGGGTGATGCATAAAACAAGTGTTTCAAATTAGCTCAGATACCGTTCCATAAACCCAATATGTAATAGACAAGACCTACTCCTTGCTCAGTGAATTGGACTCAACACCCCCTATTCACGGCCCAAGAATATATCTGACTGGTAAGAATCTTAAAACCTAAGTATTGATATCTCTCTGTAAGTGAGTCAAGTGGGTGTAAAGTGGCATAAACACAGCAGTGAAAAGCAGCTAAACCCCATTATAAAAATCAATTACTTTTAAAAACCTGTGAAACAAAGACAGTGAAATAGAAATTCTTACAAAATTCGTTCAGGGGCTGTGATGCTACCTGGATTGACCATATCTAGACCCACAGCTGATTGAGACATAAGGGTGGACACTCTTGGTGCTGAGAGGTTTGGTGAGGATGGGTGAGGAAACGCAGGCCCTTTAAAGTAATACTGCGTGGTAACCATCCCATGGGTCCCAAATCTCCAGGTTCAAGGGCATCTTCCTACATCGAAACCATGCATGAGAAACCCAGAAGATGGTACACCGTGTGATCGGGAAAGGTTTCTAAAACGCAGCTCATTTCTCATCTCCTTGTGCTCGGGTTCGCCATTCCAGCCGCTTTACTAGCAATCTCCTTCCTTGGAGAATCAGCACCTTTAACCTCCTGTTCCGTACAGGTTGCAGTTTGTCCTGAGGATGAACGGGAAGAGGGGGAACCAATGAGAGACTAGCTCTAGGTGTTGGGACAGGCACAGGTCACTCTATTTTCCCATCAGGAAGAAGAATTAAGCACAGGCTCACCCTGCCGCCCGCGACCAGAATAGGGCCTGAAGCAATCCTGCGCTTTTGCGGCCAGCTCCCAAGAAAGCGAGTTGAAAAACGGAGCTCAGGGGCACTGCAATTCACAAACCTGCAGACTTATAAATGATCACTGTCGTCCACAAATACATTGAGGGAAGGCAACGAAGAGGATTTGAAAGCAAGGCAGAATGGCAGGAAACAGATTTCAGGAGGGAGATTCGAATCGCCTTTGAGGCACAGGAAAAGCGGCAAAACCTCGACAATGATGCCCTTGGCCAAAAAGGGCGTATGCGTTTTTTCCTGAATATATTCAGGAAAAAACGCATACGCCCTTTTTGGCCAACCAAGCAACCTGGAAAGGCAAATCAGCGCTACAAAGAAGTCTCGCTTCCCATCGGTCAAAAGGGCCATGCTGAATAAAGTGTCAAAACCAGAAATGCAGGACAGGCCATGGAGAAACGGGAGCCTTGCTACGCTGATGGGCGGGATGTAAATTGCCAACAGCCACTCTGGAGAAGTGTACGGTGTGTCCTGAAACATCTAAAAAACTAACCTTAGAGAGCATAGGGCACCTCCACTCATGGGCGTATAAAGTGGGAAAACTAAAAATCAGCAAGACACAGGCATCCCAAAGTTTAGGGCTGCTCTGTTGACAAGAACCTCCACTTCGTTACACCTTAAATATCTCAGGAAAGAGAAAAATGGATAAAGAAGTTGTGGTCCTTATGTACAATGGAATATCACTCAGCCATGAAATCAACGTCATAAGGCTAGTAGCAGCATGATGAGTGGGTTTAGGTACGACGATTCTAAGTGAAATAAGTCACACAGAAAAAGACACTTATCATAAGATATCACTTATAGAGGGAATGTAAAAACCGCTACCCTTGAACTGAATTACAAAACAGAACAGAGTCACACGTTTAGAAAACACACTATGGCTGCTTAACGGGAAAGGTGAGGTGGGGTGATGCATAAAACAAGGGTTTCAAATTAGCTCAGATACCGTTCCATAAACCCAATATGTAATAGACAAGACCTACTCCTTGCTCAGTGAATTGGACTCAACACCCCCTATTCACGGCCCAAGAATATATCTGACTAGTAAGAATCTTAAAACCTAAGTATTGATATCTCTCTGTAAGTGAGTCCAGTGAGTGTAAAGTGGCATAAACACAGCAGTGAAAAGCAGCTAATCCCCATTATAAAAATCAATTATTTTAAAAACCTGTGAAACAAAGACAGTGAAATACAGAGAAATTCTTACAAAATTCGTTCAGGGGCTGTGATGCTACCTGGATTGACCATATCTAGACCCACAGCTGATTGAGACATAAGGGTGGACACTCTTGGGGCTGAGAGGTTTGGTGAGGTTGGGTGAGCAAACGCAGACCCTTTAAAGTAATACTGCGTGGTTCCCATCCCATGGGTCCCAAATCTCCAGGTTCAAGGGCATCTTCCTACATCGAAAACATGCATGAGAAACCCAGAACACGGTACACCGTGTGATCGGGAAAGGTTTCTAAAACGCACCTCATTTCTCATCTCCTTGTGCTCAGGTTCGCCATTCCAGCCGCTTTACTAGCAATCTCCCTCCTTGGAGAATCAGCACTTTTAACCTCCTGTTCCGTACAGGTTGAAATTTGTCCTGAGGATGAACGGGAAGAGGTTGAACCAATGAGAGACTAGCTCTAGGTGTTGGGACAGGCACAGGTAACTCTATTTTGCCATCAGAAAGAAGAATTAAGCACAGGTTCAGCCTGCCGCCCTGTACCGGAATAGGGCATGAAGCAATCCTGCGCATTTGCGGCCAGCTCCCAAGAAAGCGAGTTGAAAATGGAGCTCAGGGGCACTGCAATTCACAAACCTGCAGACTTATAAATGATCACTCACGTCCACAAATATATTCAGGGAAGGCAACGAAGAGGATTTGAAAGCAAGGCAGAATTGCAGGAAACAGATTTCAGGAGGGAGATTCGAAGAGCCGTTGAGGCACAGGAAAAGCGGCAAAACCTCGACAATGATGCCCTTGGCCAAAAACGGCGTATGCGTTTTTTCCTGAATATATTCAGGAAAAAACGCAAACGCCCTTTTTGGCCAACCAAGCAACCTGGAAAGGCAAATCAGCGCTACAAAGAAGTCTCGCTTCCCATCGGTCAAAAGGGCCATGCTGAATAAAGTGTCAAAACCAGAAATGCAGGACAGGCCATGGAGAAACGGGAGCCTTGCTACGCTGATGGGCGGGATGTAAATTGCCAACAGCCACTCTGGAGAAGTGTACGGTGTGTCCTGAAACATCTAAAAAACTCACCTTAGAGAGCATAGGGCAGTTCCACTCATGGGCGTATAAATTGGGAAAACTAAAAATCAGCAAGACACAGGCACCCCAAAGTTTAGGGCTGCTCTGTTGACAAGAACCTCCACTTCGTTACACCTTAAATATCCCAGGAAAGAGAAAAATGGATAAAGAAGTTGTGGTCCTTATGTACAATGGAATATCACTCAGCCATGAAATCAACGTCATAAGGCTAGTAGCATCATGATGAGTGGATTTAGGAACGACGATTCTAAGTGAAATAAGTCACACAGAAAACGACACTTATCATAAGATATCACTTATAGAGGGAATGTTATAACCGCTACCCTTGAACTGAATTACAGAACAGAACAGAGTCACACGTTTAGAAAACACACTATGGCTGCTTAACGGGAAAGGTGAGGTGGGGTGATGCATAAAACAAGTGTTTCAAATTAGCTCAGATACCGTTCCATAAACCCAATATGTAATAGACAAGACCTACTCCTTGCTCAGTGAATTGGACTCAACACCCCCTATTCACGGCCCAAGAATATATCTGACTGGTAAGAATCTTAAAACCTAAGTATTGATATCTCTCTGTAAGTGAGTCAAGTGGGTGTAAAGTGGCATAAACACAGCAGTGAAAAGCAGCTAAACCCCATTATAAAAATCAATTACTTTTAAAAACCTGTGAAACAAAGACAGTGAAATAGAAATTCTTACAAAATTCGTTCAGGGGCTGTGATGCTACCTGGATTGACCATATCTAGACCCACAGCTGATTGAGACATAAGGGTGGACACTCTTGGTGCTGAGAGGTTTGGTGAGGATGGGTGAGGAAACGCAGGCCCTTTAAAGTAATACTGCGTGGTAACCATCCCATGGGTCCCAAATCTCCAGGTTCAAGGGCATCTTCCTACATCGAAACCATGCATGAGAAACCCAGAAGATGGTACACCGTGTGATCGGGAAAGGTTTCTAAAACGCAGCTCATTTCTCATCTCCTTGTGCTCGGGTTCGCCATTCCAGCCGCTTTACTAGCAATCTCCTTCCTTGGAGAATCAGCACCTTTAACCTCCTGTTCCGTACAGGTTGCAGTTTGTCCTGAGGATGAACGGGAAGAGGGGGAACCAATGAGAGACTAGCTCTAGGTGTTGGGACAGGCACAGGTCACTCTATTTTCCCATCAGGAAGAAGAATTAAGCACAGGCTCACCCTGCCGCCCGCGACCAGAATAGGGCCTGAAGCAATCCTGCGCTTTTGCGGCCAGCTCCCAAGAAAGCGAGTTGAAAAACGGAGCTCAGGGGCACTGCAATTCACAAACCTGCAGACTTATAAATGATCACTCTCGTCCACAAATACATTGAGGGAAGGCAACGAAGAGGATTTGAAAGCAAGGCAGAATGGCAGGAAACAGATTTCAGGAGGGAGATTCGAATCGCCTTTGAGGCACAGGAAAAGCGGCAAAACCTCGACAATGATGCCCTTGGCCAAAAAGGGCGTATGCGTTTTTTCCTGAATATATTCAGGAAAAAACGCATACGCCCTTTTTGGCCAACCAAGCAACCTGGAAAGGCAAATCAGCGCTACAAAGAAGTCTCGCTTCCCATCGGTCAAAAGGGCCATGCTGAATAAAGTGTCAAAACCAGAAATGCAGGACAGGCCATGGAGAAACGGGAGCCTTGCTACGCTGATGGGCGGGATGTAAATTGCCAACAGCCACTCTGGAAAAGTGTACGGTGTGTCCTGAAACATCTAAAAAACTCAGCTTAGAGAGCATAGGGCACTTCCACTCATGGGCGTATAAATTGGGAAAACTAAAAATCAGCAAGACACAGGCACCCCAACGTTTAGGGCTGCTCTGTTGACAAGAACCTCCACTTCGTTACACCTTAAATATCTCAGGAAAGAGAAAAATGGATAAAGAAGTTGTGGTCCTTATGTACAATGGAATATCACTCAGCCATGAAATCAACGTCATAAGGCTAGTAGCAGCATGATGAGTGGGTTTAGCTACGACGATTCTAAGTGAAATAAGTCACACAGAAAAAGACACTTATCATAAGATATCACTTATAGAGGGAATGTAAAAACCGCTACCCTTGAACTGAATTACAAAACAGAACAGAGTCACACGTTTAGAAAACACACTATGGTTGCTTAACGGGAAAGGTGAGGTGGGGTGATGCATAAAACAAGGGTTTCAAATTAGCTCAGATACCGTTCCATAAACCCAATATGTAATAGAAAAGACCTACTCCTTGCTCAGTGAATTGGACTCAACACCCACTATTCACGGCCCAAGAATATATCTGACTAGTAAGAATCTTAAAACCTAAGTATTGATATCTGTCTGTAAGTGAGTCAAGTGGGTGTAATGTGGCATAAACACAGCAGTGAAAAGCAGCTAAACCCCATTATAAAAATCAATTACTTTTAAAAACCTGTGAAACAAAGACAGGGAAATAGAAATTCTTACAAAATTCGTTCAGGGGCTGTGATGCTACCTGGATTGACCATATCTAGACCCACAGCTGATTGAGACATAAGGGTGGACACTCTTGGTGCTGAGAGGTTTGGTGAGGTTGGGTGAGGAAATGAAGACCCTTGAAAATAATACTGCGTGGTACCCATCCCATGGGTCCCAAATCTCCAGGTTCAAGGGCATCTTCCTACATCGAAAACATGCATGAGAAACGCAGAACACGGTACACCGTGTGATCGGGAAAGGTTTCTAAAACGCACCTCATTTCTCATGTCCTTGTGCTCGGGTTCGCCATTCCAGCCGCTTTACTAGCAATCTCCCTCCTTGGAGAATCAGCACCTTTAACCTCCTGTTCCGTACAGGTTGCAATTTTTCCTGAGGATGAACGGGAAGAGGGGGAACCAATGAGAGACTAGCTCTAGGTGTTGGGACAGGCACAGGTCACTCTATTTTACCATCAGGAAGAAGAATTAAGCACAGGCTCAGCCTGCCGCCCGGGACCAGAATAGGGCCTGAAGCAATCCTGCGCTTTTGTGGCCAGCTCCCAAGAAAGTGAGTTGAAAAACGGAGCTCAGGGGCACTGCAATTCACAAAACTGCAGACTTATAAATGATCACTCTCGTCCACAAATATATTGAGGGAAGGCAACGAAGAGGATTTGAAAGCAAGGCAGAATTGCAGGAAACAGATTTCAGGAGGGAGATTCGAATCGCCTTTGAGGCACAGGAAAAGCGGCAAAACCTCGACAATGATGCCCTTGGCCAAAAAGGGCGTATGCGTTTTTTCCTGAATATATTCAGGAAAAAACGCATACGCCCTTTTTGGCCAACCAAGCAACCTGGAAAGGCAAATCAGCGCTACAAAGAAGTCTCGCTTCCTATCGGTCAAAAGGGCCATGCTGAATAAAGTGTCAAAACCAGAAGTGCAGGACAGGCCATGGAGAAACGGGAGCCTTGCTACGCTGATGGGCGGGATGTAAATTGCCAACAGCCACTCTGGAGAAGTGTACGGTGTGTCCTGAAACATCTAAAAAACTAACCTTAGAGAGCATAGGGCACCTCCACTCATGGGCGTATAAATTGGGAAAACTAAAAATCAGCAAGACACAGGCACCCCAACGTTTAGGGCTGCTCTGTTGACAAGAACCTCCACTTCGTTACACCTTAAATATCTCAGGAAAGAGAAAAATGGATAAAGAAGTTGTGGTCCTTATGTACAATGGAATATCACTCAGCCATGAAATCAACGTCATAAGGCAAGTAGCAGCATGATGAGTGGGTGTAGGTACGACGATTCTAAGTGAAATAAGTCACACAGAAAAAGACACTTATCATAAGATATCACTTATAGAGGGAATGTAAAAACCGCTACCTTTGAACTGAATTACAAAACAGAACAAAGTCACACGTTTAGAAAACACGCTATGGCTGCTTAACGGGAAAGGTGAGGTGGGGTGATGCATAAAACAAGGGTTTCAAATTAGCTCAGATACCGTTCCATAAGCCCAATATGTAATAGACAAGACCTACTCCTTGCTCAGTGAATTGGACTCAACACCCCCTATTCACGGCCCAAGAATATATCTGACTAGTAAGAATCTTAAAACCTATGTATTCATATCTCTCTGTAAGTGAGTCCAGTGAGTGTAAAGTGGCATAAACACAGCAGTGAAAAGCAGCTAATCCCCATTATAAAAATCAATTATTTTAAAAACCTGTGAAACAAAGACAGTGAAATACAGAGAAATTCTTACAAAATTCGTTCAGGGGCTGTGATGCTACCTGGATTGACCATATCTAGACCCACAGCTGATTGAGACATAAGGGTGGACACTCTTGGGGCTGAGAGGTTTGGTGAGGTTGGGTGAGCAAACGCAGACCCTTTAAAGTAATACTGCGTGGTTCCCATCCCATGTGTCCCAAATCTCCAGGTTCAAGGGCATCTTCCTACATCGAAAACATGCATGAGAAACCCAGAACACGGTACACCGTGTGATCGGGAAAGGTTTCTAAAACGCACCTCATTTCTCATCTCCTTGTGCTCAGGTTCGCCATTCCAGCCGCTTTACTAGCAATCTCCCTCCTTGGAGAATCAGCACTTTTAACCTCCTGTTCCGTACAGGTTGAAATTTGTCCTGAGGATGAACGGGAAGAGGTTGAACCAATGAGAGACTAGCTCTAGGTGTTGGGACAGGCACAGGTCACTCTATTTTCCCATCAGAAAGAAGAATTAAGCACAGGCTCAGCCTGCCGCCCTGTACCGGAATAGGGCATGAAGCAATCCTGCGCATTTGCGGCCAGCTCCCAAGAAAGCGAGTTGAAAATGGAGCTCAGGGGCACTGCAATTCACAAACCTGCAGACTTATAAATGATCACTCTCGTCCACAAATATATTCAGGGAAGGCAACGAAGAGGATTTGAAAGCAAGGCAGAATTGCAGGAAACAGATTTCAGGAGGGAGATTCGAATAGCCTTTGAGGCACAGGAAAAGCAGCAAAACCTCGACAATGATGCCCTTGGCCAAAAAGGGCGTATGCGTTTTTTCCTGAATATATTCAGGAAAAAACGCATACGCCCTTTTTGGCCAACCAAGCAACCTGGAAAGGCAAATGAGCGCTACAAAGAAGTCTCGCTTCCCATCGGTCAAAAGCGCCATGCTGAATAAAGTGTCAAAACCAGAAATGCAGGACAGGCCATGGAGAAACGGGAGCCTTGCTACGCTGATGGGCGGGATGTAAATTGCCAACAGCCACTCTGGAGAAGTGTACGGTGTGTCCTGAAACATCTAAAAAACTCACCTTAGAGAGCATAGGGCAGTTCCACTCATGGGCGTATAAATTGGGAAAACTAAAAATCAGCAAGACACAGGCACCCCAAAGTTTAGTGCTACTCTGTTGACAAGAACCTCCACTTCGTTACACCTTAAATATCCCAGGAAAGAGAAAAATGGATAAAGAAGTTGTGGTCCTTATGTACAATGGAATATCACTCAGCCATGAAATCAACGTCATAAGGCTAGTAGCATCATGATGAGTGGATTTAGGTACGACGATTCTAAGTGAAATAAGTCACACAGAAAACGACACTTATCATAAGATATCACTTATAGAGGGAATGTTATAACCGCTACCCTTGAACTGAATTACAGAACAGAACAGAGTCACACGTTTAGAAAACACACTATGGCTGCTTAACGGGAAAGGTGAGGTGGGGTGATGCATAAAACAAGTGTTTCAAATTAGCTCAGATACCGTTCCATAAACCCAATATGTAATAGACAAGACCTACTCCTTGCTCAGTGAATTGGACTCAACACCCCCTATTCACGGCCCAAGAATATATCTGACTGGTAAGAATCTTAAAACCTAAGTATTGATATCTCTCTGTAAGTGAGTCAAGTGGGTGTAAAGTGGCATAAACACAGCAGTGAAAAGCAGCTAAACCCCATTATAAAAATCAATTATTTTTAAAAACCTGTGAAACAAAGACAGTGAAAGAGAGAGAAATTCTTACAGAATTCGTTCAGGGGCTGTGATGCCACCTGGATTGACCATATCTAGACCCACAGCTGATTGAGACATAAGGGTGGACACTCTTGGGGCTGAGAGGTTTGGTGAGGTTGGGTGAGCAAACGCAGACCCTTTAAAGTAATACTGCGTGGCACCCATCCCATGGGTCCCAAATCTCCAGGTTCAAGGGCATCTTCCTACATCGAAAACATGCATTAGAAACCCAGAACACGGTACACCGTGTGATCGGGAAAGGTTTCTAAAATGCACCTCATTTCTCATGTCCTTGTGCTCAGGTTCGCCATTCCAGCCGCTTTACTAGCAATCTCCCTCCTTGGAGAATCAGCACCTTTAACCTCCTGTTCCGTACAGGTTGCAATATGTCCTGAGGATGAACGGGAAGAGGGGGAACCAATGAGAGACTAGCTCTAGGTGTTGGGACAGGCACAGGTCACTCTATTTTACCATCAGGAAGAAGAATTAAGCACAGGCTCAGCCTGCCGCCCGGGACCAGAATAGGGCCTGAAGGAATCCTGCGCTTTTGCGGCCAGCTCCCAAGAAAGCGAGTTGAAAAACGGAGCTCAGGGGCACTGCAATTCACAAAACTGCAGACTTATAAATGATCACTCTCGTCAACAAATACATTGAGGGAAGGCAACGAAGAGGATTTGAAAGCAAGGCAGAATTGCAGGAAACAGATTTCAGGAGGGAGATTCGAATCGCCTTTGAGGCACAGGAAAAGCGGCAAAACCTCGACAATGATGCCCTTGGCCAAAGAGGGCGTATGCGTTTTTTCCTGAATATATTCAGGAAAAAACGCATACGCCCTCTTTGGCCAACCAAGCAACCTGGAAAGGCAAATCAGCGCTACAAAGAAGTCTCGCTTCCCATCGGTCAAAAGGGCCATGCTGAATAAAGTGTCAAAACCAGAAATGCAGGACAGGCCATGGAGAAACGGGAGCCTTGCTACGCTGATGGGCGGGATGTAAATTGCCAACAGCCACTCTGGAGAAGTGTACGGTGTGTCCTGAAACATCTAAAAAACTCAGCTTAGAGAGCATAGGGCACTTCCACTCATGGGAGTATAAATTGGGAAAACTAAAAATCAGCAAGACACAGGCACCCCAACGTATAGGGCTGCTCTGTTGACAAGAACCTCCACTTCGTTACACCTTATATATCCCAGGAAAGAGAAAAATGGATAAAGAAGTTGTGGTCCTTATGTACAATGGAATATCACTCAGCCATGAAATCAACGTCATAAGGCTAGTAGCAGCATGATGAGTGGATTTAGATACGACGATTCTAAGTGAAATAAGTCACACAGAAAAAGACACTTATCATAAGATATCACTTATAGAGGGAATGTAAAAATCGCTACCCTTGAACTGAATTACAGAACAGAACAGAGTCACACGTTTAGAAAACACACTATGGCTGCTTAACGGGAAAGGTGAGGTGGGGTGATGCATAAAACAAGTGTTTCAAATTAGCTCAGATACCGTTCCATAAACCCAATATGTAATAGACAAGACCTACTCCTTGCTCAGTGAATTGGACTCAACACCCCCTATTCACGGCCCAAGAATATATCTGACTAGTAAGAATCTTAAAACCTAAGTATTGATATCTGTCTGTAAGTGAGTCAAGTGGGTGTAAAGTGGCATAAACACAGCAGTGAAAAGCAGCTAAACCCCATTATAAAAATCAATTACTTTTAAAAACCTGTGAAACAAAGACAGTGAAATAGAAATTCTTACAAAATTCGTTCAGGGGCTGTGATGCTACCTGGATTGACCATATCTAGACCCACAGCTGATTGAGACATAAGGGTGGACACTCTTGGTGCTGAGAGGTTTGGTGAGGATGGGTGAGGAAACGCAGGCCCTTTAAAGTAATACTGCGTGGTAACCATCCCATGGGTCCCAAATCTCCAGGTTCAAGGGCATCTTCCTACATCGAAACCATGCATGAGAAACCCAGAAGATGGTACACCGTGTGATCGGGAAAGGTTTCTAAAACGCAGCTCATTTCTCATCTCCTTGTGCTCGGGTTCGCCATTCCAGCCGCTTTACTAGCAATCTCCTTCCTTGGAGAATCAGCACCTTTAACCTCCTGTTCCGTACAGGTTGCAGTTTGTCCTGAGGATGAACGGGAAGAGGGGGAACCAATGAGAGACTAGCTCTAGGTGTTGGGACAGGCACAGGTCACTCTATTTTCCCATCAGGAAGAAGAATTAAGCACAGGCTCACCCTGCCGCCCGCGACCAGAATAGGGCCTGAAGCAATCCTGCGCTTTTGCGGCCAGCTCCCAAGAAAGCGAGTTGAAAAACGGAGCTCAGGGGCACTGCAATTCACAAACCTGCAGACTTATAAATGATCACTCTCGTCCACAAATACATTGAGGGAAGGCAACGAAGAGGATTTGAAAGCAAGGCAGAATGGCAGGAAACAGATTTCAGGAGGGAGATTCGAATCGCCTTTGAGGCACAGGAAAAGCGGCAAAACCTCGACAATGATGCCCTTGGCCAAAAAGGGCGTATGCGTTTTTTCCTGAATATATTCAGGAAAAAACGCATACGCCCTTTTTGGCCAACCAAGCAACCTGGAAAGGCAAATCAGCGCTACAAAGAAGTCTCGCTTCCCATCGGTCAAAAGGGCCATGCTGAATAAAGTTTCAAAACCAGAAATGCAGGACAGGCCATGGAGAAACGGGAGCCTTGCTACGCTGATGGGCGGGATGTAAATTGCCAACAGCAACTCTGGAAAAGTGTACGGTGTGTCCTGAAACATCTAAAAAACTCAGCTTAGAGAGCATAGGGCACTTCCACTCATGGGCGTATAAATTGGGAAAACTAAAAATCAGCAAGACACAGGCACCCCAACGTTTAGGGCTGCTCTGTTGACAAGAACCTCCACTTCGTTACACCTTAAATATCTCAGGAAAGAGAAAAATGGATAAAGAAGTTGTGGTCCTTATGTACAATGGAATATCACTCAGCCATGAAATCAACGTCATAAGGCTAGTAGCAGCATGATGAGTGGGTTTAGGTACGACGATTCTAAGTGAAATAAGTCACACAGAAAAAGACACTTATCATAAGATATCACTTATAGAGGGAATGTAAAAACCGCTACCCTTGAACTGAATTACAAAACAGAACAGAGTCACACGTTTAGAAAACACACTATGGTTGCTTAACGGGAAAGGTGAGGTGGGGTGATGCATAAAACAAGGGTTTCAAATTAGCTCAGATACCGTTCCATAAACCCAATATGTAATAGACAAGACCTACTCCTTGCTCAGTGAATTGGACTCAACACCCCCTATTCACGGCCCAAGAATATATCTGACTAGTAAGAATCTTAAAACCTAAGTATTGATATCTGTCTGTAAGTGAGTCAAGTGGGTGTAATGTGGCATAAACACAGCAGTGAAAAGCAGCTAAACCCCATTATAAAAATCAATTACTTTTAAAAACCTGTGAAACAAAGACAGTGAAATAGAAATTCTTACAAAATTCGTTCAGGGGCTGTGATGCTACCTGGATTGACCATATCTAGACCCACAGCTGATTGAGACATAAGGGTGGACACTCTTGGTGCTGAGAGGTTTGGTGAGGTTGGGTGAGGAAATGCAGACCCTTGAAAATAATACTGCGTGGTACCCATCCCATGGGTCCCAAATCTCCAGGTTCAAGGGCATCTTCCTACATCGAAAACATGCATGAGAAACGCAGAACACGGTACACCGTGTGATCGGGAAAGGTTTCTAAAACGCACCTCATTTCTCATGTCCTTGTGCTCGGGTTCGCCATTCCAGCCGCTTTACTAGCAATCTCCCTCCTTGGAGAATCAGCACCTTTAACCTCCTGTTCCGTACAGGTTACAATTTTTCCTGAGGATGAACGGGAAGAGGGGGAACCAATGAGAGACTAGCTCTAGGTGTTGGGACAGGCACAGGTCACTCTATTTTACCATCAGGAAGAAGAATTAAGCACAGGCTCAGCCTGCCGCCCGGGACCAGAATAGGGCCTGAAGCAATCCTGCGCTTTTGCGGCCAGCTCCCAAGAAAGTGAGTTGAAAAACGGAGCTCAGGGGCACTGCAATTCACAAAACTGCAGACTTATAAATGATCACTCTCGTCCACAAATATATTGAGGGAAGGCAACGAAGAGGATTTGAAAGCAAGGCAGAATTGCAGGAAACAGATTTCAGGAGGGAGATTCGAATCGCCTTTGAGGCACAGGAAAAGCGGCAAAACCTCGACAATGATGCCCTTGGCCAAAAAGGGCGTATGCGTTTTTTCCTGAATATATTCAGGAAAAAACGCATACGCCCTTTTTGGCCAACCAAGCAACCTGGAAAGGCAAATCAGCGCTACAAAGAAGTCTCGCTTCCTATCGGTCAAAAGGGCCATGCTGAATAAAGTGTCAAAACCAGAAGTGCAGGACAGGCCATGGAGAAACGGGAGCCTTGCTACGCTGATGGGCGGGATGTAAATTGCCAACAGCCACTCTGGAGAAGTGTACGGTGTGTCCTGAAACATCTAAAAAACTAACCTTAGAGAGCATAGGGCACCTCCACTCATGGGCGTATAAATTGGGAAAACTAAAAATCAGCAAGACACAGGCACCCCAACGTTTAGGGCTGCTCTGTTGACAAGAACCTCCACTTCGTTACACCTTAAATATCTCAGGAAAGAGAAAAATGGATAAAGAAGTTGTGATCCTTATTTACAATGGAATATCACTCAGCCATGAAATCAACGTCATAAGGCTAGTACCAGCATGATGAGTGCGTGTAGGTACGACGATTCTAAGTGAAATAAGTCACACAGAAAAAGACACTTATCATAAGATATCACTTATAGAGGGAATGTAAAAACCGCTACCCTTGAACTGAATTACAAAACAGAACAGAGTCACACGTTTAGAAAACACACTATGGCTGCTTAACGGGAAAGGTGAGGTGGGGTGATGCATAAAACAAGGGTTTGAAATTAGCTCAGATACCGTTCCATAAGCCCAATATGTAATAGACAAGACCTACTCTTGCTCAGTGAATTGGACTCAACACCCCCTATTCACGGCCCAAGAATATATCTGACTAGTAAGAATCTTAAAACCTATGTATTGATATCTCTCTGTAAGTGAGTCAAGTGGGTGTAAAGTGGCATAAACACAGCAGTGAAAAGCAACTAAACCCCATTATAAAAATCAATTACTTTTAAAAACCTGTGAAACAAAGACAGTGAAAGACAGAGAAATTCTTACAAAATTCGTTCAGGGGCTGTGATGCCACCTGGATTGACCATATCTAGACCCACCGCTGATTGAGACATAAGGGTGGACAGTCTTGGGGCTGAGAGGTTTGGTGAGGTTGGGTGAGCAAACGCAGACCCTTTAAAGTAATACTGCGTGGCACCCATCCCATGGGTCCCAAATCTCCAGGTTCAAGGGCATCTTCCTACATCGAAAACATGCATGAGAAACCCAGAACACGGAACACCGTGTGATCGGGAAAGGTTTCTAAAACGCACCTCATTTCTCATGTCCTTGTGCTCGGGGTCGCCATTCCAGCCGCTTTACTAGCAATCTCCCTCCTTGGAGAATCAGCACCTTTAACCTCCTGTTCCGTACAGGCTGCAATTTGTCCTGAGGATGAACGGGAAGAGGGGGAACCAATGAGAGACTAGCTCTAGGTGTTGGGACAGGCACAGGTAACTCTATTTTCCCATCAGGAAGAAGAATTAAGCACAGGCTCAGCCTGCCGCCCGGGACCAGAATAGGGCCTGAAGGAATCCTGCGCTTTTGCGGCCAGCTCCCAAGAAAGCGAGTTGAAAAACGGAGCTCAGGGGCACTGCAATTCACAAAACTGCAGACTTATAAATGATCACTCTCGTCCACAAATATATTGAGGGAAGGCAACGAAGAGGATTTGAAAGCAAGGCAGAATTGCAGGAAACAGATTTCAGGAGGGAGATTCGAATCGCCTTTGAGGCACAGGAAAAGCGGCAAAACCTCGACAATGATGCCCTTGGCCAAAGAGGGCGTATGCGTTTTTTCCTGAATATATTCAGGAAAAAACTCATACGCCCTCTTTGGCCAACCAAGCAACCTGGAAAGGCAAATCAGCGCTACAAAGAAGTCTCGCTTCCCATCGGTCAAAAGGGCCATGCTGAATAAAGTGTCAAAACCAGAAATGCAGGACAGGCCATGGAGAAACGGGAGCCTTGCTACGCTGATGGGCGGGATGTAAATTGCCAACAGCCACTCTGGAGAAGTGTACGGTGTGTCCTGAAACATCTAAAAAACTCAGCTTAGAGAGCATAGGGCACTTCCACTCATGGGCGTATAAATTGGGAAAACTAAAAATCAGCAAGACACAGGCACCCCAACGTATAGGGCTGCTCTGTTGACAAGAACCTCCACTTTGTTACACCTTATATATCCCAGGAAAGAGAAAAATGGATAAAGAAGTTGTGGTCCTTATGTACAATGGAATATCACTCAGCCATGAAATCAACGTCATAACGCTAGTAGCAGCATGATGAGTGGGTTTAGGTACGACGATTCTAAGTGAAATAAGTCACACAGAAAAAGACACTTATCATAAGATATCACTTATAGAGGGAATGTAAAAACCGCTACCCTTGAACTGAATTACAAAACAGAACAGAGTCACACGTTTAGAAAACACACTATGGCTGCTAAACGGGAAAGGTGAGGAGGTGTGATGCATAAAACAAGGGTTTCAAATTAGCTCAGATACCGTTCCATAAACCCAATATGTAATAGACAAGACCTACTCCTTGCTCAGTGAATTGGACTCAACACCCCCTATTCACGGCCCAAGAATATATCTGACTAGTAAGAATCTTAAAACCTAAGTATTGATATCTGTCTGTAAGTGAGTCAAGTGGGTGTAAAGTGGCATAAACACAGCAGTGAAAAGCAGCTAAACCCCATTATAAAAATCAATTACTTTTAAAAACCTGTGAAACAAAGACAGTGAAATAGAAATTCTTACAAAATTCGTTCAGGGGCTGTGATGCTACCTGGATTGACCATATCTAGACCCACAGCTGATTGAGACATAAGGGTGGACACTCTTGGTGCTGAGAGGTTTGGTGAGGATGGGTGAGGAAACGCAGGCCCTTTAAAGTAATACTGCGTGGTAACCATCCCATGGGTCCCAAATCTCCAGGTTCAAGGGCATCTTCCTACATCGAAACCATGCATGAGAAACCCAGAAGATGGTGCACCGTGTGATCGGGAAAGGTTTCTAAAACGCAGCTCATTTCTCATCTCCTTGTGCTCGGGTTCGCCATTCCAGCCGCTTTACTAGCAATCTCCTTCCTTGGAGAATCAGCACCTTTAACCTCCTGTTCCGTACAGGTTGCAGTTTGTCCTGAGGATGAACGGGAAGAGGGGGAACCAATGAGAGACTAGCTCTAGGTGTTGGGACAGGCACAGTTCACTCTATTTTCCCATCAGGAAGAAGAATTAAGCACAGGCTCACCCTGCCGCCCGCGACCAGAATAGGGCCTGAAGCAATCCTGCGCTTTTGCGGCCAGCTCCCAAGAAAGCGAGTTGAAAAACGGAGCTCAGGGGCACTGCAATTCACAAACCTGCAGACTTATAAATGATCACTCTCGTCCACAAATACATTGAGGGAAGGCAACGAAGAGGATTTGAAAGCAAGGCAGAATGGCAGGAAACAGATTTCAGGAGGGAGATTCGAATCGCCTTTGAGGCACAGGAAAAGCGGCAAAACCTCGACAATGATGCCCTTGGCCAAAAAGGGCGTATGCGTTTTTTCCTGAATATATTCAGGAAAAAACGCATACGCCCTTTTTGGCCAACCAAGCAACCTGGAAAGGCAAATCAGCGCTACAAAGAAGTCTCGCTTCCCATCGGTCAAAAGGGCCATGCTGAATAAAGTGTCAAAACCAGAAATGCAGGACAGGCCATGGAGAAACGGGAGTCTTGCTACGCTGATGGGCGGGATGTAAATTGCCAACAGCAACTCTGGAAAAGTGTACGGTGTGTCCTGAAACATCTAAAAAACTCAGCTTAGAGAGCATAGGGCACTTCCACTCATGGGCGTATAAATTGGGAAAACTAAAAATCAGCAAGACACAGGCACCCCAAAGTTTAGGGCTGCTCTGTTGACAAGAACCTCCACTTCGTTACACCTTAAATATCTCAGGAAAGAGAAAAATGGATAAAGAAGTTGTGGTCCTTATGTACAATGGAATATCACTCAGCCATGAAATCAACGTCATAAGGCTAGTAGCAGCATGATGAGTGGGTTTAGGTACGACGATTCTAAGTGAAATAAGTCACACAGAAAAAGACACTTATCATAAGATATCACTTATAGAGGGAATGTAAAAACCGCTACCCTTGAACTGAATTACAAAACAGAACAGAGTCACACGTTTAGAAAACACACTATGGCTGCTTAACGGGAAAGGTGAGGTGGTGTGATGCATAAAACAAGGGTTTCAAATTAGCTCAGATACCGTTCCATAAACCCAATATGTAATAGACAAGACCTACTCCTTGCTCAGTGAATTGGACTCAACACCCCCTATTCACGGCCCAAGAATATATCTGACTAGTAAGAATCTTAAAACCTAAGTATTGATATCTCTCTGTAAGTGAGTCCAGTGAGTGTAAAGTGGCATAAACACAGCAGTGAAAAGCAGCTAATCCCCATTATAAAAATCAATTATTTTAAAAACCTGTGAAACAAAGACAGTGAAATACAGAGAAATTCTTACAAAATTCATTCAGGGGCTGTGATGCTACCTGGATTCACCATATCTAGACCCACAGCTGATTGAGACATAAGGGTGGACACTCTTGGGGCTGAGAGTTTTGGTGAGGTTGGGTGAGCAAACGCAGACCATTTAAAGTAATACTGCGTGGTTCCCATCCCATGTATCCCAAATCTCCAGGTTCAAGGGCATCTTCCTACATCGAAAACATGCATGAGAAACCCAGAACACGGTACACCGTGTGATCGGGAAAGGTTTCTAAAACGCACCTCATTTCTCATCTCCTTGTGCTCAGGTTCGCCATTCCAGCCGCTTTACTAGCAATCTCCCTCCTTGGAGAATCAGCACTTTTAACCTCCTGTTCCGTACAGGTTGAAATTTGTCCTGAGGATGAACGGGAAGAGGTTGAACTAATGAGAGACTAGCTCTAGGTGTTGGGACAGGCACAGGTCACTCTATTTTCCCATCAGAAAGAAGAATTAAGCACAGGCTCAGCCTCCCGCCCTGGACCGGAATAGGGCATGAAGCAATCCTGCGCATTTGCGGCCAGCTCCCAAGAAAGCGAGTTGAAAATGGAGCTCAGGGGCACTGCAATTCACAAACCTGCAGACTTATAAATGATCACTCTCGTCCACAAATATATTGAGGGAAGGCAACGAAGAGGATTTGAAAGCAAGGCAGAATTGCAGGAAACAGATTTCAGGAGGGAGATTCGAATAGCCTTTGAGGCACAGGAAAAGCGGCAAAACCTCGACAATGATGCCCTTGGCCAAAAAGGGCGTATGCGTTTTTTCCTGAATATATTCAGGATAAAACGCATACGCCCTTTTTGGCCAACCAAGCAACCTGGAAAGGCAAATCAGCACTACAAAGAAGTCTCGCTTCCCATCGGTCAAAAGGGCCATGCTGAATAAAGTGTCAAAACCAGAAATGCAGGACAGGCCATGGAGAAACGGGAGCCTTGCTACGCTGATGGGCGGGATGTAAATTGCCAACAGCAACTCTGGAGAAGTGTACGGTGTGTCCTGAAACATCTAAAAAACTAAGCTTAGAGAGCATAGGGCAGTTCCACTCATGGGCGTATAAATTGGGAAAATTAAATATCAGCAAGACACAGGCACCCCAACGTTTAGGGCTGCTCTGTTGACAAGAACCTCCACTTCGTTACACCTTAAATATCTCAGGAAAGAGAAAAATGGATAAAGAAGTTGTGGTCCTTATGTACAATGGAATATCACTCAGCCATGAAATCAACGTCATAAGGCTAGTAGCATCATGATGAGTGGATTTAGGTACGACGATTCTAAGTGAAATAAGTCACACAGAAATAGACACTTATCATAAGACATCACTTATAGAGGGAATGTAAAAACCGCTACCCTTGAACTGAATTACAAAACAGAACAGTGTCACACGTTTAGAAAACACACTATGGCTGCTTAACGGGAAAGGTGAGGTGGTGTGATGCATAAAACAAGGGTTTCAAATTAGCTCAGATACCGTTCCATAAACCCAATATGTAATAGACAAGACCTACTCCTTGCTCAGTGAATTGGACTCAACACCCCCTATTCACGGCCCAAGAATATATCTGACTAGTAAGAATATTAAAACCTATGTATTGATATCTCTCTGTAAGTGAGTCAAGTGGGTGTAAAGTGGAATAAACACAGCAGTGAAAAGCAACTAAACCCCATTATAAAAATCAATTACTTTTAAAAACCTGTGAAACAAAGACAGTGAAAGAGAGAGAAATTCTTACAAAATTCGTTCAGGGGCTGTGATGCCACCTGGATTGACCATATCTAGACCCACAGCTGATTGAGACATAAGGGTGGACACTCTTGGTGCTGTGAGGTTTGGTGAGGTTGGGTGAGGAAATGCAGACCCTTGAAAATAATACTGCGTGGTACCCATCCCATGGGTCCCAAATCTCCAGGTTCAAGGGCATCTTCCTACATCGAAAACATGCATGAGAAACCCAGAACACGGTACACCGTGTGATCGGGAAAGGTTTCTAAAACGCAGCTCATTTCTCATCTCTTTGTGCTCGGGTTCGCCATTCCAGCCGCTTTACTAGCAATCTCCTTCCTTGGAGAATAAGCACCTTTAACCTCCTGTTCCGTACAGGTTGCAGTTTGTCCTGAGGATGAACGGGAAGAGGGGGAACCAATGAGAGACTAGCTCTAGGTGTTGGGACAGGCACGGGTCACTCAATTTTCCCATCAGGAAGAAGAATTAAGCACAAGCTCACCCTGCCGCCCGCGACCAGAATAGGGCCTGAAGCAATCCTGCGCTTTTGCGGCCAGCTCCCAAGAAAGCGAGTTGAAAAACGGAGCTCAGGGGCACTGCAATTCACAAACCTGCAGACTTATAAATGATCACTCTCGTCCACAAATCCATTGAGGGAAGGCAACGAAGAGGATTTGAAAGCAAGGCAGAATTGCAGGAAACAGATTTCAGGAGGGAGATTCGAATCGCCTTTGAGGCACAGGAAAAGCGGCAAAACCTCGACAATGATGCCCTTGGCCAAAAAGGGCGTATGCGTTTTTTCCTGAATATATTCAGGAAAAAACGCATACGCCCTTTTTGGCCAACCAAGCAACCTGGAAAGGCAAATCAGCGCTACAAAGAAGTCTCGCTTCCCATTGGTCAAAAGGGCCATGCTGAATAAAATGTCAAAACCAGAAGTGCAGGACAGGCCATAGAGAAACGGGAGCCTTGCTACGCTGATGGGCGGGATGTAAATTGCCAACAGCCACTCTGGAGAAGTGTACGGTGTGTCCTGAAACATCTAAAAAACTAACCTTAGAGAGCATAGGGCACCTCCACTCATGGGCGTATAAAGTGGGAAAACTAAAAATCAGCAAGACACAGGCACCCCAAAGTTTAGGGCTGCTCTGTTGACAACAACCTCCACTTCGTTACACATTAAATATCCCAGGAAAGAGAAAAATGGATAAAGAAGTTGTGGTCCTTATGTACAATGGAATATCACTGAGCCATGAAATCAACGTCATAAGGCTAGTAGCAGCATGATGAGTGGATTTAGGTACGACGATTCTAAGTGAAATAAGTCACACAGAAAAAGACACTTATCATAAGATATCACTTATAGAGGGAATGTAAAAACCGCTACCCTTGAACTGAATTACAAAACAGAACAGAGTCACACGTTTAGAAAACACACTATGGCTGCTTAACGGGAAAGGTGAGGAGGTGTGATGCATAAAACAAGGGTTTCAAATTAGCTCAGATACCGTTCCATAAACCCAATATGTAATAGACAAGACCTACTCCTTGCTCAGTGAATTGGACTCAACACCCCCTATTCACGGCCCAAGAATATATCTGACTAGTAAGAATCTTAAAACCTATGTATTGATATCTCTCTGTAAGTGAGTCAAGTGGGTGTAAAGTGGCATAAACACAGCAGTGAAAAGCAACTAAACCCCATTATAAAAATCAATTACTTTTAAAAACCTGTGAAACAAAGACAGTGAAAGAGAGAGAAATTCTTACAGAATTCGTTCAGGGGCTGTGATGCCACCTGGATTGACCATATCTAGACACACAGCTGATTGAGACATAAGGGTGGACACTCTTGGGGCTGAGAGGTTTGGTGAGGTTGGGTGAGGAAACGCAGACCCTTGAAAATAATACTGCGTGGTACCCATCCCATGGGTCCCAAATCTCCAGGTTCAAGGGCATCTTCCTACATCGAAAACATGCATGAGAAACCCAGAACACGGTACACCGTGTGATCGGGAAAGGTTTCTAAAACGCACCTCATTTCTCATGTCCTTGTGCTCGGGTTCGCCATTCCAGCCGCTTTACTAGCAATCTCCCTCCTTGGAGAATCAGCACCTTTAACCTCCTGTTCCGTACAGGTTGCAATTTGTCCTGAGGATGAACGGGAAGAGGGGGAACCAATGAGAGACTAGCTCTAGGTGTTGGGACAGGCACAGGTCACTCTATTTTCCCATCAGGAAGAAGAATTAAGCACAGGCTCAGCCTGCCGCCCGGGACCAGAATAGGGCCTGAAGCAATCCTGCGCTTTTGCGGCCAGCTCCCAAGAAAGCGAGTTGAAAAACGGAGCTCAGGGGCACTGCAATTCACAAACCTGCAGACTTATAAATGATCACTCTCGTCCACAAATATATTGAGGGAAGGCAACGAAGAGGATTTGAAAGCAAGGCAGAATTGCAGGAAACAGATTTCAGGAGGGAGATTCGAATCGCCTTTGAGGCACAGGAAAAGCGGCAAAACCTCGACAATGATGCCCTTGGCCAAAAAGGGCGTATGCGTTTTTTCCTGAATATATTCAGGAAAAAACGCATACGCCCTTTTTGGCCAACCAAGCAACCTGGAAAGGCAAATCAGCGCTACAAAGAAGTCTCGCTTCCCATCGGTCAAAAGGGCCATGCTGAATAAAGTGTCAAAACCAGAAGTGCAGGACAGGCCATGGAGAAACGGGAGCCTTGCTACGCTGATGGGCGGGATGTAAATAGCCAACAGCCACTCTGGAGAAGTGTACGGTGTGTCCTGAAACATCTAAAAAACTAACCTTAGAGAGCATAGGGCACCTCCACTCATGGGCGTATAAATTGGGAAAACTAAAAATCAGCAAGACACAGGCACCCCAACGTTTAGGGCTGCTCTGTTGACAAGAACCTCCACTGCGTTACACCTTAAATATCTCAGGAAAGAGAAAAATGGATAAAGAAGTTGTGGTCCTTATGTACAATGGAATATCACTCAGCCATGAAATCAACGTCATAAGGCTAGTAGCAGCATGATGAGTGGGTGTAGGTACGACGATTCTAAGTGAAATAAGTCACACAGAAAAAGACACTTATCATAAGATATCACTTATAGAGGGAATGTAAAAACCGCTACCCTTGAACTGAATTACAAAACAGAACAGAGTCACACGTTTAGAAAACACACTATGGCTGCTTAACGGGAAAGGTGAGGTGGGGTGATGCATAAAACAAGGGTTTCAAATTAGCTCAGATACCGTTCCGTAAGCCCAATATGTAATAGAAAAGACCTACTCCTTGCTCAGTGAATTGGACTCAACACCCCCTATTCACGGCCCAAGAATATATCTGACTAGTAAGAATCTTAAAACCTATGTATTGATATCTCTCTGTAAGTGAGTGAAGTGGGTGTAAAGTGGCATAAACACAGCAGTGAAAAGCAACTAAACCCCATTATAAAAATCAATTACTTTTAAAAACCTGTGAAACAAAGACAGTGAAAGACAGAGAAATTCTTACAAAATTCGTTCAGGGGCTGTGATGCCACCTGGATTGACCATATCTAGACCCACCGCTGATTGAGACATAAGGGTGGACAGTCTTGGGGCTGAGAGGTTTGGTGAGGTTGGGTGAGCAAACGCAGACCCTTTAAAGTAATACTGCGTGGTACCCATCCCATGGGTCCCAAATCTCCAGGTTCAAGGGCATCTTCCTACATCGAAAACATGCATGAGAAACCCAGAACACGGAACACCGTGTGATCGGGAAAGGTTTCTAAAATGCACCTCATTTCTCATGTCCTTGTGCTCGGGTTCGCCATTCCAGCCGCTTTACTAGCAATCTCCCTCCTTGGAGAATCAGCACCTTTAACCTCCTGTTCCGTACAGGTTGCAATATGTCCTGAGGATGAACGGGAAGAGGGGGAACCAATGAGAGACTAGCTCTAGGTGTTGGGACAGGCACAGGTCACTCTATTTTACAATCAGGAAGAAGAATTAAGCACAGGCTCAGCCTGCCACCCGGGACCAGAATAGGGCCTGAAGCAATCCTGCGCTTTTGCGGCCAGCTCCCAAGAAAGCGAGTTGAAAAATGGAGCTCAGGGGAACTGCAATTCACAAACCTGCAGACTTATAAATGATCACTCTCGTCCACAAATATATTGAGGGAAGTCAACGAAGAGGATTTGAAAGCAAGGCAGAATTGCAGGAAACAGATTTCAGGAGGGAGATTCGAATCGCCTTTGAGGCACAGGAAAAGCGGCAAAACCTCGACAATGATGCCCTTGGCCAAAAAGGGCGTATGCGTTTTTTCCTGAATATATTCAGGAAAAAACGCATACGCCCTTTTTGGCCAACCAAGCAACCTGGAAAGGCAAATCAGCGCTACAAAGAAGTCTCGCTTCCCATCGGTCAAAAGGGCCATGCTGAATAAAGTGTCAAAACCAGAAGTGCAGGACAGGCCATGGAGAAACGGGAGCCTTGCTACGCTGATGGGCGGGATGTAAATAGCCAACAGCCACTCTGGAGAAGTGTACGGTGTGTCCTGAAACATCTAAAAAACTAACCTTAGAGAGCATAGGGCACCTCCACTCATGGGCGTATAAATTGGGAAAACTAAAAATCAGCAAGACACAGGCACCCCAACGTTTAGGGCTGCTCTGTTGACAAGAACCTCCACTGCGTTACACCTTAAATATCTCAGGAAAGAGAAAAATGGATAAAGAAGTTGTGGTCCTTATGTACAATGGAATATCACTCAGCCATGAAATCAACGTCATAAGGCTAGTAGCAGCATGATGAGTGGGTGTAGGTACGACGATTCTAAGTGAAATAAGTCACACAGAAAAAGACACTTATCATAAGATATCACTTATAGAGGGAATGTAAAAACCGCTACCCTTGAACTGAATTACAAAACAGAACAGAGTCACACGTTTAGAAAACACACTATGGCTGCTTAACGGGAAAGGTGAGGTGGGGTGATGCATAAAACAAGGGTTTCACATTAGCTCAGATACCGTTCCGTAAGCCCAATATGTAATAGAAAAGACCTACTCCTTGCTCAGTGAATTGGACTCAACACCCCCTATTCACGGCCCAAGAATATATCTGACTAGTAAGAATCTTAAAACCTATGTATTGATATCTCTCTGTAAGTGAGTCAAGTGGGTGTAAAGTGGCATAAACACAGCAGTGAAAAGCAACTAAACCCCATTATAAAAATCAATTACTTTTAAAAACCTGTGAAACAAAGACAGTGAAAGACAGAGAAATTCTTACAAAATTCGTTCAGGGGCTGTGATGCCACCTGGATTGACCATATCTAGACCCACCGTTGATTGAGACATAAGGGTGGACAGTCTTGGGGCTGAGAGGTTTGGTGAGGTTGGGTGAGCAAACGCAGACCCTTTAAAGTAATACTGCGTGGCACCCATCCCATGGGTCCCAAATCTCCAGGTTCAAGGGCATCTTCCTACATCGAAAACATGCATGAGAAAGCCAGAAGATGGCACACTGTGTGATCGGGAAAGGTTTCTAAAACGCACCTCATTTCTCATCTCCTTGTGCTCGGGTTCGCCATTCCAGCTGCTTTACTAGCAATCTCCCTCCTTGGAGAATCAGCACCTTTAACCTCCTGTTCCGTACAGGTTGCAATATGTCCTGAGGATGAACGGGAAGAGGGGGAACCAATGAGAGACTAGCTCTAGGTGTTGGGACAGGCACAGGTCACTCTTTTTTCCCATCAGGAAGAAGAATTAAGCACAGGCTCAGCCTGCCACCCGGGACCAGAATAGGGCCTGAAGCAATCCTGCGCTTTTGCGGCCAGCTCCCAAAAAAGCGAGTTGAAAAATAGAGCTCAGGGGAACTGCAATTCACAAACCTGCAGACTTATAAATGATCACTCTCGTCCACAAATATATTGAGGGAAGGCAACGAAGAGGATTTGAAAGCAAGGCAGAATTGCAGGAAACAGATTTCAGGAGGGAGATTCGAATCGCCTTTGAGGCACAGGAAAAGCGGCAAAACTTCGACAATGATGCCCTTGGCGTAAAAGGGCGTATGCGTTTTTTCCTGAATATATTCAGGAAAAAACGCATACGCCCTTTTTGGCCAACCAAGCAACCTGGAAAGTCAAATCAGCGCTACAAAGAAGTCTCGCTTCCCATCGGTCAAAAGGGCCATGCTGAATAAAGTGTCAAAACCAGAAATGCAGGACAGGCCATGGAGAAACGGTTGCCTTGCTACGCTGATGGAAGGGATGTAAATTGCCAACAGCCACTCTGGAGAAGTGTACGGTGTGTCCTGAAACATCTAAAAAACTAACCTTAGAGAGCATAGGGCACTTCCACTCATGGGCGTATAAATTGGGAAAATTAAAAATCAGCAAGACACAGGCACCCCAACGTATAGGGCTGCTCTGTTGACAAGAACCTCCACTTCGTTACACCTTAAATATCTCAGGAAAGAGAAAAATGGATAAAGAAGTTGTGGTCCTTATGTACAATGGAATATCACTCAGCCATGAAATCAACGTCATAAGGCTAGTAGCAGCATGATGAGTGGATTTAGGTACGACGATTCTAAGTGAAATAAGTCACACAGAAAAAGACACTTATCATAAGATATCACTTATAGAGGGAATGTAAAAACCGCTACCCTTGAACTGAATTACAAAACAGAACAGAGTCACACGTTTAGAAAACACACTATGGCTGCTTAACGGGAAAGGTGAGGTGGGGTGATGCATAAAACAAGGGTTTCAAATTAGCTCAGATACCGTTCCATAAACGCAATATGTAATAGACAAGATCTACTCCTTGCTCAGTGAATTGGACTCAACACCCCCTATTCACGGCCCAAGAATATATCTGACTAGTAAGAATCTTAAAACCTATGTATTGATATCTCTCTGTAAGTGAGTCAAGTGGGTGTAAAGTGGCATAAACACAGCAGTGAAAAGCAACTAAACCCCATTATAAAAATCAATTACTTTTAAAAACCTGTGAAACAAAGACAGTGAAAGAGAGAGAAATTCTTACAGAATTCGTTCAGGGGCTGTGATGCCACCTGGATTGACCATATCTAGACCCACCGCTGATTGAGACATAAGGGTGGACACTCTTGGGGCTGAGAGGTTTGGTGAGGTTGGGTGAGCAAACGCAGACCCTTTAAAGTAATACTGCGTGGTACCCATCCCATGGGTCCCAAATCTCCAGGTTCAAGGGCATCTTCCTACATCGAAAACATGCATGAGAAACCCAGAACACGGAACACCGTGTGATCGGGAAAGGTTTCTAAAACGCACCTCATTTCTCATGTCCTTGTGCTCGGGTTCGCCATTCCAGCCGCTTTACTAGCAATCTCCCTCCTTGGAGAATCAGCACCTTTAACCTCCTGTTCCGTACAGGCTGCAATTTGTCCTGAGGATGAACGGGAAGAGGGGGAACCAATGAGAGACTAGCTCTAGGTGTTGGGACAGGCACAGGTAACTCTATTTTCCCATCAGGAAGAAGAATTAAGCACAGGCTCAGCCTGCCGACCGGGACCAGAATAGGGCCTGAAGGAATCCTGCGCTTTTGCGGCCAGCTCCCAAGAAAGCGAGTTGAAAAACGGAGCTCAGGGGCACTGCAATTCACAAAACTGCAGACTTATAAATGATCACTCTCGTCCACAAATATATTGAGGGAAGGAAACGAAGAGGATTTGAAAGCAAGGCAGAATTGCAGGAAACAGATTTCAGGAGGGAGATTCGAATCGCCTTTGAGGCACAGGAAAAGCGGCAAAACCTCGACAATGATGCCCTTGGCCAAAAAGGGCGTATGCGTTTTTTCCTGGATATATTCAGGAAAAAACGCATACGCCCTCTTTGGCCAACCAAGCAACCTGGAAAGGCAAATCAGCGCTACAAAGAAGTCTCGCTTCCCATCGGTCAAAAGGGCCATGCTGAATAAAGTGTCAAAACCAGAAATGCAGGACAGGCCATGGAGAAACGGGAGCCTTGCTATGCTGATGGGCGGGATGTAAATTGCCAACAGCCACTCTGGAGAAGTGTACGGTGTGTCCTGAAACATCTAAAAAACTAACCTTAGAGAGCATAGGGCACCTCCACTCATGGGCGTATAAATTGGGAAAACTAAAAATCAGCAAGACACAGGCACCCCAACGTATAGGGCTGCTCTGTTGACAGGAACCTCCACTTCGTTACACCTTATATATCCCAGGAAAGAGAAAAATGGATAAAGAAGTTGTGGTCCTTATGTACAATGGAATATCACTCAGCCATGAAATCAACGTCATAACGCTAGTAGCAGCATGATGAGTGGGTTTAGGAACGACGATTCTAAGTGAAAGAAGTCACACAGAAAAAGACACTTATCATAAGATATCACTTATAGAGGGAATGTAAAAACCGCTACCCTTGAACTGAATTACAAAACAGAACAGAGTCACACGTTTAGAAAACACACTATGGCTGCTTAACGGGAAAGGTGAGGAGGTGTGATGCATAAAACAAGGGTTTCAAATTAGCTCAGATACCGTTCCATAAACCCAATATGTAATAGACAAGACCTACTCCTTGCTCAGTGAATTGGACTCAACACCCCCTATTCACGGCCCAAGAATATATCTGACTAGTAAGAATCTTAAAACCTATGTATTGATATCTCTCTGTAAGTGAGTCAAGTGGGTGTAAAGTGGCATAAACACAGCAGTGAAAAGC
The DNA here is from genome assembly GCF_965194825.1 of Balaenoptera physalus. Lineage (NCBI taxonomy): Eukaryota > Metazoa > Chordata > Mammalia > Artiodactyla > Balaenopteridae > Balaenoptera > Balaenoptera physalus. The sequence continues at coordinate 656,528 of NW_028126568.1, forward strand.
AACTAAACCCCATTATAAAAATCAATTACATTTAAAAACCTGTGAAACAAAGACAGTGAAAGAGAGATAAATTCTTACAGAATTCGTTCAGGGGCTGTGATGCCACCTGGATTGACCATATCTAGACCCACAGCTGATTGAGACATAAGGGTGGACAGTCTTGGGGCTGAGAGGTTTGGTGAGGTTGGGTGAGCAAAGGCAGACCCTTTAAAGTAATACTGCGTGGCACCCATCCCATGGGTCCCAAATCTCCAGGTTCAAGGGCATCTTCCTACATCGAAAACATGCATGAGAAACCCAGAACACGGTACACCGTGTGATCGGGAAAGGTTTCTAAAATGCACCTCATTTCTCATGTCCTTGTGCTCGGGTTCGCCATTCCAGCTGCTTTACTAGCAATCTCCCTCCTTGGAGAATCAGCACCTTTAACCTCCTGTTCCGTACAGGTTGCAATATGTCCTGAGGATGAACGGGAAGAGGGGGAACCAATGAGAGACTAGCTCTAGGTGTTGGGACAGGCACAGGTAACTCTATTTTCCCATCAGGAAGAAGAATTAAGCACAGGCTCAGCCTGCCGCCCGGGACCAGAATAGGGCCTGAAGGAATCCTGCGCTTTTGCGGCCAGCTCCCAAGAAAGCGAGTTGAAAAACGGAGCTCAGGGGCACTGCAATTCACAAACCTGCAGACTTATAAATGATCACTCTCGTCCACAAATATATTGAGGGAAGGCAACGAAGAGGATTTGAAAGTAAGGCAGAATTGCAGGAAACAGATTTCAGGAGGGAGATTCGAATCGCCTTTGAGGCACAGGAAAAGCGGCAAAACTTCGACAATGATGCCCTTGGCGTAAAAGGGCGTATGCATTTTTTCCTGAATATATTCAGGAAAAAACGCATACGCCCCTTTTGGCCAACCAAGCAACCTGGAAAGGCAAATCAGCGCTACAAAGAAGTCTCGCTTCCCATCGGTCAAAAGGGCCATGCTGAATAAAGTGTCAAAACCAGAAATGCAGGACACGCCATGGAGAAACGGGAGCCTTGCTACGCTGATGGGCGGGATGTAAATTGCCAACAGCCACTCTGGAGAAGTGTACGGTGTGTCCTGAAACATCTAAAAAACTCAGCTTAGAGAGCATAGGGCACTTCCACTCATGGGCGTATAAATTGGGAAAACTAAAAATCAGCAAGACACAGGCACCCCAACGTATAGGGCTGCTCTGTTGACAAGAACCTCCACTTCGTTACACCTTATATATCCCAGGAAAGAGAAAAATGGATAAAGAAGTTGTGGTCCTTATGTACAATGGAATATCACTCAGCCATGAAATCAACGTCATAACGCTAGTAGCAGCATGATGAGTGGGTTTAGGTACGACGATTCTAAGTGAAATAAGTCACACAGAAAAAGACACTTATCATAAGATATCACTTATAGAGGGAATGTAAAAACCGCTACCCTTGAACTGAATTACAAAACAGAACAGAGTCACACGTTTAGAAAACACACTATGGCTGCTTAACGGGAAAGGTGAGGAGGTGTGATGCATAAAACAAGGGTTTCAAATTAGCTCAGATACCGTTCCATAAACCCAATATGTAATAGACAAGACCTACTCCTTGCTCAGTGAATTGGACTCAACACCCCCTATTCACGGCCCAAGAATATATCTGACTAGTAAGAATTTTAAAACCTATGTATTGATATCTCTCTGTAAGTGAGTCAAGTGGGTGTAAAGTGGCATAAACACAGCAGTGAAAAGCAACTAAACCCCATTATAAATCTCACTTACTTTTAAAAACCTGTGAAACAAAGACAGTGAAAGAGAGAGAAATTCTTACAGAATTCGTTCAGGGGCTGTGATGCCACCTGGATTGACCATATCTAGACCCACAGCTGATTGAGACATAAGGGTGGACACTCTTGGGGCTGAGAGGTTTGGTGAGGTTGGGTGAGCAAACGCAGACCCTTTAAAGTAATACTGCGTGGCACCCATCCCATGGGTCCCAAATCTCCAGGTTCAAGGGCATCTTCCTACATCGAAAACATGCATGAGAAACCCAGAACACGGTACACCGTGTGATCGGGAAAGGTTTCTAAAACGCACCTCATTTCTCATGTCCTTGTGCTCGGGTTCGCCATTCCAGCCGCTTTACTAGCAATCTCCCTCCTTGGAGAATCAGCACCTTTAACCTCCTGTTCCGTACAGGTTGCAATATGTCCTGAGGATGAACGGGAAGAGGGGGAACCAATGAGAGACTAGCTCTAGGTGTTGGGACAGGCACAGGTCACTCTTTTTTCCCATCAGGAAGAAGAATTAAGCACAGGCTCAGCCTGCCGACCGGGACCAGAATAGGGCCTGAAGGAATCCTGCGCTTTTGCGGCCAGCTCCCAAGAAAGCGAGTTGAAAAACGGAGCTCAGGGGCACTGCAATTCACAAAACTGCAGACTTATAAATGATCACTCTCGTCCACAAATATATTGAGGGAAGGAAACGAAGAGGATTTGAAAGCAAGGCAGAATTGCAGGAAACAGATTTCAGGAGGGAGATTCGAATCGCCTTTGAGGCACAGGAAAAGCGGCAAAACCTCGACAATGATGCCCTTGGCCAAAAAGGGCGTATGCGTTTTTTCCTGGATATATTCAGGAAAAAACGCATACGCCCTCTTTGGCCAACCAAGCAACCTGGAAAGGCAAATCAGCGCTACAAAGAAGTCTCGCTTCCCATCGGTCAAAAGGGCCATGCTGAATAAAGTGTCAAAACCAGAAATGCAGGACAGGCCATGGAGAAACGGGAGCCTTGCTACGCTGATGGGCGGGATGTAAATTGCCAACAGCCACTCTGGAGAAGTGTACGGTGTGTCCTGAAACATCTAAAAAACTAACCTTAGAGAGCATAGGGCACCTCCACTCATGGGCGTATAAATTGGGAAAACTAAAAATCAGCAAGACACAGGCACCCCAACGCATAGGGCTGCTCTGTTGATAGGAACCTCCACTTCGTTACACCTTATATATCCCAGGAAAGAGAAAAATGGATAAAGAAGTTGTGGTCCTTATGTACAATGGAATATCACTCAGCCATGAAATCAACGTCATAACGCTAGTAGCAGCATGATGAGTGGGTTTAGGAACGACGATTCTAAGTGAAAGAAGTCACACAGAAAAAGACACTTATCATAAGATATCACTTATAGAGGGAATGTAAAAACCGCTACCCTTGAACTGAATTACAAAACAGAACAGAGTCACACGTTTAGAAAACACACTATGGCTGCTTAACGGGAAAGGTGAGGAGGTGTGATGCATAAAACAAGGGTTTCAAATTAGCTCAGATACCGTTCCATAAACCCAATATGTAATAGACAAGACCTACTCCTTGCTCAGTGAATTGGACTCAACACCCCCTATTCACGGCCCAAGAATATATCTGACTAGTAAGAATCTTAAAACCTATGTATTGATATCTCTCTGTAAGTGAGTGAAGTGGGTGTAAAGTGGCATAAACACAGCAGTGAAAAGCAACTAAACCCCATTATAAAAATCAATTACATTTAAAAACCTGTGAAACAAAGACAGTGAAAGAGAGAGAAATTCTTACAGAATTCGTTCAGGGGCTGTGATGCCACCTGGATTGACCATATCTAGACCCACAGCTGATTGAGACATAAGGGTGGACAGTCTTGGGGCTGAGAGGTTTGGTGAGGTTGGGTGAGCAAAGGCAGACCCTTTAAAGTAATACTGCGTGGCACCCATCCCATGGGTCCCAAATCTCCAGGTTCAAGGGCATCTTCCTACATCGAAAACATGCATGAGAAACCCAGAACACGGTACACCGTGTGATCGGGAAAGGTTTCTAAAATGCACCTCATTTCTCATGTCCTTGTGCTCGGGTTCGCCATTCCAGCCGCTTTACTAGCAATCTCCCTCCTTGGAGAATCAGCACCTTTAACCTCCTGTTCCGTACAGGTTGCAATATGTCCTGAGGATGAACGGGAAGAGGGGGAACCAATGAGAGACTAGCTCTAGGTGTTGGGACAGGCACAGGTAACTCTATTTTCCCATCAGGAAGAAGAATTAAGCACAGGCTCAGCCTGCCGCCCGGGACCAGAATAGGGCCTGAAGGAATCCTGCGCTTTTGCGGCCAGCTCCCAAGAAAGCGAGTTGAAAAACGGAGCTCAGGGGCACTGCAATTCACAAACCTGCAGACTTATAAATGATCACTCTCGTCCACAAATATATTGAGGGAAGGCAACGAAGAGGATTTGAAAGTAAGGCAGAATTGCAGGAAACAGATTTCAGGAGGGAGATTCGAATCGCCTTTGAGGCACAGGAAAAGCGGCAAAACTTCGACAATGATGCCCTTGGCGTAAAAGGGCGTATGCATTTTTTCCTGAATATATTCAGGAAAAAACGCATACGCCCCTTTTGGCCAACCAAGCAACCTGGAAAGGCAAATCAGCGCTACAAAGAAGTCTCGCTTCCCATCGGTCAAAAGGGCCATGCTGAATAAAGTGTCAAAACCAGAAATGCAGGACACGCCATGGAGAAACGGGAGCCTTGCTACGCTGATGGGCGGGATGTAAATTGCCAACAGCCACTCTGGAGAAGTGTACGGTGTGTCCTGAAACATCTAAAAAACTCAGCTTAGAGAGCATAGGGCACTTCCACTCATGGGCGTATAAATTGGGAAAACTAAAAATCAGCAAGACACAGGCACCCCAACGTATAGGGCTGCTCTGTTGACAAGAACCTCCACTTCGTTACACCTTATATATCCCAGGAAAGAGAAAAATGGATAAAGAAGTTGTGGTCCTTATGTACAATGGAATATCACTCAGCCATGAAATCAACGTCATAACGCTAGTAGCAGCATGATGAGTGGGTTTAGGTACGACGATTCTAAGTGAAATAAGTCACACAGAAAAAGACACTTATCATAAGATATCACTTATAGAGGGAATGTAAAAACCGCTACCCTTGAACTGAATTACAAAACAGAACAGAGTCACACGTTTAGAAAACACACTATGGCTGCTTAACGGGAAAGGTGAGGAGGTGTGATGCATAAAACAAGGGTTTCAAATTAGCTCAGATACCGTTCCATAAACCCAATATGTAATAGACAAGACCTACTCCTTGCTCAGTGAATTGGACTCAACACCCCCTATTCACGGCCCAAGAATATATCTGACTAGTAAGAATCTTAAAACCTATGTATTGATATCTCTCTGTAAGTGAGTCAAGTGGGTGTAAAGTGGCATAAACACAGCAGTGAAAAGCAACTAAACCCCATTATAAATCTCACTTACTTTTAAAAACCTGTGAAACAAAGACAGTGAAAGAGAGAGAAATTCTTACAGAATTCGTTCAGGGGCTGTGATGCCACCTGGATTGACCATATCTAGACCCACAGCTGATTGAGACATAAGGGTGGACACTCTTGGGGCTGAGAGGTTTGGTGAGGTTGGGTGAGCAAACGCAGACCCTTTAAAGTAATACTGCGTGGCACCCATCCCATGGGTCCCAAATCTCCAGGTTCAAGGGCATCTTCCTACATCGAAAACATGCATGAGAAACCCAGAACACGGTACACCGTGTGATCGGGAAAGGTTTCTAAAACGCACCTCATTTCTCATGTCCTTGTACTCGGGTTCGCCATTCCAGCCGCTTTACTAGCAATCTCCCTCCTTGGAGAATCAGCACCTTTAACCTCCTGTTCCGTACAGGTTGCAATATGTCCTGAGGATGAACGGGAAGAGGGGGAACCAATGAGAGACTAGCTCTAGGTGTTGGGACAGGCACAGGTCACTCTTTTTTCCCATCAGGAAGAAGAATTAAGCACAGGCTCAGCCTGCCGACCGGGACCAGAATAGGGCCTGAAGGAATCCTGCGCTTTTGCGGCCAGCTCCCAAGAAAGCGAGTTGAAAAACGGAGCTCAGGGGCACTGCAATTCACAAAACTGCAGACTTATAAATGATCACTCTCGTCCACAAATATATTGAGGGAAGGAAACGAAGAGGATTTGAAAGCAAGGCAGAATTGCAGGAAACAGATTTCAGGAGGGAGATTCGAATCGCCTTTGAGGCACAGGAAAAGCGGCAAAACCTCGACAATGATGCCCTTGGCCAAAAAGGGCGTATGCGTTTTTTCCTGGATATATTCAGGAAAAAACGCATACGCCCTCTTTGGCCAACCAAGCAACCTGGAAAGGCAAATCAGCGCTACAAAGAAGTCTCGCTTCCCATCGGTCAAAAGGGCCATGCTGAATAAAGTGTCAAAACCAGAAATGCAGGACAGGCCATGGAGAAACGGGAGCCTTGCTACGCTGATGGGCGGGATGTAAATTGCCAACAGCCACTCTGGAGAAGTGTACGGTGTGTCCTGAAACATCTAAAAAACTCAGCTTAGAGAGCATAGGGCACTTCCACTCATGGGCGTATAAATTGGGAAAACTAAAAATCAGCAAGACACAGGCACCCCAACGTATAGGGCTGCTCTGTTGACAAGAACCTCCACTTCGTTACACCTTATATATCCCAGGAAAGAGAAAAATGGATAAAGAAGTTGTGGTCCTTATGTACAATGGAATATCACTCAGCCATGAAATCAATGTCATAACGCTAGTAGCAGCATGATGAGTGGGTTTAGGTACGACGATTCTAAGTGAAATAAGTCACACAGAAAAAGACACTTATCATAAGATATCACTTATAGAGGGAATGTAAAAACCGCTACCCTTGAACTGAATTACAAAACAGAACAGAGTCACACGTTTAGAAAACACACTATGGCTGCTTAACGGGAAAGGTGAGGAGGTGTGATGCATAAAACAAGGGTTTCAAATTAGCTCAGATACCGTTCCATAAACCCAATATGTAATAGACAAGACCTACTCCTTGCTCAGTGAATTGGACTCAACACCCCCTATTCACGGCCCAAGAATATATCTGACTAGTAAGAATCTTAAAACCTATGTATTGATATCTCTCTGTAAGTGAGTCAAGTGGGTGTAAAGTGGCATAAACACAGCAGTGAAAAGCAACTAAACCCCATTATAAAAATCAATTACATTTAAAAACCTGTGAAACAAAGACAGTGAAAGAGAGAGAAATTCTTACAGAATTCGTTCAGGGGCTGTGATGCCACCTGGATTGACCATATCTAGACCCACAGCTGATTGAGACATAAGGGTGGACACTCTTGGGGCTGAGAGGTTTGGTGAGGTTGGGTGAGCAAACGCAGACCCTTTAAAGTAATACTGCGTGGCACCCATCCCATGGGTCCCAAATCTCCAGGTTCAAGGGCATCTTCCTACATCGAAAACATGCATGAAAAACCCAGAACACGGTACACCGTGTGATCGGGAAAGCTTTCGAAAACGCAGCTCATTTCTCATCTCCTTGTGCTCGGGTTCGCCATTCCAGCCGCTTTACTAGCAATCTCCCTCCTTGGAGAATCAGCACCTTTAACCTCCTGTTCCGTACACGTTGCAGTTTGTCCTGAGGATGAACGGGAAGAGGGGGAACCAATGAGAGACTAGCTCTAGGTGTTGGGACAGTCACAGGTAACTCTATTTTCCCATTAGGAAGAAGAATTAAGCACAGGCTCAGCCTGCCGCCCGCGACCAGAATAGGGCCTGAAGCAATCCTGCGCTTTTGCGGCCAGCTCCCAAGAAAGCGAGTTGAAAAACGGAGCTCAGGGGCACTGCAATTCACAAACCTGCAGACTTATAAATGATCACTCTCGTCCACAAATATATTGAGGGAAGGCAACGAAGAGGATTTGAAAGTAAGGCAGAATTGCAGGAAACAGATTTCAGGAGAGAGATTCGAATCGCCTTTGAGGCACAGGAAAAGCGGCAAAACCTCGACAATGATGCCCTTTGCCAAAAAGGGCGTATGCATTTTTTCCTGAATATATTCAGGAAAAAACGCATACGCCCTTTTTGGCCAAGCAAGCAACCTGGAAAGCAAATCAGCGCTACAAATAAGTCTCGCTTCCCATCGGTCAAAAGGGCCATGCTAAATAAAGTGTCAAAACCAGAAATGCAGGACAGGCCATGGAGAAAAGGGAGCCTTGCTAAGCTGATGGGCGGGATGTAAATTTCCAACAGCCACTCTGGAGAAGTGTACGGTGTGTCCTGAAACATCTAAAAAACAAACCTTAGAGAGCATAGGGCACTTCCACTCATGGGCGTATAAATTGGGAAAACTAAAAATCAGCAAGGCACAGGCACCCCAACGTTTAGGGCTGCTCTGTTGACAAGAACCTCCACTTCGTTACACCTTAAATATCTCAGGAAAGAGAAAAATGGATAAAGAAGTTGTGGTCCTTATGTACAATGGAATATCACTAAGCCATGAAATCAACGTCATAAGGCTAGTAGCAGCATGATGAGTGGGTTTAGGTACGACGATTCTAAGTGAAATAAGTCTCACAGAAAAAGACACTTATCATAAGATATCACTTATAGAGGGAATGTAAAAACCGTTACCCTTGAACTGAATTACAAAACAGAACAGAGTCACACGTTTAGAAAACACACTATGGCTGCCTAACGGGAAAGGTGAGGTGGGGTGATGCATAAAACAAGGGTTTCAAATTAGCTCAGATACCGTTCCATAAACCCAATATGTAATAGACAAGACCTACTCCTTGCTCAGTGAATTGGACTCAACACCCCCTATTCACGGCCCAAGAATATATCTGACTAGTAAAAATCTTAAGACCTAAATATTGATATCTCTCTGTAAGTGAGTCAAGTGGGTGTAAAGTGGCATAAACACAGCAGTGAAAAGCAGCTAAACCCCATTATAAAAATCAATTACTTTTAAAAACCGGTGAAACAAAGACAGTGAAATAGAAATTCTTAGAAAATTCGTTCAGGGGCTGTGATGCGACCTGGATTGACCATATCTAGACCCACAGTTGATTGAGACATAAGGGTGGACACTCTTGGGGCTGAGAGGTTTGGTGAGGTTGGGTGAGCAAACGCAGACCCTTTAAAGTAATACTGCGTGGTTCCCATCCCATGGGTCCCAAATCTCCAGGTTCAAGGGCATCTTCCTACATCGAAAACATGCATGAAAAACCCAGAACACGGTACACCGTGTGATCGGGAAAGGTTTCGAAAACGCAGCTCATTTCTCATCTCCTTGTGCTCGGGTTCGCCATTCCAGCCGCTTTACTAGCAATCTCCTTCCTTGGAGAATCAGCACCTTTAACCTCCTGTTCCGTACAGGTTGCAGTTTGTCCTGAGGATGAACGGGAAGAGGGGGAACCAATGAGAGACTAGCTCTAGGTGTTGGGACAGGCACAGGTAACTCTATTTTCCCATCAGGAAGAAGAATTAAGCACAGGCTCAGCCTGCCGCCCGGGACCAGAATAGGGCCTGAAGCAATCCTGCGCTTTTGCGGCCAGCTCCCAAGAAAGCGAGTTGAAAAACGGAGCTCAGGGGCACTGCAATTCACAAACCTGCAGACTTATAAATGATCACTCTCGTCCACAAATATATTAAGGGAAGGCAACGAAGAGGATTTGAAAGCAAGGCAGAATTGCAGGAAACAGATTTCAGGAGGGAGATTCGAATCGCCTTTGAGGCACAGGAAAAGCGGCAAAACCTCGACAATGATGCCCTTGGCCAAAAAGGGCGTATGCGTTTTTTCCTGAATATATTCAGGAAAAAACGCATACGCCCTTTTTGGCCAACCAAGCAACCTGGAAAGGCAAATCAGCGTTACAAAGAAGTCTCGCTTCCCATTGGTCAAAAGGGCCATGCAAAATAAAGTGTCAAAACCAGATGTGCAGGACAGGCCATGGAGAAACGGGAGCCTTGCTACGCTGATGGGCGGGATGTAAATTGCCAACAGCCACTCTGGAGAAGTGTACGGTGTGTCCTGAAACATCTAAAAAACTAACCTTAGAGAGCATAGGGCACCTCCACTCATGGGCGTATAAATTGGGAAAACTAAAAATCAGCAAGACACAGGCACCCCAACGTTTAGGGCTGCTCTGTTGACAAGAACCTCCACTTCGTTACACCTTAAATATCTCAGGAAAGAGAAAAATGGATAAAGAAGTTGTGGTCCTTATGTACAATGGAATATCACTCAGCCATGAAATCAACGTCATAAGGCAAGTAGCAGCATGATGAGTGGGTGTAGGTACGACGATTCTAAGTGAAATAAGTCACACAGAAAAAGACACTTATCATAAGATATCACTTATAGAGGGAATGTAAAAACCGCTACCCTTGAACTGAATTACAAAACAGAACAAAGTCACACGTTTAGAAAACACGCTATGGCTGCTTAACGGGAAAGGTGAGGTGGGGTGATGCATAAAACAAGGGTTTCAAATTAGCTCAGATACCGTTCCATAAGCCCAATATGTAATAGACAAGACCTACTCCTTGCTCAGTGAATTGGACTCAACACCCCCTATTCACGGCCCAAGAATATATCTGACTAGTAAGAATCTTAAAACCTATGTATTCATATCTCTCTGTAAGTGAGTCAAGTGGGTGTAAAGTGGCATAAACACAGCAGTGAAAAGCAACTAAACCCCATTATAAAAATCAATTACTTTTAAAAACCTGTGAAACAAAGACAGTGAAAGACAGAGAAATTCTTACAAAATTCGTTCAGGGGCTGTGATGCCACCTGGATTGACCATATCTAGACCCACAGCTGATTGAGACATAAGGGTGGACACTCTTGGTGCTGAGAGGTTTGGTGAGGTTGGGTGAGGAAACGCAGACCCTTTAAAATAATACTGCGTGGTACCCATCCCATGGGTCCCAAATCTCCAGGTTCAAGGGCATCTTCCTACATCGAACCCATGCATGAGAAACCCAGAAGATGGTACACCGTGTGATCGGGAAAGGTTTCTAAAACGCAGCTCATTTCTCATCTCCTTGTGCTCGGGTTCGCCATTCCAGCCGCTTTACTAGCAATCTCCTTCCTTGGAGAATCAGCACCTTTAACCTCCTGTTCCGTACAGGTTGCAGTTTGTCCTGAGGATGAACGGGAAGAGGGGGAACCAATGAGAGACTAGCTCTAGGTGTTGGGACAGGCACAGGTCACTCTATTTTCCCATCAGGAAGAAGAATTAAGCACAGGCTCACCCTGCCGCCCGCGACCAGAATAGGGCCTGAAGCAATCCTGCGCTTTTGCGGCCAGCTCCCAAGAAAGCGAGTTGAAAAACGGAGCTCAGGGGCACTGCAATTCACAAACCTGCAGACTTATAAATGATCACTCTCGTCCACAAATACATTGAGGGAAGGCAACGAAGAGGATTTGAACGCAAGGCAGAATGGCAGGAAACAGATTTCAGGAGGGAGATTCGAATCGCCTTTGAGGCACAGGAAAAGCGGCAAAACCTCGACAATGATGCCCTTGGCCAAAAAGGGCGTATGCGTTTTTTCCTGAATATATTCAGGAAAAAACGCATACGCCCTTTTTGGCCAACCAAGCAACCTGGAAAGGCAAATCAGCGCTACAAAGAAGTCTCGCTTCCCATCGGTCAAAAGGGCCATGCTGAATAAAGTGTCAAAACCAGAAATGCAGGACAGGCCATGGAGAAACGGGAGCCTTGCTACGCTGATGGGCGGGATGTAAACTGCCAACAGCAACTCTGGAAAAGTGTACGGTGTGTCCTGAAACATCTAAAAAACTCAGCTTAGAGAGCATAGGGCACTTCCACTCATGGGCGTATAAATTGGGAAAACTAAAAATCAGCAAGACACAGGCACCCCAACGTTTAGGGCTGCTCTGTTGACAAGAACCTCCACTTCGTTACACCTTAAATATCTCAGGAAAGAGAAAAATGGATAAAGAAGTTGTGGTCCTTATGTACAATGGAATATCACTCAGCCATGAAATCAACGTCATAAGGCTAGTAGCAGCATGATGAGTGGGTTTAGGTACGACGATTCTAAGTGAAATAAGTCACACAGAAAAAGACACTTATCATAAGATATCACTTATAGAGGGAATGTAAAAACCGCTACCCTTGAACTGAATTACAAAACAGAACAGAGTCACACGTTTAGAAAACACACTATGGCTGCTTAACGGGAAAGGTGAGGTGGTGGGATGCATAAAACAAGGGTTTCAAATTAGCTCAGATACCGTTCCATAAACCCAATATGTAATAGACAAGACCTACTCCTTGCTCAGTGAATTGGACTCAACACCCCCTATTCACGGCCCAAGAATATATCTGACTAGTAAGAATCTTAAAACCTAAGTATTGATATCTCTCTGTAAGTGAGTCCAGTGAGTGTAAAGTGGCATAAACACAGCAGTGAAAAGCAGCTAATCCCCATTATAAAAATCAATTATTTTAAAAACCTGTGAAACAAAGACAGTGAAATACAGAGAAATTCTTACAAAATTCGTTCAGGGGCTGTGATGCTACCTGGATTGACCATATCTAGACCCACAGCTGATTGAGACATAAGGGTGGACACTCTTGGGGCTGAGAGGTTTGGTGAGGTTGGGTGAGCAAACGCAGACCCTTTAAAGTAATACTGCGTGGTTCCCATCCCATGTGTCCCAAATCTCCAGGTTCAAGGGCATCTTCCTACATCGAAAACATGCATGAGAAACCCAGAACACGGTACACCGTGTGATCGGGAAAGGTTTCTAAAACGCACCTCATTTCTCATCTCCTTGTGCTCAGGTTCGCCATTCCAGCCGCTTTACTAGCAATCTCCCTCCTTGGAGAATCAGCACTTTTAACCTCCTGTTCCGTACAGGTTGAAATTTGTCCTGAGGATGAACGGGAAGAGGTTGAACCAATGAGAGACTAGCTCTAGGTGTTGGGACAGGCACAGGTCACTCTATTTTCCCATCAGAAAGAAGAATTAAGCACAGGCTCAGCCTGCCGCCCTGTACCGGAATAGGGCATGAAGCAATCCTGCGCATTTGCGGCCAGCTCCCAAGAAAGCGAGTTGAAAATGGAGCTCAGGGGCACTGCAATTCACAAACCTGCAGACTTATAAATGATCACTCTCTTCCACAAATATATTCAGGGAAGGCAACGAAGAGGATTTGAAAGCAAGGCAGAATTGCAGGAAACAGATTTCAGGAGGGAGATTCGAATAGCCTTTGAGGCACAGGAAAAGCAGCAAAACCTCGACAATGATGCCCTTGGCCAAAAAGGGCGTATGCGTTTTTTCCTGAATATATTCAGGAAAAAACGCATACGCCCTTTTTGGCCAACCAAGCAACCTGGAAAGGCAAATGAGCGCTACAAAGAAGTCTCGCTTCCCATCGGTCAAAAGCGCCATGCTGAATAAAGTGTCAAAACCAGAAGTGCAGGACAGGCCATGGAGAAACGGGAGCCTTGCTACGCTGATGGGCGGGATGTAAATTGCCAACAGCCACTCTGGAGAAGTGTACGGTGTGTCCTGAAACATCTAAAAAACTCACCTTAGAGAGCATAGGGCAGTTCCACTCATGGGCGTATAAATTGGGAAAACTAAAAATCAGCAAGACACAGGCACCCCAAAGTTTAGTGCTGCTCTGTTGACAAGAACCTCCACTTCGTTACACCTTAAATATCCCAGGAAAGAGAAAAATGGATAAAGAAGTTGTGGTCCTTATGTACAATGGAATATCACTCAGCCATGAAATCAACGTCATAAGGCTAGTAGCATCATGATGAGTGGATTTAGGAACGACGATTCTAAGTGAAATAAGTCACACAGAAAACGACACTTATCATAAGATATCACTTATAGAGGGAATGTTATAACCGCTACCCTTGAACTGAATTTCAGAACAGAACAGAGTCACACGTTTAGAAAACACACTATGGCTGCTTAACGGGAAAGGTGAGGTGGGGTGATGCATAAAACAAGTGTTTCAAATTAGCTCAGATACCGTTCCATAAACCCAATATGTAATAGACAAGACCTACTCCTTGCTCAGTGAATTGGACTCAACACCCCCTATTCACGGCCCAAGAATATATCTGACTGGTAAGAATCTTAAAACCTAAGTATTGATATTTCTCTGTAAGTGAGTCAAGTGGGTGTAAAGTGGCATAAACACAGCAGTGAAAAGCAGCTAAACCCCATTATAAAAATCAATTACTTTTAAAAACCTGTGAAACAAAGACAGTGAAATAGAAATTCTTACAAAATTCGTTCAGGGGCTGTGATGCTACCTGGATTGACCATATCTAGACCCACAGCTGATTGAGACATAAGGGTGGACACTCTTGGTGCTGAGAGGTTTGGTGAGGATGGGTGAGGAAACGCAGGCCCTTTAAAGTAATACTGCGTGGTAACCATCCCATGGGTCCCAAATCTCCAGGTTCAAGGGCATCTTCCTACATCGAAACCATGCATGAGAAACCCAGAAGATGGTACACCGTGTGATCGGGAAAGATTTCTAAAACGCAGCTCATTTCTCATCTCCTTGTGCTCGGGTTCGCCATTCCAGCCGCTTTACTAGCAATCTCCTTCCTTGGAGAATCAGCACCTTTAACCTCCTGTTCCGTACAGGTTGCAGTTTGTCCTGAGGATGAACGGGAAGAGGGGGAACCAATGAGAGACTAGCTCTAGGTGTTGGGACAGGCACAGGTCACTCTATTTTCCCATCAGGAAGAAGAATTAAGCACAGGCTCACCCTGCCGCCCGCGACCAGAATAGGGCCTGAAGCAATCCTGCGCTTTTGCGGCCAGCTCCCAAGAAATCGAGTTGAAAAACGGAGCTCAGGGGCACTGCAATTCACAAACCTGCAGACTTATAAATGATCACTCTCGTCCACAAATACATTGAGGGAAGGCAACGAAGAGGATTTGAAAGCAAGGCAGAATGGCAGGAAACAGATTTCAGGAGGGAGATTCGAATCGCCTTTGAGGCACAGGAAAAGCGGCAAAACCTCGACAATGATGCCCTTGGCCAAAAAGGGCGTATGCGTTTTTTCCTGAATATATTCAGGAAAAAACGCATACGCCCTTTTTGGCCAACCAAGCAACCTGGAAAGGCAAATCAGCGCTACAAAGAAGTCTCGCTTCCCATCGGTCAAAAGGGCCATGCTGAATAAAGTGTCAAAACCAGAAATGCAGGACAGGCCATGGAGAAACGGGAGCCTTGCTACGCTGATGGGCGGGATGTAAATTGCCAACAGCCACTCTGGAGAAGTGTACGGTGTGTCCTGAAACATCTAAAAAACTAACCTTAGAGAGCATAGGGCACCTCCACTCATGGGCGTATAAAGTGGGAAAACTAAAAATCAGCAAGACACAGGCACCCCAAAATTTAGGGCTGCTCTGTTGACAAGAACCTCCACTTCGTTACACCTTAAATATCTCAGGAAAGAGAAAAATGGATAAAGAAGTTGTGGTCCTTATGTACAATGGAATATCACTCAGCCATGAAATCAACGTCATAAGGCTAGTAGCAGCATGATGAGTGGGTTTAGGTACGACGATTCTAAGTGAAATAAGTCACACAGAAAAAGACACTTATCATAAGATATCACTTATAGAGGGAATGTAAAAACCGCTACCCTTGAACTGAATTACAAAACAGAACAGAGTCACACGTTTAGAAAACACACTATGGCTGCTTAACGGGAAAGGTGAGGTGGTGTGATGCATAAAACAAGGGTTTCAAATTAGCTCAGATACCGTTCCATAAACCCAATATGTAATAGACAAGACCTACTCCTTGCTCAGTGAATTGGACTCAACACCCCCTATTCACGGCCCAAGAATATATCTGACTAGTAAGAATCTTAAAACCTAAGTATTGATATCTCTCTGTAAGTGAGTCCAGTGAGTGTAAAGTGGCATAAACACAGCAGTGAAAAGCAGCTAATCCCCATTATAAAAATCAATTATTTTAAAAACCTGTGAAACAAAGACAGTGAAATACAGAGAAATTCTTACAAAATTCGTTCAGGGGCTGTGATGCTACCTGGATTGACCATATCTAGACCCACAGCTGATTGAGACATAAGGGTGGACACTCTTGGGGCTGAGAGGTTTGGTGAGGTTGGGTGAGCAAACGCAGACCCTTTAAAGTAATACTGCGTGGTTCCCATCCCATGTGTCCCAAATCTCCAGGTTCAAGGGCATCTTCCTACATCGAAAACATGCATGAGAAACCCAGAACACGGTACACCGTGTGATCGGGAAAGGTTTCTAAAACGCACCTCATTTCTCATCTCCTTGTGCTCAGGTTCGCCATTCCAGCCGCTTTACTAGCAATCTCCCTCCTTGGAGAATCAGCACTTTTAACCTCCTGTTCCGTACAGGTTGAAATTTGTCCTGAGGATGAACGGGAAGAGGTTGAACCAATGAGAGACTAGCTCTAGGTGTTGGGACAGGCACAGGTCACTCTATTTTCCCATCAGAAAGAAGAATTAAGCACAGGCTCAGCCTGCCGCCCTGTACCGGAATAGGGCATGAAGCAATCCTGCGCATTTGCGGCCAGCTCCCAAGAAAGCGAGTTGAAAATGGAGCTCAGGGGCACTGCAATTCACAAACCTGCAGACTTATAAATGATCACTCTCGTCCACAAATATATTCAGGGAAGGCAACGAAGAGGATTTGAAAGCAAGGCAGAATTGCAGGAAACAGATTTCAGGAGGGAGATTCGAATAGCCTTTGAGGCACAGGAAAAGCAGCAAAACCTCGACAATGATGCCCTTGGCCAAAAAGGGCGTATGCGTTTTTTCCTGAATATATTCAGGAAAAAACGCATACGCTCTTTTTGGCCAACCAAGCAACCTGGAAAGGCAAATGAGCGCTACAAAGAAGTCTCGCTTCCCATCGGTCAAAAGCGCCATGCTGAATAAAGTGTCAAAACCAGAAATGCAGGACAGGCCATGGAGAAACGGGAGCCTTGCTACGCTGATGGGCGGGATGTAAATTGCCAACAGCCACTCTGGAGAAGTGTACGGTGTGTCCTGAAACATCTAAAAAACTCACCTTAGAGAGCATAGGGCAGTTCCACTCATGGGCGTATAAATTGGGAAAACTAAAAATCAGCAAGACACAGGCACCCCAAAGTTTAGTGCTGCTCTGTTGACAAGAACCTCCACTTCGTTACACCTTAAATATCCCAGGAAAGAGAAAAATGGATAAAGAAGTTGTGGTCCTTATGTACAATGGAATATCACTCAGCCATGAAATCAACGTCATAAGGCTAGTAGCATCATGATGAGTGGATTTAGGAACGACGATTCTAAGTGAAATAAGTCACACAGAAAACGACACTTATCATAAGATATCACTTATAGAGGGAATGTTATAACCGCTACCCTTGAACTGAATTACAGAATAGAACAGAGTCACACGTTTAGAAAACACACTATGGCTGCTTAACGGGAAAGGTGAGGTGGGGTGATGCATAAAACAAGTGTTTCAAATTAGCTCAGATACCGTTCCATAAACCCAATATGTAATAGACAAGACCTACTCCTTGCTCAGTGAATTGGACTCAACACCCCCTATTCACGGCCCAAGAATATATCTGACTGGTAAGAATCTTAAAACCTAAGTATTGATATCTCTCTGTAAGTGAGTCAAGTGGGTGTAAAGTGGCATAAACACAGCAGTGAAAAGCAGCTAAACCCCATTATAAAAATCAATTACTTTTAAAAACCTGTGAAACAAAGACAGTGAAATAGAAATTCTTACAAAATTCGTTCAGGGGCTGTGATGCTACCTGGATTGACCATATCTAGACCCACAGCTGATTGAGACATAAGGGTGGACACTCTTGGTGCTGAGAGGTTTGGTGAGGATGGGTGAGGAAACGCAGGCCCTTTAAAGTAATACTGCGTGGTAACCATCCCATGGGTCCCAAATCTCCAGGTTCAAGGGCATCTTCCTACATCGAAACCATGCATGAGAAACCCAGAAGATGGTACACCGTGTGATCGGGAAAGGTTTCTAAAACGCAGCTCATTTCTCATCTCCTTGTGCTCGGGTTCGCCATTCCAGCCGCTTTACTAGCAATCTCCTTCCTTGGAGAATCAGCACCTTTAACCTCCTGTTCCGTACAGGTTGCAGTTTGTCCTGAGGATGAACGGGAAGAGGGGGAACCAATGAGAGACTAGCTCTAGGTGTTGGGACAGGCACAGGTCACTCTATTTTCCCATCAGGAAGAAGAATTAAGCACAGGCTCACCCTGCCGCCCGCGACCAGAATAGGGCCTGAAGCAATCCTGCGCTTTTGCGGCCAGCTCCCAAGAAAGCGAGTTGAAAAACGGAGCTCAGGGGCACTGCAATTCACAAACCTGCAGACTTATAAATGATCACTCTCGTCCACAAATACATTGAGGGAAGGCAACGAAGAGGATTTGAAAGCAAGGCAGAATGGCAGGAAACAGATTTCAGGAGGGAGATTCGAATCGCCTTTGAGGCACAGGAAAAGCGGCAAAACCTCGACAATGATGCCCTTGGCCAAAAAGGGCGTATGCGTTTTTTCCTGAATATATTCAGGAAAAAACGCATACGCCCTTTTTGGCCAACCAAGCAACCTGGAAAGGCAAATCAGCGCTACAAAGAAGTCTCGCTTCCCATCGGTCAAAAGGGCCATGCTGAATAAAGTGTCAAAACCAGAAATGCAGGACAGGCCATGGAGAAACGGGAGCCTTGCTACGCTGATGGGCGGGATGTAAATTGCCAACAGCAACTCTGGAAAAGTGTACGGTGTGTCCTGAAACATCTAAAAAACTCAGCTTAGAGAGCATAGGGCACTTCCACTCATGGGCGTATAAATTGGGAAAACTAAAAATCAGCAAGACACAGGCACCCCAACGTTTAGGGCTGCTCTGTTGACAAGAACCTCCACTTCGTTACACCTTAAATATCTCAGGAAAGAGAAAAATGGATAAAGAAGTTGTGGTCCTTATGTACAATGGAATATCACTCAGCCATGAAATCAACGTCATAAGGCTAGTAGCAGCATGATGAGTGGGTTTAGGTACGACGATTCTAAGTGAAATAAGTCACACAGAAAAAGACACTTATCATAAGATATCACTTATAGAGGGAATGTAAAAACCGCTACCCTTGAACTGAATTACAAAACAGAACAGAGTCACACGTTTAGAAAACACACTATGGTTGCTTAACGGGAAAGGTGAGGTGGGGTGATGCATAAAACAAGGGTTTCAAATTAGCTCAGATACCGTTCCATAAACCCAATATGTAATAGACAAGACCTACTCCTTGCTCAGTGAATTGGACTCAACACCCCCTATTCACGGCCCAAGAATATATCTGACTAGTAAGAATCTTAAAACCTAAGTATTGATATCTGTCTGTAAGTGAGTCAAGTGGGTGTAATGTGGCATAAACACAGCAGTGAAAAGCAGCTAAACCCCATTATAAAAATCAATTACTTTTAAAAACCTGTGAAACAAAGACAGTGAAATAGAAATTCTTACAAAATTCGTTCAGGGGCTGTAATGCTACCTGGATTGACCATATCTAGACCCACAGCTGATTGAGACATAAGGGTGGACACTCTTGGTGCTGAGAGGTTTGGTGAGGTTGGGTGAGGAAATGCAGACCCTTGAAAATAATACTGCGTGGTACCCATCCCATGGGTCCCAAATCTCCAGGTTCAAGGGCATCTTCCTACATCGAAAACATGCATGAGAAACGCAGAACACGGTACACCGTGTGATCGGGAAAGGTTTCTAAAACGCACCTCATTTCTCATGTCCTTGTGCTCGGGTTCGCCATTCCAGCCGCTTTACTAGCAATCTCCCTCCTTGGAGAATCAGCACCTTTAACCTCCTGTTCCGTACAGGTTGCAATTTTTCCTGAGGATGAACGGGAAGAGGGGGAACCAATGAGAGACTAGCTCTAGGTGTTGGGACAGGCACAGGTCACTCTATTTTACCATCAGGAAGAAGAATTAAGCACAGGCTCAGCCTGCCGCCCGGGACCAGAATAGGACCTGAAACAATCCTGCGCTTTTGCGGCCAGCTCCCAAGAAAGTGAGTTGAAAAACGGAGCTCAGGGGCACTGCAATTCACAAAACTGCAGACTTATAAATGATCACTCTCGTCCACAAATATATTGAGGGAAGGCAACGAAGAGGATTTGAAAGCAAGGCAGAATTGCAGGAAACAGATTTCAGGAGGGAGATTCGAATCGCCTTTGAGGCACAGGAAAAGCGGCAAAACCTCGACAATGATGCCCTTGGCCAAAAAGGGCGTATGCGTTTTTTCCTGAATATATTGAGGAAAAAACGCATACGCCCTTTTTGGCCAACCAAGCAACCTGGAAAGGCAAATCAGCGCTACAAAGAAGTCTCGCTTCCTATCGGTCAAAAGGGCCATGCTGAATAAAGTGTCAAAACCAGAAGTGCAGGACAGGCCATGGAGAAACGGGAGCCTTGCTACGCTGATGGGCGGGATGTAAATTGCCAACAGCCACTCTGGAGAAGTGTACGGTGTGTCCTGAAACATCTAAAAAACTAACCTTAGAGAGCATAGGGCACCTCCACTCATGGGCGTATAAATTGGGAAAACTAAAAATCAGCAAGACACAGGCACCCCAACGTTTAGGGCTGCTCTGTTGACAAGAACCTCCACTTCGTTACACCTTAAATATCTCAGGAAAGAGAAAAATGGATAAAGAAGTTGTGATCCTTATGTACAATGGAATATCACTCAGCCATGAAATCAACGTCATAAGGCTAGTAGCAGCATGATGAGTGGGTGTAGGTACGACGATTCTAAGTGAAATAAGTCACACAGAAAAAGACACTTATCATAAGATATCACTTATAGAGGGAATGTAAAAACCGCTACCCTTGAACTGAATTACAAAACAGAACAGAGTCACACGTTTAGAAAACACACTATGGCTGCTTAACGGGAAAGGTGAGGTGGGGTGATGCATAAAACAAGGGTTTGAAATTAGCTCAGATACCGGTCCATAAGCCCAATATGTAATAGACAAGACCTACTCTTGCTCAGTGAATTGGACTCAACACCCCCTATTCACGGCCCAAGAATATATCTGACTAGTAAGAATCTTAAAACCTATGTATTGATATCTCTCTGTAAGTGAGTCAAGTGGGTGTAAAGTGGCATAAACACAGCAGTGAAAAGCAACTAAACCCCATTATAAAAATCAATTACTTTTAAAAACCTGTGAAACAAAGACAGTGAAAGACAGAGAAATTCTTACAAAATTCGTTCAGGGGCTGTGATGCCACCTGGATTGACCATATCTAGACCCACCGCTGATTGAGACATAAGGGTGGACAGTCTTGGGGCTGAGAGGTTTGGTGAGGTTGGGTGAGCAAACGCAGACCCTTTAAAGTAATACTGCGTGGCACCCATCCCATGGGTCCCAAATCTCCAGGTTCAAGGGCATCTTCCTACATCGAAAACATGCATGAGAAACCCAGAACACGGAACACCGTGTGATCGGGAAAGGTTTCTAAAACGCACCTCATTTCTCATGTCCTTGTGCTCGGGGTCGCCATTCCAGCCGCTTTACTAGCAATCTCCCTCCTTGGAGAATCAGCACCTTTAACCTCCTGTTCCGTACAGGCTGCAATTTGTCCTGAGGATGAACGGGAAGAGGGGGAACCAATGAGAGACTAGCTCTAGGTGTTGGGACAGGCACAGGTAACTCTATTTTCCCATCAGGAAGAAGAATTAAGCACAGGCTCAGCCTGCCGCCCGGGACCAGAATAGGGCCTGAAGGAATCCTGCGCTTTTGCGGCCAGCTCCCAAGAAAGCGAGTTGAAAAACGGAGCTCAGGGGCACTGCAATTCACAAAACTGCAGACTTATAAATGATCACTCTCGTCCACAAATATATTGAGGGAAGGCAACGAAGAGGATTTGAAAGCAAGGCAGAATTGCAGGAAACAGATTTCAGGAGGGAGATTCGAAGAGCCTTTGAGGCACAGGAAAAGCGGGAAAACCTCGACAATGATGCCCTTGGCCAAAGAGGGCGTATGCGTTTTTTCCTGAATATATTCAGGAAAAAACGCATACGCCCTCTTTGGCCAACCAAGCAACCTGGAAAGGCAAATCAGCGCTACAAAGAAGTCTCGCTTCCCATTGGTCAAAAGGGCCATGCTGAATAAAATGTCAAAACCAGAAGTGCAGGACAGGCCATAGAGAAACGGGAGCCTTGCTACGCTGATGGGCGGGATGTAAATTGCCAACAGCCACTCTGGAGAAGTGTACGGTGTGTCCTGAAACATCTAAAAAACTAACCTTAGAGAGCATAGGGCACCTCCACTCATGGGCGTATAAAGTGGGAAAACTAAAAATCAGCAAGACACAGGCACCCCAAAGTTTAGGGCTGCTCTGTTGACAAGAACCTCCACTTCGTTACACATTAAATATCCCAGGAAAGAGAAAAATGGATAAAGAAGTTGTGGTCCTTATGTACAATGGAATATCACTGAGCCATGAAATCAACGTCATAAGGCTAGTAGCAGCATGATGAGTGGATTTAGGTACGACGATTCTAAGTGAAATAAGTCACACAGAAAAAGACACTTATCATAAGATATCACTTATAGAGGGAATGTAAAAACCGCTACCCTTGAACTGAATTACAAAACAGAACAGAGTCACACGTTTAGAAAACACACTATGGCTGCTTAACGGGAAAGGTGAGGAGGTGTGATGCATAAAACAAGGGTTTCAAATTAGCTCAGATACCGTTCCATAAACCCAATATGTAATAGACAAGACCTACTCCTTGCTCAGTGAATTGGACTCAACACCCCCTATTCACGGCCCAAGAATATATCTGACTAGTAAGAATCTTAAAACCTATGTATTGATATCTCTCTGTAAGTGAGTCAAGTGGGTGTAAAGTGGCATAAACACAGCAGTGAAAAGCAACTAAACCCTATTATAAAAATCAATTACTTTTAAAAACCTGTGAAACAAAGACAGTGAAAGACAGAGAAATTCTTACAAAATTCGTTCAGGGGCTGTGATGCCACCTGGATTGACCATATCTAGACCCACAGCTGATTGAGACATAATGGTGGACACTCTTGGGGCTGAGAGGTTTGGTGAGGTTGGGTGAGCAAACGCAGAACCTTTAAAGTAATACTGCATGGTACCCATCCCATGGGTCCCAAATCTCCAGGTTCAAGGGCATCTTCCTACCTCGAAACCATGCATGAGAAACCCAGAAGATGGTACACTGTGTGATCGGGAAAGGTTTCTAAAACGCACCTCATTTCTCATCTCCTTGTGCTCGGGTTCGCCATTCCAGCCGCTTTACTAGCAATCTCCCTCCTTGGAGAATCAGCACCTTTAACCTCCTGTTCCATACAGGTTGCAGTTTGTCCTGAGGATGAACGGGAAGAGGGGGAACCAATGAGAGACTAGCTCCAGGTGTTGGGACAGGCACAGGTAACTCTATTTTCCCATCAGGAAGAAGAATTAAGCACAGGCTCAGCCTGCCACCCGGTACCAAAATAGGGCCTGAAGCAATCCTGCGCTTTTGCGGCCAGCTCCCAAGAAAGCGAGTTGAAAAACGGAGCTCAGGGGAACTGCAATTCACAAACCTGCAGACTTATAAATGATCACTCTCGTCCACAAATATATTGAGGGAAGGCAACGAAGAGGATTTGAAAGCAAGGCAGAATTGCAGGAAACAGATTTCAGGAGGGAGATTCGAATCGCCTTTGAGGCATAGGAAAAGCGGCAAAACCTCGACAATGATGCCCTTGGCCAAAAAGGGCGTATGCGTTTTTTCCTGAATATAATCAGGAAAAATCGCATACGCCCTTTTTGGCCAACCAAGCAACCTGGAAAGGCAAATCAGCGCTACAAAGAAGTCTCGCTTCCCATCGGTCAAAAGGGCCATGCTGAATAAAGTGTCAAAACCAGAAAAGCAGGACAGGTCATGGAGAAACGGGAGCCTTGCTACGCTGATGGGCGGGATGTAAATTGCCAACAGCCACTCTGGAGAAGTGTACGGTGTGTCCTGAAACATCTAAAAAACTCAGCTTAGAGAGCATAGGGCACTTCCACTCATGGGCGTATAAATTGGGAAAACTAAAAATCAGCAAGACACAGGCACCCCAACGTTTAGGGCTGCTCTGTTGACAAGAACCTCCACTGCGTTACACCTTAAATATCTCAGGAAAGAGAAAAATGGATAAAGAAGTTGTGGTCCTTATGTACAATGGAATATCACTCAGCCATGAAATCAACGTCATAAGGCTAGTAGCAGCATGATGAGTGGGTGTAGGTACGACGATTCTAAGTGAAATAAGTCACACAGAAAAAGACACTTATCATAAGATATCACTTATAGAGGGAATGTAAAAACCGCTACCCTTGAACGGAATTACAAAACAGAACAGAGTCACACGTTTAGAAAACACACTATGGCTGCTTAACGGGAAAGGTGAGGTGGGGTGATGCATAAAACAAGGGTTTCAAATTAGCTCAGATACCGTTCCGTAAGCCCAATATGTAATAGAAAAGACCTACTCCTTGCTCAGTGAATTGGACTCAACACCCCCTATTCACGGCCCAAGAATATATCTGATTAGTAAGAATCTTAAAACCTATGTATTGATATCTCTCTGTAAGTGAGTCAAGTGGGTGTAAAGTGGCATAAACACAGCAGTGAAAAGCAACTAAACCCCATTATAAAAATCAATTACTTTTAAAAACCTGTGAAACAAAGACAGTGAAAGACAGAGAAATTCTTACAAAATTCGTTCAGGGGCTGTGATGCCACCTGGATTGACCATATCTAGACCCACCGCTGATTGAGACATAAGGGTGGACAGTCTTGGGGCTGAGAGGTTTGGTGAGGTTGGGTGAGCAAACGCAGACCCTTTAAAGTAATACTGCGTGGTACCCATCCCATGGGTCCCAAATCTCCAGGTTCAAGGGCATCTTCCTACATCGAAAACATGCATGAGAAACCCAGAACACGGAACACCGTGTGATCGGGAAAGGTTTCTAAAATGCACCTCATTTCTCATGTCCTTGTGCTCGGGTTCGCCATTCCAGCCGCTTTACTAGCAATCTCCCTCCTTGGAGAATCAGCACCTTTAACCTCCTGTTCCGTACAGGTTGCAATATGTCCTGAGGATGAACGGGAAGAGGGGGAACCAATGAGAGACTAGCTCTAGGTGTTGGGACAGGCACAGGTCACTCTATTTTACAATCAGGAAGAAGAATTAAGCACAGGCTCAGCCTGCCACCCGGGACCAGAATAGGGCCTGAAGCAATCCTGCGCTTTTGCGGCCAGCTCCCAAGAAAGCGAGTTGAAAAATGGAGCTCAGGGGAACTGCAATTCACAAACCTGCAGACTTATAAATGATCACTCTCGTCCACAAATATATTGAGGGAAGTCAACGAAGAGGATTTGAAAGCAAGGCAGAATTGCAGGAAACAGATTTCAGGAGGGAGATTCGAATCGCCTTTGAGGCACAGGAAAAGCGGCAAAACCTCGACAATGATGCCCTTGGCCAAAAAGGGCGTATGCGTTTTTTCCTGAATATATTCAGGAAAAAACGCATACGCCCTTTTTGGCCAACCAAGCAACCTGGAAAGGCAAATCAGCGCTACAAAGAAGTCTCGCTTCCCATCGGTCAAAAGGGCCATGCTGAATAAAGTGTCAAAACCAGAAGTGCAGGACAGGCCATGGAGAAACGGGAGCCTTGCTACGCTGATGGGCGGGATGTAAATAGCCAACAGCCACTCTGGAGAAGTGTACGGTGTGTCCTGAAACATCTAAAAAACTAACCTTAGAGAGCATAGGGCACCTCCACTCATGGGCGTATAAATTGGGAAAACTAAAAATCAGCAAGACACAGGCACCCCAACGTTTAGGGCTGCTCTGTTGACAAGAACCTCCACTGCGTTACACCTTAAATATCTCAGGAAAGAGAAAAATGGATAAAGAAGTTGTGGTCCTTATGTACAATGGAATATCACTCAGCCATGAAATCAACGTCATAAGGCTAGTAGCAGCATGATGAGTGGGTGTAGGTACGACGATTCTAAGTGAAATAAGTCACACAGAAAAAGACACTTATCATAAGATATCACTTATAGAGGGAATGTAAAAACCGCTACCCTTGAACTGAATTACAAAACAGAA
This sequence comes from Balaenoptera physalus, assembly GCF_965194825.1. Classification (NCBI taxonomy): domain Eukaryota; kingdom Metazoa; phylum Chordata; class Mammalia; order Artiodactyla; family Balaenopteridae; genus Balaenoptera; species Balaenoptera physalus. Next base: position 682,626 of record NW_028126568.1, read on the forward strand.
CAGAGTCACACGTTTAGAAAACACACTATGGCTGCTTAACGGGAAAGGTGAGGTGGGGTGATGCATAAAACAAGGGTTTCAAATTAGCTCAGATACCGTTCCGTAAGCCCAATATGTAATAGAAAAGACCTACTCCTTGCTCAGTGAATTGGACTCAACACTCCCTATTCACGGCCCAAGAATATATCTGACTAGTAAGAATCTTAAAACCTATGTATTGATATCTCTCTGTAAGTGAGTCAAGTGGGTGTAAAGTGGCATAAACACAGCAGTGAAAAGCAACTAAACCCCATTATAAAAATCAATTACTTTTAAAAACCTGTGAAACAAAGACAGTGAAAGACAGAGAAATTCTTACAAAATTCGTTCAGGGGCTGTGATGCCACCTGGATTGACCATATCTAGACCCACCGTTGATTGAGACATAAGGGTGGACAGTCTTGGGGCTGAGAGGTTTGGTGAGGTTGGGTGAGCAAACGCAGACCCTTTAAAGTAATACTGCGTGGTACCCATCCCATGGGTCCCAAATCTCCAGGTTCAAGGGCATCTTCCTACATCGAAAACATGCATGAGAAACCCAGAACACGGAACACCGTGTGATCGGGAAAGGTTTCTAAAACGCACCTCATTTCTCATGTCCTTGTGCTCGGGGTCGCCATTCCAGCCGCTTTACTAGCAATCTCCCTCCTTGGAGAATCAGCACCTTTAACCTCCTGTTCCGTACAGGCTGCAATTTGTCCTGAGGATGAACGGGAAGAGGGGGAACCAATGAGAGACTAGCTCTAGGTGTTGGGACAGGCACAGGTAACTCTATTTTCCCATCAGGAAGAAGAATTAAGCACAGGCTCAGCCTGCCGCCCGGGACCAGAATAGGGCCTGAAGGAATCCTGCGCTTTTGCGGCCAGCTCCCAAGAAAGCGAGTTGAAAAACGGAGCTCAGGGGCACTGCAATTCACAAACCTGCAGACTTATAAATGATCACTCTCGTCCACAAATATATTGAGGGAAGGCAACGAAGAGGATTTGAAAGCAAGGCAGAATTGCAGGAAACAGATTTCAGGAGGGAGATTCGAATCGCCTTTGAGGCACAGGAAAAGCGGCAAAACCTCGACAATGATGCCCTTGGCCAAAAAGAGCGTATGCGTTTTTTCCTGAATATATTCAGGAAAAAACGCATACGCCCTTTTTGGCCAACCAAGCAACCTGGAAAGGCAAATCAGCGCTACAAAGAAGTCTCGCTTCCCATCGCTCAAAAGGGCCATGCTGAATAAAGTGTCAAAACCAGAAGTGCAGGACAGGCCATGGAGAAACGGGAGCCTTGCTACGCTGATGGGCGGGATGTAAATTGCCAACAGCCACTCTGGAGAAGTGTACGGTGTGTCCTGAAACATCTAAAAAACTCAGCTTAGAGAGCATAGGGCACTTCCACTCATGGGCGTATAAATTGGGAAAACTAAAAATCAGCAAGACACAGGCACCCCAACGTATAGGGCTGCTCTGTTGACAAGAACCTCCACTTCGTTACACCTTATATATCCCAGGAAAGAGAAAAATGGATAAAGAAGTTGTGGTCCTTATGTACAATGGAATATCACTCAGCCATGAAATCAACGTCATAACGCTAGTAGCAGCATGATGAGTGGGTTTAGGTACGACGATTCTAAGTGAAATAAGTCACACAGAAAAAGACACTTATCATAAGATATCACTTATAGAGGGAATGTAAAAACCGCTACCCTTGAATGGAATTACAAAACAGAACAGAGTCACACGTTTAGAAAACACACTATGGCTGCTTAACGGGAAAGGTGAGGTGGGGTGATGCATAAAACAAGGGTTTCAAATTAGCTCAGATACCGTTCCGTAAGCCCAATATGTAATAGAAAAGACCTACTCCTTGCTCAGTGAATTGGACTCAACACCCCCTATTCACGGCCCAAGAATATATCTGACTAGTAAGAATCTTAAAACCTATGTATTGATATCTCTCTGTAAGTGAGTCAAGTGGGTGTAAAGTGGCATAAACACAGCAGTGAAAAGCAACTAAACCCCATTATAAAAATCAATTACTTTTAAAAACCTGTGAAACAAAGACAGTGAAAGACAGAGAAATTCTTACAAAATTCGTTCAGGGGCTGTGATGCCACCTGGATTGACCATATCTAGACCCACCGCTGATTGAGACATAAGGGTGGACAGTCTTGGGGCTGAGAGGTTTGGTGAGGTTGGGTGAGCAAACGCAGACCCTTTAAAGTAATACTGCGTGGTACCCATCCCATGGGTCCCAAATCTCCAGGTTCAAGGGCATCTTCCTACATCGAAAACATGCATGAGAAACCCAGAACACGGAACACCGTGTGATCGGGAAAGGTTTCTAAAATGCACCTCATTTCTCATGTCCTTGTGCTCGGGTTCGCCATTCCAGCCGCTTTACTAGCAATCTCCCTCCTTGGAGAATCAGCACCTTTAACCTCCTGTTCCGTACAGGTTGCAATATGTCCTGAGGATGAACGGGAAGAGGGGGAACCAATGAGAGACTAGCTCTAGGTGTTGGGACAGGCACAGGTCACTCTATTTTACAATCAGGAAGAAGAATTAAGCACAGGCTCAGCCTGCCACCCGGGACCAGAATAGGGCCTGAAGCAATCCTGCGCTTTTGCGGCCAGCTCCCAAGAAAGCGAGTTGAAAAATGGAGCTCAGGGGAACTGCAATTCACAAACCTGCAGACTTATAAATGATCACTCTCGTCCACAAATATATTGAGGGAAGTCAACGAAGAGGATTTGAAAGCAAGGCAGAATTGCAGGAAACAGATTTCAGGAGGGAGATTCGAATCGCCTTTGAGGCACAGGAAAAGCGGCAAAACCTCGACAATGATGCCCTTGGCCAAAAAGGGCGTATGCGTTTTTTCCTGAATATATTCAGGAAAAAACGCATACGCCCTTTTTGGCCAACCAAGCAACCTGGAAAGGCAAATCAGCGCTACAAAGAAGTCTCGCTTCCCATCGGTCAAAAGGGCCATGCTGAATAAAGTGTCAAAACCAGAAGTGCAGGACAGGCCATGGAGAAACGGGAGCCTTGCTACGCTGATGGGCGGGATGTAAATAGCCAACAGCCACTCTGGAGAAGTGTACGGTGTGTCCTGAAACATCTAAAAAACTAACCTTAGAGAGCATAGGGCACCTCCACTCATGGGCGTATAAATTGGGAAAACTAAAAATCAGCAAGACACAGGCACCCCAACGTTTAGGGCTGCTCTGTTGACAAGAACCTCCACTGCGTTACACCTTAAATATCTCAGGAAAGAGAAAAATGGATAAAGAAGTTGTGGTCCTTATGTACAATGGAATATCACTCAGCCATGAAATCAACGTCATAAGGCTAGTAGCAGCATGATGAGTGGGTGTAGGTACGACGATTCTAAGTGAAATAAGTCACACAGAAAAAGACACTTATCATAAGATATCACTTATAGAGGGAATGTAAAAACCGCTACCCTTGAACTGAATTACAAAACAGAACAGAGTCACACGTTTAGAAAACACACTATGGCTGCTTAACGGGAAAGGTGAGGTGGGGTGATGCATAAAACAAGGGTTTCAAATTAGCTCAGATACCGTTCCGTAAGCCCAATATGTAATAGAAAAGACCTACTCCTTGCTCAGTGAATTGGACTCAACACTCCCTATTCACGGCCCAAGAATATATCTGACTAGTAAGAATCTTAAAACCTATGTATTGATATCTCTCTGTAAGTGAGTCAAGTGGGTGTAAAGTGGCATAAACACAGCAGTGAAAAGCAACTAAACCCCATTATAAAAATCAATTACTTTTAAAAACCTGTGAAACAAAGACAGTGAAAGACAGAGAAATTCTTACAAAATTCGTTCAGGGGCTGTGATGCCACCTGGATTGACCATATCTAGACCCACCGTTGATTGAGACATAAGGGTGGACAGTCTTGGGGCTGAGAGGTTTGGTGAGGTTGGGTGAGCAAACGCAGACCCTTTAAAGTAATACTGCGTGGTACCCATCCCATGGGTCCCAAATCTCCAGGTTCAAGGGCATCTTCCTACATCGAAAACATGCATGAGAAACCCAGAACACGGAACACTGTGTGATCGGGAAAGGTTTCTAAAACGCACCTCATTTCTCATGTCCTTGTGCTCGGGGTCGCCATTCCAGCCGCTTTACTAGCAATCTCCCTCCTTGGAGAATCAGCACCTTTAACCTCCTGTTCCGTACAGGCTGCAATTTGTCCTGAGGATGAACGGGAAGAGGGGGAACCAATGAGAGACTAGCTCTAGGTGTTGGGACAGGCACAGGTAACTCTATTTTCCCATCAGGAAGAAGAATTAAGCACAGGCTCAGCCTGCCGCCCGGGACCAGAATAGGGCCTGAAGGAATCCTGCGCTTTTGCGGCCAGCTCCCAAGAAAGCGAGTTGAAAAACGGAGCTCAGGGGCACTGCAATTCACAAACCTGCAGACTTATAAATGATCACTCTCGTCCACAAATATATTGAGGGAAGGCAACGAAGAGGATTTGAAAGCAAGGCAGAATTGCAGGAAACAGATTTCAGGAGGGAGATTCGAATCGCCTTTGAGGCACAGGAAAAGCGGCAAAACCTCGACAATGATGCCCTTGGCCAAAAAGAGCGTATGCGTTTTTTCCTGAATATATTCAGGAAAAAACGCATACGCCCTTTTTGGCCAACCAAGCAACCTGGAAAGGCAAATCAGCGCTACAAAGAAGTCTCGCTTCCCATCGCTCAAAAGGGCCATGCTGAATAAAGTGTCAAAACCAGAAGTGCAGGACAGGCCATGGAGAAACGGGAGCCTTGCTACGCTGATGGGCGGGATGTAAATTGCCAACAGCCACTCTGGAGAAGTGTACGGTGTGTCCTGAAACATCTAAAAAACTCAGCTTAGAGAGCATAGGGCACTTCCACTCATGGGCGTATAAATTGGGAAAACTAAAAATCAGCAAGACACAGGCACCCCAACGTATAGGGCTGCTCTGTTGACAAGAACCTCCACTTCGTTACACCTTATATATCCCAGGAAAGAGAAAAATGGATAAAGAAGTTGTGGTCCTTATGTACAATGGAATATCACTCAGCCATGAAATCAACGTCATAACGCTAGTAGCAGCATGATGAGTGGGTTTAGGTACGACGATTCTAAGTGAAATAAGTCACACAGAAAAAGACACTTATCATAAGATATCACTTATAGAGGGAATGTAAAAACCGCTACCCTTGAACTGAATTACAAAACAGAACAGAGTCACACGTTTAGAAAACACACTATGGCTGCTTAACGGGAAAGGTGAGGAGGTGTGATGCATAAAACAAGGGTTTCAAATTAGCTCAGATACCGTTCCATAAACCCAATATGTAATAGACAAGACCTACTCCTTGCTCAGTGAATTGGACTCAACACCCCCTATTCACGGCCCAAGAATATATCTGACTAGTAAGAATCTTAAAACCTATGTATTGATATCTCTCTGTAAGTGAGTCAAGTGGGTGTAAAGTGGCATAAACACAGCAGTGAAAAGCAACTAAACCCCATTATAAAAATCAATTACTTTTAAAAACCTGTGAAACAAAGACAGTGAAAGAGAGAGAAATTCTTACAGAATTCGTTCAGGGGCTGTGATGCCACCTGGATTGACCATATCTAGACACACAGCTGATTGAGACATAAGGGTGGACACTCTTGGGGCTGAGAGGTTTGGTGAGGTTGGGTGAGGAAACGCAGACCCTTGAAAATAATACTGCGTGGTACCCATCCCATGGGTCCCAAATCTCCAGGTTCAAGGGCATCTTCCTACATCGAAAACATGCATGAGAAACCCAGAACACGGTACACCGTGTGATCGGGAAAGGTTTCTAAAACGCACCTCATTTCTCATGTCCTTGTGCTCGGGTTCGCCATTCCAGCCGCTTTACTAGCAATCTCCCTCCTTGGAGAATCAGCACCTTTAACCTCCTGTTCCGTACAGGTTGCAATTTGTCCTGAGGATGAACGGGAAGAGGGGGAACCAATGAGAGACTAGCTCTAGGTGTTGGGACAGGCACAGGTCACTCTATTTTCCCATCAGGAAGAAGAATTAAGCACAGGCTCAGCCTGCCGCCCGGGACCAGAATAGGGCCTGAAGCAATCCTGCGCTTTTGCGGCCAGCTCCCAAGAAAGCGAGTTGAAAAACGGAGCTCAGGGGCACTGCAATTCACAAACCTGCAGACTTATAAATGATCACTCTCGTCCACAAATATATTGAGGGAAGGCAACGAAGAGGATTTGAAAGCAAGGCAGAATTGCAGGAAACAGATTTCAGGAGGGAGATTCGAATCGCCTTTGAGGCACAGGAAAAGCGGCAAAACCTCGACAATGATGCCCTTGGCCAAAAAGGGCGTATGCGTTTTTTCCTGAATATATTCAGGAAAAAACGCATACGCCCTTTTTGGCCAACCAAGCAACCTGGAAAGGCAAATCAGCGCTACAAAGAAGTCTCGCTTCCCATCGGTCAAAAGGGCCATGCTGAATAAAGTGTCAAAACCAGAAGTGCAGGACAGGCCATGGAGAAACGGGAGCCTTGCTACGCTGATGGGCGGGATGTAAATAGCCAACAGCCACTCTGGAGAAGTGTACGGTGTGTCCTGAAACATCTAAAAAACTAACCTTAGAGAGCATAGGGCACCTCCACTCATGGGCGTATAAATTGGGAAAACTAAAAATCAGCAAGACACAGGCACCCCAACGTTTAGGGCTGCTCTGTTGACAAGAACCTCCACTGCGTTACACCTTAAATATCTCAGGAAAGAGAAAAATGGATAAAGAAGTTGTGGTCCTTATGTACAATGGAATATCACTCAGCCATGAAATCAACGTCATAAGGCTAGTAGCAGCATGATGAGTGGGTGTAGGTACGACGATTCTAAGTGAAATAAGTCACACAGAAAAAGACACTTATCATAAGATATCACTTATAGAGGGAATGTAAAAACCGCTACCCTTGAACGGAATTACAAAACAGAACAGAGTCACACGTTTAGAAAACACACTATGGCTGCTTAACGGGAAAGGTGAGGTGGGGTGATGCATAAAACAAGGGTTTCAAATTAGCTCAGATACCGTTCCGTAAGCCCAATATGTAATAGAAAAGACCTACTCCTTGCTCAGTGAATTGGACTCAACACCCCCTATTCACGGCCCAAGAATATATCTGACTAGTAAGAATCTTAAAACCTATGTATTGATATCTCTCTGTAAGTGAGTCAAGTGGGTGTAAAGTGGCATAAACACAGCAGTGAAAAGCAACTAAACCCCATTATAAAAATCAATTACTTTTAAAAACCTGTGAAACAAAGACAGTGAAAGACAGAGAAATTCTTACAAAATTCGTTCAGGGGCTGTGATGCCACCTGGATTGACCATATCTAGACCCACCGCTGATTGAGACATAAGGGTGGACAGTCTTGGGGCTGAGAGGTTTGGTGAGGTTGGGTGAGCAAACGCAGACCCTTTAAAGTAATACTGCGTGGTACCCATCCCATGGGTCCCAAATCTCCAGGTTCAAGGGCATCTTCCTACATCGAAAACATGCATGAGAAACCCAGAACACGGAACACCGTGTGATCGGGAAAGGTTTCTAAAATGCACCTCATTTCTCATGTCCTTGTGCTCGGGTTCGCCATTCCAGCCGCTTTACTAGCAATCTCCCTCCTTGGAGAATCAGCACCTTTAACCTCCTGTTCCGTACAGGTTGCAATATGTCCTGAGGATGAACGGGAAGAGGGGGAACCAATGAGAGACTAGCTCTAGGTGTTGGGACAGGCACAGGTCACTCTATTTTACAATCAGGAAGAAGAATTAAGCACAGGCTCAGCCTGCCACCCGGGACCAGAATAGGGCCTGAAGCAATCCTGCGCTTTTGCGGCCAGCTCCCAAGAAAGCGAGTTGAAAAATGGAGCTCAGGGGAACTGCAATTCACAAACCTGCAGACTTATAAATGATCACTCTCGTCCACAAATATATTGAGGGAAGTCAACGAAGAGGATTTGAAAGCAAGGCAGAATTGCAGGAAACAGATTTCAGGAGGGAGATTCGAATCGCCTTTGAGGCACAGGAAAAGCGGCAAAACCTCGACAATGATGCCCTTGGCCAAAAAGGGCGTATGCGTTTTTTCCTGAATATATTCAGGAAAAAACGCATACGCCCTTTTTGGCCAACCAAGCAACCTGGAAAGGCAAATCAGCGCTACAAAGAAGTCTCGCTTCCCATCGGTCAAAAGGGCCATGCTGAATAAAGTGTCAAAACCAGAAGTGCAGGACAGGCCATGGAGAAACGGGAGCCTTGCTACGCTGATGGGCGGGATGTAAATAGCCAACAGCCACTCTGGAGAAGTGTACGGTGTGTCCTGAAACATCTAAAAAACTAACCTTAGAGAGCATAGGGCACCTCCACTCATGGGCGTATAAATTGGGAAAACTAAAAATCAGCAAGACACAGGCACCCCAACGTTTAGGGCTGCTCTGTTGACAAGAACCTCCACTGCGTTACACCTTAAATATCTCAGGAAAGAGAAAAATGGATAAAGAAGTTGTGGTCCTTATGTACAATGGAATATCACTCAGCCATGAAATCAACGTCATAAGGCTAGTAGCAGCATGATGAGTGGGTGTAGGTACGACGATTCTAAGTGAAATAAGTCACACAGAAAAAGACACTTATCATAAGATATCACTTATAGAGGGAATGTAAAAACCGCTACCCTTGAACGGAATTACAAAACAGAACAGAGTCACACGTTTAGAAAACACACTATGGCTGCTTAACGGGAAAGGTGAGGTGGGGTGATGCATAAAACAAGGGTTTCAAATTAGCTCAGATACCGTTCCGTAAGCCCAATATGTAATAGAAAAGACCTACTCCTTGCTCAGTGAATTGGACTCAACACCCCCTATTCACGGCCCAAGAATATATCTGACTAGTAAGAATCTTAAAACCTATGTATTGATATCTCTCTGTAAGTGAGTCAAGTGGGTGTAAAGTGGCATAAACACAGCAGTGAAAAGCAACTAAACCCCATTATAAAAATCAATTACTTTTAAAAACCTGTGAAACAAAGACAGTGAAAGACAGAGAAATTCTTACAAAATTCGTTCAGGGGCTGTGATGCCACCTGGATTGACCATATCTAGACCCACCGTTGATTGAGACATAAGGGTGGACAGTCTTGGGGCTGAGAGGTTTGGTGAGGTTGGGTGAGCAAACGCAGACCGTTTAAAGTAATACTGCGTGGTACCCATCCCATGGGTCCCAAATCTCCAGGTTCAAGGGCATCTTCCTACATCGAAAACATGCATGAGAAACCCAGAACACGGAACACCGTGTGATCGGGAAAGGTTTCTAAAACGCACCTCATTTCTCATGTCCTTGTGCTCGGGGTCGCCATTCCAGCCGCTTTACTAGCAATCTCCCTCCTTGGAGAATCAGCACCTTTAACCTCCTGTTCCGTACAGGCTGCAATTTGTCCTGAGGATGAACGGGAAGAGGGGGAACCAATGAGAGACTAGCTCTAGGTGTTGGGACAGGCACAGGTAACTCTATTTTCCCATCAGGAAGAAGAATTAAGCACAGGCTCAGCCTGCCGCCCGGGACCAGAATAGGGCCTGAAGGAATCCTGCGCTTTTGCGGCCAGCTCCCAAGAAAGCGAGTTGAAAAACGGAGCTCAGGGGCACTGCAATTCACAAACCTGCAGACTTATAAATGATCACTCTCGTCCACAAATATATTGAGGGAAGGCAACGAAGAGGATTTGAAAGCAAGGCATAATTGCAGGAAACAGATTTCAGGAGGGAGATTCGAATCGCCTTTGAGGCACAGGAAAAGCGGCAAAACCTCGACAATGATGCCCTTGGCCAAAAAGGGCGTATGCGTTTTTTCCTGAATATATTCAGGAAAAAACGCATACGCCCTTTTTGGCCAACCAAGCAACCTGGAAAGGCAAATCAGCGCTACAAAGAAGTCTCGCTTCCCATCGCTCAAAAGGGCCATGCTGAATAAAGTGTCAAAACCAGAAGTGCAGGACAGGCCATGGAGAAACGGGAGCCTTGCTACGCTGATGGGCGGGATGTAAATTGCCAACAGCCACTCTGGAGAAGTGTACGGTGTGTCCTGAAACATCTAAAAAACTCAGCTTAGAGAGCATAGGGCACTTCCACTCATGGGCGTATAAATTGGGAAAACTAAAAATCAGCAAGACACAGGCACCCCAACGTATAGGGCTGCTCTGGTGACAAGAACCTCCACTTCGTTACACCTTATATATCCCAGGAAAGAGAAAAATGGATAAAGAAGTTGTGGTCCTTATGTACAATGGAATATCACTCAGCCATGAAATCAACGTCATAACGCTAGTAGCAGCATGATGAGTGGGTTTAGGTACGACGATTCTAAGTGAAATAAGTCACACAGAAAAAGACACTTATCATAAGATATCACTTATAGAGGGAATGTAAAAACCGCTACCCTTGAACTGAATTACAAAACAGAACAGAGTCACACGTTTAGAAAACACACTATGGCTGCTTAACGGGAAAGGTGAGGAGGTGTGATGCATAAAACAAGGGTTTCAAATTAGCTCAGATACCGTTCCATAAACCCAATATGTAATAGACAAGACCTACTCCTTGCTCAGTGAATTGGACTCAACACCCCCTATTCACGGCCCAAGAATATATCTGACTAGTAAGAATCTTAAAACCTATGTATTGATATCTCTCTGTAAGTGAGTCAAGTGGGTGTAAAGTGGCATAAACACAGCAGTGAAAAGCAACTAAACCCCATTATAAAAATCAATTACTTTTAAAAACCTGTGAAACAAAGACAGTGAAAGAGAGAGAAATTCTTACAGAATTCGTTCAGGGGCTGTGATGCCACCTGGATTGACCATATCTAGACACACAGCTGATTGAGACATAAGGGTGGACACTCTTGGGGCTGAGAGGTTTGGTGAGGTTGGGTGAGGAAACGCAGACCCTTGAAAATAATACTGCGTGGTACCCATCCCATGGGTCCCAAATCTCCAGGTTCAAGGGCATCTTCCTACATCGAAAACATGCATGAGAAACCCAGAACACGGTACACCGTGTGATCGGGAAAGGTTTCTAAAACGCACCTCATTTCTCATGTCCTTGTGCTCGGGTTCGCCATTCCAGCCGCTTTACTAGCAATCTCCCTCCTTGGAGAATCAGCACCTTTAACCTCCTGTTCCGTACAGGTTGCAATTTGTCCTGAGGATGAACGGGAAGAGGGGGAACCAATGAGAGACTAGCTCTAGGTGTTGGGACAGGCACAGGTCACTCTATTTTCCCATCAGGAAGAAGAATTAAGCACAGGCTCAGCCTGCCGCCCGGGACCAGAATAGGGCCTGAAGCAATCCTGCGCTTTTGCGGCCAGCTCCCAAGAAAGCGAGTTGAAAAACGGAGCTCAGGGGCACTGCAATTCACAAACCTGCAGACTTATAAATGATCACTCTCGTCCACAAATATATTGAGGGAAGGCAACGAAGAGGATTTGAAAGCAAGGCAGAATTGCAGGAAACAGATTTCAGGAGGGAGATTCGAATCGCCTTTGAGGCACAGGAAAAGCGGCAAAACCTCGACAATGATGCCCTTGGCCAAAAAGGGCGTATGCGTTTTTTCCTGAATATATTCAGGAAAAAACGCATACGCCCTTTTTGGCCAACCAAGCAACCTGGAAAGGCAAATCAGCGCTACAAAGAAGTCTCGCTTCCCATCGGTCAAAAGGGCCATGCTGAATAAAGTGTCAAAACCAGAAGTGCAGGACAGGCCATGGAGAAACGGGAGCCTTGCTACGCTGATGGGCGGGATGTAAATAGCCAACAGCCACTCTGGAGAAGTGTACGGTGTGTCCTGAAACATCTAAAAAACTAACCTTAGAGAGCATAGGGCACCTCCACTCATGGGCGTATAAATTGGGAAAACTAAAAATCAGCAAGACACAGGCACCCCAACGTTTAGGGCTGCTCTGTTGACAAGAACCTCCACTGCGTTACACCTTAAATATCTCAGGAAAGAGAAAAATGGATAAAGAAGTTGTGGTCCTTATGTACAATGGAATATCACTCAGCCATGAAATCAACGTCATAAGGCTAGTAGCAGCATGATGAGTGGGTGTAGGTACGACGATTCTAAGTGAAATAAGTCACACAGAAAAAGACACTTATCATAAGATATCACTTATAGAGGGAATGTAAAAACCGCTACCCTTGAACGGAATTACAAAACAGAACAGAGTCACACGTTTAGAAAACACACTATGGCTGCTTAACGGGAAAGGTGAGGTGGGGTGATGCATAAAACAAGGGTTTCAAATTAGCTCAGATACCGTTCCGTAAGCCCAATATGTAATAGAAAAGACCTACTACTTGCTCAGTGAATTGGACTCAACACCCCCTATTCACGGCCCAAGAATATATCTGACTAGTAAGAATCTTAAAACCTATGTATTGATATCTCTCTGTAAGTGAGTCAAGTGGGTGTAAAGTGGCATAAACACAGCAGTGAAAAGCAACTAAACCCCATTATAAAAATCAATTACTTTTAAAAACCTGTGAAACAAAGACAGTGAAAGACAGAGAAATTCTTACAAAATTCGTTCAGGGGCTGTGATGCCACCTGGATTGACCATATCTAGACCCACCGCTGATTGAGACATAAGGGTGGACAGTCTTGGGGCTGAGAGGTTTGGTGAGGTTGGGTGAGCAAACGCAGACCCTTTAAAGTAATACTGCGTGGTACCCATCCCATGGGTCCCAAATCTCCAGGTTCAAGGGCATCTTCCTACATCGAAAACATGCATGAGAAACCCAGAACACGGAACACCGTGTGATCGGGAAAGGTTTCTAAAACGCACCTCATTTCTCATGTCCTTGTGCTCGGGGTCGCCATTCCAGCCGCTTTACTAGCAATCTCCCTCCTTGGAGAATCAGCACCTTTAACCTCCTGTTCCGTACAGGCTGCAATTTGTCCTGAGGATGAACGGGAAGAGGGGAAAACAATGAGAGACTAGCTCTAGGTGTTGGGACAGGCACAGGTCACTCTATTTTCCCATCAGGAAGAAGAATTAAGCACAGGCTCAGCCTGCCACCCGGGACCAGAATAGGGCCTGAAGCAATCCTGCGCTTTTGCGGCCAGCTCCCAAGAAAGCGAGTTGAAAAATGGAGCTCAGGGGAACTGCAATTCACAAACCTGCAGACTTATAAATGATCACTCTCGTCCACAAATATATTGAGGGAAGTAAACGAAGAGGATTTGAAAGCAAGGCAGAATTGCAGGAAACAGATTTCAGGAGGGAGATTCGAATCGCCTTTGAGGCACAGGAAAAGCGGCAAAACCTCGACAATGATGCCCTTGGCCAAAAAGGGCGTATGCGTTTTTCCTGAATATATTCAGGAAAAAACGCATACGCCCTTTTTGGCCAACCAAGCAACCTGGAAAGGCAAATCAGCGCTACAAAGAAGTCTCGCATCCCATCGGTCAAAAGGGCCATGCTGAATAAAGTGTCAAAACCAGAAATGCAGGACAGCCCATGGAGAAACGGGAGCCTTGCTACGCTGATGGGCGGGATGTAAATTGCCAACAGCCACTCTGGAGAAGTGTACGGTGTGTCCTGAAACATCTAAAAAACTAACCTTAGAGAGCATAGGGCACTTCCACTCATGGGCGTATAAATTGGGAAAACTAAAAATCAGCAAGACACAGGCACCCCAACGTTTAGGGCTGCTCTGTTGACAAGAACCTCCACTTCGTTACACCTTAAATATCTCAGGAAAGAGAAAAATGGATAAAGAAGTTGTGGTCCTTATGTACAATGGAATATCACTCAGCCATGAAATCAACGTCATAAGGCTAGTAGCAGCATGATGAGTGGGTGTAGGTACGACGATTCTAAGTGAAATAAGTCACACAGAAAAAGACACTTATCATAAGATATCACTTATAGAGGGAATGTAAAAACCGCTACACTTGAACTGAATTACAAACCAGAACAGAGTCACACGTTTAGAAAACACACTATGGCTGATTAACAGGAAAGGTGAGGTGGGGTGATGCATAAAACAAGGGTTTCAAATTAGCTCAGATACCGTTCCATAAGCCCAATATGTAATAGACAAGACCTACTCCTTGCTCAGTGAATTGGACTCAACACCCCCTATTCACGGCCCAAGAATATATCTGACTAGTAAGAATCTTAAAACCTATGTATTGATATCTCTCTGTAAGTGAGTCAAGTGGGTGTAAAGTGGCATAAACACAGCAGTGAAAAGCAACTAAACCCCATTATAAAAATCAATTACTTTTAAAAACCTGTGAAACAAAGACAGTGAAAGACAGAGAAATTCTTACAAAATTCGTTCAGGGGCTGTGATGCCACCTGGATTGACCATATCTAGACCCACCGCTGATTGAGACATAAGGGTGGACAGTCTTGGGGCTGAGAGGTTTGGTGAGGTTGGGTGAGCAAACGCAGACCCTTTAAAGTAATACTGCGTGGTACCCATCCCATGGGTCCCAAATCTCCAGGTTCAAGGGCATCTTCCTACATCGAAAACATGCATGAGAAACCCAGAACACGGAACACCGTGTGATCGGGAAAGGTTTCTAAAACGCACCTCATTTCTCATGTCCTTGTGCTCGGGGTCGCCATTCCAGCCGCTTTACTAGCAATCTCCCTCCTTGGAGAATCAGCACCTTTAACCTCCTGTTCCGTACAGGCTGCAATTTGTCCTGAGGATGAACGGGAAGAGGGGGAACCAATGAGAGACTAGCTCTAGGTGTTGGGACAGGCACAGGTAACTCTATTTTCCCATCAGGAAGAAGAATTAAGCACAGGCTCAGCCTGCCGCCCGGGACCAGAATAGGGCCTGAAGGAATCCTGCGCTTTTGCGGCCAGCTCCCAAGAAAGCGAGTTGAAAAACGGAGCTCAGGGGCACTGCAATTCACAAAACTGCAGACTTATAAATGATCACTCTCGTCCACAAATATATTGAGGGAAGGAAACGAAGAGGATTTGAAAGCAAGGCATAATTGCAGGAAACAGATTTCAGGAGGGAGATTCGAATCGCCTTTGAGGCACAGGAAAAGCGGCAAAACCTCGACAATGATGCCCTTGGCCAAAGAGGGCGTATGCGTTTTTTCCTGAATATATTCAGGAAAAAACGCATACACCCTCTTTGGCCAACCAAGCAACCTGGAAAGGCAAATCAGCGCTACAAAGAAGTCTCGCTTCCCATCGGTCAAAAGGGCCATGCTGAATAAAGTGTCAAAACAAGAAATGCAGGACAGGCCATGGAGAAACGGGAGCCTTGCTACGCTGATGGGCGGGATGTAAATTGCCAACAGCCACTCTGGAGAAGTGTACGGTGTGTCCTGAAACATCTAAAAAACTCAGCTTAGAGAGCATAGGGCACTTCCACTCATGGGCGTATAAATTGGGAAAACTAAAAATCAGCAAGACACAGGCACCCCAACGTATAGGGCTGCTCTGTTGACAAGAACCTCCACTTCGTTACACCTTATATATCCCAGGAAAGAGAAAAATGGATAAAGAAGTTGTGGTCCTTATGTACAATGGAATATCACTCAGCCATGAAATCAACGTCATAACGCTAATAGCAGCATGATGAGTGGGTTTAGGTACGACGATTCTAAGTGAAATAAGTCACACAGAACAAGACACTTATCATAAGATATCACTTATAGAGGGAATGTAAAAACCGCTACCCTTGAACTGAATTACAAAACAGAACAGAGTCACACGTTTAGAAAACACACTATGGCTGCTTAACGGGAAAGGTGAGGAGGTGTGATGCATAAAACAAGGGTTTCAAATTAGCTCTGATACCGTTCCATAAACCCAATATGTAATAGACAAGACCTACTCCTTGCTCAGTGAATTGGACTCAACACCCCCTATTCACGGCCCAAGAATATATCTGACTAGTAAGAATCTTAAAACCTATGTATTGATATCTCTCTGTAAGTGAGTCAAGTGGGTGTAAAGTGGCATAAACACAGCAGTGAAAAGCAACTAAACCCCATTATAAAAATCAATTACTTTTAAAAACCTGTGAAACAAAGACAGTGAAAGAGAGAGAAATTCTTACAGAATTCGTTCAGGGGCTGTGATGCCACCTGGATTGACCATATCTAGACCCACAGCTGATTGAGACATAAGGGTGGACACTCTTGGGGCTGAGAGGTTTGGTGAGGTTGGGTGAGCAAACGCAGACCCTTTAAAGTAATACTGCGTGGTACCCATCCCATGGGTCCCAAATTTCCAGGTTCAAGGGCATCTTCCTACGTCGAAAACATGCATGAGAAACCCAGAAGATGGTAAACCATGTGATCGGGAAAGGTTTCTAAAACGCAGCTCATTTCTCATCTCCTTGTGCTCGGGTTCGCCATTCCAGCCGCTTTACTAGCAATCTCCTTCCTTGGAGAATCAGCACATTTAACCTCCTGTTCCGTACAGGTTGCAGTTTGTCCTGAGGATGAACGGGAAGAGGGGGAACCAATGAGAGACTAGCTCTAGGTGTTGGGACAGGCACAGGTCACTCTATTTTCCCATCAGGAAGAAGAATTAAGCACAGGCTCAGCCTGCCGCCCGCGACCAGAATAGGGCCTGAAGCAATCCTGCGCTTTTGCGGCCAGCTCCCAAGAAGGCGAGTTGAAAAATGGAGCTCAGGGGAACTGCAATTCACAAACCTGCAGACTTATAAATGATCACTCTCGTCCACGAATATATTGAGGGAAGGCAACGAAGAGGATTTGAAAGTAAGGCAGAATTGCAGGAAACAGATTTCAGGAGGGAGATTCGAATCGCCTTTGAGGCACAGGAAAAGCAGCAAAACCTCGACAATGATGCCCTTGGCCAAAAAGGGCGTATGCGTTTTTTCCTGAATATATTCAGGAAAAAACGCATACGCCCTTTTTGGCCAACCAAGCAACCTGGAAAGGCAAATCAGCGCTACAAAGAAGTCTCGCTTCCCATCGGTCAAAAGGGCCATGCTGCATAAAGTGTCAAAACCAGAAATGCAGGACAGGCCATGGAGAAACGGGAGCCTTGTTACGCTGATGGGCGGGATGTAAATTGCCAACAGCCACTCTGGAGAAGTGTACGGTGTGTCCTGAAACATCTAAAAAACTAACCTTAGAGAGCATAGGGCACTTCCACTCATGGGCGTATAAATTGGGAAAACTAAAAATCAGCAAGACACAGGCAACCCAACGTATAGGGCTGCTCTGTTGACAAGAACCTCCACTTCGTTACACCTTAAATATCTCAGGAAAGAGAAAAATGGATAAAGAAGTTGTGGTCCTTATGTACAATGGAATATCACTCAGCCATGAAATCAACGTCATAAGGCTAGTAGCAGCATGATGAGTGGGTTTAGGTACGACGATTCTAAGTGAAATAAGTCACACAGAAAAAGACACTTATCATAAGATATCACTTATAGAGGGAATGTAAAAACCGCTACCCTTGAACTGAATTACAAAACAGAACAGAGTCACACGTTTAGAAATCACACTATGGCTGCTTAACGGGAAAGGTGAGGTCGGGTGATGCATAAAACAAGGAATTCAAATTAGCTCAGATACCGTTCCATAAGCCCAATATGTAATAGACAAGACCTACTCCTTGCTCAGTGAATTGGACTCAACACCCCCTATTCACGGCCCAAGAATATATCTGACTAGTAAGAATCTTAAAACCTATGTATTGATATCTCTCTGTAAGTGAGTCAAGTGGGTGTAAAGTGGCATAAACACAGCAGTGAAAAGCAACTAAACCCCATTATAAAACTCACTTACTTTTAAAAACCTGTGAAACAAAGATAGTGAAAGACAGAGAAATTCTTACAAAATTCGTTCAGGGGCTGTGATACCACCTGGATTGACCATATCTAGACCCACCGCTGATTGAGACATAAGGGTGGACACTCTTGGGGCTGAGAGGTTTGGTGAGGTTGGGTGAGCAAACGCAGACCCTTTAAAGTAATACTGCGTGGTACCCATCCCATGGGTCCCAAATCTCCAGGTTCAAGGGCATCTTCCTACATCGAAAACATGCATGAGAAACCCAGAACACGGAACACCGTGTGATCGGGAAAGGTTTCTAAAACGCACCTCATTTCTCATGTCCTTGTGCTCGGGGTCGCCATTCCAGCCGCTTTACTAGCAATCTCCGTCCTTGGAGAATCAGCACCTTTAACCTCCTGTTCCGTACAGGCTGCAATTTGTCCTGAGGATGAACGGGAAGAGGGGGAACCAATGAGAGACTAGCTCTAGGTGTTGGGACAGGCACAGGTAACTCTATTTTCCCATCAGGAAGAAGAATTAAGCACAGGCTCAGCCTGCCGCCCGGGACCAGAATAGGGCCTGAAGGAATCCTGCGCTTTTGCGGCCAGCTCCCAAGAAAGCGAGTTGAAAAACGGAGCTCAGGGGCACTGCAATTCACAAAACTGCAGACTTATAAATGATCACTCTCGTCCACAAATATATTGAGGGAAGTCAACGAAGAGGATTTGAAAGCAAGGCAGAATTGCAGGAAACAGATTTCAGGAGGGAGATATGAATCGCCTTTGAGGCACAGGAAAAGCGGCAAAACCTCGACAATGATGCCCTTGGCCAAAAAGGGCGTATGCGTTTTTTCCTGAATATATTCAGGAAAAAACGCATACGCCGTCTTTGGCCAACCAAGCAACCTGGAAAGGCAAATCAGCGCTACAAAGAAGTCTCGCTTCCCATCGGTCAAAAGGGCCATGCTGAATAAAGTGTCAAAACCAGAAATGCAGGACAGGCCATGGAGAAACGGGAGCCTTGCTACGCTGATGGGCGGGATGTAAATTGCCAACAGCCACTCTGGAGAAGTGTACGGTGTGTCCTGAAACATCTAAAAAACTAACCTTAGAGAGCATAGGGCACTTCCACTCATGGGCGTATAAATTGGGAAAACTAAAAATCAGCAAGACACAGGCACCCCAACGTATAGGGCTGCTCTGTTGACAAGAACCTCCACTTCGTTACACCTTAAATATCTCAGGAAAGAGAAAAATGGATAAAGAAGTTGTGGTCCTTATGTACAATGGAATATCACTCAGCCATGAAATCAACGTCATAAGGCTAGTAGCAGCATGATGAGTGGGTTTAGGTACGACGATTCTACGTGAAATAAGTCACACAGAAAAAGACACTTATCATAAGATATCACTTAGAGAGAGAATGTAAAAACCGTTACCCTTGAACTGAATTACAAAACAGAACAGAGTCACACGTTTAGAAAACACACTATGGCTGCCTAACGGGAAAGGTGAGGTGGGGTGATGCATAAAACAAGGGTTTCAAATTAGCTCAGATACCGTTCCATAAACCCAATATGTAATAGACAAGACCTACTCCTTGCTCAGTGAATTGGACTCAACACCCCCTATTCATGGCCCAAGAATATATCTGACTAGTAAGAATCTTAAAACCTATGTATTGATATCTCTCTGTAAGTGAGTCAAGTGGGTGTAAAGTGGCATAAACACAGCAGTGAAAAGCAACTAAACCCCATTATAAAAATCAATTACTTTTAAAAACCTGTGAAACAAAGACAGTGAAAGAGAGAGAAATTCTTACAGAATTCGTTCAGGGGCTGTGATGCCACCTGGATTGACCATATCTAGACCCACAGCTGATTGAGACATAAGGGTGGACACTCTTGGGGTGAGAGGTTTGGTGAGGTTGGGTGAGCAAACGCAGACCCTTTAAAGTAATACTGCATGGCACCCATCCCATGGGTCCCAAATCTCCAGGTTCAAGGGCATCTTCCTACATCGAAAACATGCATGAGAAACCCAGAACACGGTACACCGTGTGATCGGGAAAGGTTTCTAAAACGCACCTCATTTCTCATGTCCTTGTGCTCGGGTTCGCCATTCCAGCCGCTTTACTAGCAATCTCCCTCCTTGGAGAATCAGCACCTTTAACCTCCTGTTCCGTACAGGTTGCAATATGTCCTGAGGATGAACGGGAAGAGGGGGAACCAATGAGAGACTAGCTCTAGGTGTTGGGACAGGCACAGGTCACTCTATTTTCCCATCAGGAAGAAGAATTAAGCACAGGCTCAGCCTGCCACCCGGGACCAGAATAGGGCCTGAAGCAATCCTGCGCTTTTGCGGCCAGCTCCCAAAAAAGCGAGTTGAAAAATGGAGCTCAGGGGAACTGCAATTCACAAACCTGCAGACTTATAAATGATCACTCTCGTCCACAAATATATTGAGGGAAGGCAACGAAGAGGATTTGAAAGCAAGGCAGAATTGCAGGAAACAGATTTCAGGAGGGAGATTCGAATCGCCTTTGAGGCACAGGAAAAGCGGCAAAACTTCGACAATGATGCCCTTGGCGTAAAAGGGCGTATGCGTTTTTTCCTGAATATATTCAGGAAAAAACGCATACGCCCTTTTTGGCCAACCAAGCAACCTGGAAAGGCAAATCAGCGCTACAAAGAAGTCTCGCTTCCCATCGGTCAAAAGGGCCATGCTGAATAAAGTGTCAAAACCAGAAATGCAGGACAGGCCATGGAGAAACGGGTGCCTTGCTACGCTGATGGGTGGGATGTAAATTGCCAACAGCCACTCTGGAGAAGTGTACGGTGTGTCCTGAAACATCTAAAAAACTAACCTTAGAGAGCATAGGGCACTTCCACTCATGGGCGTATAAATTGGGAAAACTAAAAATCAGCAAGACACAGGCACCCCAACGTATAGGGCTGCTCTGTTGACAAGAACCTCCACTTCGTTACACCTTAAATATCTCAGGAAAGAGAAAAATGGATAAAGAAGTTGTGGTCCTTATGTACAATGGAATATCACTCAGCCATGAAATCAACGTCATAAGGCTAGTAGCAGCATGATGAGTGGATTTAGGTACGACGATTCTAAGTGAAATAAGTCACACAGAAAAAGACACTTATCATAAGATATCACTTATAGAGGGAATGTAAAAACCGCTACCCTTGAACTGAATTACAAAACAGAACAGAGTCACACGTTTAGAAAACACACTATGGCTGCTTAACGGGAAAGGTGAGGTGGGGTGATGCATAAAACAAGGGTTTCAAATTAGCTCAGATACCGTTCCATAAACGCAATATGTAATAGACAAGATCTACTCCTTGCTCAGTGAATTGGACTCAACACCCCCTATTCACGGCCCAAGAATATATCTGACTAGTAAGAATCTTAAAACCTATGTATTGATATCTCTCTGTAAGTGAGTCAAGTGGGTGTAAAGTGGCATAAACACAGCAGTGAAAAGCAACTAAACCCCATTATAAAAATCAATTACTTTTAAAAACCTGTGAAACAAAGACAGTGAAAGACAGAGAAATTCTTACAAAATTCGTTCAGGGGCTGTGATGCCACCTGGATTGACCATATCTAGACCCACCGCTGATTGAGACATAAGGGTGGACACTCTTGGGGTGAGAGGTTTGGTGAGGTTGGGTGAGCAAACGCAGACCCTTTAAAGTAATACTGCGTCGCACCCATCCCATGGGTCCCAAATCTCCAGGTTCAAGGGCATCTTCCTACATCGAAAACATGCATGAGAAACCCAGAACACGGTACACCGTGTGATCGGGAAAGGTTTCTAAAACGCACCTCATTTCTCATGTCCTTGTGCTCGGGTTCGCCATTCCAGCCGCTTTACTAGCAATCTCCCTCCTTGGAGAATCAGCACCTTTAACCTCCTGTTCCGTACAGGTTGCAATATGTCCTGAGGATGAACGGGAAGAGGGGGAACCAATGAGAGACTAGCTCTAGGTGTTGGGACAGGCACAGGTCACTCTATTTTCCCATCAGGAAGAAGAATTAAGCACAGGCTCAGCCTGCCACCCGGGACCAGAATAGGGCCTGAAGCAATCCTGCGCTTTTGCGGCCAGCTCCCAAAAAAGCGAGTTGAAAAATGGAGCTCAGGGGAACTGCAATTCACAAACCTGCAGACTTATAAATGATCACTCTCGTCCACAAATATATTGAGGGAAGGCAACGAAGAGGATTTGAAAGCAAGGCAGAATTGCAGGAAACAGATTTCAGGAGGGAGATTCGAATCGCCTTTGAGGCACAGGAAAAGCGGCAAAACTTCGACAATGATGCCCTTGGCGTAAAAGGGCGTATGCGTTTTTTCCTGAATATATTCAGGAAAAAACGCATACGCCCTTTTTGGCCAACCAAGCAACCTGGAAAGGCAAATCAGCGCTACAAAGAAGTCTCGCTTCCCATCGGTCAAAAGGGCCATGCTGAATAAAGTGTCAAAACCAGAAATGCAGGACAGGCCATGGAGAAACGGGTGCCTTGCTACGCTGATGGGCGGGATGTAAATTGCCAACAGCCACTCTGGAGAAGTGTACGGTGTGTCCTGAAACATCTAAAAAACTAACCTTAGAGAGCATAGGGCACTTCCACTCATGGGCGTATAAATTGGGAAAACTAAAAATCAGCAAGACACAGGCACCCCAACGTATAGGGCTGCTCTGTTGACAAGAACCTCCACTTCGTTACACCTTAAATATCTCAGGAAAGAGAAAAATGGATAAAGAAGTTGTGGTCCTTATGTACAATGGAATATCACTCAGCCATGAAATCAACGTCATAAGGCTAGTAGCAGCATGATGAGTGGATTTAGGTACGACGATTCTAAGTGAAATAAGTCACACAGAAAAAGACACTTATCATAAGATATCACTTATAGAGGGAATGTAAAAACCGCTACCCTTGAACTGAATTACAAAACAGAACAGAGTCACACGTTTAGAAAACACACTATGGCTGCTTAACGGGAAAGGTGAGGTGGGGTGATGCATAAAACAAGGGTTTCAAATTAGCTCAGATACCGTTCCATAAACGCAATATGTAATAGACAAGATCTACTCCTTGCTCAGTGAATTGGACTCAACACCCCCTATTCACGGCCCAAGAATATATCTGACTAGTAAGAATCTTAAAACCTATGTATTGATATCTCTCTGTAAGTGAGTCAAGTGGGTGTAAAGTGGCATAAACACAGCAGTGAAAAGCAACTAAACCCCATTATAAAAATCAATTACTTTTAAAAACCTGTGAAACAAAGACAGTGAAAGACAGAGAAATTCTTACAAAATTCGTTCAGGGGCTGTGATGCCACCTGGATTGACCATATCTAGACCCACCGCTGATTGAGACATAAGGGTGGACACTCTTGGGGTGAGAGGTTTGGTGAGGTTGGGTGAGCAAACGCAGACCCTTTAAAGTAATACTGCGTGGCACCCATCCCATGGGTCCCAAATCTCCAGGTTCAAGGGCATCTTCCTACATCGAAAACATGCATGAGAAACCCAGAACACGGTACACCGTGTGATCGGGAAAGGTTTCTAAAACGCACCTCATTTCTCATGTCCTTGTGCTCGGGTTCGCCATTCCAGCCGCTTTACTAGCAATCTCCCTCCTTGGAGAATCAGCACCTTTAACCTCCTGTTCCGTACAGGTTGCAATATGTCCTGAGGATGAACGGGAAGAGGGGGAACCAATGAGAGACTAGCTCTAGGTGTTGGGACAGGCACAGGTCACTCTATTTTCCCATCAGGAAGAAGAATTAAGCACAGGCTCAGCCTGCCACCCGGGACCAGAATAGGGCCTGAAGCAATCCTGCGCTTTTGCGGCCAGCTCCCAAAAAAGCGAGTTGAAAAATGGAGCTCAGGGGAACTGCAATTCACAAACCTGCAGACTTATAAATGATCACTCTCGTCCACAAATATATTGAGGGAAGGCAACGAAGAGGATTTGAAAGCAAGGCATAATTGCAGGAAACAGATTTCAGGAGGGAGATTCGAATCGCCTTTGAGGCACAGGAAAAGCGGCAAAACCTCGACAATGATGCCCTTGGACAGAAAGGGCGTATGCGTTTTTTCCTGAATATATTCAGGAAAAAACGCATACGCACTCTTTGGCCAACCAAGCAACCTGGAAAGGCAAATCAGCACTACAAAGAAGTCTCGCTTCCCATCGGTCAAAAGGGCCATGCTGAATAAAGTGTCAAAACCAGAAATGCAGGACAGGCCATGGAGAAACGGGAGCCTTGCTACGCTGATGGGCGGGATGTAAATAGCCAACAGCCACTCTGGAGAAGTGTACGGTGTGTCCTGAAACATCTAAAAAACTCAGCTTAGAGAGCATAGGGCACTTCCACTCATGGGCGTATAAATTGGGAAAACTAAAAATCAGCAAGACACAGGCACCCCAACGTACAGGGCTGCTCTGTTGACAAGAACCTCCACTTCGTTACACCTTATATATCCCAGGAAAGAGAAAAATGGATAAAGAAGTTGTGGTCCTTATGTACAATGGAATATCACTCAGCCATGAAATCAACGTCATAACGCTAGTAGCAGCATGATGAGTGGGTTTAGGTACGACGATTCTAAGTGAAATAAGTCACACAGAAAAAGACACTTATCATAAGATATCACTTATAGAGGGAATGTAAAAACCGCTACCCTTGAACTGAATTACAAAACAGAACAGAGTCACACGTTTAGAAAACACACTATGGCTGCTTAACGGGAAAGGTGAGGAGGTGTGATGCATAAAACAAGGGTTTCAAATTAGCTCAGATACCGTTCCATAAACCCAATATGTAATAGACAAGACCTACTCCTTGCTCAGTGAATTGGACTCAACACCCCCTATTCACGGCCCAAGAATATATCTGACTAGTAAGAATCTTAAAACCTATGTATTGATATCTCTCTGTAAGTGAGTCAAGTGGGTGTAAAGTGGCATAAACACAGCAGTGAAAAGCAACTAAACCCCATTATAAAAATCAATTACTTTTAAAAACCTGTGAAACAAAGACAGTAAAAGAGAGAGAAATTCTTACAGAATTCGTTCAGGGGCTGTGATGCCACCTGGATTGACCATATCTAGACCCACAGCTGATTGAGACATAAGGGTGGACACTCTTGGGGCTGAGAGGTTTGGTGAGGTTGGGTGAGCAAACGCAGACCCTTTAAAGTAATACTGCGTGGCACCCATCCCATGGGTCCCAAATCTCCAGGTTCAAGGACATCTTCCTACATCGAAAACATGCATGAGAAACCCAGAACACGGTACACCGTGTGATCGGGAAAGGTTTCTAAAATGCACCTCATTTCTCATGTCCTTGTGCTCGGGTTCGCCATTCCAGCCGCTTTACTAGCAATCTCCGTCCTTGGAGAATCAGCACCTTTAACCTCCTGTTCCGTACAGGTTGCAATATGTCCTGAGGATGAACGGGAAGAGGGGGAACCAATGAGAGACTAGCTCTAGGTGTTGGGACAGGCACAGGTCACTCTATTTTACCATCAGGAAGAAGAATTAAGCACAGGCTCAGCCTGCCACCCGGGACCAGAATAGGGCCTGAAGCAATCCTGCGCTTTTGCGGCCAGCTCCCAAGAAAGCGAGTTGAAAAATGGAGCTCAGGGGAACTGCAATTCACAAACCTGCAGACTTATAAATGATCACTCTCGTCCACAAATATATTGAGGGAAGTCAACGAAGAGGATTTGAAAGCAAGGCAGAATTGCAGGAAACAGATTTCAGGAGGGAGATTCGAATCGCCTTTGAGGCACAGGAAAAGCGGCAAAACCTCGACAATGATGCCCTTGGCCAAAAAGGGCGTATGCGTTTTTTCCTGAATATATTCAGGAAAAAACGCATACGCCCTTTTTGGCCAACCAAGCAACCTGGAAAGGCAAATCAGCGCTACAAAGAAGTCTCGCTTCCCATCGGTCAAAAGGGTCATGCTGAATAAAGTGTCAAAACCAGAAATGCAGGACAGGCCATGGAGAAACGGGAGCCTTGTTACGCTGATGGGCGGGATGTAAATTGCCAACAGCCACTCTGGAGAAGTGTACGGTGTGTCCTGAAACATCTAAAAAACTAACCTTAGAGAGCATAGGGCACTTCCACTCATGGGCGTATAAATTGGGAAAACTAAAAATCAGCAAGACACAGGCACCCCAACGTATAGGGCTGCTCTGTTGACAAGAACCTCCACTTCGTTACACCTTAAATATCTCAGGAAAGAGAAAAATGGATAAAGAAGTTGTGGTCCTTATGTACAATGGAATATCACTCAGCCATGAAATCAACGTCATAAGGCTAGTAGCAGCATGATGAGTGGGTTTAGGTACGACGATTCTACGTGAAATAAGTCACACAGAAAAAGACACTTATCATAAGATATCACTTATAGAGAGAATGTAAAAACCGTTACCCTTGAACTGAATTACAAAACAGAACAGAGTCACACGTTTAGAAAACACACTATGGCTGCCTAACGGGAAAGGTGAGGTGGGGTGATGCATAAAACAAGGGTTTCAAATTAGCTCAGATACCGTTCCATAAACCCAATATGTAATAGACAAGACCTACTCCTTGCTCAGTGAATTGGACTCAACACCCCCTATTCATGGCCCAAGAATATATCTGACTAGTAAGAATCTTAAAACCTATGTATTGATATCTCTCTGTAAGTGAGTCAAGTGGGTATAAAGTGGCATAAACACAGCAGTGAAAAGCAACTAAACCCCATTATAAAAATCAATTACTTTTAAAAACCTGTGAAACAAAGACAGTGAAAGAGAGAGAAATTCTTACAGAATTCGTTCAGGGGCTGTGATGCCACCTGGATTGACCATATCTAGACCCACAGCTGATTGAGACATAAGGGTGGACACTCTTGGGGCTGAGAGGTTTGGTGAGGTTGGGTGAGCAAACGCAGACCCTTTAAAGTAATACTGCGTGGCACCCATCCCATGGGTCCCAAATCTCCAGGTTCAAGGGCATCTTCCTACATCGAAAACATGCATGAGAAACCCAGAACACGGTACACCGTGTGATCGGGAAAGGTTTCTAAAACGCACCTCATTTCTCATGTCCTTGTGCTCGGGTTCGCCATTCCAGCCGCTTTACTAGCAATCTCCCTCCTTGGAGAATCAGCACCTTTAACCTCCTGTTCCGTACAGGTTGCAATATGTCCTGAGGATGAACGGGAAGAGGGGGAACCAATGAGAGACTAGCTCTAGGTGTTGGGACAGGCACAGGTCACTCTATTTTACCATCAGGAAGAAGAATTAAGCACAGGCTCAGCCTGCCACCCGGGACCAGAATAGGGCCTGAAGCAATCCTGCGCTTTTGCGGCCATCTCCCAAGAAAGCGAGTTGAAAAATGGAGCTCAGGGGAACTGCAATTCACAAACCTGCAGACTTATAAATGATCACTCTCGTCCACAAATATATTGAGGGAAGTCAACGAAGAGGATTTGAAAGCAAGGCAGAATTGCAGGAAACAGATTTCAGGAGGGAGATTCGAATCGCCTTTGAGGCACAGGAAAAGCGGCAAAACCTCGACAATGATGCCCTTGGCCAAAAAGGGCGTATGCGTTTTTTCCTGAATATATTCAGGAAAAAACGCATACGCCCTTTTTGGCCAACCAAGCAACCTGGAAAGGCAAATCAGCGCTACAAAGAAGTCTCGCTTCCCATCGGTCAAAAGGGCCATGCTGAATAAAGTGTCAAAACCAGAAATGCAGGACAGGCCATGGAGAAACGGGAGCCTTGCTACGCTGATGGGCGGGATGTAAATTGCCAATAGCCACTCTGGAGAAGTGTATGGTGTGTCCTGAAACATCTAAAAAACTAACCTTAGAGAGCATAGGGCACTTCCACTCATGGGCGTATAAATTGGGAAAACTAAAAATCAGCAAGACACAGGCACCCCAACGTATAGGGCTGCTCTGTTGACAAGAACCTCCACTTCGTTACACCTTAAATATCTCAGGAAAGAGAAAAATGGATAAAGAAGTTGTGGTCCTTATGTACAATGGAATATCACTCAGCCATGAAATCAACGTCATAAGGCTAGTAGCAGCATGATGAGTGGGTTTAGGTACGACGATTCTAAGTGAAATAAGTCACACAGAAAAAGACACTTATCATAAGATATCACTTATAGAGGGAATGTAAAAACCGCTACCCTTGAACTGAATTACAAAACAGAACAGAGTCACACGTTTAGAAAACACACTATGGCTGCTTAACGGGAAAGGTGAGGTGGGGTGATGCATAAAACAAGGGATTCAAATTAGCTCAGATACCGTTCCATAAACGCAATATGTAATAGACAAGATCTACTCCTTGCTCAGTGAATTGGACTCAACACCCCCTATTCACGGCCCAAGAATATATCTGACTAGTAAGAATCTTAAAACCTATGTATTGATATCTCTCTGTAAGTGAGTCAAGTGGGTGTAAAGTGGAATAAACACAGCAGTGAAAAGCAAGTAAACCCCATTATAAAAATCAATTACTTTTAAAAACCTGTGAAACAAAGACAGTGAAAGAGAGAGAAATTCTTACAAAATTCGTTCAGGGGCTGTGATGCCAGCTGGATTGACCATATCTAGACCCACAGCTGATTGAGACATAAGGGTGGACACTCTTGGTGCTGAGAGGTTTGGTGAGGATGGGTGAGGAAACGCAGGCCCTTTAAAGTAATACTGCGTGGTACCCATCCCATGGGTCCCAAATCTCCAGGTTCAAGGGCATCTTCCTACATCGAAAACATGCATGAGAAACCCAGAAGTTGGTACACCGTGTGATCGGGAAAGGTTTCTAAAACGCAGCTCATTTCTCATGTCCTTGTGCTCGGGTTCGCCATTCCAGCCGCTTTACTAGCAATCTCCTTCCCTGGAGAATCAGCACATTTAACCTCCTGTTCCGTACAGGTTGCAGTTTGTCCTGAGGATGAACGGGAAGAGGGGGAACCAATGAGAGACTAGCTCTAGGTGTTTGGACAGGCACAGGTCACTCTATTTTCTCATCAGGAAGAAGAATTAAGCACAGGCTCAGCCTGCCGCCTGCGACCAAAATAGGGCCTGAAGCAATCCTGCGCTTTTGCGACCAGCTCCCAAGAAAGCGAGTTGAAAAACGGAGCTCAGGGGCACTGCAATTCACAAACCTGCAGACTTATAAATGATCACTCTCATCCACAAATATATTGAGGGAAGGCAACGAAGAGGATTTGAAAGTAAGGCAGAATTGCAGGAAACAGATTTCAGGAGGGAGATTCGAATCGCCTTTGAGGCACAGGAAAAGCGGCAAAACCTCGACAATGATGCCCTTGGCCAAAAAGGGCGTATGCGTTTTTTCCTGAATATATTCAGGAAAAAACGTATACGCCCTTTTTGGCCAACCAAGCAACCTGGAAAGGCAAATCAGCGCTACAAAGAAGTCTCGCTTCCCATCGGTCAAAAGGGCCATGCTGAATAAAGTGTCAAAACCAGAAATGCAGGACAGGCCATGGAGAAACGGGAGCCTTGCTACGCTGCTGGGCGGGATGTAAATTGCCAACAGCCACTCTGGAGAAGTGTACGATGTGTCCTGAAACATCTAAAAAACTAACCTTAGAGAGCATAGGGCACTTCCACTCATGGGCGTATAAATTGGGAAAACTAAAAATCAGCAAGACACAGGCACCCCAAAGTTTAGGGCTGCTCTGTTGACAAGAACCTCCACTTCGTTACACCTTAAATATCCCAGGAAAGAGAAAAATGGATAAAGAAATTGTGGTCCTTATGTACAATGGAATATCACTCAGCCATGAAATCAACGTCATAAGGCTAGTAGCAGCATGATGAGTGGATTTAGGTACGACGATTCTAAGTGAAATAAGTCACACAGAAAATGACACTTATCATAAGATATCACTTATAGAGGGAATGTAAAAACCGCTACCCTTGAACTGAATTACAAAACAGAACAGAGTCACACGTTTAGAAAACACACTATGGCTGCTTAACGGGAAAGGTGAGGTGGGGTGATGCATAAAACAAGGGTTTCAAATTAGCTCAGATACCGTTCCATAAACGCAATATGTAATAGACAAGATCTACTCCTTGCTCAGTGAATTGGACTCAACACCCCCTATTCACGGCCCAAGAATATATCTGACTAGTAAGAATCTTAAAACCTATGTATTGATATCTCTCTGTAAGTGAGTCAAGTGGGTGTAAAGTGGAATAAACACAGCAGTGAAAAGCAACTAAACCCCATTATAAAAATCAATTACTTTTAAAAACCTGTGAAACAAAGACAGTGAAAGAGAGAGAAATTCTTACAAAATTCGTTCAGGGGCTGTGATGCCACCTGGATTGACCATATCTAGACCCACCGCTGATTGAGACATAAGGGTGGACACTCTTGGGGTGAGAGGTTTGGTGAGGTTGGGTGAGCAAACGCAGACCCTTTAAAGTAATACTGCGTCGCACCCATCCCATGGGTCCCAAATCTCCAGGTTCAAGGGCATCTTCCTACATCGAAAACATGCATGAGAAACCCAGAACACGGTACACCGTGTGATCGGGAAAGGTTTCTAAAACGCACCTCATTTCTCATGTCCTTGTGCTCGGGTTCGCCATTCCAGCCGCTTTACTAGCAATCTCCCTCCTTGGAGAATCAGCACCTTTAACCTCCTGTTCCGTACAGGTTGCAATATGTCCTGAGGATGAACGGGAAGAGGGGGAACCAATGAGAGACTAGCTCTAGGTGTTGGGACAGGCACAGGTCACTCTATTTTCCCATCAGGAAGAAGAATTAAGCACAGGCTCAGCCTGCCACCCGGGACCAGAATAGGGCCTGAAGCAATCCTGCGCTTTTGCGGCCAGCTCCCAAAAAAGCGAGTTGAAAAATGGAGCTCAGGGGAACTGCAATTCACAAACCTGCAGACTTATAAATGATCACTCTCGTCCACAAATATATTGAGGGAAGGCAACGAAGAGGATTTGAAAGCAAGGCAGAATTGCAGGAAACAGATTTCAGGAGGGAGATTCGAATCGCCTTTGAGGCACAGGAAAAGCGGCAAAACTTCGACAATGATGCCCTTGGCGTAAAAGGGCGTATGCGTTTTTTCCTGAATATATTCAGGAAAAAACGCATACGCCCTTTTTGGCCAACCAAGCAACCTGGAAAGGCAAATCAGCGCTACAAAGAAGTCTCGCTTCCCATCGGTCAAAAGGGCCATGCTGAATAAAGTGTCAAAACCAGAAATGCAGGACAGGCCATGGAGAAACGGGTGCCTTGCTACGCTGATGGGCGGGATGTAAATTGCCAACAGCCACTCTGGAGAAGTGTACGGTGTGTCCTGAAACATCTAAAAAACTAACCTTAGAGAGCATAGGGCACTTCCACTCATGGGCGTATAAATTGGGAAAACTAAAAATCAGCAAGACACAGGCACCCCAACGTATAGGGCTGCTCTGTTGACAAGAACCTCCACTTCGTTACACCTTAAATATCTCAGGAAAGAGAAAAATGGATAAAGAAGTTGTGGTCCTTATGTACAATGGAATATCACTCAGCCATGAAATCAACGTCATAAGGCTAGTAGCAGCATGATGAGTGGATTTAGGTACGACGATTCTAAGTGAAATAAGTCACACAGAAAAAGACACTTATCATAAGATATCACTTATAGAGGGAATGTAAAAACCGCTACCCTTGAACTGAATTACAAAACAGAACAGAGTCACACGTTTAGAAAACACACTATGGCTGCTTAACGGGAAAGGTGAGGTGGGGTGATGCATAAAACAAGGGTTTCAAATTAGCTCAGATACCGTTCCATAAACGCAATATGTAATAGACAAGATCTACTCCTTGCTCAGTGAATTGGACTCAACACCCCCTATTCACGGCCCAAGAATATATCTGACTAGTAAGAATCTTAAAACCTATGTATTGATATCTCTCTGTAAGTGAGTCAAGTGGGTGTAAAGTGGCATAAACACAGCAGTGAAAAGCAACTAAACCCCATTATAAAAATCAATTACTTTTAAAAACCTGTGAAACAAAGACAGTGAAAGACAGAGAAATTCTTACAAAATTCGTTCAGGGGCTGTGATGCCACCTGGATTGACCATATCTAGACCCACCGCTGATTGAGACATAAGGGTGGACACTCTTGGGGTGAGAGGTTTGGTGAGGTTGGGTGAGCAAACGCAGACCCTTTAAAGTAATACTGCGTGGCACCCATCCCATGGGTCCCAAATCTCCAGGTTCAAGGGCATCTTCCTACATCGAAAACATGCATGAGAAACCCAGAACACGGTACACCGTGTGATCGGGAAAGGTTTCTAAAACGCACCTCATTTCTCATGTCCTTGTGCTCGGGTTCGCCATTCCAGCCGCTTTACTAGCAATCTCCCTCCTTGGAGAATCAGCACCTTTAACCTCCTGTTCCGTACAGGTTGCAATATGTCCTGAGGATGAACGGGAAGAGGGGGAACCAATGAGAGACTAGCTCTAGGTGTTGGGACAGGCACAGGTCACTCTATTTTACCATCAGGAAGAAGAATTAAGCACAGGCTCAGCCTGCCACCCGGGACCAGAATAGGGCCTGAAGCAATCCTGCGCTTTTGCGGCCAGCTCCCAAGAAAGCGAGTTGAAAAATGGAGCTCAGGGGAACTGCAATTCACAAACCTGCAGACTTATAAATGATCACTCTCGTCCACAAATATATTGAGGGAAGTCAACGAAGAGGATTTGAAAGCAAGGCAGAATTGCAGGAAACAGATTTCAGGAGGGAGATTCGAATCGCCTTTGAGGCACAGGAAAAGCGGCAAAACCTCGACAATGATGCCCTTGGCCAAAAAGGGCGTATGCGTTTTTTCCTGAATATATTCAGGAAAAAACGCATACGCCCTTTTTGGCCAACCAAGCAACCTGGAAAGGCAAATCAGCGCTACAAAGAAGTCTCGCTTCCCATCGGTCAAAAGGGTCATGCTGAATAAAGTGTCAAAACCAGAAATGCAGGACAGGCCATGGAGAAACGGGAGCCTTGTTACGCTGATGGGTGGGATGTAAATTGCCAACAGCCACTCTGGAGAAGTGTACGGTGTGTCCTGAAACATCTAAAAAACTAACCTTAGAGAGCATAGGGCACTTCCACTCATGGGCGTATAAATTGGGAAAACTAAAAATCAGCAAGACACAGGCACCCCAACGTATAGGGCTGCTCTGTTGACAAGAACCTCCACTTCGTTACACCTTAAATATCTCAGGAAAGAGAAAAATGGATAAAGAAGTTGTGGTCCTTATGTACAATGGAATATCACTCAGCCATGAAATCAACGTCATAAGGCTAGTAGCAGCATGATGAGTGGGTTTAGGTACGACGATTCTACGTGAAATAAGTCACACAGAAAAAGACACTTATCATAAGATATCACTTATAGAGAGAATGTAAAAACCGTTACCCTTGAACTGAATTACAAAACAGAACAGAGTCACACGTTTAGAAAACACACTATGGCTGCCTAACGGGAAAGGTGAGGTGGGGTGATGCATAAAACAAGGGTTTCAAATTAGCTCAGATACCGTTCCATAAACCCAATATGTAATAGACAAGACCTACTCCTTGCTCAGTGAATTGGACTCAACACCCCCTATTCATGGCCCAAGAATATATCTGACTAGTAAGAATCTTAAAACCTATGTATTGATATCTCTCTGTAAGTGAGTCAAGTGGGTATAAAGTGGCATAAACACAGCAGTGAAAAGCAACTAAACCCCATTATAAAAATCAATTACTTTTAAAAACCTGTGAAACAAAGACAGTGAAAGAGAGAGAAATTCTTACAGAATTCGTTCAGGGGCTGTGATGCCACCTGGATTGACCATATCTAGACCCACAGCTGATTGAGACATAAGGGTGGACACTCTTGGGGCTGAGAGGTTTGGTGAGGTTGGGTGAGCAAACGCAGACCCTTTAAAGTAATACTGCGTGGCACCCATCCCATGGGTCCCAAATCTCCAGGTTCAAGGGCATCTTCCTACATCGAAAACATGCATGAGAAACCCAGAACACGGTACACCGTGTGATCGGGAAAGGTTTCTAAAACGCACCTCATTTCTCATGTCCTTGTGCTCGGGTTCGCCATTCCAGCCGCTTTACTAGCAATCTCCCTCCTTGGAGAATCAGCACCTTTAACCTCCTGTTCCGTACAGGTTGCAATATGTCCTGAGGATGAACGGGAAGAGGGGGAACCAATGAGAGACTAGCTCTAGGTGTTGGGACAGGCACAGGTCACTCTATTTTACCATCAGGAAGAAGAATTAAGCACAGGCTCAGCCTGCCACCCGGGACCAGAATAGGGCCTGAAGCAATCCTGCGCTTTTGCGGCCATCTCCCAAGAAAGCGAGTTGAAAAATGGAGCTCAGGGGAACTGCAATTCACAAACCTGCAGACTTATAAATGATCACTCTCGTCCACAAATATATTGAGGGAAGTCAACGAAGAGGATTTGAAAGCAAGGCAGAATTGCAGGAAACAGATTTCAGGAGGGAGATTCGAATCGCCTTTGAGGCACAGGAAAAGCGGCAAAACCTCGACAATGATGCCCTTGGCCAAAAAGGGCGTATGCGTTTTTTCCTGAATATATTCAGGAAAAAACGCATACGCCCTTTTTGGCCAACCAAGCAACCTGGAAAGGCAAATCAGCGCTACAAAGAAGTCTCGCTTCCCATCGGTCAAAAGGGCCATGCTGAATAAAGTGTCAAAACCAGAAATGCAGGACAGGCCATGGAGAAACGGGAGCCTTGCTACGCTGATGGGCGGGATGTAAATTGCCAATAGCCACTCTGGAGAAGTGTATGGTGTGTCCTGAAACATCTAAAAAACTAACCTTAGAGAGCATAGGGCACTTCCACTCATGGGCGTATAAATTGGGAAAACTAAAAATCAGCAAGACACAGGCACCCCAACGTATAGGGCTGCTCTGTTGACAAGAACCTCCACTTCGTTACACCTTAAATATCTCAGGAAAGAGAAAAATGGATAAAGAAGTTGTGGTCCTTATGTACAATGGAATATCACTCAGCCATGAAATCAACGTCATAAGGCTAGTAGCAGCATGATGAGTGGGTTTAGGTACGACGATTCTAAGTGAAATAAGTCACACAGAAAAAGACACTTATCATAAGATATCACTTATAGAGGGAATGTAAAAACCGCTACCCTTGAACTGAATTACAAAACAGAACAGAGTCACACGTTTAGAAAACACACTATGGCTGCTTAACGGGAAAGGTGAGGTGGGGTGATGCATAAAACAAGGGATTCAAATTAGCTCAGATACCGTTCCATAAACGCAATATGTAATAGACAAGATCTACTCCTTGCTCAGTGAATTGGACTCAACACCCCCTATTCACGGCCCAAGAATATATCTGACTAGTAAGAATCTTAAAACCTATGTATTGATATCTCTCTGTAAGTGAGTCAAGTGGGTGTAAAGTGGAATAAACACAGCAGTGAAAAGCAAGTAAACCCCATTATAAAAATCAATTACTTTTAAAAACCTGTGAAACAAAGACAGTGAAAGAGAGAGAAATTCTTACAAAATTCGTTCAGGGGCTGTGATGCCAGCTGGATTGACCATATCTAGACCCACAGCTGATTGAGACATAAGGGTGGACACTCTTGGTGCTGAGAGGTTTGGTGAGGATGGGTGAGGAAACGCAGGCCCTTTAAAGTAATACTGCGTGGTACCCATCCCATGGGTCCCAAATCTCCAGGTTCAAGGGCATCTTCCTACATCGAAAACATGCATGAGAAACCCAGAAGTTGGTACACCGTGTGATCGGGAAAGGTTTCTAAAACGCAGCTCATTTCTCATGTCCTTGTGCTCGGGTTCGCCATTCCAGCCGCTTTACTAGCAATCTCCTTCCCTGGAGAATCAGCACATTTAACCTCCTGTTCCGTACAGGTTGCAGTTTGTCCTGAGGATGAACGGGAAGAGGGGGAACCAATGAGAGACTAGCTCTAGGTGTTTGGACAGGCACAGGTCACTCTATTTTCTCATCAGGAAGAAGAATTAAGCACAGGCTCAGCCTGCCGCCCGCGACCAAAATAGGGCCTGAAGCAATCCTGCGCTTTTGCGACCAGCTCCCAAGAAAGCGAGTTGAAAAACGGAGCTCAGGGGCACTGCAATTCACAAACCTGCAGACTTATAAATGATCACTCTCATCCACAAATATATTGAGGGAAGGCAACGAAGAGGATTTGAAAGTAAGGCAGAATTGCAGGAAACAGATTTCAGGAGGGAGATTCGAATCGCATTTGAGGCACAGGAAAAGCGGCAAAACCTCGACAATGATGCCCTTGGCCAAAAAGGGCGTATGCGTTTTTTCCTGAATATATTCAGGAAAAAACGTATACGCCCTTTTTGGCCAACCAAGCAACCTGGAAAGGCAAATCAGCGCTACAAAGAAGTCTCGCTTCCCATCGGTCAAAAGGGCCATGCTGAATAAAGTGTCAAAACCAGAAATGCAGGACAGGCCATGGAGAAACGGGAGCCTTGCTACGCTGCTGGGCGGGATGTAAATTGCCAACAGCCACTCTGGAGAAGTGTACGATGTGTCCTGAAACATCTAAAAAACTAACCTTAGAGAGCATAGGGCACTTCCACTCATGGGCGTATAAATTGGGAAAACTAAAAATCAGCAAGACACAGGCACCCCAAAGTTTAGGGCTGCTCTGTTGACAAGAACCTCCACTTCGTTACACCTTAAATATCCCAGGAAAGAGAAAAATGGATAAAGAAATTGTGGTCCTTATGTACAATGGAATATCACTCAGCCATGAAATCAACGTCATAAGGCTAGTAGCAGCATGATGAGTGGATTTAGGTACGACGATTCTAAGTGAAATAAGTCACACAGAAAATGACACTTATCATAAGATATCACTTATAGAGGGAATGTAAAAACCGCTACCCTTGAACTGAATTACAAAACAGAACAGAGTCACACGTTTAGAAAACACACTATGGCTGCTTAACGGGAAAGGTGAGGTGGGGTGATGCATAAAACAAGGGTTTCAAATTAGCTCAGATACCGTTCCATAAACGCAATATGTAATAGACAAGATCTACTCCTTGCTCAGTGAATTGGACTCAACACCCCCTATTCACGGCCCAAGAATATATCTGACTAGTAAGAATCTTAAAACCTATGTATTGATATCTCTCTGTAAGTGAGTCAAGTGGGTGTAAAGTGGAATAAACACAGCAGTGAAAAGCAACTAAACCCCATTATAAAAATCAATTACTTTTAAAAACCTGTGAAACAAAGACAGTGAAAGAGAGAGAAATTCTTACAAAATTCGTTCAGGGGCTGTGATGCCAGCTGGATTGACCATATCTAGACCCACAGCTGATTGAGACATAAGGGTGGACACTCTTGGGGCTGAGAGGTTTGGTGAGGTTGGGTGAGCAAACGCAGACCCTTTAAAGTAATACTGCGTGGCACCCATCCCATGGGTCCCAAATCTCCAGGTTCAAGGACATCTTCCTACATCGAAAACATGCATGAGAAACCCAGAACACGGTACACCGTGTGATCGGGAAAGGTTTCTAAAATGCACCTCATTTCTCATGTCCTTGTGCTCGGGTTCGCCATTCCAGCCGCTTTACTAGCAATCTCCGTCCTTGGAGAATCAGCACCTTTAACCTCCTGTTCCGTACAGGTTGCAATATGTCCTGAGGATGAACGGGAAGAGGGGGAACCAATGAGAGACTAGCTCTAGGTGTTGGGACAGGCACAGGTCACTCTATTTTACCATCAGGAAGAAGAATTAAGCACAGGCTCAGCCTGCCACCCGGGACCAGAATAGGGCCTGAAGCAATCCTGCGCTTTTGCGGCCAGCTCCCAAGAAAGCGAGTTGAAAAATGGAGCTCAGGGGAACTGCAATTCACAAACCTGCAGACTTATAAATGATCACTCTCGTCCACAAATATATTGAGGGAAGTCAACGAAGAGGATTTGAAAGCAAGGCAGAATTGCAGGAAACAGATTTCAGGAGGGAGATTCGAATCGCCTTTGAGGCACAGGAAAAGCGGCAAAACCTCGACAATGATGCCCTTGGCCAAAAAGGGCGTATGCGTTTTTTCCTGAATATATTCAGGAAAAAACGCATACGCCCTTTTTGGCCAACCAAGCAACCTGGAAAGGCAAATCAGCGCTACAAAGAAGTCTCGCTTCCCATCGGTCAAAAGGGTCATGCTGAATAAAGTGTCAAAACCAGAAATGCAGGACAGGCCATGGAGAAACGGGAGCCTTGCTACGCTGATGGGCGGGATGTAAATTGCCAACAGCCACTCTGGAGAAGTGTACGGTGTGTCCTGAAACATCTAAAAAAGTAACCTTAGAGAGCATAGGGCACTTCCACTCATGGGCGTATAAATTGGGAAAACTAAAAATCAGCAAGACATAGGCACCCCAACGTATAGGGCTGCTCTGTTGACAAGAACCTCCACTTCGTTACACCTTAAATATCTCAGGAAAGAGAAAAATGGATAAAGAAGTTGTGGTCCTTATGTACAATGGAATATCACTCAGCCATGAAATCAACGTCATAAGGCTAGTAGCAGCATGATGAGTGGGTTTAGGTACGACGATTCTAAGTGAAATAAGTCACACAGAAAAAGACACTTATCATAAGATATCACTTATAGAGGGAATGTAAAAACCGCTACCCTTGAACTGAATTACAAAACAGAACAGAGTCACACGTTTAGAAAACACACTATGGCTGCTTAACGGGAAAGGTGAGGTGGGGTGATGCATAAAACAAGGGATTCAAATTAGCTCAGATACCGTTCCATAAGCCCAATATGTAATAGACAAGACCTACTCCTTGCTCAGTGAATTGGACTCAACACCCCCTATTCACGGGCCAAGAATATATCTGACTAGTAAGAATCTTAAAACCTATGTATTGATATCTCTCTGTAAGTGAGTCAAGTGGGTGTAAAGTGGCATAAAAACAGCAGTGAAAAGCAACTAAACCCCATTATAAAAATCAATTACTTTTAAAAACCTGTGAAACAAAGACAGTGAAAGAGAGAGAAATTCTTACAGAATTCGTTCAGGGGCTGTGATGCCACCTGGATTGACCATATCTAGACCCACAGCTGATTGAGACATAAGGGTGGACACTCTTGGGGCTGAGAGGTTTGGTGAGGTTGGGTGAGCAAACGCAGACCCTTTAAAGTAATACTGCGTTGTACCCATCCCATGGGTCCCAAATTTCCAGGTTCAAGGGCATCTTCCTACGTCGAAAACATGCATGAGAAACCCAGAAGATGGTACACCGTGTGATCGGGAAAGGTTTCTAAAACGCAGCTCATTTCTCATCTCCTTGTGCTCGGGTTCGCCATTCCAGCCGCTTTACTAGCAATCTCCTTCCTTGGAGAATCAGCACCTTTAACCTCCTGTTCCGTACAGGTTGCAGTTTGTCCTGAGGATGAACGGGAAGAGGGGGAACCAATGAGAGACTAGCTCTAGGTGTTGGGACAGGCACAGGTCACTCTATTTTCCCATCAGTAAGAAGAATTAAGCACAGGCTCAGCCTGCCGCCCGCGACCAGAATAGGGCCTGAAGCAATCCTGCGCTTTTGCGGCCAGCTCCCAAGAAAGCGAGTTGAACAATGGAGCTCAGGGGAACTGCAATTCACAAACCTGCAGACTTATAAATGATCACTCTCGTCCACGAATATATTGAGGGAAGACAACGAAGAGGATTTGAAAGTAAGGCAGAATTGCAGGAAACAGATTTCAGGAGGGAGATTCGAATCGCCTTTGAGGAACAGGAAAAGCGGCAAAACCTCGACAATGATGCCCTTGGCCAAAAAGGGCGTATGCGTTTTTTCCTGAATATATTCAGGAAAAAACGCATACGCCCTTTTTGGCCAACCAAGCAACCTGGAAAGGCAAATCAGCGCTACAAAGAAGTCTCGCTTCCCATCGGTCAAAAGGGCCATGCTGCATAAAGTGTCAAAACCAGAAATGCAGGACAGGCCATGGAGAAACGGGAGCCTTGTTACGCTGATGGGCGGGATGTAAATTGCCAACAGCCACTCTGGAGAAGTGTACGGTGTGTCCTGAAACATCTAAAAAACTCAGCTTAGAGAGCATAGGGCACTTCCACTCATGGGCGTATAAATTGGGAAAACTAAAAATCAGCAAGACACAGGCACCCCAACGTATAGGGCTGCTCTGTTGACAAGAACCTCCACTTCGTTACACCTTAAATATCTCAGGAAAGAGAAAAATGGATAAAGAAGTTGTGGTCCTTATGTACAATGGAATATCACTCAGCCATGAAATCAACGTCATAAGGCTAGTAGCAGCATGATGAGTGGGTTTAGGTACGACGATTCTACGTGAAATAAGTCACACAGAAAAAGACACTTATCATAAGATATCACTTATAGAGAGAATGTAAAAACCGTTACCCTTGAACTGAATTACAAAACAGAACAGAGTCACACGTTTAGAAAACACACTATGGCTGCCTAACGGGAAAGGTGAGGTGGGGTGATGCATAAAACAAGGGTTTCAAATTAGCTCAGATACCGTTCCATAAACCCAATATGTAATAGACAAGACCTACTCCTTGCTCAGTGAATTGGACTCAACACCCCCTATTCATGGCCCAAGAATATATCTGACTAGTAAGAATCTTAAAACCTATGTATTGATATCTCTCTGTAAGTGAGTCAAGTGGGTATAAAGTGGCATAAACACAGCAGTGAAAAGCAACTAAACCCCATTATAAAAATCAATTACTTTTAAAAACCTGTGAAACAAAGACAGTGAAAGAGAGAGAAATTCTTACAGAATTCGTTCAGGGGCTGTGATGCCACCTGGATTGACCATATCTAGACCCACAGCTGATTGAGACATAAGGGTGGACACTCTTGGGGCTGAGAGGTTTGGTGAGGTTGGGTGAGCAAACGCAGACCCTTTAAAGTAATACTGCGTGGCACCCATCCCATGGGTCCCAAATCTCCAGGTTCAAGGGCATCTTCCTACATCGAAAACATGCATGAGAAACCCAGAACACGGTACACCGTGTGATCGGGAAAGGTTTCTAAAACGCACCTCATTTCTCATGTCCTTGTGCTCGGGTTCGCCATTCCAGCCGCGTTACTAGCAATCTCCCTCCTTGGAGAATCAGCACCTTTAACCTCCTGTTCCTTACAGGTTGCAATATGTCCTGAGGATGAACGGGAAGAGGGGGAACCAATGAGAGACTAGCTCTAGGTGTTGGGACAGGCACAGGTCACTCTATTTTACCATCAGGAAGAAGAATTAAGCACAGGCTCAGCCTGCCACCCGGGACCAGAATAGGGCCTGAAGCAATCCTGCGCTTTTGCGGCCACCTCCCAAGAAAGCGAGTTGAAAAATGGAGCTCAGGGGAACTGCAATTCACAAACCTGCAGACTTATAAATGATCACTCTCGTCCACAAATATATTGAGGGAAGTCAACGAAGAGGATTTGAAAGCAAGGCAGAATTGCAGGAAACAGATTTCAGGAGGGAGATTCGAATCGCCTTTGAGGCACAGGAAAAGCGGCAAAACCTCGACAATGATGCCCTTGGCCAAAAAGGGCGTATGCGTTTTTTCCTGAATATATTCAGGAAAAAACGCATACGCCCTTTTTGGCCAACCAAGCAACCTGGAAAGGCAAATCAGCGCTACAAAGAAGTCTCGCTTCCCATCGGTCAAAAGGGCCATGCTGAATAAAGTGTCAAAACCAGAAATGCAGGACAGGCCATGGAGAAACGGGAGCCTTGCTACGCTGATGGGCGGGATGTAAATTGCCAATAGCCACTCTGGAGAAGTGTATGGTGTGTCCTGAAACATCTAAAAAACTAACCTTAGAGAGCATAGGGCACTTCCACTCATGGGCGTATAAATTGGGAAAACTAAAAATCAGGAAGACACAGGCACCCCAACGTATAGGGCTGCTCTGTTGACAAGAACCTCCACTTCGTTACACCTTAAATATCTCAGGAAAGAGAAAAATGGATAAAGAAGTTGTGGTCCTTATGTACAATGGAATATCACTCAGCCATGAAATCAACGTCATAAGGCTAGTAGCAGCATGATGAGTGGGTTTAGGTACGACGATTCTAAGTGAAATAAGTCACACAGAAAAAGACACTTATCATAAGATATCACTTATAGAGGGAATGTAAAAACCGCTACCCTTGAACTGAATTACAAAACAGAACAGAGTCACACGTTTAGAAAACACACTATGGCTGCTTAACGGGAAAGGTGAAGTGGGGTGATGCATAAAACAAGGGATTCAAATTAGCTCAGATACCGTTCCATAAACGCAA
Organism: Balaenoptera physalus; assembly: GCF_965194825.1. NCBI lineage: Eukaryota > Metazoa > Chordata > Mammalia > Artiodactyla > Balaenopteridae > Balaenoptera > Balaenoptera physalus. The sequence goes on from NW_028126568.1 coordinate 724,972, forward strand.
TATGTAATAGACAAGATCTACTCCTTGCTCAGTGAATTGGACTCAACACCCCCTATTCACGGCCCAAGAATATATCTGACTAGTAAGAATCTTAAAACCTATGTATTGATATCTCTCTGTAAGTGAGTCAAGTGGGTGTAAAGTGGAATAAACACAGCAGTGAAAAGCAACTAAACCCCATTATAAAAATCAATTACTTTTAAAAACCTGTGAAACAAAGACAGTGAAAGAGAGAGAAATTCTTACAAAATTCGTTCAGGGGCTGTGATGCCAGCTGGATTGACCATATCTAGACCCACAGCTGATTGAGACATAAGGGTGGACACTCTTGGTGCTGAGAGGTTTGGTGAGGATGGGTGAGGAAACGCAGGCCCTTTAAAGTAATACTGCGTGGTACCCATCCCATGGGTCCCAAATCTCCAGGTTCAAGGGCATCTTCCTACATCGAAAACATGCATGAGAAACCCAGAAGTTGGTACACCGTGTGATCGGGAAAGGTTTCTAAAACGCAGCTCATTTCTCATGTCCTTGTGCTCGGGTTCGCCATTCCAGCCGCTTTACTAGCAATCTCCTTCCCTGGAGAATCAGCACATTTAACCTCCTGTTCCGTACAGGTTGCAGTTTGTCCTGAGGATGAACGGGAAGAGGGGGAACCAATGAGAGACTAGCTCTAGGTGTTTGGACAGGCACAGGTCACTCTATTTTCTCATCAGGAAGAAGAATTAAGCACAGGCTCAGCCTGCCGCCCGCGACCAAAATAGGGCCTGAAGCAATCCTGCGCTTTTGCGACCAGCTCCCAAGAAAGCGAGTTGAAAAACGGAGCTCAGGGGCACTGCAATTCACAAACCTGCAGACTTATAAATGATCACTCTCATCCACAAATATATTGAGGGAAGGCAACGAAGAGGATTTGAAAGTAAGGCAGAATTGCAGGAAACAGATTTCAGGAGGGAGATTCGAATCGCCTTTGAGGCACAGGAAAAGCGGCAAAACCTCGACAATGATGCCCTTGGCCAAAAAGGGCGTATGCGTTTTTTCCTGAATATATTCAGGAAAAAACGTATACGCCCTTTTTGGCCAACCAAGCAACCTGGAAAGGCAAATCAGCGCTACAAAGAAGTCTCGCTTCCCATCGGTCAAAAGGGCCATGCTGAATAAAGTGTCAAAACCAGAAATGCAGGACAGGCCATGGAGAAACGGGAGCCTTGCTACGCTGCTGGGCGGGATGTAAATTGCCAACAGCCACTCTGGAGAAGTGTACGATGTGTCCTGAAACATCTAAAAAACTCAGCTTAGAGAGCATAGGGCACTTCCACTCATGGGCGTATAAATTGGGAAAACTAAAAATCAGCAAGACACAGGCACCCCAAAGTTTAGGGCTGCTCTGTTGACAAGAACCTCCACTTCGTTACACCTTAAATATCCCAGGAAAGAGAAAAATGGATAAAGAAATTGTGGTCCTTATGTACAATGGAATATCACTCAGCCATGAAATCAACGTCATAAGGCTAGTAGCAGCATGATGAGTGGATTTAGGTACGACGATTCTAAGTGAAATAAGTCACACAGAAAATGACACTTATCATAAGATATCACTTATAGAGGGAATGTAAAAACCGCTACCCTTGAACTGAATTACAAAACAGAACAGAGTCACACGTTTAGAAAACACACTATGGCTGCTTAACGGGAAAGGTGAGGTGGGGTGATGCATAAAACAAGGGTTTCAAATTAGCTCAGATACCGTTCCATAAACGCAATATGTAATAGACAAGATCTACTCCTTGCTCAGTGAATTGGACTCAACACCCCCTATTCACGGCCCAAGAATATATCTGACTAGTAAGAATCTTAAAACCTATGTATTGATATCTCTCTGTAAGTGAGTCAAGTGGGTGTAAAGTGGAATAAACACAGCAGTGAAAAGCAACTAAACCCCATTATAAAAATCAATTACTTTTAAAAACCTGTGAAACAAAGACAGTGAAAGAGAGAGAAATTCTTACAAAATTCGTTCAGGGGCTGTGATGCCAGCTGGATTGACCATATCTAGACCCACAGCTGATTGAGACATAAGGGTGGACACTCTTGGGGCTGAGAGGTTTGGTGAGGTTGGGTGAGCAAACGCAGACCCTTTAAAGTAATACTGCGTGGCACCCATCCCATGGGTCCCAAATCTCCAGGTTCAAGGACATCTTCCTACATCGAAAACATGCATGAGAAACCCAGAACACGGTACACCGTGTGATCGGGAAAGGTTTCTAAAATGCACCTCATTTCTCATGTCCTTGTGCTCGGGTTCGCCATTCCAGCCGCTTTACTAGCAATCTCCGTCCTTGGAGAATCAGCACCTTTAACCTCCTGTTCCGTACAGGTTGCAATATGTCCTGAGGATGAACGGGAAGAGGGGGAACCAATGAGAGACTAGCTCTAGGTGTTGGGACAGGCACAGGTCACTCTATTTTACCATCAGGAAGAAGAATTAAGCACAGGCTCAGCCTGCCACCCGGGACCAGAATAGGGCCTGAAGCAATCCTGCGCTTTTGCGGCCAGCTCCCAAGAAAGCGAGTTGAAAAATGGAGCTCAGGGGAACTGCAATTCACAAACCTGCAGACTTATAAATGATCACTCTCGTCCACAAATATATTGAGGGAAGTCAACGAAGAGGATTTGAAAGCAAGGCAGAATTGCAGGAAACAGATTTCAGGAGGGAGATTCGAATCGCCTTTGAGGCACAGGAAAAGCGGCAAAACCTCGACAATGATGCCCTTGGCCAAAAAGGGCGTATGCGTTTTTTCCTGAATATATTCAGGAAAAAACGCATACGCCCTTTTTGGCCAACCAAGCAACCTGGAAAGGCAAATCAGCGCTACAAAGAAGTCTCGCTTCCCATCGGTCAAAAGGGTCATGCTGAATAAAGTGTCAAAACCAGAAATGCAGGACAGGCCATGGAGAAACGGGAGCCTTGCTACGCTGATGGGCGGGATGTAAATTGCCAACAGCCACTCTGGAGAAGTGTACGGTGTGTCCTGAAACATCTAAAAAAGTAACCTTAGAGAGCATAGGGCACTTCCACTCATGGGCGTATAAATTGGGAAAACTAAAAATCAGCAAGACATAGGCACCCCAACGTATAGGGCTGCTCTGTTGACAAGAACCTCCACTTCGTTACACCTTAAATATCTCAGGAAAGAGAAAAATGGATAAAGAAGTTGTGGTCCTTATGTACAATGGAATATCACTCAGCCATGAAATCAACGTCATAAGGCTAGTAGCAGCATGATGAGTGGGTTTAGGTACGACGATTCTAAGTGAAATAAGTCACACAGAAAAAGACACTTATCATAAGATATCACTTATAGAGGGAATGTAAAAACCGCTACCCTTGAACTGAATTACAAAACAGAACAGAGTCACACGTTTAGAAAACACACTATGGCTGCTTAACGGGAAAGGTGAGGTGGGGTGATGCATAAAACAAGGGATTCAAATTAGCTCAGATACCGTTCCATAAGCCCAATATGTAATAGACAAGACCTACTCCTTGCTCAGTGAATTGGACTCAACACCCCCTATTCACGGCCCAAGAATATATCTGACTAGTAAGAATCTTAAAACCTATGTATTGATATCTCTCTGTAAGTGAGTCAAGTGGGTGTAAAGTGGCATAAAAACAGCAGTGAAAAGCAACTAAACCCCATTATAAAAATCAATTACTTTTAAAAACCTGTGAAACAAAGACAGTGAAAGAGAGAGAAATTCTTACAGAATTCGTTCAGGGGCTGTGATGCCACCTGGATTGACCATATCTAGACCCACAGCTGATTGAGACATAAGGGTGGACACTCTTGGGGCTGAGAGGTTTGGTGAGGTTGGGTGAGCAAACGCAGACCCTTTAAAGTAATACTGCGTGGCACCCATCCCATGGGTCCCAAATCTCCAGGTTCAAGGGCATCTTCCTACATCGAAAACATGCATGAGAAACCCAGAACACGGTACACCGTGTGATCGGGAAAGGTTTCTAAAACGCACCTCATTTCTCATGTCCTTGTGCTCGGGTTCGCCATTCCAGCCGCTTTACTAGCAATCTCCCTCCTTGGAGAATCAGCACCTTTAACCTCCTGTTCCGTACAGGTTGCAATATGTCCTGAGGATGAACGGGAAGAGGGGGAACCAATGAGAGACTAGCTCTAGGTGTTGGGACAGGCACAGGTCACTCTATTTTACCATCAGGAAGAAGAATTAAGCACAGGCTCAGCCTGCCACCCGGGACCAGAATAGGGCCTGAAGCAATCCTGCGCTTTTGCGGCCACCTCCCAAGAAAGCGAGTTGAAAAATGGAGCTCAGGGGAACTGCAATTCACAAACCTGCAGACTTATAAATGATCACTCTCGTCCACAAATATATTGAGGGAAGTCAACGAAGAGGATTTGAAAGCAAGGCAGAATTGCAGGAAACAGATTTCAGGAGGGAGATTCGAATCGCCTTTGAGGCACAGGAAAAGCGGCAAAACCTCGACAATGATGCCCTTGGCCAAAAAGGGCGTATGCGTTTTTTCCTGAATATATTCAGGAAAAAACGCATACGCCCTTTTTGGCCAACCAAGCAACCTGGAAAGGCAAATCAGCGCTACAAAGAAGTCTCGCTTCCCATCGGTCAAAAGGGCCATGCTGAATAAAGTGTCAAAACCAGAAATGCAGGACAGGCCATGGAGAAACGGGAGCCTTGCTACGCTGATGGGCGGGATGTAAATTGCCAATAGCCACTCTGGAGAAGTGTATGGTGTGTCCTGAAACATCTAAAAAACTAACCTTAGAGAGCATAGGGCACTTCCACTCATGGGCGTATAAATTGGGAAAACTAAAAATCAGCAAGACACAGGCACCCCAACGTATAGGGCTGCTCTGTTGACAAGAACCTCCACTTCGTTACACCTTAAATATCTCAGGAAAGAGAAAAATGGATAAAGAAGTTGTGGTCCTTATGTACAATGGAATATCACTCAGCCATGAAATCAACGTCATAAGGCTAGTAGCAGCATGATGAGTGGGTTTAGGTACGACGATTCTAAGTGAAATAAGTCACACAGAAAAAGACACTTATCATAAGATATCACTTATAGAGGGAATGTAAAAACCGCTACCCTTGAACTGAATTACAAAACAGAACAGAGTCACACGTTTAGAAAACACACTATGGCTGCTTAACGGGAAAGGTGAGGTGGGGTGATGCATAAAACAAGGGATTCAAATTAGCTCAGATACCGTTCCATAAACGCAATATGTAATAGACAAGATCTACTCCTTGCTCAGTGAATTGGACTCAACACCCCCTATTCACGGCCCAAGAATATATCTGACTAGTAAGAATCTTAAAACCTATGTATTGATATCTCTCTGTAAGTGAGTCAAGTGGGTGTAAAGTGGAATAAACACAGCAGTGAAAAGCAAGTAAACCCCATTATAAAAATCAATTACTTTTAAAAACCTGTGAAACAAAGACAGTGAAAGAGAGAGAAATTCTTACAAAATTCGTTCAGGGGCTGTGATGCCAGCTGGATTGACCATATCTAGACCCACAGCTGATTGAGACATAAGGGTGGACACTCTTGGTGCTGAGAGGTTTGGTGAGGATGGGTGAGGAAACGCAGGCCCTTTAAAGTAATACTGCGTGGTACCCATCCCATGGGTCCCAAATCTCCAGGTTCAAGGGCATCTTCCTACATCGAAAACATGCATGAGAAACCCAGAAGATGGTACACCGTGTGATCGGGAAAGGTTTCTAAAACGCAGCTCATTTCTCATCTCCTTGTGCTCGGGGTCGCCATTCCAGCCGCTTTACTAGCAATCTCCGTCCTTGGAGAATCAGCACCTTTAACCTCCTGTTCCGTACAGGCTGCAATTTGTCCTGAGGATGAACGGGAAGAGGGGGAACCAATGAGAGACTAGCTCTAGGTGTTGGGACAGGCACAGGTAACTCTATTTTCCCATCAGGAAGAAGAATTAAGCACAGGCTCAGCCTGCCACCCGGGACCAGAATAGGGCCTGAAGGAATCCTGCGCTTTTGCGGCCAGCTCCCAAGAAAGCGAGTTGAAAAACGGAGCTCAGGGGCACTGCAATTCACAAAACTGCAGACTTATAAATGATCACTCTCGTCCACAAATATATTGAGGGAAGGAAACGAAGAGGATTTGAAAGCAAGGCAGAATTGCAGGAAACAGATTTCAGGAGGGAGATTTGAATCGCCTTTGAGGCACAGGAAAAGCGGCAAAACCTCGACAATGATGCCCTTGGCCAAAAAGGGCGTATGCGTTTTTTCCTGAATATATTCAGGAAAAAACGCATACGCCCTCTTTGGCCAACCAAGCAACCTGGAAAGGCAAATCAGCGCTACAAAGAAGTCTCGCTTCCCATCGGTCAAAAGGGCCATGCTGAATAAAGTGTCAAAACCAGAAATGCAGGACAGGCCATGGAGAAACGGGAGCCTTGCTACGCTGATGGGCGGGATGTAAATTGCCAACAGCCACTCTGGAGAAGTGTACGGTGTGTCCTGAAACATCTAAAAAACTAACCTTAGAGAGCATAGGGCACTTCCACTCATGGGCGTATAAATTGGGAAAACTAAAAATCAGCAAGACACAGGCACCCCAACGTATAGGGCTGCTCTGTTGACAAGAACCTCCACTTCGTTACACCTTAAATATCTCAGGAAAGAGAAAAATGGATAAAGAAGTTGTGGTCCTTATGTACAATGGAATATCACTCAGCCATGAAATCAACGTCATAAGGCTAGTAGCAGCATGATGAGTGGGTTTAGGTACGACGATTCTACGTGAAATAAGTCACACAGAAAAAGACACTTATCATAAGATATCACTTAGAGAGAGAATGTAAAAACCGTTACCCTTGAACTGAATTACAAAACAGAACAGAGTCACACGTTTAGAAAACACACTATGGCTGCCTAACGGGAAAGGTGAGGTGGGGTGATGCATAAAACAAGGGTTTCAAATTAGCTCAGATACCGTTCCATAAACCCAATATGTAATAGACAAGACCTACTCCTTGCTCAGTGAATTGGACTCAACACCCCCTATTCATGGCCCAAGAATATATCTGACTAGTAAGAATCTTAAAACCTATGTATTGATATCTCTCTGTAAGTGAGTCAAGTGGGTGTAAAGTGGCATAAACACAGCAGTGAAAAGCAACTAAACCCCATTATAAAAATCAATTACTTTTAAAAACCTGTGAAACAAAGACAGTGAAAGAGAGAGAAATTCTTACAGAATTCGTTCAGGGGCTGTGATGCCACCTGGATTGACCATATCTAGACCCACAGCTGATTGAGACATAAGGGTGGACACTCTTGGGGCTGAGAGGTTTGGTGAGGTTGGGTGAGCAAACGCAGACCCTTTAAAGTAATACTGCGTGGCACCCATCCCATGGGTCCCAAATCTCCAGGTTCAAGGGCATCTTCCTACATCGAAAACATGCATGAGAAACCCAGAACACGGTACACCGTGTGATCGGGAAAGGTTTCTAAAACGCACCTCATTTCTCATGTCCTTGTGCTCGGGTTCGCCATTCCAGCCGCTTTACTAGCAATCTCCCTCCTTGGAGAATCAGCACCTTTAACCTCCTGTTCCGTACAGGTTGCAATATGTCCTGAGGATGAACGGGAAGAGGGGGAACCAATGAGAGACTAGCTCTAGGTGTTGGGACAGGCACAGGTCACTCTATTTTCCCATCAGGAAGAAGAATTAAGCACAGGCTCAGCCTGCCACCCGGGACCAGAATAGGGCCTGAAGCAATCCTGCGCTTTTGCGGCCAGCTCCCAAAAAAGCGAGTTGAAAAATGGAGCTCAGGGGAACTGCAATTCACAAACCTGCAGACTTATAAATGATCACTCTCGTCCACAAATATATTGAGGGAAGGCAACGAAGAGGATTTGAAAGCAAGGCAGAATTGCAGGAAACAGATTTCAGGAGGGAGATTCGAATCGCCTTTGAGGCACAGGAAAAGCGGCAAAACTTCGACAATGATGCCCTTGGCGTAAAAGGGCGTATGCGTTTTTTCCTGAATATATTCAGGAAAAAACGCATACGCCCTTTTTGGCCAACCAAGCAACCTGGAAAGGCAAATCAGCGCTACAAAGAAGTCTCGCTTCCCATCGGTCAAAAGGGCCATGCTGAATAAAGTGTCAAAACCAGAAATGCAGGACAGGCCATGGAGAAACGGGTGCCTTGCTACGCTGATGGGCGGGATGTAAATTGCCAACAGCCACTCTGGAGAAGTGTACGGTGTGTCCTGAAACATCTAAAAAACTAACCTTAGAGAGCATAGGGCACTTCCACTCATGGGCGTATAAATTGGGAAAACTAAAAATCAGCAAGACACAGGCACCCCAACGTATAGGGCTGCTCTGTTGACAAGAACCTCCACTTCGTTACACCTTAAATATCTCAGGAAAGAGAAAAATGGATAAAGAAGTTGTGGTCCTTATGTACAATGGAATATCACTCAGCCATGAAATCAACATCATAAGGCTAGTAGCAGCATGATGAGTGGATTTAGGTACGACGATTCTAAGTGAAATAAGTCACACAGAAAAAGACACTTATCATAAGATATCACTTATAGAGGGAATGTAAAAACCGCTACCCTTGAACTGAATTACAAAACAGAACAGAGTCACACGTTTAGAAAACACACTATGGCTGCTTAACGGGAAAGGTGAGGTGGGGTGATGCATAAAACAAGGGTTTCAAATTAGCTCAGATACCGTTCCATAAACGCAATATGTAATAGACAAGATCTACTCCTTGCTCAGTGAATTGGACTCAACACCCCCTATTCACGGCCCAAGAATATATCTGACTAGTAAGAATCTTAAAACCTATGTATTGATATCTCTCTGTAAGTGAGTCAAGTGGGTGTAAAGTGGCATAAACACAGCAGTGAAAAGCAACTAAACCCCATTATAAAAATCAATTACTTTTAAAAACCTGTGAAACAAAGACAGTGAAAGACAGAGAAATTCTTACAAAATTCGTTCAGGGGCTGTGATGCCACCTGGATTGACCATATCTAGACCCACCGCTGATTGAGACATAAGGGTGGACACTCTTGGGGTGAGAGGTTTGGTGAGGTTGGGTGAGCAAACGCAGACCCTTTAAAGTAATACTGCGTGGCACCCATCCCATGGGTCCCAAATCTCCAGGTTCAAGGGCATCTTCCTACATCGAAAACATGCATGAGAAACCCAGAACACGGTACACCGTGTGATCGGGAAAGGTTTCTAAAACGCACCTCATTTCTCATGTCCTTGTGCTCGGGTTCGCCATTCCAGCCGCTTTACTAGCAATCTCCCTCCTTGGAGAATCAGCACCTTTAACCTCCTGTTCCGTACAGGTTGCAATATGTCCTGAGGATGAACGGGAAGAGGGGGAACCAATGAGAGACTAGCTCTAGGTGTTGGGACAGGCACAGGTCACTCTATTTTCCCATCAGGAAGAAGAATTAAGCACAGGCTCAGCCTGCCACCCGGGACCAGAATAGGGCCTGAAGCAATCCTGCGCTTTTGCGGCCAGCTCCCAAAAAAGCGAGTTGAAAAATGGAGCTCAGGGGAACTGCAATTCACAAACCTGCAGACTTATAAATGATCACTCTCGTCCACAAATATATTGAGGGAAGGCAACGAAGAGGATTTGAAAGCAAGGCAGAATTGCAGGAAACAGATTTCAGGAGGGAGATTCGAATCGCCTTTGAGGCACAGGAAAAGCGGCAAAACTTCGACAATGATGCCCTTGGCGTAAAAGGGCGTATGCCTTTTTTTCCTGAATATATTCAGGAAAAAACGCATACGCCCTTTTTGGCCAACCAAGCAACCTGGAAAGGCAAATCAGCGCTACAAAGAAGTCTCGCTTCCCATCGGTCAAAAGGGTCATGCTGAATAAAGTGTCAAAACCAGAAATGCAGGACAGGCCATGGAGAAACGGGAGCCTTGCTACGCTGATGGGCGGGATGTAAATTGCCAACAGCCACTCTGGAGAAGTGTACGGTGTGTCCTGAAACATCTAAAAAAGTAACCTTAGAGAGCATAGGGCACTTCCACTCATGGGCGTATAAATTGGGAAAACTAAAAATCAGCAAGACATAGGCACCCCAACGTATAGGGCTGCTCTGTTGAAAAGAACCTCCACTTCGTTACACCTTAAATATCTCAGGAAAGAGAAAAATGGATAAAGAAGTTGTGGTCCTTATGTACAATGGAATATCACTCAGCCATGAAATCAACGTCATAAGGCTAGTAGCAGCATGATGAGTGGGTTTAGGTACGACGATTCTAAGTGAAATAAGTCACACAGAAAAAGACACTTATCATAAGATATCACTTATAGAGGGAATGTAAAAACCGCTACCCTTGAACTGAATTACAAAACAGAACAGAGTCACACGTTTAGAAAACACACTATGGCTGCTTAACGGGAAAGGTGAGGTGGGGTGATGCATAAAACAAGGGATTCAAATTAGCTCAGATACCGTTCCATAAGCCCAATATGTAATAGACAAGACCTACTCCTTGCTCAGTGAATTGGACTCAACACCCCCTATTCACGGCCCAAGAATATATCTGACTAGTAAGAATCTTAAAACCTATGTATTGATATCTCTCTGTAAGTGAGTCAAGTGGGTGTAAAGTGGCATAAAAACAGCAGTGAAAAGCAACTAAACCCCATTATAAAAATCAATTACTTTTAAAAACCTGTGAAACAAAGACAGTGAAAGAGAGAGAAATTCTTACAGAATTCGTTCAGGGGCTGTGATGCCACCTGGATTGACCATATCTAGACCCACAGCTGATTGAGACATAAGGGTGGACACTCTTGGGGCTGAGAGGTTTGGTGAGGTTGGGTGAGCAAACGCAGACCCTTTAAAGTAATACTGCGTTGTACCCATCCCATGGGTCCCAAATTTCCAGGTTCAAGGGCATCTTCCTACGTCGAAAACATGCATGAGAAACCCAGAAGATGGTACACCGTGTGATCGGGAAAGGTTTCTAAAACGCAGCTCATTTCTCATCTCCTTGTGCTCGGGTTCGCCATTCCAGCCGCTTTACTAGCAATCTCCTTCCTTGGAGAATCAGCACCTTTAACCTCCTGTTCCGTACAGGTTGCAGTTTGTCCTGAGGATGAACGGGAAGAGGGGGAACCAATGAGAGACTAGCTCTAGGTGTTGGGACAGGCACAGGTCACTCTATTTTCCCATCAGGAAGAAGAATTAAGCACAGGCTCAGCCTGCCGCCCGCGACCAGAATAGGGCCTGAAGCAATCCTGCGCTTTTGCGGCCAGCTCCCAAGAAAGCGAGTTGAACAATGGAGCTCAGGGGAACTGCAATTCACAAACCTGCAGACTTATAAATGATCACTCTCGTCCACGAATATATTGAGGGAAGGCAACGAAGAGGATTTGAAAGTAAGGCAGAATTGCAGGAAACAGATTTCAGGAGGGAGATTCGAATCGCCTTTGAGGAACAGGAAAAGCGGCAAAACCTCGACAATGATGCCCTTGGCCAAAAAGGGCGTATGCGTTTTTTCCTGAATATATTCAGGAAAAAACGCATACGCCCTTTTTGGCCAACCAAGCAACCTGGAAAGGCAAATCAGTGCTACAAAGAAGTCTCGCTTCCCATCGGTCAAAAGGGCCATGCTGCATAAAGTGTCAAAACCAGAAATGCAGGACAGGCCATGGAGAAACGGGAGCCTTGTTACGCTGATGGGCGGGATGTAAATTGCCAACAGCCACTCTGGAGAAGTGTACGGTGTGTCCTGAAACATCTAAAAAACTAACCTTAGAGAGCATAGGGCACTTCCACTCATGGGCGTATAAATTGGGAAAACTAAAAATCAGCAAGACACAGGCACCCCAACGTATAGGGCTGCTCTGTTGACAAGAACCTCCACTTCGTTACACCTTAAATATCTCAGGAAAGAGAAAAATGGATAAAGAAGTTGTGGTCCTTATGTACAATGGAATATCACTCAGCCATGAAATCAACGTCATAAGGCTAGTAGCAGCATGATGAGTGGGTTTAGGTACGACGATTCTACGTGAAATAAGTCACACAGAAAAAGACACTTATCATAAGATATCACTTATAGAGAGAATGTAAAAACCGTTACCCTTGAACTGAATTACAAAACAGAACAGAGTCACACGTTTAGAAAACACACTATGGCTGCCTAACGGGAAAGGTGAGGTGGGGTGATGCATAAAACAAGGGTTTCAAATTAGCTCAGATACCGTTCCATAAACCCAATATGTAATAGACAAGACCTACTCCTTGCTCAGTGAATTGGACTCAACACCCCCTATTCATGGCCCAAGAATATATCTGACTAGTAAGAATCTTAAAACCTATGTATTGATATCTCTCTGTAAGTGAGTCAAGTGGGTATAAAGTGGCATAAACACAGCAGTGAAAAGCAACTAAACCCCATTATAAAAATCAATTACTTTTAAAAACCTGTGAAACAAAGACAGTGAAAGAGAGAGAAATTCTTACAGAATTCGTTCAGGGGCTGTGATGCCACCTGGATTGACCATATCTAGACCCACAGCTGATTGAGACATAAGGGTGGACACTCTTGGGGCTGAGAGGTTTGGTGAGGTTGGGTGAGCAAACGCAGACCCTTTAAAGTAATACTGCGTGGCACCCATCCCATGGGTCCCAAATCTCCAGGTTCAAGGGCATCTTCCTACATCGAAAACATGCATGAGAAACCCAGAACACGGTACACCGTGTGATCGGGAAAGGTTTCTAAAACGCACCTCATTTCTCATGTCCTTGTGCTCGGGTTCGCCATTCCAGCCGCTTTACTAGCAATCTCCCTCCTTGGAGAATCAGCACCTTTAACCTCCTGTTCCGTACAGGTTGCAATATGTCCTGAGGATGAACGGGAAGAGGGGGAACCAATGAGAGACTAGCTCTAGGTGTTGGGACAGGCACAGGTCACTCTATTTTACCATCAGGAAGAAGAATTAAGCACAGGCTCAGCCTGCCACCCGGGACCAGAATAGGGCCTGAAGCAATCCTGCGCTTTTGCGGCCAGCTCCCAAGAAAGCGAGTTGAAAAATGGAGCTCAGGGGAACTGCAATTCACAAACCTGCAGACTTATAAATGATCACTCTCGTCCACAAATATATTGAGGGAAGTCAACGAAGAGGATTTGAAAGCAAGTCAGAATTGCAGGAAACAGATTTCAGGAGGGAGATTCGAATCGCCTTTGAGGCACAGGAAAAGCGGCAAAACCTCGACAATGATGCCCTTGGCCAAAAAGGGCGTATGCGTTTTTTCCTGAATATATTCAGGAAAAAACGCATACGCCCTTTTTGGCCAACCAAGCAACCTGGAAAGGCAAATCAGCGCTACAAAGAAGTCTCGCTTCCCATCGGTCAAAAGGGCCATGCTGAATAAAGTGTCAAAACCAGAAATGCAGGACAGGCCATGGAGAAACGGGAGCCTTGCTACGCTGATGGGCGGGATGTAAATTGCCAACAGCCACTCTGGAGAAGTGTATGGTGTGTCCTGAAACATCTAAAAAACTCAGCTTAGAGAGCATAGGGCAGTTCCACTCATGGGCGTATAAATTGGGAAAACTAAAAATCATCAAGACACAGGCACCCCAACGTATAGGGCTGCTCTGTTGACAAGAACCTCCACTTCGTTACACCTTAAATATCTCAGGAAAGAGAAAAATGGATAAAGAAGTTGTGGTCCTTATGTACAATGGAATATCACTCAGCCATGAAATCAACGTCATAAGGCTAGTAGCAGCATGATGAGTGGGTTTAGGTACGACGATTCTAAGTGAAATAAGTCACACAGAAAAAGACACTTATCATAAGATATCACTTATAGAGGGAATGTAAAAACCGCTACCCTTGAACTGAATTACAAAACAGAACAGAGTCACACGTTTAGAAAACACACTATGGCTGCTTAACGGGAAAGGTGAGGTGGGGTGATGCATAAAACAAGGGATTCAAATTAGCTCAGATACCGTTCCATAAACGCAATATGTAATAGACAAGATCTACTCCTTGCTCAGTGAATTGGACTCAACACCCCCTATTCACGGCCCAAGAATATATCTGACTAGTAAGAATCTTAAAACCTATGTATTGATATCTCTCTGTAAGTGAGTCAAGTGGGTGTAAAGTGGAATAAACACAGCAGTGAAAAGCAAGTAAACCCCATTATAAAAATCAATTACTTTTAAAAACCTGTGAAACAAAGACAGTGAAAGAGAGAGAAATTCTTACAAAATTCGTTCAGGGGCTGTGATGCCAGCTGGATTGACCATATCTAGACCCACAGCTGATTGAGACATAAGGGTGGACACTCTTGGTGCTGAGAGGTTTGGTGAGGATGGGTGAGGAAACGCAGGCCCTTTAAAGTAATACTGCGTGGTACCCATCCCATGGGTCCCAAATCTCCAGGTTCAAGGGCATCTTCCTACATCGAAAACATGCATGAGAAACCCAGAAGTTGGTACACCGTGTGATCGGGAAAGGTTTCTAAAACGCAGCTCATTTCTCATGTCCTTGTGCTCGGGTTCGCCATTCCAGCCGCTTTACTAGCAATCTCCTTCCCTGGAGAATCAGCACATTTAACCTCCTGATCCGTACAGGTTGCAGTTTGTCCTGAGGATGAACGGGAAGAGGGGGAACCAATGAGAGACTAGCTCTAGGTGTTTGGACAGGCACAGGTCACTCTATTTTCTCATCAGGAAGAAGAATTAAGCACAGGCTCAGCCTGCCGCCCGCGACCAAAATAGGGCCTGAAGCAATCCTGCGCTTTTGCGACCAGCTCCCAAGAAAGCGAGTTGAAAAACGGAGCTCAGGGGCACTGCAATTCACAAACCTGCAGACTTATAAATGATCACTCTCATCCACAAATATATTGAGGGAAGGCAACGAAGAGGATTTGAAAGTAAGGCAGAATTGCAGGAAACAGATTTCAGGAGGGAGATTCGAATCGCCTTTGAGGCACAGGAAAAGCGGCAAAACCTCGACAATGATGCCCTTGGCCAAAAAGGGCGTATGCGTTTTTTCCTGAATATATTCAGGAAAAAACGTATACGCCCTTTTTGGCCAACCAAGCAACCTGGAAAGGCAAATCAGCGCTACAAAGAAGTCTCGCTTCCCATCGGTCAAAAGGGCCATGCTGAATAAAGTGTCAAAACCAGAAATGCAGGACAGGCCATGGAGAAACGGTAGCCTTGCTACGCTGCTGGGCGGGATGTAAATTGCCAACAGCCACTCTGGAGAAGTGTACGATGTGTCCTGAAACATCTAAAAAACTCAGCTTAGAGAGCATAGGGCACTTCCACTCATGGGCGTATAAATTGGGAAAACTAAAAATCAGCAAGACACAGGCACCCCAAAGTTTAGGGCTGCTCTGTTGACAAGAACCTCCACTTCGTTACACCTTAAATATCCCAGGAAAGAGAAAAATGGATAAAGAAATTGTGGTCCTTATGTACAATGGAATATCACTCAGCCATGAAATCAACGTCATAAGGCTAGTAGCAGCATGATGAGTGGATTTAGGTACGACGATTCTAAGTGAAATAAGTCACACAGAAAATGACACTTATCATAAGATATCACTTATAGAGGGAATGTAAAAACCGCTACCCTTGAACTGAATTACAAAACAGAACAGAGTCACACGTTTAGAAAACACACTATGGCTGCTTAACGGGAAAGGTGAGGTGGGGTGATGCATAAAACAAGGGTTTCAAATTAGCTCAGATACCGTTCCATAAACGCAATATGTAATAGACAAGATCTACTCCTTGCTCAGTGAATTGGACTCAACACCCCCTATTCACGGCCCAAGAATATATCTGACTAGTAAGAATCTTAAAACCTATGTATTGATATCTCTCTGTAAGTGAGTCAAGTGGGTGTAAAGTGGAATAAACACAGCAGTGAAAAGCAACTAAACCCCATTATAAAAATCAATTACTTTTAAAAACCTGTGAAACAAAGACAGTGAAAGAGAGAGAAATTCTTACAAAATTCGTTCAGGGGCTGTGATGCCAGCTGGATTGACCATATCTAGACCCACAGCTGATTGAGACATAAGGGTGGACACTCTTGGTGCTGAGAGGTTTGGTGAGGATGGGTGAGGAAACGCAGGCCCTTTAAAGTAATACTGCGTGGTACCCATCCCATGGGTCCCAAATCTCCAGGTTCAAGGGCATCTTCCTACATCGAAAACATGCATGAGAAACCCAGAAGATGGTACACCGTGTGATCGGGAAAGGTTTCTAAAACGCAGCTCATTTCTCATCTCCTTGTGCTCGGGTTCACCATTCCAGCCGCTTTACTAGCAATCTCCTTCCCTGGAGAATCAGCACATTTAACCTCCTGTTCCGTACAGGTTGCAGTTTGTCCTGAGGATGAACGGGAAGAGGGGGAACCAATGAGAGACTAGCTCTAGGTGTTGGGACAGGCACAGGTCACTCTATTTTCCCATCAGAAAGGAGAATTAAGCACAGGCTCAGCCTGCCGCCCGCGACCAGAATAGGGCCTGAAGCAATCCTGCGCTTTTGCGGCCAGCTCCCAAGAAAGCGAGTTGAAAAACGGAGCTCAGGGGCACTGCAATTCACAAACCTGCAGACTTATAAATGATCACTCTCGTCCACAAATATACTGAGGGAAGGAAATGAAGAGGATTTGAAAGTAAGGCAGAATTGCAGGAAACAGATTTCAGGAGGGAGATTCGAATCGCCTTTGAGGCACAGGAAAAGCGGCAAAACCTCGACAATGATGCCCTTGGCCAAAAAGGGCGTATGCGTTTTTTCCTGAATATATTCAGGAAAAAACGCATACGCCCTTTTTGGCCAACCAAGCAACCTGGAAAGGCAAATCAGCGCTACAAAGAAGTCTCGCTTCCCATCGGTCAAAAGGGCCATGCTGAATAAAGTGTCAAAACCAGAAATGCAGGACAGGCCATGGAGAAACGGGAGCCTTGCTACGCTGATGGGCGGGATGTAAATTGCCAACAGCCACTCTGGTGAAGTGTACGGTGTGTCCTGAAATATCTAAAAAACTAACCTTAGAGAGCAGAGGGCACTTCCACTGATGGGCGTATAAATTGGGAAAACTAAAAATCAGCAAGACACAGGCACCCCAACGTATAGGGCTGCTCTGTTGACAAGAACCTCCACTTCGTTACACCTTAAATATCTCAGGAAAGAGAAAAATTGATAAAGAAGTTGTGGTCCTTATGTACAATGGAATATCACTCAGCCATGAAATCAACGTCATAAGGCTAGTAGCAGCATGATGAGTGGGTTTAGGTACGACGATTCTAAGTGAAATAAGTCACACAGAAAAAGACACTTATCATAAGATATCACTTATAGAGGGAATGTAAAAACCGCTACCCTTGAACTGAATTACAAAACAGAACAGAGTCACACGTTTAGAAAACACACTATGGCTGCTTAACGGGAAATGTGAGGTGGGGTGATGCATAAAACAAGGGTTTCAAATTAGCTCAGATACCGTTCCATAAACCCAATATGTAATAGACAAGACCTACTCCTTGCTCAGTGAATTGGACTCAACACCCCCTATTCACGGCCCAAGAATATATCTGACTAGTAAGAATCTTAAAACCTATGTATTGATATCTCTCTGTAAGTGAGTCAAGTGGGTGTAAAGTGGCATAAACACAGCAGTGAAAAGCAACTAAACCCCATTATAAAAATCAATTACTTTTAAAAACCTGTGAAACAAAGACAGTGAAAGAGAGAGAAATTTTTACAGAATTCGTTCAGGGGCTGTGATGCCACCTGGATTGACCATATCTAGACCCACAGCTGATTGAGACATAAGGGTGGACACTCTTGGGGCTGAGAGGTTTGGTGAGGTTGGGTGAGCAAACCCAGACCCTTTAAAGTAAAACTGCGTGGTACCCATCCCATGGGTCCCAAATCTCCAGGTTCAAGGGCATCTTCCTACATCGAAAACATGCATGAGAAACCCAGAACACGGTACACCGTGTGATCGGGAAAGGTTTCTAAAACGCACCTCATTTCTCATGTCCTTGTGCTCGGGTTCGCCATTCCAGCCGCTTTACTAGCAATCTGCCTCCTTGGAGAATCAGCACCTTTAACCTCCTGTTCCGTACAGGTTGCAATTTGTCCTGAGGATGAACGGGAAGAGGGGGAACCAATGAGAGACTAGCTCTAGGTGTTGGGACAGGCACAGGTCACTCTATTTTCCCATCAGGAAGAAGAATTAAGCACAGGCTCAGCCTGCCACCCGGGACCAGAATAGGGCCTGAAGCAATCCTGCGCTTTTGCGGCCAGCTCCCAAGAAAGCGAGTTGAAAAATGGAGCTCAGGGGAACTGCAATTCACAAACCTGCAGACTTATAAATGATCACTCTCGTCCACAAATATATTGAGGGAAGGCAACGAAGAGGATTTGAAAGCAAGGCAGAATTGCAGGAAACAGATTTCAGGAGGGAGATTCGAATCGCCTTTGAGGCACAGGAAAAGCGGCAAAACCTCGACAATAAATGCCCTTGGCCAAAAAGGGCGTATGCTTTTTTTCCTGAATATATTCAGGAAAAAACGCATACGCCCTTTTTGGCCAACCAAGCAACCTGGAAAGGCAAATCAGCGCTACAAAGAAGTCTCGCTTCCCATCGGTCAAAAGGGCCATGCTGAATAGAGTGTCAAAACCAGAAATGCAGGACAGGCCATGGAGAAACGGGAGCCTTGCTACGCTGATGGGCGGGATGTAAATTGCCAACAGCCACTCTGGAGAAGTGTACGGTGTGTCCTGAAACATCTAAAAAACTAAACTTAGAGAGCATAGGGCACTTCCACTCATGGGCGTATAAATTGGGAAAACTAAAAATCAGCAAGACACAGGCACCCCAACGTTTAGGGCTGCTCTGTTGACAAGAACCTCCACTGCGTTACACCTTAAATATCTCAGGAAAGAGAAAAATGGATAAAAAAGTTGTGGTCCTTATGTACAATGGAATATCACTCAGCCATGAAATCAACGTCATAAGGCTAGTAGCAGCATGATGAGTGGGTTTAGGTACGACGATTCTAAGTGAAATAAGTCACACAGAAAAAGACACTTATCATAAGATATCACTTATAGAGGGAATGTAAAAACCGCTACCCTTGAACTGAATTACAAAACAGAACAGAGTCACACGTTTAGAAAACACACTATGGCTGCTTAACGGGAAAGGTGAGGTGGGGTGATGCATAAAACAAGGGTTTCAAATTAGCTCAGATACCGTTCCATAAACCCAATATGTAATAGACAAGACCTACTCCTTGCTCAGTGAATTGGACTCAACACCCCCTATTCACGGCCCAAGAATATATCTGACTAGTAAATATCTTAAGACCTAAATATTGATATCTCTCTGTAAGTGAGTCAAGTGGGTGTAAAGTGGCATAAACACAGCAGTGAAAAGCAGCTAAACCCCATTATAAAAATCAATTACTTTTAAAAACCTGTGAAACAAAGACAGTGAAATAGAAATTCTTACAAAATTCGTTCAGGGGCTGTGATGCGACCTGGATTGACCATATCTAGACCCACAGCTGATTGAGACATAAGGGTGGACACTCTTGGGGCTGAGAGGTTTGGTGAGGTTGGGTGAGCAAACGCAGACCCTTTAAAGTAATACTGCGTGGTTCCCATCCCATGGGTCCCAAATCTCCAGGTTCAAGGGCATCTTCCTACATCGAAAACATGCATGAAAAACCCAGAACACGGTACACCGTGTGATCGGGAAAGCTTTCGAAAACGCAGCTCATTTCTCATCTCCTTGTGCTCGGGTTCGCCATTCCAGCCGCTTTACTAGCAATCTCCTTCCTTGGAGAATCAGCACCTTTAACCTCCTGTTCCGTACAGGTTGCAGTTTGTCCTGAGGATGAACGGGAAGAGGGGGAACCAATGAGAGACTAGCTCTAGGTGTTGGGACAGTCACAGGTAACTCTATTTTCCCATCAGGAAGAAGAATTAAGCACAGGCTCAGCCTGCCACCCGGGACCAGAATAGGGCCTGAAGCAATCCTGCGCTTTTGCGGCCAGCTCCCAAGAAAGCGAGTTGAAAAATGGAGCTCAGGGGAACTGCAATTCACAAACCTGCAGACTTATAAATGATCACTCTCGTCCACAAATATATTGAGGGAAGGCAACGAAGAGGATTTGAAAGCAAGGCAGAATTGCAGGAAACAGATTTCAGGAGGGAGATTCGAATCGCCTTTGAGGCACAGGAAAAGCGGCAAAACCTCGACAATAAATGCCCTTGGCCAAAAAGGGCGTATGCTTTTTTTCCTGAATATATTCAGGAAAAAACGCATACGCCCTTTTTGGCCAACCAAGCCACCTGGAAAGGCAAATCAGCGCTACAAAGAAGTCTCGCTTCCCATCGGTCAAAAGGGCCATGCTGAATAAAGTGTCAAAACCAGAAATGCAGGACAGGCCATGGAGAAACGGGAGCCTTGCTACGCTGATGGGCGGGATGTAAATTGCCAACAGCCACTCTGGAGAAGTGTACGGTGTGTCCTGAAACATCTAAAAAACTAAACTTAGAGAGCATAGGGCACTTCCACTCATGGGCGTATAAATTGGGAAAACTAAAAATCAGCAAGACACAGGCACCCCAACGTTTAGGGCTGCTCTGTTGACAAGAACCTCCACTGCGTTACACCTTAAATATCTCAGGAAAGAGAAAAATGGATAAAAAAGTTGTGGTCCTTATGTACAATGGAATATCACTCAGCCATGAAATCAACGTCATAAGGCTAGTAGCAGCATGATGAGTGGGTTTAGGTACGAAGATTCTAAGTGAAATAAGTCACACAGAAAAAGACACTTATCATAAGATATCACTTATAGAGGGAATGTAAAAACCGCTACCCTTGAACTGAATTACAAAACAGAACAGAGTCACACGTTTAGAAAACACACTATGGCTGCTTAACGGGAAAGGTGAGGTGGGGTGATGCATAAAACAAGGGATTCAAATTAGCTCAGATACCGTTCCATAAACCCAATATGTAATAGACAAGACCTACTGCTTGCTCAGTGAATTGGACTCAACACCCCCTATTCACGGCCCAAGAATATGTCTGATTAGTAAGAATCTTAAAACCTAAGTATTGATATCTCTCTGTAAGTGAGTCAAGTGGGTTTAAAGTGGAATAAACCCAGCAGTGAAAAGCAGCTAAACCCCATTATAAAAATCAATTAATTTTAAAAACCTGTGAAACAAAGACCGTGAAAGAGATAGAAATTCTTACAAAATTCGTTCAGGGGCTGTGATGCGACCTGGATTGACCATATCTAGACCCACAGTTGATTGAGACATAAGGGTGGACACTCTTGGGGCTGAGAGGTTTGGTGAGGTTGGGTGAGCAAACCCAGACCCTTTAAAGTAATACTGCGTGGTTCCCATCCCATGGGTCCCAAATCTCCAGGTTCAAGGGCATCTTCCTACATCGAAAACATGCATGAAAAACCCAGAACACGGTACACCGTGTGATCGGGAAAGGTTTCGAAAACGCAGCTCATTTCTCATCTCCTTGTGCTCGGGTTCGCCATTCCAGCCGCTTTACTAGCAATCTCCTTCCTTGGAGAATCAGCACATTTAACCTCCTGTTCCGTACACGTTGCAGTTTGTCCTGAGGATGAACGGGAAGAGGGGGAACCAATGAGAGACTAGCTCTAGGTGTTGGGACAGGCACAGGTCACTCTATTTTCCCATCAGGAAGAAGAATTAAGCACAGGCTCAGCCTGCCGCCCGCGACCAGAATAGGGCCTGAAGCAATCCTGCGCTTTTGCGGCCAGCTCCCAAGAAAGCGAGTTGAAAAACGGAGCTCAGGGGCACTGCAATTCACAAACCTGCAGACTTATAAATGATCACTCTCGTCCACAAATATATTGAGGGAAGGCAACGAAGAGGATTTGAAAGTAAGGCAGAATTGCAGGAAACAGATTTCAGGAGGGAGATTCGAATCGCCTTTGAGGCACAGGAAAAGCGGCAAAACCTCGACAATGATGCCCTTGGCCAAAAAGGGCGTATGCGTTTTTTCCTGAATATATTCAGGAAAAAACGCATACGCCCTTTTTGGCCAACCAAGCAACCTGGAAAGGCAAATCAGCGCTACAAAGAAGTCTCGCTTCCCATCGGTCAAAAGGGCCATGCTGAATAAAGTGTCAAAACCAGAAATGCAGGACAGGCCATGGAGAAACGGGAGCCTTGCTACGCTGATGGGCGGGATGTAAATTGCCAACAGCCACTCTGGAGAAGTGTACGGTGTGTCCTGAAACATCTAAAAAACTAACCTTAGAGAGCATAGGGCACTTCCACTCATGGGCGTATAAATTGGGAAAACTAAAAATCAGCAAGACACAGGCACCCCAACGTTTAGGGCTGCTCTGTTGACAAGAACCTCCACTTCGTTACACCTTAAATATCCCAGGAAAGAGAAAAATGGATAAAGAAATTGTGGTCCTTATGTACAATGGAATATCACTCAGCCATGAAATCAACGTCATAAGGCTAGTAGCAGCATGATGAGTGGATTTAGGTACGACGATTCTAAGTGAAATAAGTCACACAGAAAAAGACACTTATCATAAGATATCACTTATAGAGGGAATGTAAAAACCGCTACCCTTGAACTGAATTACAAAACAGAACAGAGTCACACGTTTAGAAAACACACTATGGCTGCTTAACGGGAAAGGTGAGGTGGGGTGATGCATAAAACAAGGGTTTCAAATTAGCTCAGATACCGTTCCATAAACCCAATATGTAATAGACAAGACCTACTCCTTGCTCAGTGAATTGGACTCAACACCCCCTATTCACGGCCCAAGAATATATCTGACTAGTAAATATCTTAAGACCTAAATATTGATATCTCTCTGTAAGTGAGTCAAGTGGGTGTAAAGTGGCATAAACACAGCAGTGAAAAGCAGCTAAACCCCATTATAAAAATCAATTACTTTTAAAAACCTGTGAAACAAAGACAGTGAAATAGAAATTCTTACAAAATTCGTTCAGGGGCTGTGATGCGACCTGGATTGACCATATCTAGACCCACAGTTGATTGAGACATAAGGGTGGACACTCTTGGGGCTGAGAGGTTTGGTGAGGTTGGGTGAGCAAACGCAGACCCTTTAAAGTAATACTGCGTGGTTCCCATCCCATGGGTCCCAAATCTCCAGGTTCAAGGGCATCTTCCTACTTCGAAAACATGCATGAAAAACCCAGAACACGGTACACCGTGTGATCGGGAAAGCTTTCGAAAACGCAGCTCATTTCTCATCTCCTTGTGCTCTGGTTCGCCATTCCAGCCGCTTTACTAGCAATCTCCTTCCTTGGAGAATCAGCACCTTTAACCTCCTGTTCCGTACAGGTTGCAGTTTGTCCTGAGGATGAACGGGAAGAGGGGGAACCAATGAGAGACTAGCTATAGGTGTTGGGACAGTCACAGGTAACTCTATTTTCCCATCAGGAAGAAGAATTAAGCACAGGCTCAGCCTGCCGCCCGCGACCAGAATAGGGCCTGAAGCAATCCTGCGCTTTTGCGGCCAGCTCCCAAGAAAGCAAGTTGAAAAACGGAGCTCAGTGGCACTGCAATTCACAAACCTGCAGACTTATAAATGATCATTCTCGTCCACAAATATATTGAGGGAAGGCCACGAAGAGGATTTTAAAGTAAGGCAGAATTGCAGGAAACAGATTTCAGGAGAGAGATTCGAATCGCCTTTGAGGCACAGGAAAAGCGGCAAAACCTCGACAATGATGCCCTTTGCCAAAAAGGGCGTATGCATTTTTTCCTGAATATATTCAGGAAAAAACGCATACGCCCTTTTTGGCCAACCAAGCAACCTGGAAAGGCAAATCAGCGCTACAAAGAAGTCTCGCTTCCCATCGGTCAAAAGGGCCATGCTAAATAAAGTGTCAAAACCAGAAATGCAGGACAGGCCATGGAGAAACGGGAGCCTTGCTAAGCTGATGGGCGGGATGTAAATTGCCAACAGCCACTCTGGAGAATTGTACGATGTGTCCTGAAACATCTAAAAAACTAACTTTAGAGAGCATAGGGCACTTCCACTCATGGGCGTATAAATTGGGAAAACTAAAAATCAGCAAGACACAGGCACCCCAACGTTTAGGGCTGCTCTGTTGACAAGAACCTCCACTTCGTTACACCTTAAATATCTCAGGAAAGAGAAAAATGGATAAAGAAGTTGTGGTCCTTATGTACAATGGAATATCACTCAGCCATGAAATCAACGTCATAAGGCTAGTAGCAGCATGATGAGTGGGTTTAGGTACGACGATTCTAAGTGAAATAAGTCTCACAGAAAAAGACACTTATCATAAGATATCACTTATAGAGGGAATGTAAAAACCGTTACCCTTGAACTGAATTACAAAACAGAACAGAGTCACACGTTTAGAAAACACACTATGGCTGCCTAACGGGAAAGGTGAGGTGGGGTGATGCATAAAACAAGGGTTTCAAATTAGCTCAGATACCGTTCCATAAACCCAATATGTAATAGAGAAGACCTACTCCTTGCTCAGTGAATTGGACTCAACACCCCCTATTCACGGCCCAAGAATATATCTGACTAGTAAAAATCTTAAGACCTAAATATTGATATCTCTCTGTAAGTGAGTCAAGTGGGTGTAAAGTGGCATAAACACAGCAGTGAAAAGCAGCTAAACCCCATTATAAAAATCAATTACTTTTAAAAACCTGTGAAACAAAGACAGTGAAATAGAAATTCTTACAAAATTCGTTCAGGGGCTGTGATGCTACCTGGATTGACCATATCTAGACCCACAGCTGATTGAGACATAAGGGTGGACACTCTTGGTGCTGAGAGTTTTGGTGAGGTTGGGTGAGGAAACGCAGACCCTTGAAAATAATACTGCGTGGTACCCATCCCATTGGTCCCAAATCTCCAGGTTCAAGGGCATCTTCCTACATCGAAAACATGCATGAGAAACCCAGAACACGGTACACCGTGTGATCGGGTAAGGTTTCTAAAACGCACCTCATTTCTCATCTCCTTGTGCTCGGGTTCGCCATTCCAGCCGCTTTACTAGCAATCTCACTCCTTGGAGAATCAGCACCTTTAACCTCCTGTTCCGTACAGGTTGCAATTTGTCCTGAGGATGAACGGGAAGAGGGTGAACCAATGAGAGACTAGCTCTAGGTATTGGGACAGGCACAGGTCACTCTATTTTCCCATCAGGAAGAAGAATTAAGCACAGGCTCAGCCTGCCGCCCGGGACCAGAATAGGGCCTGAAGCAATCCTGCGCTTTTGCGGCCAGCTCCCAAGAAAGCGAGTTGAAAAACTGAGCTCAGGGGCACTGCAATTCACAAACCTGCAGACTTATAAATGATCACTCTCGTCCACAAATATATTGAGGGAAGGCAACGAAGAGGATTTGAAAGCAAGGCAGAATTGCAGGAAACAGATTTCAGGAGGGAGATTCGAATCGCCTTTGAGGCCCAGGAAAAGCGGCAAAACCTCGACAATGATGCCCTTGGCCAAAAAGGGCGTATGCGTTTTTTCCTGAATATATTCAGGAAAAAACGCATACGCCCTTTTTGGCCAACCAAGCAACCTGGAAAGGCAAATAAGCGCTACAAAGAAGTCTCGCTTCCCATTGGTCAAAAGGGCCATGCAAAATAAAGTGTCAAAACCAGAAGTGCAGGACAGGCCATGGAGAAACGGGAGCCTTGCTACGCTGATGGGCGGGATGTAAATTGCCAACAGCCACTCTGGAGAAGTGTACGGTGTGTCCTGAAACATCTAAAAAACTAACCTTAGAGAGCATAGGGCACTTCCACTCATGGGCGTATAAATTGGGAAAATTAAAAATCAGCAAGACACAGGCACCCCAACGTATAGGGCTGCTCTGTTGACAAGAACCTCCACTTCGTTACACCTTAAATATCTCAGGAAAGAGAAAAATGGATAAAGAAGTTGTGGTCCTTATGTACAATGGAATATCACTCAGCCATGAAATCAACGTCATAAGGCTAGTAGCAGCATGATGAGTGGGTGTAGGTACGACGATTCTAAGTGAAATAAGTCACACAGAAAAAGACACTTATCATAAGATATCACTTATAGAGGGAATGTAAAAACCGCTACCCTTGAACTGAATTACAAAGCAGAACAGAGTCACACGTTTAGAAAACACACTATGGCTGCTTAACGGGAAAGGTGAGGTGGGGTGATGCCTAAAACAAGGGTTTCAAATTAGCTCAGATACCGTTCCATAAACCCAATATGTAATAGACAAGACCTACTCCTTGCTCAGTGAACTGGACCCAACACCCCCTATTCACCGCCCAAGAATATATCTGACTAGTAAGAATCTTAAAACCTATGTATTGATATCTCTCTGTAAGTGAGTCAAGTGGGTGTAAAGCAGCATAAACACAGCAGTGAAAAGCAGCTAAACCCCATTTTCAAAATCAATTACTTTTAAAAACCCGTGAAACAAAGACAGTGAAAGAGAGAGAAATTCTTACAAAATTCGTTCAGGGCCTGTGAAGCCACCCGGATTGACCATATCCAGACCCACAGCTGATTGAGGCATAAGGGTGGACTCTCTTGGGGCTGAGAGGGTTGGTGAGGTTGGGTGAGCAAACGCAGACCCTTTTAAGTAATACTGCGTGGTACCCATCCCATGGGTCCCAAATCTCCAGGTTCAAGGGCATCTTCCTACATCGAAAACATGCATGAGAAACCCAGAAGATGGTACACCGTGTGATCGGGAAAGGTTTCTAAAACGCACCTAATTTCTCATCACCTTGTCCTCGGGTTCGCCATTCCAGTCGCTTTACTAGCAAACTCCCTCCTTGTAGAATCGTCTCCTTTAACCTCCTGTTCCGTACAGGTTGGAATTTGTCCTGAGGATGAACGGGAAGAGGGGGAACCAATGACAGACTAGCTCTAGGTGTTGGGACAGGCACAGGTCACTCTATTTTCCCATCAGGAAAAATAATTAACCACTGGCTCCGCCTGCCGCCCGGGGCCAGAATAGTGCCTGAAAAAATCCTGCACATTTGCGGCCAGCTCCCAAGAAAGCGAGTTGAAAAATGGAGCTCAGGGGCACTGCAATTCACAAACCTCCAGACTTATAAATGAGAACTCTCGTCCACAAATATATTGAGGGAAGGCAACGAAGAGGATTTGAAAGCAAGGCCGAATTGCAGGAAACAGATTTCAGGAGGTAGATTCGAATCGCCTTTAAAGCCCACGAAAAGTGGCAAAACCTCGACAATTGATGCCCTTGGCCAAAAAGGGCGTATGCGTTTTTTCCTGAATATATTCAGGAAAAAACGCATACGCCCTTTTTGGCCAACCAAGAAACCTGGAAAGGGAAATCACCGCTACAAAGAAGTCTCGCTTCCCTAAGGTCAAAAGGGCCATGCTGAATAAAGTGTCAAAACCAGAAATGCAGGACAGGCCATGGAGAAACGGGAGCCTTGCTACGCTGATGGGCGGGATGTATATTGCCAACAGCCACTCTGGAGAAGTGTACGGTGTATCCTGAAACATCTAAAAAACTCAGCATAGACAGCATAGGCCACTTCCACTCATGGGAGTATAAATTGGGAACACTAAAAATCAGCAAGACACAGGAACCCCAAAGTTTAGGGCTGCTCTGTTGACAAGAACCTCCACTTCGTTACACCTTAAATATCCCAGGAAAGAGAAAAAAGGATAAAGAAGATGTGCTCCTTATGTACAATGGAATATCACTCAGCCATTAAATAATCGTCATAAGGCTAGTAGCAGCATGATGAGTTGATTTACGTACGACGATTCTAAGTGAAATAAGTCACACAGAAAAAGACACTTATCATAAGATATCACTTATAGAAGGAATGTAAAAACCGCTACACTTGAACTGAATTACAAAACAGAACATAGTCAAACGTTTAGAAAACACAATATGGCTGCTTAACGGGAAAGGTGAGGTGGGGTGATGCATAAAACAAGGGTTTCAAATTAGCTCAGATACCGTTCCATAAACCCAATATGTAATAGACAAGACTTTCTCCTTGCTCAGTTAACTGGACTCAACACCCCCTATTCACCACCCAAGAATATATCTGACTATTAAGAATATTAAAAGCTATGTATTCATATCTGTCTGTAAGTGAGTCAAGTGGGTGTAAAGCAGCATAAACACAGCAGTGAAAAGCAGCTAAACCCCATTTTAAAAATCAATTACTTTAAAAAACCCGTGAAACAAAGACACTGAAAGAGAGAGAAATTCTTACAAAATTCGTTAACGGGCTGTGATGCTACCTGGATTGACCATATCTAGACCCACAGCTGATTGAGATATAAGGATGGACACTCTTGGGGCTGAGAGGTTTGGTGAGGTTGGGTGAGGAAACGCAGACCCTTTAAAGTAATACTGCGTGGTACCCATCCCATGGGTCCGAAATCTCCAGGTTCAAGGGCATCTTTCTACTTCGAAAACATGCATGAGAAACCCAGAATATGATACACCGTGGGATCGGGAAAGGTTTCTAAATCGCACCTCATTTCTCATGTCCTTGTGCTCGGGTTCGCCATTTCAGCCACTTTACTAGCAATCTCCCTCCTTGGAGAATCAGCACCTTTAACCTCCTGTTCCGTAAGGTTGCAATTTGTCCTGAGGATGAACGGGAAGAGGGGGAACCAATGAGAGACTAGCTCTAGGTGTTGGGACAGGCACAGGTCACTCTATTTTCCCATCAGGAAGAAGAATTAACCACAGGCTCAGCCTGCCGCCTGGTACCAGAATAGGGCCTGAAGCAATCCTCCGCTTTTGCGGCCAGCTCCCAAGAAAACGAATTGAAAAATGGAGCTCAGGGGCACTGCAATTCACAAACCTGCAGAGTTATAAATGATCACTCTCGTCCACAAATATATTGAGGGAAGGCAACGAAGAGGATTTGAAAGCAAGGCAGAATTGCAGGAAACAGATTTCAGGAGGAAGGTTCGAATCGCCTTTAAAGCACAGGAAAAGCGGCAAAACCTCGACAATGATGCCCTTGGCCAAAAAGGGCGTATGCGTTTTTTCCTGAATATATTCAGGAAAAAACGCATACGCCCTTTTTGGCCAACCAAGCAACCTGGAAAGGCATATCAGCGCTACAAAGAAGTCTCGCTTCCCATCGGTCAAAAGGGCCATGCTGAATAAAGTGTCAAAACCAGAAATGCAGGACAGGCCATGGAGAAACGGGAGCATTGCTACGCTGACGGGCGGGATGTAAATTGCCAACAGCCACTCTGGAGAAGTGTACGGTGTGTCCTGAAACATCTACAAAACTCAGCTTAGAGAGCATAGGGCACTTCCACTCATGGGCGTATAAATTGGGAAAACTAAAAATCAGCAAGACACAGGCACCCCAAAGTTTAAGGCTGCTCTGTTGACAAGAACCTCCACTTCGTTACACCTTAAATATCCCAGGAAAGAGAAAAATGGATAAAGAAGTTGTGGTCCTTATGTACAATGGAATATCACTCAGCCATGAAATCAACATCATAAGGCTAGTAGCAGCGTGATGAGTGGATTTAGGTACGACGATTCTAAGTGAAATAAGTCACACAGAAAAAGACACTTATCATAAGATATCACTTATAGGGGGAATGTAAAAACCGCTTCCCTTGAACTGAATTACAAAACAGAACAGAGTCACACGTTTAGAAAACACACTATGGCTGCTTAACGGGAATGGTTAGGTGGGGTGATGCATAAAACAAGGGTTTCAAATTAGCTCAGATACCGTTCCATAAACCCAATATGTAATAGACAAGACCTACCCCTTGCTCAGTGAACTGGACTCAACACCCCCTATTCACTGCCCAAGAATATATCTGACTAGTAAGAATCTTAAAACCTATGTATTGATATCTCTCTGTAAGTGAGTCAAGTGGGTGTAAAGCGGCATAAACACAGCAGTGAAAAGCAGCTAAACCCCATTATAAAAATCAATTACTTTTAAAAACCCGTGAAACAAAGACAGTGAAAGAGAGAGAAATACTTACAAAATTCGTTCGGGGTCTGTGATGCCACCTGGATTGACCATATCTAGACCCACAGCTGATTGAGACATAAGGGTGGACACTCTTGGGTCTGAGAGGTTTGGTGAGGTTGGGTGAGCAAATGCAGACCCTTTAAAGTAATACTACGTGGTACCCATTCTATGGATCCCAAATCACCAGGTTCAATGGAATCTTCCTACAGAGAAAAAATGCTTGGGAATCCCGGTGGATTGTATATAGTGTGATCGAGAAAGGTTTCTGAAACGCTCTTCTTTCCTCATCTCCTTGTCCTCGGGTTCGCCATTCCAGCCGCTTTACTAACAATTTCCCCGCTTGGAGAATCAGCACCTTTAACCTCCTGTTCCGTACAGGTTGCAATTTGTCCTGAGGATGAATGGGAAGAGGGGGAACCCATGAGAGACTAGCTCTAGGTGTTGGGACAGGCACAGGTCACCCTAATTTCCCATCAGGAAGAAGAATTAACCACAGGCTCAGCCTGCGCCCCTGAACCAGAATAGGGCCTGAAGCAATCCTGCGGGTTTGCGGCCAGCTCCCAAAAAAGAGATTTGGAAAATGGAGCTCAGGAGCACGGCAATTCACAAATCTGCAGAGTTATAAATGATAACTCTCGTCTAAAAATGTATTGAGGTAAGGCAACGAAGAGGATTTCAAAGCAAGATAGAATTGCAGGAAACAGTTTTTCACAGGTAGATTGGACTCGCCTTTAAAGCACATGAAATTCCGCAGAACTTCGACAATGATGCAGTCGGCCAAAAAGGGCGTCTGCGTTCTTTCCTGAATTAATTTTGGAAAAAACGCAAATGCTCTTTTTGGCCAACTAAACAAGCGGGCAATGCAAATCAGCATTACAAAAATGTCTCACTTCGCATTGGTCAAAAGGCCCATGCTGAAAAATTGTTAAACCCAGAAATGCAGGATAGGCCATGGAGAAAACGGAGCCTTGTTATGCTGATCGGCGGGATGTAAATTGCCACCGGCCACTCTTGAGAAGTGTATGCTGTATCTTAAAACTTCTAAAAAACAGAGCTACAGAGCATACAGCACTTCCCCTCATGGGCGTATATCTTGGGAAAACCAAAAAATCGACAAGACACAGGCACCCCAAAGTTTAGGGCTGCTCTGTTTAGAAATTCCTCGATTTGGGTACAACTTACATGTCCTTGGAAGGAAAAAATGGAGAAAGAAGATATAGTACTTATGTACAATGGAATATTACTCAGCAATTAAATCAATGAAATAAGGCCAGTGGCAGCAACTCGTGGAGACTGAGGTACGATCATTCTAAGTGACATAAGTCAGACATAAAAAGAGACTTATCCTAAGGTATTACTTATAGATAGTATCTAAAAATGCCTTCACATGAACGCAATTACAAAACAGAAACGGAGTCACACATTTAGAAAACACACTTATGGCTGCTAAAGGAGAAAGGTGGGGCGGGGTGATGCATAAACCAGGAGGTTGAAATTAGCACAGATATGGTTCCATAAACAAAATAGGTATTCGACAGGACCTACTCTATAGCTCAAAGAGCTGGACTCAGCACACTGTTGTCACCAGAAAAGGATATATAAGACTGGTAAGAATCTGTAAAAGAATTTATTGATGTCTCTCTTTAAGTGAATCAAGTGGATAGATATAGAGCAGGAAGAAACACAGTATTGAAAATCAGCTATACCCCATTATAAAATTAAATAACAAGAACAAAATAAAGACAGTGAGAGAGAGAGAAATTCTTACAAAATTTGTTCAAGGGCTGTGATGCAACCTGGACTGACCATCTCTAGACACAGAGCTGGATGGGACCTAAGGCTCTACACTCGTTGGTCTGAGAGGCTTCGTGAGGATGGGACAGCAAATGCAGCACTTTTAGAGTAATACTGCCTGGCCCCCATTCCATGGGTTCCATATCTCCAGGTGCAGGGGACCCTTCCTACAGCTAAAACATGCATGGCACATCCAGAGGATGGTACACCGTCTGATCGGGAAGAGTTTGGAAAAGTCACCTCATCTCCACGTCTCCTGGTATTCGGGTTCCCCAGCTCCTTTCCTTAGAGTCTCCCCACTTTGGGAAGGCAGCACACTCAACAGCCGGTTTTGCACGGCTTGGAATTTTCCGGTGAAGAAGGGGAATGGCGGGATGGAATGAGACACAAGCCTTAGATGTTTGGACAGGCATATGCCACTCTAGTTTCCTACCTGGAAGAAGAATTTCCCTATCCTTCAGGTGCCCCAGTAACTGGAATGGGTCTGTAGAAATCCTGCCCCTTTGTGTCTGCTTCCCTAAACAAGTTGAAAACCGGTGCTCAGGGGCACTGCAATTCACAAACATGCAGGGTTGTAATTGACACCTCTAATGGAGTCATTTCTTGAGCCAAGTATTCGTAAAGGCCTTGTAAGCAAGGCAGAATTGCAGGAAAGGGATTTCAAGGGGTAGTTTGCACTCGTCATTAAAGCACATGCAAAGCTGCTGAACATCGCCAATGATGCAGTTTGCCAAAAAGGCCGTATGCGTTATTCCTTAATATATTCAGGAAAAACCCTTACTCCATTTTTGGCCAACAAAACAGGCGGGCAATGTAAATTAATACTACAAAGAGATATCACTTCGCACCAGTCAGAATGGCCAACCTCACAAACTGTAAAACCTGAAATGCAGGACAGGGCGTGGAGAAAAGGGAACCCTGACAAGCTGATGGTGGGAATGTAAATTGCTAACAGCCACTCTGGAGAAGTGGCTGGTGATTCCTTAAAAATCTAAAAACCAGAGCTTCAGAGCATATGGCTTTTCCACTCCTGGGCCTGTATCTTGGAAAAAACGTAAATTGACAGGACCCAGGCACTCTAAAATTTATGCAGCCCTGTTTACAAGAGCCTCTACTCGGAAGCTACCTAAAAGTCCTTGGAAGGAAGAATGGATAACAAAATTATGGTAGATATGTACAATGGAATATTACTCAGCCATGAAGTGAATGAAATAAGGCCATTTAGGGCCACTCAGAAGGACCTACATACATTCATACTAAGTGTCATAAATCAGGCAATGAAAAATATCATATGATATTACTTATCGGTGGAATCTAAAAATTGATACAAAGGTACTATCTTACAACACAGAAACAGAGTCCCAGACTTAGAACACAAACTTATGGTTACCAAACTGGAAAGGTGTGTTGGAGGCATAAATCATGAGGTTGGAGTTAGTATATACATATTTACAGAGAGAAAACTTGTAATCAACATGGACCTGCTGTAGAGCACTTGGAACTCTTCTCAACACCCTTTAGTAACCTCAATGGGAAAATAATTCTAAAAAGAATATATAGTTATCTCTGTATAAAGGAATCATGCTGGTGTATGTCAAAAATGAACACAACATGATAAATCAACTATATACTCCATTATAAATTTAAAATTAAGTTAAAGAAAAGAAAAATGATCACTAAATTTGTTTAGTCGCAGTGAACGTACTAGTGTCACATCTCTGGACACAGACACAATTTGGTCCCAAGGCTGGACTGTTGTGGGCCTGAGGACCTCGGGATGATATGCCAGCTAATTCGCCCCCCTTGAACATGTAGTACCTGGTCCCCTCTGCATGGGATCACTATCTCCAGATCTAAGTGTGCCCTCATACTACTAAACCAACCCTCTGACACCCAAAGGATGGTGGACTCTCTTGGCTGGATGACATTTGGAAAATCACCTGCTCTCAACATATCCTGGTGTTTGGGTTCCGACCTCCCGACTCCTTCGTAAGGGTCATCCCACTCTACAAGACAGCAACCTCAACAGGTGATTTTGCAGGGGTTTATACTTATTCGGGGGATGAAGAGTAAGGGGGAAGAAGGAATGGGACAGAAGCCCTTACATGTTTAGTCAGGCACATTCCACTCTAATTTAATACCCAAGAACAGGACTTGCCCTACATCTAAGGTTGTGTCAGTAACCAGAGAGGGACAGTAGAAACCCGGCCGCCTTCTGTTTCCCATAACAACAATTCTAAAACTGGACCTTATACGCACTTCATATTCACAATGCCTGGGGAGCTGTAAATGACAACAGCCCTCAAAAAATGTCTTGCGGTAGGTAATCGAAGTAGACTTCAAAACAAGGCAACCTTTCAATAACCCTTTTTCAAGGGGTAAATCTTACTGACACTGTTCAAAAAAAAAGCACATATGAAGATACTCACCATTGCTTTATGTTAGACAAATGCAAATCAGATGTACAAAGAAGTATCACCTGGAACCACTCA
This sequence comes from Balaenoptera physalus, assembly GCF_965194825.1. NCBI lineage: Eukaryota > Metazoa > Chordata > Mammalia > Artiodactyla > Balaenopteridae > Balaenoptera > Balaenoptera physalus. The sequence goes on from NW_028126568.1 coordinate 759,404, forward strand.
GAGTAGCCACCATCACAATGTCTACAAACAAGAAATGCTTCAGAGGGTGTGGAAAAAAGAGAAACCTACTACTTATTTTTTTTTAATTTGCGTTGGGTCTTCGTTGCTGCGCACGGCTTTTCTATAGTTGCAGCAAGCGGGGGCTACTCATCATTGTGGTACGAAGCCTTCTCTTTGTGGTGGCTTCTCTTGTTGTGGAGCACAAGCTGTAGGCACACAGGCTTCAGTAGTTGTGGCTCGTGGGCTCTAGAGCACAGACTGAGTAGTTGTGGTGCACGGGCTTACTTGTTCTGTGGCATGTGAGATCTTTCCTGGCCAGGGCTCCAACCTGTGTCCCCTGAACCGGCAGGCAGATTCTTAACCACTGCACCACCAATTCTATGCTATCGGTGGCAATGCCAATTGGTAACAGCCACTATGGAGCACAGAATGGAGGTTACCAGAGTAAGGGGAGGTGGGAGGGATAAATTGGAAATTGGGATTGACATATACACACCACTATATATAAAAGAGATAACAAATAAGGGCTTACTGTATAGCACAGGGAACTCTACTCAATACTCTGTAATGACCTGTATGGGAAAGGAATCCAAAAAGGATTGGATATATGTATAACTGCTTCACTGTGCTGTGCAGCAGAAAGTAACACAACATTGTAAATCAACTCTATTCCAAAAAAATTGAAATTGAAATGAAATGAAGTAAAATAAAATAAAGTAGAGCTACCAGATGATCCAGCAAGTTCACTCCTGTGTGCCTATCTGGAGGAAAGCATAAATCGAAAAGACACATCTTCCCCAATGTTCACTGCAACACTCTTTACAATAGCGAAGACATGGAAGCAACCAAAATGTCCATCAACATATGAATATAGGTAAAGAATATGTGATACATATATATAATGGAATATGACTCAGCCATAAAATAGAAGAAAATAATGCCAGTTGCAGTAACATGGATGGACCTAGAGATGATTGTACTAAGTGAAGTAAGTCAGACAGAGTAAGACAAATATTGGATGATATCACTTCTAGGTGGAAGCTAAAAATTGATACAAATGAACTAACTTACAAAACAGAGGCAGACTCACAGACTTGGAAAACAAACTTATGGTGACCAAAGGGGAGAGGTGGGGGGTAGGGATAAATCAGGAGCTTGGGGTAAACATACGAATACTACTATATATAACAGATAAGCAACAAGGACCTACTGTATAGTACAGGGAGCTCTACTCAGTATTCTGGGAATACCGTTATCAGAAAAGAATCTGATAAAGAATGAATATATGCATATGTGTAACTGAATCACTTGCTGTGCAGCTGAAATGAACACAACATTGTAAATCAACTATACTCCAATAACATTTAAATTTCAAAATAGAGAAAATCACCTATATTTCAAAAGAAAAAAAAAAGAATTCCCATCTCTTTATATGGCTTGATAGCTTACCTTTTTTAGTGCTCAATATTATCCCATTCCCAGAGTATATTAATACTATATCATTTCATTCACCTATTGGAGGACACCTTAGTTTCATTCACATTTTGGCAATATTGAATTAGGTGCCATAAATATCCATATGCAGATTTTCCTCTGGAAGTATGTTTTAAACTACTTTCAGTAAATATCCATGAGAACACTTGACGGATTGTACAGTAAGGGAATGCTCAATATTCTAGCAAGTGTCAATCAGACTACCAAAGTAGCTGTATTATTTTTCATTTCCACCAATGACAAATGACATTTCCTATTGTTCCACATCTCCTACAGAATTTGTTCTTGTCATTGTTCACATTTTAGCCATTCTAAGTGTTACATAGTGGTATGGAATTGTATTTTTAATTTGCTTTTTCATGGCAGCATGTAATCTGGATTATTCTTCTGTATACTTATATGCATAGTGTCTATTTTCTTTGGTGAGGTGTCCATAAAGTATATTGGTCCACATTTTATTTAGGTTGCTTTCATTTTTTTCTACCCAATCTATATTTGTTTTATGTATTTTCGTGCCTTATTGCATTAGCAAGGACTTGGAGTAAAATATGGAAAAGGAGTCATGAAAGGGGACATCCTTGCTTTTACCTGAACTTAGTGGAAAAGCTTCATGGTTTTGACCATTAATCATGATGTAAGATAAAAGTTTCCTGTAAATCTTTGTTTTCAACTTGAGAAAGCTCCAGTCTATTTCTTTAACTGAGAGTTTTTATGAAGAATGGGTGTTAGATTTTTTCAAAGGTCTTCTGAATCTATTGATATGCTAATGATTGTCTTTAAGGTGTTGATATGATGGATATAATTATTTGATTCTAGAATGTGGAACCAGCCTTTCATACCTGGGATTATTTCCTCTCATTCATGATATAAAATTCTCTCAAAATATTGTTGGATTCGATTTGGTAATATTTTGTTGAAGATTTTTGCATTGATGTTCCTGAGAGATATTGGTCAGTTTTCTTTACTATTCATATGTTCTTCTAAGTTTGGATGTTGTGGATTTAGTGTCAGACATTCATTTGGGGAGATTCTCAGTCATTTTTAAAAAATATTTTCTGTTCTTTATTATCTTTATTCTCCTCCTGCTATACCCATTATGTATAGGTCACAGCATTTTTCATTGTTCCACAATTATTGATTACTCTGTTCTGTTGATTCCTTTCCTGCCCATTTTCTCTTTTCTTTTGAGATTTAAAGGTTTCTCCTGATATGTCTTCAAGCTCACAGATATTTCTCCTCAGCCAGCTCTTTGACTGCTAAAACAAAATACGAGAGACTTGGTATTTTATAAACAACAGAATATTTTTTTTTCTCATAATTGCTGAGGCTGAAAAGTTCAAGAACAAGTAACCAGGGGCTTCCCTGGAGGTGCAGTGGTTAAGACTCGGCCTACCAATAAAGGGGACGAGGGTTCGAGCCCTGGTCCAGGAAGATCCCACATACCATGGAACAACTAAGCCCGTGCACCACAAATCCTGAGCCTGTGCTCTAGAGTCCACAGGCCACAACTACTGAGCCCGTGAGCCACAACTACTGAAACCCACACGCCTAGAGCCCGTGCTCCGCAACAAGAGAAGCCACTCAATGAGAAGCCCGCGCACCGCACCAAAGACCCAACACAGCCAAAAAATTAATTAATTAATTATCTAATTATTTTTTTTAAAAAAAGAACAAGTTGCCAGCTGACTTAGTGTCTGGCGAGGGACCAATTTCTGGTTCATAATGTGGGTCTTCTCGCTCGGCAATGAAATCATGGAATGGGCATAAGATCTTCTGTGTGCTACATTTATTAGGTCACTAATCCCATGTTTGAGGTCTCTGGCCTCATAACCTAATCACCTCCCAAAAGCCCCACCTCCTAATACCATCAACATGGGAGCTGGGTTTCAAAATTTTAAAATTAGAGGTTCAAAATATTTACACCATAACAGGGACCACAGAGTTAACTGATTTTTCCTTTCATGTTAAAGGTTTGCACGTTTATATTTATTATATAATCCCAAAACCCTTGTTTTTTTTTATAAGATTCTTTTTCCGTATACGCCAGTACAGACCACTGAGTAGAGTTCCCTGTGCTATAAAGCAGGTCTTTATCTATTTTATATATAGTAGTGTGTATAAGTCAGTCCCAATCTCCCAATTTATCCCTTCCCCACTTATTCCCTGGTAACCATAAGTTTGTTTTCTATATCCATGATTCTATTTCTGTTGTGTAAATAAATTCATTTGTACCTTTTTTTTTCTTTTATAGATTCCTCATATAAGCAATATCATATGATATCTGTCTTTCTGTGTCTGACTTGCTTCACTCAGTATAACAATCTCTAGGTCCATCCATGTTGCTACAAAACCCTTAATTGTTAAGGATAACTCTCAATTTTTCCCAGTATCATCAGCAATTCTTTCTGGCAGACACGTGATAACACTTTTTAAACAGGGATATTGAGACCAAGGCTCCTGACCTGCAAACAAACAAAACATCATTCATATAGTGAAAACTTTGCAAATCAAAGGATGAAAGCACTTGGTCTAAATCCCTTTGCACCCACTGCTGACAGAGGGCATAGGAGTTTGACTCACTAATCTTCCTTACGTGCACTTCTTCCTAATGGGGTATTCCATCTAAAACTTATAAGAAGCGGGGATGTATCATGGAACACACCAATCGCTACTACAGATTCTGAAGCAGCAAAAAAAAAAAAAAAAACAAAACATGATAAATCCATCCAAAGGGTTCTGTCCACATTGTTACAATAGTTTCCTTCACACTGTGAACCCTTTTCAAACCCTATCATTTGAACCTATTTTTATTTTTTTCAACAAAAATAATGTTAATCTGCAGTCAGACACTCCAGTAATATTACACTATCCCTTGTGCAAGTATGTAGGGATTTGAGGAGCTATGGGAGGCCACCATGAGAGGTTGCCTAGAGTAATTAGGACATTTCATTTAATGTTGGTTCTTCTCCCTAAGATGTCTGCTATCCTCTTCTTTTTGTAGCTACTAGCATTGAGAAAGTGACCAAGATAAGGCCCTTCTCTTTTACTGCCCATGAATGGAACTGTGATTAACCCCACAGAACTTGGTGCTTCCAGAATCCCCTGAACCTACTGACCCTCCATGCATGGCATGACATAGATAAGGATGGTGACGTGTATCCTTGTATAGAGCATGTTATAAAATGTTTGACTCTTCCCTTCCTCATAATTCCAAAGAATAGGTTTCTTTGGATTTCTGCTTATTGCTGCTGGAGTTGGTACATAAGTTGAGGGAGGTATCAGGGCACACCAAAAGAGAGGGTAACTGCACAGAAAATACAAGCAGGTACATTTCTGTGTAGTTTCAAGCAGCTTATTTGCTATATCAACCATGGTGACATGTTGACCCTTCCTCTTTCTACTAGTAGTACAACAAACATAAAGGATATTTAAGCTGCTTGTTTTATCCCCACCTCTCACAATTGATCTGCATTAACATATAGGACAATGAAGGGCCCTTTCTACCATCTTAACCAATATTTGAGAACTAGAAAATGTCCAGATTTTTCTGGGGTTTATTTTCATATTCCCCAATCAGGCCTATGAAGGAATCTTACCTATTGTGTTTATTAATGAAGTCATATCTCTGACGGCATACCATCATCAACAAAACTGGAAAGAAATTTGAAGGGTCTTCGATTTTACCATATTTGAAATAACAATATTTTAGCCTGACACGTTTTTGGATTTTAGAAAAAAATATTTTAAATGAGACAAAAAATCATTTTTATGACACAAAAAGACAGCAATAGTTTTATATTTTTATCTGTTCCACTTGCACACAAGTGTCTCATGGGGTTATGTAAAGCTCTCCTGTTGGGTGCTGTGCATGGTGCAAGTATGGATTAAAGCTTAGGAATCTTAAGCTTCAGTCACCTGAAACATTTAAATTAGGATGCAAGCAATCCTGTCCAACATTTGAAAAGAGCAAGACACTCTCTTTATTTTATTTGTTAGGTAATTAATCTGTCTTTTCCCCAAGGAGAGAAACAAGTGGCATCTTCCATCAATGTGTTGCACAAATATTTTTGAACAGAGAGTGCAAGCAGAGGCTGATACAGGCTGTGAAAAAAAAATGAGAGACCCTTTTGGCATTTTCTCCTAACTTATTGCAATCTCCCATTTAAAATGTGGCAATAATCAATCTTCTGAGGAAAAAGGCCCAAGGAAGGTTTTTGCTTCTGTGGAATAAAGGGATTGCTAAAGATTTCAGGAGGCAAGACGAATTAGTGAGAATGACCATGAGAAATCAGAGAAAAGTCAGATCCATGGATGAAGTGATGTTTACCACTGTGAATCAATGAGAAGTAGGAGCAAATGAAAAGAAAGCTGATACAACATTTTCTGAATAAATGTAACCTTTCAGCTGTCATAGAAAAATTAATACTCACTATGATACAACATATTTAATTTAGAAAGTTAACTTAAATTTAAAGCTTAATAATTACATTTATTGAAGAAATGAAAACATATTTGTGGTTTAGAATAAATAATGTGTTCTGCTACAGGTAAGAAGACTACATAAATAAATAGAAATAAGACTAAATAAATAAAGAGGAAAATAACAAATTAGATGTTATTAACATTAAAAACTGACACTCATCTAAAGAAAGAGAAGGAGAGACAGAAAGAGAGAAGAACTCATCTCAAGCATGTATTAAAAACTCCTAAATAAGAAGTCTTCAGATGTTAAAAAAAAAAAAAGGAAGTCTTCAATAAGAAGATAATGGAATAGCAAAATGGGGGAAATATACCAAAAGATATTTCAAAAAAGAGAGTACAGAATGTTAAGTAAACATATGAAAAGATGCTTGGCTTCTGAGTAGTCAATTAAATGCAAAAGTGTGATACCTGGAATTATCACTCACCAACCAGAAAGTTCAAATGAAAATGACAGGTATTATCAAGTTTGACAAGAATGTGTATAATCCTTGAATCTCATTCACTGCTGCTGAAGATGAAAAATCATAAAAATGTTTTGAAAGTATTTAGAAATATCTAAAAAGATAAACACAAGAAAGCTATGACTCGAAAATTTTACTACTACGTGTATACTGAACAATAATTTATACACACACCACCAAAGCTCAAGTTCTAGAATTTATATACCAGTGCTGTTCTCAATAGACACAAACTGAAAATCAGTCATATTGCAATACACATTGGAATAAATTAATTAATAGTTAAATATTTACATTATGGAATCCTATGCAACAGTGGCAATGCATGATCACAACCACAGGCAACCATATAGGCATATTCACAAACAACATAAAATAAAAAAGCCCAATCCAAAAGTGATTTTACTGTGCCATAACATTTATATAAAATACAAAATACAGGTAAAGTTATCTTTTTGTTAGATACCAGAACAATATTAAACCTTAAGGGGAGTCACTAGAATGGGACCAGGGGGCCTCTGAGTATCTGGCAATTTTCTGTGTCTTTATCTAGAAGCTATGTTTAGAGTGTATTCAGATGCTGAATTTTCTGAAATTTGTCATTTCCTTACAAACCATGCATGTTTTTCGTTGTTTTTTATACATAACAAAAACTTAAAAAGATAGACCAGGGAAGGTAATTGTATTAGCACTTTAATATCCATGCTTTTCAAGGTGGAAGTGAAAAGTATTAAATACTTGACATTGTGATTACTTCTTAAAAGTAAGGTGAAAATTTGAGGTTAATAAATAAGACATACTTCTTCATATATAATCCTCAAAGAGGAGGGGTAGAAAGGAGTATTATTTTTCTTCTTTAATACAGAATCGTTAAGATACAAAATAATGAAAACAGATTAGGTTTAAAAAAGAGCACACTGGACTTCCCTGGTGTCACAGTGGGTAAGAATTTGCCTGTCAATGCAGGGAACAGGGGTTCCATCCCTGGTCTGGGAAGATCCCACATGCCGCAGAGCAACTAAGCCTGTGTGCCACAAGTACTGAGCCTGTGCTCTAGAGCCTGCAAGCAACAACTATTGAGCCTGCATGACACAACTACTGAAGCCCATGCACCTAGAGCCCATACTCCACAACAAGAGAAACCACCGCAAGGAGAAGCCCGTGCACCACAACGATGAGTGACCCCTGCTTCTCTAGTAACAACTGGAGAAACCCTGTGCAGCAACGAAGACCCAACACAACCAAAAATTTAAACAATTAAATCTTTTGACTTCTGAGATGACTCACTCACGTGGCTGTAGGTAAGAGGCCTCAGTTCCTTGCCACATGGATCTCTCATTAGGGCTGCTTGAGTGTCCTCATGCCATGGCAGCTGGCTTACCCCAGGATGCGTGATCTAGCAGAAACCAAAGCAGAAGCTGCAATGTCTTTTATAACTTTGGAAGCTGCACTTTGTCATTTCTGCAATTTCTTATTAGTTAAACAGTCAACCCTTTTCAAGTGCGAGGAGCCACACTGGTACATGGAGACTAGGAGATAATTAGGGGATAATTAGGTCCATCTTGGAGGCTGGCTAAAAAAGTGGCTGACTCGCCAAAGTCTGAATTTTGTTTTCTTCACTTCTGGAGAGAAAATGGTCAGTGAACCTCATTGGTGGTCTTTGAGATGTACCAAAGCTACCTCTTGCTCTCACCCCCAGCTGTGTGGCTGACAGGGTCTTGGTGCTCCAGCCGGGTGTCAAGCCTGTGCCTCTGAGGTGGGAGAGCCGAGTTCAGGACATTGGTCTACCAGAGACCTCTGGCACCTTGTAATATCAAATGGTGAAAGCTCTTCCAGAGATATCCGTCTCAACGCTAAGAACCAGCTCCACTCAGAGACCAGCAAGATCCAGTGCTGGACATCCCATGCCAAACAACTAGCAAGACAGGAATGCAGGCCCACCCATTAGCAGAGAGGCTGACGAAAATCACAATAAGGTCACAGACACCCCAAAACACACCACCAGATGCGGATCTGTCCACCAGAAAGACAAGATCCAGACACACCCACCAGAACACAGGCACCAGTCCCCTCCATCAGAAAGCCTACACAACCCACTGAAACAACCTTAGCCACTGGGGGCAGACACCAAATACTACGGGAACTACGAATCTGCAGCCTCTGGAAAGGAGACCCCAAACACAGTCCCCAAAGCCAAATGAGAAGACACAGAAACACACAGCAGATGAAGGAGCAAGGTAAAAACCCACCAGACCAAACAAATGTGGAGGAAATAGGCAGTCTACCTGAAAATGAATTGAGAGTAATGATAGTAAAGATGATCCCAAATCTTGGTACTGGAATGGAGAATAGACAAGAAACGTTTAACAAGGACCTAGAAGAACTAAAGAGCAAACAAACAATGATGAACAACACAATAAATGGAATTAAAAATTCTCTAGAAGGAAACAATAGCAGAATAACTGAGGCAGAAGAATGGATAAATGACCTGGAAGATAAAATAGTGGAAATAACAAAAAAAGCAAAATAAAGAAAAAAGAATGAAAAGAATTGAGGACAAACTGAGACATCTCTGGGAAAACATTAAACGCACCAACATTCGAATATAGGGTTCCCAGAAGTAGAAGAGAAAAAGAAAGACACTGAGAAAATATTTAAAGAGATTATAGTTGAAAACTTCCCTAATATGGGAAAGGAAATCGTTAATCAAGTCCAGGAAGCGCAGGGAGTCCCATACAAGATAAACCCAAGGAGAAACATGCCAAAACATATATTAATCAAACTATCAAAAATTAAATACAAAGAAAAAATATTAAAAGCAGCAAGGGAAAAACAACAAATAACATACAAGGGAATCCTCATAAGGTTAACAGCTGAACTTTCAGCAGAAACTCTGCAAGCCAGAAGGGACTGGCAGGACATATTTAAAGTAATGAAAGGGGAAAAGCTACAACCAAGATTACTCGACCCACCAAGGATCTCGTTCAGATTCGACAGAGAAATTAAAACCTTTACAGACAAGCAAAAGCTAAGAGAATTCAGCACCACCAAACCCGCTTTACAACAAATGCTAAAGGAACTTCTCTAGGCAGGAAACACAAGAGAAGGAAAAGACCTACAATAAGAAACCCAAAACAATTAAGAAAATGGTAATAAGAACATACATATCAATAATTACCTTAAATGTAAATGGATTAAATGTTCCAACCAAAAGACCAAAATGTTCCAACCAAAAGACATAGACTGGCTGAATGGATCCGAAAACACGACCGGTATGTTTGTGAATCTACAAGAGAACCACTTCAGACATAGGGACACATACAGATGGAAAGTGAGGGGATGGAATAAGATATTCCATGCAAATGGAAATCAAAAGAAAGCTAGAGTAGCAATTCTCGTATCAGACAAAAAAGACTTTAAAATAAAGACTATTACAGGAGACAAAGAAGGACACTACATAATGATCAAGGGATCAATCCAAGAAGAAGATATAACAATTGTATAATTTTATGCACCCAACATAGGAGCACCTCAAAACATAAGGCAAATGCTAACAGCCATAAAAGGGGAAATCGACAGTAACACAATCATAGTAGGGGACTTTAGCACCCCTCTTTCACCAATGAACAGATCATCCACAATGAAAATAAATAAGGAAACACAAGCTTTAAATGATACATTAAACAAGATGGACTTAATTGATATTTATAGGACATTCCATCCAAAAACAACAGAATACACTTTTTCTCAAGTGCTCCTGGAACATTCTCCAGGATATAGATCATATCTTGGGTCACAAATCAAGCCTTGGTAAATATAAGAACATTGAAATCGTATCAAGTATCTTTTCCGACCACAATGCTATCAGACTAGATATCAATTACAGGAAAAAAATCTGTAAAACATAAAAACACATGGACGCTCAACAATACACTACTTAATAACCAAGACATCACTGAAGAAATCAAAGAGGAAATAAAAAAATACCTAGAAACAAATGACAATGAAAACATGAAGACCCAAAACCTATGGGATGCAGCAAGAGCAGTTCTAAGAGAGAAGTTGATAGCAATACAATCCTACCTCAAGAAACAAGAAATATCTCAAATAAACAAGTTAACCTTACACCTAAAGCAATTAGAGAAAGAAAGAAAAAAAAAACAAAGGCAGCAGAGGAAAGACATCATAAAGATCAGACCAGAAATAAATGAAAAAGAAATGAAGGAAACAACAGCAAAGATCAAAAAAACTAAAAGCTGGTTCCTTGAGAGGATAAACAAAATTGATAAACCATTAGCCAGACTCATCAAGAAAAAAAGGGAGACGACTCAAATCAATAGAATTACAAATGAAAAAGGAGAAGTAACCACTGACACTGCAGACATACAAAGGATCATGAGAGATTACTGCAAGCAACTATATGCCAATAAAATGGACAACCTGGAAGAAATGGACAAATTCTTAGAAAAGCACAACCTTCCAAGACTGAACCAGGAAGAAATAGAAACTACAAACAAACCAATCCCAAGCACTGAACTTGAGACTGTGATTAAAAATCTTCCAACAAACAAAAGCCCAGCACCAGATGGCTTCACAGGCAAGTTCTATCAAACATTTAGAGAAGAGTTAACACCTATCCTTCTCAAACTCTTCCAAAATATAGCAGAGGGAGGAACTCTCCCAAACTTATTCTATGAGACCACCATCTCCCTGACACCAAAACCAGACAAAGATGTCACAAAGAAAGAAAACTACAGGTCAATATCACTGATGAACATAGCTGCAAAAATCCACTGCACAATACTAGCAAACAGAATACAACAGCGCCTTAAAAGGATCATACACCATGATCAAGTGGGGTTTATCCCAGGGATGCAAGGATTCTTCAATACATGCAAATCAATGTGATACACCATATTAAAAAACTGAAGGATAAAAACAATATGGTCATCTCAATAGATGCAGAAAATGCTTTCGACAATATTAAACACCCATTTATCATAAAAACCCTCCAGAAAGTAGGCATAGAGGGAACTTCCCTCAACATAATAAAGGCCATATATGACAAACCCACAGCCAGCATCGTTCTCAATGGTGAAAAAGTGAAACCATTTCCACCAAGATCAGGAACAAGACAAGGTTGCCCACTCTCACCACTATTATTCCACACACTTTTGGAATTTTTAGCTGCAGCAATCAGAGAAGAAAAAGAAATAAAAGGATTCCAAATCGGAAAAGAAGAAGTTAAGCTCTCACTGTTTGCAGATGACATGATACTATACACAGAGAATCCTAAAGATGCTACCAGAAACCTACTAGAGTTAATCAATGAACTGGTAAGGTTGCAGGATACAAAATTAATGTACAGATATCTCTTTCATTCCTATACACTAAAGATGAAAATTCTGAAAGAGAAATTAGGGAAACACTCCCATTTACCACTGCAACACAAAGAATAAAATACCTAGGAATAAACCTACCTAAGGAGACAAAAGACGTTTACTCAACAAACTATAAGACACTGATGAAAGAAATCAAAGACGACACAAACAGCTACAGAGATATACCATGTTCTTGGATTGGAAGGATCAACATTGTGAAAATGACTCTACTACCCAAAGCAATCTACAGATTCAATGCAATCCCTATCAAACTACCAATGGAATTTTTCAGAGAACTAGAACAAAAAAATTTCACAATTTGTATGGAAACACAAAAGACCCCGAACAGCCAACGCAATCTTGAGAAGAAAAACAGAGCTGGAGGAATCAGGCTCCCTGACTTCAGACAATACTACAAAGCTACAGTAGTCAAGACAGTATGGTACTGGCACAAAAACAGAAATATAGAGCAATGGAACAGAAGAGAAAGCCCAGACATAAACCCATACACATATGGTCACCTTAATTTTGATAAAGGAGGCAAGAATATACAATGGAGAAATCACAGCCGCTTCAATAAGTGGTGCTGGGAAAACTGGACAGCTACCAGTAAAAGAATGAAATTAGAAGACTCCCAGCACCATACACAAAAATGAACTCAAAATGGATTAAAGACCTAAATGTAAGGCCAGACACTATCAAACTCTTAGAAGAAAACATAGGCAGAACACTCTATGACGTCAATCACAGGAAGATCCTTTTTGACCCACCTCCTAGAAAACGGAAATTAAAAAGAAACATAAACAAATGAGACCTAAGGAGACTTAAAAGCTTTTGCACAGCAAAGGAAAATGTAAACAAGACGAAAAGGCCACCCTCAGAATGGGAGAAAATATTTGCCAACGAAGCAGCTGACAAAGGATTAATCTCCAAACTTTACAAGCAGCCCAGGCAGCTCAATATCAAAAAAAAAACAAACAAACAACCCAATCCATAAATGGGCAGAAGACCTAAATAGACATTTCTCCAAAGAAGATATACAGATTGCCAACAAACACATGAAAGAATGCTCAACATCACTGATCATTAGAGAAATGCAAGTCGAAATTACAATGAGGTATCACCACACACAGGTAAGAATGGCCATCATCAAAAAAATCTACAAACAATAAATGCTGCAGAGGTGTGGAAAAAAGGGAACCCTCTTGCACCGTTGGTGGGAGTGTAAATTGATACAGCCACTATCGAGAACGGTATCGAGGTTCCTTAAAAAACTAAAAATAGAACTACCATATGACACAGCAATCCCACTACTGGGCATATACCTGGAGAAAACCATAATTCAAAAAGAGTCATGTTCCACAATGTTCATTGCAGCTCTATTCGCAATAGCCAGGACATGGAAGCAACCTAAGTGTCCATCAACTGATGAATGGGTAAAAATGATGTTGCACATCTTCAATATACAATGGAATATTACTCAGCCATAAAAAGAAATGAAATTGAGTTATTTGTAGTGAGATGGATGGACCTAGAGTCTGTCATACAGAGTGAAGTAAGTCAGAAAGAGAAAAACAAATACTGTATGCTAACACATATATGTGGAATCTAAAAAGAAAAGGAAAAGAAACGGTTGGGAAGAACCTAGGGACAGGACCCGAATAAAGACACAGACACAGAGAATGGACTTGAGGACATGGGGAGGGGGAAGGGTAAGCTGGGACGAAGTGAGAGAGTGGCATGGACTTATATATACTACCAAATGTAAAATAGCTAGCTAGTAGGAAACAGCTGCATAGAAGAGGGAGATCAGCTCAGTGCTTTATGACCACTTAGAGGGGTGGGATAGGGAGGGCGGGAGGGAGACGTAACAGGGAGGAGATATGGGGATATATGGATATGTATAGCTGATTCACTTTGTTCTAAAGCAGAGCCTAACACACCATTGTAAAGCAATTATAGTCCAATAAAGATGTTAAAATTAAATAAATAAATAAATGAATAATTTATGGTCCCCCCTCCAAATTAAATCTTTTTTAAAAATAAATAAATAAAAAAGAGCACTCCATGACATGGAACGCTAAACCTAAGTATTTTCAGTACTATAATAAATGTAAATGGATTAATATCTCCTATTAAAGTGTAATTTTTTATATTATGTGGAACTAAATTTTTTTCACAATATACAGGTAAAATAAAAGAATTACATTAAAAAGGAGAAAACATTCCATGTATTTAAAAACAATAAAACAATAAGCATATAATATGCATCTTAGATATAAGTAGTCTTTAAGTTCAGAACAATTTGTCATTATTGTAATTAGTATTATTATACCAATTTCTTTAAAACATTTCAATACTTGTTGTATTTGAAAAAAATATTTTAATATTTTTTCTTCTCTCTTTTGTGGTCTAATACATGGTAAGTATTTAGCTGCTAACATAACTTAAAAATATATTTTGTTTTTTTACAGCTGAACAAAACTGAATCAAGAAGAAATAGATAACTTGAACATACTGATCACTAAAAACAAAATAGAGGGTTTCCCTGGTGGCGCGGTGGTTGAGAATCTGCCTGCCAATGCAGGGGACACGGGTTCGAGCCCTGGTCTAGGAAGATCCCACATGCCGTGGAGCAACTGGGCCCGTGAGCCACAACTACTGAGCCTGAGCGACTGGAGCCCGTGCTCCACAACAAGAGAGGTCACGATAGTGAGAGGCCCACGCACTGTGATGAAGAGTGGCCCCCTCTCGCTGCAACTAGAGAAAGCCCTCGCACAGAAACGAAGACCCAACACAGCCAAAATAAATAAATAGAATTTAAAAAAAAAATAGAATCTGTAATTTTAAAAAACTCCCTACCAACAGAAGTCCAGGATCAGATGGTTTCACAGGCAAATTCTACCAAATATAAAAAGCAGAACTTACACTGATTCTTCTCAAACTCTTCGAAAAGATTGAAGAGTAAGGAATACTTCCAAAGACATTCTATGAAGCCACTATCACGCTGATATCAAAAACAGATGGGGAGGGGGGACTTCCCTGGTGGTACAGTGGTTAAGAATCTGTCTGCCACTGCAGGGGACATAGGTTCAAGACCTGGTCTGGAAAGATCCCACATGCCATGGAGCAACTAAGCCTGTGTGCCACAACTACTGAGCCTGCGCTCTACAGCCCACGAGCCACAACTACTGAGCCTGATAGCCACAACTGCTGAAGCCCACGCACCTAGAGCCCATGATCTGCAACAAAAGAAGCCACCACAATGAACAGCCTGCACACCACAACGAAGAGTAGCCCCCGCTCACCGCAACTAGAGAGAGCCCGAGCACAGCAATGAATGTCCAATGCATCCAAAAATAAATCAAGAAAGAAATTTACTTAAAAAAAAAACCAAATAAAACAGATGGGGACTTTTCTCGTGGTCCAGCAGTTAAGATTTTGCCTTCCAGTGCAGGGGGTGTGGGTTCGATCCCTGGTTTTGGAGCTAAGATCCCACATGCCTCACAAACAAGAAACCAAAACATAAAACAGAAGCAATATTGGAACAAATTCAATAAAGACTTTTACAAAAAACACAGAGAAAGACACTACCGAAAAAGAAAACTGCAGGCCAATATCGTTGATAAATATAGATGCAAAAATTCTCACCTGAATATTAGAAAACCGAATCCGACAACACATAAGAGGATCATACACCATGACCAAATTTGATTCACCCCAGTTTCACAAAGCTGTTTCAACATATGCAAATCAATCAACATGATACACCCCATCGACAAAGGAAAAACAAGAAACAAACGATCATCTCAATAGATGGTGGAAAAGCATTTGAAAGGCTTCAACATCCATTCATGGTAAAAACACTTACCAACGTGGGTACAGAGGAAACATATCTCAACATAATAAAAGCTATTTATGACAAACCCACAGCCAATATAATACTCAACGTTCATAAGCTGAAAGCCTTCCCGCTAAAATCTGGAACAAGACAAGGATGCCCACTCTCACGTCTTCTCTTCAACATAGTATTGGAAGTCCTAGCCACAACAATCAGACAAGAAAAAGAAATAAAATCTAACCAAATTGGAAGGGAAGAGGTAAAGTTGCCATTATATGCAGATGACATGATAATATATATAAAGGAAACCCTAAAAATTCCACACAAACACTACTAGAACTGATAAACAAATTCAGCAAAGTAGCAGGATACAAGATTAACATATATAAATTGGTTGCATTTCCTGGTTTTTCTTTCTTTTTTTTTTAAATTTATTTTGGCTGCATTGGGTCTTCATTGCTGTGCATGGGCTTTCTCTAGTTGTGGCCAGTGGGGACTAGACTTTCTTGTGGTGCGCAGGCTTCTCATTGCAGTGGCTTCTCTTGTTGTGGAGCACGGGCTCTAGGCATGCAGGCTAAGTAGTTGTGGCACACAGGTTTAGTTGCTCCACGGCATGTGAGATGTTCCTGCATCAGGGCTCAAACCCGTGTCCCCTGTATTGGCAGGCGCATTCTCAACCACGGAGCCACCAGGGAAGTCCCTGGTTGCATTTCTTTACACTAACAATGAAATATCAGAAAGGAAATGTAAACAAGCAATCCTTTTTTTAATGGCATCAAAAAAATAAAATGCTTAGGATTAAACCTCACCAAGGAGGTGAAAGACTTATATACTGAGAACTACAAAACATTAGTAAAGGAAGCTGAAGATGATTCAAAGAAATGGAAAGACATCCCACGCTCTTGGTTGGGAGGAATTAATACTGTTAAAATGGCTATACTACCCAAAGCAATCTACAGATTTAATGGGATCCCTATCAAATTACCCATGACATTTTCCCCAGAACTAGAACAAATAATCCTAAAATGTATCTGGAACCATAAAAAGTCAGAAATGTGAACACAATCCCCAGGAAAAAGAACAAAGCAGGAGGCATAACCCTCCTAAACTTCAGAAAATACTACAAAGTTACAGTAATCAAAGCCGCATTGTATTGGCACAGAAAGAGATACATGGATCAATGGAATAGAATAGAGAGCTAAGAAATAAACCCACACACCTATGGTCAATTAACCTTTGACAAAGGAGGCAAGAATATACAATGGGGAAAAGTCAGTCTCTTCAGCAAGTGGTGTTTTGAAAGTTGGAGAGCCGTATGCAAATCAGTGAAGTCAGAACATACCCTCACACCATACACAAAAATAAACTCAAAACGGCTTATATGCTTAAATATAAGATAGGACACTTTATAACTCCTAGAAGAGAACATAAGCAAAACATTCTCTGACATAAGTCATACCAAAATTTTCCTAGGTAGTTCTCCCTAGGCAGTACAAATACAGTAAGTCACCTACATACGAACCTTCAAGTTGCAAACTTTCAAAGATGCAAACGTCCATTCGCGTGTCCAATCATGTAAGTTAGTTCACGTGTCTGACATACATTGTCACGTGCGTGCTTCCTCTATATGTGGTTGTGCTTTTGTGTACTTTACAGTACTGTATAGAGTACAGTAGTACAGTACCTTTATTTCAAGCCCAAGATGTCTGGAAGCAAGCGTAAAAGCAGACGTGATGTAGCTGGTACTGTTAAGAAGCGCCAAGCGATAATGACGGAAACAAAAGTGAAAGTAATTGAGAGAGTGGAGCGAGGCAAAAAGATGTTAGACATCGCTCATTCTTATAATATGAATCATTCAATCATTGGCACGAATCTAAAGAACAAGGACAAGATCATGGAACATGTGAAGTCTGCTGTGCCGACGATGTTGACACAATATCCAAGAAGCATGGAAAAGTGATGGAGGAGATGGAGAAACTTCTCAGTGTGCGGATGCAGGATCAACATCAGCGCTGAGTCCTGCTCAACTTAACGCTGATTCAAGAGAAAGCTAAAAGCCTTTATGAAGACTTGAAGAAGAAACACGGCAAAGAATCAGAGGGCACATCTTTTAATGCCAGCCATGGCTGCTTTCATCGGTTCAAGGCTAGAGCCAGCCTTCACAATGTAAAAGTAAGTGGACAGACAGCAAGTGCAGATAGGGTAGCTGTCCAGGAACTTCCAGAAACACTTTGAGAAATTATTGATGATGGTGTGTATTTATCCAACCAGGTTTTTAATGTGGATGAGACACAACTGTACTGGAAGAGGATGCCAGACCGAAGTTACGTCAGTAAGGAGGAAAAGTTGATGCCGGGCTGTAAAGCAGCAAAGGATAGGCTAACTGTTGTTTGGTGGCAATGCTTCCGGTGAATTGAAGCTGAAACCTCTCTTAGTTTATCATTCACACAACCCAAGAACCCTTAAAAACATAGCCAAGGGCTCTCTTCCTGTTGTGTGGAAGCGTAACCCCAAATCCCGGATTACACAGGCCACGTTCCAGGACTGGTTTTGCCACCACTTTATCCCAGATGTAGAGAAATATTGCTTGGAGAAGGACGTTCCAGCAAAACATTCTTTTGCTGCTCGACTATGCTCTGGGCCACCCCCCATTCATGGATGACTTTCATCCCAACGTCAAAGTACTGCATCTGTCACCAAATACTACGTTGCTCATCCAACCTATGGACCAGGGCGTTATAGCGACTTTCAAGAAATATTATTTATGTCACACTTTTTGTCAGGCAGTAAAGGTAAGTGACAAATCAGGAACAACCTAGGGACAACTTTGGAAGGACCATAACATCTACAAGACCATAAAAAACATTGACTTTGCATGGTGTGAGGGTATGGCGGTCACCATGAATGGGGTTTGGAAGAACCTTTGCCCACAGTTTGTTCATGATTTTTGTGGATTTGAGAAGGTAGATCAGAAGTCCGAAGAGGTCTTCAGCAATGTAGTGACCCTCAGCGAGAAGCTGGAGCTAGATCTGCAAGAGGACGATTTCGCTGACCTCCTTGCTGTGCAACATGAGGAGCTTACTGATGGAATTGGAGGCCCAGAGAAAGGATGAAGAGGGACAGGAGGAAGAAAAAGTAACTGAAGAACTGAAGAGATTCACGACACAGAAAATGGCCAGGGAATCTTCATTATTTGAGGAAGCACTGTTAGTTTTTGAGGCACAGGACCCGAACCTAGAATGGGACCCAAAGGTGGCAGCAGCCATTCAGATTGCAATCCAGTGTTACCTTGTCATCTATGATGAGAAAAAAAGAGCTACTACCCAGACATCAATGGATCATTCTTTCAAGAGGGTAGATAGAATTAAATCCAGCAAGGAACCAGAACCTTTGCCATCAACGTCAGGTATGAGTGAAATTGCACCTTGCCCTCTGTCTCCTACTGCTGATAATCCTTCACCCCTACCATCTCCCACCTCCCCTCCCTCCTCCAATCAGTAACTCTGCTCGCCTGTTCCCTCGATGCCAGCCCGAGTATCCCAGCTGTTGTACTGTATTACTGTACTTTTCAAGTTACTGTACTGTAAGATTAAAAATGTTTTCTTTGTTTTTGTGCTTGTTTTTTATGTATTGTTTGCGTGAAAAGTATTATAAACCTATTACGGTACAATACCATATAGCCGACTGTGTAAGTTGGGTACCTGGGCGAACTTTGTTGGACTTACAAACAAATTGAACTTACAAACGCACTCTTGGAACAGATCTTCTTCATATGTAGGGGACTTACTGTAAAAGCAAAAAAGAAACAGGAACTAATCAAACTTATAAGCTTTTGCACAGCAAAGGAAACCATAATCAAAATGAAAATACAACCTATGGACTGGGAGAAAATATTAGCAAATGATGAGACTGACAAGGGCTTAATTTCCAAACTATACAAACAGCTCATACAACTCAATAACAAAATAACAAATAACTCAATGGAAAAATGGGTAGAAGACCTAAATAAACATTTCTCCAAAGAAGACATACAGAGAGCCAATAGGCACATGAAAAGATGCTCATCATCACTAATTATTAGATAAAGGCAAATCCAAATTACAATGAGGTATCACTTCACACTGATCAGAATGGCCATCATTAAAAAAAAATCTACAATTAACAAATGGTGGAGGGGGTATGGAGAAAAGGAAACCCTTCTACACTGTCGGTGGCCATGTAAGTTGGTGCAGCCACTATGGAAAACAGTATGCAGGTTCCTCAAAAAAACTATAGGGTTGCCATATGATCTAGCAATCCCACTTGTGGACATATATCTAGACAAAACTATAATTCCAAAAGATACATGAAACCCTATGTTCATAGCAGCACTATTTATAACAGCCAAGACATGGAAACAACCTAAATGTTCATTGAAAAATTAGTGTATAAAGAAGGTGTGGTATACGTATACAAAAGATATTATTCAGACATAAAAAAGAATGAAATAATGCCATTTGCAGCAACATGGATGGACCTAGAGATAATGATGCTAAGTGAAGTAAGTCAGAGAGAGAAAGACAAATACCATATAATATCACTTATATGTGGAATCGAAAACAGGACACAAACGAGCATGTCAGCAAAACAGAAACAAACACACAGATATAGAAAAGAGAGTTGTGGTTGCCAAGGAGAGAGTGAAGGAAAGATTGGGAGTTTTGGAATAGCAGAAGCAAACTTTTCTACATAGGATAGACAACCCACCAAGACCTACTGTATAGCACAGGAAACTATATTCAATATCCTGTGATAAACCATAATGGAAAAGAATATATATAGATATATAAATATAGATATATAGATATAGATAGATATATAGATAGATATATATAAAACTGAATCACTTTGCTGAACAGCAGAAATTAATACAACAATGTATAAAGGCTGCAGAGGGTGTGGAGAAAAGGGAACCCTCCTGAACTGTTGGTGGGAATGTAAACTGATACAGCCACTATGGAGAACAGTATGGAGATCCCTTAAAAGCTAAAAAATAGAACTACCATATGACCCAGCAATCCCACTACTGGGCATAAACCCGGAGAAAACCATAATTCAAAAAGATACATGTACCCCAATGTTCACTGTAGCACTATTTACAATAGCCAGGACATAGAAGCAACCTAAATGTCCATCGACAGATGAATATATAAAGAAGATGTGGCACATCTATACAATGGAGTATTACTCAGCCATAAAAAGGAACAAAATTGAGTTATTTGCAGTGAGGTGGTTGGACCTAGAGTCTGTCATACAGAGTGAAGTAAGTCAGAAAGAGAAAAACAAATACCGTACGCTAACACATATATATGGAATCTAGAAAAATGGTACTGATGAACCTAGTGACAGGGCAGGAATAAAGACACAGATGTAGAGAACGGACTTAAGGACACAGGGGGCAAGGGGAGACAGGGACATAGTGAGAGAGTAGCACTGACATATATACACTACCAAATGTAAAATAGCTAGTGGTAAGCTGCCGCATAGCACAGGGAGATCAGCTCGGTGCTTTATGTCCCCCAGAGGGGTGGGATAGGGAGTGTGGGAGGGAGGCTCAAGGGGGGGGGGATATGGGGAATATATGTATACATATAGCTGATTCACTTTGTTGTAAAGCAGAAACTAATACAGTGTTATAAAGTAAGTATACTCCAATAAACATGTATTTAAAAAACCCACAACATTGTAAATCAACTACACTTGAAAATATTTCTTAAGTGCAAACAATTTTCTGAATGTAAGTTTTACTGTGTGTGTGTGTACCACAGGTTCAATATATATGAATTATGTCAAATTGATTACATTGCTTTTCAAAATAAAGAATTTTTGATATTTTACATCAGCCTCATGTTATAAATGCAGAAAAACTATATTATTTCTTTCTAAAGTTCAGAAATAACCATTTTGCTCATTTGGTATGCTATAAACCATTAACTCTTAAAAAGGGATTCGTGACCTCTTCCTTCCAAAGAAATATTTCTCCACTCACACAATTTTAATAGAATGTTCCACCATGAACTGACTTCCCACCTTAGAGACACGAGATTTGCATCCTGAAATCTCTTTCTTGCAAAAATGTCCAATTATCATCCTAGCATTACAGAAAAGAAATGCTTTTTTTCCAGATCTCAAATTCCATACAACTTTAGTCAAGACATCATGTATGTCTTTTTTCACACACACACACAGACTGTATTTTATTTTTACAAGAGATAAATCAACTGACACCAAGCACTGTCAATGGATGACCCCAACAAAAGCAACAATGATTGCAATTACCAAACACGAAACACACTCATACTATGTCATAATATTGACATTCAGTGCAGTAATCCTCCACTGTAACGGCTCCTTTACTTTGCAGTGAAAGACACCATGCATTTTTTAAATAATCAGCACTCACCTGAGGTCTTTAAAAATCAACATAAACATAATTTTGTGTTCTCTTTCATTTACTCTGGTTCTAAGTGGTCATTTCTAAACGAAAGTATTTAAGTATGTTAACGTCATCTTTTTTTTTTTTTTTATTAACGTCATCTTATAACATCATATTGCAAATGATTACCGTGTCTCCAAAGATGAAATATGAGGAACTCACAATTAGGCTCTCCAAAGTTTTCATCTCTGAATGTGTATGACCCTTCTGCTGAACTCCACACTGTTCATTATTCTCTGAGAATATTCTTTTTCTTGTATGGCCATCTCACATGCTCTTTCATTTCATGAAGTTTTTTCCTACAATGTTATGCCTAGTTTATTTCTGAGAATATGCATTATTTCAGAATGATATTTATAGACACAAAGACTTCTCTATAATTCCCTGAGAGTTTCAAGAACTCCTTCTTCTTTTTTTTTTTTTAATACCTAGATTCTGAAGCTCTCCACAAAGCATTACTAAACTTGCATTTACATAAGTATCTACATATTAATCACACATTAATGCATTCACAATTGTATTATGATTTATTGCTAATTTTGGAGCTGTCTTATTTACCACCCTCTTGGAAATCACTTTAATATTTGCACTTAGGACTTGAAAGAGAATGGATAAATAAAAACCGGAAGAATATGCTAATACAATTTATATATTTCTCATAAAAGTAGGTGATGATCTAACCTTTATCCAGAAGAAAAGAAGAGCCCAGATACTCTGCAGGCATGATCCTCGAGAATGTGTGGTCTTCCAGCAGGAAAACATGCAGTAATCCATGTGGCAGAGTTGACCTGTGACCAGCTGGGGTTAGTGACCTATGCATTCCTTACATGCAACATATCAGGAGTGGAAAAAGGGAATTTGTCCGTTGTGGCAATAAGTATAATGAAGATTTGTAGCAGGTCATGCTCATATGTTCAACACAGGTACAATCAAAAGTTTGCTCAATTCTGGTTGATCTAAGCCTGTATCTGTTACCTTGTCTTTAACGAGGAAATGTCAGAACTGACTTACCAAAAAAAAAAGTGTTTTGTTTGTTTGTTTGTTTTAATTAGAGTCACGGTGAGTAAGGCAGAGTTCAGAACAGCTAATGTGACTTAGTGATTCTCTCATCAGGAAATACAGTTTCTACTTCCCTGTTTATTCTCCACATCCTGTAGTAAGTAAAGTTTCCATGAAAGATAAATCTACAGTGTGAAAAGAAAAGAAAACTTACATGTGTTGATAAGGTCATTTTGACAGGTTTTACCACGTATGTCAGTGTTTCTGGGGATGGACACAAGCCAGAGCTACCTACTCTGACATTTTCACTGATGTCATTCCCCTTGATCCTCAATTTGAAAGTGGATACAAATGTTTTCTATGCTTTCTTCTTTAAGAAATTAAATAAAGAATGCTTTCTAGACATGATCCTCTAATGATTTGCAGTCAGTGGTCATCAACAGAGGAAAAGCACAGAATCTCATCCCCACAGAAGGGTGACATTCAGTCAGGTAAGAAAATTCTCCCCAAAATCAGAGCTTCATCTTTAACATGCAATCAAAGGCTTTCACAGGTTCTTCATCACTCTGCACTCAGCCCTACCATATGGGATTGGCTCTGAGAATCTCACATCAGATGACTGACAAACATGTCATAGTACACTGATCTGGTACCAGATCCTGCCTCTCTTAATGATCTCCCACAGGGACATTGGAATATTCTAGGATATTTCCTGGAGCCCTCTATTCTACACAGGTACACTTCCAAGTAGAAGCAGAAGCTTGGATTCTCACTGGGACCCCTGCTCTGTCCAACCAACCTCTCTAGAAATATGATGTTCTAATCTCTCCTGATTAGAACATTTCAAGGTCTCTCCCTGTGCTAATTTAGTAAAGGTAAAAGAGAAACAAGAAAGAGCAAACTATGCAGGGAGCAATATATAAGATTCCTTTACTTAACGTATTTATCTGATATACCCAAATACTGAGAAATATAGATTCATTTCATAATGTTCAAGAAAAGAGGAGGAGGAACCTCCATGCCAACAGTATATATAAAATGGAATCAATATTGCATAAGCTCCAGCTTAAGCTTAGCTACGAGGTACTAACCCTTCTCATAAAGAAGCAATAGTTCTCCATCATTTGAAGCACACTGAGGACTCAGACAGCTGGACACTGAAGGTGTAGCCTCCTCACTCGAATTCTGTGCCTGCATCACAGAGCAGTGAAATATTCCCAAAGAATTATTAAGGATGAGGGGGGGAGGCGAAATAAAAAAGATGAATCCATAGTCTGTCCTACCGTCTGTTCTGTTGGATACTACCACCATCTTGGCCCAATATGGCCTTCCCACTTTTCTCTGGGTCTCCCTACTTTCCACCTCCATCCTCTCATTATGTCTTACCTACACTTGGGAACGACTCTAGTTTTTCCACTTATCTTTATCAACAAGTAATCCAAATAGCAACTGTGTATATAACTCCTTAGAAACCTCAGGTCTGACTCAGTAATAATACATGACCTTCAAAGTCCAAAGTTTTCCTAATTCCCTTTATTATTATTTTTTTTTCTAATTTCCATGTACTTACACTCTTAAGACCTCCACTGTTCTCAGGTTCGTCTTCCCTGCAAAATCTGTCAACCTAGACATAGACTTAAGTACCACCCTCTAATTATCTCCTAGGGAATCCAATTTTTAAAAAAGCCTCAGCAAGCCTTATGGACTTTATTAAAGACTCTTTAAGATAACCCATGGGAGATAGCAGCACACCCACAGATATCTATCTAATACACCCTCAGAGTAATTTTTTTTTTCTCTTTTATAAAGTCTCTTCTGGCCAATGAAGACTCTCAGCTCTTCTTCTTCAACATATGCAGTGTCTCACCCTTCTGATTGCTCTCTGCTCTATCCCAGGTCCACTCCCTTTCCTGATATTACATTCTTTCCCAATTTTGTATGTTGGTAAAATCAAATAACATAAAATACAACATGTAAGTTATTATAAAGTGCACCGTTCAGTGATATTAAATGCATTCATATTATTGGGCGATCAACATCACCATTTATCTTTCTAATTCTTTTCTACGTTTTAAAACTGTAACTCTATATCCTTTAAATATAACTTTCCTTTTTGTTCCATAACCACCTGAAAAGCATCATTACCCTCCCAATTTCTATGGTTTTGACTACCCTAAGTACCCCCATAAAATTGAAATAAGTAGTTGTATTGTTATGACTCACTAAAAGTCACAAAAATGGCATTTTTGGTAGCTAAATTTCCTCAAGATTCATCCATGTTGTAGCATATTCCTAGATCTTTTCCTCCTTAACACTGAATAATATTGTATTATATGGGTATACCACACTTTGCTTATCCAGGAACTAGTGGATGAACACTTAGGTTGCTTTCATATTTTAGCTACTGTGATTATTACTGCTCTAAACACTGGAGTACAAATATTTCTTTAAGACCCTGATTTCAATACCTTTGGGTATACCTCATAGTAAAATTCCTGGATCATGGAGTAATTCTATTTTTCAATATCTGAAAAATTGCCATACTCTTTTGCAAAGCAGCTGTATCATTCTGCATTCCCTCTGACATAGCACAATGGTTCCAACTCCCTCACATCCTCACCAATAGTTGTTTTCTGCTTGTGTATGTGTGTGTGTGCTTGTGTGTGTATGCATGCACACAAATATATAAACATGCATTTAGTGATATGGAGCATCTATTCAAGTGCTTAGTCATTTGTACATCTTTTGGAAGAACCATCTATTGAAGTCTTTTATCCATTTTTGAATCAGGGTGTTTGCTTTTTGTTCAGTTGTAGGAGTTCTCTGTATATTCTGAATAGAAATCTCTTGTCAGATAGATGGCTCTGAAATATTTTCTTCCATCTTGTGGGTTGCCATTTTATTCTGTTTACATTTCTTTGATACACATTTTTTTTAACTTATGTACTGCAAATTGTTTATTTTTTTGTTAGCTGTACCTTTGTTGTTCCTTCGTTTCATATGGAGGAAAACACTGCCAAATCCAATATCATGAAGCTCTTGTCCTGTATCTTCTTCTAAGACTTTTTATATTATTAGGTCTTATATTTAGTTTCTTGATACGTTTTCATTAATTTTTGCATATGATGTTAGGTAAGGGTCCATCTTCCTTCTTTTGCATGTTGACCACAAGACTTCTCAGCACCATGTGTTGAAAATACTATCCTTTCTACTTTGAAAAGTCTTGGCAACTTGTCAAAAATCATTTGGCCATATATCAGGGTTTATTTCTGGGTGTTGTATTCTATTCTATTCTATTGGTCTTGAATAAGGGAGAAAATAGCATAACCTATCCAGGTTGATGAAGAACATAAAGAAAGACCAGGACTGAGAATTAGGAGGGCAATATAAAACAGCAGGGAGTAAAAGACAGTGTGAGAGAAGATCTTGTATTTGCGAGTTCATGGAAATAGGATCATGCTAAAACCACTAAACGCCTGACTTTGAACAATACGGTAAATGTGCCAGCAAGAAACATAACACTTACTCATCTCTGGGAAATATAGTATGGGCATAAAGATAAACTACACACAAATATATTAAAAAGGGAAGGGTTTTCATGGTGTGAGAATATTGTGGCATTTGAAATACAATTTACTTCTGGTCTACCATTGTCTCTAAAATTTATCAAAGTTTATATTATATACAAGCAATTCCAATCCTGGTAATGTGCTTGACAGGTTTATATATGAACTTCAGTAGAGCAGTAAATGTACATTCATAGTAGGACTGTTCCCTAAACCAAAAAACAAAACACAAAAGCTGCAAAGACTAGAGCTCACTTTGTCAACACACATACAGATGCAATGATGGTTAACGGTCCGAAAACAGAAGGTGAGCATGGGTGCAACAGGTTAATCCCCAGGCTGGGGTGGGGTGCAGAGTTTGAGGGTAACACAAGTAGAAAAGGCTTTTGTCCTATCCTTGATTTTTGAGGTATGGAAATTCACAGGTCACTACCTTCATTTCAAACTGAATGAATGCACTATTCAATTTTTTTAAACAGGCGAAGTAAACATGACTGATAATAAATTTCAAACTGTCGCTAATCAAATAAGATACTAAGAAAACTTAAATAATATGATTTAAGAATGAAGTAGAGAGACTGTCCAACATGGTAGCTTTCAAAGACCCAGAGCTTGATGCCTCTCATGGTCACACCAAAGTCACAACTGTTTACAGAACAGCAATTGATGAAAAAGGCCGGGACCTACCATAAAAGATGTTTTACAGCTAAAGATATAAGGAAGGCACCTCGACAAGACAGAAAGGAAGGGCAAAATCTCAATAGAGTCAAGACCCATACCACCAAGTGGGAGGCCCACAAATGGGAGAATAATTACAATTTCAGAGGTGCTCCCAGGTAGCAAGTGGTATGAAACCAACATCAGGCTCCCAGGCCCAGGGATCCTGTTGTGGAAAGAAGAGTTCCTAGAAAGTTGGGCTTTGAAGACCAGTAGTGCTTATTTTCCAGAGAGCCAGAGGGTTGTGGGAAATAGAGATTCCACTCTTAAAAGATGCTCACAAAATCCCACATGATCTGAGAATCAGAACAGAAGCAGTCATTTGAAAGGATCCCGGGTCACACCTACCTCCTGATCTTGGAGAGTCTCCCAGAGAGGCAAGAGGCAACTACAGCACAGCCTCAGGGACAGAGACACTGGCAGCAGCCATTCGGGGGAGCTCCTTCTACCTCGTGGACGCTGGTACCAGCAAGCATAATTTCAGAATCCTCCCTGTAGCTTATCAGCCTCAGGACCGAGCCCCACCCATTTCCACCAGACTACAGACACAAGTACTAGGATGCTGCAGGCCAAGCAACTAACTGAGCAGGGGCATAGCCCCATCCACCAGCAAACAGGCTGCCTTCAGATCCTCTCAGTGCACAGCTGCCCCTGGACATGGGTCCAGCCACCAAAAGCCCCAGGACCAGCCTCCACACCTCAGTGGACAGGCACCAGCCCCAGAGTCCCTGGCCCCTCTGACAAGTGAGCCTGCTCTGGCCTTGGAGTCAGCCTCACCATCGGCAGGTGGTAACTGCACAGGGACTGGATGGAGCTTGGACCTACCCAACAGCAAACCTGCTTTAGCAGTGGGATCAGCCTCATACACCAACAGGCACACACCAGCTCCAGGGATACCACAGCCCAGCAGCCTGTGTAACCAGGCCACTTAATTGCAGGCCAGAAGCAGCCATGGACTCAGCTGGGTCCTGACCCTGCCCATCAGAATGCCAACACAAGATTAGGGATACCCCCGGCCCTGCAGAGAGCTGTGTCAGGAACAGTGATCCAACACCAACTCTGTGGCTCTTGGGCCCTGCAGCCAGAACGCAGAACCTGTCTCTTCCTCCCAGTAGCCAGCATAGCCCCAGAACCAGTGACTGGGCACTAGCCCTGATATCACCTGGACTGCAATTCTACCCATAAGTGAACCAGCACCAGATTTGGTGTCCCCCAGGGTTGTGCAGCCAGCTGCCTTATGATTTAGTCTCACCAAGCAGCACAGACAGCCTCCATACAAGGCAGAGCCTGGCAAACAAGCAGTCTGGGGGCAGCCAAGCCTACCAGACTACCCACAGTAGTCAGCCCACCACAGCAGAAGAGCCCAAGCAGCCCACATAGGGGGTACATACACCTAGAATATATAGCTCTAGTGACCAGGGGAGAGGGGGCTGCTGGGACCCATAGGACAGCTCCTACAAAAGGCCACTTCCCCAAGGTCAGGAAATGTAACGAACCTACTACACACATAGCAATAAAAACAGGAAGTTAAGAAAAATGAGGTGACACGGAAACACGATCCAAATGAAGGACCAAGATAAGAATTCAGAAGAAGATCTAAGTGAAGTGGAGATAGCCAATCTCCTCAACAAAGGGTTCAAGGTAATGACTGTAAAGATGATCAAAGAACTCAGGAGAAGAATGGACGACCAGAGCAAGAAGTTAGATTTTTTTTAAAAAGAGTTAGACATTAAAGAACAACAAAACAGAGATGAGGAATACAATAACTGAAATGAAAAATACATTAAAGGAAACTACTGTAGACTAAATGATACAGAGGAATGAATCAGAAAACTGAAGGACAGAGTACTGGCAATCACTGAAGATGAACGGTAAAATAACAGATTAAAATGAAATGAGGAAAGTTGAACAGACTTGTGAAACAACATCAAGTGTACTAATATTTGCATTATACTGGTCCCAGAAGCGAAAAG
Source organism: Balaenoptera physalus (assembly GCF_965194825.1). Lineage (NCBI taxonomy): Eukaryota > Metazoa > Chordata > Mammalia > Artiodactyla > Balaenopteridae > Balaenoptera > Balaenoptera physalus. The sequence continues at coordinate 788,790 of NW_028126568.1, forward strand.
GAAAGACAAAGCAGTGTAGAACATACCTGAAGACATAAGAGTTGAAAACTTCCCTAACCTGGGAAAGAAAACAGACATCCAAGTCCAGTAAACACAGTAAGGCCAAAACAGTATCAACCCAAAGAGGACCACACCAAGACTCATTGTAATTAAAATGGAAAAAAAAAATAAAGATAAAAAGACACTATTAAAAGGAGCAAAGGAAAAGCAACAAGTTACAAACATGGGAAATTGCATAAAGTTATCTGCTGACTTTTCAGGATAACCTCTGCATGCCAGAAGGGAGTGGCATGGTATATTTAAAGTCATGAAAGGGAAAAGCCTATAAGCAAAAATACTCTACCCAGCAAGGCTCTCCCTCAGCTTTGATGGTGAGATCTAAAGTTTTACAGAGAAGCAAAACTAAAAGAGCTCAGCATCGCCAAACCAGCTTTATGAGAAATCTTAAAGGGGCTTTTCTAAGTGAAAAAGAAAAGGTCACGATTGAAACATAAAAATTAGGAAAGGAAACTTACTAAAGGAAAAACCTCATTGGTTAAGGCAAATATTCAACAAAGGTAGTAAATCAACCATGGACACAGCTAATAGGAAGGATGAAAAAAAACAGTAATAAAATCATCTATATTCACAATAAGAAGTTAAGGGACACACAAAACAAGTAGATGTAAAATATAAGGTCAAATTCAGTAACTGTGGGGGAGCAGAGTAACAATGCAGGGTTGTTAGTGTCCATGTGAAATTAAGAGCTCAGCAACTTAAATAATCACACACACACACACACACACACACACACACACACACACACACATAAACAAAACTGAAAGAAATCCAAACATAATATTAAAGATAGTCCTCACATCACAGATGAAGGGAATAAAAGGGGAAGAAAGGAACACTGAAGAAATTAAAGAGGGATTCTAAAAATACCCAAGACAAATTAAAATGAACACACAATGATCCAAAGTCTATGGGACACAGCCAACGCAGTTCACAGGGGAAAGTTATAGTGATACAAGCTTATTCTTAGGAATCAAGAAAAATATCAAATAAACAATCTAACATTACACCTGAAGGAATTAGAAAAAGAAGAAAAAACAAAACTCAAAGCTGTCAGAAAGAAAAATTAAGAAAACTATACCATATGCAATGACATCAAAAAGAATAAGACACCTAGGAATAAACACACCTAAGCAAGTAAAAGACATGTGCTCAGAAATCTATCAGCCATTGGTGAAAGAAGTTGAAGACAACACAAAAAGATGGAAAAATATAGCATGTGCATCGACTGGAAGAATTAATACTGTTAAAATAACCATACTATCAAAGGCAATCTACAGATTTAATGCAATCCCTATCAGAATACCAAAGCATTTTCACAGAACTTGAAAAAGTAATTTTAAAATTTGTATAGAAACACAAAGACCCCAAATAGCCAAACAATCTTGAGAAAGAACACAGCTGGAGGCATCACGCACCTTGACTTCAGACTATACTGCAAAGCGACAGTAATCAAAGAGAAAGGTACCAGAGCAAAAAGAGACACAAAGATCACTGGAATAGAATAGAGATCCCAGAAATAAGCCCACACACTTATATTTAATTGATTTATGACAAAGCAGGCAATATGGAGAAAAAACTGTCTCTTCAATAAGTGGTACTGGGAAAACTGGTCAGCTACATGGAAAAGAATAAAATTAGATTATTTTAGCACACCATATATAAAATAAATGCAAAACTGAATAAAGACCTAAATGTAGGACCAGAAACCATAAAACCCCTAGAGGAAAATATAGAACATTCTTCACCATAAATGATAGCAACAGTTTTAGGTTCAGTCTACTAAGGCAAATGAAACAAAAGCAAAAATAAACAAATGGGACTTCACTAAACTTAAAAGATTTTGCACAGCAAAGGAAACCAAAGACAAAATGAAAAGACAACCTGCTGAGGGAGAGACCATATTTGCACATGATAAGAGGTTAACATCAAAAAAGATGACCAAGCAAGGGTTCATACCTAAACTACAGAAACAGCACATACAACTCAATATCAAAAAAAACACCCAAAATCTTTTTTAAAAAAATGAGAAGACCTAAATAGACATTTTTTTTCCAAGGAAAAACTACATATAGACAGCCAGAACTCACAAAGATGCTAAACATAGCTAATCGGCAGTAAAATGCAAATCAAAACTATGAGATATATCACCTCAGTCTTGTCAGAATGGCTGTCATCCAAAAGATCACAAATAACAAAGGTTGGTGAGGATGTGGAGAGAGGGAAACTCTTGTACACTCTTGATTTGAATGTGAAGTAGTTCAGCTACTGTGGAAAGCAGAATGGAGGTTCCACAAAAAACGAAAAATAGAACTACCATAATATCCAGCAATTTCACTGTTGGGTATATCAGAAGAAAACAAAAACACTATTTCAAAAAAAAATAACTGCACACCAATGTTCATAACAGTGTTATTTGCCATAGCCAAGATATAGAGTCAAACTAAGTGTTCATCAATAGCTTCGTGGATAAAAAAGATTTTTTATGATGACTTCAGCAAAAAATGAAATTTTGCCATTTGCAAGAACATGGATGGATTTGGAGGGTATTATGCTTAGTAAAATAAACCGCAGAGAAAACAAGCATGGCATGTTATGAGAAAAAAAGCATGGCATGGTATGAGAAAACAAGCATGGTATGTTATCACTTACACGTGGCATCTAAAAAATTGAATACAATAACAACAAAAAAACAGACTCACAGATTAAAGAACAGACTAGTGGTTACCAGCAGGGAGAGATAGGGTGGAGGAGCAAAATAGTGGTAGGAGATTTTGAGGTACAATCCACTATGTATAAAATCAATAATCTACAGTGATGTACTGTATAGCATGGGGAATATAGCCACTCTTTTATAATAACTATAAATGGAGAAGAACCTAAACATTTATGAATCACTATGCTGTACCTCTGAAACTAATATAATAACGTAAATTAACTATAGATCAATAAAATGTAAAGTAAGAAACAATAAAGGGGAGACACAGATTATTAGATAGAAATCAATTAAATAAACACAAGTTTTGGAAATCAAGGAATTAAAAAACAACACGTAAGACACAACATTGGCATTTAAAGTGTACAATCTATTCATTTAAAAGAAATCATTTAAGTGGTAAAAAATGGTACCCATTCTCACAATTTTGTATATCTAGGATAAATTATTATCTACAAAAATATGTTACAAATATTCACTCAAAAAGAAAGAGAAAATTGGGATAAACCCATTTTAGTATCCAAATTTAATATCAAAGTCTCTATGCAAAATTGATTTGAATAAGTTCTGTTAGCCACTTCTAGTTTCTTTGTGATGTAAAATCTTTTAAAGCATAAAAATCAGCCTTTCTACATTATTCCATTAGACATACATAGAAGTTAAAAGAAATGAGAAGACAGAACAATCAACCAGGAAGGTGAATTTACTGAGAAACAGTCATTCGTTCTCCCTTCTCCTTTTCTTTTCCTCCTTTTCCAGGTCTCTTTCGGTTCCGATCAAGAGAAATCTTGAGAGTTCTGAGAATATTTCTTTGAGGGCTTCAAATCACCATACCTACATCCTCTGCCACAACTACACACACGGGAACAAAAATAAACCTCTGCTATCTACTCACGTAGGAGGGATTCATGCAAAATAAACTCCTACATGGAGACCAACAGGTGAGTTTTCTACCTGTTCTTTCTAATGTCCTTCCATTATAGTAAATCCCACACATTATGAGGAAGAAACGGTTATGTGAGCTTTTCCTTGAAGTCAAAAAACTTGCATTCATTTCAAGTACCTGGTGATCATAGGGTACAGCCAGGGAAGGTGCCATCCCCCTTGGGGGGAGGGGCGGTGGATGGGCTCCCACACCCATGCACCTCCTGATGCACAGATTCTGGAGAAACAAAGGGCAGTCACACCGCAGTCAGCCTGTCAGGCTGTCGGGCCACTGGGCAACCCGACCAGCCTGGAAGTGCCCCATCAGTTTGCTGAAAGCAAAACCCTGTCCCCCCTGTGAAGCCAGGCAATTTGGGTCAGAGAGTCAGAGGAGACCGGTAATCAACTCCTCCTCTCTGCTCACCTCCTTGGGGTTACAGCAACCCCATCTCCAAACCCAAATCTGACCCTGGAGTGCCAAACTGGGAGTGGCAGGTGGGCTCTGCCGGTGCTTCAGCGCCCTCTGGAGGTTGTCTGCTCTAATGGCAACTCTCAGCCCTTCCTCCTCCTCCTTCCCTAGTCCTGGGGGCTGCCTTGGCCTCCTGCAGCTGCTGGCCTGAATTCATTCTTCTTTTTTCTCCAATTACAATGAAGTGTCTTACAGAGGTTTGGAATCTCTTGAAGAAGGAAGATCTTTTAGCCAATACACCTTAACCGTGAGAAGTTGGTTTCAAGAATGAACCTGAAATACTGTATTTTTCTCCTGATGATTCCAAGGAGAGACAGCTCAAGTTTTCTAAATCATAAGAAAAACCAAGGTAAATATGATATTCTGAGCCAGAGATGAAAAAGCAGTTTTTAGCACCCCCTCCTCATGTCATATGACCGGGATTTAAATCAATCAACTGCCACTGGTTTTTAAATCAAGTGACCCAACTTTAAATCCATCAGCTGCTTCCCTGTAACTCACGTGACTTGGCTTTGAATAGTAACAAATGCAGAGGTATAAAAATGATGTTCTGAACAATAAATGGAAAGACAACATTTTAGAAAGTTTTTTTCCTTTTCGAATGGACCATTCATTGCCTACAGAATAAAGGATTCCCTTGTGGATTTCTTGAACTGTAAACACATACATTGTCTCCGTTGGCTTGATTGACTTAGATTTTGGGTTTTTTTTTGTTGTTGTTGTTGTTAACATCTTTATTGGAGTATAATTGCTTTACCTTGTTGTGTTAGCTTCTGCTGTATAACAAAGTGAATCAACTATTCGTATACATATATCCTCTCCCTCTTGTGTCTCCCTCCCACCTTCCCTATCCCACCCCTCTAGGTGGTCACAAAGCACTGAGCTGATCTCCCTGTGCTATATGCAGCTGCTTACCAATAGCTATCTATTTCACCTTTGGTAGTGTATATATGTCCATGCCACTCTCTCACTACATCCCCGCATACCCTTCCCCCTCCCTGTGTCCTCAGGTCCGTTCTCTACATCTACGTCTTTATTCCTCGGCAGCGACTCCTGCTAGGGACAGATACTTCCTTTTATGCTCAGGGAAATCCCCTAGTTTGAATATGATTTGAGTTTGATCCTGTGAAACCATCAGAACTTCCCACCAGAGATAAATGAGGAGATTCTGGCCTTTATTAGTATGCATGATGAACACGGGTGTCCTGGCTGTACTTGCCAACCCTCCTATTTTACCCACCTATTTTTATCCACCTTCCTCCCTGTGAGTACCTTTGACCAACCCTGAGTTCAGACTCCTGACCTATTACAGTGACTTTGTCAGCCTTTCTTTAAAAATGGACAGGTAATAAAACGAATTTAACCTAGAAGCAGCAGCTCAGTAAGGGAAATAAAATCATCAGAAGTTATCTAATCACAACCACAGCCATCCAGGGCTCTGTCTTACCTGCTGGGTCATAAGAATGGGACCTTCCTAAACTTGAAGGGCATCCAATCAAATAAGTAAAGGTCTGCTCACCTCTGGCTCTTGGAGGGATTGCTAGGCACTCTACCCAGTGTATACTAACTGCAAAACACTGTCATGGTTGTGAAACACCTATGTTCCAGGAAAGCTTTTTGGGGTGCATGGGGAAGGTTTCTTTTTGACATCAAGCAAAAAATAAATCACCAAGCTCTTTGAGCACAGGGGTTCTTAAGAGGGCAGTAGAAGGAAGGAATGGGCAGAAAAGACGATCTCCAGTGAAGTGAAGGCCGTTTTTCCAAAAGAGTAGGATTTAGTCTCAGTTTAAGGAGAACACTTTTAAATAGCTGGGACAGCTCCAAACTGCAGTTTAGGGAACGAGTGTTTCAAAAGAACAGTGCTTTAAAAGTCCTGGCAAGGCAGCAAGAGGATGAAGAGTTGGTTTTGCATAGTTTTGAACACAGGAGTAAAGAAGCAGAGGCATCTCTGACTAAAAGGCCCTGAGATCCTATGGCATCAATGGGTCAGTTGCAGGGGCAGGGGGTGTGGGGGGCGATATTTCTCTCTCAACGTCTCCCAGGGCAGCCACCCCTCCCGACCCCACCCCCCCACTCCCTTCACCCTTCCTCCCTCCACGGTTGGGTCCCCAGGGACAGCAGTTTTCAAGCTGGAGCCCTCAGGCACCATCTCTGCTGTCTGGATTCTTCCTGGAGCCTGGCATGTTCTGGGACAGGAAGGCGGGTCTGCAAGGCCGCTGCGGTGCAGTCGGACCTGGAGGCCTGGAGGGGAACTGGAGCCCTGAAGCCCACCCACGTCCTTGAAGCCGAGGGAGGAACACATCCTCCCAACAGTACTTCTCAGGGGTCAGCGTGCTCCCCACCCGACGGTGATCCATACTCACTTGAGGCAGCAAGGACTGCCTCTAACTGGCCCCCTCGATTCCGCCTTAAGGGTCCTCGCACATGTGTGATAGCGCAGGCCCCGGATCTCTTTAGTCAGCTGAGGCCAATGCTGCCGGCATCCCTCCAGTCCCATCCCCCAGCCACTCCCTCTGGGACTGTATCTAATAGAAGAAAGAGCACAGAGGAATTGGCTGAATCAAGGGACCTGGGAGCCTGGGGATGAGTTTGAAGACCGAGAACCTAAGGCGCAATTACATATTATTGGAAACTCTTGTGGAGTGTGTGGGGGGGGAGGTTAGGAGGCTGAGAGGCTGAGTCGACCTGCTGAGTCCAGCCCCAGGACACCACACAGCCCTGTCCCCCTTTCCCTGCCATCAGACAAGCGGTGCCGCAACTCCAGCCGGGACTCTGCACTTCCCCCTCCCTGATTCTCCAGAAGGGCAGGTGGCCCCCCTCTGAGGGCAGGGGCAAGACAACGGACCAAGTCCCCCTGCACTAAGGCGCTACTGGAATCTCTTCCTGAACAGCAGTGCTGGCTTGGAGCGAACCCGTGCACCGCCAAAGTTGGTCTCGTCCTGCAGCTGAGGGACGCAGGCTTTAAGTCAGCTGCCTTGGCTTTAAATCAATCGGTAGCCCCTTTAAGTCAGGTGACCCGACTTTAAATCACTGTGTGCCCCTCAAGCCTGCCACTTCAAAAGTTGGGAACTTCACTTTGATCCCAGCACCTCACACAGCTGAATGCATACTGTAGTCACCCCCAAGCCTGGCTTAGAGGCAGGATATAAGGTAAGGGGATGGGCTGCACACATGGTGAGGAGGGTGCACTTCATGTACCAGAAGGGTCCAGGTACTCTGGGTACAGCAAGCAGTGCACGATACAGCAGCTCGCTGGCAAAGCTGGTGATGCACAGGGGGAGCAGGCACACTCAGGCACGCAGAGGTTCCAGGCCGGGAGCTGTGGCACAGCCAGCCGGGAGGGTGTGAAAGCCGAGGATCGGAGCCTTCTTGAGAAAGGCAGACACAGAGAGAGGATGGATGAGAAACAAAGACCAGATGAAACATGGATTTGAAAAGCACACCCTGCTCTTGAAATTGGGGTGGGATCACCCCAGATTTGAGTCTTCTTACGCCCCAGTACCTAGTGCTTTGGCATTTGCCCAATTACTTATAAAATGTGACTGATAATATCTAAACCATAGACTACTGCATTTGGAGTGGTTTTGCGTGTTTATGTTTCTATAGTGGAATAATCTTTTCTACAAGAAAAATGTACACAATCTGAAATAAATTCAAACCCCTCTTTAAAAAGTACTATATCAGACTTCCCTGGTGGCGCAGTGGTTAAGAATCTGCCTGCCAAGGCAGGGGACATGGGTTCGAGCCCTGGTCACGGAAGATCCCACATGCCGCGCAGCAGCTAAGCCCATGGGCCACAACTACTGAGCCTGCAGACCACAAATACTGAAACCCGCGCGGCTAGAACCGGTGCTCCACAACAAGCGCAGCAAGAGAAGCCACCGCAATGAGAAGCCCGCGCCCCGCAACAAAGAGTAGCCCCCGCTTGCCGCAACTAGAGAAAGCCTGCCCATAGCAACGAAGACCCAACGCAGCCAAAAACAAATTAATTAATTAATTAGTTAACTATTTTAAACAAAAGTACTATATCCTTCTGTACAGCTTCTCTGGGAAGAACAGAGAGATGGCGTAGGAAAGTGAGAAAGACCAATATTTAGTGCACATCTCTCATGCAGGTGCTCTGCTGGCTCACATAGATTTATCCCCACTTTACAAAGGAGGAAATAATCTCAGAGAGGTTTAGTAATTTTCCCAAAGCAAAACAGCTATAGAGTGGCAGAACCAAGATCTGAACCAAGTCTGTTACCTTCAAAGCCTAAGTCCTCATCACAACAAAACTCAATTAATATTTACATTTATCGAATTACATTGCAACCTGGGGAGTTCTTGGCACAATCCTGAATAAGAGTGAGAAAGAAAGAAAAAGCATTGTTCCTACAGTCAACCCAAATTTTTGGAGCAGCTGCTAGATGCCTGGCCCTTTTTGGGGTTCAGCAGTGATCAAGACAGGAAGAGTCCTGCTTTCATGAACCACGTAGTGGGGAGGAGAGACGGGTGCAACATGGGTGAGGGATTTCACCTTGCTGGACCTCTGTTTTGTCATCTGGAAAATGGGATGGGTGTTCCTCATTTTCTGGGATTGTCCAGCCCTCACATTCTCTGATTCCATAAGAAGCATTTGTTTTCCTGTTTCTTTAAAATTCATTCAGGCCGTGAGCTGTGATGAATGTTGTTAGCTGCAACCCAAATCACTCTATTCCCACCCTTTTCCTGTGATCAGGTCTTTCCTGAAACATGACTCACAGTCAGTCAAGTCACAGAACCTAAGGGGCACCCAGCAGAAAAATTCCAACCCTTGCTTCCCAGGAGCTCTGCGGTCTACCTGCCAGGTAAACTTAACTCACCTGGCACAAGGTGGCCATCCCTGGTTTCACATCAACATGATCTCAGGCACAAACCTCCTTGTTTTTCCATTTTGTCTTTAAGTTACTTGTTGAAACAACTGCACAAATATGACACAGATATAAAATCAGGCATCTTCTGCCCCCAGTGCCTACTAATAAATGATTTTCTGCCACTTTAATGATAAAGATAGAACATTTCAACATTCTGCTACCCTTATTATTTGTCATTTTTGTTGATATTTCTATTGACTACATCTTTCAATATTTTAACAATGGAACATATATTTAGGGTGTTCCAGACCCAGCCTTTAGTGGTAAAGGTTTTGTTGTTATATTTCTATTATGTTTCCTTTAAAAATCATTATCCTCTTTAAATGGATTAAGTCAATTCTATAGGCATTTATCTTATGATATTGATAAAATTGATACATAGAGGGCAGTAGTGCAAGTTGATTGGACTTGAGAACCTCTATTAGCACAGTTAAGTATAAATATTATCTATATGTAAACCAAAGTACAGGCCGAGTGAGATTCTCTGACTTTTTTCCACTGTCTGCCCCTCAAGCCTGTGAGAAATGGAATAGTTCTTGCCCTATCAGTAAACAAAGGATGTCACAGTCTTCAGCACTTGCAGCCCTCCAATGTGAGCCGGCGGGCCCTGAGGCACTCAGGATATGCAAATACAGAATGCAGGCCCCAGAGAGCTGAGGTGCATATCAAAGGAAGGAATTCAGTGAGCCCAGGCAAAGAAAAGCGCCGCATTCCTCACCTTGGGAGAGCTGGTTTTCCTTAGTTAACAATCACCTTTGGATGTTCTCCATTACCTGCGCCAGTCCCCTGCCCTGTCCCCTCCCCGCGGTACTTTAGCTCAGGGAGGAAGGAGCGCAGAGGGACTCGGCTGAATAAGGGGGCTGCGCGCCTTGGGAGGAGTTTTCAGCCGCTTTCCCCGCAGTCGGGAGGAGGGGCGTTGACGCTGCAGCCGGACCCTGCGCCTCCCTTGCCCCGTTTCCCCTCAGGACGCTCAGGCCGACACCCTCCCCACGCCCACAAGGCCTCGCGAGCCAGGCCGAGGGCAGGGGCGAGAGGAGGGACAGAAGTTCCCTGGGACCAGACGCTGGAGGCCGCTCTTTCTGCACAGCAGCGGCGGGTGGCAGCGAACCCCTGCCCCTCAGAAGCTGGTCTTGTGCTGCCGCCCGGGCACCGGACCAGGCGGAGGGTCGGCGCCCACTTACCCGGCCCGCCGTCCCCGCGACTGTCATGGCTTCGGCCGCCGGGGCACCTCCAGAGCCGGCAGCCTCAGTGAGGTCGACCTCCCCTCGGGCTCCGGGGCAGTTCCGTGAAGGCGGAGGGAAGAGACCCCGCATGAGCCGGGAGTTCCAGCTCTGAGGAAACGCGGGCTCTGTTCAGCGCGCAGTGGGTGGGACCGCTCTGCCCCGAGGCCTTCCGGGAGGGAGCGGGGCGGCGGGGGAGGGAGCCGCCAGGAGCGCAGGGCCCCGTCGGGGGTCCTGGAGGGGCGACCTGGCCTGGGGGCCACGCCCACTGTGGCCGCAGCCCAGGCCTTTTTCCTGGAATCCTACACAAAAACATTAGAAAGATACACAGTCTATAGTAAATACTCACAAATGATTGTTGCTGCTGTGCTCACTATTCTATTAAAGGTGTAAAATCCACAAAACACTTTAAGTTCAAAATTAAATATGAATTTTTATTTTTCTAATTATGTCTCTGATATTCACAGTTGTGGTTAATGAATCAGAGACTGTGGCATCACTAGTTAAAAATGAGCTTGTTAAAAAAACAGAACTCAGGCCCACCGGACCTACTGAATCACAATCTGCACTTTTACAATCTCCCCAGTGTACTCGTGTACCCATGAATAGTTGAAAGGTACATTTCTACCTCGACAGGTCTTTTCTCTATGAGCAATACACGCATTTTATCCAGTTTGATATAAATAAAACACTCAAAAATGCATATGCCTGTGTTGAAACCATCATTTTATCATTTCTTTTAAAGACAAGTATAGTCTCTATACTGGTTTTGTGGATCACATGCCATACTCTTTTCTTGTAGTTAGAAATAAGGTAGAGAAAGTTACTGTGTAAAAAAATATATATATATATATATATATATGTATTAGTGGAGAATTGAAGACACTCTTCTAAATTAAAACCTTCTCTTAACTTGCTGTTTTCTTCTTGGGTCATATTATGAACTCTTCCCGTGGCCACATGGCATGTGTACGTTTAATTTCAGGGACTGCTGACATTCCAGGATGTGGCCATAGATTTCTGTCAAGAGGAGTGAGAATGCCTGGACCAAGATCAATGGGAACTGTACAAGGATGTGATGTTAGAGAAGTATAGGAACCTGCTCTCCTTGGGTGAGGATACCTTCCTTCCAGAATTCCTTATCCAACCACAGGGTTTGGAGTCCTTCATTTGTAGAATGTCTCCTGGAATCTTCTGCTTCCTACAATAGGGTTTCAGATTGCAACGTTTCAGGAAAGATTGGGAGTTTGTGGGTATAATTTTTCTTATTCTTTTAAAATTGCAGCCTCCCTTTTAATATACTTTGTAACTGCTTGGGATGTGTCTATATGAACTGTGTACTATATGCTTCTGTTATAGTCCTTACAATATTTCATTGTCTTATTTTCTCTAACAATTTTCCATGGATTCTTTGGGCTTAAGGTATATTAAAAGGGAGACTGCGAATCTGGGACTTCCCTGGTGATGCAGTGATTAAGAATTCGCCTGCCAATGCAGGGGACCCATTTCGATCCCCGGTCCGGGAAGATCTCACGTACCACGGAACAACTAAGCCATTGGGCCAAAACTACTGAGTCTGCACGACACAACTACTGAAACCAGTGTGTCTTGAGCCAGTGCACCATTTATTTTTTGGAGAATAAAACCACTTCTGAGTGATTAAAATTTAGGCCAGCTAGTCAAAATGCTTTATCACCTGTTCTTCTCAAACACTGGTCAATGGAACAAGTTTTACTAGGGATAACAGTGTAATTGTATTCTGGAGTTCATATGGGCAATATGGTTTATGACCTTGATGCTGGATCACGACATTTCAACGGTATAACTGCTATTAATTGTCTGTTTGTTCAACGATTAAAGTCTCACGTGATCTGAGTTCAGACTGCAGTCATCCTGTTTGGTTTCTGTCTATTGCAGATTTCTTCCAGTATGAAAGGACAAGAGCAATACGGCTTCCTTTACAAAATGTCTTCAAACTAAATGATGATATAATCTACATTCAATTAATTTATACATACCCTACTGTAGAACAGGGTTCGTTACGGTGGCAGAGCCCGGTAATAATGTAAAACTGAAACTTTTTCTGCACTGGTTCAAGTCCTCTTCCTAAGAATATATTTATAATCAACATTCTTTCACAAATTACCCAATTTAATTCACCATAGCATTCCTCATATTAACTAAATGGAAAATCCTAGGCTATATACAAATCCAGAAAGGGTCAAAAATCATCAGCCCCCAAAGATAATTACAATCCATTGCTGAGGCATTCAAATTACTTACTAAAGAACCACTATGTCCATCAACATCATCAATTTATATATTATTGCCCCAATGCTAGCCTTAACCCTGGCTCTCACAACATGAATTCCTCTTCCCATAACTTATCCACTAATTACTATAAATGCAGGCATATTATTTCTATTAGCCATATCACACCTAGCCATTTATTCCATCCTCAGATCTGGATGAACTTCACATTCAAAATACACACTCACTGGAGCTCTAGGAACAATAGCACAGACAATCATCTCATATGAAGTAATGTAGCAGTTATTCTATTCTCAGTCTTACTGATAAATGGATCATTTACACTTTCAACAGTAATTATTACACAAGAACACCTATGACTAATTTTCTCCTGACCCCTACCCAGAATTTGATTATCTCCGCAGTAGCAGAAATCCAATGAAGCCCCACTTGATTTAACGGAAGTAGCATCAAAACCTGTATATGTCTTCAATGTAGAAAATGTAGCAGGCCCATTCACCCCGTCCCTCCTAGAGAATATGTCAATTTCCCTATAATAAACATTTCCACAGCAATCTATTTTTAGGAGCATTCGACAATCCCTAGGTGCCAGAATTATATACAGCCCAAGTCATCATTAAAACACATCTAACAATCTCCTTTCTATGAATTTGAGTCTCCTACCGACAATTTTGATATGATCAACGCATACATCTCTTATGAAAAGTATTTTTACGACTAACATTAACCTAATGTATATGAGAGTTTTCACTACTTGTCATCATACCAGGCAACCCACCACAAATTTAAGAAATATGTATGACAAAAGAGTTACTTTGATAGAGTAAATCATAGAGGTTTCAATGCTCTTATTCCTGGAATTGAATTCTTCCTAATAATTTTACATTCTCCATGCTACCTACCACATTACACCACATGCTATATAGTAAAGTTCTCTAAGTAAGCTTCAGGCCCATACCCCCAAAATATTTTTGTATATCCTTCCTGTGCTAATAAACTCTCATTGTTTTTACCATCATTCTACTGACCATTTTCTCAGGAAATATAATTGTATAACCAGCTCACACTGGTTAATGGTATCCCCATTCTAATAAAAAACATGAACCCATAAGCTACAGAAGCATCCAACAAATATTTCCTAAAACAGTCCACCACATCAATACTACTTATAATGGCTATTATCATTAATCTAATATACTCTGGTCAAAGAGCACAATGAATAACAAGAATCTTTAATCCAGCAGCATCCACCCTCATGACAATCGCCCTTGTCACAAAAGTAGGACTTTCCCCATTTCACTTCTGAGTGCCTGAAGTCACACGAGGCATCCCATGAACAGCGGACCTGATGCTATCAACATGACAAAATTGCACCCCTATCAGATTTATACCACATGTCACCATCCATCTACCTAAATATACTATTAATCATAGTGATACTATAAATCATAGCTGGAGGCTGAGGCAGACTTCGCCATACTCACCTGGAAAATATTACACCCTCCTCATCAATTGCCCATATAGGATGAATAACAGCTCTTATAATGTATATTCAGATTATAACAATCCTAAACATACTAATTTATATCATAACAACACTATCTTCTTCTTATTTATGCCCAGATCATGTACTACAAGAGTATCATTATCACACACATGAGATAAAACACCTCCCATCACAATCATTTTCCTCACCATTATAGTATCATTAGGACATCGCCCATCACTATCAGGCTTTCTACCCAAATGAATAATTATCCAAGAGATAACAAAAACGACAACATCATTCTACCAACACTAATAGCCATCATAGCTGTCCTCAGCATATATTTCTACTTGCAGCTAACATACTCCACATCACTAACTATATTCCCTTCATTAAACAACACAAACACAAAACAATTTGAACATACAAAGAAATAACCGTTCTATCATTACCAATCAGAATACCCACACGGTTACTACACACAACACCCATTCTATCGGTGCTGGACTAGGAATTTAGGTTAGTTCAGACCAAGAGCTTTCAAAACCCTAAACAAGTGAAATTTACTTAATTCCTAAAAATAAGGATCGCAAGACTTTATTCTACATCAATTGAATGTAAAGCAAACACTGTATTGAAGCCAAATCTTTACGAGATTGATGAGTTTTAACCCCAGGAAACTTTAGTTAACTTTCAAATCCTCTAGTCAACTGGCTTCAGTCTACTTCTCCTTCATTTGAGAAAGAAAAAAAGAAAAAAAAAAAGGCAGGATAATCACTGGCAGAATTGAAGCTGCTTCTCTGAAGTTACAATTCAATTTGTTGATTCACCACAGGGTTTGCCAGAAAGAGGGCTCAATCTCTGTCTTTAGATTTACAGTCTAATGCTAACTCAGTCATTTTACCTCTCTTTATATACTGCTGATTATTTTCAACAAATCACAAAGATATCAGCATTTTATATTTACTATTTGGTGCTTGAGCTGGAGTAGGCAGGCAGCACCTTAATTATATTAATCCAGGCTGAGCTATGCTGACCTGGACCGCTACTTGGAGATGCCCAAATCTGTAAGGTTGTCATAACAGTCCCTGCACTTGTAATAATTTTCTTTATAGCTGTACCCGTTATGATTGCAGGCTTTGAAAACTGACTTGGGCCACTAATAACTCGGACACCTGAAGTAGCATTTCCCCCAATAAATCATATAAACTTTTGACTACTTCCCCCATCATTCTTACTCCTACTCATATCACCAATAGTAGAAGCTGGTTCTGGTACCAGTGGGACGGTGTATTCAGCTCTAGCCTGCAATCTGGCCCATGCAGGAGCCTCTGTCGACCTAACTGTTTTCTCCTTACATTTAGCAGGTGTCTCCTCAACTCTTGGTATTATTACTTTTATTACTATAGTCTTTAATACAAAACCAGCAGTCATATCCCAATACCAAACACCATTATTTGTTTAATCTTCCCCAACTATAGCCATATTACTATAATTACCAATCTCAGTCCAAGCAGCCAGAATTACCATGCTGTTAAGAGATAGAAATCTAAACACTACTTTCTTTGACCCTGCAGGAGGAGACCGAATCCTATACCAACACCTCTTTTGATACTTTGCTCACCCTGAAGTCTGTATTCATGGCCTAACAGGGTTTGTTATAAACTCACATATCATTACATACTATTTAGGACAAAAATTGCCTTTCAGCTATCTGGGAATAGTATGAGTCATGTCCACTGGTTTTTTAGGAGTTCTCTTGTGGGCCCATCATATGTTTACCATAGGGATAGCTGTGGACTCAGGAGCATACTTTGCATCAGCTACCGTAATTACTTCTATCCCTACAGGAGTAAAAGTATCTAGCTGGTTAGCAACTCTTTATTTAATTTTTCTTTTTCTTTTGTTTTTTTTTTTTTTTGGCTGAGTTGGTTCTTGGTTGCTGCGCATGGGCTTTCTCTGGTTGCGGTGATCGGCAGCTACTCTTCGTTGCGGTGTGCGGCCCTTTCATTGCAGTGGCTTCTCTTGTTGCAGAGCACGGCCTCTAGGCGCGTGGGCTTCAGTAGTTGTGGCTTGCGGTCTCTAGAGGGCAGGCTCACTAGTTGTGGAACACGGGCTTTTTGCTCCGCGGCATGTGGAATCTTCCCAGAAAAGCGCTCGAACCCGTGTCCCCTGCATTGGCAGACGAATTCTTAACCACTGCGTCACCAGGGAAGTCCCTGGTTAGCAACTGTTCACGGAGGTAATACTATATGACCTCCCACTATATTATGAGTTTTAGGCTTTAGTTTTTCTTTGTACAGTAGGTGATTTGACAGGAATCATCTTAGCCAACTCATCCCCAGACATTTTCCTCCAGGATACATACTATGTAGTAGCACACTTCCATGACCTAATGTCCATGGGAGCAGTCTTCACTATTATAGGAGGCTTTCTACACTGATTCCCACTATTCTCAGGTTATACAGTTAACTCAGCATAAGCAAAAATTCACTTCACAAGTATATTTGTAGTAGTAAATATTACTTCCTGCAGCACTTTCGTGGCTTCTCAGGGATGTCACTACGTTAGTCTGAGTACCCTGAGGCACACACAACATGAAATATTTTGTCTTTAGGCTCATTCATCTCAGTTGCAGCAGTAATGCTAATAATCTTCATACTTTGAAAAGCATTTGTGTCTGAACAAGAAGTCTTAGCAGTGGGAATTGCTACTCCTAACCTAGAATGGTTACACGGATGTCCTCCACCATATCCTACGTTTCAAGATCCTACCTATGTAAATGTAAAATAAGGAAGGACTCAAGTACTTTTCAACCAGTTTCAAGCCAACACCATAACAATTATGTCTTCCTCAATAAATGAGATAAAAGTAAAAAGTGATGTAGCTTTGTCAAAGTTAAATGATAGGCTAAAATCCTGTATATCACTAAGGCATATCAATTTCATCTAGGCTCTCAAGATACAACATCACCGATTATGGAAGAACTTTTACATTTTCTTCATCACACATTAATAGTGATTTTTAAAATAAGTTCTCTAGTCCTCTATATCATTTCACTAATATTGACATCTAAACTCATATGCATGCAATAGATGCACAGGTAGAGAAAATGTGAACAATTTACTAGCTATTATTGTAATCTTAATTGCCCTATCATCATTGTGAATCCTTTACATGATACATGAAATCAATAACTCTTCCCAAACCATAAAAAACTATGGGTCAGTAATGATACTGAAGCTACAAATACACAGATTACGAAGATTTAAATGTTGACTCCTGTGTAATCCCCACATCAGAGCTAAAACCAGGAGAATAATGACTAATAGAAGTCAACAACCGAGTAGATAGGGATAGTCATTGAATATTAGTTTCATCTGAAATTGTTGTACACTCCGGAGTTGTTCCTTCTCAGGCCTAAAAGGAGCTGCTATCCCAGGACGCCTAACTTAAAGAATCCTAATATCAACAGGACCAGGCCTATGTTGCGGACAAGAGAGCTCGTTTTCCTGAGTTCAAAGACAGGACAGAGGGATATGGCTGAGATATGGGGTGAATCTGCAGCCCATGGGGATGCACTCTCCAAGCTCCAGTATAGGAATGGGGCCTCTAGGGTCCCAGGCCACCCACCACGCCCTCTGGAGCAGGATCTGGGCAACATTCCCTGTCAGTGATGAGGCAGCCCTAGCACTTGTCACGCCCCGATGTTGTGTCCTATGTGGGCCCCATGCTCTTGGGACCACACCCCACACTCTGCAGGTCCATGCTACAGGGTCCTTCATGCCTCAGGAGTAGAGACCACACAGCAAGCAGTTCCCTCCGCAACCAGCAGGAGGAGGGGAGGAGAGCAGGGGCACCAGGGGACTCTCACTCAGACAGCAACACCCCAGCGGTGCCAGCGGGGACAGTGATGATGCAGATGAGGCACAGACCAAGAGATGGGACCAGAGGACCCAAAAGGCAGCTGGTCAGGTCCTGGCTCACCTGCACCCCGGACACCTTTGTCCCGCATACACCCCCTTCCTCATACACCCCTCCTTAAATGCAGATTCTTCAGATGCGAACAGGCAGAGCTTCAGACTGAAAGTCAGCTCTTCCAAAATGACCCGTCAGCAAACACTGCAGGATTCCACTCCAGTGGGTGCCCTGGAGTCGACAACTCAGGGACTGAAGTGGATATCGGTGCCAGGGGCAGTGGGAGGGAATGGGGAATGAGACTTTCATGGTTGTGCAATTTTTGTTTTGCAGGACGAAAAGTTCTAGTGATGGTGGTGATGGCTCCACGAGAAAGTGAA
The DNA here is from genome assembly GCF_965194825.1 of Balaenoptera physalus. Taxonomy (NCBI): domain Eukaryota; kingdom Metazoa; phylum Chordata; class Mammalia; order Artiodactyla; family Balaenopteridae; genus Balaenoptera; species Balaenoptera physalus. The sequence continues at coordinate 807,126 of NW_028126568.1, forward strand.
TCTATCTGATGCCTCAGAAACGTGCACTTAAAATGGTGATGATGGTAAAGGGTATGTGACGTGTGTTTTATTTCACTTAAAATAAATTCTTAAAATAATGTCTTGTTAATTGAGATTCCGTTTCGACTCCCCTTCATCACAAATGTCGGAGGCCCAGACACAGTCCCCTACCTTAGGGGCCATCACGGTACCCTCACAGAGCACGTAGGAGACCATTCTTAGGGGGGGCTAGTCTGTGCTCACCTGACCTCTGTCCAGGGGGACCCAGGCAGTGGTGACCCCCATAGATTAGACATATGATATGCTATAGTCTTAATACGATACCACCAAGTGTTGTCACTCACCGGAACACAGAGCAGCAACCCACTCAAACATGCCTGACCTCATATGATTGTGACAAGATGAAGAGAAGAAAAGGAACCACAGGTTAATCAGGACAACACCCTTAATGCAGAGGTTGGAAATCTCAAAGGGGACAGGACACACTGCAGGCAAAGAGAGCATATGCGGTCTCCCCATCCATGTGATCCTGACCCATGCAGGTATGGTGAGACCCACACAGTCCCCGCACCCTATACCTGGGGCCACACATCCACACTCACCAGGGTGACCCACCTCCCCAGACCCCTCCACCTGGGTCACATGTCCACAGTCCCAGGGTGACCTCACCTCCCCAGACCCTGCACCTGGGGTCACACGTCCCCTTGGTCAGGACACCATGGCTCTGCAGAGGGCTCCCCCAATGTGGAAACAAGCTGGGTCCCTGGGACCTCCTGGGATGGGAAAAAGTGTCAGGTGGGTCTCCTTTCCCCACACTTGTCCCAGAGGAGTCCTCCTCTTCTCACTTTGGTTCTGTGTGATTTTAACTGTTTTTACAGCTTTCATACTAGAGTTGAACACACGACCCTGGTGCTGGCATGCTCAGTCCTTTCTCGTCTCACTTACATGTTGAGAAAACTCACAGGACAGCAGGGCTGAAAGCCGAGGGGCAGCTCTGGACTCTGCTGAGTAGGGACGGTAGACTAGAGGGAGAGCTCAGCAGCAGCCTCAGCTGTCACCCATCGGCCTTTTGCCCGATCTGCGTGCCCTGCAATCAATTCAGCAGCTAAACCTGCTTCCCTATGCACCATGCACGTGCTGGTAAATTGGAATTATTGCCAGGTAGTCCTCCTGAGGATTCTCCACGAGCCCCAGGGAAGGTGAACCTTGCAGGGATTAAGACTAAGGCCCCGACCATAGCACTGACCCTTGGGAGGACCAGGTCACCACACTCAGAAGAGAGGCTGTTACGTAGACAAGCCCACCTCAGCTCCAGACCCCAGACATCTAAGCACTGACATTCAGATGCAGGCACGGAGCTTCCCAGTACTGAGGCCAGGCCGGGTCTCTACCCAGGTCCCCATAGTCCTAGCGTACACAGAACATGGTCAGGTCTAAATCTTCTTATTGTAGACAACACATGGTCAGCTCTAAACATAATCAGTAGACAGGACATGCAGAGGTCTAAATCTACCATGTAGACACAACTTGATCATGTTTAAACTAGCTTAGGGCTGATCTCATAGGAGGTACAGATCACACACATGGGTCTCTCATCTTTGGACACCCACATCAGTAAACTGAACAAAATCTTTGTCATTAAACATTTCAACAGGCAAAACAGAAATTTTCCCAATTTCTCTGGCCACCTGATGGTCAGGATCCACGGGCGAGCCACAAACTTCTTAGAGTGCAGCCCAGTCTGATGCCAGGACAGACAAGAAGTGGCCTGATTCCAGCCTCCCAGGCTTCCAGAAGGAGGCGGCCACACTGGAAGCCCAGGCAGGAGAGTCCTGCATGGTCCGGGCCGGGAGATCCGGTCTGTCCATTCGGCGGGCCGATTCCGGGCGGGGCGCTCAGGGCCGCTGAGAGCCCTGCACTCAGGTCCTGCTTCCCTGCAGCGTGTGCGTGTGCGTGTGCGTGTGTGTAGAGGGGGCGGTGGCTGACGGCTCCCATGGTTCCCGTCCCGGCACCGCGCTGTCTTCGAGGGGAGGCACGGGGAGAGGGAGGGGCACAGAAGCCGTTGGAGAGGAGAACCCACCGCGGAACTCCTTGCACACTGGCTCGCCCCACCCGGAGACCCGCCTGCCCATCGTGGGTCGCATGTCGCCCCCCAGTCCCCCACCCCCGAGGGCAGGGTGCCTGCTCTTTCAACAGCACAGGGTCTCACATGAAGGAGACCCAGTGGGGACTGTCAGCCCCCGACTCCTGATGCTGTGTTTGGGGAGAATGAACCCCCTTGACTGGGCGATGGGACCCTGTGAGGAAAGAGGTGGCGGCCCCATCCAAGTCGGGGCCTGGCTGAGATATGAGGAAACAGGAGCCAAGGGCAGGGCCTGGAGGCCAGGCCAACGGGAGGGGCACCCCCAGCCTTGGCCGGGCTCTCCAACGGTGACATTGTTGCTTTAGGGGACCTGGGACAAGTGACTGAATGTAATGGGAGTCTAAACTGGACCCTGAATGGGGCTTAAAGAAGGTGTGAAGGATGTTACTGAGACAGTGACAGTCATTGGAAGACAAACTCTGTGTCAGGATATCCTGCTCGATCCATTTAAATCCCTGAGATCTGTGACCTTTACGTGGCTACGCAGGATTGTTAGAGCAGCTGCGTGCGGTTATATCTGGGGCACATTTCAGTCTGCAGCCAACTTGCAAGTGGTTCCAGCTAACACACAGGTGTTCACACAGGCAGGCACAGCACACACACAAACATATGCACGTGCACAGCACAAATATATTCACACACTAGCATGTGAACACACATGCACCCATATGCCCATGCACACACTAATGTGTGCAAGTTCACATACCTATGCACATGCACAGCATATGTATGCAAACAGGCACACGCACACGCATAGCACACACACAGGGAATAAAGTGAATCCGTAAAGCATTAATTCCTGAACACAAGTGAAGCTGACATGTATTTTTCCCTTTTCTTAGCCTTGATGTTTTCCACAACAAAAAGTTTAAGAAAAAAGTTAATGGCAAATGACTTTTGATTCATAGGACTTTCTGATTTTATTCCACAAATATTATGACAGTAGAAATGAATGTAGCTATTACATGTGTCCACTAATGGATGAATGGAGAAGAAAAACACGGTCCATCAATACAAGGGAATGCTATTCAGCCTAAAAAGGAAGTCAATTCTGACACAGGATGCAGCAGGGATGAACCTTGTGGGCATTATGCTCAGTGATGTAAGCTAGACACAAAAAAACAAACAGTGCTTGATCCACTCATACAAGGCCCCTGGAGCAGTCGGAAATATAGAGACATAAAGTAGGATGTTGAGTGCCAGAGGCTGAGGGAGGGACCATGGGGAGTGAGTGTTTAATGGAGACTGTTTCAATTTTGCAAGATGAAAAAGTTCTGGAGGATGATGGTGGTCAGGTTTGCACAACAGTGTGAATTACTTCCTGACCCTGAAATGTGCACTTAAAAATGGTTAAGATAGTACATTTTATGTTATGTGTACCAGACCACAATTTTTAAAACTTTTTAAAAAACAACAGAAAGTAGTCCATGAATACCACAAGATGCACAACTTCACTAACAACAGAGGGATTAAAGCCATAAGCAAAATACTGTGCATACACCTACCAGAATGGCAGACATGAAAGACATAGTATCAAATATCAGCAGGATGTGGAGCAATGGAAAGCCTGGTACGCAACGGGGAGATGCAACCACTTCTGAAGCAATCGGGCCTCAGATAGCGAAGTCCGTGCACAGAGACCCACAGTGCTCCTCCCAGTTGAACACAAACCCAGCAGCCCTGCACCAGGACACACGGACATGGACTTGCAGCCACAGGAGCCAAATCTGAAGGAACCTGAAGGCCATCACAGACGGATGCAGAAATGAACCATGCACGCTCCTATGAAGGAATATTCCACAGCAATGGAGTACATTTTGTTTAAAGGTGGTAAAAGTATAAAAATTATTTTTTAAAAAAAACTATATTTACAAGATGAAAGAATCTATAATTCTGGCACCTAGGGATTGTCGAATGCTCCTAAAAATAGATTGCTGTGGAAATGTTTATTATAGGGAAATTGACTTATTCTCTGGGAAGGACGGGGTGAATGGGCCTGCTACATTTTGTACATTGAAGACATGTACAGGTTTTGATTCTACTTCCGTTAAATCAAGTGGAGCTTCACTGGATTTCTGCTACTGCGGAGAAAATCAAATTCTGGGTAGGGGTCAGGAGAAAATTAGTCCTAGGTGTTCTTGTGTAATAATTACTGTTGAAAGTGTACATGATCCCTTTACCAGTAAGACTGAGAATAGAATAACTGCTACATTACTTCATATGAGATGATTGTCTGTGCTATTGTTCCTAGAGCTCCAGTGAGTGAGTATTTTGAATGTGAAGTTCATCCAGATCTGAGGATGGAATAAATGGCTAGGTGTGATATGGCTAATAGAAATAATATGCCTACATTTATATTAATTAGTGGATAAGATATGGGAACAGGAATTCATGTTGTGAGAGCCAGGGTTAAGGCTAGCATTGGGGCAATAATATATAAATTGATGATGTTGATGGACATAGTGGTTCTTTAATAAGTAATTTGAATGCCTCAGCAATGGGTTGTAAACATCCATGGGGGCTGATGATTTTTGGCCCTTTCTGGATATGTATATAGCCTAGGATTTTCCATTTAGTTAATATGAGGAATGCTATGGTGAATTAAATTGGGTAATTTGTGAAAGAATGCTGATTATAAACATATTCTTAGGAAGAGGACTTGAACCAGTGCAGAAAAAGTTTCAGTTTTACATAATTACCGGGCACTGCCAGCATAACGAACCCTGTTCTACAGTAGGGTATGTATAAATTAATTGAATGTAGATTATATCATCATTTAGTTTGAAGACATTTTGTAAAGTAAGCCGTATTGCTCTTGTCCTTTCATACTGGAAGAAATCTGCAATAGACAGAAACCAACCAGGATGACTCCAGTCTGAACTCAGATCACGTGAGACTTTAATCGTTGAACAAACAGACAATTAATAGCAGTTATACCGTTGAAAGGTCGTGATCCAGCATCAAGGTCATAAACCATATTGCCCATATGAACTCCAGAATACAATTACACTGTTATCCCTAGTAAAACTTGTTCCATTGACCAGTGTTTTAGAAGAACAGGTGATAAAGCATTTTGACTAGCTGGCCTAAATTTTAATCACTCAGAAGTGGTTTTATTCTCCAAAAGATAAATGGCGCACGGGCTCAAGACACACCGGCTTCAGTAGTTGCGGCGTGCAGACTCAGTAGTTGTGGCCCACTGGCTTAGTTGTTCCGTGGCACGTGAGATCTTCCCGGACCGGGGATCGAACCGGGTCCCCTGCATTGGCAGGCGAATTCTTAATCACTGCATCACCAGGGAAGTCCCAGATTCGCAGTCTCCCTTTTAATATACCTTAAGCCCAAAGAATCCATGGAAAATTGTTAGAGAAAATAAGGCAATAAAATATTGTAAGGACTATAACAGAAGCATATAGTATACAGTTCATATAGACACACCCCAAGCAGTTACAAAGTATATTAAAAGGGAGGCTGCAATTTTAAAAGAATAAGAAAACTTTCACCCACAAACTCCCAATCTTTCCTGAAACGTTGCAATCTGAACCCCTATTGTAGGAAGCAGAAGATTCCAGGAGACATTCTACAAATGAAGGACTCCAAACCCTGTGGTTGGATAAGGAATTCTGGAAGGAAGGTATCCTCACCCAAGGAGAGCAGGTTCCTATACTTGTCTAACATCACATCCCTGTACAATTCCCGTTGATCTTGCTCCAGGCATTCTCACTCCTCTTGACAGAAATCTATGGCCACATCCTGGGATGTCAGCAGTCCCTGAAATTCAACGTACACATGCCATGTGGCCACTGGAAGAGTTCATAATATGACCCAAGAAGAAAACAGCAAGTTAAGGGAAGGTTTTAATTTAGAAGAGTGTCTTCAATTCTCCACTAATACATATATATATTTTTTTTACAAAGTAACTTTCTCTACCTTATTTCTAACTACAAGAAAAGAGTATGGCATGTGATCCACAAAACCAGTATAGAGACTATACTTGTCTGGAAAAGAAATGATAAAATGATGGTTTCAACACAGGCATATGCATTTTTGAGTGTTTTATTTATATCAAACTGGATAAAATGTGTGTATTTCTCATAGAGAAAAGACCTGTCGAGGTAGAAATGTACCTTTCAACTATTCATGGGTACACGAGTACACTGGGGAGATTGTAAACGTGCAGATTGTGATTCAGTAGGTCCGGTGGGCCTGAGTTCTATTTTTTTAACAAGCTCATTTTTAACTAGTGATGCCACAGTCTCTGATTCATTAACCACAACTGTGAATATCAGAGACATAATTAGAAAGGTAAAAATTCATATTTAATTTTGAACTTAAAGTGTTTTGTGGATTTTACACCTTTAATAGAATAGTGAGCACAGCAGCAACAATCATTTGTGAGTATTTACTATAGACTGTGTATCTTTCTAATGTTTTTGTGTAGGATTCCAGGAAAAAGGCCTGGGCTGCGGCCACAGTGGGCGTGGCCCCCAGGCCGGGCCGCCCCTCCAGGACCCCCGACGGGGCCCTGCGCTCCTGGCGGCTCCCTCCCCCGCCGCCCCGCTCCCTCCCGGAAGGCCTCGGGGCAGAGCGGTCCCACCCACTGCGCGCTGAACAGAGCCCGCGTTTCCTCAGACCTGGAACTCCCGGCTCGGGCGGGGTCTCTTCCCTCCGCCTTCACGGAACTGCCCCGGAGCCCGAGGGGAGGGCGACCTCACTGAGGCTGCCGGCTCTGGAGGTGCCCCGGCGGCCGAAGCCATGACAGTCGCTGGGACGGCGGGCCGGGTAAGTGGGCGCCGACCCTCCGCCTGGTCCGGTGCCCGGGCGGCAGCACAAGACCAGCTTCTGAGGGGCAGGGGTTCGCTGCCACCCGCCGCTGCTGTGCAGAAAGAGCGGCCTCCAGCGTCTGGTCCCCGGGAACTTCGGTCCGTCCTCTCGCCCCTGCCCTCGGCCTGGCTCGCGAGGCCTGGTGGGCGTGGGGAGGGGGTCGGCTGAGCGTCCTGAGGGCAAACGGGGCAAGGGAGGCGCAGGGTCCGGCTGCAGCGTCAGCGCCCCTCCTCCCGACTGTGGGGAAAGCGGCTGAAAACTCCTTCCGAGGCGCGCAGGCCCCGTATTCAGCCGAGTCCCTCTGCGCTCCTTCCTCCCTGAGCTAAAGTACCGGGGGGAGGGGACAGGGCAGGGGACTGGCGCAGGTAATGGGGACCATCCAAAGGTGATTGTTAACTAAGGAAAACCAGCTCTCCCAAGGTGAGGAATGCGGCGCTTTTCTTTGCCTGGTCTCACTGAAATCCTTCCTTTGATATGCACCTCAGCTCTCTGGGGCCTGCATTCTGTATTTGCATATCCTGAGTGCCTCAGGGCCCGCCGGCTCACATTGGAGGGCTGCAAGTGCTGAAGACTGTGACATCCTTTGTTTACTGATAGGGCAAGAACTATTCCATTTCTCACAGGCTTGAGGGGCAGACAGTGGAAAAAAGTCAGAGAATCTCACTCGGCCTGTACTTTGGTTTACATATAGATAATATTTATACTTAACTGTGCTAATAGAGGTTCTCAAGTCCAATCAACTTGTACTACTGCCCTCTATGTATCAATTTCATCAATATCATAAGATAAATGCCTATAGAATTGACTTAATCCATTTAAATAGGATAATGATTTTTAAAGGAAACATAATAGAAATATAACAACAAAACCTTTACCACTAAAGGCTGGGTCTGGAACACCCTAAATAAATGTTTCATTGTTAAAATATTGAAAGATGTAGTCAATAGAAATATCAACAAAAATGACAAATAATAAGGGTAGCAGAATGTTGAAATGTTCTATCTTTATCATTAAAGTGGCAGAAAATCATTTATTAGTAGGCACTGGGGGCAGAAGATGCCTGATTTTATATCTGTGTCATATTTGTGCAGTTGTTTCAACAAGTAACTTAAAGACAAAATGGAAAAACAAGGAGGTTTGTGCCTGAGATCATGCTGATGTGAAACCAGGGATGGCCACCTTGTGCCAGGTGAGTTAAGTTTACCTGGCAGGTAGACCGCAGAGCTCCTGGGAAGCAAGGGTTGGAATTTTTCTGCTGGGTGCCCCTTAGGTTCTGTGACTTGACTGACTGTGAGTCATGTTTCGGGAAAGACCTGATCACAGGAAAAGGGTGGGAATAGAGTGATTTGGGGAGCAGCTAACAACATTCATCACAGCTCACGGCCTGAATGAGTTTTAAAGAAACAGGAAAACAAATGCTTCTTATGGAATCAGAGAATGTGAGGGCTGGACAATCCCAGAAAATGAGGAACACCCATCCCATTTTCCAGATGACAAAACAGAGGTCCAGCAAGGTGAAATCCCTCACCCAAGTTGCACCCGTCTCTCCTCCCCACTACGTGGTTCATGAGAGCAGGACTCTTCCTGTCTTGATCACTGCTGAACCCCAAAAAGGGCCAGGCGTCTAGCAGCTGCTCCAAAAATTTGGGTTGACTGTAGGAACAATGCTATTTCTTTCTTTCTCACTCTTATTCAGGATTGTGCCAAGAACTCCCCAGGTTGCAATGTAATTCGAGAAATGTAAATATTGAGTTTTGTTGTGATGAGGACTTAGGCTTTGAAGGTAACAGACTTGGTTCAGATCTTGGTTCTGCCACTCCATAGCTGTTTGGCTTTGGTAAAAGTACTAAACCTCTCTGAGATTATTTCCTCCTTTGTAAAGTGGGGATAAATCTATCTGAGCCAGCAGAGCACCTGCATGAGAGATGTGCACTAAATATTGGTCTTTCTCACTCTCCTACGCCATCTCTCTGTTCTTCCCAGAGAAGCTGTACAGAAGGATATAGTACTTTTGTTTAAAATAGTTAACTAATTAATTAATTAATTTGTTTTTGGCTGCGTTGGGTCTTCGTTGCTATGGGCAGGCTTTCTCTAGTTGCGGCAAGCGGGGGCTACTCTTTGTTGCGGTGCGCGGGCTTCTCATTGCGGTGGCTTCTCTTGCTAGCCTTAACCCCAATGCTAGCCTTAACCCTGGCTCTCACAACATGAATTCCTCTTCCCATATCTTATGCACTAATTAATATAAATGTAGGCATATTATTTCTGTTAGCCATATCACACCTAGCCATTTATTCCATCCTCAGATCTGGATGAACTTCACATTCAAAATACTCACTCACTGGAGCTCTAGGAACAATAGCACAGACAATCATCTCATATGAAGTAATGTAGCAGTTATTCTATTCTCAGTCTTACTGATAAATGGATCATTTACACTTTCAACAGTAATTATTGCACAAGAACACCTATGACTAATTTTCTCCCGACCCCTACCCAGAATTTGATTATCTCCGCAGTAGGAGAAATCCAATGAAGCCCCACTTGATTTAACGGAAGTAGCATCAAAACCCGTATATGTCTTCAATGTAGAAAATGTAGCAGGCCCATTCACCCCGTCCCTCCTAGAGAATATGTCAATTTCCCTGTAATAAACATTTCCACAGCAATCTATTTTTAGGAGCATTCGACAATCCCTAGGTGCCAGAATTATATACAGCCCAAGTCATCATTAAAACACATCTAACAATCTCCTTTCTATGAATTTGAGCCTCCTACCTACAATTTTGATATGATCAAGGCATACATCTCTTATGAAAAGTTTTTTTACGACTAACATTAACCCTATGTATATGAGAGTTTTCACTACTTGTCATCATACCAGGCAACCCACCACAAATTTAAGAAATATGTCTGACAAAAGAGTTACTTTGATAGAGTAAATCACAGAGGTTTCAATGCTCTTATTCCTGGAATTGAATTTTTCCTAATAATTTTACATTCTCCATGCTACCTACCACATTACACCACATGCTATATAGTAAAGTTCTCTAAGTAAGCTTCAGGCCCATACCCCCAAAATATTTTTGTATATCCTTCCTGTGCTAATAAACTCTCATTGTTTTTACCATCATTCTACTGATCATTTTCTCAGGAAATATAATTGTATAACAAGCTCACACTGGTTAATGGTATCCCCATTCTAATAAAAAACATGAACCCATAAGCTACAGAAGCATCCAACAAATATTTCCTAAAACAGTCCACCACATCAATACTACTTATAAAGGCTATTATCATTAATCTAATATACTCTGGTCAAAGAGCACAATGAATAACAAGAATCTTTAATACAGCAGCATCCACCCTCATGACAATCGCCCTTGTCACAAAAGTAGGACTTTCCCCATTTCACTTCTGAGTGCCTGAAGTCACACGAGGCATCCAATGAACAGCGGACCTGATGCTATCAACATGACAAATTTGCACCCCTATCAGTTTTATACCACATGTCACCATCCATCAACCTAAATATACTATTAATCATAGTGATATTATAAATCATAGCTGGAGGCTGAGGCAGACTTCGCCATACTCACCTGGAAAATATTACACCCTCCTCATCAATTGCCCATATAGGATGAATAACAGCTATTATAATGTATATTCAGATTATAACAATCCTAAACATACTAATTTATATCATAACAACACTATCTTCTTCTTATTTATGCCCAGATCATGTACTACAAGAGTATCATTATCACACACATGAGATAAAACACCTCCCATCACAATCATTTTCCTCACCATTATAGTATCATTAGGACATCGCCCATCACTATCAGGCTTTCTACCCAAATGAATAATTATCCAAGAGATAACAAAACGACAACATCATTCTACCAACACTAATAGCCATCATAGCAGTCCTCAGCATATATGTCTACTTGCAGCTAACATACTCCACATCACTAACTATATTCCCTTCATTAAACAACACAAACACAAAACAATTTGAACATACAAAGCAATAACCTTCCTATCATTACCAATCATAATACCCACACGATTACTACACACAACACCCATTCTATCGGTGCTGTACTAGGAATTTAGGTTAGTTCAGACCAAGAGCTTTCAAAAACCTAAACAAGTGAAATTTACTTAATTCCTAAAAATAAGGATTGCAAGACTTTATTCTACATCAATTGAATGTAAAGCAAACACTGTATTGAAGCCAAATCTTTACGAGATTGATGAGTTTTAACCCCAGGAAACTTTAGTTAACAGGCAAATCCTCTAGTCAACTGGCTTCAGTCTACTTCTCCTTCATTTGAGATAGAAAAAAAGGAAAAAAAAAAGGCAGGAAAATCACTGGCAGAATTGAAGCTGCTTCTCTGAAGTTACAATTCAATTTGTTGATTCACCACAGGGTTTGCCAGAAAGAGGGCTCAATCTCTGTCTTTAGATTTACAGTCTAATGCTAACTCAGTCATTTTACCTCTGTTCATACACTGCTGATTATTTTCAACAAATCACAAAGATATCGGCATTTTATATTCAGTATTTGGTGCTTGAGCTGGAGTAGCAGGCAGCACCTTAATTATATTAATCCAGGCTGAGCTATGCTGACCTGGACCGCTACTTGGAGATGCCCAGATCTGTAAGGTTGTCATAACAGTCCCTGCACTTGTAATAATTTTCTTTATAGCTGTACCCGTTATGATTGCAGGCTTTGAAAACTGACTTGGGCCACTAATAACTCGGACACCTGAAGTAGCATTTCCCCCAATAAATCATATAAACTTTTGACTACTTCCCCCATCATTCTTACTCTTACTCATATCACCAATAGTAGAAGCTGGTTCTGGTACCAGTGGAACCGTGTATTCAGCTCTAGCCTGCAATCTGGCCCATGCAGTAGCCTCTGTCGACCTAACTCTTTTCTCCTTACATTTAGCAGGTGTCTCCTCAATTCTTGGTATTATTACTTTTATTACTATAGTCTTTAATACAAAACCAGCAGTCATATCCCAATACCAAACACCATTATTTGTTTAATCTTCCCCAACTATAGCCATATTACTATAATTACCAATCTCAGTCCAAGCAGCCAGAATTGCCATGCTGTTAAGAGATAGAAATCTAAACACTACTTTCTTTGACCCTGCAGGAGGAGACCGAATCCTATACCAACACCTCTTTTGATACTTTGCTCACCCTGAAGTCTGTATTCATGGCCTAACAGGGTTTGTTATAAACTAACATATCATTACATACTATTTAGGACAAAAATTGCCTCTCAGCTATCTGGGAATAGTATGAGTCACGTCCACTGGTTTTTTAGGAGTTCTCTTGTGGGCCCATCATATGTTTACCTTAGGGATAGCTGTGGACTCAGGAGCATACTTTGCATCAGCTACCGTAATTACTTCTATCCCTACAGGAGTAAAAGTATCTAGCTGATTAGAAACTCTTTACTTAATTTTTCTTTTTCTTTTCTTTTCTTTTTTTTTTTTGGCTGAGTTGGGTCTTGGTTGCTGCGCATGGGCTTTCTCTGGTTGCGGTGAGCGGCAGCTACTCTTCGTTGCGGTGTGCGGCCCTTTCATTGCAGTGGCTTCTCTTGTTGCAGAGCACGGCCTCTAGGCGCGTGGGCTTCAGTAGTTGTGGCTTGCGGGCTCTAGAGGACAGGCTCAGTAGTTGTGGCACACGGGCTTTTTGCTCCGCGGCATGTGGAATCTTCCCAGACAAGGGCTCGAACCCGTGTCCCCTGCATTGGCAGGCGAATTCTTAACCACTGCGTCACCAGGGAAGTCCCTGGTTAGCAACTGTTCACGGAGGTAATACTATATGACCTCCCACTATATTATGAGTTTTAGGCTTTAGTTTTTCTTTTTACAGTAGGTGGTTGGACAGGAATCATCTTAGCCAAATCATCCCCAGACATTGTCCTCCAGGATACAGACTATGTAGTAGCACACTTCCATGACCTAATGTCCATGGGAGCAGTCTTCACTATTATAGGAGGCTTCCTACACTGATTCCCACTATTCTCAGGTTATAGAGTTAACTCAGCATGAGCAAAAATTCACTTCACAAGTATATTTGTAGTAGTAAATATGACTTCCTGCAGCACTTTCGTGGCCTCTCAGGGATGTCACTACGTTAGTCTGAGTACCCTGAGGCACACACAACATGAAATATTTTGTCTTTAGGCTCATTCATCTCATTAGCAGCGGTAATGGTAATAATCTTCATACTTTGAAAAGCATTTGTGTCTAAACAAGAAGTCTTAGTAGTGGAAATTGCTACTCCTAACCTAGAATGGTTACACGGATGTCCTCCACCATATCCTATGTTTCAAGATCCTACCTATGTAAATGTAAAATAAGGAAGGACTCAAGTCCTTTTCAACCAGTTTCAAGCCAACACCATAACAATTATGTCTTCCTCAATAAATGAGATAAAAGTAAAAAGTGATGTAGCTTTGTCAAAGTTAAATGATAGGCTAAAATCCTGTATATCACTAAGGCATATCAATTTCATCTAGGCTCTCAAGATACAACATCACCGATTATGCAAGAACTTTTACATTTTCTTCATCACACATTAATAGTGATTTTTAAAATAAGTTCTCTAGTCCTCTATATCATTTCACTAATATTGATATCTAAACTCATATGCATACAATAGATGCACAGGTAGAGAAAATGTGAACAATTTACTAGCTATTATTGTAATCTTAATTGCCCTATCATCATTGTGAATCCTTTACATGATACATGAAATCAATAACTCTTCCCAAACCATAAAAATCTATGGGTCAGTAATGATACTGAAGCTACAAATACACAGATTACGAAGATTTAAATGTTGACTCCTGTGTAATCCCCACATCAGAGCTAAAACCAGGAGAATAATGACTAATAGAAGTCAACAACCGAGTAGTTAGGGATAGTCATTGAATATTAGTTTCATCTGAAATTGTTGTACACTCCGGAGTTGTTCCTTCTCAGGCCTAAAAGGAGCTGCTATCCCAGGACGCCTAACTTGAAGAATCCTAATATCAACAGGACCAGGCCTATGTTGTGGACAAGAGAGCTCGTTTTCCTGAGTTCAAAGACAGGACAGAGGGATATGGCTGAGATATGGGGTGAATCTGGAGCCCATGGGTATGCACTCTCCAAGCTCCAGTATAGGAGTGGGGCCTCTAGGGTCCCAGGCCACCCACCACGCCCTCTGGAGCAGGATCTGGGCAACATTCCCTGTCAGTGATGAGGCAGCCCTAGCACTTGTCACGCCCCGATGTCGTGTCCTAAGTGGGCCCCATGCTCTTGGGACCACACCCCACACTCTGCAGGTCCATGCTACAGGATCCTTCGTGCCTCAGGAGTAGAGACCACACAGCAAGCAGTTCCCTCCGCAACTAGCAGGAGGAGGGGAGGAGAGCAGGGGCACCAGGGGAATCTCACTCAGACAACAACACCCCAGCAGTGCCAGCGGGGACAGTGATGATGCAGATGAGGCACAGACCAAGAGATGGGACCAGAGGACCCAAAAGGCAGCTGGTCAGGTCCTGGCTCACCTGCACCCTGGACACCTTTGTCCCGCATACACCCCCTTCCTCATACACCCTCTCCTTAAAGGCAGATTCTTCAGATGCAAACAGGCTTCAGACTGAAAGTCAGCTCTTCCAAAATGACCCGTCAGCAAACACTGCAGGATTGCACTCCAGTGGGTGCCCTGGAGTCGACAACTCAGGGACTGAAGTGGATATCGGTGCCAGGGGCAGTGGGAGGGAATGGGGAATGAGACTTTCATGGTTGTGCAATTTTGGTTTTGCAAGAGGAAAAGTTCTAGGGATGGTGGTGATGGCTCCACGAGAAAGTGAATCTATCTGATGCCTCAGAAACGTGCACTTAAAATGGTGATGATGGTAAAGGGTATGTGACGTGTGTTTTATTTCACTTAAAATAAATTCTTAAAATAAAGTCTTGTTAATTGAGATTCCATTTCGACTCCCCTTCATCACAAATGTCGGAGGCCCAGACACAGTCCCCTACCTTAGGGGCCATCACGGTACCCTCACAGAGCACGTAGGAGACCATTCTTAGGGGGGGCTAGTCTGTGCTCACCTGACCTCTGTCCAGGGGGTCCCAGGCAGTGGTGACCCCCATAGATTAGACACATGATATGCTATAGTCTTAATACGATACCACCAAGTGTTGTCACTCACTGGAACACAGAGCAGCAACCCACTCAAACATGCCTGACCTCATATGATTGTGACAAGATGAAGAGAAGAAAAGGAACCACAGGTTAATCAGGACAACACCCTTAATGCAGAGGTTGGAAATCTCAAAGGGGACAGGACACACTGCAGGCAAAGAGCGCATATGCGGTCTCCCCATCCATGTGATCCTGACCCATGCAGGTATGGTGAGACCCACACAGTCCCCTCACCCTATACCTGGGGCCACACATCCACACTCACCAGGGTGACCCACCTCCCCAGACCCCTCCACCTGGGTCACATGTCCACAGTCCCAGGGTGACCTCACCTCCCCAGACCCTGCACCTGGGGTCACACGTCCCCTTGGTCAGGACACCATGGCTCTGCAGAGGGCTTCCCCAATGTGGAAACAAGCTGGGTCCCTGAGACCTCCTGGGATGGGAAAAAGTGTCAGGTGGGTCTCCTTTCCCCACACTTGTTCCAGAGGAGTCCTCCTCTTCTCACTTTGGTTCTGTGTGATTTTAACTGTTTTTACAGCTTTCATACTAGAGTTGAACACACGACCCTGGTGCTGGCATGCTCAGTCCTTTCTCGTCTCACTTACATGTTGAGAAAACTCACAGGACAGCAGGGCTGAAAGCCGAGGGGCAGCTCTGGACTCTGCTGAGTAGGGACGGTAGACTAGAGGGAGAGCTCAGCAGCAGCCTCAGCTGTCACCCATCGGCCTTTTGCCCGATCTGCGTGCCCTGCAATCAATTCAGCAGCTAAACCTGCTTCCCTATGCACCATGCACGTGCTGGTAAATTGGAATTATTGCCAGGTAGTCCTCCTGAGGATTCTCCACGAGCCCCAGGGAAGGTGAACCTTGCAGGGATTAAGACTAAGGCCCCGACCATAGCACTGACCCTTGGGAGGACCAGGTCACCACACTCAGAAGAGAGGCTGTTACGTAGACAAGCCCACCTCAGCTCCAGACCCCAGACATCTAAGCACTGACATTCAGATGCAGGCACGGAGCTTCCCAGTACTGAGGCCAGGCCGGGTCTCTACCCAGGTCCCCATAGTCCTAGCGTACACAGAACATGGTCAGGTCTAAATCTTCTTATTGTAGACAACACATGGTCAGCTCTAAACATAATCAGTAGACAGGACATGCAGAGGTCTAAATCTACCATGTAGACACAACTTGATCATGTTTAAACTAGCTTAGGGCTGATCTCATAGGAGGTACAGATCACACACATGGGTCTCTTATCTTTGGACACCCACATCAGTAAACTGAACAAAATCTTTGTCATTAAACATTTCAACAGGCAAAACAGAAATGTTCCCAATTTCTCTGGCCACCTGATGGTCAGGATCCACGGGCGAGCCACGAACTTCTTAGAGTGCAGCCCAGTCTGATGCCAGGACAGACAAGAAGTGGCCTGATTCCAGCCTCCCAGGCTTCCAGAAGGAGGCGGCCACACTGGAAGCCCAGGCAGGAGAGTCCTGCATGGTCCGGGCCGGGAGATCCGGTCTGTCCATTCGGCGGGCCGATTCCGGGCGGGGCGCTCAGGGCCGCTGAGAGCCCTGCACTCAGGTCCTGCTTCCCTGCAGCGTGTGCGTGTGCGTGTGCGTGTGTGTAGAGGGGGCGGTGGCTGACGGCTCCCATGGTTCCCGTCCCGGCACCGCGCTGTCTTCGAGGGGAGGCACGGGGAGAGGGAGGGGCACAGAAGCCGTTGGAGAGGAGAACCCACCGCGGAACTCCTTGCACACTGGCTCGCCCCACCCGGAGACCCGCCTGCCCATCGTGGGCCGCATGTCGCCCCCCAGTCCCCCACCCCCGAGGGCAGGGTGCCTGCTCTTTCAACAGCACAGGGTCTCACATGAAGGAGACCCAGTGGGGACTGTCAGCCCCCGACTCCTGATGCTGTGTTTGGGGAGAATGAACCCCCTTGACTGGGCGATGGGACCCTGTGAGGAAAGAGGTGGCGGCCCCATCCAAGTCGGGGCCTGGCTGAGATATGAGGAAACAGGAGCCAAGGGCAGGGCCTGGAGGCCAGGCCAACGGGAGGGGCACCCCCAGCCTTGGCCGGGCTCTCCAACGGTGACATTGTTGCTTTAGGGGACCTGGGACAAGTGACTGAATGTAATGGGAGTCTAAACTGGACCCTGAATGGGGCTTAAAGAAGGTGTGAAGGATGTTACTGAGACAGTGACAGTCATTGGAAGACAAACTCTGTGTCAGGATATCCTGCTCGATCCATTTAAATCCCTGAGATCTGTGACCTTTACGTGGCTACGCAGGATTGTTACAGCAGCTGCGTGCGGATATATCTGGGGCACAATTCAGTCTGCAGCCAACTTGCAAGTGGTTCCAGCAAACACACAGGTGTGCACACAGGCAGGCACAGCACACACACAAACATATGCACGTGCACAGCACAAATATATTCACACACTAGCATGTGAACACACATGCACCCATATGCCCATGCACACACTAATGTGTGCAAGTTCACATACCTATGCACATGCACAGCATATGTATGCAAACAGGCACACGCACACGCATAGCACACACACAGGGAATAAAGTGAATCCGTAAAGCATTAATTCCTGAACACAAGTGAAGCTGACATGTATTTTTCCCTTTTCTTAGCCTTGATGTTTTCCACAACAAAAAGTTTAAGAAAAAAGTTAATGGCAAATGACTTTTGATTCATAGGACTTTCTGATTTTATTCCACAAATATTATGACAGTAGAAATGAATGTAGCTATTACATGTGTCCACTAATGGATGAATGGAGAAGAAAAACACGGTCCATCAATACAAGGGAATGCTATTCAGCCTAAAAAGGAAGTCAATTCTGACACAGGATGCAGCAGGGATGAACCTTGTGGGCATTATGCTCAGTGATGTAAGCTAGACACAAAAAAACAAACAGTGCTTGATCCACTCATACAAGGCCCCTGGAGCAGTCGGAAATATAGAGACATAAAGTAGGATGTTGAGTGCCAGAGGCTGAGGGAGGGACCATGGGGAGTGAGTGTTTAATGGAGACTGTTTCAATTTTGCAAGATGAAAAAGTTCTGGAGGATGATGGTGGTCAGGTTTGCACAACAGTGTGAATTACTTCCTGACCCTGAAATGTGCACTTAAAAATGGTTAAGATAGTACATTTTATGTTATGTGTACCAGACCACAATTTTTAAAACTTTTTAAAAAACAACAGAAAGTAGTCCATGAATACCACAAGATGCACAACTTCACTAACAACAGAGGGATTAAAGCCATAAGCAAAATACTGTGCATACACCTACCAGAATGGCAGACATGAAAGACATAGTATCAAATATCAGCAGGATGTGGAGCAATGGAAAGCCTGGTACGCAACGGGGAGATGCAACCACTTCTGAAGCAATCGGGCCTCAGATAGCGAAGTCCGTGCACAGAGACCCACAGTGCTCCTCCCAGTTGAACACAAACCCAGCAGCCCTGCACCAGGACACACGGACATGGACTTGCAGCCACAGGAGCCAAATCTGAAGGAACCTGAAGGCCATCACAGACGGATGCAGAAATGAACCATGCACGCTCCTATGAAGGAATATTCCACAGCAATGGAGTACATTTTGTTTAAAGGTGGTAAAAGTATAAAAATTATTTTTTAAAAAAACTATATTTACAAGATGAAAGAATCTATAATTCTGGCACCTAGGGATTGTCGAATGCTCCTAAAAATAGATTGCTGTGGAAATGTTTATTATAGGGAAATTGACTTATTCTCTGGGAAGGACGGGGTGAATGGGCCTGCTACATTTTGTACATTGAAGACATGTACAGGTTTTGATTCTACTTCCGTTAAATCAAGTGGGGCTTCACTGGATTTCTGCTACTGCGGAGATAATCAAATTCTGGGTAGGGGTCAGGAGAAAATTAGTCCTAAGTGTTCTTGTGTAATAATTACTGTTGAAAGTGTACATGATCCCTTTACCAGTAAGACTGAGAATAGAATAACTGCTACATTACTTCATATGAGATGATTGTCTGTGCTATTGTTCCTAGAGCTCCAGTGAGTGAGTATTTTGAATGTGAAGTTCATCCAGATCTGAGGATGGAATAAATGGCTAGGTGTGATATGGCTAATAGAAATAATATGCCTACATTTATATTAATTAGTGGATAAGATATGGGAACAGGAATTCATGTTGTGAGAGCCAGGGTTAAGGCTAGCATTGGGGCAATAATATATAAATTGATGATGTTGATGGACATAGTGGTTCTTTAATAAGTAATTTGAATGCCTCAGCAATGGGTTGTAAACATCCATGGGGGCTGATGATTTTTGGCCCTTTCTGGATATGTATATAGCCTAGGATTTTCCATTTAGTTAATATGAGGAATGCTATGGTGAATTAAATTGGGTAATTTGTGAAAGAATGCTGATTATAAACATATTCTTAGGAAGAGGACTTGAACCAGTGCAGAAAAAGTTTCAGTTTTACATAATTACCGGGCACTGCCAGCATAACGAACCCTGTTCTACAGTAGGGTATGTATAAATTAATTGAATGTAGATTATATCATCATTTAGTTTGAAGACATTTTGTAAAGTAAGCCGTATTGCTCTTGTCCTTTCATACTGGAAGAAATCTGCAATAGACAGAAACCAACCAGGATGACTCCAGTCTGAACTCAGATCACGTGAGACTTTAATCGTTGAACAAACAGACAATTAATAGCAGTTATACCGTTGAAAGGTCGTGATCCAGCATCAAGGTCATAAACCATATTGCCCATATGAACTCCAGAATACAATTACACTGTTATCCCTAGTAAAACTTGTTCCATTGACCAGTGTTTTAGAAGAACAGGTGATAAAGCATTTTGACTAGCTGGCCTAAATTTTAATCACTCAGAAGTGGTTTTATTCTCCAAAAGATAAATGGCGCACGGGCTCAAGACACACCGGCTTCAGTAGTTGCGGCGTGCAGACTCAGTAGTTGTGGCCCACTGGCTTAGTTGTTCCGTGGCACGTGAGATCTTCCCGGACCGGGGATCGAACCGGGTCCCCTGCATTGGCAGGCGAATTCTTAATCACTGCATCACCAGGGAAGTCCCAGATTCGCAGTCTCCCTTTTAATATACCTTAAGCCCAAAGAATCCATGGAAAATTGTTAGAGAAAATAAGGCAATAAAATATTGTAAGGACTATAACAGAAGCATATAGTATACAGTTCATATAGACACACCCCAAGCAGTTACAAAGTATATTAAAAGGGAGGCTGCAATTTTAAAAGAATAAGAAAACTTTCACCCACAAACTCCCAATCTTTCCTGAAACGTTGCAATCTGAACCCCTATTGTAGGAAGCAGAAGATTCCAGGAGACATTCTACAAATGAAGGACTCCAAACCCTGTGGTTGGATAAGGAATTCTGGAAGGAAGGTATCCTCACCCAAGGAGAGCAGGTTCCTATACTTGTCTAACATCACATCCCTGTACAATTCCCGTTGATCTTGCTCCAGGCATACTCACTCCTCTTGACAGAAATCTATGGCCACATCCTGGGATGTCAGCAGTCCCTGAAATTCAACGTACACATGCCATGTGGCCACTGGAAGAGTTCATAATATGACCCAAGAAGAAAACAGCAAGTTAAGGGAAGGTTTTAATTTAGAAGAGTGTCTTCAATTCTCCACTAATACATATATATATATTTTTTACAAAGTAACTTTCTCTACCTTATTTCTAACTACAAGAAAAGAGTATGGCATGTGATCCACAAAACCAGTATAGAGACTATACTTGTCTGGAAAAGAAATGATAAAATGATGGTTTCAACACAGGCATATGCATTTTTGAGTGTTTTATTTATATCAAACTGGATAAAATGTGTGTATTTCTCATAGAGAAAAGACCTGTCGAGGTAGAAATGTACCTTTCAACTATTCATGGGTACACGAGTACACTGGGGAGATTGTAAACGTGCAGATTGTGATTCAGTAGGTCCGGTGGGCCTGAGTTCTATTTTTTTAACAAGCTCATTTTTAACTAGTGATGCCACAGTCTCTGATTCATTAACCACAACTGTGAATATCAGAGACATAATTAGAAAGGTAAAAATTCATATTTAATTTTGAACTTAAAGTGTTTTGTGGATTTTACACCTTTAATAGAATAGTGAGCACAGCAGCAACAATCATTTGTGAGTATTTACTATAGACTGTGTATCTTTCTAATGTTTTTGTGTAGGATTCCAGGAAAAAGGCCTGGGCTGCGGCCACAGTGGGCGTGGCCCCCAGGCCGGGCCGCCCCTCCAGGACCCGCGACGGGGCCCTGCGCTCCTGGCGGCTCCCTCCCCCGCCGCCCCGCTCCCTCCCGGAAGGCCTCGGGGCAGAGCGGTCCCACCCACTGCGCGCTGAACAGAGCCCGCGTTTCCTCAGAGCTGGAACTCCCGGCTCATGCGGGGTCTCTTCCCTCCGCCTTCACGGAACTGCCCCGGAGCCCGAGGGGAGGTCGACCTCACTGAGGCTGCCGGCTCTGGAGGTGCCCCGGCGGCCGAAGCCATGACAGTCGCGGGGACGGCGGGCCGGGTAAGTGGGCGCCGACCCTCCGCCTGGTCCGGTGCCCGGGCGGCAGCACAAGACCAGCTTCTGAGGGGCAGGGGTTCGCTGCCACCCGCCGCTGCTGTGCAGAAAGAGCGGCCTCCAGCGTCTGGTCCCAGGGAACTTCTGTCCCTCCTCTCGCCCCTGCCCTCGGCCTGGCTCGCGAGGCCTTGTGGGCGTGGGGAGGGTGTCGGCCTGAGCGTCCTGAGGGGAAACGGGGCAAGGGAGGCGCAGGGTCCGGCTGCAGCGTCAACGCCCCTCCTCCCGACTGCGGGGAAAGCGGCTGAAAACTCCTCCCAAGGCGCGCAGCCCCCTTATTCAGCCGAGTCCCTCTGCGCTCCTTCCTCCCTGAGCTAAAGTACCGCGGGGAGGGGACAGGGCAGGGGACTGGCGCAGGTAATGGAGAACATCCAAAGGTGATTGTTAACTAAGGAAAACCAGCTCTCCCAAGGTGAGGAATGCGGCGCTTTTCTTTGCCTGGGCTCACTGAATTCCTTCCTTTGATATGCACCTCAGCTCTCTGGGGCCTGCATTCTGTATTTGCATATCCTGAGTGCCTCAGGGCCCGCCGGCTCACATTGGAGGGCTGCAAGTGCTGAAGACTGTGACATCCTTTGTTTACTGATAGGGCAAGAACTATTCCATTTCTCACAGGCTTGAGGGGCAGACAGTGGAAAAAAGTCAGAGAATCTCACTCGGCCTGTACTTTGGTTTACATATAGATAATATTTATACTTAACTGTGCTAATAGAGGTTCTCAAGTCCAATCAACTTGTACTACTGCCCTCTATGTATCAATTTCATCAATATCATAAGATAAATGCCTATAGAATTGACTTAATCCATTTAAATAGGATAATGATTTTTAAAGGAAACAATAGAAATATAACAACAAAACCTTTACCACTAAAGGCTGGGTCTGGAACACCCTAGATAAATGTTCCATTGTTAAAATGTTGAAAGATGTAGTCAATAGAAATATCAACAAAAATGACAAATAATAAGGGTAGCAGAATGTTGAAATGTTCTATCTTTATCATTAAAGTGGCAGAAAATCATTTATTAGTAGGCACTGGGGGCAGAAGATGCCTGATTTTATATCTGTGTCATATTTGTGCAGTTGTTTCAACAAGTAACTTAAAGACAAAATGGAAAAACAAGGAGGTTTGTGCCTGAGATCATGCTGATGTGAAACCAGGGATGGCCACCTTGTGCCAGGTGAGTTAAGTTTACCTGGCAGGTAGACCGCAGAGCTCCTGGGAAGCAAGGGTTGGAATTTTTCTGCTGGGTGCCCCTTAGGTTCTGTGACTTGACTGACTGTGAGTCATGTTTCGGGAAAGACCTGATCACAGGAAAAGGGTGGGAATAGAGTGATTTGGGGAGCAGCTAACAACATTCATCACAGCTCACAGCCTGAATGAGTTTTAAAGAAACAGGAAAACAAATGCTTCTTATGGAATCAGAGAATGTGAGGGCTGGACAATCCCAGAAAATGAGGAACACCCATCCCATTTTCCAGATGACAAAACAGAGGTCCAGCAAGGTGAAATCCCTCACCCAAGTTGCACCCGTCTCTCCTCCCCACTACGTGGTTCATGAGAGCAGGACTCTTCCTGTCTTGATCACTGCTGAACCCCAAAAAGGGCCAGGCGTCTAGCAGCTGCTCCAAAAATTTGGGTTGACTGTAGGAACAATGCTATTTCTTTCTTTCTCACTCTTATTCAGGATTGTGCCAAGAACTCCCCAGGTTGCAATGTAATTCGAGAAATGTAAATATTGAGTTTTGTTGTGATGAGGACTTAGGCTTTGAAGGTAACAGACTTGGTTCAGATCTTGGTTCTGCCACTCCATAGCTGTTTGGCTTTGGTAAAATTACTAAACCTCTCTGAGATTATTTCCTCCTTTGTAAAGTGGGGATAAATCTATCTGAGCCAGCAGAGCACCTGCATGAGAGATGTGCACTAAATATTGGTCTTTCTCACTCTCCTACGCCATCTCTCTGTTCTTCCCAGAGAAGCTGTACAGAAGGATATAGTACCTTTTTAAAATAGTTAACTAATTAATTAATTAATTTTTTTTTGGCTGCGTTGGGTCTTCATTGCTATGCGCAGGCTTTCTCTAGTTGCAGCAAGCGGGGGCTACTCTTTTTTGCGGTGCGCGGGCTTCTCATTGCGGTGGCTTCTCTTGCTGCGCTTGTTGTGGAGCACCGGTTCTAGGCACGCGGGTTTCAGTAGTTGTGGTCTGCAGGCTCAATAGTTGTGGCCCATGGGCTTAGCTGCTGCGCAGCATGTGGGATCTTCTCTGACCAGGGCTCGAACCCATGTCCCCTGCCTTGGCAGGCAGATTCTTAACCACTACGCCACCAGGGAAGTCCGATATAGTACTTTTTAAAGAGGGGTTTGAATTTATTTCAGATTGTGTACATTTTTATTGTAGAAAAGATTATTCCACTATAGAAACATAAACACGCAAAACCACTCGAAATGCAGTATTCTATGGTTTAGATATTATCAGTCACGTTTTATAAGTAATTGGGCAAATGCCAAAGCACTAGGTCGTGGAGCGTAAGAAGACTCAAATCTGTGGTGACCCCACCCCAATTTCAAGAGCAGGGTGTGCTTTTCAAATCCATGTTTCATCTGGTCTTTGTTTCTCATCCATCCTCTGTGTCTGCCTTTCTCAAGAAGGCTCTGATCCTCGGCTTTCACACCCTCCCGGCTGGCTGTGCCCCAGCTCCCGGCCTGGAACCTCTGCGTGCCTGGGTGTGCCTGCTCCCCCTGTGCATCACCAGCTTTGCCAGGGAGCTGCTGTATCGTGCACTGCTTGCTGTACCCAGAGTACCTGGACCCTTCTGGTACATGAAGTGCACCCTCCTCACCATGTGTGCAGCCCATCCCCTTACCTTATATCCTGCCTCTAAGCCAGGCTTGGGGGTGACTACAGTATGCATTCAGCTGTGTGAGGTGCTGGGATCAAAGTGAAGTTCCCAACTTTTGAAGTGGCAGGCTTGAGGGGCACACAGTGATTTAAAGTCGGGTCACCTGACTTAAAGGGGGGACTGATTGATTTAAAGCCAAGGCAGCTGACTTAAAGCCTGCGTCCCTCAGCTGCAGGACGAGACCAACTTTGGCGGTGCACGGGTTCGCTCCAAGCCAGCACTGCTGTTCAGGAAGAGATTCCAGTAGCGCCTTAGTGCAGGGGGACTTGGTCCGTTGTCTTGCCCCTGCCCTCAGAGGGGGGCCACCTGCCCTTCTGGAGAATCAGGGAGGGGGAAGTGCAGAGTCCCGGCTGGAGTTGCGGCACCGCTTGTCTGATGGCAGGGAAAGGGGGACAGGGCTGTGTGGTGTCCTGGGGCTGGACTCAGCAGGTCGACTCAGCCTCTCAGCCTCCTAACCTCCCCCCCCCCACACACTCCACAAGAGTTTCCAATAATATGTAATTGCGCCTTAGGTTCTCGGTCTTCAAACTCATCCCCAGGCTCCCAGGTCTCTTGATTCAGCCAATTCCTCTGTGCTCTTTCTTCTATTAGATATAGTCCCAGAGGGAGTGGCTGGGGGATGGGACTGGAGGGATGCCGGCAGCATTGGCCTCAGCTGACTAAAGAGATCCGGGGCCTGCGCTATCACACATGTGCGAGGACCCTTAAGGCGGAATCGAGGGGGCCAGTTAGAGGCAGTCCTTGCTGCCTCAAGTGAGTATGGATCACCGTCGGGTGGGGAGCACGCTGACCCCTGAGAAGTACTGTTGGGAGGATGTGTTCCTCCCTCGGCTTCAAGGACGTGGGTGGGCTTCAGGGCTCCAGTTCCCCTCCAGGCCTCCAGGTCCGACTGCACCGCAGCGGCCTTGCAGACCCGCCTTCCTGTCCCAGAACATGCCAGGCTCCAGGAAGAATCCAGACAGCAGAGATGGTGCCTGAGGGCTCCAGCTTGAAAACTGCTGTCCCTGGGGACCCAACCGTGGAGGGAGGAAGGGTGAAGGGAGTGGGGGGGTGGGGTCGGGAGGGGTGGCTGCCCTGGGAGACGTTGAGAGAGAAATATCGCCCCCCACAGCCCCTGTCCCTGCAACTGACCCATTGATGCCATAGGATCTCAGGGCCTTTTAGTCAGAGATGCCTCTGCTTCTTACTCCTGTGTTCAAAACTGTGCAAAACCAACTCTTCATCCTCTTGCTGCCTTGCCAGGACTTTTAAAGCACTGTTCTTTTGAAACACTCGTTCCCTAAACTGCAGTTTGGAGCTGTCCCAGCTATTTAAAAGTGTTCTCCTTAAACTGAGACTAAATCCTACTCTTTTGGAAAAACGGCCTTCACTTCACTGGAGATCGTCTTTTCTGCCCATTCCTTCCTTCTACTGCCCTCTTAAGAACCCCTGTGCTCAAAGAGCTTGGTGATTTATTTTTTGCTTGATGTCAAAAAGAAACCTTCCCCATGCACCCCAAAAAGCTTTCCTGGAACATAGGTGTTTCACAACCATGACAGTGTTTTGCAGTTAGTATACACTGGGTAGAGTGCCTAGCAATCCCTCCAAGAGCCAGAGGTGAGCAGACCTTTACTTATTTGATTGGATGCCCTTCAAGTTTAGGAAGGTCCCATTCTTATGACCCAGCAGGTAAGACAGAGCCCTGGATGGCTGTGGTTGTGATTAGATAACTTCTGATGATTTTATTTCCCTTACTGAGCTGCTGCTTCTAGGTTAAATTCGTTTTATTACCTGTCCATTTTTAAAGAAAGGCTGACAAAGTCACTGTAATAGGTCAGGAGTCTGAACTCAGGGTTGGTCAAAGGTACTCACAGGGAGGAAGGTGGATAAAAATAGGTGGGTAAAATAGGAGGGTTGGCAAGTACAGCCAGGACACCCGTGTTCATCATGCATACTAATAAAGGCCAGAATCTCCTCATTTATCTCTGGTGGGAAGTTCTGATGGTTTCACAGGATCAAACTCAAATCATATTCAAACTAGGGGATTTCCCTGAGCATAAAAGGAAGTATCTGTCCCTAGCAGGAGTCGCTGCCGAGGAATAAAGACGTAGATGTAGAGAACGGACCTGAGGACACAGGGAGGGGGAAGGGTATGCGGGGATGTAGTGAGAGAGTGGCATGGACATATATACACTACCAAAGGTGAAATAGATAGCTATTGGTAAGCAGCTGCATATAGCACAGGGAGATCAGCTCAGTGCTTTGTGACCACCTAGAGGGGTGGGATAGGGAAGGTGGGAGGGAGACACAAGAGGGAGAGGATATATGTATACGAATAGTTGATTCACTTTGTTATACAGCAGAAGCTAACACAACAAGGTAAAGCAATTATACTCCAATAAAGATGTTAACAACAACAACAACAACAAAAAACCCAAAATCTAAGTCAATCAAGCCAACGGAGACAATGTATGTGTTTACAGTTCAAGAAATCCACAAGGGAATCCTTTATTCTGTAGGCAATGAATGGTCCATTCGAAAAGGAAAAAAACTTTCTAAAATGTTGTCTTTCCATTTATTGTTCAGAACATCATTTTTATACCTCTGCATTTGTTACTATTCAAAGCCAAGTCACGTGAGTTACAGGGAAGCAGCTGATGGATTTAAAGTTGGGTCACTTGATTTAAAAACCAGTGGCAGTTGATTGATTTAAATCCCGGTCATATGACATGAGGAGGGGGTGCTAAAAACTGCTTTTTCATCTCTGGCTCAGAATATCATATTTACCTTGGTTTTTCTTATGATTTAGAAAACTTGAGCTGTCTCTCCTTGGAATCATCAGGAGAAAAATACAGTATTTCAGGTTCATTCTTGAAACCAACTTCTCACGGTTAAGGTGTATTGGCTAAAAGATCTTCCTTCTTCAAGAGATTCCAAACCTCTGTAAGACACTTCATTGTAATTGGAGAAAAAAGAAGAATGAATTCAGGCCAGCAGCTGCAGGAGGCCAAGGCAGCCCCCAGGACTAGGGAAGGAGGAGGAGGAAGGGCTGAGAGTCGCCATTAGAGCAGACAACCTCCAGAGGGCGCTGAAGCACCGGCAGAGCCCACCTGCCACTCCCAGTTTGGCACTCCAGGGTCAGATTTGGGTTTGGAGATGGGGTTGCTGTAACCCCAAGGAGGTGAGCAGAGAGGAGGAGTTGATTACCGGTCTCCTCTGACTCTCTGACCCAAATTGCCTGGCTTCACAGGGGGGACAGGGTTTTGCTTTCAGCAAACTGATGGGGCACTTCCAGGCTGGTCGGGTTGCCCAGTGGCCCGACAGCCTGACAGGCTGACTGCGGTGTGACTGCCCTTTGTTTCTCCAGAATCTGTGCATCAGGAGGTGCATGGGTGTGGGAGCCCATCCACCGCCCCTCCCCCCAAGGGGGATGGCACCTTCCCTGGCTGTACCCTATGATCACCAGGTACTTGAAATGAATGCAAGTTTTTTGACTTCAAGGAAAAGCTCACATAACCGTTTCTTCCTCATAATGTGTGGGATTTACTATAATGGAAGGACATTAGAAAGAACAGGTAGAAAACTCACCTGTTGGTCTCCATGTAGGAGTTTATTTTGCATGAATCCCTCCTACGTGAGTAGATAGCAGAGGTTTATTTTTGTTCCCGTGTGTGTAGTTGTGGCAGAGGATGTAGGTATGGTGATTTGAAGCCCTCAAAGAAATATTCTCAGAACTCTCAAGATTTCTCTTGATCGGAACCGAAAGAGACCTGGAAAAGGAGGAAAAGAAAAGGAGAAGGGAGAACGAATGACTGTTTCTCAGTAAATTCACCTTCCTGGTTGATTGTTCTGTCTTCTCATTTCTTTTAACTTCTATGTATGTCTAATGGAATAATGTAGAAAGGCTGATTTTTATGCTTTAAAAGATTTTACATCACAAAGAAACTAGAAGTGGCTAACAGAACTTATTCAAATCAATTTTGCATAGAGACTTTGATATTAAATTTGGATACTAAAATGGGTTTATCCCAATTTTCTCTTTCTTTTTGAGTGAATATTTGTAACATATTTTTGTAGATAATAATTTATCCTAGATATACAAAATTGTGAGAATGGGTACCATTTTTTACCACTTAAATGATTTCTTTTAAATGAATAGATTGTACACTTTAAATGCCAATGTTGTGTCTTACGTGTTGTTTTTTAATTCCTTGATTTCCAAAACTTGTGTTTATTTAATTGATTTCTATCTAATAATCTGTGTCTCCCCTTTATTGTTTCTTACTTTACATTTTATTGATCTATAGTTAATTTACGTTATTATATTAGTTTCAGAGGTACAGCATAGTGATTCATAAATGTTTAGGTTCTTCTCCATTTATAGTTATTATAAAAGAGTGGCTATATTCCCCATGCTATACAGTACATCACTGTAGATTATTGATTTTATACATAGTGGATTGTACCTCAAAATCTCCTACCACTATTTTGCTCCTCCACCCTATCTCTCCCTGCTGGTAACCACTAGTCTGTTCTTTAATCTGTGAGTCTGTTTTTTTGTTGTTATTGTATTCAATTTTTTAGATGCCACGTGTAAGTGATAACATACCATGCTTGTTTTCTCATACCATGCCATGCTTTTTTTCTCATAACATGCCATGCTTGTTTTCTCTGCGGTTTATTTTACTAAGCATAATACCCTCCAAATCCATCCATGTTCTTGCAAATGGCAAAATTTCATTTTTTGCTGAAGTCATCATAAAAAATCTTTTTTATCCACGAAGCTATTGATGAACACTTAGTTTGACTCTATATCTTGGCTATGGCAAATAACACTGTTATGAACATTGGTGTGCAGTTATTTTTTTTTGAAATAGTGTTTTTGTTTTCTTCTGATATACCCAACAGTGAAATTGCTGGATATTATGGTAGTTCTATTTTTCGTTTTTTGTGGAACCTCCATTCTGCTTTCCACAGTAGCTGAACTACTTCACATTCAAATCAAGAGTGTACAAGAGTTTCCCTCTCTCCACATCCTCACCAACCTTTGTTATTTGTGATCTTTTGGATGACAGCCATTCTGACAAGACTGAGGTGATATATCTCATAGTTTTGATTTGCATTTTACTGCCGATTAGCTATGTTTAGCATCTTTGTGAGTTCTGGCTGTCTATATGTAGTTTTTCCTTGGAAAAAAAATGTCTATTTAGGTCTTCTCATTTTTTTAAAAAAGATTTTGGGTGTTTTTTTTGATATTGAGTTGTATGTGCTGTTTCTGTAGTTTAGGTATGAACCCTTGCTTGGTCATCTTTTTTGATGTTAACCTCTTATCATGTGCAAATATGGTCTCTCCCTCAGCAGGTTGTCTTTTCATTTTGTCTTTGGTTTCCTTTGCTGTGCAAAATCTTTTAAGTTTAGTGAAGTCCCATTTGTTTATTTTTGCTTTTGTTTCATTTGCCTTAGTAGACTGAACCTAAAACTGTTGCTATCATTTATGGTGAAGAATGTTCTATATTTTCCTCTAGGGGTTTTATGGTTTCTGGTCCTACATTTAGGTCTTTATTCAGTTTTGCATTTATTTTATATATGGTGTGCTAAAATAATCTAATTTTATTCTTTTCCATGTAGCTGACCAGTTTTCCCAGTACCACTTATTGAAGAGACAGTTTTTTCTCCATATTGCCTGCTTTGTCATAAATCAATTAAATATAAGTGTGTGGGCTTATTTCTGGGATCTCTATTCTATTCCAGTGATCTTTGTGTCTCTTTTTGCTCTGGTACCTTTCTCTTTGATTACTGTCGCTTTGCAGTATAGTCTGAAGTCAAGGTGCGTGATGCCTCCAGCTGTGTTCTTTCTCAAGATTGTTTGGCTATTTGGGGTCTTTGTGTTTCTATACAAATTTTAAAATTACTTTTTCAAGTTCTGTGAAAATGCTTTGGTATTCTGATAGGGATTGCATTAAATCTGTAGATTGCCTTTGATAGTATGGTTATTTTAACAGTATTAATTCTTCCAGTCGATGCACATGCTATATTTTTCCATCTTTTTGTGTTGTCTTCAACTTCTTTCACCAATGGCTGATAGATTTCTGAGCACATGTCTTTTACTTGCTTAGGTGTGTTTATTCCTAGGTGTCTTATTCTTTTTGATGTCATTGCATATGGTATAGTTTTCTTAATTTTTCTTTCTGACAGCTTTGAGTTTTGTTTTTTCTTCTTTTTCTAATTCCTTCAGGTGTAATGTTAGATTGTTTATTTGATATTTTTCTTGATTCCTAAGAATAAGCTTGTATCACTATAACTTTCCCCTGTGAACTGCGTTGGCTGTGTCCCATAGACTTTGGATCATTGTGTGTTCATTTTAATTTGTCTTGGGTATTTTTAGAATCCCTCTTTAATTTCTTCAGTGTTCCTTTCTTCCCCTTTTATTCCCTTCATCTGTGATGTGAGGACTATCTTTAATATTATGTTTGGATTTCTTTCAGTTTTGTTTATGTGTGTGTGTGTGTGTGTGTGTGTGTGTGTGTGTGTGTGTGTGTGATTATTTAAGTTGCTGAGCTCTTAATTTCACATGGACACTAACAACCCTGCATTGTTACTCTGCTCCCCCACAGTTACTGAATTTGACCTTATATTTTACATCTACTTGTTTTGTGTGTCCCTTAACTTCTTATTGTGAATATAGATGATTTTATTACTGTTTTTTTTCATCCTTCCTATTAGCTGTGTCCATGGTTGATTTACTACCTTTGTTGAATATTTGCCTTAACCAATGAGGTTTTTCCTTTAGTAAGTTTCCTTTCCTAATTTTTATGTTTCAATCGTGACCTTTTCTTTTTCACTTAGAAAAGCCCCTTTAAGATTTCTCATAAAGCTGGTTTGGCGATGCTGAGCTCTTTTAGTTTTGCTTCTCTGTAAAACTTTAGATCTCACCATCAAAGCTGAGGGAGAGCCTTGCTGGGTAGAGTATTTTTGCTTATAGGCTTTTCCCTTTCATGACTTTAAATATACCATGCCACTCCCTTCTGGCATGCAGAGGTTATCCTGAAAAGTCAGCAGATAACTTTATGCAATTTCCCATGTTTGTAACTTGTTGCTTTTCCTTTGCTCCTTTTAATAGTGTCTTTTTATCTTTATTTTTTTTTTCCATTTTAATTACAATGAGTCTTGGTGTGGTCCTCTTTGGGTTGATACTGTTTTGGCCTTACTGTGTTTACTGGACTTGGATGTCTGTTTTCTTTCCCAGGTTAGGGAAGTTTTCAACTCTTATGTCTTCAGGTATGTTCTACACTGCTTTGTCTTTCCTTTTCGCTTCTGGGACCAGTATAATGCAAATATTAGTACACTTGATGTTGTTTCACAAGTCTGTTCAACTTTCCTCATTTCATTTTAATCTGTTATTTTACCGTTCATCTTCAGTGATTGCCAGTACTCTGTCCTTCAGTTTTCTGATTCATTCCTCTGTATCATTTAGTCTACAGTAGTTTCCTTTAATGTATTTTTCATTTCAGTTATTGTATTCCTCATCTCTGTTTTGTTGTTCTTTAATGTCTAACTCTTTTTAAAAAAAATCTAACTTCTTGCTCTGGTCGTCCATTCTTCTCCTGAGTTCTTTGATCATCTTTACAGTCATTACCTTGAACCCTTTGTTGAGGAGATTGGCTATCTCCACTTCACTTAGATCTTCTTCTGAATTCTTATCTTGGTCCTTCATTTGGATCGTGTTTCCGTGTCACCTCATTTTTCTTAACTTCCTGTTTTTATTGCTATGTGTGTAGTAGGTTCGTTACATTTCCTGACCTTGGGGAAGTGGCCTTTTGTAGGAGCTGTCCTATGGGTCCCAGCAGCCCCCTCTCCCCTGGTCACTAGAGCTATATATTCTAGGTGTATGTACCCCCTATGTGGGCTGCTTGGGCTCTTCTGCTGTGGTGGGCTGACTACTGTGGGTAGTCTGGTAGGCTTGGCTGCCCCCAGACTGCTTGTTTGCCAGGCTCTGCCTTGTATGGAGGCTGTCTGTGCTGCTTGGTGAGACTAAATCATAAGGCAGCTGGCTGCACAACCCTGGGGGACACCAAATCTGGTGCTGGTTCACTTATGGGTAGAATTGCAGTCCAGGTGATATCAGGGCTAGTGCCCAGTCACTGGTTCTGGGGCTATGCTGGCTACTGGGAGGAAGAGACAGGTTCTGCGTTCTGGCTGCAGGGCCCAAGAGCCACAGAGTTGGTGTTGGATCACTGTTCCTGACACAGCTCTCTGCAGGGCCGGGGGTATCCCTAATCTTGTGTTGGCATTCTGATGGGCAGGGTCAGGACCCAGCTGAGTCCATGGCTGCTTCTGGCCTGCAATTAAGTGGCCTGGTTACACAGGCTGCTGGGCTGTGGTATCCCTGGAGCTGGTGTGTGCCTGTTGGTGTATGAGGCTGATCCCACTGCTAAAGCAGGTTTGCTGTTGGGTAGGTCCAAGCTCCATCCAGTCCCTGTGCAGTTACCACCTGCCGATGGTGAGGCTGACTCCAAGGCCAGAGCAGGCTCACTTGTCAGAGGGGCCAGGGACTCTGGGGCTGGTGCCTGTCCACTGAGGTGTGGAGGCTGGTCCTGGGGCTTTTGGTGGCTGGACCCATGTCCAGGGGCAGCTGTGCACTGAGAGGATCTGAAGGCAGCCTGTTTGCTGGTGGATGGGGCTATGCCCATGCTCAGTTAGTTGCTTGGCCTGCAGCATCCTAGTACTTGTGTCTGTAGTCTGGTGGAAATGGGTGGGGCTCGGTCCTGAGGCTGATAAGCTACAGGGAGGATTCTGAAATTATGCTTGCTGGTACCAGCGTCCACGAGGTAGAAGGAGCTCCCCCGAATGGCTGCTGCCAGTGTCTCTGTCCCTGAGGCTGTGCTGTAGTTGCCTCTTGCCTCTCTGGGAGACTCTCCAAGATCAGGAGGTAGGTGTGACCCGGGATCCTTTCAAATGACTGCTTCTGTTCTGATTCTCAGATCATGTGGAATTTTGTGAGCATCTTTTAAGAGTGGAATCTCTATTTCCCACAACCCTCTGGCTCTCTGGAAAATAAGCACTACTGGTCTTCAAAGCCCAACTTTCTAGGAACTCTTCTTTCCACAACAGGATCCCTGGGCCTGGGAGCCTGATGTTGGTTTCATACCACTTGCTACCTGGGAGCACCTCTGAAATTGTAATTATTCTCCCATTTGTGGGCCTCCCACTTGGTGGTATGGGTCTTGACTCTATTGAGATTTTGCCCTTCCTTTCTGTCTTGTCGAGGTGCCTTCCTTATATCTTTAGCTGTAAAACATCTTTTATGGTAGGTCCCGGCCTTTTTCATCAATTGCTGTTCTGTAAACAGTTGTGACTTTGGTGTGACCATGAGAGGCATCAAGCTCTGGGTCTTTGAAAGCTACCATGTTGGACAGTCTCTCTACTTCATTCTTAAATCATATTATTTAAGTTTTCTTAGTATCTTATTTGATTAGCGACAGTTTGAAATTTATTATCAGTCATGTTTACTTCGCCTGTTTAAAAAAATTGAATAGTGCATTCATTCAGTTTGAAATGAAGGTAGTGACCTGTGAATTTCCATACCTCAAAAATCAAGGCTAGGACAAAAGCCTTTTCTACTTGTGTTACCCTCAAACTCTGCACCCCACCCCAGCCTGGGGATTAACCTGTTGCACCCATGCTCACCTTCTGTTTTCGGACCGTTAACCATCATTGCATCTGTATGTGTGTTGACAAAGTGAGCTCTAGTCTTTGCAGTTTTTGTGTTTTGTTTTTTGGTTTAGGGAACAGTCCTACTATGAATGTACATTTACTGCTCTACTGAAGTTCATATATAAACCTGTCAAGCACATTACCAGGATTGGAGTTGCTTGTATATAATATAAACTTTGATAAATTTTAGAGACAATGGTAGACCAGAAGTAAATTGTATTTCAAATGCCACAATATTCTCACACCATGAAAACCCTTCCCTTTTTAATATATTTGTGTGTAGTTTATCTTTATGCCCATACTATATTTCCCAGAGATGAGTAAGTGTTATGTTTCTTGCTGGCACATTTACCGTATTGTTCAAAGTCAGGCGTTTAGTGGTTTTAGCATGATCCTATTTCCATGAACTCGCAAATACAAGATCTTCTCTCACACTGTCTTTTACTCCCTGCTGTTTTATATTGCCCTCCTAATTCTCAGTCCTGGTCTTTCTTTATGTTCTTCATCAACCTGGATAGGTTATGCTATTTTCTCCCTTATTCAAGACCAATAGAATAGAATAGAATACAACAACCAGAAATAAACCCTGATATATGGCCAAATGATTTTTGACAAGTTTCCAAGACTTTTCAAAGTAGAAAGGATAGTATTTTCAACACATGGTGCTGAGAAGTCTTGTGGTCAACATGCAAAAGAAGGAAGATGGACCCTTACCTAACATCATATGCAAAAATTAATGAAAACGTATCAAGAAACTAAATATAAGACCTAATAATATAAAAAGTCTTAGAAGAAGATACAGGACAAGAGCTTCATGATATTGGATTTGGCAGTGTTTTCCTCCATATGAAACGAAGGAACAACAAAGGTACAGCTAACAAAAAAATAAACAATTTGCAGTACATAAGTTAAAAAAAAATGTGTATCAAAGAAATGTAAACAGAATAAAATGGCAACCCACAAGATGGGAGAAAATATTTCAGAGCCATCTATCTGACAAGAGATTTCTATTCAGAATATACAGAGAACTCCTACAACTGAACAAAAAGCAAACACCCTGATTCAAAAATGGATAAAAGACTTCAATAGATGGTTCTTCCAAAAGATGTACAAATGACTAAGCACTTGAATAGATGCGCCATATCACTAAATGCATGTTTATATATTTGTGTGCATGCATACACACACAAGCACACACACACATACACAAGCAGAAAACAACTATTGGTGAGGATGTGAGGGAGTTGGAACCATTGTGCTATGTCAGAGGGAATGCAGAATGATACAGCTGCTTTGCAAAAGAGTATGGCAATTTTTCAGATATTGAAAAATAGAATTACTCCATGATCCAGGAATTTTACTATGAGGTATACCCAAAGGTATTGAAATCAGGGTCTTAAAGAAATATTTGTACTCCAGTGTTTAGAGCAGTAATAATCACAGTAGCTAAAATATGAAAGCAACCTAAGTGTTCATCCACTAGTTCCTGGATAAGCAAAGTGTGGTATACCCATATAATACGATATTATTCAGTGTTAAGGAGGAAAAGATCTAGGAATATGCTACAACATGGATGAACCTTGAGGAAATTTAGCTACCAAAAATGCCATTTTTGTGACTTTTAGTGAGTCATAACAATACAACTACTTATTTCAATTTTATGGGGGTACTTAGGGTAGTCAAAACCATAGAAATTGGGAGGGTAATGATGCTTTTCAGGTGGTTATGGAACAAAAAGGAAAGTTATATTTAAAGGATATAGAGTTACAGTTTTAAAACGTAGAAAAGAATTAGAAAGATAAATGGTGATGTTGATCGCCCAATAATATGAATGCATTTAATATCACTGAACGGTGCACTTTATAATAACTTACATGTTGTATTTTATGTTATTTGATTTTACCAACATACAAAATTGGGAAAGAATGTAATATCAGGAAAGGGAGTGGACCTGGGATAGAGCAGAGAGCAATCAGAAGGGTGAGACACTGCATATGTTGAAGAAGAAGAGCTGAGAGTCTTCATTGGCCAGAAGAGACTTTATAAAAGAGAAAAAAAAATTACTCTGAGGGTGTATTAGATAGATATCTGTGGGTGTGCTGCTATCTCCCATGGGTTATCTTAAAGAGTCTTTAATAAAGTCCATAAGGCTTGCTGAGGCTTTTTTAAAAATTGGATTCCCTAGGAGATAATTAGAGGGTGGTACTTAAGTCTATGTCTAGGTTGACAGATTTTGCAGGGAAGACGAACCTGAGAACAGTGGAGGTCTTAAGAGTGTAAGTACATGGAAATTAGAAAAAAAATAATAATAAAGGGAATTAGGAAAACTTTGGACTTTGAAGGTCATGTATTATTACTGAGTCAGACCTGAGGTTTCTAAGGAGTTATATACACAGTTGCTATTTGGATTACTTGTTGATAAAGATAAGTGGAAAAACTAGAGTCGTTCCCAAGTGTAGGTAAGACATAATGAGAGGATGGAGGTGGAAAGTAGGGAGACCCAGAGAAAAGTGGGAAGGCCATATTGGGCCAAGATGGTGGTAGTATCCAACAGAACAGACGGTAGGACAGACTATGGATTCATCTTTTTTATTTCGCCTCCCCCCCTCATCCTTAATAATTCTTTGGGAATATTTCACTGCTCTGTGATGCAGGCACAGAATTCGAGTGAGGAGGCTACACCTTCAGTGTCCAGCTGTCTGAGTCCTCAGTGTGCTTCAAATGATGGAGAACTATTGCTTCTTTATGAGAAGGGTTAGTACCTCGTAGCTAAGCTTAAGCTGGAGCTTATGCAATATTGATTCCATTTTATATATACTGTTGGCATGGAGGTTCCTCCTCCTCTTTTCTTGAACATTATGAAATGAATCTATATTTCTCAGTATTTGGGTATATCAGATAAATACGTTAAGTAAAGGAATCTTATATATTGCTCCCTGCATAGTTTGCTCTTTCTTGTTTCTCTTTTACCTTTACTAAATTAGCACAGGGAGAGACCTTGAAATGTTCTAATCAGGAGAGATTAGAACATCATATTTCTAGAGAGGTTGGTTGGACAGAGCAGGGGTCCCAGTGAGAATCCAAGCTTCTGCTTCTACTTGGAAGTGTACCTGTGTAGAATAGAGGGCTCCAGGAAATATCCTAGAATATTCCAATGTCCCTGTGGGAGATCATTAAGAGAGGCAGGATCTGGTACCAGATCAGTGTACTATGACATGTTTGTCAGTCATCTGATGTGAGATTCTCAGAGCCAATCCCATATGGTAGGGCTGAGTGCAGAGTGATGAAGAACCTGTGAAAGCCTTTGATTGCATGTTAAAGATGAAGCTCTGATTTTGGGGAGAATTTTCTTACCTGACTGAATGTCACCCTTCTGTGGGGATGAGATTCTGTGCTTTTCCTCTGTTGATGACCACTGACTGCAAATCATTAGAGGATCATGTCTAGAAAGCATTCTTTATTTAATTTCTTAAAGAAGAAAGCATAGAAAACATTTGTATCCACTTTCAAATTGAGGATCAAGGGGAATGACATCAGTGAAAATGTCAGAGTAGGTAGCTCTGGCTTGTGTCCATCCCCAGAAACACTGACATACGTGGTAAAACCTGTCAAAATGACCTTATCAACACATGTAAGTTTTCTTTTCTTTTCACACTGTAGATTTATCTTTCATGGAAACTTTACTTACTACAGGATGTGGAGAATAAACAGGGAAGTAGAAACTGTATTTCCTGATGAGAGAATCACTAAGTCACATTAGCTGTTCTGAACTCTGCCTTACTCACCGTGACTCTAATTAAAACAAACAAACAAACAAAACACTTTTTTTTTTGGTAAGTCAGTTCTGACATTTCCTCGTTAAAGACAAGGTAACAGATACAGGCTTAGATCAACCAGAATTGAGCAAACTTTTGATTGTACCTGTGTTGAACATATGAGCATGACCTGCTACAAATCTTCATTATACTTATTGCCACAACGGACAAATTCCCTTTTTCCACTCCTGATATGTTGCATGTAAGGAATGCATAGGTCACTAACCCCAGCTGGTCACAGGTCAACTCTGCCACATGGATTACTGCATGTTTTCCTGCTGGAAGACCACACATTCTCGAGGATCATGCCTGCAGAGTATCTGGGCTCTTCTTTTCTTCTGGATAAAGGTTAGATCATCACCTAATTTTATGAGAAATATATAAATTGTATTAGCATATTCTTCCGGTTTTTATTTATCCATTCTCTTTCAAGTCCTAAGTGCAAATATTAAAGTGATTTCCAAGAGGGTGGTAAATAAGACAGCTCCAAAATTAGCAATAAATCATAATACAATTGTGAATGCATTAATGTGTGATTAATATGTAGATACTTATGTAAATGCAAGTTTAGTAATGCTTTGTGGAGAGCTTCAGAATCTAGGTAAAAAAAAAAAAAAGAAGAAGGAGTTCTTGAAACTCTCAGGGAATTATAGAGAAGTCTTTGTGTCTATAAATATCATTCTGAAATAATGCATATTCTCAGAAATAAACTAGGCATAACATTGTAGGAAAAATCTTCATGAAATGAAAGAGCATGTGAGATGGCCATACAAGAAAAAGAATATTCTCAGAGAATAATGAACAGTGTGGAGTTCAGCAGAAGGGTCATACACATTCAGAGATGAAAACTTTGGAGAGCCTAATTGTGAGTTCCTCATATTTCATCTTTGGAGACACGGTAGTCATTTGCAATATGATGTTATAAGATGACGTTAATAATAAAAAAAAAAAGATGACGTTAACATACTTAAATACTTTCGTTTAGAAATGACCACTTAGAACCAGAGTAAATGAAAGAGAACACAAAATTATGTTTATGTTGATTTTTAAAGACCTCAGGTGAGTGCTGATTATTTAAAAAATGCATGATGTCTTTCACTGCAAAGTAAAGGAGCCGTTACAGTGGAGGATTACTGCACTGAATGTCAATATTATGACATAGTATGAGTGTGTTTCGTGTTTGGTAATTGCAATCATTGTTGCTTTTGTTGGGGTCATCCATTGACAGTGCTTGGTGTCAGTTGATTTATCTCTTGTAAAAATAAAATACAGTCTGTGTGTGTGTGTGAAAAAAGACATACATGATGTCTTGACTAAAGTTGTATGGAATTTGAGATCTGGAAAAAAAGCATTTCTTTTCTGTAATGCTAGGATGATAATTGGACATTTTTGCAAGAAAGAGATTTCAGGATGCAAATCTCGTGTCTCTAAGGTGGGAAGTCAGTTCATGGTGGAACATTCTATTAAAATTGTGTGAGTGGAGAAATATTTCTTTGGAAGGAAGAGGTCACGAATCCCTTTTTAAGAGTTAATGGTTTATAGCATACCAAATGAGCAAAATGGTTATTTCTGAACTTTAGAAAGAAATAATATAGTTTTTTCTGCATTTATAACATGAGGCTGATGTAAAATATCAAAAATTCTTTATTTTGAAAAGCAATGTAATCAATTTGACATAATTCATATATATTGAACCTGTGGTACACACACACACAGTAAAACTTACATTCAGAAAATTGTTTGCACTTAAGAAATATTTTCAAGTGTAGTTGATTTACAATGTTGTGGGTTTTTTAAATACATGTTTATTGGAGTATACTTACTTTATAACACTGTATTAGTTTCTGCTTTACAACAAAGTGAATCAGCTATATGTATACATATATTCCCCATATCCCCCCCCCTTGAGCCTCCCTCCCACACTCCCTATCCCACCCCTCTGGGGGACATAAAGCACCGAGCTGATCTCCCTGTGCTATGCGGCAGCTTACCACTAGCTATTTTACATTTGGTAGTGTATATATGTCAGTGCTACTCTCTCACTATGTCCCTGTCTCCCCTTGCCCCCTGTGTCCTTAAGTCCGTTCTCTACATCTGTGTCTTTATTCCTGCCCTGTCACTAGGTTCATCAGTACCATTTTTCTAGATTCCATATATATGTGTTAGCGTACGGTATTTGTTTTTCTCTTTCTGACTTACTTCACTCTGTATGACAGACTCTAGGTCCAACCACCTCACTGCAAATAACTCAATTTTGTTCCTTTTTATGGCTGAGTAATACTCCATTGTATAGATGTGCCACATCTTCTTTATATATTCATCTGTCGATGGACATTTAGGTTGCTTCTATGTCCTGGCTATTGTAAATAGTGCTACAGTGAACATTGGGGTACATGTATCTTTTTGAATTATGGTTTTCTCCGGGTTTATGCCCAGTAGTGGGATTGCTGGGTCATATGGTAGTTCTATTTTTTAGCTTTTAAGGGATCTCCATACTGTTCTCCATAGTGGCTGTATCAGTTTACATTCCCACCAACAGTTCAGGAGGGTTCCCTTTTCTCCACACCCTCTGCAGCCTTTATACATTGTTGTATTAATTTCTGCTGTTCAGCAAAGTGATTCAGTTTTATATATATCTATCTATATATCTATCTATATCTATATATCTATATCTATATATCTATATATATTCTTTTCCATTATGGTTTATCACAGGATATTGAATATAGTTTCCTGTGCTATACAGTAGGTCTTGGTGGGTTGTCTATCCTATGTAGAAAAGTTTGCTTCTGCTATTCCAAAACTCCCAATCTTTCCTTCACTCTCTCCTTGGCAACCACAACTCTCTTTTCTATATCTGTGTGTTTGTTTCTGTTTTGCTGACATGCTCGTTTGTGTCCTGTTTTCGATTCCACATATAAGTGATATTATATGGTATTTGTCTTTCTCTCTCTGACTTACTTCACTTAGTATCATTATCTCTAGGTCCATCCATGTTGCTGCAAATGGCATTATTTCATTCTTTTTTATGTCTGAATAATATCTTTTGTATACGTATACCACACCTTCTTTATACACTAATTTTTCAATGAACATTTAGGTTGTTTCCATGTCTTGGCTGTTATAAATAGTGCTGCTATGAACATAGGGTTTCATGTATCTTTTGGAATTATAGTTTTGTCTAGATATATGTCCACAAGTGGGATTGCTAGATCATATGGCAACCCTATAGTTTTTTTGAGGAACCTGCATACTGTTTTCCATAGTGGCTGCACCAACTTACATGGCCACCGACAGTGTAGAAGGGTTTCCTTTTCTCCATACCCCCTCCACCATTTGTTAATTGTAGATTTTTTTTTAATGATGGCCATTCTG
Source organism: Balaenoptera physalus (assembly GCF_965194825.1). Classification (NCBI taxonomy): domain Eukaryota; kingdom Metazoa; phylum Chordata; class Mammalia; order Artiodactyla; family Balaenopteridae; genus Balaenoptera; species Balaenoptera physalus. The sequence goes on from NW_028126568.1 coordinate 848,742, forward strand.
ATCAGTGTGAAGTGATACCTCATTGTAATTTGGATTTGCCTTTATCTAATAATTAGTGATGATGAGCATCTTTTCATGTGCCTATTGGCTCTCTGTATGTCTTCTTTGGAGAAATGTTTATTTAGGTCTTCTACCCATTTTTCCATTGAGTTATTTGTTATTTTGTTATTGAGTTGTATGAGCTGTTTGTATAGTTTGGAAATTAAGCCCTTGTCAGTCTCATCATTTGCTAATATTTTCTCCCAGTCCATAGGTTGTATTTTCATTTTGATTATGGTTTCCTTTGCTGTGCAAAAGCTTATAAGTTTGATTAGTTCCTGTTTCTTTTTTGCTTTTACAGTAAGTCCCCTACATATGAAGAAGATCTGTTCCAAGAGTGCGTTTGTAAGTTCAATTTGTTTGTAAGTCCAACAAAGTTCGCCCAGGTACCCAACTTACACAGTCGGCTATATGGTATTGTACCGTAATAGGTTTATAATACTTTTCACGCAAACAATACATAAAAAACAAGCACAAAAACAAAGAAAACATTTTTAATCTTACAGTACAGTAACTTGAAAAGTACAGTAATACAGTACAACAGCTGGGATACTCGGGCTGGCATCGAGGGAACAGGCGAGCAGAGTTACTGATTGGAGGAGGGAGGGGAGGTGGGAGATGGTAGGGGTGAAGGATTATCAGCAGTAGGAGACAGAGGGCAAGCTGCAATTTCACTCATACCTGACGTTGATGGCAAAGGTTCTGGTTCCTTGCTGGATTTAATTCTATCTACCCTCTTGAAAGAATGATCCATTGATGTCTGGGTAGTAGCTCTTTTTTTCTCATCATAGATGACAAGGTAACACTGGATTGCAATCTGAATGGCTGCTGCCACCTTTGGGTCCCATTCTAGGTTCGGGTCCTGTGCCTCAAAAACTAACAGTGCTTCCTCAAATAATGAAGATTCCCTGGCCATTTTCTGTGTCGTGAATCTCTTCAGTTCTTCAGTTACTTTTTCTTCCTCCTGTCCCTCTTCATCCTTTCTCTGGGCCTCCAATTCCATCAGTAAGCTCCTCATGTTGCACAGCAAGGAGGTCAGCGAAATCGTCCTCTTGCAGATCTAGCTCCAGCTTCTCGCTGAGGGTCACTACATTGCTGAAGACCTCTTCGGACTTCTGATCTACCTTCTCAAATCCACAAAAATCATGAACAAACTGTGGGCAAAGGTTCTTCCAAACCCCATTCATGGTGACCGCCATACCCTCACACCATGCAAAGTCAATGTTTTTTATGGTCTTGTAGATGTTATGGTCCTTCCAAAGTTGTCCCTAGGTTGTTCCTGATTTGTCACTTACCTTTACTGCCTGACAAAAAGTGTGACATAAATAATATTTCTTGAAAGTCGCTATAACGCCCTGGTCCATAGGTTGGATGAGCAACGTAGTATTTGGTGACAGATGCAGTACTTTGACGTTGGGATGAAAGTCATCCATGAATGGGGGGTGGCCCAGAGCATAGTCGAGCAGCAAAAGAATGTTTTGCTGGAACGTCCTTCTCCAAGCAATATTTCTCTACATCTGGGATAAAGTGGTGGCAAAACCAGTCCTGGAACGTGGCCTGTGTAATCCGGGATTTGGGGTTACGCTTCCACACAACAGGAAGAGAGCCCTTGGCTATGTTTTTAAGGGTTCTTGGGTTGTGTGAATGATAAACTAAGAGAGGTTTCAGCTTCAATTCACCGGAAGCATTGCCACCAAACAACAGTTAGCCTATCCTTTGCTGCTTTACAGCCCGGCATCAACTTTTCCTCCTTACTGACGTAACTTCGGTCTGGCATCCTCTTCCAGTACAGTTGTGTCTCATCCACATTAAAAACCTGGTTGGATAAATACACACCATCATCAATAATTTCTCAAAGTGTTTCTGGAAGTTCCTGGACAGCTACCCTATCTGCACTTGCTGTCTGTCCACTTACTTTTACATTGTGAAGGCTGGCTCTAGCCTTGAACCGATGAAAGCAGCCATGGCTGGCATTAAAAGATGTGCCCTCTGATTCTTTGCCGTGTTTCTTCTTCAAGTCTTCATAAAGGCTTTTAGCTTTCTCTTGAATCAGCGTTAAGTTGAGCAGGACTCAGCGCTGATGTTGATCCTGCATCCGCACACTGAGAAGTTTCTCCATCTCCTCCATCACTTTTCCATGCTTCTTGGATATTGTGTCAACATCGTCGGCACAGCAGACTTCACATGTTCCATGATCTTGTCCTTGTTCTTTAGATTCGTGCCAATGATTGAATGATTCATATTATAAGAATGAGCGATGTCTAACATCTTTTTGCCTCGCTCCACTCTCTCAATTACTTTCACTTTTGTTTCCGTCATTATCGCTTGGCGCTTCTTAACAGTACCAGCTACATCACGTCTGCTTTTACGCTTGCTTCCAGACATCTTGGGCTTGAAATAAAGGTACTGTACTACTGTACTCTATACAGTACTGTAAAGTACACAAAAGCACAACCACATATAGAGGAAGCACGCACGTGACAATGTATGTCAGACACGTGAACTAACTTACATGATTGGACACGCGAATGGACGTTTGCATCTTTGAAAGTTTGCAACTTGAAGGTTCGTATGTAGGTGACTTACTGTATTTGTACTGCCTAGGGAGAACTACCTAGGAAAATTTTGGTATGACTTATGTCAGAGAATGTTTTGCTTATGTTCTCTTCTAGGAGTTATAAAGTGTCCTATCTTATATTTAAGCATATAAGCCGTTTTGAGTTTATTTTTGTGTATGGTGTGAGGGTATGTTCTGACTTCACTGATTTGCATACGGCTCTCCAACTTTCAAAACACCACTTGCTGAAGAGACTGACTTTTCCCCATTGTATATTCTTGCCTCCTTTGTCAAAGGTTAATTGACCATAGGTGTGTGGGTTTATTTCTTAGCTCTCTATTCTATTCCATTGATCCATGTATCTCTTTCTGTGCCAATACAATGCGGCTTTGATTACTGTAACTTTGTAGTATTTTCTGAAGTTTAGGAGGGTTATGCCTCCTGCTTTGTTCTTTTTCCTGGGGATTGTGTTCACATTTCTGACTTTTTATGGTTCCAGATACATTTTAGGATTATTTGTTCTAGTTCTGGGGAAAATGTCATGGGTAATTTGATAGGGATCCCATTAAATCTGTAGATTGCTTTGGGTAGTATAGCCATTTTAACAGTATTAATTCCTCCCAACCAAGAGCGTGGGATGTCTTTCCATTTCTTTGAATCATCTTCAGCTTCCTTTACTAATGTTTTGTAGTTCTCAGTATATAAGTCTTTCACCTCCTTGGTGAGGTTTAATCCTAAGCATTTTATTTTTTTGATGCCATTAAAAAAAGGATTGCTTGTTTACATTTCCTTTCTGATATTTCATTGTTAGTGTAAAGAAATGCAACCAGGGACTTCCCTGGTGGCTCCGTGGTTGAGAATGCGCCTGCCAATACAGGGGACACGGGTTTGAGCCCTGATGCAGGAACATCTCACATGCCGTGGAGCAACTAAACCTGTGTGCCACAACTACTTAGCCTGCATGCCTAGAGCCCGTGCTCCACAACAAGAGAAGCCACTGCAATGAGAAGCCTGCGCACCACAAGAAAGTCTAGTCCCCACTGGCCACAACTAGAGAAAGCCCATGCACAGCAATGAAGACCCAATGCAGCCAAAATAAATTTAAAAAAAAAAGAAAGAAAAACCAGGAAATGCAACCAATTTATATATGTTAATCTTGTATCCTGCTACTTTGCTGAATTTGTTTATCAGTTCTAGTAGTGTTTGTGTGGAATTTTTAGGGTTTCCTTTATATATATTATCATGTCATCTGCATATAATGGCAACTTTACCTCTTCCCTTCCAATTTGGTTAGATTTTATTTCTTTTTCTTGTCTGATTGTTGTGGCTAGGACTTCCAATACTATGTTGAAGAGAAGACGTGAGAGTGGGCATCCTTGTCTTGTTCCAGATTTTAGCGGGAAGGCTTTCAGCTTATGAACGTTGAGTATTATATTGGCTGTGGGTTTGTCATAAATAGCTTTTATTATGTTGAGATATGTTTCCTCTGTACCCACGTTGGTAAGTGTTTTTACCATGAATGGATGTTGAAGCCTTTCAAATGCTTTTCCACCATCTATTGAGATGATCGTTTGTTTCTTGTTTTTCCTTTGTCGATGGGGTGTATCATGTTGATTGATTTGCATATGTTGAAACAGCTTTGTGAAACTGGGGTGAATCAAATTTGGTCATGGTGTATGATCCTCTTATGTGTTGTCGGATTCGGTTTTCTAATATTCAGGTGAGAATTTTTGCATCTATATTTATCAACGATATTGGCCTGCAGTTTTCTTTTTCGGTAGTGTCTTTCTCTGTGTTTTTTGTAAAAGTCTTTATTGAATTTGTTCCAATATTGCTTCTGTTTTATGTTTTGGTTTCTTGTTTGTGAGGCATGTGGGATCTTAGCTCCAAAACCAGGGATCGAACCCACACCCCCTGCACTGGAAGGCAAAATCTTAACTGCTGGACCACGAGAAAAGTCCCCATCTGTTTTATTTGGTTTTTTTTTTAAGTAAATTTCTTTCTTGATTTATTTTTGGATGCATTGGACATTCATTGCTGTGCTCGGGCTCTCTCTAGTTGCGGTGAGCGGGGGCTACTCTTCGTTGTGGTGTGCAGGCTGTTCATTGTGGTGGCTTCTTTTGTTGCAGATCATGGGCTCTAGGTGCGTGGGCTTCAGCAGTTGTGGCTATCAGGCTCAGTAGTTGTGGCTCGTGGGCTGTAGAGCGCAGGCTCAGTAGTTGTGGCACACAGGCTTAGTTGCTCCATGGCATGTGGGATCTTTCCAGACCAGGTCTTGAACCTATGTCCCCTGCAGTGGCAGACAGATTCTTAACCACTGTACCACCAGGGAAGTCCCCCCTCCCCATCTGTTTTTGATATCAGCGTGATAGTGGCTTCATAGAATGTCTTTGGAAGTATTCCTTACTCTTCAATCTTTTCGAAGAGTTTGAGAAGAATCAGTGTAAGTTCTGCTTTTTATATTTGGTAGAATTTGCCTGTGAAACCATCTGATCCTGGACTTCTGTTGGTAGGGAGTTTTTTAAAATTACAGATTCTATTTTTTTTTTAAATTCTATTTATTTATTTTGGCTGTGTTGGGTCTTCGTTTCTGTGCGAGGGCTTTCTCTAGTTGCAGCGAGAGGGGGCCACTCTTCATCACAGTGCGTGGGCCTCTCACTATCGTGACCTCTCTTGTTGTGGAGCACGGGCTCCAGTCGCTCAGGCTCAGTAGTTGTGGCTCACGGGCCCAGTTGCTCCACGGCATGTGGGATCTTCCTAGACCAGGGCTCGAACCCGTGTCCCCTGCATTGGCAGGCAGATTCTCAACCACCGCGCCACCAGGGAAACCCTCTATTTTGTTTTTAGTGATCAGTATGTTCAAGTTATCTATTTCTTCTTGATTCAGTTTTGTTCAGCTGTAAAAAAACAAAATATATTTTTAAGTTATGTTAGCAGCTAAATACTTACCATGTATTAGACCACAAAAGAGAGAAGAAAAAATATTAAAATATTTTTTTCAAATACAACAAGTATTGAAATGTTTTAAAGAAATTGGTATAATAATACTAATTACAATAATGACAAATTGTTCTGAACTTAAAGACTACTTATATCTAAGATGCATATTATATGCTTATTGTTTTATTGTTTTTAAATACATGGAATGTTTTCTCCTTTTTAATGTAATTCTTTTATTTTACCTGTATATTGTGAAAAAAATTTAGTTCCACATAATATAAAAAATTACACTTTAATAGGAGATATTAATCCATTTACATTTATTATAGTACTGAAAATACTTAGGTTTAGCGTTCCATGTCATGGAGTGCTCTTTTTTATTTATTTATTTTTAAAAAAGATTTAATTTGGAGGGGGGACCATAAATTATTCATTTATTTATTTATTTAATTTTAACATCTTTATTGGACTATAATTGCTTTACAATGGTGTGTTAGGCTCTGCTTTAGAACAAAGTGAATCAGCTATACATATCCATATATCCCCATATCTCCTCCCTGTTACGTCTCCCTCCCGCCCTCCCTATCCCACCCCTCTAAGTGGTCATAAAGCACTGAGCTGATCTCCCTCTTCTATGCAGCTGTTTCCTACTAGCTAGCTATTTTACATTTGGTAGTATATATAAGTCCATGCCACTCTCTCACTTCGTCCCAGCTTACCCTTCCCCCTCCCCATGTCCTCAAGTCCATTCTCTGTGTCTGTGTCTTTATTCGGGTCCTGTCCCTAGGTTCTTCCCAACCGTTTCTTTTCCTTTTCTTTTTAGATTCCACATATATGTGTTAGCATACAGTATTTGTTTTTCTCTTTCTGACTTACTTCACTCTGTATGACAGACTCTAGGTCCATCCATCTCACTACAAATAACTCAATTTCATTTCTTTTTATGGCTGAGTAATATTCCATTGTATATTGAAGATGTGCAACATCATTTTTACCCATTCATCAGTTGATGGACACTTAGGTTGCTTCCATGTCCTGGCTATTGCGAATAGAGCTGCAATGAACATTGTGGAACATGACTCTTTTTGAATTATGGTTTTCTCCAGGTATATGCCCAGTAGTGGGATTGCTGTGTCATATGGTAGTTCTATTTTTAGTTTTTTAAGGAACCTCGATACCGTTCTCGATAGTGGCTGTATCAATTTACACTCCCACCAACGGTGCAAGAGGGTTCCCTTTTTTCCACACCTCTGCAGCATTTATTGTTTGTAGATTTTTTTGATGATGGCCATTCTTACCTGTGTGTGGTGATACCTCATTGTAATTTCGACTTGCATTTCTCTAATGATCAGTGATGTTGAGCATTCTTTCATGTGTTTGTTGGCAATCTGTATATCTTCTTTGGAGAAATGTCTATTTAGGTCTTCTGCCCATTTATGGATTGGGTTGTTTGTTTGTTTTTTTTTTGATATTGAGCTGCCTGGGCTGCTTGTAAAGTTTGGAGATTAATCCTTTGTCAGCTGCTTCGTTGGCAAATATTTTCTCCCATTCTGAGGGTGGCCTTTTCGTCTTGTTTACATTTTCCTTTGCTGTGCAAAAGCTTTTAAGTCTCCTTAGGTCTCATTTGTTTATGTTTCTTTTTAATTTCCGTTTTCTAGGAGGTGGGTCAAAAAGGATCTTCCTGTGATTGACGTCATAGAGTGTTCTGCCTATGTTTTCTTCTAAGAGTTTGATAGTGTCTGGCCTTACATTTAGGTCTTTAATCCATTTTGAGTTCATTTTTGTGTATGGTGCTGGGAGTCTTCTAATTTCATTCTTTTACTGGTAGCTGTCCAGTTTTCCCAGCACCACTTATTGAAGCGGCTGTGATTTCTCCATTGTATATTCTTGCCTCCTTTATCAAAATTAAGGTGACCATATGTGTATGGGTTTATGTCTGGGCTTTCTCTTCTGTTCCATTGCTCTATATTTCTGTTTTTGTGCCAGTACCATACTGTCTTGACTACTGTAGCTTTGTAGTATTGTCTGAAGTCAGGGAGCCTGATTCCTCCAGCTCTGTTTTTCTTCTCAAGATTGCGTTGGCTGTTCGGGGTCTTTTGTGTTTCCATACAAATTGTGAAATTTTTTTGTTCTAGTTCTCTGAAAAATTCCATTGGTAGTTTGATAGGGATTGCATTGAATCTGTAGATTGCTTTGGGTAGTAGAGTCATTTTCACAATGTTGATCCTTCCAATCCAAGAACATGGTATATCTCTGTAGCTGTTTGTGTCGTCTTTGATTTCTTTCATCAGTGTCTTATAGTTTGTTGAGTAAACGTCTTTTGTCTCCTTAGGTAGGTTTATTCCTAGGTATTTTATTCTTTGTGTTGCAGTGGTAAATGGGAGTGTTTCCCTAATTTCTCTTTCAGAATTTTCATCTTTAGTGTATAGGAATGAAAGAGATATCTGTACATTAATTTTGTATCCTGCAACCTTACCAGTTCATTGATTAACTCTAGTAGGTTTCTGGTAGCATCTTTAGGATTCTCTGTGTATAGTATCATGTCATCTGCAAACAGTGAGAGCTTAACTTCTTCTTTTCCGATTTGGAATCCTTTTATTTCTTTTTCTTCTCTGATTGCTGCAGCTAAAAATTCCAAAAGTGTGTGGAATAATAGTGGTGAGAGTGGGCAACCTTGTCTTGTTCCTGATCTTGGTGGAAATGGTTTCACTTTTTCACCATTGAGAACGATGCTGGCTGTGGGTTTGTCATATATGGCCTTTATTATGTTGAGGGAAGTTCCCTCTATGCCTACTTTCTGGAGGGTTTTTATGATAAATGGGTGTTTAATATTGTCGAAAGCATTTTCTGCATCTATTGAGATGACCATATTGTTTTTATCCTTCAGTTTTTTAATATGGTGTATCACATTGATTTGCATGTATTGAAGAATCCTTGCATCCCTGGGATAAACCCCACTTGATCATGGTGTATGATCCTTTTAAGGCGCTGTTGTATTCTGTTTGCTAGTATTGTGCAGTGGATTTTTGCAGCTATGTTCATCAGTGATATTGACCTGTAGTTTTCTTTCTTTGTGACATCTTTGTCTGGTTTTGGTGTCAGGGAGATGGTGGTCTCATAGAATAAGTTTGGGAGAGTTCCTCCCTCTGCTATATTTTGGAAGAGTTTGAGAAGGATAGGTGTTAACTCTTCTCTAAATGTTTGATAGAATTTGCCTGTGAAGCCATCTGGTCCTGGGCTTTTGTTTGTTGGAAGATTTTTAATCACAGTCTCAAGTTCAGTGCTTGGGATTGGTTTGTTTGTAGTTTCTATTTCTTCCTGGTTCAGTCTTGGAAGGTTGTGCTTTTCTAAGAATTTGTCCATTTCTTCCAGGTTGTCCATTTTATTGGCATATAGTTGCTTGCAGTAATCTCTCATGATCCTTTGTATGTCTGCAGTGTCAGTGGTTACTTCTCCTTTTTCATTTGTAATTCTATTGATTTGAGTCGTCTCCCTTTTTTTCTTGATGAGTCTGGCTAATGGTTTATCAATTTTGTTTATCCTCTCAAGGAACCAGCTTTTAGTTTTTTTGATCTTTGCTGTTGTTTCCTTCATTTCTTTTTCATTTATTTCTGGTCTGATCTTTATGATGTCTTTCCTCTGCTGCCTTTGTTTTTTTTTTCTTTCTTTCTCTAATTGCTTTAGGTGTAAGGTTAACTTGTTTATTTGAGATATTTCTTGTTTCTTGAGGTAGGATTGTATTGCTATCAACTTCTCTCTTAGAACTGCTCTTGCTGCATCCCATAGGTTTTGGGTCTTCATGTTTTCATTGTCATTTGTTTCTAGGTATTTTTTTATTTCCTCTTTGATTTCTTCAGTGATGTCTTGGTTATTAAGTAGTGTATTGTTGAGCGTCCATGTGTTTTTATGTTTTACAGATTTTTTTCCTGTAATTGATATCTAGTCTGATAGCATTGTGGTCGGAAAAGATACTTGATACGATTTCAATGTTCTTATATTTACCAAGGCTTGATTTGTGACCCAAGATATGATCTATATCCTGGAGAATGTTCCAGGAGCACTTGAGAAAAAGTGTATTCTGTTGTTTTTGGATGGAATGTCCTATAAATATCAATTAAGTCCATCTTGTTTAATGTATCATTTAAAGCTTGTGTTTCCTTATTTATTTTCATTGTGGATGATCTGTTCATTGGTGAAAGAGGGGTGCTAAAGTCCCCTACTATGATTGTGTTACTGTCGATTTCCCCTTTTATGGCTGTTAGCATTTGCCTTATGTTTTGAGGTGCTCCTATGTTGGGTGCATAAAATTATACAATTGTTATATCTTCTTCTTGGATTGATCCCTTGATCATTATGTAGTGTCCTTCTTTGTCTCCTGTAATAGTCTTTATTTTAAAGTCTTTTTTGTCTGATACGAGAATTGCTACTCTAGCTTTCTTTTGATTTCCATTTGCATGGAATATCTTATTCCATCCCCTCACTTTCCATCTGTATGTGTCCCTATGTCTGAAGTGGTTCTCTTGTAGATTCACAAACATACCGGTCGTGTTTTCGGATCCATTCAGCCAGTCTATGTCTTTTGGTTGGAACATTTTGGTCTTTTGGTTGGAACATTTAATCCATTTACATTTAAGGTAATTATTGATATGTATGTTCTTATTACCATTTTCTTAATTGTTTTGGGTTTCTTATTGTAGGTCTTTTCCTTCTCTTGTGTTTCCTGCCTAGAGAAGTTCCTTTAGCATTTGTTGTAAAGCGGGTTTGGTGGTGCTGAATTCTCTTAGCTTTTGCTTGTCTGTAAAGGTTTTAATTTCTCTGTCGAATCTGAACGAGATCCTTGGTGGGTCGAGTAATCTTGGTTGTAGCTTTTCCCCTTTCATTACTTTAAATATGTCCTGCCAGTCCCTTCTGGCTTGCAGAGTTTCTGCTGAAAGTTCAGCTGTTAACCTTATGAGGATTCCCTTGTATGTTATTTGTTGTTTTTCCCTTGCTGCTTTTAATATTTTTTCTTTGTATTTAATTTTTGATAGTTTGATTAATATATGTTTTGGCATGTTTCTCCTTGGGTTTATCTTGTATGGGACTCCCTGCGCTTCCTGGACTTGATTAACGATTTCCTTTCCCATATTAGGGAAGTTTTCAACTATAATCTCTTTAAATATTTTCTCAGTGTCTTTCTTTTTCTCTTCTACTTCTGGGAACCCTATATTCGAATGTTGGTGCGTTTAATGTTTTCCCAGAGATGTCTCAGTTTGTCCTCAATTCTTTTCATTCTTTTTTCTTTATTTTGCTTTTTTTGTTATTTCCACTATTTTATCTTCCAGGTCATTTATCCATTCTTCTGCCTCAGTTATTCTGCTATTGTTTCCTTCTAGAGAATTTTTAATTCCATTTATTGTGTTGTTCATCATTGTTTGTTTGCTCTTTAGTTCTTCTAGGTCCTTGTTAAACGTTTCTTGTCTATTCTCCATTCCAGTACCAAGATTTGGGATCATCTTTACTATCATTACTCTCAATTCATTTTCAGGTAGACTGCCTATTTCCTCCACATTTGTTTGGTCTGGTGGGTTTTTACCTTGCTCCTTCATCTGCTGTGTGTTTCTGTGTCTTCTCATTTGGCTTTGGGGACTGTGTTTGGGGTCTCCTTTCCAGAGGCTGCAGATTCGTAGTTCCCGTAGTATTTGGTGTCTGCCCCCAGTGGCTAAGGTTGTTTCAGTGGGTTGTGTAGGCTTTCTGATGGAGGGGACTGGTGCCTGTGTTCTGGTGGGTGTGTCTGGATCTTGTCTTTCTGGTGGACAGATCCGCATCTGGTGGTGTGTTTTGGGGTGTCTGTGACCTTATTGTGATTTTCGTCAGCCTCTCTGCTAATGGGTGGGCCTGCATTCCTGTCTTGCTAGTTGTTTGGCATGGGATGTCCAGCACTGGATCTTGCTGGTCTCTGAGTGGAGCTGGTTCTTAGCGTTGAGACGGATATCTCTGGAAGAGCTTTCACCATTTGATATTACAAGGTGCCAGAGGTCTCTGGTAGACCAATGTCCTGAACTCGGCTCTCCCACCTCAGAGGCACAGGCTTGACACCCGGCTGGAGCACCAAGACCCTGTCAGCCACACAGCTGGGGGTGAGAGCAAGAGGTAGCTTTGGTACATCTCAAAGACCACCAATGAGGTTCACTGACCATTTTCTCTCCAGAAGTGAAGAAAACAAAATTCAGACTTTGGCGAGTCAGCCACTTTTTTAGCCAGCCTCCAAGATGGACCTAATTATCCCCTAATTATCTCCTAGTCTCCATGTACCAGTGTGGCTCCTCGCACTTGAAAAGGGTTGACTGTTTAACTAATAAGAAATTGCAGAAATGACAAAGTGCAGCTTCCAAAGTTATAAAAGACATTGCAGCTTCTGCTTTGGTTTCTGCTAGATCACGCATCCTGGGGTAAGCCAGCTGCCATGGCATGAGGACACTCAAGCAGCCCTAATGAGAGATCCATGTGGCAAGGAACTGAGGCCTCTTACCTACAGCCACGTGAGTGAGTCATCTCAGAAGTCAAAAGATTTAATTGTTTAAATTTTTGGTTGTGTTGGGTCTTCGTTGCTGCACAGGGTTTCTCCAGTTGTTACTAGAGAAGCAGGGGTCACTCATCGTTGTGGTGCACGGGCTTCTCCTTGCGGTGGTTTCTCTTGTTGTGGAGTATGGGCTCTAGGTGCATGGGCTTCAGTAGTTGTGTCATGCAGGCTCAATAGTTGTTGCTTGCAGGCTCTAGAGCACAGGCTCAGTACTTGTGGCACACAGGCTTAGTTGCTCTGCGGCATGTGGGATCTTCCCAGACCAGGGATGGAACCCCTGTTCCCTGCATTGACAGGCAAATTCTTACCCACTGTGACACCAGGGAAGTCCAGTGTGCTCTTTTTTAAACCTAATCTGTTTTCATTATTTTGTATCTTAACGATTCTGTATTAAAGAAGAAAAATAATACTCCTTTCTACCCCTCCTCTTTGAGGATTATATATGAAGAAGTATGTCTTATTTATTAACCTCAAATTTTCACCTTACTTTTAAGAAGTAATCACAATGTCAAGTATTTAATACTTTTCACTTCCACCTTGAAAAGCATGGATATTAAAGTGCTAATACAATTACCTTCCCTGGTCTATCTTTTTAAGTTTTTGTTATGTATAAAAAACAACGAAAAACATGCATGGTTTGTAAGGAAATGACAAATTTCAGAAAATTCAGCATCTGAATACACTCTAAACATAGCTTCTAGATAAAGACACAGAAAATTGCCAGATACTCAGAGGCCCCCTGGTCCCATTCTAGTGACTCCCCTTAAGGTTTAATATTGTTCTGGTATCTAACAAAAAGATAACTTTACCTGTATTTTGTATTTTATATAAATGTTATGGCACAGTAAAATCACTTTTGGATTGGGCTTTTTTATTTTATGTTGTTTGTGAATATGCCTATATGGTTGCCTGTGGTTGTGATCATGCATTGCCACTGTTGCATAGGATTCCATAATGTAAATATTTAACTATTAATTAATTTATTCCAATGTGTATTGCAATATGACTGATTTTCAGTTTGTGTCTATTGAGAACAGCACTGGTATATAAATTCTAGAACTTGAGCTTTGGTGGTGTGTGTATAAATTATTGTTCAGTATACACGTAGTAGTAAAATTTTCGAGTCATAGCTTTCTTGTGTTTATCTTTTTAGATATTTCTAAATACTTTCAAAACATTTTTATGATTTTTCATCTTCAGCAGCAGTGAATGAGATTCAAGGATTATACACATTCTTGTCAAACTTGATAATACCTGTCATTTTCATTTGAACTTTCTGGTTGGTGAGTGATAATTCCAGGTATCACACTTTTGCATTTAATTGACTACTCAGAAGCCAAGCATCTTTTCATATGTTTACTTAACATTCTGTACTCTCTTTTTTGAAATATCTTTTGGTATATTTCCCCCATTTTGCTATTCCATTATCTTCTTATTGAAGACTTCCTTTTTTTTTTTTTAACATCTGAAGACTTCTTATTTAGGAGTTTTTAATACATGCTTGAGATGAGTTCTTCTCTCTTTCTGTCTCTCCTTCTCTTTCTTTAGATGAGTGTCAGTTTTTAATGTTAATAACATCTAATTTGTTATTTTCCTCTTTATTTATTTAGTCTTATTTCTATTTATTTATGTAGTCTTCTTACCTGTAGCAGAACACATTATTTATTCTAAACCACAAATATGTTTTCATTTCTTCAATAAATGTAATTATTAAGCTTTAAATTTAAGTTAACTTTCTAAATTAAATATGTTGTATCATAGTGAGTATTAATTTTTCTATGACAGCTGAAAGGTTACATTTATTCAGAAAATGTTGTATCAGCTTTCTTTTCATTTGCTCCTACTTCTCATTGATTCACAGTGGTAAACATCACTTCATCCATGGATCTGACTTTTCTCTGATTTCTCATGGTCATTCTCACTAATTCGTCTTGCCTCCTGAAATCTTTAGCAATCCCTTTATTCCACAGAAGCAAAAACCTTCCTTGGGCCTTTTTCCTCAGAAGATTGATTATTGCCACATTTTAAATGGGAGATTGCAATAAGTTAGGAGAAAATGCCAAAAGGGTCTCTCATTTTTTTTTCACAGCCTGTATCAGCCTCTGCTTGCACTCTCTGTTCAAAAATATTTGTGCAACACATTGATGGAAGATGCCACTTGTTTCTCTCCTTGGGGAAAAGACAGATTAATTACCTAACAAATAAAATAAAGAGAGTGTCTTGCTCTTTTCAAATGTTGGACAGGATTGCTTGCATCCTAATTTAAATGTTTCAGGTGACTGAAGCTTAAGATTCCTAAGCTTTAATCCATACTTGCACCATGCACAGCACCCAACAGGAGAGCTTTACATAACCCCATGAGACACTTGTGTGCAAGTGGAACAGATAAAAATATAAAACTATTGCTGTCTTTTTGTGTCATAAAAATGATTTTTTGTCTCATTTAAAATATTTTTTTCTAAAATCCAAAAACGTGTCAGGCTAAAATATTGTTATTTCAAATATGGTAAAATCGAAGACCCTTCAAATTTCTTTCCAGTTTTGTTGATGATGGTATGCCGTCAGAGATATGACTTCATTAATAAACACAATAGGTAAGATTCCTTCATAGGCCTGATTGGGGAATATGAAAATAAACCCCAGAAAAATCTGGACATTTTCTAGTTCTCAAATATTGGTTAAGATGGTAGAAAGGGCCCTTCATTGTCCTATATGTTAATGCAGATCAATTGTGAGAGGTGGGGATAAAACAAGCAGCTTAAATATCCTTTATGTTTGTTGTACTACTAGTAGAAAGAGGAAGGGTCAACATGTCACCATGGTTGATATAGCAAATAAGCTGCTTGAAACTACACAGAAATGTACCTGCTTGTATTTTCTGTGCAGTTACCCTCTCTTTTGGTGTGCCCTGATACCTCCCTCAACTTATGTACCAACTCCAGCAGCATTAAGCAGAAATCCAAAGAAACCTATTCTTTGGAATTATGAGGAAGGGAAGAGTCAAACATTTTATAACATGCTCTATACAAGGATACACGTCACCATCCTTATCTATGTCATGCCATGCATGGAGGGTCAGTAGGTTCAGGGGATTCTGGAAGCACCAAGTTCTGTGGGGTTAATCACAGTTCCATTCATGGGCAGTAAAAGAGAAGGGCCTTATCTTGGTCACTTTCTCAATGCTAGTAGCTACAAAAAGAAGAGGATAGCAGACATCTTAGGGAGAAGAACCAACATTAAATGAAATGTCCTAATTACTCTAGGCAACCTCTCATGGTGGCCTCCCATAGCTCCTCAAATCCCTACATACTTGCACAAGGGATAGTGTAATATTACTGGAGTGTCTGACTGCAGATTAACATTATTTTTGTTGAAAAAAATAAAAATAGGTTCAAATGATAGGGTTTGAAAAGGGTTCACAGTGTGAAGGAAACTATAGTAACAATGTGGACAGAACCCTTTGGATGGATTTATCATGTTTTTTTTTTTTTTTTTTTTGCTGCTTCAGAATCTGTAGTAGCGATTGGTGTGTTCCATGATACATCCCGGCTTCTTATAAGTTTTAGATGGAATACCCCATTAGGAAGAAGTGCACGTAAGGAAGATTAGTGAGTCAAACTCCTCTGCCCTCTGTCAGCAGTGGGTGCAAAGGGATTTAGACCAAGTGCTTTCATCCTTTGATTTGCAAAGTTTTCACTATATGAATGATGTTTTGTTTGTTTGCAGGTCAGGAGCCTTGGTCTCAATATCCCTGTTTAAAAAGTGTTATCACGTGTCTGCCAGAAAGAATTGCTGATGATACTGGGAAAAATTGAGAGTTATCCTTAACAATTAAGGGTTTTGTAGCAACATGGATGGACCTAGAGATTGTTATACTGAGTGAAGCAAGTCAGACACAGAAAGACAGATATCATATGATATTGCTTATATGAGGAATCTATAAAAGAAAAAAAAGGTACAAATGAATTTATTTACACAACAGAAATAGAATCATGGATATAGAAAACAAACTTATGGTTACCAGGGAATAAGTGGGGAAGGGATAAATTGGGAGATTGGGACTGACTTATACACACTACTATATATAAAATAGATAAAGACCTGCTTTATAGCACAGGGAACTCTACTCAGTGGTCTGTACTGGCGTATACGGAAAAAGAATCTTATAAAAAAAAACAAGGGTTTTGGGATTATATAATAAATATAAACGTGCAAACCTTTAACATGAAAGGAAAAATCAGTTAACTCTGTGGTCCCTGTTATGGTGTAAATATTTTGTACCTCTAATTTTAAAATTTTGAAACCCAGCTCCCATGTTGATGGTATTAGGAGGTGGGGCTTTTGGGAGGTGATTAGGTTATGAGGCCAGAGACCTCAAACATGGGATTAGTGACCTAATAAATGTAGCACACAGAAGATCTTATGCCCATTCCATGATTTCATTGCCGAGCGAGAAGACCCACATTATGAACCAGAAATTGGTCCCTCGCCAGACACTAAGTCAGCTGGCAACTTGTTCTTTTTTAAAAAAAATAATTAGATAATTAATTAATTAATTTTTTGGCTGTGTTGGGTCTTTGGTGCGGTGCGCGGGCTTCTCATTGAGTGGCTTCTCTTGTTGCGGAGCACGGGCTCTAGGCGTGTGGGTTTCAGTAGTTGTGGCTCACGGGCTCAGTAGTTGTGGCCTGTGGACTCTAGAGCACAGGCTCAGGATTTGTGGTGCACGGGCTTAGTTGTTCCATGGTATGTGGGATCTTCCTGGACCAGGGCTCGAACCCTCGTCCCCTTTATTGGTAGGCCGAGTCTTAACCACTGCACCTCCAGGGAAGCCCCTGGTTACTTGTTCTTGAACTTTTCAGCCTCAGCAATTATGAGAAAAAAAAATATTCTGTTGTTTATAAAATACCAAGTCTCTCGTATTTTGTTTTAGCAGTCAAAGAGCTGGCTGAGGAGAAATATCTGTGAGCTTGAAGACATATCAGGAGAAACCTTTAAATCTCAAAAGAAAAGAGAAAATGGGCAGGAAAGGAATCAACAGAACAGAGTAATCAATAATTGTGGAACAATGAAAAATGCTGTGACCTATACATAATGGGTATAGCAGGAGGAGAATAAAGATAATAAAGAACAGAAAATATTTTTTAAAAATGACTGAGAATCTCCCCAAATGAATGTCTGACACTAAATCCACAACATCCAAACTTAGAAGAACATATGAATAGTAAAGAAAACTGACCAATATCTCTCAGGAACATCAATGCAAAAATCTTCAACAAAATATTACCAAATCGAATCCAACAATATTTTGAGAGAATTTTATATCATGAATGAGAGGAAATAATCCCAGGTATGAAAGGCTGGTTCCACATTCTAGAATCAAATAATTATATCCATCATATCAACACCTTAAAGACAATCATTAGCATATCAATAGATTCAGAAGACCTTTGAAAAAATCTAACACCCATTCTTCATAAAAACTCTCAGTTAAAGAAATAGACTGGAGCTTTCTCAAGTTGAAAACAAAGATTTACAGGAAACTTTTATCTTACATCATGATTAATGGTCAAAACCATGAAGCTTTTCCACTAAGTTCAGGTAAAAGCAAGGATGTCCCCTTTCATGACTCCTTTTCCATATTTTACTCCAAGTCCTTGCTAATGCAATAAGGCACGAAAATACATAAAACAAATATAGATTGGGTAGAAAAAAATGAAAGCAACCTAAATAAAATGTGGACCAATATACTTTATGGACACCTCACCAAAGAAAATAGACACTATGCATATAAGTATACAGAAGAATAATCCAGATTACATGCTGCCATGAAAAAGCAAATTAAAAATACAATTCCATACCACTATGTAACACTTAGAATGGCTAAAATGTGAACAATGACAAGAACAAATTCTGTAGGAGATGTGGAACAATAGGAAATGTCATTTGTCATTGGTGGAAATGAAAAATAATACAGCTACTTTGGTAGTCTGATTGACACTTGCTAGAATATTGAGCATTCCCTTACTGTACAATCCGTCAAGTGTTCTCATGGATATTTACTGAAAGTAGTTTAAAACATACTTCCAGAGGAAAATCTGCATATGGATATTTATGGCACCTAATTCAATATTGCCAAAATGTGAATGAAACTAAGGTGTCCTCCAATAGGTGAATGAAATGATATAGTATTAATATACTCTGGGAATGGGATAATATTGAGCACTAAAAAAGGTAAGCTATCAAGCCATATAAAGAGATGGGAATTCTTTTTTTTTTCTTTTGAAATATAGGTGATTTTCTCTATTTTGAAATTTAAATGTTATTGGAGTATAGTTGATTTACAATGTTGTGTTCATTTCAGCTGCACAGCAAGTGATTCAGTTACACATATGCATATATTCATTCTTTATCAGATTCTTTTCTGATAACGGTATTCCCAGAATACTGAGTAGAGCTCCCTGTACTATACAGTAGGTCCTTGTTGCTTATCTGTTATATATAGTAGTATTCGTATGTTTACCCCAAGCTCCTGATTTATCCCTACCCCCCACCTCTCCCCTTTGGTCACCATAAGTTTGTTTTCCAAGTCTGTGAGTCTGCCTCTGTTTTGTAAGTTAGTTCATTTGTATCAATTTTTAGCTTCCACCTAGAAGTGATATCATCCAATATTTGTCTTACTCTGTCTGACTTACTTCACTTAGTACAATCATCTCTAGGTCCATCCATGTTACTGCAACTGGCATTATTTTCTTCTATTTTATGGCTGAGTCATATTCCATTATATATATGTATCACATATTCTTTACCTATATTCATATGTTGATGGACATTTTGGTTGCTTCCATGTCTTCGCTATTGTAAAGAGTGTTGCAGTGAACATTGGGGAAGATGTGTCTTTTCGATTTATGCTTTCCTCCAGATAGGCACACAGGAGTGAACTTGCTGGATCATCTGGTAGCTCTACTTTATTTTATTTTACTTCATTTCATTTCAATTTCAATTTTTTTGGAATAGAGTTGATTTACAATGTTGTGTTACTTTCTGCTGCACAGCACAGTGAAGCAGTTATACATATATCCAATCCTTTTTGGATTCCTTTCCCATACAGGTCATTACAGAGTATTGAGTAGAGTTCCCTGTGCTATACAGTAAGCCCTTATTTGTTATCTCTTTTATATATAGTGGTGTGTATATGTCAATCCCAATTTCCAATTTATCCCTCCCACCTCCCCTTACTCTGGTAACCTCCATTCTGTGCTCCATAGTGGCTGTTACCAATTGGCATTGCCACCGATAGCATAGAATTGGTGGTGCAGTGGTTAAGAATCTGCCTGCCGGTTCAGGGGACACAGGTTGGAGCCCTGGCCAGGAAAGATCTCACATGCCACAGAACAAGTAAGCCCGTGCACCACAACTACTCAGTCTGTGCTCTAGAGCCCACGAGCCACAACTACTGAAGCCTGTGTGCCTACAGCTTGTGCTCCACAACAAGAGAAGCCACCACAAAGAGAAGGCTTCGTACCACAATGATGAGTAGCCCCCGCTTGCTGCAACTATAGAAAAGCCGTGCGCAGCAACGAAGACCCAACGCAAATTAAAAAAAAATAAGTAGTAGGTTTCTCTTTTTTCCACACCCTCTGAAGCATTTCTTGTTTGTAGACATTGTGATGGTGGCTACTCTGAGTGGTTCCAGGTGATACTTCTTTGTACATCTGATTTGCATTTGTCTAACATAAAGCAATGGTGAGTATCTTCATATGTGCTTTTTTTTTGAACAGTGTCAGTAAGATTTACCCCTTGAAAAAGGGTTATTGAAAGGTTGCCTTGTTTTGAAGTCTACTTCGATTACCTACCGCAAGACATTTTTTGAGGGCTGTTGTCATTTACAGCTCCCCAGGCATTGTGAATATGAAGTGCGTATAAGGTCCAGTTTTAGAATTGTTGTTATGGGAAACAGAAGGCGGCCGGGTTTCTACTGTCCCTCTCTGGTTACTGACACAACCTTAGATGTAGGGCAAGTCCTGTTCTTGGGTATTAAATTAGAGTGGAATGTGCCTGACTAAACATGTAAGGGCTTCTGTCCCATTCCTTCTTCCCCCTTACTCTTCATCCCCCGAATAAGTATAAACCCCTGCAAAATCACCTGTTGAGGTTGCTGTCTTGTAGAGTGGGATGACCCTTACGAAGGAGTCGGGAGGTCGGAACCCAAACACCAGGATATGTTGAGAGCAGGTGATTTTCCAAATGTCATCCAGCCAAGAGAGTCCACCATCCTTTGGGTGTCAGAGGGTTGGTTTAGTAGTATGAGGGCACACTTAGATCTGGAGATAGTGATCCCATGCAGAGGGGACCAGGTACTACATGTTCAAGGGGGGCGAATTAGCTGGCATATCATCCCGAGGTCCTCAGGCCCACAACAGTCCAGCCTTGGGACCAAATTGTGTCTGTGTCCAGAGATGTGACACTAGTACGTTCACTGCGACTAAACAAATTTAGTGATCATTTTTCTTTTCTTTAACTTAATTTTAAATTTATAATGGAGTATATAGTTGATTTATCATGTTGTGTTCATTTTTGACATACACCAGCATGATTCCTTTATACAGAGATAACTATATATTCTTTTTAGAATTATTTTCCCATTGAGGTTACTAAAGGGTGTTGAGAAGAGTTCCAAGTGCTCTACAGCAGGTCCATGTTGATTACAAGTTTTCTCTCTGTAAATATGTATATACTAACTCCAACCTCATGATTTATGCCTCCAACACACCTTTCCAGTTTGGTAACCATAAGTTTGTGTTCTAAGTCTGGGACTCTGTTTCTGTGTTGTAAGATAGTACCTTTGTATCAATTTTTAGATTCCACCGATAAGTAATATCATATGATATTTTTCATTGCCTGATTTATGACACTTAGTATGAATGTATGTAGGTCCTTCTGAGTGGCCCTAAATGGCCTTATTTCATTCACTTCATGGCTGAGTAATATTCCATTGTACATATCTACCATAATTTTGTTATCCATTCTTCCTTCCAAGGACTTTTAGGTAGCTTCCGAGTAGAGGCTCTTGTAAACAGGGCTGCATAAATTTTAGAGTGCCTGGGTCCTGTCAATTTACGTTTTTTCCAAGATACAGGCCCAGGAGTGGAAAAGCCATATGCTCTGAAGCTCTGGTTTTTAGATTTTTAAGGAATCACCAGCCACTTCTCCAGAGTGGCTGTTAGCAATTTACATTCCCACCATCAGCTTGTCAGGGTTCCCTTTTCTCCACGCCCTGTCCTGCATTTCAGGTTTTACAGTTTGTGAGGTTGGCCATTCTGACTGGTGCGAAGTGATATCTCTTTGTAGTATTAATTTACATTGCCCGCCTGTTTTGTTGGCCAAAAATGGAGTAAGGGTTTTTCCTGAATATATTAAGGAATAACGCATACGGCCTTTTTGGCAAACTGCATCATTGGCGATGTTCAGCAGCTTTGCATGTGCTTTAATGACGAGTGCAAACTACCCCTTGAAATCCCTTTCCTGCAATTCTGCCTTGCTTACAAGGCCTTTACGAATACTTGGCTCAAGAAATGACTCCATTAGAGGTGTCAATTACAACCCTGCATGTTTGTGAATTGCAGTGCCCCTGAGCACCGGTTTTCAACTTGTTTAGGGAAGCAGACACAAAGGGGCAGGATTTCTACAGACCCATTCCAGTTACTGGGGCACCTGAAGGATAGGGAAATTCTTCTTCCAGGTAGGAAACTA
Organism: Balaenoptera physalus; assembly: GCF_965194825.1. Taxonomy (NCBI): domain Eukaryota; kingdom Metazoa; phylum Chordata; class Mammalia; order Artiodactyla; family Balaenopteridae; genus Balaenoptera; species Balaenoptera physalus. The sequence continues at coordinate 870,590 of NW_028126568.1, forward strand.
GAGTGGCATATGCCTGTCCAAACATCTAAGGCTTGTGTCTCATTCCATCCCGCCATTCCCCTTCTTCACCGGAAAATTCCAAGCCGTGCAAAACCGGCTGTTGAGTGTGCTGCCTTCCCAAAGTGGGGAGACTCTAAGGAAAGGAGCTGGGGAACCCGAATACCAGGAGACGTGGAGATGAGGTGACTTTTCCAAACTCTTCCCGATCAGACGGTGTACCATCCTCTGGATGTGCCATGCATGTTTTAGCTGTAGGAAGGGTCCCCTGCACCTGGAGATATGGAACCCATGGAATGGGGGCCAGGCAGTATTACTCTAAAAGTGCTGCATTTGCTGTCCCATCCTCACGAAGCCTCTCAGACCAACGAGTGTAGAGCCTTAGGTCCCATCCAGCTCTGTGTCTAGAGATGGTCAGTCCAGGTTGCATCACAGCCCTTGAACAAATTTTGTAAGAATTTCTCTCTCTCTCACTGTCTTTATTTTGTTCTTGTTATTTAATTTTATAATGGGGTATAGCTGATTTTCAATACTGTGTTTCTTCCTGCTCTATATCTATCCACTTGATTCACTTAAAGAGAGACATCAATAAATTCTTTTACAGATTCTTACCAGTCTTATATATCCTTTTCTGGTGACAACAGTGTGCTGAGTCCAGCTCTTTGAGCTATAGAGTAGGTCCTGTCGAATACCTATTTTGTTTATGGAACCGTATCTGTGCTAATTTCAACCTCCTGGTTTATGCATCACCCCGCCCCACCTTTCTCCTTTAGCAGCCATAAGTGTGTTTTCTAAATGTGTGACTTCGTTTCTGTTTTGTAATTGCGTTCATGTGAAGGCATTTTTAGATACTATCTATAAGTGATACCTTAGGATAAGTCTCTTTTTATGTCTGACTTATGTCACTTAGAATGATCGTACCTCAGTCTCCACGAGTTGCTGCCACTGGCCTTATTTCATTGATTTAATTGCTGAGTAATATTCCATTGTACATAAGTACCATATCTTCTTTCTCCATTTTTTCCTTCCAAGGACATGTAAGTTGTACCCAAATCGAGGAATTTCTAAACAGAGCAGCCCTAAACTTTGGGGTGCCTGTGTCTTGTCGATTTTTTGGTTTTCCCAAGATATACGCCCATGAGGGGAAGTGCTGTATGCTCTGTAGCTCTGTTTTTTAGAAGTTTTAAGATACAGCATACACTTCTCAAGAGTGGCCGGTGGCAATTTACATCCCGCCGATCAGCATAACAAGGCTCCGTTTTCTCCATGGCCTGTCCTGCATTTCTGGGTTTAACAATTTTTCAGCATGGGCCTTTTGACCAATGCGAAGTGAGACATTTTTGTAATGCTGATTTGCATTGCCCGCTTGTTTAGTTGGCCAAAAAGAGCATTTGCGTTTTTTCCAAAATTAATTCAGGAAAGAACGCAGACGCCCTTTTTGGCCGACTGCATCATTGTCGAAGTTCTGCGGAATTTCATGTGCTTTAAAGGCGAGTCCAATCTACCTGTGAAAAACTGTTTCCTGCAATTCTATCTTGCTTTGAAATCCTCTCCGTTGCCTTACCTCAATACATTTTTAGACGAGAGTTATCATTTATAACTCTGCAGATTTGTGAATTGCCGTGCTCCTGAGCTCCATTTTCCAAATCTCTTTTTTGGGAGCTGGCCGCAAAAGCGCAGGATTGTTTCAGGCCCTATTCTGCTCCCGGGCGGCAGGCTGAGCCTGTGGTTAATTCTTCTTCCTGATGGGAAAATAGAGTGACCTGTGCCTGTCCCAACACCAAGAGCTATTCTCTCATGGGTTCCCCCTCTTCCCGTTTATCCTCAGGAGAAATTGCAACTTGTACGGAACAAGAGGTTAAAGGTGCTGATTCTCCAAGGAGGGATATTGCTAGTAAAGCAGCTGGAATCGCGAACCAGAGAACAAGGAGATGAGAAATGAGGTGTGTTTTAGAAACCTTTCCCGATCACACTGTGTACCATCTTCTGGGTTTCTCATGCATGTTTTCGATGTAGGAAGATGCCCTTGAACCTGGAGATTTGGGACCCATGGGATGGGTACCACGCAGTATTACTTTAAAGGGTCTGCGTTTCCTCACCCAACCTCACCAAACCTCTCAGCCCCAAGAGAGTCCACCCTTATGTCTCAATCAGCTGTGGGTCTGGATATGGTGTATCCGGGTGGCATCACAGGCCCTGAACGAATTTTGTAAGTATTTCTCTCTCTTTCACTGTCTTTGTTTCACGGGTTTTTAAAAGTAATTGATTTTTAAAATGGGGTTTACCTGCTTTTCACTGCTGTGTTTATGCCGCTTTACACCCACTTGACTCACTTACAGAGAGATATCAATACATAGGTTTTAAGATTCTTACTAGTCAGTTATATTTTTGAGCGGTGAATAGGGGGTGTTGGGTCCTGTTCACTGAGCAAGGAGTAGGTCTTGTCTATTACATATTGGGTTTATGGAACGGTATCTGAGCTAATTTGAAACCCTTGTTTTATGCATCACCCCACCTCACCTTTCCCGTTAAGCAGCCATAGTGTGTTTTCTAAACGTGTGACTCTGTTCTGTTTTGTAATTCAGTTCAAGGGTAGCGGTTTTTACATTCCCTCTATAAGTGATATCTTATGATAAGTGTCTTTTTCTGTGTGACTTATTTCACTTAGAATCTTTGTACCTAAATCCACTCATCATGCTGTTACTAGCCTTATGACGTTGATTTCATGGCTGAGTGATATTCCATTGTACATAACGACCACAACTTCTTTATCCATTTTTCTCTTTCCTGGGACATTTAAGGTGTAACGAAGTGGAGGTTCTTGTCAACAGAGCAGCCCTAAACTTTGGGGTGGCTGTGTCTTGCTGATTTTTGTTTTCCCAATGTATACACCCATGCGTGGAAGTGCCCTATGCTCTCTAAGCTGAGTTTTTTAGATGTTTCAGGACACACCGTACACTTCTCCAGAGTGGCTGTTGGCAATTTACCTCCTGCCCATCAGCGTAGCAAGGCACCCGTTTCTCCACGGCCTGTCCTGCATTTCTGCTTTTTGAAACTTTATTCAGCATGGCCCTTTTGACCGATGGGAAGCGAGACTTCTTTGTAGCGCTGATTTGCCTTTCCAGGTTGCTTGGTTGGCCAAAAAGGGCGTATGCGTTTTTTCCTGAATATATTCAGGAAAAAACGCATACGCCCTTTTTGGCCAAGGGCATCATTGTCGAGGTTTTGCCGCTTTTCCTGTGCCTCAAAGGCGATTCGAATCTCCCTCCTGAAATCTGTTTCCTGCAATTCTGCCTTGCTTTCAAATCCTCTTCGTTGCCTTCCCTCAGTATATTTGTGGACGAGAGTGATCCTTTATAAGTCTGCAGGTTTGTGAATTGCAGTGCCCCTGAGCTCCATTTTTCAACTCGCTTTCTTGGGAGCTGGCCGCAAAAGTGCAGGATTGCTTCAGGCCCTATTCTGCTCCCGGGCGGCAGGCTGAGCTTGTGGTTAATTCTTCTTCCTGATGGGAAAATAGAGTGACCTGTGCCTGTCCCAACATCTAGAGATAGTCTCTCATTGGTTCCCCCTCTTCCCGTTCATCCTCAGGACAAATTGCAACATGTACGGAACAGGAGGTTAAAGGTGCTGATTCTCCAAGGAGGGAGATTGCTAGTAAAGCAGCTGGAATGGCGAACCCGAGCACAAGGAGATGAGAAATGAGGTGCGTTTTAGAAACCTTTCCCGATCACACGGTGTACCATCTTCTGGGTTTCTCATGCATGTTTTCGATGTAGGAAGATGCCCTTAAACCTGGAGATTTGGGACCCATGGGATGGGTACCAGGCAGTATTACTTTAAAGGGTCTGCGTTTCCTCACCCAACCTCACCAAACCTCTCAGCCCCAAGAGTGTCCACCCTTATGTCTCAATCAGCTGTGGGTCTAGATATGGTCAATCCAGATAGCATAACTGCCCCTAAACGAATTTTGTAAGTATTTCTCTCTCTTTCACTGTCGTTTTTTCACAGGTTTTTAAAAGTAATTGATTTTTATAATGGGATTTAGCTGCTTTTCACTGCTGTGTTTATGCCACTTTACACCCACTTGACTCACTTACAGAGAGATATCAATACATAGGTTTTAAGATTCTTACTAGTCAGATATATTCTTGGGCCGTGAATAGGGGGTGTTGAGTCCAATTCACTGAGAAAGGAGTAGGTCTTGTCTATTACATATTGGGTTTATGGAACGGTATCTGAGCTAATTTGAAACCCTTGTTTTATGCATCACCCCACATCACCTTTCCCGTTAAGCAGCCATAGTGTGTTTTCTAAACGTGTGACTCTGTTCTGTTTTGTAATTCAGTTCAAGGGTAGCGGTTTTTACATTCCCTCTATAAGTGATATCTTATGATAAGTGTCCTTTTCTGTGTGACTTATTTCATTTAGAATCGTCGTACCTATATACACTCATCATGCTGCTACTAGCCTTATGACGTTGATTTCATGGCTGAGTGATATTCCATTGTACATAAGGACGACAACTTCTTTATCCATTTTTCTCTTTCCTGAGATATGTAAGGTGTAACGAAGTGGAGGTTCTTGTCAACAGAGCAGCCCTAAATGTTGGGGTGCCTGTGTCTTGCTGATTTTTAGTTTTCCCAATTTATACGCCCATGAGTGGAACTGCCCTATGCTCTCTAAGCTGAGTTTTTTAGATGTTTCAGGACACACCGTACACTTCACCAGAGTGGCTGTTGGCAATTTACATCCCGCCTATCATCGTAGCAAGGCTCTCGTTTCCTCATGGCCTGCCCTGCATTTCTGGTTTTGACACTTTATTCAGCATGGCCCTTTTGACCGATGGGAAGCGAGACTTCTTTGTAGCGCTGATTTGCCTTTCCAGGTTGCTTGGTTGGCCAAAAAGGGCGTATGCGTTTTTTCCTGAATATATTCAGGAAAAAACGCATACGCCCTTTTTGGCCAAGGGCATCTTCTCGAGGTTTTGCCGCTTTTCCTGTGGTTTAAATGCGATTTGAATCTCCCTCCTGAAATCTGTTTCCTGCAATTCTGCCTTGCTTTCAAATCCTCTTCGTTGCCTACCCTCAATATATTTGTGGACGAGAGTGATCATTTATAAGTCTGCAGGTTTGTGAATTGCAGTGCCCCTGAGCTCCATTTTTCAACTCGCTTTCTTGGGAGCTGGCCGCAAAAGCGCAGGATTGCTTCAGGCCCTATTCTGGTCCCGGGCGGCAGGCTGAGCCTGTGCTTAATTCTTCTTCCTGATGGGAAAATAGAGTGACCTGTGCCTGTCCCAACACCTAGAGCTAGTCTCTCATTGTTTTCCCCTCTTCCCGTTCATCCTCAGGACAAATTGCAACCTGTACGGAACAGGAGGTTAAAGGTGCTGATTCTCCAAGGAGGGAGGCTGCTAGTAAAGCAGCTGGAATGGCGAACCCGAGCACAAGGAGATGAGAAATGAGGTGCGTTTTAGAAACCTTTCGCGATCACACGGTGTACCATCTTCTGGGTTTCTCATGCATGTTTTCGATGTAGGAAGATGCCCTTGAACCTGGAGATTTGGAACCCATGGGATGGGTACCACGCAGTATTACTTTAAAGGGTCTGCGTTTCCTCACCCAACCTCACCAAACCTCTCAGCCCCAAGAGTGTCCACCCTTATGTCTCAATCAGCTGTGGGTCTAGATATGGTCAATCCAGGTAGCATAACTGCCCCTAAACGAATTTTGTAAGAATTTCTCTCTCTTTCACTGTCTTTTTTTCACAGGTTTTTAAAAGTAATTGATTTTTATAATGGGGTTTAGCTGCTTTTCACTGCTGTGTTTATGTCACTTTACACCCACTTGACTCACTTACAGAGAGATATCAATACATAGGTTTTAAGATTCTTACTAGTCAGATATATTCTTGGGCCGTGAATAGGGGGTTTTGAGTCCAATTCACTGAGCAAGGAGTAGGTCTTCTCTAGTACATATTGGGTTTATGGAACGGTATCTGAGCTAATTTGAAACCCTTGTTTTATGCATCACCCCACCTCACCTTTCCCGTTAAGCAGCCATAGTGTGTTTTCTAAACGTGTGACTCTGTTCTGTTTTGTAATTCAGTTCAAGGGTAGCGGTTTTTACATTCCCTCTATAAGTGATATCTTATGATAAGTGTCTTTTTCTGTGTGACTTATTTCACTTAGAATCGTCGTACCTCAATCCACTCATCATGCTGCTACTAGCATTATGACGTTGATTTCATGGCTGAGTGATATTCCATTGTACATAAGGACCACAACATCTTTATCCATTTTTCTCTTTCCTGGGATATTTAAGGTGTAACGAAGTTGGAGGTTCTTGTCAACAGAGCAGCCCTAAACTTTGGGGTGCCTGTGTCTTGCTGGTTTTTAATTTTCCCACTTTATACGCCCATGAGTGGAAGTGCCCTATGCTCTCTAAGCTGAGTTTTTTAGATGTTTCAGGACACACCGTACATACTCCAGAGTGGCTGTTGGCAATTTACATCCCGCCCATCAGCGTAGCAAGGCTCCCGTTTCTCCATGGCCTGTCCTGCATTTCTGGTTTAGACACTTTATTCAGCATGGCCCTTTTGACCGATGGGAAGCGAGACTTCTTTGTAGCGCTGATTTGCCTTTCCAGGTTGCTTGGTTGGCCAAAAAGGGCGTCATTGACGAGGTTTTGCCGCTTTTCCTGTGCTTTAAAGGCGATTCGAATCTCCCTCCTGAAATCTGTTTCCTGCAATTCTGCCTTGCTTTCAAATCCTCTTCGTTGCCTTCCCTCAATATATTTGTGGACGAGAGTGATCATTTATAAGTCTGCAGGTTTGTGAATTGCAGTGCCCCTGAGCTCCATTTTTCAACTCGCTTTCTTGGGAGCTGGCCGCAAAAGCGCAGGATTGCTTCAGGCCCTATTCTGGTCCCGGGCGGCAGGCTGAGCCTGTGGTTAATTCTTCTTCCTGATGGGAAAATAGAGTGACCTGTGCCTGTCCCAACACCTAGAGCTAGTCTTTCATTGTTTTCCCCTCTTCCCGTTCATCCTCAGGACAAATTGCAACCTGTACGGAACAGGAGGTTAAAGGTGCTGATTCTCCAAGGAGGGAGATTGTTAGTAAAGAGGCTGGAATGGCGAACCCGAGCACAAGGAGATGAGAAATGAGGTGCGTTTTAGAAACCTTTCCCGATCACACGGTATACCATCTTCTGGGTTTCTCATGCATGTTTTCGATGTAGGAAGATGCCCTTGAACCTGGAGATTTGGAACCCATGGGATGGGTACCACGCAGTATTACTTTAAAGGGTCGGCGTTTCCTCACCCAACCTCACCAAACCTCTCAGCCCCAAGAGTGTCCACCCTTATGTCTCAATCAGCTGTGGGTCTAGATATGGTCAATCCAGGTAGCATAACTGCCCCTAAATGAATTTTGTAAGAATTTCTCTCTCTTTCACTGTCTTTTTTTCACAGGTTTTTAAAAGTAATTGATTTTTATAATGGCGTTTACCTGCTTTTCACTGCTGTGTTTATGTCACTTTACACCCAATTGACTCACTTACTGAGAGATATCAATACATAGGTTTTAAGATTCTTACTAGTCAGATATATTCTTGGGCCGTGAATAGGGGGTGTTTAGTCCAATTCACTGAGCAAGGAGTAGGTCTTGTCTATTACATATTGGGTTTATGGAACGGTATCTGAGCTAATTTGAAACCCTTGTTTTATGCATCACCCCACCTCCTCTTTCCCGTTAAGCAGCCATAGTGTGTTTTCTAAACGTGTGACTCTGTTCAGTTTTGTAATTCAGTTCAAGGGTAGCGGTTTTTACATTCCCTCTATAAGTGATATCTTATGATAAGTGTCTTTTTCTGTGTGACTTATTTCACTTAGAATCTTTGTACCTAAATCCACTCATCATGCTGCTACTAGCCTTATGACGTTGATTTCATGGCTGAGTGATATTCCATTGTACATAAGGACGAAAACTTCTTTATCCATTTTTCTCTTTCCTGAGATATGTAAGGTGTAACGAAGTGGAGGTTCTTGTCAACAGAGCAGCCCTAAATGTTGGGGTGCCTGTGTCCTGCTGATTTTTAGTTTTCCCAATTTATACGCCCATGAGTGGAACTGCCCTATGCTCTCTAAGCTGAGTTTTTTAGATGTTTCAGGACACACCGTACACTTCACCAGAGTGGCTGTTGGCAATTTACATCCCGCCCATCATCGTAGCAAGGCTCTCGTTTCCTCATGGCCTGTCCTGCATTTCTGGTTTTGACACTTTATTCAGCATGGCCCTTTTGACCGATGGGAAGCGAGACTTCTTTGTAGCGCTGATTTGCCTTTCCAGGTTGCTTGGTTGGCCAAAAAGGGCGTATGCGTTTTTTCCTGAATATATTCAGGAAAAAACGCATACGCCCTTTTTGGCCAAGGGCATCTTCTCGAGGTTTTGCCGCTTTTCCTGTGCTTTAAATGCGATTTGAATCTCCCTCCTGAAATCTGTTTCCTGCAATTCTGCCTTGCTTTCAAATCCTCTTCGTTGCCTACCCTCAATATATTTGTGGACGAGAGTGATCATTTATAAGTCTGCAGGTTTGTGAATTGCAGTGCCCCTGAGCTCCATTTTTCAACTCGCTTTCTTGGGAGCTGGCCGCAAAAGCGCAGGATTGCTTCAGGCCCTATTCTGGTCCCGGGCGGCAGGCTGAGCCTGTGCTTAATTCTTCTTCCTGATGGGAAAATAGAGTGACCTGTGCCTGTCCCAACACCTAGAGCTAGTCTCTCATTGTTTTCCCCTCTTCCCGTTCATCCTCAGGACAAATTGCAACCTGTACGGAACAGGAGGTTAAAGGTGCTGATTCTCCAAGGAGGGAGGTTGCTAGTAAAGCAGCTGGAATGGCGAACCCGAGCCCAAGGAGATGAGAAATGAGGTGCGTTTTAGAAACCTTTCGCGATCACACGGTGTATCATCTTCTGGGTTTCTCATGCATGTTTTCGATGTAGGAAGATGCCCTTGAACCTGGAGATTTGGAACCCATGGGATGGGTACCACGCAGTATTACTTTAAAGGGTCTGCGTTTCCTCACCCAACCTCACCAAACCTCTCAGCCCCAAGAGTGTCCACCCTTATGTCTCAATCAGCTGTGGGTCTAGATATGGTCAATCCAGGTAGCATAACTGCCCCTAAACGAATTTTGTAAGAATTTCTCTCTCTTTCACTGTCTTTTTTTCACAGGTTTTTAAAAGTAATTGATTTTTATAATGGGGTTTAGCTGCTTTTCACTGCTGTGTTTATGTCACTTTACACCCACTTGACTCACTTACAGAGAGATATCAATACATAGGTTTTAAGATTCTTACTAGTCAGATATATTCTTGGGCCGTGAATAGGGGGTTTTGAGTCCAATTCACTGAGCAAGGAGTAGGTCTTCTCTAGTACATATTGGGTTTATGGAACGGTATCTGAGCTAATTTGAAACCCTTGTTTTATGCATCACCCCACCTCACCTTTCCCGTTAAGCAGCCATAGTGTGTTTTCTAAACGTGTGACTCTGTTCTGTTTTGTAATTCAGTTCAAGGGTAGCGGTTTTTACATTCCCTCTATAAGTGATATCTTATGATAAGTGTCTTTTTCTGTGTGACTTATTTCACTTAGAATCGTGTACCTCAATCCACTCATCATGCTGCTACTAGCATTATGACGTTGATTTCATGGCTGAGTGATATTCCATTGTACATAAGGACCACAACATCTTTATCCATTTTTCTCTTTCCTGGGATATTTAAGGTGTAACGAAGTTGGAGGTTCTTGTCAACAGAGCAGCCCTAAACTTTGGGGTGCCTGTGTCTTGCTGGTTTTTAATTTTCCCACTTTATACGCCCATGAGTGGAAGTGCCCTATGCTCTCTAAGCTGAGTTTTTTAGATGTTTCAGGACACACCGTACATACTCCAGAGTGGCTGTTGGCAATTTACATCCCGCCCATCAGCGTAGCAAGGCTCCCGTTTCTCCATGGCCTGTCCTGCATTTCTGGTTTAGACACTTTATTCAGCATGGCCCTTTTGACCGATGGGAAGCGAGACTTCTTTGTAGCGCTGATTTGCCTTTCCAGGTTGCTTGGTTGGCCAAAAAGGGCGTCATTGACGAGGTTTTGCCGCTTTTCCTGTGCTTTAAAGGCGATTCGAATCTCCCTCCTGAAATCTGTTTCCTGCAATTCTGCCTTGCTTTCAAATCCTCTTCGTTGCCTTCCCTCAATATATTTGTGGACGAGAGTGATCATTTATAAGTCTGCAGGTTTGTGAATTGCAGTGCCCCTGAGCTCCATTTTTCAACTCGCTTTCTTGGGAGCTGGCCGCAAAAGCGCAGGATTGCTTCAGGCCCTATTCTGGTCCCGGGCGGCAGGCTGAGCCTGTGGTTAATTCTTCTTCCTGATGGGAAAATAGAGTGACCTGTGCCTGTCCCAACACCTAGAGCTAGTCTTTCATTGTTTTCCCCTCTTCCCGTTCATCCTCAGGACAAATTGCAACCTGTACGGAACAGGAGGTTAAAGGTGCTGATTCTCCAAGGAGGGAGATTGTTAGTAAAGAGGCTGGAATGGCGAACCCGAGCACAAGGAGTTGAGAAATGAGGTGCGTTTTAGAAACCTTTCCCGATCACACGGTATACCATCTTCTGGGTTTCTCATGCATGTTTTCGATGTAGGAAGATGCCCTTGAACCTGGAGATTTGGGACCCATGGGATGGGTACCACGCAGTATTACTTTAAAGGGTCGGCGTTTCCTCACCCAACCTCACCAAACCTCTCAGCCCCAAGAGTGTCCACCCTTATGTCTCAATCAGCTGTGGGTCTAGATATGGTCAATCCAGGTAGCATAACTGCCCCTAAATGAATTTTGTAAGAATTTCTCTCTCTTTCACTGTCTTTTTTTCACAGGTTTTTAAAAGTAATTGATTTTTATAATGGCGTTTACCTGCTTTTCACTGCTGTGTTTATGTCACTTTACACCCAATTGACTCACTTACTGAGAGATATCAATACATAGGTTTTAAGATTCTTACTAGTCAGATATATTCTTGGGCCGTGAATAGGGGGTGTTTAGTCCAATTCACTGAGCAAGGAGTAGGTCTTGTCTATTACATATTGGGTTTATGGAACGGTATCTGAGCTAATTTGAAACCCTTGTTTTATACATCACCCCACCTCCTCTTTCCCGTTAAGCAGCCATAGTGTGTTTTCTAAACGTGTGACTCTGTTCAGTTTTGTAATTCAGTTCAAGGGTAGCGGTTTTTACATTCCCTCTATAAGTGATATCTTATGATAAGTGTCCTTTTCTGTGTGACTTATTTCATTTAGAATCGTCGTACCTATATACACTCATCATGCTGCTACTAGCCTTATGACGTTGATTTCATGGCTGAGTGATATTCCATTGTACATAAGGACGAAAACTTCTTTATCCATTTTTCTCTTTCCTGAGATATGTAAGGTGTAACGAAGTGGAGGTTCTTGTCAACAGAGCAGCCCTAAATGTTGGGGTGCCTGTGTCTTGCTGATTTTTAGTTTTCCCAATTTATACGCCCATGAGTGGAACTGCCCTATGCTCTCTAAGCTGAGTTTTGTAGATGTTTCAGGACACACCGTACACTTCACCAGAGTGGCTGTTGGCAATTTACATCCCGCCCATCATCGTAGCAAGGCTCTCCTTTCCTCATGGCCTGCCCTGCATTTCTGGTTTTGACACTTTATTCAGCATGGCCCTTTTGACCGATGGGAAGCGAGACTTCTTTGTAGCGCTGATTTGCCTTTCCAGGTTGCTTGGTTGGCCAAAAAGGGCGTATGCGTTTTTTCCTGAATATATTCAGGAAAATACGCATACGCCCTTTTTGGCCAAGGGCATCTTCTCGAGGTTTTGCCGCTTTTCCTGTGCTTTAAATGCGATTTGAATCTCCCTCCTGAAATCTGTTTCCTGCAATTCTGCCTTGCTTTCAAATCCTCTTCGTTGCCTACCCTCAATATATTTGTGGACGAGAGTGATCATTTATAAGTCTGCAGGTTTGTGAATTGCAGTGCCCCTGAGCTCCATTTTTCAACTCGCTTTCTTGGGAGCTGGCCGCAAAAGCGCAGGATTGCTTCAGGCCCTATTCTGGTCCCGGGCGGCAGGCTGAGCCTGTGCTTAATTCTTCTTCCTGATGGGAAAATAGAGTGACCTGTGCCTGTCCCAACACCTAGAGCTAGTCTCTCATTGTTTTCCCCTCTTCCCGTTCATCCTCAGGACAAATTGCAACCTGTACGGAACAGGAGGTTAAAGGTGCTGATTCTCCAAGGAGGGAGGTTGCTAGTAAAGCAGCTGGAATGGCGAACCCGAGCCCAAGGAGATGAGAAATGAGGTGCGTTTTAGAAACCTTTCGCGATCACACGGTGTATCATCTTCTGGGTTTCTCATGCATGTTTTCGATGTAGGAAGATGCCCTTGAACCTGGAGATTTGGAACCCATGGGATGGGTACCACGCAGTATTACTTTAAAGGGTCTGCGTTTCCTCACCCAACCTCACCAAACCTCTCAGCCCCAAGAGTGTCCACCCTTATGTCTCAATCAGCTGTGGGTCTAGATATGGTCAATCCAGGTAGCATAACTGCCCCTAAACGAATTTTGTAAGAATTTCTCGCTCTTTCACTGTCTTTTTTTCACAGGTTTTTAAAAGTAATTGATTTTTATAATGGGGTTTAGCTGCTTTTCACTGCTGTGTTTATGTCACTTTACACCCACTTGACTCACTTACAGAGAGATATCAATACATAGGTTTTAAGATTCTTACTAGTCAGATATATTCTTGGGCCGTGAATAGGGGGTTTTGAGTCCAATTCACTGAGCAAGGAGTAGGTCTTCTCTAGTACATATTGGGTTTATGGAACGGTATCTGAGCTAATTTGAAACCCTTGTTTTATGCATCACCCCACCTCACCTTTCCCGTTAAGCAGCCATAGTGTGTTTTCTAAACGTGTGACTCTGTTCTGTTTTGTAATTCAGTTCAAGGGTAGCGGTTTTTACATTCCCTCTATAAGTGATATCTTATGATAAGTGTCTTTTTCTGTGTGACTTATTTCACTTAGAATCGTCGTACCTCAATCCACTCATCATGCTGCTACTAGCATTATGACGTTGATTTCATGGCTGAGTGATATTCCATTGTACATAAGGACCACAACATCTTTATCCATTTTTCTCTTTCCTGGGATATTTAAGGTGTAACGAAGTTGGAGGTTCTTGTCAACAGAGCAGCCCTAAACTTTGGGGTGCCTGTGTCTTGCTGGTTTTTAATTTTCCCACTTTATACGCCCATGAGTGGAAGTGCCCTATGCTCTCTAAGCTGAGTTTTTTAGATGTTTCAGGACACACCGTACATACTCCAGAGTGGCTGTTGGCAATTTACATCCCGCCCATCAGCGTAGCAAGGCTCCCGTTTCTCCATGGCCTGTCCTGCATTTCTGGTTTAGACACTTTATTCAGCATGGCCCTTTTGACCGATGGGAAGCGAGACTTCTTTGTAGCGCTGATTTGCCTTTCCAGGTTGCTTGGTTGGCCAAAAAGGGCGTCATTGACGAGGTTTTGCCGCTTTTCCTGGGCTTTAAAGGCGATTCGAATCTCCCTCCTGAAATCTGTTTCCTGCAATTCTGCCTTGCTTTCAAATCCTCTTCGTTGCCTTCCCTCAATATATTTGTGGACGAGAGTGATCATTTATAAGTCTGCAGGTTTGTGAATTGCAGTGCCCCTGAGCTCCATTTTTCAACTCGCTTTCTTGGGAGCTGGCCGCAAAAGCGCAGGATTGCTTCAGGCCCTATTCTGGTCCCGGGCGGCAGGCTGAGCCTGTGGTTAATTCTTCTTCCTGATGGGAAAATAGAGTGATCTGTGCCTGTCCCAACACCTAGAGCTAGTCTCTCATTGTTTTCCCCTCTTCCCGTTCATCCTCAGGACAAATTGCAACCTGTACGGAACAGGAGGTTAAAGGTGCTGATTCTCCAAGGAGGGAGATTGTTAGTAAAGAGGCTGAAATGGCGAACCCGAGCACAAGGAGATGAGAAATGAGGTGCGTTTTAGAAAACTTTCCCGATCACACGGTGTACCATCTTCTGGGTTTCTCATGCATGTTTTCGATGTAGGAAGATGCCCTTGAACCTGGAGATTTGGGACCCATGGGATGGGTACCACGCAGTATTACTTTAAAGGGTCGGCGTTTCCTCACCCAACCTCACCAAACCTCTCAGCCCCAAGAGTGTCCACCCTTATGTCTCAATCAGCTGTGGGTCTAGATATGGTCAATCCAGGTAGCATAAGTGCCCCTAAATGAATTTTGTAAGAATTTCTCTCTCTTTCACTGTCTTTTTTTCACAGGTTTTTAAAAGTAATTGATTTTTATAATGGGGTTTAGCTGCTTTTCACTGCTGTGTTTATGTCACTTTACACCCAATTGACTCACTTACTGAGAGATATCAATACATAGGTTTTAAGATTCTTACTAGTCAGATATATTCTTGGGCCGTGAATAGGGGGTGTTTAGTCCAATTCACTGAGCAAGGAGTAGGTCTTGTCTATTACATATTGGGTTTATGGAACGGTATCTGAGCTAATTTGAAACCCTTGTTTTATGCAACACCCCACATCACCTTTCCCGTTAAGCAGCCATAGTGTGTTTTCTAAACGTGTGACTCTGTTCTGTTTTGTAATTCAGTTCAAGGGTAGCGGTTTTTACATTCCCTCTATAAGTGATATCTTATGATAAGTGTCTTTTTCTGTGTGACTTATTTCATTTAGAATCGTCGTACCTATATCCACTCATCATGCTGCTACTAGCCTAATGACGTTGATTTCATGGCTGAGTGATATTCCATTGTACATAAGGACCACAACTTCTTTATCCATTTTTCTCTTTCCTGAGATATGTAAGGTGTAACGAAGTGGAGGTTCTTGTCAACAGAGCAGCCCTAAATGTTGGGGTGCCTGTGTCTTGCTGATTTTTAGTTTTCCCAATTTATACGCCCATGAGTGGAACTGCCCTATGCTCTCTAAGCTGAGTTTTTTAGATGTTTCAGGACACACCGTACACTTCTCCAGAGTGGCTGTTGGCAATTTACATCCCGCCCATCATCGTAGCAAGGCTCCCGTTTCCTGATGGCCTGCCCTGCATTTCTGGTTTTGACACTTTATTCAGCATGGCCCTTTTGACCGATGGGAAGCGAGACTTCTTTGTAGCGCTGATTTGCCTTTCCAGGTTGCTTGGTTGGCCAAAAAGGGCGTATGCGTTTTTTCCTGAATATATTCAGGAAAAAACGCATACGCCCTTTTTGGCCAAGGGCATCTTCTCGAGGTTTTGCCGCTTTTCCTGTGCTTTAAAGGCGATTTGAATCTCCCTCCTGAAATCTGTTTCCTGCAATTCTGCCTTGCTTTCAAATCCTCTTCGTTGCCTTCCCTCAATATATTTGTGGACGAGAGTGATCATTTATAAGTCTGCAGGTTTGTGAATTGCAGTGCCCCTGAGCTCCATTTTTCAACTCGCTTTCTTGGGAGCTGGCCGCAAAAGCGCAGGATTGCTTCAGGCCCTATTCTGGTCCCGGGCGGCAGGCTGAGCCTGTGCTTAATTCTTCTTCCTGATGGGAAAATAGAGTGACCTGTGCCTGTCCCAACACCTAGAGCTAGTCTCTCATTGTTTTCCCCTTTTCCCGTTCATCCTCAGGACAAATTGCAACCTGTACGGAACAGGAGGTTAAAGGTGCTGATTCTCCAAGGAGGGAGGTTGCTAGTAAAGCAGCTGGAATGGCGAACCCGAGCACAAGGAGATGAGAAATGAGGTGCGTTTTAGAAACCTTTCGCGATCACACGGTGTACCATCTTCTGGGTTTCTCATGCATGTTTTCGATGTAGGAAGATGCCCTTGAACCTGGAGATTTGGAACCCATGGGATGGGTACCACGCAGTATTACTTTAAAGGGTCTGCGTTTCCTCACCCAACCTCACCAAACCTCTCAGCCCCAAGAGTGTCCACCCTTATGTCTCAATCAGCTGTGGGTCTAGATATGGTCAATCCAGGTAGCATAACTGCCCCTAAACGAATTTTGTAAGAATTTCTCTCTCTTTCACTGTCTTTTTTTCACAGGTTTTTAAAAGTAATTGATTTTTATAATGGGGTTTAGCTGCTTTTCACTGCTGTGTTTATGTCACTTTACACCCACTTGACTCACTTACAGAGAGATATCAATACATAGGTTTTAAGATTCTTACTAGTCAGATATATTCTTGGGCCGTGAATAGGGGGTTTTGAGTCCAATTCACTGAGCAAGGAGTAGGTCTTCTCTAGTACATATTGGGTTTATGGAACGGTATCTGAGCTAATTTGAAACCCTTGTTTTATGCATCACCCCACCTCACCTTTCCCGTTAAGCAGCCATAGTGTGTTTTCTAAACGTGTGACTCTGTTCTGTTTTGTAATTCAGTTCAAGGGTAGCGGTTTTTACATTCCCTCTATAAGTGATATCTTATGATAAGTGTCTTTTTCTGTGTGACTTATTTCACTTAGAATCGTGTACCTCAATCCACTCATCATGCTGCTACTAGCATTATGACGTTGATTTCATGGCTGAGTGATATTCCATTGTACATAAGGACCACAACATCTTTATCCATTTTTCTCTTTCCTGGGATATTTAAGGTGTAACGAAGTTGGAGGTTCTTGTCAACAGAGCAGCCCTAAACTTTGGGGTGCCTGTGTCTTGCTGGTTTTTAATTTTCCCACTTTATACGCCCATGAGTGGAAGTGCCCTATGCTCTCTAAGCTGAGTTTTTTAGATGTTTCAGGACACACCGTACATACTCCAGAGTGGCTGTTGGCAATTTACATCCCGCCCATCAGCGTAGCAAGGCTCCCGTTTCTCCATGGCCTGTCCTGCATTTCTGGTTTAGACACTTTATTCAGCATGGCCCTTTTGACCGATGGGAAGCGAGACTTCTTTGTAGCGCTGATTTGCCTTTCCAGGTTGCTTGGTTGGCCAAAAAGGGCGTCATTGACGAGGTTTTGCCGCTTTTCCTGTGCTTTAAAGGCGATTCGAATCTCCCTCCTGAAATCTGTTTCCTGCAATTCTGCCTTGCTTTCAAATCCTCTTCGTTGCCTTCCCTCAATATATTTGTGGACGAGAGTGATCATTTATAAGTCTGCAGGTTTGTGAATTGCAGTGCCCCTGAGCTCCATTTTTCAACTTGCTTTCTTGGGAGCTGGCCGCAAAAGCGCAGGATTGCTTCAGGCCCTATTCTGGTCCCGGGCGGCAGGCTGAGCCTGTGGTTAATTCTTCTTCCTGATGGGAAAATAGAGTGACCTGTGCCTGTCCCAACACCTAAAGCTAGTCTCTCATTGTTTTCCCCTCTTCCCGTTCATCCTCAGGACAAATTGCAACCTGTACGGAACAGGAGGTTAAAGGTGCTGATTCTCCAAGGAGGGAGATTGTTAGTAAAGAGGCTGGAATGGCGAACCCGAGCACAAGGAGATGAGAAATGAGGTGCGTTTTAGAAAACTTTCCCGATCACACGGTGTACCATCTTCTGGGTTTCTCATGCATGTTTTCGATGTAGGAAGATGCCCTTGAACCTGGAGATTTGGGACCCATGGGATGGGTACCACGCAGTATTACTTTAAAGGGTCGGCGTTTCCTCACCCAACCTCACCAAACCTCTCAGCCCCAAGAGTGTCCACCCTTATGTCTCAATCAGCTGTGGGTCTAGATATGGTCAATCCAGGTAGCATAACTGCCCCTAAATGAATTTTGTAAGAATTTCTCTCTCTTTCACTGTCTTTTTTTCACAGGTTTTTAAAAGTAATTGATTTTTATAATGGGGTTTACCTGCTTTTCACTGCTGTGTTTATGTCACTTTACACCCAATTGACTCACTTACTGAGAGATATCAATACATAGGTTTTAAGATTCTTACTAGTCAGATATATTCTTGGGCCGTGAATAGGGGGTGTTTAGTCCAATTCACTGAGCAAGGAGTAGGTCTTGTCTATTACATATTGGGTTTATGGAACGGTATCTGAGCTAATTTGAAACCCTTGTTTTATGCAACACCCCACATCACCTTTCCCGTTAAGCAGCCATAGTGTGTTTTCTAAACGTGTGACTCTGTTCTGTTTTGTAATTCAGTTCAAGGGTAGCGGTTTTTACATTCCCTCTATAAGTGATATCTTATGATAAGTGTCTTTTTCTGTGTGACTTATTTCATTTAGAATCGTCGTACCTATATCCACTCATCATGCTGCTACTAGCCTAATGACGTTGATTTCATGGCTGAGTGATATTCCATTGTACATAAGGACCACAACTTCTTTATCCATTTTTCTCTTTCCTGAGATATGTAAGGTGTAACGAAGTGGAGGTTCTTGTCAACAGAGCAGCCCTAAATGTTGGGGTGGCTGTGTCTTGCTGATTTTTAGTTTTCCCAATTTATACGCCCATGAGTGGAACTGCCCTATGCTCTCTAAGCTGAGTTTTTTAGATGTTTCAGGACACACCGTACACTTCTCCAGAGTGGCTGTTGGCAATTTACATCCCGCCCATCATCGTAGCAAGGCTCCCGTTTCCTGATGGCCTGCCCTGCATTTCTGGTTTTGACACTTTATTCAGCATGGCCCTTTTGACCGATGGGAAGCGATACTTCTTTGTAGCGCTGATTTGCCTTTCCAGGTTGCTTGGTTGGCCAAAAAGGGCGTATGCGTTTTTTCCTGAATATATTCAGGAAAAAACGCATACGCCCTTTTTGGCCAAGGGCATCTTCTCGAGGTTTTGCCGCTTTTCCTGTGCTTTAAAGGCGATTTGAATCTCCCTCCTGAAATCTGTTTCCTGCAATTCTGCCTTGCTTTCAAATCCTCTTCGTTGCCTTCCCTCAATATATTTGTGGACGAGAGTGATCATTTATAAGTCTGCAGGTTTGTGAATTGCAGTGCCCCTGAGCTCCATTTTTCAACTCGCTTTCTTGGGAGCTGGCCGCAAAAGCGCAGGATTGCTTCAGGCCCTATTCTGGTCCCGGGCGGCAGGCTGAGCCTGTGCTTAATTCTTCTTCCTGATGGGAAAATAGAGTGACCTGTGCCTGTCCCAACACCTAGAGCTAGTCTCTCATTGTTTTCCCCTCTTCCCGTTCATCCTCAGGACAAATTGCAACCTGTACGGAACAGGAGGTTAAAGGTGCTGATTCTCCAAGGAGGGAGGTTGCTAGTAAAGCAGCTGGAATGGCGAACCCGAGCACAAGGAGATGAGAAATGAGGTGCGTTTTAGAAACCTTTCGCGATCACACGGTGTACCATCTTCTGGGTTTCTCATGCATGTTTTCGATGTAGGAAGATGCCCTTGAACCTGGAGATTTGGAACCCATGGGATGGGTACCACGCAGTATTACTTTAAAGGGTCTGCGTTTCCTCACCCAACCTCACCAAACCTCTCAGCCCCAAGAGTGTCCACCCTTATGTCTCAATCAGCTGTGGGTCTAGATATGGTCAATCCAGGTAGCATAACTGCCCCTAAACGAATTTTGTAAGAATTTCTCTCTCTTTCACTGTCTTTTTTTCACAGGTTTTTAAAAGTAATTGATTTTTATAATGGGGTTTAGCTGCTTTTCACTGCTGTGTTTATGTCACTTTACACCCACTTGACTCACTTACAGAGAGATATCAATACATAGGTTTTAAGATTCTTACTAGTCAGATATATTCTTGGGCCGTGAATAGGGGGTTTTGAGTCCAATTCTCTGAGCAAGGAGTAGGTCTTCTCTAGTACATATTGGGTTTATGGAACGGTATCTGAGCTAATTTGAAACCCTTGTTTTATGCATCACCCCACCTCACCTTTCCCGTTAAGCAGCCATAGTGTGTTTTCTAAACGTGTGACTCTGTTCTGTTTTGTAATTCAGTTCAAGG
Organism: Balaenoptera physalus; assembly: GCF_965194825.1. Lineage (NCBI taxonomy): Eukaryota > Metazoa > Chordata > Mammalia > Artiodactyla > Balaenopteridae > Balaenoptera > Balaenoptera physalus. The sequence goes on from NW_028126568.1 coordinate 890,528, forward strand.
GTAGCGGTTTTTACATTCCCTCTATAAGTGATATCTTATGATAAGTGTCTTTTTCTGTGTGACTTATTTCACTTAGAATCGTCGTACCTCAATCCACTCATCATGCTGCTACTAGCATTATGACGTTGATTTCATGGCTGAGTGATATTCCATTGTACATAAGGACCACAACATCTTTATCCATTTTTCTCTTTCCTGGGATATTTAAGGTGTAACGAAGTTGGAGGTTCTTGTCAACAGAGCAGCCCTAAACTTTGGGGTGCCTGTGTCTTGCTGGTTTTTAATTTTCCCACTTTATACGCCCATGAGTGGAAGTGCCCTATGCTCTCTAAGCTGAGTTTTTTAGATGTTTCAGGACACACCGTACATACTCCAGAGTGGCTGTTGGCAATTTACATCCCGCCCATCAGCGTAGCAAGGCTCCCGTTTCTCCATGGCCTGTCCTGCATTTCTGGTTTAGACACTTTATTCAGCATGGCCCTTTTGACCGATGGGAAGCGAGACTTCTTTGTAGCGCTGATTTGCCTTTCCAGGTTGCTTGGTTGGCCAAAAAGGGCGTCATTGACGAGGTTTTGCCGCTTTTCCTGTGCTTTAAAGGCGATTCGAATCTCCCTCCTGAAATCTGTTTCCTGCAATTCTGCCTTGCTTTCAAATCCTCTTCGTTGCCTTCCCTCAATATATTTGTGGACGAGAGTGATCATTTATAAGTCTGCAGGTTTGTGAATTGCAGTGCCCCTGAGCTCCATTTTTCAACTCGCTTTCTTGGGAGCTGGCCGCAAAAGCGCAGGATTGCTTCAGGCCCTATTCTGGTCCCGGGCGGCAGGCTGAGCCTGTGGTTAATTCTTCTTCCTGATGGGAAAATAGAGTGACCTGTGCCTGTCCCAACACCTAGAGCTAGTCTCTCATTGTTTTCCCCTCTTCCCGTTCATCCTCAGGACAAATTGCAACCTGTACGGAACAGGAGGTTAAAGGTGCTGATTCTCCAAGGAGGGAGATTGTTAGTAAAGAGGCTGGAATGGCGAACCCGAGCACAAGGAGATGAGAAATGAGGTGCGTTTTAGAAAACTTTCCCGATCACACGGTGTACCATCTTCTGGGTTTCTCATGCATGTTTTCGATGTAGGAAGATGCCCTTGAACCTGGAGATTTGGGACCCATGGGATGGGTACCACGCAGTATTACTTTAAAGGGTCGGCGTTTCCTCACCCAACCTCACCAAACCTCTCAGCCCCAAGAGTGTCCACCCTTATGTCTCAATCAGCTGTGGGTCTAGATATGGTCAATCCAGGTAGCATAACTGCCCCTAAATGAATTTTGTAAGAATTTCTCTCTCTTTCACTGTCTTTTTTTCACAGGTTTTTAAAAGTAATTGATTTTTATAATGGGGTTTACCTGCTTTTCACTGCTGTGTTTATGTCACTTTACACCCAATTGACTCACTTACTGAGAGATATCAATACATAGGTTTTAAGATTCTTACTAGTCAGATATATTCTTGGGCCGTGAAGAGGGGGTGTTTAGTCCAATTCACTGAGCAAGGAGTAGGTCTTGTCTATTACATATTGGGTTTATGGAACGGTATCTGAGCTAATTTGAAACCCTTGTTTTATGCATCACCCCACATCACCTTTCCCGTTAAGCAGCCATAGTGTGTTTTCTAAACGTGTGACTCTGTTCTGTTTTGTAATTCAGTTCAAGGGTAGCGGTTTTTACATTCCCTCTATAAGTGATATCTTATGATAAGTGTCTTTTTCTGTGTGACTTATTTCATTTAGAATCGTCGTACCTATATCCACTCATCATGCTGCTACTAGCCTAATGACGTTGATTTCATGGCTGAGTGATATTCCATTGTACATAAGGACCACAACTTCTTTATCCATTTTTCTCTTTCCTGAGATATGTAAGGTGTAACGAAGTGGAGGTTCTTGTCAACAGAGCAGCCCTAAATGTTGGGGTGCCTGTGTCTTGCTGATTTTTAGTTTTCCCAATTTATACGCCCATGAGTGGAACTGCCCTATGCTCTCTAAGCTGAGTTTTTTAGATGTTTCAGGACACACCGTACACTTCTCCAGAGTGGCTGTTGGCAATTTACATCCCGCCCATCATCGTAGCAAGGCTCCCGTTTCCTCATGGCCTGCCCTGCATTTCTGGTTTTGACACTTTATTCAGCATGGCCCTTTTGACCGATGGGAAGCGAGACTTCTTTGTAGCGCTGATTTGCCTTTCCAGGTTGCTTGGTTGGCCAAAAAGGGCGTATGCGTTTTTTCCTGAATATATTCAGGAAAAAACGCATACGCCCTTTTTGGCCAAGGGCATCTTCTCGAGGTTTTGCCGCTTTTCCTGTGCTTTAAAGGCGATTTGAATCTCCCTCCTGAAATCTGTTTCCTGCAATTCTGCCTTGCTTTCAAATCCTCTTCGTTGCCTTCCCTCAATATATTTGTGGACGAGAGTGATCATTTATAAGTCTGCAGGTTTGTGAATTGCAGTTCCCCTGAGCTCCATTTTTCAACTCGCTTTCTTGGGAGCTGGCCGCAAAAGCGCAGGATTGCTTCAGGCCCTATTCTGGTCCCGGGCGGCAGGCTGAGCCTGTGCTTAATTCTTCTTCCTGATGGGAAAATAGAGTGATCTGTGCCTGTCCCAACACCTAGAGCTAGTCTCTCATTGTTTTCCCCTCTTCCCGTTCATCCTCAGGACAAATTGCAACCTGTACGGAACAGGAGGTTAAAGGTGCTGATTCTCCAAGGAGGGAGGTTGCTAGTAAAGCAGCTGGAATGGCGAACCCGAGCACAAGGAGATGAGAAATGAGGTGCGTTTTAGAAACCTTTCGCGATCACACGGTGTACCATCTTCTGGGTTTCTCATGCATGTTTTCGATGTAGGAAGATGCCCTTGAACCTGGAGATTTGGAACCCATGGGATGGGTACCACGCAGTATTACTTTAAAGGGTCTGCGTTTCCTCACCCAACCTCACCAAACCTCTCAGCCCCAAGAGTGTCCACCCTTATGTCTCAATCAGCTGTGGGTCTAGATATGGTCAATCCAGGTAGCATAACTGCCCCTAAACGAATTTTGTAAGAATTTCTCTCTCTTTCACTGTCTTTTTTTCACAGGTTTTTAAAAGTAATTGATTTTTATAATGGGGTTTAGCTGCTTTTCACTGCTGTGTTTATGTCACTTTACACCCACTTGACTCACTTACAGAGAGATATCAATACATAGGTTTTAAGATTCTTACTAGTCAGATATATTCTTGGGCCGTGAATAGGGGGTTTTGAGTCCAATTCACTGAGCAAGGAGTAGGTCTTCTCTAGTACATATTGGGTTTATGGAACGGTATCTGAGCTAATTTGAAACCCTTGTTTTATGCATCACCCCACCTCACCTTTCCCGTTAAGCAGCCATAGTGTGTTTTCTAAACGTGTGACTCTGTTCTGTTTTGTAATTCAGTTCAAGGGTAGCGGTTTTTACATTCCCTCTATAAGTGATATCTTATGATAAGTGTCTTTTTCTGTGTGACTTATTTCACTTAGAATCGTCGTACCTCAATCCACTCATCATGCTGCTACTAGCATTATGACGTTGATTTCATGGCTGAGTGATATTCCATTGTACATAAGGACCACAACATCTTTATCCATTTTTCTCTTTCCTGGGATATTTAAGGTGTAACGAAGTTGGAGGTTCTTGTCAACAGAGCAGCCCTAAACTTTGGGGTGCCTGTGTCTTGCTGGTTTTTAATTTTCCCACTTTATACGCCCATGAGTGGAAGTGCCCTATGCTCTCTAAGCTGAGTTTTTTAGATGTTTCAGGACACACCGTACATACTCCAGAGTGGCTGTTGGCAATTTACATCCCGCCCATCAGCGTAGCAAGGCTCCCGTTTCTCCATGGCCTGTCCTGCATTTCTGGTTTAGACACTTTATTCAGCATGGCCCTTTTGACTGATGGGAAGCGAGACTTCTTTGTAGCGCTGATTTGCCTTTCCAGGTTGCTTGGTTGGCCAAAAAGGGCGTCATTGACGAGGTTTTGCCGCTTTTCCTGTGCTTTAAAGGCGATTCGAATCTCCCTCCTGAAATCTGTTTCCTGCAATTCTGCCTTGCTTTCAAATCCTCTTCGTTGCCTTCCCTCAATATATTTGTGGACGAGAGTGATCATTTATAAGTCTGCAGGTTTGTGAATTGCAGTGCCCCTGAGCTCCATTTTTCAACTCGCTTTCTTGGGAGCTGGCCGCAAAAGCGCAGGATTGCTTCAGGCCCTATTCTGGTCCCGGGCGGCAGGCTGAGCCTGTGGTTAATTCTTCTTCCTGATGGGAAAATAGAGTGACCTGTGCCTGTCCCAACACCTAGAGCTAGTCTCTCATTGTTTTCCCCTCTTCCCGTTCATCCTCAGGACAAATTGCAACCTGTACGGAACAGGAGGTTAAAGGTGCTGATTCTCCAAGGAGGGAGATTGTTAGTAAAGAGGCTGGAATGGCGAACCCGAGCACAAGGAGATGAGAAATGAGGTGCGTTTTAGAAAACTTTCCCGATCACACGGTGTACCATCTTCTGGGTTTCTCATGCATGTTTTCGATGTAGGAAGATGCCCTTGAACCTGGAGATTTGGGACCCATGGGATGGGTACCACGCAGTATTACTTTAAAGGGTCGGCGTTTCCTCACCCAACCTCACCAAACCTCTCAGCCCCAAGAGTGTCCACCCTTATGTCTCAATCAGCTGTGGGTCTAGATATGGTCAATCCAGGTAGCATAACTGCCCCTAAATGAATTTTGTAAGAATTTCTCTCTCTTTCACTGTCTTTTTTTCACAGGTTTTTAAAAGTAATTGATTTTTATAATGGGGTTTACCTGCTTTTCACTGCTGTGTTTATGTCACTTTACACCCAATTGACTCACTTACTGAGAGATATCAATACATAGGTTTTAAGATTCTTACTAGTCAGATATATTCTTGGGCCGTGAATAGGGGGTGTTTAGTCCAATTCACTGAGCAAGGAGTAGGTCTTGTCTATTACATATTGGGTTTATGGAACGGTATCTGAGCTAATTTGAAACCCTTGTTTTATGCATCACCCCACATCACCTTTCCCGTTAAGCAGCCATAGTGTGTTTTCTAAACGTGTGACTCTGTTCTGTTTTGTAATTCAGTTCAAGGGTAGCGGTTTTTACATTCCCTCTATAAGTGATATCTTATGATAAGTGTCTTTTTCTGTGTGACTTATTTCATTTAGAATCGTCGTACCTATATCCACTCATCATGCTGCTACTAGCCTAATGACGTTGATTTCATGGCTGAGTGATATTCCATTGTACATAAGGACCACAACTTCTTTATCCATTTTTCTCTTTCCTGAGATATGTAAGGTGTAACGAAGTGGAGGTTCTTGTCAACAGAGCAGCCCTAAATGTTGGGGTGCCTGTGTCTTGCTGATTTTTAGTTTTCCCAATTTATACGCCCATGAGTGGAACTGCCCTATGCTCTCTAAGCTGAGTTTTTTAGATGTTTCAGGACACACCGTACACTTCTCCAGAGTGGCTGTTGGCAATTTACATCCCGCCCATCATCGTAGCAAGGCTCCCGTTTCCTCATGGCCTGCCCTGCATTTCTGGTTTTGACACTTTATTCAGCATGGCCCTTTTGACCGATGGGAAGCGAGACTTCTTTGTAGCGCTGATTTGCCTTTCCAGGTTGCTTGGTTGGCCAAAAAGGGCGTATGCGTTTTTTCCTGAATATATTCAGGAAAAAACGCATACGCCCTTTTTGGCCAAGGGCATCTTCTCGAGGTTTTGCCGCTTTTCCTGTGCTTTAAAGGCGATTTGAATCTCCCTCCTGAAATCTGTTTCCTGCAATTCTGCCTTGCTTTCAAATCCTCTTCGTTGCCTTCCCTCAATATATTTGTGGACGAGAGTGATCATTTATAAGTCTGCAGGTTTGTGAATTGCAGTGCCCCTGAGCTCCATTTTTCAACTCGCTTTCTTGGGAGCTGGCCGCAAAAGCGCAGGATTGCTTCAGGCCCTATTCTGGTCCCGGGCGGCAGGCTGAGCCTGTGCTTAATTCTTCTTCCTGATGGGAAAATAGAGTGACCTGTGCCTGTCCCAACACCTAGAGCTAGTCTCTCATTGTTTTCCCCTTTTCCCGTTCATCCTCAGGACAAATTGCAACCTGTACGGAACAGGAGGTTAAAGGTGCTGATTCTCCAAGGAGGGAGGTTGCTAGTAAAGCAGCTGGAATGGCGAACCCGAGCACAAGGAGATGAGAAATGAGGTGCGTTTTAGAAACCTTTCGCGATCACACGGTGTACCATCTTCTGGGTTTCTCATGCATGTTTTCGATGTAGGAAGATGCCCTTGAACCTGGAGATTTGGAACCCATGGGATGGGTACCACGCAGTATTACTTTAAAGGGTCTGCGTTTCCTCACCCAACCTCACCAAACCTCTCAGCCCCAAGAGTGTCCACCCTTATGTCTCAATCAGCTGTGGGTCTAGATATGGTCAATCCAGGTAGCATAACTGCCCCTAAACGAATTTTGTAAGAATTTCTCTCTCTTTCACTGTCTTTTTTTCACAGGTTTTTAAAAGTAATTGATTTTTATAATGGGGTTTAGCTGCTTTTCACTGCTGTGTTTATGTCACTTTACACCCACTTGACTCACTTACAGAGAGATATCAATACATAGGTTTTAAGATTCTTACTAGTCAGATATATTCTTGGGCCGTGAATAGGGGGTTTTGAGTCCAATTCACTGAGCAAGGAGTAGGTCTTGTCTATTACATATTGGGTTTATGGAACGGTATCTGAGCTAATTTGAAACCCTTGTTTTATGCATCACCCCACCTCACCTTTCCCGTTAAGCAGCCATAGTGTGTTTTCTAAACGTGTGACTCTGTTCTGTTTTGTAATTCAGTTCAAGGGTAGCGGTTTTTACATTCCCTCTATAAGTGATATCTTATGATAAGTGTCTTTTTCTGTGTGACTTATTTCACTTAGAATCGTGTACCTCAATCCACTCATCATGCTGCTACTAGCATTATGACGTTGATTTCATGGCTGAGTGATATTCCATTGTACATAAGGACCACAACATCTTTATCCATTTTTCTCTTTCCTGGGATATTTAAGGTGTAACGAAGTTGGAGGTTCTTGTCAACAGAGCAGCCCTAAACTTTGGGGTGCCTGTGTCTTGCTGGTTTTTAATTTTCCCACTTTATACGCCCATGAGTGGAAGTGCCCTATGCTCTCTAAGCTGAGTTTTTTAGATGTTTCAGGACACACCGTACATACTCCAGAGTGGCTGTTGGCAATTTACATCCCGCCCATCAGCGTAGCAAGGCTCCCGTTTCTCCATGGCCTGTCCTGCATTTCTGGTTTAGACACTTTATTCAGCATGGCCCTTTTGACCGATGGGAAGCGAGACTTCTTTGTAGCGCTGATTTGCCTTTCCAGGTTGCTTGGTTGGCCAAAAAGGGCGTCATTGACGAGGTTTTGCCGCTTTTCCTGTGCTTTAAAGGCGATTCGAATCTCCCTCCTGAAATCTGTTTCCTGCAATTCTGCCTTGCTTTCAAATCCTCTTCGTTGCCTTCCCTCAATATATTTGTGGACGAGAGTGATCATTTATAAGTCTGCAGGTTTGTGAATTGCAGTGCCCCTGAGCTCCATTTTTCAACTCGCTTTCTTGGGAGCTGGCCGCAAAAGCGCAGGATTGCTTCAGGCCCTATTCTGGTCCCGGGCGGCAGGCTGAGCCTGTGGTTAATTCTTCTTCCTGATGGGAAAATAGAGTGACCTGTGCCTGTCCCAACACCTAGAGCTAGTCTCTCATTGTTTTCCCCTCTTCCCGTTCATCCTCAGGACAAATTGCAACCTGTACGGAACAGGAGGTTAAAGGTGCTGATTCTCCAAGGAGGGAGATTGTTAGTAAAGAGGCTGGAATGGCGAACCCGAGCACAAGGAGATGAGAAATGAGGTGCGTTTTAGAAAACTTTCCCGATCACACGGTGTACCATCTTCTGGGTTTCTCATGCATGTTTTCGATGTAGGAAGATGCCCTTGAACCTGGAGATTTGGGACCCATGGGATGGGTACCACGCAGTATTACTTTAAAGGGTCGGCGTTTCCTCACCCAACCTCACCAAACCTCTCAGCCCCAAGAGTGTCCACCCTTATGTCTCAATCAGCTGTGGGTCTAGATATGGTCAATCCAGGTAGCATAACTGCCCCTAAATGAATTTTGTAAGAATTTCTCTCTCTTTCACTGTCTTTTTTTCACAGGTTTTTAAAAGTAATTGATTTTTATAATGGGGTTTACCTGCTTTTCACTGCTGTGTTTATGTCACTTTACACCCAATTGACTCACTTACTGAGAGATATCAATACATAGGTTTTAAGATTCTTACTAGTCAGATATATTCTTGGGCCGTGAATAGGGGGTGTTTAGTCCAATTCACTGAGCAAGGAGTAGGTCTTGTCTATTACATATTGGGTTTATGGAACGGTATCTGAGCTAATTTGAAACCCTTGTTTTATGCAACACCCCACATCACCTTTCCCGTTAAGCAGCCATAGTGTGTTTTCTAAACGTGTGACTCTGTTCTGTTTTGTAATTCAGTTCAAGGGTAGCGGTTTTTACATTCCCTCTATAAGTGATATCTTATGATAAGTGTCTTTTTCTGTGTGACTTATTTCATTTAGAATCGTCGTACCTATATCCACTCATCATGCTGCTACTAGCCTAATGACGTTGATTTCATGGCTGAGTGATATTCCATTGTACATAAGGACCACAACTTCTTTATCCATTTTTCTCTTTCCTGAGATATGTAAGGTGTAACGAAGTGGAGGTTCTTGTCAACAGAGCAGCCCTAAATGTTGGGGTGCCTGTGTCTTGCTGATTTTTAGTTTTCCCAATTTATACGCCCATGAGTGGAACTGCCCTATGCTCTCTAAGCTGAGTTTTTTAGATGTTTCAGGACACACCGTACACTTCTCCAGAGTGGCTGTTGGCAATTTACATCCCGCCCATCATCGTAGCAAGGCTCCCGTTTCCTGATGGCCTGCCCTGCATTTCTGGTTTTGACACTTTATTCAGCATGGCCCTTTTGACCGATGGGAAGCGAGACTTCTTTGTAGCGCTGATTTGCCTTTCCAGGTTGCTTGGTTGGCCAAAAAGGGCGTATGCGTTTTTTCCTGAATATATTCAGGAAAAAACGCATACGCCCTTTTTGGCCAAGGGCATCTTCTCGAGGTTTTGCCGCTTTTCCTGTGCTTTAAAGGCGATTTGAATCTCCCTCCTGAAATCTGTTTCCTGCAATTCTGCCTTGCTTTCAAATCCTCTTCGTTGCCTTCCCTCAATATATTTGTGGACGAGAGTGATCATTTATAAGTCTGCAGGTTTGTGAATTGCAGTGCCCCTGAGCTCCATTTTTCAACTCGCTTTCTTGGGAGCTGGCCGCAAAAGCGCAGGATTGCTTCAGGCCCTATTCTGGTCCCGGGCGGCAGGCTGAGCCTGTGGTTAATTCTTCTTCCTGATGGGAAAATAGAGTGACCTGTGCCTGTCCCAACACCTAGAGCTAGTCTCTCATTGTTTTCCCCTCTTCCCGTTCATCCTCAGGACAAATTGCAACCTGTACGGAACAGGAGGTTAAAGGTGCTGATTCTCCAAAGAGGGAGGTTGCTAGTAAAGCAGCTGGAATGGCGAACCCGAGCACAAGGAGATGAGAAATGAGGTGCGTTTTAGAAACCTTTCGCGATCACACGGTGTACCATCTTCTGGGTTTCTCATGCATGTTTTCGATGTAGGAAGATGCCCTTGAACCTGGAGATTTGGAACCCATGGGATGGGTACCACGCAGTATTACTTTAAAGGGTCTGCGTTTCCTCACCCAACCTCACCAAACCTCTCAGCCCCAAGAGTGTCCACCCTTATGTCTCAATCAGCTGTGGGTCTAGATATGGTCAATCCAGGTAGCATAACTGCCCCTAAACGAATTTTGTAAGAATTTCTCTCTCTTTCACTGTCTTTTTTTCACAGGTTTTTAAAAGTAATTGATTTTTATAATGGGGTTTAGCTGCTTTTCACTGCTGTGTTTATGTCACTTTACACCCACTTGACTCACTTACAGAGAGATATCAATACATAGGTTTTAAGATTCTTACTAGTCAGATATATTCTTGGGCCGTGAATAGGGGGTTTTGAGTCCAATTCACTGAGCAAGGAGTAGGTCTTCTCTAGTACATATTGGGTTTATGGAACGGTATCTGAGCTAATTTGAAACCCTTGTTTTATGCATCACCCCACCTCACCTTTCCCGTTAAGCAGCCATAGTGTGTTTTCTAAACGTGTGACTCTGTTCTGTTTTGTAATTCAGTTCAAGGGTAGCGGTTTTTACATTCCCTCTATAAGTGATATCTTATGATAAGTGTCTTTTTCTGTGTGACTTATTTCACTTAGAATCGTCGTACCTCAATCCACTCATCATGCTGCTACTAGCATTATGACGTTGATTTCATGGCTGAGTGATATTCCATTGTACATAAGGACCACAACATCTTTATCCATTTTTCTCTTTCCTGGGATATTTAAGGTGTAACGAAGTTGGAGGTTCTTGTCAACAGAGCAGCCCTAAACTTTGGGGTGCCTGTGTCTTGCTGGTTTTTAATTTTCCCACTTTATACGCCCATGAGTGGAAGTGCCCTATGCTCTCTAAGCTGAGTTTTTTAGATGTTTCAGGACACACCGTACATACTCCAGAGTGGCTGTTGGCAATTTACATCCCGCCCATCAGCGTAGCAAGGCTCCCGTTTCTCCATGGCCTGTCCTGCATTTCTGGTTTAGACACTTTATTCAGCATGGCCCTTTTGACCGATGGGAAGCGAGACTTCTTTGTAGCGCTGATTTGCCTTTCCAGGTTGCTTGGTTGGCCAAAAAGGGCGTCATTGACGAGGTTTTGCCGCTTTTCCTGTGCTTTAAAGGCGATTCGAATCTCCCTCCTGAAATCTGTTTCCTGCAATTCTGCCTTGCTTTCAAATCCTCTTCGTTGCCTTCCCTCAATATATTTGTGGACGAGAGTGATCATTTATAAGTCTGCAGGTTTGTGAATTGCAGTGCCCCTGAGCTCCATTTTTCAACTTGCTTTCTTGGGAGCTGGCCGCAAAAGCGCAGGATTGCTTCAGGCCCTATTCTGGTCCCGGGCGGCAGGCTGAGCCTGTGGTTAATTCTTCTTCCTGATGGGAAAATAGAGTGACCTGTGCCTGTCCCAACACCTAGAGCTAGTCTCTCATTGTTTTCCCCTCTTCCCGTTCATCCTCAGGACAAATTGCAACCTGTACGGAACAGGAGGTTAAAGGTGCTGATTCTCCAAGGAGGGAGATTGTTAGTAAAGAGGCTGGAATGGCGAACCCGAGCACAAGGAGATGAGAAATGAGGTGCGTTTTAGAAAACTTTCCCGATCACACGGTGTACCATCTTCTGGGTTTCTCATGCATGTTTTCGATGTAGGAAGATGCCCTTGAACCTGGAGATTTGGGACCCATGGGATGGGTACCACGCAGTATTACTTTAAAGGGTCGGCGTTTCCTCACCCAACCTCACCAAACCTCTCAGCCCCAAGAGTGTCCACCCTTATGTCTCAATCAGCTGTGGGTCTAGATATGGTCAATCCAGGTAGCATAACTGCCCCTAAATGAATTTTGTAAGAATTTCTCTCTCTTTCACTGTCTTTTTTTCACAGGTTTTTAAAAGTAATTGATTTTTATAATGGGGTTTACCTGCTTTTCACTGCTGTGTTTATGTCACTTTACACCCAATTGACTCACTTACTGAGAGATATCAATACATAGGTTTTAAGATTCTTACTAGTCAGATATATTCTTGGGCCGTGAATAGGGGGTGTTTAGTCCAATTCACTGAGCAAGGAGTAGGTCTTGTCTATTACATATTGGGTTTATGGAACGGTATCTGAGCTAATTTGAAACCCTTGTTTTATGCATCACCCCACATCACCTTTCCCGTTAAGCAGCCATAGTGTGTTTTCTAAACGTGTGACTCTGTTCTGTTTTGTAATTCAGTTCAAGGGTAGCGGTTTTTACATTCCCTCTATAAGTGATATCTTATGATAAGTGTCTTTTTCTGTGTGACTTATTTCATTTAGAATCGTCGTACCTATATCCACTCATCATGCTGCTACTAGCCTAATGACGTTGATTTCATGGCTGAGTGATATTCCATTGTACATAAGGACCACAACTTCTTTATCCATTTTTCTCTTTCCTGAGATATGTAAGGTGTAACGAAGTGGAGGTTCTTGTCAACAGAGCAGCCCTAAATGTTGGGGTGCCTGTGTCTTGCTGATTTTTAGTTTTCCCAATTTATACGCCCATGAGTGGAACTGCCCTATGCTCTCTAAGCTGAGTTTTTTAGATGTTTCAGGACACACCGTACACTTCTCCAGAGTGGCTGTTGGCAATTTACATCCCGCCCATCATCGTAGCAAGGCTCCCGTTTCCTCATGGCCTGCCCTGCATTTCTGGTTTTGACACTTTATTCAGCATGGCCCTTTTGACCGATGGGAAGCGAGACTTCTTTGTAGCGCTGATTTGCCTTTCCAGGTTGCTTGGTTGGCCAAAAAGGGCGTATGCGTTTTTTCCTGAATATATTCAGGAAAAAACGCATACGCCCTTTTTGGCCAAGGGCATCTTCTCGAGGTTTTGCCGCTTTTCCTGTGCTTTAAAGGCGATTTGAATCTCCCTCCTGAAATCTGTTTCCTGCAATTCTGCCTTGCTTTCAAATCCTCTTCGTTGCCTTCCCTCAATATATTTGTGGACGAGAGTGATCATTTATAAGTCTGCAGGTTTGTGAATTGCAGTGCCCCTGAGCTCCATTTTTCAACTCGCTTTCTTGGGAGCTGGCCGCAAAAGCGCAGGATTGCTTCAGGCCCTATTCTGGTCCCGGGCGGCAGGCTGAGCCTGTGCTTAATTCTTCTTCCTGATGGGAAAATAGAGTGATCTGTGCCTGTCCCAACACCTAGAGCTAGTCTCTCATTGTTTTCCCCTCTTCCCGTTCATCCTCAGGACAAATTGCAACCTGTACGGAACAGGAGGTTAAAGGTGCTGATTCTCCAAGGAGGGAGGTTGCTAGTAAAGCAGCTGGAATGGCGAACCCGAGCACAAGGAGATGAGAAATGAGGTGCGTTTTAGAAACCTTTCGCGATCACACGGTGTACCATCTTCTGGGTTTCTCATGCATGTTTTCGATGTAGGAAGATGCCCTTGAACCTGGAGATTTGGAACCCATGGGATGGGTACCACGCAGTATTACTTTAAAGGGTCTGCGTTTCCTCACCCAACCTCACCAAACCTCTCAGCCCCAAGAGTGTCCACCCTTATGTCTCAATCAGCTGTGGGTCTAGATATGGTCAATCCAGGTAGCATAACTGCCCCTAAACGAATTTTGTAAGAATTTCTCTCTCTTTCACTGTCTTTTTTTCACAGGTTTTTAAAAGTAATTGATTTTTATAATGGGGTTTAGCTGCTTTTCACTGCTGTGTTTATGTCACTTTACACCCACTTGACTCACTTACAGAGAGATATCAATACATAGGTTTTAAGATTCTTACTAGTCAGATATATTCTTGGGCCGTGAATAGGGGGTTTTGAGTCCAATTCACTGAGCAAGGAGTAGGTCTTCTCTAGTACATATTGGGTTTATGGAACGGTATCTGAGCTAATTTGAAACCCTTGTTTTATGCATCACCCCACCTCACCTTTCCCGTTAAGCAGCCATAGTGTGTTTTCTAAACGTGTGACTCTGTTCTGTTTTGTAATTCAGTTCAAGGGTAGCGGTTTTTACATTCCCTCTATAAGTGATATCTTATGATAAGTGTCTTTTTCTGTGTGACTTATTTCACTTAGAATCGTCGTACCTCAATCCACTCATCATGCTGCTACTAGCATTATGACGTTGATTTCATGGCTGAGTGATATTCCATTGTACATAAGGACCACAACATCTTTATCCATTTTTCTCTTTCCTGGGATATTTAAGGTGTAACGAAGTTGGAGGTTCTTGTCAACAGAGCAGCCCTAAACTTTGGGGTGCCTGTGTCTTGCTGGTTTTTAATTTTCCCACTTTATACGCCCATGAGTGGAAGTGCCCTATGCTCTCTAAGCTGAGTTTTTTAGATGTTTCAGGACACACCGTACATACTCCAGAGTGGCTGTTGGCAATTTACATCCCGCCCATCAGCGTAGCAAGGCTCCCGTTTCTCCATGGCCTGTCCTGCATTTCTGGTTTAGACACTTTATTCAGCATGGCCCTTTTGACCGATGGGAAGCGAGACTTCTTTGTAGCGCTGATTTGCCTTTCCAGGTTGCTTGGTTGGCCAAAAAGGGCGTCATTGACGAGGTTTTGCCGCTTTTCCTGTGCTTTAAAGGCGATTCGAATCTCCCTCCTGAAATCTGTTTCCTGCAATTCTGCCTTGCTTTCAAATCCTCTTCGTTGCCTTCCCTCAATATATTTGTGGACGAGAGTGATCATTTATAAGTCTGCAGGTTTGTGAATTGCAGTGCCCCTGAGCTCCATTTTTCAACTCGCTTTCTTGGGAGCTGGCCGCAAAAGCGCAGGATTGCTTCAGGCCCTATTCTGGTCCCGGGCGGCAGGCTGAGCCTGTGGTTAATTCTTCTTCCTGATGGGAAAATAGAGTGACCTGTGCCTGTCCCAACACCTAGAGCTAGTCTCTCATTGTTTTCCCCTCTTCCCGTTCATCCTCAGGACAAATTGCAACCTGTACGGAACAGGAGGTTAAAGGTGCTGATTCTCCAAGGAGGGAGATTGTTAGTAAAGAGGCTGGAATGGCGAACCCGAGCACAAGGAGATGAGAAATGAGGTGCGTTTTAGAAAACTTTCCCGATCACACGGTGTACCATCTTCTGGGTTTCTCATGCATGTTTTCGATGTAGGAAGATGCCCTTGAACCTGGAGATTTGGGACCCATGGGATGGGTACCACGCAGTATTACTTTAAAGGGTCGGCGTTTCCTCACCCAACCTCACCAAACCTCTCAGCCCCAAGAGTGTCCACCCTTATGTCTCAATCAGCTGTGGGTCTAGATATGGTCAATCCAGGTAGCATAACTGCCCCTAAATGAATTTTGTAAGAATTTCTCTCTCTTTCACTGTCTTTTTTTCACAGGTTTTTAAAAGTAATTGATTTTTATAATGGGGTTTACCTGCTTTTCACTGCTGTGTTTATGTCACTTTACACCCAATTGACTCACTTACTGAGAGATATCAATACATAGGTTTTAAGATTCTTACTAGTCAGATATATTCTTGGGCCGTGAATAGGGGGTGTTTAGTCCAATTCACTGAGCAAGGAGTAGGTCTTGTCTATTACATATTGGGTTTATGGAACGGTATCTGAGCTAATTTGAAACCCTTGTTTTATGCATCACCCCACATCACCTTTCCCGTTAAGCAGCCATAGTGTGTTTTCTAAACGTGTGACTCTGTTCTGTTTTGTAATTCAGTTCAAGGGTAGCGGTTTTTACATTCCCTCTATAAGTGATATCTTATGATAAGTGTCTTTTTCTGTGTGACTTATTTCATTTAGAATCGTCGTACCTATATCCACTCATCATGCTGCTACTAGCCTAATGACGTTGATTTCATGGCTGAGTGATATTCCATTGTACATAAGGACCACAACTTCTTTATCCATTTTTCTCTTTCCTGAGATATGTAAGGTGTAACGAAGTGGAGGTTCTTGTCAACAGAGCAGCCCTAAATGTTGGGGTGCCTGTGTCTTGCTGATTTTTAGTTTTCCCAATTTATACGCCCATGAGTGGAACTGCCCTATGCTCTCTAAGCTGAGTTTTTTAGATGTTTCAGGACACACCGTACACTTCTCCAGAGTGGCTGTTGGCAATTTACATCCCGCCCATCATCGTAGCAAGGCTCCCGTTTCCTCATGGCCTGCCCTGCATTTCTGGTTTTGACACTTTATTCAGCATGGCCCTTTTGACCGATGGGAAGCGAGACTTCTTTGTAGCGCTGATTTGCCTTTCCAGGTTGCTTGGTTGGCCAAAAAGGGCGTATGCGTTTTTTCCTGAATATATTCAGGAAAAAACGCATACGCCCTTTTTGGCCAAGGGCATCTTCTCGAGGTTTTGCCGCTTTTCCTGTGCTTTAAAGGCGATTTGAATCTCCCTCCTGAAATCTGTTTCCTGCAATTCTGCCTTGCTTTCAAATCCTCTTCGTTGCCTTCCCTCAATATATTTGTGGACGAGAGTGATCATTTATAAGTCTGCAGGTTTGTGAATTGCAGTGCCCCTGAGCTCCATTTTTCAACTCGCTTTCTTGGGAGCTGGCCGCAAAAGCGCAGGATTGCTTCAGGCCCTATTCTGGTCCCGGGCGGCAGGCTGAGCCTGTGCTTAATTCTTCTTCCTGATGGGAAAATAGAGTGATCTGTGCCTGTCCCAACACCTAGAGCTAGTCTCTCATTGTTTTCCCCTCTTCCCGTTCATCCTCAGGACAAATTGCAACCTGTACGGAACAGGAGGTTAAAGGTGCTGATTCTCCAAGGAGGGAGGTTGCTAGTAAAGCAGCTGGAATGGCGAACCCGAGCACAAGGAGATGAGAAATGAGGTGCGTTTTAGAAACCTTTCGCGATCACACGGTGTACCATCTTCTGGGTTTCTCATGCATGTTTTCGATGTAGGAAGATGCCCTTGAACCTGGAGATTTGGAACCCATGGGATGGGTACCACGCAGTATTACTTTAAAGGGTCTGCGTTTCCTCACCCAACCTCACCAAACCTCTCAGCCCCAAGAGTGTCCACCCTTATGTCTCAATCAGCTGTGGGTCTAGATATGGTCAATCCAGGTAGCATAACTGCCCCTAAACGAATTTTGTAAGAATTTCTCTCTCTTTCACTGTCTTTTTTTCACAGGTTTTTAAAAGTAATTGATTTTTATAATGGGGTTTAGCTGCTTTTCACTGCTGTGTTTATGTCACTTTACACCCACTTGACTCACTTACAGAGAGATATCAATACATAGGTTTTAAGATTCTTACTAGTCAGATATATTCTTGGGCCGTGAATAGGGGGTTTTGAGTCCAATTCACTGAGCAAGGAGTAGGTCTTCTCTAGTACATATTGGGTTTATGGAACGGTATCTGAGCTAATTTGAAACCCTTGTTTTATGCATCACCCCACCTCACCTTTCCCGTTAAGCAGCCATAGTGTGTTTTCTAAACGTGTGACTCTGTTCTGTTTTGTAATTCAGTTCAAGGGTAGCGGTTTTTACATTCCCTCTATAAGTGATATCTTATGATAAGTGTCTTTTTCTGTGTGACTTATTTCACTTAGAATCGTGTACCTCAATCCACTCATCATGCTGCTACTAGCATTATGACGTTGATTTCATGGCTGAGTGATATTCCATTGTACATAAGGACCACAACATCTTTATCCATTTTTCTCTTTCCTGGGATATTTAAGGTGTAACGAAGTTGGAGGTTCTTGTCAACAGAGCAGCCCTAAACTTTGGGGTGCCTGTGTCTTGCTGGTTTTTAATTTTCCCACTTTATACGCCCATGAGTGGAAGTGCCCTATGCTCTCTAAGCTGAGTTTTTTAGATGTTTCAGGACACACCGTACATACTCCAGAGTGGCTGTTGGCAATTTACATCCCGCCCATCAGCGTAGCAAGGCTCCCGTTTCTCCATGGCCTGTCCTGCATTTCTGGTTTAGACACTTTATTCAGCATGGCCCTTTTGACCGATGGGAAGCGAGACTTCTTTGTAGCGCTGATTTGCCTTTCCAGGTTGCTTGGTTGGCCAAAAAGGGCGTCATTGACGAGGTTTTGCCGCTTTTCCTGTGCTTTAAAGGCGATTCGAATCTCCCTCCTGAAATCTGTTTCCTGCAATTCTGCCTTGCTTTCAAATCCTCTTCGTTGCCTTCCCTCAATATATTTGTGGACGAGAGTGATCATTTATAAGTCTGCAGGTTTGTGAATTGCAGTGCCCCTGAGCTCCATTTTTCAACTCGCTTTCTTGGGAGCTGGCCGCAAAAGCGCAGGATTGCTTCAGGCCCTATTCTGGTCCCGGGCGGCAGGCTGAGCCTGTGGTTAATTCTTCTTCCTGATGGGAAAATAGAGTGACCTGTGCCTGTCCCAACACCTAGAGCTAGTCTCTCATTGTTTTCCCCTCTTCCCGTTCATCCTCAGGACAAATTGCAACCTGTACGGAACAGGAGGTTAAAGGTGCTGATTCTCCAAGGAGGGAGATTGTTAGTAAAGAGGCTGGAATGGCGAACCCGAGCACAAGGAGATGAGAAATGAGGTGCGTTTTAGAAAACTTTCCCGATCACACGGTGTACCATCTTCTGGGTTTCTCATGCATGTTTTCGATGTAGGAAGATGCCCTTGAACCTGGAGATTTGGGACCCATGGGATGGGTACCACGCAGTATTACTTTAAAGGGTCGGCGTTTCCTCACCCAACCTCACCAAACCTCTCAGCCCCAAGAGTGTCCACCCTTATGTCTCAATCAGCTGTGGGTCTAGATATGGTCAATCCAGGTAGCATAAGTGCCCCTAAATGAATTTTGTAAGAATTTCTCTCTCTTTCACTGTCTTTTTTTCACAGGTTTTTAAAAGTAATTGATTTTTATAATGGGGTTTACCTGCTTTTCACTGCTGTGTTTATGTCACTTTACACCCAATTGACTCACTTACTGAGAGATATCAATACATAGGTTTTAAGATTCTTACTAGTCAGATATATTCTTGGGCCGTGAATAGGGGGTGTTTAGTCCAATTCACTGAGCAAGGAGTAGGTCTTGTCTATTACATATTGGGTTTATGGAACGGTATCTGAGCTAATTTGAAACCCTTGTTTTATGCAACACCCCACATCACCTTTCCCGTTAAGCAGCCATAGTGTGTTTTCTAAACGTGTGACTCTGTTCTGTTTTGTAATTCAGTTCAAGGGTAGCGGTTTTTACATTCCCTCTATAAGTGATATCTTATGATAAGTGTCTTTTTCTGTGTGACTTATTTCATTTAGAATCGTCGTACCTATATCCACTCATCATGCTGCTACTAGCCTAATGACGTTGATTTCATGGCTGAGTGATATTCCATTGTACATAAGGACCACAACTTCTTTATCCATTTTTCTCTTTCCTGAGATATGTAAGGTGTAACGAAGTGGAGGTTCTTGTCAACAGAGCAGCCCTAAATGTTGGGGTGCCTGTGTCTTGCTGATTTTTAGTTTTCCCAATTTATACGCCCATGAGTGGAACTGCCCTATGCTCTCTAAGCTGAGTTTTTTAGATGTTTCAGGACACACCGTACACTTCTCCAGAGTGGCTGTTGGCAATTTATATCCCGCCCATCATCGTAGCAAGGCTCCCGTTTCCTCATGGCCTGCCCTGCATTTTTGGTTTTGACACTTTATTCAGCATGGCCCTTTTGACCGATGGGAAGCGAGACTTCTTTGTAGCGCTGATTTGCCTTTCCAGGTTGCTTGGTTGGCCAAAAAGGGCGTATGCGTTTTTTCCTGAATATATTCAGGAAAAAACGCATACGCCCTTTTTGGCCAAGGGCATCTTGTCGAGGTTTTGCCGCTTTTCCTGTGCTTTAAAGGCGATTCTAATCTCCCTCTTGAAATCTGTTTCCTGCAATTCTGCCTTGCTTTCAAATCCTCTTCGTTGCCTTCCCTCAATATATTTGTGGACGAGAGTGATCATTTATAAGTCTGCAGGTTTGTGAATTGCAGTGCCCCTGAGCTCCATTTTTCAACTCGCTTTCTTGGGAGCTGGCCGCAAAAGCGCAGGATTGCTTCAGGCCCTATTCTGGTCCCGGGCGGCAGGCTGAGCCTGTGCTTAATTCTTCTTCCTAATGGGAAAATAGAGTGACCTGTGCCTGTCCCAACACCTAGAGCTAGTCTCTCATTGTTTTCCCCTCTTCCCGTTCATCCTCAGGACAAATTGCAACCTGTACGGAACAGGAGGTTAAAGGTGCTGATTCTCCAAGGAGGGAGGTTGCTAGTAAAGCAGCTGGAATGGCGAACCCGAGCACAAGGAGATGAGAAATGAGGTGCGTTTTAGAAACCTTTCGCGATCACACGGTGTACCATCTTCTGGGTTTCTCATGCATGTTTTCGATGTAGGAAGATGCCCTTGAACCTGGAGATTTGGAACCCATGGGATGGGTACCACGCAGTATTACTTTAAAGGGTCTGCGTTTCCTCACCCAACCTCACCAAACCTCTCAGCCCCAAGAGTGTCCACCCTTATGTCTCAATCAGCTGTGGGTCTAGATATGGTCAATCCAGGTAGCATAACTGCCCCTAAACGAATTTTGTAAGAATTTCTCTCTCTTTCACTGTCTTTTTTTCACAGGTTTTTAAAAGTAATTGATTTTTATAATGGGGTTTAGCTGCTTTTCACTGCTGTGTTTATATCACTTTACACCCACTTGACTCACTTACAGAGAGATATCAATACATAGGTTTTAAGATTCTTACTAGTCAGATATATTCTTGGGCCGTGAATAGGGGGTTTTGAGTCCAATTCACTGAGCAAGGAGTAGGTCTTCTCTAGTACATATTGGGTTTATGGAACGGTATCTGAGCTAATTTGAAACCCTTGTTTTATGCATCACCCCACCTCACCTTTCCCGTTAAGCAGCCATAGTGTGTTTTCTAAACGTGTGACTCTGTTCTGTTTTGTAATTCAGTTCAAGGGTAGCGGTTTTTACATTCCCTCTATAAGTGATATCTTATGATAAGTGTCTTTTTCTGTGTGACTTATTTCACTTAGAATCGTCGTACCTCAATCCACTCATCATGCTGCTACTAGCATTATGACGTTGATTTCATGGCTGAGTGATATTCCATTGTACATAAGGACCACAACATCTTTATCCATTTTTCTCTTTCCTGGGATATTTAAGGTGTAACGAAGTTGGAGGTTCTTGTCAACAGAGCAGCCCTAAACTTTGGGGTGCCTGTGTCTTGCTGGTTTTTAATTTTCCCACTTTATACGCCCATGAGTGGAAGTGCCCTATGCTCTCTAAGCTGAGTTTTTTAGATGTTTCAGGACACACCGTACATACTCCAGAGTGGCTGTTGGCAATTTACATCCCGCCCATCAGCGTAGCAAGGCTCCCGTTTCTCCATGGCCTGTCCTGCATTTCTGGTTTAGACACTTTATTCAGCATGGCCCTTTTGACCGATGGGAAGCGAGACTTCTTTGTAGCGCTGATTTGCCTTTCCAGGTTGCTTGGTTGGCCAAAAAGGGCGTCATTGACGAGGTTTTGCCGCTTTTCCTGTGCTTTAAAGGCGATTCGAATCTCCCTCCTGAAATCTGTTTCCTGCAATTCTGCCTTGCTTTCAAATCCTCTTCGTTGCCTTCCCTCAATATATTTGTGGACGAGAGTGATCATTTATAAGTCTGCAGGTTTGTGAATTGCAGTGCCCCTGAGCTCCATTTTTCAACTCGCTTTCTTGGGAGCTGGCCGCAAAAGCGCAGGATTGCTTCAGGCCCTATTCTGGTCCCGGGCGGCAGGCTGAGCCTGTGCTTAATTCTTCTTCCTGATGGGAAAATAGAGTGACCTGTGCCTGTCCCAACACCTAGAGCTAGTCTCTCATTGTTTTCCCCTCTTCCCGTTCATCCTCAGGACAAATTGCAACCTGTACGGAACAGGAGGTTAAAGGTGCTGATTCTCCAAGGAGGGAGATTGTTAGTAAAGAGGCTGGAATGGCGAACCCGAGCACAAGGAGATGAGAAATGAGGTGCGTTTTAGAAACCTTTCCCGATCACACGGTGTACCATCTTCTGGGTTTCTCATGCATGTTTTCGATGTAGGAAGATGCCCTTGAACCTGGAGATTTGGGACCCATGGGATGGGTACCACGCAGTATTACTTTAAAGGGTCTGCGTTTCCTCACCCAACCTCACCAAACCTGTCAGCCCCAAGAGTGTCCACCCTTATGTCTCAATCAGCTGTGGGTCTAGATATGGTCAATCCAGGTAGCATAACTGCCCCTAAACGAATTTTGTAAGAATTTCTCTCTCTTTCACTGTCTTTGTTTCACAGGTTTTTAAAAGTAATTGATTTTTATAATGGGGTTTAGCTGCTTTTCACTGCTGTGTTTATGTCACTTTACACCCAATTGACTCACTTACTGAGAGATATCAATACATAGGTTTTAAGATTCTTACTACTCAGATATATTCTTGGGCCGTGAATAGGGGGTGTTTAGTCCAATTCACTGAGCAAGGAGTAGGTCTTGTCTATTACATATTGGGTTTATGGAACGGTATCTGAGCTAATTTGAAACCCTTGTTTTATGCATCACCCCACATCACCTTTCCCGTTAAGCAGCCATAGTGTGTTTTCTAAACGTGTGACTCTGTTCTGTTTCGTAATTCAGTTCAAGGGTAGCGGTTTTTACATTCCCTCTATAAGTGATATCTTATGATAAGTGCCTTTTTCTGTGTGACTTATTTCATTTAGAATCGTCGTACCTATATCCACTCATCATGCTGCTACTAGCCTAATGACGTTGATTTCATGGCTGAGTGATATTCCATTGTACATAAGGACCACAACTTCTTTATCCATTTTTCTCTTTCCTGAGATATGTAAGGTGTAACGAAGTGGAGGTTCTTGTCAACAGAGCAGCCCTAAATGTTGGGGTGCCTGTGTCTTGCTGATTTTTAGTTTTCCCAATTTATACGCCCATGAGTGGAACTGCCCTATGCTCTCTAAGCTGAGTTTTTTAGATGTTTCAGGACACACCGTACACTTCTCCAGAGTGGCTGTTGGCAATTTACATCCCGCCCATCATCGTAGCAAGGCTCCCGTTTCCTCATGGCCTGCCCTGCATTTCTGGTTTTGATACTTTATTCAGCATGGCCCTTTTGACCGATGGGAAGCGAGACTTCTTTGTAGCGCTGATTTGCCTTTCCAGGTTGCTTGGTTGGCCAAAAAGGGCGTATGCGTTTTTTCCTGAATATATTCAGGAAAAACGCATACGCCCTTTTTTGCCAAGGGCATCTTGTCGAGGTTTTGCCGCTTTTCCTGTGCTTTAAAGGCGATTCGAATCTCCCTCCTGAAATCTGTTTCCTGCAATTCTGCTTTGCTTTCAAATCCTCTTCGTTGCCTTCCCTCAATATATTTGTGGACGTGAGTGATCATTTATAAGTCTGCAGGTTTGTGAATTGCAGTGCCCCTGAGCTCCATTTTTCAACTCGCTTTCTTGGGAGCTGGCCGCAAAAGCGCAGGATTGCTTCAGGCCCTATTCTGGTCCCGGGCGGCAGGCTGAGCCTGTGCTTAATTCTTCTTCCTGATGGGAAAATAGAGTGACCTGTGCCTGTCCCAACACCTAGAGCTAGTCTCTCATTGTTTTCCCCTCTTCCCGTTCATCCTCAGGACAAATTGCAACCTGTACGGAACAGGAGGTTAAAGGTGCTGATTCTCCAAGGAGGGAGATTGTTAGTAAAGAGGCTGGAATGGCGAACCCGAGCACAAGGAGATGAGAAATGAGGTGCGTTTTAGAAACCTTTCCCGATCACACGGTGTACCATCTTCTGGGTTTCTCATGCATGTTTTCGATGTAGGAAGATGCCCTTGAACCTGGAGATTTGGGACCCATGGGATGGGTACCACGCAGTATTACTTTAAAGGGTCTGCGTTTCCTCACCCAACCTCACCAAAACTCTCAGCCCCAAGAGTGTCCACCCTTATGTCTCAATCAGCTGTGGGTCTAGATATGGTCAATCCAGGTAGCATAACTGCCCCTAAACGAATTTTGTAAGAATTTCTCTCTCTTTCACTGTCTTTTTTTCACAGGTTTTTAAAAGTAATTGATTTTTATAATGGGGTTTACCTGCTTTTCACTGCTGTGTTTATGTCACTTTACACACAATTGACTCACTTACTGAGAGATATCAATACATAGGTTTTAAGATTCTTACTAGTCAGATATATTCTTGGGCCGTGAATAGGGGGTGTTTAGTCCAATTCACTGAGCAAGGAGTAGGTCTTGTCTATTACATATTGGGTTTATGGAACGGTATCTGAGCTAATTTGAAACCCTTGTTTTATGCATCACCCCACCTCCTCTTTCCCGTTAAGCAGCCATAGTGTGTTTTCTAAACGTGTGACTCTGTTCAGTTTTGTAATTCAGTTCAAGGGTAGCGGTTTTTACATTCCCTCTATAAGTGATATCTTATGATAAATGTCTTTTTCTGTGTGACTTATTTCATTTAGAATCGTCGTACCTAAATCCACTCATCATGCTGCTACTAGCCTTATGACGTTGATTTCATGGCTGAGTGATATTCCATTGTACATAAGGACCACAACTTCTTTATCCATTTTTCTCTTTCCTGAGATATGTAAGGTGTAACGAAGTGGAGGTTCTTGTCAACAGAGTAGCCCTAAACGTTGGGGTGCCTGTGTCTTGCTGATTTTTAGTTTTCCTAATTTATACGCCCATGAGAGGAACTGCCCTATGCTCTCTAAGCTGAGTTTTTTAGATGTTTCAGGACACACCGTACACTTCTCCAGAGTGGCTGTTGGCAATTTATATCCCGCCCATCATCGTAGCAAGGCTCCCGTTTCCTCATGGCCTGCCCTGCATTTTTGGTTTTGACACTTTATTCAGCATGGCCCTTTTGACCGATGGGAAGCGAGACTTCTTTGTAGCGCTGATTTGCCTTTCCAGGTTGCTTGGTTGGCCAAAAAGGGCGTATGCGTTTTTTCCTGAATATATTCAGGAAAAAACGCATACGCCCTTTTTGGCCAAGGGCATCTTGTCGAGGTTTTGCCGCTTTTCCTGTGCTTTAAAGGCGATTCGAATCTCCCTCCTGAAATCTGTTTCCTGCAATTCTGCCTTGCTTTCAAATCCTCTTCGTTGCCTTCCCTCAATATATTTGTGGACGAGAGTGATCATTTATAAGTCTGCAGGTTTGTGAATTGCAGTGCCCCTGAGCTCCATTTTTCAACTCGCTTTCTTGGGAGCTGGCCGCAAAAGCGCAGGATTGCTTCAGGCCCTATTCTGGTCCCGGGCGGCAGGCTGAGCCTGTGCTTAATTCTTCTTCCTAATGGGAAAATAGAGTGACCTGTGCCTGTCCCAACACCTAGAGCTAGTCTCTCATTGTTTTCCCCTCTTCCCGTTCATCCTCAGGACAAATTGCAACCTGTACGGAACAGGAGGTTAAAGTTGCTGATTCTCCAAGGAGGGAGGTTGCTAGTAAAGCAGCTGGAATGGCGAACCCGAGCACAAGGAGATGAGAAATGAGGTGCGTTTTAGAAACCTTTCGCGATCACACGGTGTACCATCTTCTGGGTTTCTCATGCATGTTTTCGATGTAGGAAGATGCCCTTGAACCTGGAGATTTGGAACCCATGGGATGGGTACCACGCAGTATTACTTTAAAGGGTCTGCGTTTCCTCACCCAACCTCACCAAACCTCTCAGCCCCAAGAGTGTCCACCCTTATGTCTCAATCAGCTGTGGGTCTAGATATGGTCAATCCAGGTAGCATAACTGCCCCTAAACGAATTTTGTAAGAATTTCTCTCTCTTTCACTGTCTTTTTTTCACAGGTTTTTAAAAGTAATTGATTTTTATAATGGGGTTTAGCTGCTTTTCACTGCTGTGTTTATGTCACTTTACACCCACTTGACTCACTTACAGAGAGATATCAATACATAGGTTTTAAGATTCTTACTAGTCAGATATATTCTTGGGCCGTGAATAGGGGGTTTTGAGTCCAATTCACTGAGCAAGGAGTAGGTCTTCTCTAGTACATATTGGGTTTATGGAACGGTATCTGAGCTAATTTGAAACCCTTGTTTTATGCATCACCCCACCTCACCTTTCCCGTTAAGCAGCCATAGTGTGTTTTCTAAACGTGTGACTCTGTTCTGTTTTGTAATTCAGTTCAAGGGTAGCGGTTTTTACATTCCCTCTATAAGTGATATCTTATGATAAGTGTCTTTTTCTGTGTGACTTATTTCACTTAGAATCGTCGTACCTCAATCCACTCATCATGCTGCTACTAGCATTATGACGTTGATTTCATGGCTGAGTGATATTCCATTGTACATAAGGACCACAACATCTTTATCCATTTTTCTCTTTCCTGGGATATTTAAGGTGTAACGAAGTTGGAGGTTCTTGTCAACAGAGCAGCCCTAAACTTTGGGGTGCCTGTGTCTTGCTGGTTTTTAATTTTCCCACTTTATACGCCCATGAGTGGAAGTGCCCTATGCTCTCTAAGCTGAGTTTTTTAGATGTTTCAGGACACACCGTACATACTCCAGAGTGGCTGTTGGCAATTTACATCCCGCCCATCAGCGTAGCAAGGCTCCCGTTTCTCCATGGCCTGTCCTGCATTTCTGGTTTAGACACTTTATTCAGCATGGCCCTTTTGACCGATGGGAAGCGAGACTTCTTTGTAGCGCTGATTTGCCTTTCCAGGTTGCTTGGTTGGCCAAAAAGGGCGTCATTGACGAGGTTTTGCCGCTTTTCCTGTGCTTTAAAGGCGATTCGAATCTCCCTCCTGAAATCTGTTTCCTGCAATTCTGCCTTGCTTTCAAATCCTCTTCGTTGCCTTCCCTCAATATATTTGTGGACGAGAGTGATCATTTATAAGTCTGCAGGTTTGTGAATTGCAGTGCCCCTGAGCTCCATTTTTCAACTCGCTTTCTTGGGAGCTGGCCGCAAAAGCGCAGGATTGCTTCAGGCCCTATTCTGGTCCCGGGCGGCAGGCTGAGCCTGTGGTTAATTCTTCTTCCTGATGGGAAAATAGAGTGACCTGTGCCTGTCCCAACACCTAGAGCTAGTCTCTCATTGTTTTCCCCTCTTCCCGTTCATCCTCAGGACAAATTGCAACCTGTACGGAACAGGAGGTTAAAGGTGCTGATTCTCCAAGGAGGGAGATTGTTAGTAAAGAGGCTGGAATGGCGAACCCGAGCACAAGGAGATGAGAAATGAGGTGCGTTTTAGAAAACTTTCCCGATCACACGGTGTACCATCTTCTGGGTTTCTCATGCATGTTTTCGATGTAGGAAGATGCCCTTGAACCTGGAGATTTGGGACCCATGGGATGGGTACCACGCAGTATTACTTTAAAGGGTCGGCGTTTCCTCACCCAACCTCACCAAACCTCTCAGCCCCAAGAGTGTCCACCCTTATGTCTCAATCAGCTGTGGGTCTAGATATGGTCAATCCAGGTAGCATAACTGCCCCTAAATGAATTTTGTAAGAATTTCTCTCTCTTTCACTGTCTTTTTTTCACAGGTTTTTAAAAGTAATTGATTTTTATAATGGGGTTTACCTGCTTTTCACTGCTGTGTTTATGTCACTTTACACCCAATTGACTCACTTACTGAGAGATATCAATACATAGGTTTTAAGATTCTTACTAGTCAGATATATTCTTGGGCCGTGAATAGGGGGTGTTTAGTCCAATTCACTGAGCAAGGAGTAGGTCTTGTCTATTACATATTGGGTTTATGGAACGGTATCTGAGCTAATTTGAAACCCTTGTTTTATGCATCACCCCACATCACCTTTCCCGTTAAGCAGCCATAGTGTGTTTTCTAAACGTGTGACTCTGTTCTGTTTTGTAATTCAGTTCAAGGGTAGCGGTTTTTACATTCCCTCTATAAGTGATATCTTATGATAAGTGTCTTTTTCTGTGTGACTTATTTCATTTAGAATCGTCGTACCTATATCCACTCATCATGCTGCTACTAGCCTAATGACGTTGATTTCATGGCTGAGTGATATTCCATTGTACATAAGGACCACAACTTCTTTATCCATTTTTCTCTTTCCTGAGATATGTAAGGTGTAACGAAGTGGAGGTTCTTGTCAACAGAGCAGCCCTAAATGTTGGGGTGCCTGTGTCTTGCTGATTTTTAGTTTTCCCAATTTATACGCCCATGAGTGGAACTGCCCTATGCTCTCTAAGCTGAGTTTTTTAGATGTTTCAGGACACACCGTACACTTCTCCAGAGTGGCTGTTGGCAATTTACATCCCGCCCATCATCGTAGCAAGGCTCCCGTTTCCTCATGGCCTGCTCTGCATTTTTGGTTTTGACACTTTATTCAGCATGGCCCTTTTGACCGATGGGAAGCGAGACTTCTTTGTAGCGCTGATTTGCCTTTCCAGGTTGCTTGGTTGGCCAAAAAGGGCGTATGCGTTTTTTCCTGAATATATTCAGGAAAAAACGCATACGCCCTTTTTGGCCAAGGGCATCTTCTCGAGGTTTTGCCGCTTTTCCTGTGCTTTAAAGGCGATTTGAATCTCCCTCCTGAAATCTGTTTCCTGCAATTCTGCCTTGCTTTCAAATCCTCTTCGTTGCCTTCCCTCAATATATTTGTGGACGAGAGTGATCATTTATAAGTCTGCAGGTTTGTGAATTGCAGTGCCCCTGAGCTCCATTTTTCAACTCGCTTTCTTGGGAGCTGGCCGCAAAAGCGCAGGATTGCTTCAGGCCCTATTCTGGTCCCGGGCGGCAGGCTGAGCCTGTGCTTAATTCTTCTTCCTGATGGGAAAATAGAGTGATCTGTGCCTGTCCCAACACCTAGAGCTAGTCTCTCATTGTTTTCCCCTCTTCCCGTTCATCCTCAGGACAAATTGCAACCTGTACGGAACAGGAGGTTAAAGGTGCTGATTCTCCAAGGAGGGAGGTTGCTAGTAAAGCAGCTGGAATGGCGAACCCGAGCACAAGGAGATGAGAAATGAGGTGCGTTTTAGAAACCTTTCGCGATCACACGGTGTACCATCTTCTGGGTTTCTCATGCATGTTTTCGATGTAGGAAGATGCCCTTGAACCTGGAGATTTGGAACCCATGGGATGGGTACCACGCAGTATTACTTTAAAGGGTCTGCGTTTCCTCACCCAACCTCACCAAACCTCTCAGCCCCAAGAGTGTCCACCCTTATGTCTCAATCAGCTGTGGGTCTAGATATGGTCAATCCAGGTAGCATAACTGCCCCTAAACGAATTTTGTAAGAATTTCTCTCTCTTTCACTGTCTTTTTTTCACAGGTTTTTAAAAGTAATTGATTTTTATAATGGGGTTTAGCTGCTTTTCACTGCTGTGTTTATGTCACTTTACACCCACTTGACTCACTTACAGAGAGATATCAATACATAGGTTTTAAGATTCTTACTAGTCAGATATATTCTTGGGCCGTGAATAGGGGGTTTTGAGTCCAATTCACTGAGCAAGGAGTAGGTCTTCTCTAGTACATATTGGGTTTATGGAACGGTATCTGAGCTAATTTGAAACCCTTGTTTTATGCATCACCCCACCTCACCTTTCCCGTTAAGCAGCCATAGTGTGTTTTCTAAACGTGTGACTCTGTTCTGTTTTGTAATTCAGTTCAAGGGTAGCGGTTTTTACATTCCCTCTATAAGTGATATCTTATGATAAGTGTCTTTTTCTGTGTGACTTATTTCACTTAGAATCGTGTACCTCAATCCACTCATCATGCTGCTACTAGCATTATGACGTTGATTTCATGGCTGAGTGATATTCCATTGTACATAAGGACCACAACATCTTTATCCATTTTTCTCTTTCCTGGGATATTTAAGGTGTAACGAAGTTGGAGGTTCTTGTCAACAGAGCAGCCCTAAACTTTGGGGTGCCTGTGTCTTGCTGGTTTTTAATTTTCCCACTTTATACGCCCATGAGTGGAAGTGCCCTATGCTCTCTAAGCTGAGTTTTTTAGATGTTTCAGGACACACCGTACATACTCCAGAGTGGCTGTTGGCAATTTACATCCCGCCCATCAGCGTAGCAAGGCTCCCGTTTCTCCATGGCCTGTCCTGCATTTCTGGTTTAGACACTTTATTCAGCATGGCCCTTTTGACCGATGGGAAGCGAGACTTCTTTGTAGCGCTGATTTGCCTTTCCAGGTTGCTTGGTTGGCCAAAAAGGGCGTCATTGACGAGGTTTTGCCGCTTTTCCTGTGCTTTAAAGGCGATTCGAATCTCCCTCCTGAAATCTGTTTCCTGCAATTCTGCCTTGCTTTCAAATCCTCTTCGTTGCCTTCCCTCAATATATTTGTGGACG
The DNA here is from genome assembly GCF_965194825.1 of Balaenoptera physalus. NCBI lineage: Eukaryota > Metazoa > Chordata > Mammalia > Artiodactyla > Balaenopteridae > Balaenoptera > Balaenoptera physalus. The sequence continues at coordinate 920,637 of NW_028126568.1, forward strand.
AGAGTGATCATTTATAAGTCTGCAGGTTTGTGAATTGCAGTGCCCCTGAGCTCCATTTTTCAACTCGCTTTCTTGGGAGCTGGCCGCAAAACCGCAGGATTGCTTCAGGCCCTATTCTGGTCCCGGGCGGCAGGCTGAGCCTGTGGTTAATTCTTCTTCCTGATGGGAAAATAGAGTGACCTGTGCCTGTCCCAACACCTAGAGCTAGTCTCTCATTGTTTTCCCCTCTTCCCGTTCATCCTTAGGACAAATTGCAACCTGTACGGAACAGGAGGTTAAAGGTGCTGATTCTCCAAGGAGGGAGATTGTTAGTAAAGAGGCTGGAATGGCGAACCCGAGCACAAGGAGATGAGAAATGAGGTGCGTTTTAGAAAACTTTCCCGATCACACGGTGTACCATCTTCTGGGTTTCTCATGCATGTTTTCGATGTAGGAAGATGCCCTTGAACCTGGAGATTTGGGACCCATGGGATGGGTACCACGCAGTATTACTTTAAAGGGTCGGCGTTTCCTCACCCAACCTCACCAAACCTCTCAGCCCCAAGAGTGTCCACCCTTATGTCTCAATCAGCTGTGGGTCTAGATATGGTCAATCCAGGTAGCATAAGTGCCCCTAAATGAATTTTGTAAGAATTTCTCTCTCTTTCACTGTCTTTTTTTCACAGGTTTTTAAAAGTAATTGATTTTTATAATGGGGTTTACCTGCTTTTCACTGCTGTGTTTATGTCACTTTACACCCAATTGACTCACTTACTGAGAGATATCAATACATAGGTTTTAAGATTCTTACTAGTCAGATATATTCTTGGGCCGTGAATAGGGGGTGTTTAGTCCAATTCACTGAGCAAGGAGTAGGTCTTGTCTATTACATATTGGGTTTATGGAACGGTATCTGAGCTAATTTGAAACCCTTGTTTTATGCAACACCCCACATCACCTTTCCCGTTAAGCAGCCATAGTGTGTTTTCTAAACGTGTGACTCTGTTCTGTTTTGTAATTCAGTTCAAGGGTAGCGGTTTTTACATTCCCTCTATAAGTGATATCTTATGATAAGTGTCTTTTTCTGTGTGACTTATTTCATTTAGAATCGTCGTACCTATATCCACTCATCATGCTGCTACTAGCCTAATGACGTTGATTTCATGGCTGAGTGATATTCCATTGTACATAAGGACCACAACTTCTTTATCCATTTTTCTCTTTCCTGAGATATGTAAGGTGTAACGAAGTGGAGGTTCTTGTCAACAGAGCAGCCCTAAATGTTGGGGTGCCTGTGTCTTGCTGATTTTTAGTTTTCCCAATTTATACGCCCATGAGTGGAACTGCCCTATGCTCTCTAAGCTGAGTTTTTTAGATGTTTCAGGACACACCGTACACTTCTCCAGAGTGGCTGTTGGCAATTTATATCCCGCCCATCATCGTAGCAAGGCTCCCGTTTCCTCATGGCCTGCCCTGCATTTTTGGTTTTGACACTTTATTCAGCATGGCCCTTTTGACCGATGGGAAGCGAGACTTCTTTGTAGCGCTGATTTGCCTTTCCAGGTTGCTTGGTTGGCCAAAAAGGGCGTATGCGTTTTTTCCTGAATATATTCAGGAAAAAACGCATACGCCCTTTTTGGCCAAGGGCATCTTGTCGAGGTTTTGCCGCTTTTCCTGTGCTTTAAAGGCGATTCGAATCTCCCTCCTGAAATCTGTTTCCTGCAATTCTGCCTTGCTTTCAAATCCTCTTCGTTGCCTTCCCTCAATATATTTGTGGACGAGAGTGATCATTTATAAGTCTGCAGGTTTGTGAATTGCAGTGCCCCTGAGCTCCATTTTTCAACTCGCTTTCTTGGGAGCTGGCCGCAAAAGCGCAGGATTGCTTCAGGCCCTATTCTGGTCCCGGGCGGCAGGCTGAGCCTGTGCTTAATTCTTCTTCCTAATGGGAAAATAGAGTGACCTGTGCCTGTCCCAACACCTAGAGCTAGTCTCTCATTGTTTTCCCCTCTTCCCGTTCATCCTCAGGACAAATTGCAACCTGTACGGAACAGGAGGTTAAAGGTGCTGATTCTCCAAGGAGGGAGGTTGCTAGTAAAGCAGCTGGAATGGCGAACCCGAGCACAAGGAGATGAGAAATGAGGTGCGTTTTAGAAACCTTTCGCGATCACACGGTGTACCATCTTCTGGGTTTCTCATGCATGTTTTCGATGTAGGAAGATGCCCTTGAACCTGGAGATTTGGAACCCATGGGATGGGTACCACGCAGTATTACTTTAAAGGGTCTGCGTTTCCTCACCCAACCTCACCAAACCTCTCAGCCCCAAGAGTGTCCACCCTTATGTCTCAATCAGCTGTGGGTCTAGATATGGTCAATCCAGGTAGCATAACTGCCCCTAAACGAATTTTGTAAGAATTTCTCTCTCTTTCACTGTCTTTTTTTCACAGGTTTTTAAAAGTAATTGATTTTTATAATGGGGTTTAGCTGCTTTTCACTGCTGTGTTTATGTCACTTTACACCCACTTGACTCACTTACAGAGAGATATCAATACATAGGTTTTAAGATTCTTACTAGTCAGATATATTCTTGGGCCGTGAATAGGGGGTTTTGAGTCCAATTCACTGAGCAAGGAGTAGGTCTTCTCTAGTACATATTGGGTTTATGGAACGGTATCTGAGCTAATTTGAAACCCTTGTTTTATGCATCACCCCACCTCACCTTTCCCGTTAAGCAGCCATAGTGTGTTTTCTAAACGTGTGACTCTGTTCTGTTTTGTAATTCAGTTCAAGGGTAGCGGTTTTTACATTCCCTCTATAAGTGATATCTTATGATAAGTGTCTTTTTCTGTGTGACTTATTTCACTTAGAATCGTCGTACCTCAATCCACTCATCATGCTGCTACTAGCATTATGACGTTGATTTCATGGCTGAGTGATATTCCATTGTACATAAGGACCACAACATCTTTATCCATTTTTCTCTTTCCTGGGATATTTAAGGTGTAACGAAGTTGGAGGTTCTTGTCAACAGAGCAGCCCTAAACTTTGGGGTGCCTGTGTCTTGCTGGTTTTTAATTTTCCCACTTTATACGCCCATGAGTGGAAGTGCCCTATGCTCTCTAAGCTGAGTTTTTTAGATGTTTCAGGACACACCGTACATACTCCAGAGTGGCTGTTGGCAATTTACATCCCGCCCATCAGCGTAGCAAGGCTCCCGTTTCTCCATGGCCTGTCCTGCATTTCTGGTTTAGACACTTTATTCAGCATGGCCCTTTTGACCGATGGGAAGCGAGACTTCTTTGTAGCGCTGATTTGCCTTTCCAGGTTGCTTGGTTGGCCAAAAAGGGCGTCATTGACGAGGTTTTGCCGCTTTTCCTGTGCTTTAAAGGCGATTCGAATCTCCCTCCTGAAATCTGTTTCCTGCAATTCTGCCTTGCTTTCAAATCCTCTTCGTTGCCTTCCCTCAATATATTTGTGGACGAGAGTGATCATTTATAAGTCTGCAGGTTTGTGAATTGCAGTGCCCCTGAGCTCCATTTTTCAACTCGCTTTCTTGGGAGCTGGCCGCAAAAGCGCAGGATTGCTTCAGGCCCTATTCTGGTCCCGGGCGGCAGGCTGAGCCTGTGCTTAATTCTTCTTCCTGATGGGAAAATAGAGTGACCTGTGCCTGTCCCAACACCTAGAGCTAGTCTCTCATTGTTTTCCCCTCTTCCCGTTCATCCTCAGGACAAATTGCAACCTGTACGGAACAGGAGGTTAAAGGTGCTGATTCTCCAAGGAGGGAGATTGTTAGTAAAGAGGCTGGAATGGCGAACCCGAGCACAAGGAGATGAGAAATGAGGTGCGTTTTAGAAACCTTTCCCGATCACACGGTGTACCATCTTCTGGGTTTCTCATGCATGTTTTCGATGTAGGAAGATGCCCTTGAACCTGGAGATTTGGGACCCATGGGATGGGTACCACGCAGTATTACTTTAAAGGGTCTGCGTTTCCTCACCCAACCTCACCAAACCTGTCAGCCCCAAGAGTGTCCACCCTTATGTCTCAATCAGCTGTGGGTCTAGATATGGTCAATCCAGGTAGCATAACTGCCCCTAAACGAATTTTGTAAGAATTTCTCTCTCTTTCACTGTCTTTGTTTCACAGGTTTTTAAAAGTAATTGATTTTTATAATGGGGTTTAGCTGCTTTTCACTGCTGTGTTTATGTCACTTTACACCCAATTGACTCACTTACTGAGAGATATCAATACATAGGTTTTAAGATTCTTACTACTCAGATATATTCTTGGGCCGTGAATAGGGGGTGTTTAGTCCAATTCACTGAGCAAGGAGTAGGTCTTGTCTATTACATATTGGGTTTATGGAACGGTATCTGAGCTAATTTGAAACCCTTGTTTTATGCATCACCCCACATCACCTTTCCCGTTAAGCAGCCATAGTGTGTTTTCTAAACGTGTGACTCTGTTCTGTTTCGTAATTCAGTTCAAGGGTAGCGGTTTTTACATTCCCTCTATAAGTGATATCTTATGATAAGTGCCTTTTTCTGTGTGACTTATTTCATTTAGAATCGTCGTACCTATATCCACTCATCATGCTGCTACTAGCCTAATGACGTTGATTTCATGGCTGAGTGATATTCCATTGTACATAAGGACCACAACTTCTTTATCCATTTTTCTCTTTCCTGAGATATGTAAGGTGTAACGAAGTGGAGGTTCTTGTCAACAGAGCAGCCCTAAATGTTGGGGTGCCTGTGTCTTGCTGATTTTTAGTTTTCCCAATTTATACGCCCATGAGTGGAACTGCCCTATGCTCTCTAAGCTGAGTTTTTTAGATGTTTCAGGACACACCGTACACTTCTCCAGAGTGGCTGTTGGCAATTTACATCCCGCCCATCATCGTAGCAAGGCTCCCGTTTCCTCATGGCCTGCCCTGCATTTCTGGTTTTGATACTTTATTCAGCATGGCCCTTTTGACCGATGGGAAGCGAGACTTCTTTGTAGCGCTGATTTGCCTTTCCAGGTTGCTTGGTTGGCCAAAAAGGGCGTATGCGTTTTTTCCTGAATATATTCAGGAAAAACGCATACGCCCTTTTTTGCCAAGGGCATCTTGTCGAGGTTTTGCCGCTTTTCCTGTGCTTTAAAGGCGATTCGAATCTCCCTCCTGAAATCTGTTTCCTGCAATTCTGCTTTGCTTTCAAATCCTCTTCGTTGCCTTCCCTCAATATATTTGTGGACGTGAGTGATCATTTATAAGTCTGCAGGTTTGTGAATTGCAGTGCCCCTGAGCTCCATTTTTCAACTCGCTTTCTTGGGAGCTGGCCGCAAAAGCGCAGGATTGCTTCAGGCCCTATTCTGGTCCCGGGCGGCAGGCTGAGCCTGTGCTTAATTCTTCTTCCTGATGGGAAAATAGAGTGACCTGTGCCTGTCCCAACACCTAGAGCTAGTCTCTCATTGTTTTCCCCTCTTCCCGTTCATCCTCAGGACAAATTGCAACCTGTACGGAACAGGAGGTTAAAGGTGCTGATTCTCCAAGGAGGGAGATTGTTAGTAAAGAGGCTGGAATGGCGAACCCGAGCACAAGGAGATGAGAAATGAGGTGCGTTTTAGAAACCTTTCCCGATCACACGGTGTACCATCTTCTGGGTTTCTCATGCATGTTTTCGATGTAGGAAGATGCCCTTGAACCTGGAGATTTGGGACCCATGGGATGGGTACCACGCAGTATTACTTTAAAGGGTCTGCGTTTCCTCACCCAACCTCACCAAAACTCTCAGCCCCAAGAGTGTCCACCCTTATGTCTCAATCAGCTGTGGGTCTAGATATGGTCAATCCAGGTAGCATAACTGCCCCTAAACGAATTTTGTAAGAATTTCTCTCTCTTTCACTGTCTTTTTTTCACAGGTTTTTAAAAGTAATTGATTTTTATAATGGGGTTTACCTGCTTTTCACTGCTGTGTTTATGTCACTTTACACACAATTGACTCACTTACTGAGAGATATCAATACATAGGTTTTAAGATTCTTACTAGTCAGATATATTCTTGGGCCGTGAATAGGGGGTGTTTAGTCCAATTCACTGAGCAAGGAGTAGGTCTTGTCTATTACATATTGGGTTTATGGAACGGTATCTGAGCTAATTTGAAACCCTTGTTTTATGCATCACCCCACCTCCTCTTTCCCGTTAAGCAGCCATAGTGTGTTTTCTAAACGTGTGACTCTGTTCAGTTTTGTAATTCAGTTCAAGGGTAGCGGTTTTTACATTCCCTCTATAAGTGATATCTTATGATAAATGTCTTTTTCTGTGTGACTTATTTCATTTAGAATCGTCGTACCTAAATCCACTCATCATGCTGCTACTAGCCTTATGACGTTGATTTCATGGCTGAGTGATATTCCATTGTACATAAGGACCACAACTTCTTTATCCATTTTTCTCTTTCCTGAGATATGTAAGGTGTAACGAAGTGGAGGTTCTTGTCAACAGAGTAGCCCTAAACGTTGGGGTGCCTGTGTCTTGCTGATTTTTAGTTTTCCTAATTTATACGCCCATGAGAGGAACTGCCCTATGCTCTCTAAGGTTAGTTTTTTAGATGTTTCAGGACACACCGTACACTTCTCCAGAGTGGCTGTTGGCAATTTATATCCCGCCCATCATCGTAGCAAGGCTCCCGTTTCCTCATGGCCTGCCCTGCATTTTTGGTTTTGACACTTTATTCAGCATGGCCCTTTTGACCGATGGGAAGCGAGACTTCTTTGTAGCGCTGATTTGCCTTTCCAGGTTGCTTGGTTGGCCAAAAAGGGCGTATGCGTTTTTTCCTGAATATATTCAGGAAAAAACGCATACGCCCTTTTTGGCCAAGGGCATCTTGTCGAGGTTTTGCCGCTTTTCCTGTGCTTTAAAGGCGATTCGAATCTCCCTCCTGAAATCTGTTTCCTGCAATTCTGCCTTGCTTTCAAATCCTCTTCGTTGCCTTCCCTCAATATATTTGTGGACGAGAGTGATCATTTATAAGTCTGCAGGTTTGTGAATTGCAGTGCCCCTGAGCTCCATTTTTCAACTCGCTTTCTTGGGAGCTGGCCGCAAAAGCGCAGGATTGCTTCAGGCCCTATTCTGGTCCCGGGCGGCAGGCTGAGCCTGTGCTTAATTCTTCTTCCTAATGGGAAAATAGAGTGACCTGTGCCTGTCCCAACACCTAGAGCTAGTCTCTCATTGTTTTCCCCTCTTCCCGTTCATCCTCAGGACAAATTGCAACCTGTACGGAACAGGAGGTTAAAGTTGCTGATTCTCCAAGGAGGGAGGTTGCTAGTAAAGCAGCTGGAATGGCGAACCCGAGCACAAGGAGATGAGAAATGAGGTGCGTTTTAGAAACCTTTCGCGATCACACGGTGTACCATCTTCTGGGTTTCTCATGCATGTTTTCGATGTAGGAAGATGCCCTTGAACCTGGAGATTTGGAACCCATGGGATGGGTACCACGCAGTATTACTTTAAAGGGTCTGCGTTTCCTCACCCAACCTCACCAAACCTCTCAGCCCCAAGAGTGTCCACCCTTATGTCTCAATCAGCTGTGGGTCTAGATATGGTCAATCCAGGTAGCATAACTGCCCCTAAACGAATTTTGTAAGAATTTCTCTCTCTTTCACTGTCTTTTTTTCACAGGTTTTTAAAAGTAATTGATTTTTATAATGGGGTTTAGCTGCTTTTCACTGCTGTGTTTATGTCACTTTACACCCACTTGACTCACTTACAGAGAGATATCAATACATAGGTTTTAAGATTCTTACTAGTCAGATATATTCTTGGGCCGTGAATAGGGGGTTTTGAGTCCAATTCACTGAGCAAGGAGTAGGTCTTCTCTAGTACATATTGGGTTTATGGAACGGTATCTGAGCTAATTTGAAACCCTTGTTTTATGCATCACCCCACCTCACCTTTCCCGTTAAGCAGCCATAGTGTGTTTTCTAAACGTGTGACTCTGTTCTGTTTTGTAATTCAGTTCAAGGGTAGCGGTTTTTACATTCCCTCTATAAGTGATATCTTATGATAAGTGTCTTTTTCTGTGTGACTTATTTCACTTAGAATCGTCGTACCTCAATCCACTCATCATGCTGCTACTAGCATTATGACGTTGATTTCATGGCTGAGTGATATTCCATTGTACATAAGGACCACAACATCTTTATCCATTTTTCTCTTTCCTGGGATATTTAAGGTGTAACGAAGTTGGAGGTTCTTGTCAACAGAGCAGCCCTAAACTTTGGGGTGCCTGTGTCTTGCTGGTTTTTAATTTTCCCACTTTATACGCCCATGAGTGGAAGTGCCCTATGCTCTCTAAGCTGAGTTTTTTAGATGTTTCAGGACACACCGTACATACTCCAGAGTGGCTGTTGGCAATTTACATCCCGCCCATCAGCGTAGCAAGGCTCCCGTTTCTCCATGGCCTGTCCTGCATTTCTGGTTTAGACACTTTATTCAGCATGGCCCTTTTGACCGATGGGAAGCGAGACTTCTTTGTAGCGCTGATTTGCCTTTCCAGGTTGCTTGGTTGGCCAAAAAGGGCGTCATTGACGAGGTTTTGCCGCTTTTCCTGTGCTTTAAAGGCGATTCGAATCTCCCTCCTGAAATCTGTTTCCTGCAATTCTGCCTTGCTTTCAAATCCTCTTCGTTGCCTTCCCTCAATATATTTGTGGACGAGAGTGATCATTTATAAGTCTGCAGGTTTGTGAATTGCAGTGCCCCTGAGCTCCATTTTTCAACTCGCTTTCTTGGGAGCTGGCCGCAAAAGCGCAGGATTGCTTCAGGCCCTATTCTGGTCCCGGGCGGCAGGCTGAGCCTGTGCTTAATTCTTCTTCCTGATGGGAAAATAGAGTGACCTGTGCCTGTCCCAACACCTAGAGCTAGTCTCTCATTGTTTTCCCCTCTTCCCGTTCATCCTCAGGACAAATTGCAACCTGTACGGAACAGGAGGTTAAAGGTGCTGATTCTCCAAGGAGGGAGATTGTTAGTAAAGAGGCTGGAATGGCGAACCCGAGCACAAGGAGATGAGAAATGAGGTGCGTTTTAGAAACCTTTCCCGATCACACGGTGTACCATCTTCTGGGTTTCTCATGCATGTTTTCGATGTAGGAAGATGCCCTTGAACCTGGAGATTTGGGACCCATGGGATGGGTACCACGCAGTATTACTTTAAAGGGTCTGCGTTTCCTCACCCAACCTCACCAAAACTCTCAGCCCCAAGAGTGTCCACCCTTATGTCTCAATCAGCTGTGGGTCTAGATATGGTCAATCCAGGTAGCATAACTGCCCCTAAACGAATTTTGTAAGAATTTCTCTCTCTTTCACTGTCTTTTTTTCACAGGTTTTTAAAAGTAATTGATTTTTATAATGGGGTTTACCTGCTTTTCACTGCTGTGTTTATGTCACTTTACACCCAATTGACTCACTTACTGAGAGATATCAATACATAGGTTTTAAGATTCTTACTAGTCAGATATATTCTTGGGCCGTGAATAGGGGGTGTTTAGTCCAATTCACTGAGCAAGGAGTAGGTCTTGTCTATTACATATTGGGTTTATGGAACGGTATCTGAGCTAATTTGAAACCCTTGTTTTATGCATCACCCCACATCACCTTTCCCGTTAAGCAGCCATAGTGTGTTTTCTAAACGTGTGACTCTGTTCTGTTTTGTAATTCAGTTCAAGGGTAGCGGTTTTTACATTCCCTCTATAAGTGATATCTTATGATAAGTGTCTTTTTCTGTGTGACTTATTTCATTTAGAATCGTCGTACCTATATCCACTCATCATGCTGCTACTAGCCTAATGACGTTGATTTCATGGCTGAGTGATATTCCATTGTACATAAGGACCACAACTTCTTTATCCATTTTTCTCTTTCCTGAGATATGTAAGGTGTAACGAAGTGGAGGTTCTTGTCAACAGAGCAGCCCTAAATGTTGGGGTGCCTGTGTCTTGCTGATTTTTAGTTTTCCCAATTTATACGCCCATGAGTGGAACTGCCCTATGCTCTCTAAGCTGAGTTTTTTAGATGTTTCAGGACACACCGTACACTTCTCCAGAGTGGCTGTTGGCAATTTACATCCCGCCCATCATCGTAGCAAGGCTCCCGTTTCCTCATGGCCTGCCCTGCATTTCTGGTTTTGACACTTTATTCAGCATGGCCCTTTTGACCGATGGGAAGCGAGACTTCTTTGTAGCGCTGATTTGCCTTTCCAGGTTGCTTGGTTGGCCAAAAAGGGCGTATGCGTTTTTTCCTGAATATATTCAGGAAAAAACGCATACGCCCTTTTTGGCCAAGGGCATCTTCTCGAGGTTTTGCCGCTTTTCCTGTGATTTAAAGGCGATTTGAATCTCCCTCCTGAAATCTGTTTCCTGCAATTCTGCCTTGCTTTCAAATCCTCTTCGTTGCCTTCCCTCAATACATTTGTGGACGAGAGTGATCATTTATAATTCTGCAGGTTTGTGAATTGCAGTTCCCCTGAGCTCCATTTTTCAACTCGCTTTCTTGGGAGCTGGCCGCAAAAGCGCAGGATTGCTTCAGGCCCTATTCTGGTCCCGGGCGGCAGGCTGAGCCTGTGCTTAATTCTTCTTCCTGATGGGAAAATAGAGTGACCTGTGCCTGTCCCAACACCTAGAGCTAGTCTCTCATTGTTTTCCCCTCTTCCCGTTCATCCTCAGGACAAATTGCAACCTGTACGGAACAGGGGGTTAAAGGTGCTGATTCTCCAAGGAGGGAGGTTGCTAGTAAAGCAGCTGGAATGCGAACCCTAGCACAAGGAGATGAGAAATGAGGTGCGTTTTAGAAAACTTTCGCGATCACACGGTGTACCATCTTCTGGGTTTCTCATGCATGTTTTCGATGTAGGAAGATGCCCTTGAACCTGGAGATTTGGAACCCATGGGATGGGTACCACGCAGTATTACTTTAAAGGGTCTGCGTTTCCTCACCCAACCTCACCAAACCTCTCAGCCCCAAGAGTGTCCACCCTTATGTCTCAATCAGCTGTGGGTCTAGATATGGTCAATCCAGGTAGCATAACTGCCCCTAAACGAATTTTGTAAGAATTTCTCTCTCTTTCACTGTCTTTTTTTCACAGGTTTTTAAAAGTAATTGATTTTTATAATGGGGTTTAGCTGCTTTTGACTGCTGTGTTTATGTCACTTTACACCCACTTGACTCACTTACAGAGAGATATCAATACATAGGTTTTAAGATTCTTACTAGTCAGATATATTCTTGGGCCGTGAATAGGGGGTTTTGAGTCCAATTCACTGAGCAAGGAGTAGGTCTTCTCTAGTACATATTGGGTTTATGGAACGGTATCTGAGCTAATTTGAAACCCTTGTTTTATGCATCACCCCACCTCACCTTTCCCGTTAAGCAGCCATAGTGTGTTTTCTAAACTTGTGACTCTGTTCTGTTTTGTAATTCAGTTCAAGGGTAGCGGTTTTTACATTCCCTCTATAAGTGATATCTTATGATAAGTGTCTTTTTCTGTGTGACTTATTTCACTTAGAATCGTCGTACCTCAATCCACTCATCATGCTGCTACTAGCATTATGACGTTGATTTCATGGCTGAGTGATATTCCATTGTACATAAGGACCACAACATCTTTATCCATTTTTCTCTTTCCTGGGATATTTAAGGTGTAACGAAGTTGGAGGTTCTTGTCAACAGAGCAGCCCTAAACTTTGGGGTGCCTGTGTCTTGCTGGTTTTTAATTTTCCCACTTTATACGCCCATGAGTGGAAGTGCCCTATGCTCTCTAAGCTGAGTTTTTTAGATGTTTCAGGACACACCGTACATACTCCAGAGTGGCTGTTGGCAATTTACATCCCGCCCATCAGCGTAGCAAGGCTCCCGTTTCTCCATGGCCTGTCCTGCATTTCTGGTTTAGACACTTTATTCAGCATGGCCCTTTTGACCGATGGGAAGCGAGACTTCTTTGTAGCGCTGATTTGCCTTTCCAGGTTGCTTGGTTGGCCAAAAAGGGCGTCATTGACGAGGTTTTGCCGCTTTTCCTGTGCTTTAAAGGCGATTCGAATCTCCCTCCTGAAATCTGTTTCCTGCAATTCTGCCTTGCTTTCAAATCCTCTTCGTTGCCTTCCCTCAATATATTTGTGGACGAGAGTGATCATTTATAAGTCTGCAGGTTTGTGAATTGCAGTGCCCCTGAGCTCCATTTTTCAACTCGCTTTCTTGGGAGCTGGCCGCAAAAGCGCAGGATTGCTTCAGGCCCTATTCTGGTCCCGGGCGGCAGGCTGAGCCTGTGCTTAATTCTTCTTCCTGATGGGAAAATAGAGTGACCTGTGCCTGTCCCAACACCTAGAGCTAGTCTCTCATTGTTTTCCCCTCTTCCCGTTCATCCTCAGGACAAATTGCAACCTGTACGGAACAGGAGGTTAAAGGTGCTGATTCTCCAAGGAGGGAGATTGTTAGTAAAGCGGCTGGAATGGCGAACCCGAGCACAAGGAGATGAGAAATGAGGTGCGTTTTAGAAACCTTTCCCGATCACACGGTGTACCATCTTCTGGGTTTCTCATGCATGTTTTCGATGTAGGAAGATGCCCTTGAACCTGGAGATTTGGGACCCATGGGATGGGTACCACGCAGTATTACTTTAAAGGGTCTGCGTTTCCTCACCCAACCTCACCAAACCTCTCAGCCCCAAGAGTGTCCACCCCTATGTCTCAATCAGCTGTGGGTCTAGATATGGTCAATCCAGGTAGCATAACTGCCCCTAAACGAATTTTGTAAGAATTTCTCTCTCTTTCACTGTCTTTGTTTCACAGGTTTTTAAAAGTAATTGATTTTTATAATGGGGTTTAGCTGCTTCTCACTGCTGTGTTTATGTCACTTTACACCCAATTGACTCACTTACTGAGAGATATCAATACATAGGTTTTAAGATTCTTACTAGTCAGATATATTCTTGGGCCGTGAATAGGGGGTGTTTAGTCCAATTCACTGAGCAAGGAGTAGGTCTTGTCTATTACATATTGGGTTTATGGAACGGTATCTGAGCTAATTTGAAACCCCTGTTTTATGCATCACCCCACATCACCTTTCCCGTTAAGCAGCCATAGTGTGTTTTCTAAACGTGTGACTCTGTTCTGTTTCGTAATTCAGTTCAAGGGTAGCGGTTTTTACATTCCCTCTATAAGTGATATCTTATGATAAGTGCCTTTTTCTGTGTGACTTCTTTCATTTAGAATCGTCGTACCTATATCCACTCATCATGCTGCTACTAGCCTAATGACGTTGATTTCATGGCTGAGTGATATTCCATTGTACATAAGGACCACAACTTCTTTATCCATTTTTCTCTTTCCTGAGATATGTAAGGTGTAACGAAGTGGAGGTTCTTGTCAACAGAGCAGCCCTAAATGTTGGGGTGCCTGTGTCTTGCTGATTTTTAGTTTTCCCAATTTATACGCCCATGAGTGCAACTGCCCTATGCTCTCTAAGCTGAGTTTTTTAGATGTTTCAGGACACACCGTACACTTCTCCAGAGTGGCTGTTGGCAATTTACATCCCGCCCATCATCGTAGCAAGGCTCCCGTTTCCTCATGGCCTGCCCTGCATTTCTGGTTTTGACACTTTATTCAGCATGGCCCTTTTGACCGATGGGAAGCGAGACTTCTTTGTAGCGCTGATTTGCCTTTCCAGGTTGCTTGGTTGGCCAAAAAGGGCGTATGCGTTTTTTCCTGAATATATTCAGGACAAAACGCATACGCCCTTTTTGGCCAAGGGCATCTTGTCGAGGTTTTGCCGCTTTTCCTGTGCTTTAAAGGAGATTCGAATCTCCCTCCTGAAATCTGTTTCCTGCAATTCTGCCTTGCTTTCAAATCCTCTTCGTTGCCTTCCCTCAATATATTTGTGGACGAGAGAGATCATTTATAAGTCTGCAGGTTTGTGAATTGCAGTGCCCCTGAGCTCCATTTTTCAACTCGCTTTCTTGGGAGCTGGCCGCAAAAGCGCAGGATTGCTTCAGGCCCTATTCTGGTCCCGGGCGGCAGGCTGAGCCTGTGCTTAATTCTTCTTCCTGATGGGAAAATAGAGTGACCTGTGCCTGTCCCAACACCTAGAGCTAGTCTCTCATTGTTTTCCCCTCTTCCCGTTCATCCTCAGGACAAATTGCAACCTGTACGGAACAGGAGGTTAAAGGTGCTGATTCTCCAAGGAGGGAGATTGTTAGTAAAGAGGCTGGAATGGCGAACCCGAGCACAAGGAGATGAGAAATGAGGTGCGTTTTAGAAACCTTTCCCGATCACACGGTGTACCATCTTCTGGGTTTCTCATGCATGTTTTCGATGTAGGAAGATGCCCTTGAACCTGGAGATTTGGGACCCATGGGATGGGTACCACGCAGTATTACTTTAAAGGGTCTGCGTTTCCTCACCCAACCTCACCAAAACTCTCAGCCCCAAGAGTGTCCACCCTTATGTCTCAATCAGCTGTGGGTCTAGATATGGTCAATCCAGGTAGCATAACTGCCCCTAAACGAATTTTGTAAGAATTTCTCTCTCTTTCACTGTCTTTTTTTCACAGGTTTTTAAAAGTAATTGATTTTTATAATGGGGTTTACCTGCTTTTCACTGCTGTGTTTATGTCACTTTACACACAATTGACTCACTTACAGAGAGATATCAATACATAGGTTTTAAGATTCTTACTAGTCAGATATATTCTTGGGCCGTGAATAGGGGGTGTTTAGTCCAATTCACTCAGCAAGGAGTAGGTCTTGTCTATTACATATTGGGTTTATGGAACGGTATCTGAGCTAATTTGAAACCCTTGTTTTATGCATCACCCCACCTCCTCTTTCCCGTTAAGCAGCCATAGTGTGTTTTCTAAACGTGTGACTCTGTTCAGTTTTGTAATTCAGTTCAAGGGTAGCGGTTTTTACATTCCCTCTATAAGTGATATCTTATGATAAATGTCTTTTTCTGTGTGACTTATTTCATTTAGAATCGTCGTACCTAAATCCACTCATCATGCTGCTACTAGCCTTATGACGTTGATTTCATGGCTGAGTGATATTCCATTGTACATAAGGACCACAACTTCTTTATCCATTTTTCTCTTTCCTGAGATATGTAAGGTGTAACGAAGTGGAGGTTCTTGTCAACAGAGCAGCCCTAAACGTTGGGGTGCCTGTGTCTTGCTGATTTTTAGTTTTCCTAATTTATACGCCCATGAGAGGAACTGCCCTATGCTCTCTAAGCTGAGTTTTTTAGATGTTTCAGGACACACCGTACACTTCTCCAGAGTGGCTGTTGGCAATTTACATCCCGCCCATCATCGTAGCAAGGCTCCCGTTTCCTCATGGCCTGCCCTGCATTTTTGGTTTTGACACTTTATTCAGCATGGCCCTTTTGACCGATGGGAAGCGAGACTTCTTTGTAGCGCTGATTTGCCTTTCCAGGTTGCTTGGTTGGCCAAAAAGGGCGTATGCGTTTTTTCCTGAATATATTCAGGAAAAAACGCATACGCCCTTTTTGGCCAAGGGCATCTTGTCGAGGTTTTGCCGCTTTTCCTGTGCTTTAAAGGCGATTCGAATCTCCCTCCTGAAATCTGTTTCCTGCAATTCTGCCTTGCTTTCAAATCCTCTTCGTTGCCTTCCCTCAATATATTTGTGGACGAGAGTGATCATTTATAAGTCTGCAGGTTTGTGAATTGCAGTGCCCCTGAGCTCCATTTTTCAACTCGCTTTCTTGGGAGCTGGCCGCAAAAGCGCAGGATTGCTTCAGGCCCTATTCTGGTCCCGGGCGGCAGGCTGAGCCTGTGCTTAATTCTTCTTCCTGATGGGAAAATAGAGTGACCTGTGCCTGTCCCAACACCTAGAGCTAGTCTCTCATTGTTTTCCCCTCTTCCCGTTCATCCTCAGGACAAATTGCAACCTGTACGGAACAGGAGGTTAAAGGTGCTGATTCTCCAAGGAGGGAGATTGTTAGTAAAGCGGCTGGAATGGCGAACCCGAGCACAAGGAGATGAGAAATGAGGTGCGTTTTAGAAACCTTTCCCGATCACACGGTGTACCATCTTCTGGGTTTCTCATGCATGTTTTCGATGTAGGAAGATGCCCTTGAACCTGGAGATTTGGGACCCATGGGATGGGTACCACGCAGTATTACTTTAAAGGGTCTGCGTTTCCTCACCCAACCTCACCAAACCTCTCAGCCCCAAGAGTGTCCACCCTTATGTCTCAATCAGTTGTGGGTCTAGATATGGTCAATCCATGTAGCATAACTGCCCCTAAACGAATTTTGTAAGAATTTCTCTCTCTTTCACTGTCTTTTTTTCACAGGTTTTTAAAAGTAATTGATTTTTATAATGGGGTTTAGCTGCTTTTCACTGCTGTTTTTATGCCACTTTACACCCACTTGACTCACTTACAGAGAGATATCAATACATAGGTTTTAAGATTCTTACTAGTCAGATATATTCTTGGGCCGTGAATAGGGGGTGTTGAGTCCAATTCACTGAGCAAGGAGTAGGTCTTGTCTATTACATATTGGGTTTATGGAACGGTATCTGAGCTAATTTGAAACCCTTGTTTTATGCATCACCCCACATCACCTTTCCCGTTAAGCAGCCATAGTGTGTTTTCTAAACGTGTGACTCTGTTCAGTTTTGTAATTCAGTTCAAGGGTAGCGGTTTTTACATTCCCTCTATAAGTGATATCTTATGATAAGTGTCTTTTTCTGTGTGACTTATTTCATTTAGAATCGTCGTACCTAAATCCACTCATCATGCTGCTACTAGCCTTATGACGTTGATTTCATGGCTGAGTGATATTCCATTGTACATAAGGACCACAACTTCTTTATCCATTTTTCTCTTTCCTGAGATATGTAAGGTGTAACGAAGTGGAGGTTCTTGTCAACAGAGCAGCACTAAACGTTGGAGTGCCTGTGTCTTGCTGATTTTTAGTTTTCCCAATTCATACGCCCATGAGTGGAACTGCCCTATGCTCTCTAAGCTGAGTTTTTTAGATGTTTCAGGACACACCGTACACTTCTCCAGAGTGGCTGTTGGCAATTTACATCCCGCCCATCATCGTAGCAAGGCTCCCGTTTCCTCATGGCCTGCCCTGCATTTTTGGTTTTGACACTTTATTCAGCATGGCCCTTTTGACCGATGGGAAGCGAGACTTCTTTGTAGCGCTGATTTGCCTTTCCAGGTTGCTTGGTTGGCCAAAAAGGGCGTATGCGTTTTTTCCTGAATATATTCAGGAAAAAACGCATACGCCCTTTTTGGCCAAGGGCATCTTGTCGAGGTTTTGCCGCTTTTCCTGTGCTTTAAAGGCGATTCGAATCTCCCTCTTGAAATCTGTTTCCTGCAATTCTGCCTTGCTTTCAAATCCTCTTCGTTGCCTTCCCTCAATATATTTGTGGACGAGAATGATCATTTATAAGTCTGCAGGTTTGTGAATTGCAGTGCCCCTGAGCTCCATTTTTCAACTCGCTTTCTTGGGAGCTGGCCGCAAAAGCGCAGGATTGCTTCAGGCCCTATTCTGGTCCCGGGCGGCAGGCTGAGCCTGTGGTTAATTCTTCTTCCTGATGGGAAAATAGAGTGACCTGTGCCTGTCCCAACACCTAGAGCTAGTCTCTCATTGTTTTCCCCTCTTCCCGTTCATCCTCAGGACAAATTGCAACCTGTACGGAACAGGAGGTTAAAGGTGCTGATTCTCCAAGGAGGGAGATTTTTAGTAAAGCGGCTGGAATGGCGAACCCGAGCACAAGGAGATGAGAAATGAGGTGCGTTTTAGAAACCTTTCCCGATCACACGGTGTACCATCTTCTGGGTTTCTCATGCATGTTTTCGATGTAGGAAGATGCCCTTGAACCTGGAGATTTGGGACCCATGGGATGGGTACCACGCAGTATTACTTTAAAGGGTCTGCGTTTCCTCACCCAACCTCACCAAACCTCTCAGCCCCAAGAGTGTCCACCCTTATGTCTCAATCAGCTGTGGGTCTAGATATGGTCAATCCAGGTAGCATAACTGCCCCTAAACGAATTTTGTAAGAATTTCTCTCTCTTTCACTGTCTTTTTTTCACAGGTTTTTAAAAGTAATTGATTTTTATAATGGGGTTTAGCTGCTTTTCACTGCTGTGTTTATGCCACTTTACACCCACTTGACTCACTTACAGAGAGATATCAATACATAGGTTTTAAGATTCTTACTAGTCAGATATATTCTTGGGCCGTGAATAGGGGGTGTTGAGTCCAATTCACTGAGAAAGGAGTAGGTCTTGTCTATTACATATTGGGTTTATGGAACGGTATCTGAGCTAATTTGAAACCCTTGTTTTATGCATCACCCCACATCACCTTTCCCGTTAAGCAGCCATAGTGTGTTTTCTAAACGTGTGACTCTGTTCTGTTTTGTAATTCAGTTCAAGGGTAGCGGTTTTTACATTCCCTCTATAAGTGATATCTTATGATAAGTGTCTTTTTCTGTGTGACTTATTTCACTTAGAATCGTCGTACCTATATCCACTCATCATGCTGCTACTAGCCTTATGACGTTGATTTCATGGCTGAGTGATATTCCATTGTACATAAGGACCACAACTTCTTTATCCATTTTTCTCTTTCCTGAGATATGTAAGGTGTAACGAAGTGGAGGTTCTTGTCAACAGAGCAGCCCTAAATGTTGGGGTGCCTGTGTCTTGCTGATTTTTAGTTTTCCCAATTTATACGCCCATGAGTGGAAGTGCCCTATGCTCTCTAAGCTGAGTTTTTTAGATGTTTCAGGACACACCGTACACTTCTCCAGAGTGGCTGTTGGCAATTTACATCACGCCCATCATCGTAGCAAGGCTCCCGTTTCCTCATGGCCTGCCCTGCATTTCTGGTTTTGACACTTTATTCAGCATGGCCCTTTTGACCGATGGGAAGCGAGACTTCTTGTAGCGCTGATTTGCCTTTCCAGGTTGCTTGGTTGGCCAAAAAGGGCGTATGCGTTTTTTCCTGAATATATTCAGGAAAAAACGCATACGCCCTTTTTGGCCAAGGGCATCTTCTCGAGGTTTTGCCACTTTTCCTGTGCTTTAAAGGCGATTCGAATCTCCCTCCTGAAATCTGTTTCCTGCAATTCTGCCTTGCTTTCAAATCCTCTTCGTTGCCTTCCCTCAATATATTTGTGGACGAGAGTGATCATTTATAAGTCTGCAGGTTTGTGAATTGCAGTGCCCCTGAGCTCCATTTTTCAACTCGCTTTCTTGGGAGCTGGCCGCAAAAGCGCAGGATTGCTTCAGGCCCTATTCTGGTCCCGGGCGGCAGGCTGAGCCTGTGCTTAATTCTTCTTCCTGATGGGAAAATAGTGTGACCTGTGCCTGTCCCAACACCTAGAGCTAGTCTCTCATTGTTTTCCCCTCTTCCCGTTCATCCTCAGACAAATTGCAACCTGTACGGAACAGGAGGTTAAAGGTGCTGATTCTCCAAGGTGGGAGATTGTTAGTAAAGCGGCTGGAATGGCGAACCCGAGCACAAGGAGATGAGAAATGAGGTGCGTTTTAGAAACCTTTCCCGATCACACGGTGTACCATCTTCTGGTTTTCTCATGCATGTTTTCGATGTAGGAAGATGCCCTTGAACCTGGAGATTTGGGACCCATGGGATGGGTACCACGCAGTATTACTTTAAAGGGTCTGCGTTTCCTCACCCAACCTCACCAAACCTCTCAGCCCCAAGAGTGTCCACCCTTATGTCTCAATCAGCTGTGGGTCTAGATATGGTCAATCTAGGTAGCATAACTGCCCCTAAACGAATTTTGTAAGAATTTTTCTCTCTTTCACTGTCTTTTTTTCACAGGTTTTTAAAAGTAATTGATTTTTATAATGGGGTTTAGCTGCTTTTCACTGCTGTGTTTATGTCACTTTACACCCAATTGACTCACTTACAGAGAGATATCAATACATAGGTTTTAAGATTCTTACTAGTCAGATATATTCTTGGGCCGTGAATAGGGGGTGCTTAGTCCAATTCACTGAGCAAGGAGTAGGTCTTGTCTATTACATATTGGGTTTATGGAACGGTATCTGAGCTAATTTGAAACCCTTGTTTTATGCATCACCCCACCTCACCTTTCCCGTTAAGCAGCCATAGTGTGTTTTCTAAACGTGTGACTCTGTTCTGTTTTGTAATTCAGTTCAAGGGTAGCGGTTTTTACATTCCCTCTATAAGTGATATCTTATGATAAGTGTCTTTTTCTGTGTGACTTATTTCACTTAGAATCGTCGTACCTAAATCCACTCATCATGCTGCTACTAGCCTTATGACGTTGATTTCATGGCTGAGTGATATTCCATTGTACATAAGGACCACAACTTCTTTATCCATTTTTCTCTTTCCTGAGATATGTAAGGTGTAACGAAGTGGAGGTTCTTGTCAACAGAGCAGCCCTAAACGTTGGGGTGCCTGTGTCTTGCTGATTTTTAGTTTTCCCAATTTATACGCCCATGAGTGGAACTGCCCTATGCTCTCTAAGCTGAGTTTTTTAGATATTTCAGGACACACCGTACACTTCTCCAGAGTGGCTGTTGGCAATTTACATCCCGCCCATCATCGTAGCAAGGCTCCCGTTTCCTCATGGCCTGCCCTGCATTTCTGGTTTTGACACTTTATTCAGCATGGCCCTTTTGACCGATGGGAAGCGAGACTTCTTTGTAGCGCTGATTTGCCTTTCCAGGTTGCTTGGTTGGCCAAAAAGGGCGTATGCGTTTTTTCCTGAATATATTCAGGAAAAAACGCATACGCCCTTTTTGGCCAAGGGCATCTTGTCGAGGTTTTGCCGCTTTTCCTGTGCTTTAAAGGCGATTCGAATCTCCCTCCTGAAATCTGTTTCCTGCAATTCTGCCTTGCTTTCAAATCCTCTTCGTTGCCTTCCCTCAATATATTTGTGGACGAGAGTGATCATTTATAAGTCTGCAGGTTTGTGAATTGCAGTGCCCCTGAGCTCCATTTTTCAACTCGCTTTCTTGGGAGCTGGCCGCAAAAGCGCAGGATTGCTTCAGGCCCTATTCTGGTCCCGGGCGGCAGGCTGAGCCTGTGCTTAATTCTTCTTCCTAATGGGAAAATAGAGTGACCTGTGCCTGTCCCAACACCTAGAGCTAGTCTCTCATTGTTTTCCCCTCTTCCCGTTCATCCTCAGGACAAATTGCAACCTGTACGGAACAGGAGGTTAAAGTTGCTGATTCTCCAAGGAGGGAGGTTGCTAGTAAAGCAGCTGGAATGGCGAACCCGAGCACAAGGAGATGAGAAATGAGGTGCGTTTTAGAAACCTTTCGCGATCACACGGTGTACCATCTTCTGGGTTTCTCATGCATGTTTTCGATGTAGGAAGATGCCCTTGAACCTGGAGATTTGGAACCCATGGGATGGGTACCACGCAGTATTACTTTAAAGGGTCTGCGTTTCCTCACCCAACCTCACCAAACCTCTCAGCCCCAAGAGTGTCCACCCTTATGTCTCAATCAGCTGTGGGTCTAGATATGGTCAATCCAGGTAGCATAACTGCCCCTAAACGAATTTTGTAAGAATTTCTCTCTCTTTCACTGTCTTTTTTTCACAGGTTTTTAAAAGTAATTGATTTTTATAATGGGGTTTAGCTGCTTTTCACTGCTGTGTTTATGTCACTTTACACCCACTTGACTCACTTACAGAGAGATATCAATACATAGGTTTTAAGATTCTTACTAGTCAGATATATTCTTGGGCCGTGAATAGGGGGTTTTGAGTCCAATTCACTGAGCAAGGAGTAGGTCTTCTCTAGTACATATTGGGTTTATGGAACGGTATCTGAGCTAATTTGAAACCCTTGTTTTATGCATCACCGCACCTCACCTTTCCCGTTAAGCAGCCATAGTGTGTTTTCTAAACGTGTGACTCTGTTCTGTTTTGTAATTCAGTTCAAGGGTAGCGGTTTTTACATTCCCTCTATAAGTGATATCTTATGATAAGTGTCTTTTTCTGTGTGACTTATTTCACTTAGAATCGTCGTACCTCAATCCACTCATCATGCTGCTACTAGCATTATGACGTTGATTTCATGGCTGAGTGATATTCCATTGTACATAAGGACCACAACATCTTTATCCATTTTTCTCTTTCCTGGGATATTTAAGGTGTAACGAAGTTGGAGGTTCTTGTCAACAGAGCAGCCCTAAACTTTGGGGTGCCTGTGTCTTGCTGGTTTTTAATTTTCCCACTTTATACGCCCATGAGTGGAAGTGCCCTATGCTCTCTAAGCTGAGTTTTTTAGATGTTTCAGGACACACCGTACATACTCCAGAGTGGCTGTTGGCAATTTACATCCCGCCCATCAGCGTAGCAAGGCTCCCGTTTCTCCATGGCCTGTCCTGCATTTCTGGTTTAGACACTTTATTCAGCATGGCCCTTTTGACCGATGGGAAGCGAGACTTCTTTGTAGCGCTGATTTGCCTTTCCAGGTTGCTTGGTTGGCCAAAAAGGGCGTATGCGTTTTTTCCTGAATATATTCAGGAAAAAACGCATACGCCCTTTTTGGCCAAGGGCATCTTCTCGAGGTTTTGCCACTTTTCCTGTGCTTTAAAGGCGATTCGAATCTCCCTCCTGAAATCTGTTTCCTGCAATTCTGCCTTGCTTTCAAATCCTCTTCGTTGCCTTCCCTCAATATATTTGTGGACGAGAGTGATCATTTATAAGTCTGCAGGTTTGTGAATTGCAGTGCCCCTGAGCTCCATTTTTCAACTCGCTTTCTTGGGAGCTGGCCGCAAAAGCGCAGGATTGCTTCAGGCCCTATTCTGGTCCCGGGCGGCAGGCTGAGCCTGTGCTTAATTCTTCTTCCTGATGGGAAAATAGAGTGACCTGTGCCTGTCCCAACACCTAGAGCTAGTCTCTCATTGTTTTCCCCTCTTCCCGTTCATCCTCAGGACAAATTGCAACCTGTACGGATCAGGAGGTTAAAGGTGCTGATTCTCCAAGGAGGGAGGTTGCTAGTAAAGCAGCTGGAATGACGAACCCGAGCACAAGGAGATGAGAAATGAGGTGCGTTTTAGAAACCTTTCTCGATCACACGGTGTACCATCTTCTGGGTTTCTCATGCATGTTTTCGATGTAGGAAGATGCCCTTGAACCTGGAGATTTGGAACCCATGGGATGGGTACCACGCAGTATTACTTTAAAGGGTCTGCGTTTCCTCACCCAACGTCACCAAACCTCTCAGCCCCAAGAGTGTCCACCCTTATGTCTCAATCAGCTGTGGGTCTAGATATGGTCAATCCAGGTAGCATAACTGCCCCTAAACGAATTTTGTAAGAATTTCTCTCTCTTTCACTGTCTTTTTTTCACAGGTTTTTAAAAGTAATTGATTTTTATAATGGGGTTTAGCTGCTTTTCACTGCTGTGTTTATGTCACTTTACACCCACTTGACTCACTTACAGAGAGATATCAATACATAGGTTTTAAGATTCTTACTAGTCAGATATATTCTTGGGCCGTGAATAGGGGGTTTTGAGTCCAATTCACTGAGCAAGGAGTAGGTCTTCTCTTGTACATATTGGGTTTATGGAACGGTATCTGAGCTAATTTGAAACCCTTGTTTTAAGCATCACCCCACCTCACCTTTCCCGTTAAGCAGCCATAGTGTGTTTTCTAAACGTGTGACACTGTTCTGTTTTGTAATTCAGTTCAAGGGTAGCGGTTTTTACATTCCCTCTATAAGTGATATCTTATGATAAGTGTCTTTTTCTGTGTGACTTATTTCACTTAGAATCGTCGTACCTCAATCCACTCATCATGCTGCTACTAGCATTATGACGTTGATTTCATGGCTGAGTGATATTCCATTGTACATAAGCACCACAACATCTTTATCCATTGTTCTCTTTCCTGGGATATTTAAGGTGTAACGAAGTTGGAGGTTCTTGTCAACAGAGCAGCCCTAAACTTTGGGGTGCCTGTGTCTTGCTGGTTTTTAATTTTCCCACTTTATACGCCCATGAGTGGAAGTGCCCTATGCTCTCTAAGCTGAGTTTTTTAGATGTTTCAGGACACACCGTACATACTCCAGAGTGGCTGTTGGCAATTTACATCCCGCCCATCAGCGTAGCAAGGCTCCCGTTTCTCCATGGCCTGTCCTGCATTTCTGGTTTTGACACTTTATTCAGCATGGCCCTTTTGACCGATGGGAAGCGAGACTTCTTTGTAGCGCTGATTTGCCTTTCCAGGTTGCTTGGTTGGCCAAAAAGGGCGTCATTGACGAGGTTTTGCCGCTTTTCCTGTGCTTTAAAGGCGATTTGAATCTCCCTCCTGAAATCTGTTTCCTGCAATTCTGCCTTGCTTTCAAATCCTCTTCGTTGCCTTCCCTCAATATATTTGTGGACGAGAGTGATCATTTATAAGTCTGCAGGTTTGTGAATTGCAGTGCCCCTGAGCTCCATTTTTCAACTCACTTTCTTGGGAGCTGGCCGCAAAAGCGCAGGATTGCTTCAGGCCCTATTCTGGTCCCGGGCGGCAGGCTGAGCCTGTGGTTAATTCTTCTTCCTGATGGGAAAATAGAGTGACCTGTGCCTGTCCCAACACCTAGAGCTAGTCTCTCATTGTTTTCCCCTCTTCCCGTTCATCCTCAGGACAAATTGCAACCTGTACGGAACAGGAGGTTAAAGGTGCTGATTCTCCAAGGAGGGAGATTGTTAGTAAAGCGGCTGGAATGGCGAACCCGAGCACAAGGAGATGAGAAATGAGGTGCGTTTTAGAAACCTTTCCCGATCACACGGTGTACCATCTTCTGGGTTTCTCATGCATGTTTTCGATGTAGGAAGATGCCCTTGACCTGGAGATTTGGGACCCATGGGATGGGTACCACGCAGTATTACTTTAAAGGGTCTGCGTTTCCTCACCCAACCTCACCAAACCTCTCAGCCCCAAGAGTGTCCACCCTTATGTCTCAATCAGGTGTGGGTCTAGATATGGTCAATCCAGGTAGCATAACTGCCCCTAAACGAATTTTGTAAGAATTTCTCTCTCTTTCACTGTCTTTTTTTCACAGGTTTTTAAAAGTAATTGATTTTTATAATGGGGTTTAGCTGCTTTTCACTGCTGTGTTTATGCCACTTTACACCCACTTGACTCACTTACAGAGAGATATCAATACATAGGTTTTAAGATTCTTACTAGTCACATATATTCTTGGGCCGTGAATAGGGGGTGTTGAGTCCAATTCACTGAGAAAGGAGTAGGTCTTGTCTATTACATATTGGGTTTATGGAACGGTATCTGAGCTAATTTGAAACCCTTGTTTTATGCATCACCCCACATCACCTTTCCCGTTAAGCAGCCATAGTGTGTTTTCTAAACGTGTGACTCTGTTCTGTTTTGTAATTCAGTTCAAGGGTAGCGGTTTTTACATGCCCTCTATAAGTGATATCTTATGATAAGTGTCTTTTTCTGTGTGACTTATTTCACTTAGAATCGTCGTACCTATAACCACTCATCATGCTGCTACTAGCCTTATGACGTTGATTTCATGGCTGAGTGATATTCCATTGTACATAAGGACCACAACTTCTTTATCCATTTTTCTCTTTCCTGATATATGTAAGGTGTAACGAAGTGGAGGTTCTTGTCAACAGAGCAGCCCTAAATGTTGGGGTGCCTGTGTCTTGCTGATTTTTAGTTTTCCCAATTTATACGCCCATGAGTGGAACTGCCCTATGCTCTCTAAGCTGAGTTTTTTAGATGTTTCAGGACACACCGTACACTTCACCAGAGTGGCTGTTGGCAATTGACATCCCGCCCATCATCGTAGCAAGGCTCCCGTTTCCTCATGGCCTGCCCTGCATTTCTGGTTTTGACACTTTATTCAGCATGGCCCTTTTGACCGATGGGAAGCGAGACTTCTTTGTAGCGCTGATTTGCCTTTCCAGGTTGCTTGGTTGGCCAAAAAGGGCGTATGCGTTTTTTCCTGAATATATTCAGGAAAAAACGCATACGCCCTTTTTGGCCAAGGGCATCTTGTCGAGGTTTTGCCGCTTTTCCTGTGCTTTAAAGGCGATTTGAATCTCCCTCCTGAAATCTGTTTCCTGCAATTCTGCCTTGCTTTCAAATCCTCTTCGTTGCCTTCCCTCAATATATTTGTGGACGAGAGTGATCATTTATAAGTCTGCAGGTTTGTGAATTGCAGTGCCCCTGAGCTCCATTTTTCAACTCGCTTTCTTGGGAGCTGGCCGCAAAAGCGCAGGATTGCTTCAGGCCCTATTCTGGTCCCGGGCGGCAGGCTGAGCCTGTGCTTAATTCTTCTTCCTGATGGGAAAATAGAGTGACCTGTGCCTGTCCCAACACCAAGAGCTAGTCTCTCATTGTTTTCCCCTCTTCCCGTTCATCCTCAGGACAAATTGCAACCTGTACGGAACAGGAGGTTAAAGGTGCTGATTCTCCAAGGAGGGAGGTTGCTAGTAAAGCAGCTGGAATGGCGAACCCGAGCACAAGGAGATGAGAAATGAGGTGCGTTTTAGAAACCTTTCGCGATCACACGGTGTACCATCTTCTGGGTTTCTCATGCATGTTTTCGATGTAGGAAGATGCCCTTGAACTTGGAGATTGGAACCCATGGGATGGGTACCACGCAGTATTACTTTAAAGGGTCTGCGTTTCCTCACCCAACCTAACCAAACCTCTCAGCCCCAAGAGTGTCCACCCTTATGTCTCAATCAGCTGTGGGTCTAGATATGGTCAATCCAGGTAGCATAACTGCCCCTAAACGAATTTTGTAAGAATTTCTCTCTCTTTCACTGTCTTTTTTTCACAGGTTTTTAAAAGTAATTGATTTTTATAATGGGGTTTAGCTGCTTTTCACTGCTGTGTTTATGTCACTTTACACCCACTTGACTCACTTACAGAGAGATATCAATACATAGGTTTTAAGATTCTTACTAGTCAGATATATTCTTGGGCCGTGAATAGGGGGTTTTGAGTCCAATTCACTGAGCAAGGAGTAGGTCTTCTCTAGTACATATTGGGTTTATGGAACGGTATCTGAGCTAATTTGAAACCCTTGTTTTATGCATCACCCCACCTCACCTTTCCCGTTAAGCAGCCATAGTGTGTTTTCTAAACGTGTGACTCTGTTCTGTTTTGTAATTCAGTTCAAGGGTTGCGGTTTTTACATGCCCTCTATAAGTGATATCTTATGGTAAGTGTCTTTTTCTGTGTGACTTATTTCACTTAGAATCGTCGTACCTCAATCCACTCATCATGCTGCTACTAGCATTATGACGTTGATTTCATGGCTGAGTGATATTCCATTGTACATAAGGACCACAACATCTTTATCCATTTTTCTCTTTCCTGGGATATTTAAGGTGTAACGAAGTTGGAGGTTCTTGTCAACAGAGCAGCCCTAAACTTTGGGGTGCCTGTGTCTTGCTGGTTTTTAATTTTCCCACTTTATACGCCCATGAGTGGAAGTGCCCTATGCTCTCTAAGCTGAGTTTTTTAGATGTTTCAGGACACACCGTACATACTCCAGAGTGGCTGTTGGCAATTTACATCCCGCCCATCAGCGTAGCAAGGCTCCCGTTTCTCCATGGCCTGTCCTGCATTTCTGGTTTTGACACTTTATTCAGCATGGCCCTTTTGACCGATGGGAAGCGAGACTTCTTTATAGCGCTGATTTGCCTTTCCAGGTTGCTTGGTTGGCCAAAAAGGGTGTCATTGACGAGGTTTTGCCTCTTTTCCTGTGCTTTAAAGGCGATTCGAATCTCCCTCCTGAAATCTGTTTCCTGCAATTCTGCCTTGCTTTCAAATCCTCTTCGTTGCCTTCCCTCAATATATTTGTGGACGAGAGTGATCATTTATAAGTCTGCAGGTTTGTGAATTGCAGTGCCCCTGAGCTCCATTTTTCAACTCGCTTTCTTGGGAGCTGGCCGCAAAAGCGCAGGATTGCTTCAGGCCCTATTCTGGTCCCGGGCGGCAGGCTGAGCCTGTGGTTAATTCTTCTTCCTGATGGGAAAATAGAGTGACCTGTGCCTGTCCCAACACCTAGAGCTAGTCTCTCATTGTTTTCCCCTCTTCCCGTTCATCCTCAGGACAAATTGCAACCTGTACGGAACAGGAGGTTAAAGGTGCTGATTCTCCAAGGAGGGAGATTGTTAGTAAAGTGGCTGGAATGGCGAACCCGAGCACAAGGAGATGAGAAATGAGGTGCGTTTTAGAAACCTTTCCCGATCACACGGTGTACCATCTTCTGGGTTTCTCATGCATGTTTTCGATGTAGGAAGATGCCCTTGAACCTGGAGATTTGGGACCCATGGGATGGGTACCACGCAGTATTACTTTAAAGGGTCTGCGTTTCCTCACCCAACCTCACCAAACCTCTCAGCCCCAAGAGTGTCCACCCTTATGTCTCAATCAGCTGTGGGTCTAGATATGGTCAATCCATGTAGCATAACTGCCCCTAAACGAATTTTGTAAGAATTTCTCTCTCTTTCACTGTCTTTTTTTCACAGGTTTTTAAAAGTAATTGATTTTTATAATGGGGTTTAGCTGCTTTTCACTGCTGTGTTTATGCCACTTTACACCCACTTGACTCACTTACAGAGAGATATCAATACATAGGTTTTAAGATTCTTACTAGTCAGATATATTCTTGGGCCGTGAATAGGGGGTGTTGAGTCCAATTCACTGAGCAAGGAGTAGGTCTTGTCTATTACATATTGGGTTTATGGAACGGTATCTGAGCTAATTTGAAACCCTTGTTTTATGCATCACCCCACATCACCTTTCCCGTTAAGCAGCCATAGTGTGTTTTCTAAACGTGTGACTCTGTTCAGTTATGTAATTCAGTTCAAGGGTAGCGGTTTTTACATTCCCTCTATAAGTGATATCTTATGATAAGTGTCTTTTTCTGTGTGACTTATTTCATTTAGAATCGTCGTACCTAAATCCACTCATCATGCTGCTACTAGCCTTATGACGTTGATTTCATGGCTGAGTGATATTCCATTGTACATAAGGACCACAACTTCTTTATCCATTTTTCTCTTTCCTGAGATATGTAAGGTGTAACGAA
This sequence comes from Balaenoptera physalus, assembly GCF_965194825.1. NCBI lineage: Eukaryota > Metazoa > Chordata > Mammalia > Artiodactyla > Balaenopteridae > Balaenoptera > Balaenoptera physalus. Next base: position 949,703 of record NW_028126568.1, read on the forward strand.
GTGGAGGTTCTTGTCAACAGAGCAGCCCTAAATGTTGGGGTGCCTGTGTCTTGCTGATTTTTAGTTTTCCCAATTTAAACGCCCATGAGTGGAACTGCCCTATGCTCTCTAAGCTGAGTTTTTTAGATGTTTCAGGACACACCGTACACTTCTCCAGAGTGGCTGTTGGCAATTTACATCCCGCCCATCATCGTAGCAAGGCTCCCGTTTCCTCATGGCCTGCCCTGCATTTCTGGTTTTGACACTTTATTCAGCATGGCCCTTTTGACCGATGGGAAGCGAGACTTCTTTGTAGCGCTGATTTGCCTTTCCAGGTTGCTTGGTTGGCCAAAAAGGGCGTATGCGTTTTTTCCTGAATATATTCAGGAAAAAACGCATACGCCCTTTTTGGCCAAGGGCATCTTCTCGAGGTTTTGCCGCTTTTCCTGTGCTTTAAAGGCGATTCGAATCTCCCTCCTGAAATCTGTTTCCTGCAATTCTGCCTTGCTTTCAAATCCTCTTCGTTGCCTTCCCTCAATATATTTGTGGACGAGAGTGATCATTTATAAGTCTGCAGGTTTGTGAATTGCAGTGCCCCTGAGCTCCATTTTTCAACTCGCTTTCTTGGGAGCTGGCCGCAAAAGCGCAGGATTGCTTCAGGCCCTATTCTGGTCCCGGGCGGCAGGCTGAGCCTGTGCTTAATTCTTCTTCCTGATGGGAAAATAGAGTGACCTGTGCCTGTCCCAACACCTAGAGCTAGTCTCTCATTGTTTTCCCCTCTTCCCGTTCATCCTCAGGACAAATTGCAACCTGTACGGAACAGGAGGTTAAAGGTGCTGATTCTCCAAGGAGGGAGGTTGCTAGTAAAGCAGCTGGAATGACGAACCCGAGCACAAGGAGATGAGAAATGAGGTGCGTTTTAGAAACCTTTCTCGATCACACGGTGTACCATCTTCTGGGTTTCTCATGCATGTTTTCGATGTAGGAAGATGCCCTTGAACCTGGAGATTTGGAACCCATGGGATGGGTACCACGCAGTATTACTTTAAAGGGTCTGCGTTTCCTCACCCAACGTCACCAAACCTCTCAGCCCCAAGAGTGTCCACCCTTATGTCTCAATCAGCTGTGGGTCTAGATATGGTCAATCCAGGTAGCATAACTGCCCCTAAACGAATTTTGTAAGAATTTCTCTCTCTTTCACTGTCTTTTTTTCACAGGTTTTTAAAAGTAATTGATTTTTATAATGGGGTTTAGCTGCTTTTCACTGCTGTGTTTATGTCACTTTACACCCACTTGACTCACTTACAGAGAGATATCAATACATAGGTTTTAAGATTCTTACTAGTCAGATATATTCTTGGGCCGTGAATAGGGGGTTTTGAGTCCAATTCACTGAGCAAGGAGTAGGTCTTCTCTTGTACATATTGGGTTTATGGAACGGTATCTGAGCTAATTTGAAACCCTTGTTTTATGCATCACCCCACCTCACCTTTCCCGTTAAGCAGCCATAGTGTGTTTTCTAAACGTGTGACACTGTTCTGTTTTGTAATTCAGTTCAAGGGTAGCGGTTTTTACATTCCCTCTATAAGTGATATCTTATGATAAGTGTCTTTTTCTGTGTGACTTATTTCACTTAGAATCGTCGTACCTCAATCCACTCATCATGCTGCTACTAGCATTATGACGTTGATTTCATGGCTGAGTGATATTCCATTGTACATAAGCACCACAACATCTTTATCCATTTTTCTCTTTCCTGGGATATTTAAGGTGTAACGAAGTTGGAGGTTCTTGTCAACAGAGCAGCCCTAAACTTTGGGGTGCCTGTGTCTTGCTGGTTTTTAATTTTCCCACTTTATACGCCCATGAGTGGAAGTGCCCTATGCTCTCTAAGCTGAGTTTTTTAGATGTTTCAGGACACACCGTACATACTCCAGAGTGGCTGTTGGCAATTTACATCCCGCCCATCAGCGTAGCAAGGCTCCCGTTTCTCCATGGCCTGTCCTGCATTTCTGGTTTTGACACTTTATTCAGCATGGCCCTTTTGACCGATGGGAAGCGAGACTTCTTTATAGCGCTGATTTGCCTTTCCAGGTTGCTTGGTTGGCCAAAAAGGGCGTCATTGACGAGGTTTTGCCGCTTTTCCTGTGCTTTAAAGGCGATTTGAATCTCCCTCCTGAAATCTGTTTCCTGCAATTCTGCCTTGCTTTCAAATCCTCTTCGTTGCCTTCCCTCAATATATTTGTGGACGAGAGTGATCATTTATAAGTCTGCAGGTTTGTGAATTGCAGTGCCCCTGAGCTCCATTTTTCAACTCGCTTTCTTGGGAGCTGGCCGCAAAAGCGCAGGATTGCTTCAGGCCCTATTCTGGTCCCGGGCGGCAGGCTGAGCCTGTGGTTAATTCTTCTTCCTGATGGGAAAATAGAGTGACCTGTGCCTGTCCCAACACCTAGAGCTAGTCTCTCATTGTTTTCCCCTCTTCCCGTTCATCCTCAGGACAAATTGCAACCTGTACGGAACAGGAGGTTAAAGGTGCTGATTCTCCAAGGAGGGAGATTGTTAGTAAAGCGGCTGGAATGGCGAACCCGAGCACAAGGAGATGAGAAATGAGGTGCGTTTTAGAAACCTTTCCCGATCACACGGTGTACCATCTTCTGGGTTTCTCATGCATGTTTTCGATGTAGGAAGATGCCCTTGAACCTGGAGATTTGGGACCCATGGGATGGGTACCACGCAGTATTACTTTAAAGGGTCTGCGTTTCCTCACCCAACCTCACCAAACCTCTCAGCCCCAAGAGTGTCCACCCTTATGTCTCAATCAGCTGTGGGTCTAGATATGGTCAATCCAGGTAGCATAACTGCCCCTAAACGAATTTTGTAAGAATTTCTCTCTCTTTCACTGTCTTTTTTTCACAGGTTTTTAAAAGTAATTGATTTTTATAATGGGGTTTAGCTGCTTTTCACTGCTGTGTTTATGCCACTTTACACCCACTTGACTCACTTACAGAGAGATATCAATACATAGGTTTTAAGATTCTTACTAGTCACATATATTCTTGGGCCGTGAATAGGGGGTGTTGAGTCCAATTCACTGAGAAAGGAGTAGGTCTTGTCTATTACATATTGGGTTTATGGAACGGTATCTGAGCTAATTTGAAACCCTTGTTTTATGCATCACCCCACATCACCTTTCCCGTTAAGCAGCCATAGTGTGTTTTCTAAACGTGTGACTCTGTTCTGTTTTGTAATTCAGTTCAAGGGTAGCGGTTTTTACATGCCCTCTATAAGTGATATCTTATGATAAGTGTCTTTTTCTGTGTGACTTATTTCACTTAGAATCGTCGTACCTATAACCACTCATCATGCTGCTACTAGCCTTATGACGTTGATTTCATGGCTGAGTGATATTCCATTGTACATAAGGACCACAACTTCTTTATCCATTTTTCTCTTTCCTGATATATGTAAGGTGTAACGAAGTGGAGGTTCTTGTCAACAGAGCAGCCCTAAATGTTGGGGTGCCTGTGTCTTGCTGATTTTTAGTTTTCCCAATTTATACGCCCATGAGTGGAACTGCCCTATGCTCTCTAAGCTGAGTTTTTTAGATGTTTCAGGACACACCGTACACTTCACCAGAGTGGCTGTTGGCAATTGACATCCCGCCCATCATCGTAGCAAGGCTCCCGTTTCCTCATGGCCTGCCCTGCATTTCTGGTTTTGACACTTTATTCAGCATGGCCCTTTTGACCGATGGGAAGCGAGACTTCTTTGTAGCGCTGATTTGCCTTTCCAGGTTGCTTGGTTGGCCAAAAAGGGCGTATGCGTTTTTTCCTGAATATATTCAGGAAAAAACGCATACGCCCTTTTTGGCCAAGGGCATCTTGTCGAGGTTTTGCCGCTTTTCCTGTGCTTTAAAGGCGATTTGAATCTCCCTCCTGAAATCTGTTTCCTGCAATTCTGCCTTGCTTTCAAATCCTCTTCGTTGCCTTCCCTCAATATATTTGTGGACGAGAGTGATCATTTATAAGTCTGCAGGTTTGTGAATTGCAGTGCCCCTGAGCTCCATTTTTCAACTCGCTTTCTTGGGAGCTGGCCGCAAAAGCGCAGGATTGCTTCAGGCCCTATTCTGGTCCCGGGCGGCAGGCTGAGCCTGTGCTTAATTCTTCTTCCTGATGGGAAAATAGAGTGACCTGTGCCTGTCCCAACACCTAGAGCTAGTCTCTCATTGTTTTCCCCTCTTCCCGTTCATCCTCAGGACAAATTGCAACCTGTACGGAACAGGAGGTTAAAGGTGCTGATTCTCCAAGGAGGGAGCTTGCTAGTAAAGCAGCTGGAATGGCGAACCCGAGCACAAGGAGATGAGAAATGAGGTGCGTTTTAGAAACCTTTCGCGATCACACGGTGTACCATCTTCTGGGTTTCTCATGCATGTTTTCGATGTAGGAAGATGCCCTTGAACTTGGAGATTGGAACCCATGGGATGGGTACCACGCAGTATTACTTTAAAGGGTCTGCGTTTCCTCACCCAACCTAACCAAACCTCTCAGCCCCAAGAGTGTCCACCCTTATGTCTCAATCAGCTGTGGGTCTAGATATGGTCAATCCAGGTAGCATAACTGCCCCTAAACGAATTTTGTAAGAATTTCTCTCTCTTTCACTGTCTTTTTTTCACAGGTTTTTAAAAGTAATTGATTTTTATAATGGGGTTTAGCTGCTTTTCACTGCTGTGTTTATGTCACTTTACACCCACTTGACTCACTTACAGAGAGATATCAATACATAGGTTTTAAGTTTCTTACTAGTCAGATATATTCTTGGGCCGTGAATAGGGGGTTTTGAGTCCAATTCACTGAGCAAGGAGTAGGTCTTCTCTAGTACATATTGGGTTTATGGAACGGTATCTGAGCTAATTTGAAACCCTTGTTTTATGCATCACCCCACCTCACCTTTCCCGTTAAGCAGCCATAGTGTGTTTTCTAAACGTGTGACTCTGTTCTGTTTTGTAATTCAGTTCAAGGGTTGCGGTTTTTACATGCCCTCTATAAGTGATATCTTATGGTAAGTGTCTTTTTCTGTGTGACTTATTTCACTTAGAATCGTCGTACCTCAATCCACTCATCATGCTGCTACTAGCATTATGACGTTGATTTCATGGCTGAGTGATATTCCATTGTACATAAGGACCACAACTTCTTTATCCATTTTTCTCTTTCCTGGGATATTTAAGGTGTAACGAAGTTGGAGGTTCTTGTCAACAGAGCAGCCCTAAACTTTGGGGTGCCTGTGTCTTGCTGGTTTTTAATTTTCCCACTTTATACGCCCATGAGTGGAAGTGCCCTATGCTCTCTAAGCTGAGTTTTTTAGATGTTTCAGGACACACCGTACATACTCCAGAGTGGCTGTTGGCAATTTACATCCCGCCCATCAGCGTAGCAAGGCTCCCGTTTCTCCATGGCCTGTCCTGCATTTCTGGTTTTGACACTTTATTCAGCATGGCCCTTTTGACCGATGGGAAGCGAGACTTCTTTATAGCGCTGATTTGCCTTTCCTGGTTGCTTGGTTGGCCAAAAAGGGCGTCATTGACGAGGTTTTGCCACTTTTCCTGTGCTTTAAAGGCGATTCGAATCTCCCTCCTGAAATCTGTTTCCTGCAATTCTGCCTTGCTTTCAAATCCTCTTCGTTGCCTTCCCTCAATATATTTGTGGACGAGAGTGATCATTTATAAGTCTGCAGGTTTGTGAATTGCAGTGCCCCTGAGCTCCATTTTTCAACTCGCTTTCTTGGGAGCTGGCCGCAAAAGCGCAGGATTGCTTCAGGCCCTATTCTGGTCCCGGGCGGCAGGCTGAGCCTGTGGTTAATTCTTCTTCCTGATGGGAAAATAGAGTGACCTGTGCCTGTCCCAACACCTAGAGCTAGTCTCTCATTGTTTTCCCCTCTTCCCGTTCATCCTCAGGACAAATTGCAACCTGTACGGAACAGGAGGTTAAAGGTGCTGATTCTCCAAGGAGGGAGATTGTTAGTAAAGCGGCTGGAATGGCGAACCCGAGCACAAGGAGATGAGAAATGAGGTGCGTTTTAGAAACCTTTCCCGATCACACGGTGTACCATCTTCTGGGTTTCTCATGCATGTTTTCGATGTAGGAAGATGCCCTTGAACCTGGAGATTTGGGACCCATGGGATGGGTACCACGCAGTATTACTTTAAAGGGTCTGCGTTTCCTCACCCAACCTCACCAAACCTCTCAGCCCCAAGAGTGTCCACCCTTATGTCTCAATCAGCTGTGGGTCTAGATATGGTCAATCCATGTAGCATAACTGCCCCTAAACGAATTTTGTAAGAATTTCTCTCTCTTTCACTGTCTTTTTTTCACAGGTTTTTAAAAGTAATTGATTTTTATAATGGGGTTTAGCTGCTTTTCACTGCTGTGTTTATGCCACTTTACACCCACTTGACTCACTTACAGAGAGATATCAATACATAGGTTTTAAGATTCTTACTAGTCAGATATATTCTTGGGCCGTGAATAGGGGGTGTTGAGTCCAATTCACTGAGCAAGGAGTAGGTCTTGTCTATTACATATTGGGTTTATGGAACGGTATCTGAGCTAATTTGAAACCCTTGTTTTATGCATCACCCCACATCACCTTTCCCGTTAAGCAGCCATAGTGTGTTTTCTAAACGTGTGACTCTGTTCAGTTATGTAATTCAGTTCAAGGGTAGCGGTTTTTACATTCCCTCTATAAGTGATATCTTATGATAAGTGTCTTTTTCTGTGTGACTTATTTCATTTAGAATCGTCGTACCTAAATCCACTCATCATGCTGCTACTAGCCTTATGACGTTGATTTCATGGCTGAGTGATATTCCATTGTACATAAGGACCACAACTTCTTTATCCATTTTTCTCTTTCCTGAGATATGTAAGGTGTAACGAAGTGGAGGTTCTTGTCAACAGAGCAGCCCTAAACGTTGGAGTGCCTGTGTCTTGCTGATTTTTAGTTTTCCCAATTCATACGCCCATGAGTGGAACTGCCCTATGCTCTCTAAGCTGAGTTTTTTAGATGTTTCAGGACACACCGTACACTTCTCCAGAGTGGCTGTTGGCAATTTACATCCCGCCCATCATCGTAGCAAGGCTCCCGTTTCCTCATGGCCTGCCCTGCATTTTTGGTTTTGACACTTTATTCAGCATGGCCCTTTTGACCGATGGGAAGCGAGACTTCTTTGTAGCGCTGATTTTCCTTTCCAGGTTGCTTGGTTGGCCAAAAAGGGCGTATGCGTTTTTTCCTGAATATATTCAGGAAAAAACGCATACGCCCTTTTTGGCCAAGGGCATCTTGTCGAGGTTTTGCCGCTTTTCCTGTGCTTTAAAGGCGATTCTAATCTCCCTCTTGAAATCTGTTTCCTGCAATTCTGCCTTGCTTTCAAATCCTCTTCGTTGCCTTCCCTCAATATATTTGTGGACGAGAGTGATCATTTATAAGTCTGCAGGTTTGTGAATTGCAGTGCCCCTGAGCTCCATTTTTCAACTCGCTTTCTTGGGAGCTGGCCGCAAAAGCGCAGGATTGCTTCCAGCCCTATTCTGGTCCCGGGCGGCAGGCTGAGCCTGTGGTTAATTCTTCTTCCTGATGGGAAAATAGAGTGACCTGTGCCTGTCCCAACACCTAGAGCTAGTCTCTCATTGTTTTCCCCTATTCCCGTTCATCCTCAGGACAAATTGCAACCTGTACGGAACAGGAGGTTAAAGGTGCTGATTCTCCAAGGGGGGAGATTTTTAGTAAAGCGGCTGGAATGGCGAACCCGAGCACAAGGAGATGAGAAATGAGGTGCGTTTTAGAAACCTTTCCCGATCACACGGTGTACCATCTTCTGGGTTTCTCATGCATGTTTTCGATGTAGGAAGATGCCCTTGAACCTGGAGATTTGGGACCCATGGGATGGGTACCACGCAGTATTACTTTAAAGGGTCTGCGTTTCCTCACCCAACCTCACCAAACCTCTCAGCCCCAAGAGTGTCCACCCTTATGTCTCAATCAGCTGTGGGTCTAGATATGGTCAATCCAGGTAGCATAACTGCCCCTAAACGAATTTTGTAAGAATTTCTCTCTCTTTCACTGTCTTTTTTTCACAGGTTTTTAAAAGTAATTGATTTTTATAATGGGGTTTAGCTGCTTTTCACTGCTGTGTTTATGCCACTTTACACCCACTTGACTCACTTACAGAGAGATATCAATACATAGGTTTTAAGATTCTTACTAGTCAGATATATTCTTGGGCCGTGAATAGGGGGTGTTGAGTCCAATTCACTGAGAAAGGAGTAGGTCTTGTCTATTACATATTGGGTTTATGGAACGGTATCTGAGCTAATTTGAAACCCTTGTTTTATGCATCACCCCACATCACCTTTCCCGTTAAGCAGCCATAGTGTGTTTTCTAAACGTGTGACTCTGTTCTGTTTTGTAATTCAGTTCAAGGGTAGCGGTTTTTACATTCCCTCTATAAGTGATATCTTATGATAAGTGTCTTTTTCTGTGTGACTTATTTCATTTAGAATCGTCGTACCTATATCCACTCATCATGCTGCTACTAGCCTTATGACGTTGATTTCATGGCTGAGTGATATTCCATTGTACATAAGGACCACAACTTCTTTATCCATTTTTCTCTTTCCTGAGATATGTAAGGTGTAACGAAGTGGAGGTTCTTGTCAACAGAGCAGCCCTAAATGTTGGGGTGCCTGTGTCTTGCTGATTTTTAGTTTTCCCAATTTATACGCCCATGAGTGGAACTGCCCTATGCTCTCTAAGCTGAGTTTTTTAGATGTTTCAGGACACACCGTACACTTCTCCAGAGTGGCTGTTGGCAATTTACATCCCGCCCATCATCGTAGCAAGGCTCCCGTTTCCTCATGGCCTGCCCTGCATTTCTGGTTTTGACACTTTATTCAGCATGGCCCTTTTGACCGATGGGAAGCGAGACTTCTTTGTAGCGCTGATTTGCCTTTCCAGGTTGCTTGGTTGGCCAAAAAGGGCGTATGCGTTTTTTCCTGAATATATTCAGGAAAAAACGCATACGCCCTTTTTGGCCAAGGGCATCTTCTCGAGGTTTTGCCGCTTTTCCTGTGCTTTAAAGGCGATTCGAATCTCCCTCCTGAAATCTGTTTCCTGCAATTCTGCCTTGCTTTCAAATCCTCTTCGTTGCCTTCCCTCAATATATTTGTGGACGAGAGTGATCATTTATAAGTCTGCAGGTTTGTGAATTGCAGTGCCCCTGAGCTCCATTTTTCAACTCGCTTTCTTGGGAGCTGGCCGCAAAAGCGCAGGATTGCTTCAGGCCCTATTCTGGTCCCGGGCGGCAGGCTGAGCCTGTGCTTAATTCTTCTTCCTGATGGGAAAATAGAGTGACCTGTGCCTGTCCCAACACCTAGAGCTAGTCTCTCATTGTTTTCCCCTCTTCCCGTTCATCCTCAGGACAAATTGCAACCTGTACGGAACAGGAGGTTAAAGGTGCTGATTCTCCAAGGAGGGAGGTTGCTAGTAAAGCAGCTGGAATGACGAACCCGAGCACAAGGAGATGAGAAATGAGGTGCGTTTTAGAAACCTTTCTCGATCACACGGTGTACCATCTTCTGGGTTTCTCATGCATGTTTTCGATGTAGGAAGATGCCCTTGAACCTGGAGATTTGGAACCCATGGGATGGGTACCACGCAGTATTACTTTAAAGGGTCTGCGTTTCCTCACCCAACGTCACCAAACCTCTCAGCCCCAAGAGTGTCCACCCTTATGTCTCAATCATCTGTGGGTCTAGATATGGTCAATCCAGGTAGCATAACTGCCCCTAAACGAATTTTGTAAGAATTTCTCTCTCTTTCACTGTCTTTTTTTCACAGGTTTTTAAAAGTAATTGATTTTTATAATGGGGTTTAGCTGCTTTTCACTGCTGTGTTTATGTCACTTTACACCCACTTGACTCACTTACAGAGAGATATCAATACATAGGTTTTAAAATTCTTACTAGTCAGATATATTCTTGTGCCGTGAATAGGGGGTTTTGAGTCCAATTCACTGAGCAAGGAGTAGGTCTTCTCTTGTACATATTGGGTTTATGGAACGGTATCTGAGCTAATTTGAAACCCTTGTTTTATGCATCACCCCACCTCACCTTTCCCGTTAAGCAGCCATAGTGTGTTTTCTAAACGTGTGACTCTGTTCTGTTTTGTAATTCAGTTCAAGGGTAGCGGTTTTTACATTCCCTCTATAAGTGATATCTTATGATAAGTGTCTTTTTCTGTGTGACTTATTTCACTTAGAATCGTCGTACCTCAATCCACTCATCATGCTGCTACTAGCATTATGACGTTGATTTCATGGCTGAGTGATATTCCATTGTACATAAGCACCACAACATCTTTATCCATTTTTCTCTTTCCTGGGATATTTAAGGTGTAACGAAGTTGGAGGTTCTTGTCAACAGAGCAGCCCTAAACTTTGGGGTGCCTGTGTCTTGCTGGTTTTTAATTTTCCCACTTTATACGCCCATGAGTGGAAGTGCCCTATGCTCTCTAAGCTGAGTTTTTTAGATGTTTCAGGACACACCGTACATACTCCAGAGTGGCTGTTGGCAATTTACATCCCGCCCATCAGCGTAGCAAGGCTCCCGTTTCTCCATGGCCTGTCCTGCATTTCTGGTTTTGACACTTTATTCAGCATGGCCCTTTTGACCGATGGGAAGCGAGACTTCTTTGTAGCGCTGATTTGCCTTTCCAGGTTGCTTGGTTGGCCAAAAAGGGCGTCATTGACGAGGTTTTGCCGCTATTCCTGTGCTTTAAAGGCGATTTGAATCTCCCTCCTGAAATCTGTTTCCTGCAATTCTGCCTTGCTTTCAAATCCTCTTCGTTGCCTTCCCTCAATATATTTGTGGACGAGAGTGATCATTTATAAGTCTGCAGGTTTGTGAATTGCAGTGCCCCTGAGCTCCATTTTTCAACTCACTTTCTTGGGAGCTGGCCGCAAAAGCGCAGGATTGCTTCAGGCCCTATTCTGGTCCCGGGCGGCAGGCTGAGCCTGTGGTTAATTCTTCTTCCTGATGGGAAAATAGAGTGACCTGTGCCTGTCCCAACACCTAGAGCTAGTCTCTCATTGTTTTCCCCTCTTCCCGTTCATCCTCAGGACAAATTGCAACCTGTACGGAACAGGAGGTTAAAGGTGCTGATTCTCCAAGGAGGGAGATTGTTAGTAAAGCGGCTGGAATGGCGAACCCGAGCACAAGGAGATGAGAAATGAGGTGCGTTTTAGAAACCTTTCCCGATCACACGGTGTACCATCTTCTGGGTTTCTCATGCATGTTTTCGATGTAGGAAGATGCCCTTGAACCTGGAGATTTGGGACCCATGGGATGGGTACCACGCAGTATTACTTTAAAGGGTCTGCGTTTCCTCACCCAACCTCACCAAACCTCTCAGCCCCAAGAGTGTCCACCCTTATGTCTCAATCAGCTGTGGGTCTAGATATGGTCAATCCAGGTAGCATAACTGCCCCTAAACGAATTTTGTAAGAATTTCTCTCTCTTTCACTGTCTTTTTTTCACAGGTTTTTAAAAGTAATTGATTTTTATAATGGGGTTTAGCTGCTTTTCACTGCTGTGTTTATGCCACTTTACACCCACTTGACTCACTTACAGAGAGATATCAATACATAGGTTTTAAGATTCTTACTAGTCACATATATTCTTGGGCCGTGAATAGGGGGTGTTGAGTCCAATTCACTGAGAAAGGAGTAGGTCTTGTCTATTACATATTGGGTTTATGGAACGGTATCTGAGCTAATTTGAAACCCTTGTTTTATGCATCACCCCACATCACCTTTCCCGTTAAGCAGCCATAGTGTGTTTTCTAAACGTGTGACTCTGTTCTGTTTTGTAATTCAGTTCAAGGGTAGCGGTTTTTACATGCCCTCTATAAGTGATATCTTATGATAAGTGTCTTTTTCTGTGTGACTTATTTCACTTAGAATCGTCGTACCTATAACCACTCATCATGCTGCTACTAGCCTTATGACGTTGATTTCATGGCTGAGTGATATTCCATTGTACATAAGGACCACAACTTCTTTATCCATTTTTCTCTTTCCTGATATATGTAAGGTGTAACGAAGTGGAGGTTCTTGTCAACAGAGCAGCCCTAAATGTTGGGGTGCCTGTGTCTTGCTGATTTTTAGTTTTCCCAATTTATACGCCCATGAGTGGAACTGCCCTATGCTCTCTAAGCTGAGTTTTTTAGATGTTTCAGGACACACCGTACACTTCACCAGAGTGGCTGTTGGCAATTGACATCCCGCCCATCATCGTAGCAAGGCTCCCGTTTCCTCATGGCCTGCCCTGCATTTCTGGTTTTGACACTTTATTCAGCATGGCCCTTTTGACCGATGGGAAGCGAGACTTCTTTGTAGCGCTGATTTGCCTTTCCAGGTTGCTTGGTTGGCCAAAAAGGGCGTATGCGTTTTTTCCTGAATATATTCAGGAAAAAACGCATACGCCCTTTTTGGCCAAGGGCATCTTGTCGAGGTTTTGCCGCTTTTCCTGTGCTTTAAAGGCGATTTGAATCTCCCTCCTGAAATCTGTTTCCTGCAATTCTGCCTTGCTTTCAAATCCTCTTCGTTGCCTTCCCTCAATATATTTGTGGACGAGAGTGATCATTTATAAGTCTGCAGGTTTGTGAATTGCAGTGCCCCTGAGCTCCATTTTTCAACTCGCTTTCTTGGGAGCTGGCCGCAAAAGCGCAGGATTGCTTCAGGCCCTATTCTGGTCCCGGGCGGCAGGCTGAGCCTGTGCTTAATTCTTCTTCCTGATGGGAAAATAGAGTGACCTGTGCCTGTCCCAACACCTAGAGCTAGTCTCTCATTGTTTTCCCCTCTTCCCGTTCATCCTCAGGACAAATTGCAACCTGTACGGAACAGGAGGTTAAAGGTGCTGATTCTCCAAGGAGGGAGATTGTTAGTAAAGAGGCTGGAATGGCGAACCCGAGCACAAGGAGATGAGAAATGAGGTGCGTTTTAGAAACCTTTCCCGATCACACGGTGTACCATCTTCTGGGTTTCTCATGCATGTTTTCGATGTAGGAAGATGCCCTTGAACCTGGAGATTTGGGACCCATGGGATGGGTACCACGCAGTATTACTTTAAAGGGTCTGCGTTTCCTCACCCAACCTCACCAAACCTCTCAGCCCCAAGAGTGTCCACCCTTATGTCTCAATCAGCTGTGGGTCTAGATATGGTCAATCCAGGTAGCATAACTGCCCCTAAACGAATTTTGTAAGAATTTCTGTCTCTTTCACTGTCTTTGTTTCACAGGTTTTTAAAAGTAATTGATTTTTATAATGGGGTTTAGCTGCTTTTCACTGCTGTGTTTATGTCACTTTACACCCACTTGACTCACTTACAGAGAGATATCAATACATAGGTTTTAAGATTCTTACTAGTCAGATATATTCTTGGGCCGTGAATAGGGGGTGTTTAGTCCAATTCACTGAGCAAGGAGTAGGTCTTGTCTATTACATATTGGGTTTATGGAACGGTATCTGAGCTAATTTGAAACCCTTGTTTTAGGCATCACCCCACCTCACCTTTCCCGTTAAGCAGCCATAGTGTGTTTTCTAAACGTGTGACTCTGTTCAGTTTTGTAATTCAGTTCAAGGGTAGCGGTTTTTACATTCCCTCTATAAGTGATATCTTATGATAAATGTCTTTTTCTGTGTGACTTATTTCATTTAGAATCGTCGTACCTAAATCCACTCATCATGCTGCTACTAGCCTTATGACGTTGATTTCATGGCTGAGTGATATTCCATTGTACATAAGGACCACAACTTCTTTATCCATTTTTCTCTTTCCTGAGATATGTAAGGTGTAACGAAGTGGAGGTTCTTGTCAACAGAGCAGCCCTAAACGTTGGGGTGCCTGTGTCTTGCTGATTTTTAGTTTTCCCAATTTATACGCCCATGAGTGGAACTGCCCTATGCTCTCTAAGCTGAGTTTTTTAGATGTTTCAGGACACACCGTACACTTCTCCAGAGTGGCTGTTGGCAATTTACATCCCGCCCATCATCGTAGCAAGGCTCCCGTTTCCTCATGGCCTGCCCTGCATTTTTGGTTTTGACACTTTATTCAGCATGGCCCTTTTGACCGATGGGAAGCGAGACTTCTTTGTAGCGCTGATTTGCCTTTCCAGGTTGCTTGGTTGGCCAAAAAGGGCGTATGCGTTTTTTCCTGAATATATTCAGGAAAAAACGCATACGCCCTTTTTGGCCAAGGGCATCTTGTCGAGGTTTTGCCGCTTTTCCTGTGCTTTAAAGGCGATTCGAATCTCCCTCCTGAAATCTGTTTCCTGCAATTCTGCCTTGCTTTCAAATCCTCTTCGTTGCCTTCCCTCAATATATTTGTGGACGAGAGTGATCATTTATAAGTCTGCAGGTTTGTGAATTGCAGTGCCCCTGAGCTCCATTTTTCAACTCGCTTTCTTGGGAGCTGGCCGCAAAAGCGCAGGATTGCTTCAGGCCCTATTCTGGTCCCGGGCGGCAGGCTGAGCCTGTGCTTAATTCTTCTTCCTGATGGGAAAATAGAGTGACCTGTGCCTGTCCCAACACCTAGAGCTAGTCTCTCATTGTTTTCCCCTCTCTCCGTTCATCCTCAGGACAAATTGCAACCTGTACGGAACAGGAGGTTAAAGGTGCTGATTCTCCAAGGAGGGAGATTGTTAGTAAAGAGGCTGGAATGGCGAACCCGAGCACAAGGAGATGAGAAATGAGGTGCGTTTTAGAAACCTTTCCCGATCACACGGTGTACCATCTTCTGGGTTTCTCATGCATGTTTTCGATGTAGGAAGATGCCCTTGAACCTGGAGATTTGGGACCCATGGGATGGGTACCACGCAGTATTACTTTAAAGGGTCTGCGTTTCCTCACCCAACCTCACCAAACCTCTCAGCCCCAAGAGTGTCCACCCTTATGTCTCAATCAGCTGTGGGTCTAGATATGGTCAATCCAGGTAGCATAACTGCCCCTAAACGAATTTTGTAAGAATTTCTCTCTCTTTCACTGTCTTTTTTTCACAGGTTTTTAAAAGTAATTGATTTTTATAATGGGGTTTAGCTGCTTTTCACTGCTGTGTTTATGTCACTTTACACCCACTTGACTCACTTACAGAGAGATATCAATACATAGGTTTTAAGATTCTTACTAGTCAGATATATTCTTGGGCCGTGAATAGGGGGTGTTTAGTCGAATTCACTGAGCAAGGAGTAGGTCTTGTCTATTACATATTGGGTTTATGGAACGGTATCTGAGCTAATTTGAAACCCTTGTTTTATGCATCACCCCACCTCACCTTTCCCGTTAAGCAGCCATAGTGTGTTTTCTAAACGTGTGACTCTGTTCTGTTTTGTAATTCAGTTCAAGGGTAGCGGTTTTTACATGCCCTCTATAAGTGATATCTTATGGTAAGTGTCTTTTTCTGTGTGACTTATTTCACTTAGAATCGTCGTACCTCAATCCACTCATCATGCTGCTACTAGCCTAATGACGTTGATTTCATGGCTGAGTGATATTCCATTGTACATAATGACCACAACTTCTTTATCCATTTTTCTCTTTCCTGAGATATTTAAGGTGTAACGAAGTGGAGGTTCTTGTCAACAGAGCAGCCCTAAACTTTGGGGTGCCTGTGTCTTGCTGATTTTTAATTTTCCCACTTTATACGCCCATGAGTGGAAGTGCCCTATGCTCTCTAAGCTGAGTTTTTTAGATGTTTCAGGACACACCGTACACTTCTCCAGAGTGGCTGTTGGCAATTTACATCCCGCCCATCATCGTAGCAAGGCTCCCGTTTCCTCATGGCCTGCCCTGCATTTCTGGTTTTGACACTTTATTCAGCATGGCCCTTTTGACCGATGGGAAGCGAGACTTCTTTGTAGCGCTGATTTGCCTTTCCAGGTTGCTTGGTTGGCCAAAAAGGGCGTCATTGACGAGGTTTTGCCGCTTTTCCTGTGCTTTAAAGGCGATTTGAATCTCCCTCCTGAAATCTGTTTCCTGCAATTCTGCCTTGCTTTCAAATCCTCTTCGTTGCCTTCCCTCAATATATTTGTGGACGAGAGTGATCATTTATAAGTCTGCAGGTTTGTGAATTGCAGTGCCCCTGAGCTCCATTTTTCAACTCGCTTTCTTGGGAGCTGGCCGCAAAAGCGCAGGATTGCTTCAGGCCCTATTCTGGTCCCGGGCGGCAGGCTGAGCCTGTGCTTAATTCTTCTTCCTGATGGGAAAATAGAGTGACCTGTGCCTGTCCCAACACCTAGAGCTAGTCTCTCATTGTTTTCCCCTCTTCCCGTTCATCCTCAGGACAAATTGCAACCTGTACGGAACAGGAGGTTAAAGGTGCTGATTCTCCAAGGAGGGAGATTTTTAGTAAAGCGGCTGGAATGGCGAACCCGAGCACAAGGAGATGAGAAATGAGGTGCGTTTTAGAAACCTTTCCCGATCACACTTTGTACCATCTTCTGGGTTTCTCATGCATGTTTTCGATGTAGGAAGATGCCCTTGAACCTGGAGATTTGGGACCCATGGGATGGGTACCACGCAGTATTACTTTAAAGGGTCTGCGTTTCCTCACCCAACCTCACCAAACCTCTCAGCCCCAAGAGTGTCCACCCTTATGTCTCAATCAGCTGTGGGTCTAGATATGGTCAATCCAGGTAGCATAACTGCCCCTAAACGAATTTTGTAAGAATTTCTCTCTCTTTCACTGTCTTTTTTTCACAGGTTTTTAAAAGTAATTGATTTTTATAATGGGGTTTAGCTGCTTTTCACTGCTGTGTTTATGTCACTTTACACCCACTTGACTCACTTACAGAGAGATATCAATACATAGGTTTTAAGATTCTTACTAGTCAGATATATTCTTGGGCCGTGAATAGGGGGTTTTGAGTCCAATTCACTGAGCAAGGAGTAGGTCTTCTCTAGTACATATTGGGTTTATGGAACGGTATCTGAGCTAATTTGAAACCCTTGTTTTATGCATCACCCCACCTCACCTTTCCCGTTAAGCAGCCATAGTGTGTTTTCTAAACGTGTGACTCTGTTCTGTTTTGTAATTCAGTTCAAGGGTAGCGGTTTTTACATGCCCTCTATAAGTGATATCTTATGGTAAGTGTCTTTTTCTGTGTGACTTATTTCACTTAGAATCGTCGTACCTCAATCCACTCATCATGCTGCTACTAGCATTATCACGTTGATTTCATGGCTGAGTGATATTCCATTGTACATAAGGACCACAACATCTTTATCCATTTTTCTCTTTCCTGGGATATTTAAGGTGTAACGAAGTTGGAGGTTCTTGTCAACAGAGCAGCCCTAAACTTTGGGGTGCCTGTGTCTTGCTGGTTTTTAATTTTTCCACTTTATACGCCCATGAGTGGAAGTGCCCTATGCTCTCTAAGCTGAGTTTTTTAGATGTTTCAGGACACACCGTACATACTCCAGAGTGGCTGTTGGCAATTTACATCCCGCCCATCAGAGTAGCAAGGCTCCCGTTTCTCCATGGCCTGTCCTGCATTTCTGATTTTGACACTTTATTCAGCATGGCCCTTTTGACCGATGGGAAGCGAGACTTCTTTATAGCGCTGATTTGCCTTTCCAGGTTGCTTGGTTGGCCAAAAAGGGCGTCATTGACGAGGTTTTGCCGCTTTTCCTGTGCTTTAAAGGCGATTCGAATCTCCCTCCTGAAATCTGTTTCCTGCAATTCTGCCTTGCTTTCAAATCCTCTTCGTTGCCTTCCCTCAATATATTTGTGGACGAGAGTGATCATTTATAAGTCTGCAGGTTTGTGAATTGCAGTGCCCCTGAGCTCCATTTTTCAACTCGCTTTCTTGGGAACTGGCCGCAAAAGCGCAGGATTGCTTCAGGCCCTATTCTGGTCCCGGGCGGCAGGCTGAGCCTGTGCTTAATTCTTCTTCCTGATGGGAAAATAGAGTGACCTGTGCCTGTCCCAACACCTAGAGCTAGTCTCTCATTGTTTTCCCCTCTTCCCGTTCATCCTCAGGAAAATTGCAACCTGTACGGAACAGGAGGTTAAAGGTGCTGATTCTCCAAGGAGGGAGATTTTTAGTAAAGCGGCTGGAATGGCGAACCCGAGCACAAGGAGATGAGAAATGAGGTGCGTTTTAGAAACATTTCCCGATCACACGGTGTACCATCTTCTGGGTTTCTCATGCATGTTTTCGATGTAGGAAGATGCCCTTGAACCTGGAGATTTGGGACCCATGGGATGGGTACCACGCAGTATTACTTTAAAGGGTCTGCGTTTCCTCACCCAACCTCACCAAACCTCTCAGCCCCAAGAGTGTCCACCCTTATGTCTCAATCAGCTGTGGGTCTAGATATGGTCAATCCAGGTAGCATAACTGCCCCTAAACGAATTTTGTAAGAATTTCTCTCTCTTTCACTGTCTTTTTTTCACAGGTTTTTAAAAGTAATTGATTTTTATAATGGGGTTTAGCTGCTTTTCACTGCTGTGTTTATGTCACTTTACACCCACTTGACTCACTTACAGAGAGATATCAATACATAGGTTTTAAGATTCTTACTAGTCAGATATATTCTTGGGCCGTGAATAGGGGGTGTTTAGTCCAATTCACTGAGCAAGGAGTAGGTCTTCTCTAGTACATATTGGGTTTATGGAACGGTATCTGAGCTAATTTGAAACCCTTGTTTTATGCATCACCCCACCTCACCTTTCCCGTTAAACAGCCATAGTGTGTTTTCTAAACGTGTGACTCTGTTCTGTTTTGTAATTCAGTTCAAGGGTAGCGGTTTTTACATGCCCTCTATAAGTGATATCTTATGGTAAGTGTCTTTTTCTGTGTGACTTATTTCACTTAGAATCGTCGTACCTCAATCCACTCATCATGCTGCTACTAGCATTATGACGTTGATTTCATGGCTGAGTGATATTCCATTGTACATAAGGACCACAACATCTTTATCCATTTTTCTCTTTCCTGGGATATTTAAGGTGTAACGAAGTTGGAGGTTCTTGTCAACAGAGCAGCCCTAAACTTTGGGGTGCCTGTGTCTTGCTGGTTTTTAATTTTCCCACTTTATACGCCCATGAGTGGAAGTGCCCTATGCTCTCTAAGCTGAGTTTTTTAGATGTTTCAGGACACACCGTACATACTCCAGAGTGGCTGTTGGCAATTTACATCCCGCCCATCAGCGTAGCAAGGCTCCCGTTTCTCCATGGCCTGTCCTGCATTTCTGGTTTTGACACTTTATTCAGCATGGCCCTTTTGACCGATGGGAAGCGAGACTTCTTTATAGCGCTGATTTGCCTTTCCAGGTTGCTTGGTTGGCCAAAAAGGGCGTCATTGACGAGGTTTTGCCGCTTTTCCTGTGCTTTAAAGGCGATTCGAATCTCCCTCCTGAAATCTGTTTCCTGCAATTCTGCCTTGCTTTCAAATCCTCTTCGTTGCCTTCCCTCAATATATTTGTGGACGAGAGTGATCATTTATAAGTCTGCAGGTTTGTGAATTGCAGTGCCCCTGAGCTCCATTTTTCAACTCGCTTTCTTGGGAGCTGGCCGCAAAAGCGCAGGATTGCTTCAGGCCCTATTCTGGTCCCGGGCGGCAGGCTGAGCCTGTGCTTAATTCTTCTTCCTGATGGGAAAATAGAGTGACCTGTGCCTGTCCCAACACCTAGAGCTAGTCTCTCATTGTTTTCCCCTCTTCCCGTTCATCCTCAGGACAAATTGCAACCTGTACGGAACAGGAGGTTAAAGGTGCTGATTCTCCAAGGAGGGAGGTTGCTAGTAAAGCAGCTGGAATGCGAACCCGAGCACAAGGAGATGAGAAATGAGGTGCGTTTTAGAAACCTTTCGCGATCACACGGTGTACCATCTTCTGGGATTCTTATGCATGTTTTCGATGTAGGAAGATGCCTTTGAACCTGGAGATTTGGAACCCATGGGATGGGTACCACGCAGTATTACTTTAAAGGGTCTGCGTTTCCTCACCCAACCTCACCAAACCTCTCAGCCCCAAGAGTGTCAACCCTTATGTCTCAATCAGCTGTGAGTCTAGATATGGTCAATCCAGGTAGCATAACTGCCCCTAAACGAATTTTGTAAGAATTTCTCTCTCTTTCACTGTCTTTTTTTCACAGGTTTTTAAAAGTAATTGATTTTTATAATGGGGTTTAGCTGCTTTTCACTGCTGTGTTTATGTCACTTTACACCCACTTGACTCACTTACAGAGAGATATCAATACATAGGTTTTAAGATTCTTACTAGTCAGATATATTCTTGGGCCGTGAATAGGGGGTTTTGAGTCCAATTCACTGAGCAAGGAGTAGGTCTTCTCTAGTACATATTGGGTTTATGGAACGGTATCTGAGCTAATTTGAAACCCTTGTTTTATGCATCACCCCACCTCACCTTTCCCGTTAAGCAGCCATAGTGTGTTTTCTAAACGTGTGACTCTGTTCTGTTTTGTAATTCAGTTCAAGGGTAGCGGTTTTTACATGCCCTCTATAAGTGATATCTTATGGTAAGTGTCTTTTTCTGTGTGACTTATTTCACTTAGAATCGTCGTACCTCAATCCACTCATCATGCTGCTACTAGCATTATCACGTTGATTTCATGGCTGAGTGATATTCCATTGTACATAAGGACCACAACATCTTTATCCATTTTTCTCTTTCCTGGGATATTTAAGGTGTAACGAAGTTGGAGGTTCTTGTCAACAGAGCAGCCCTAAACTTTGGGGTGCCTGTGTCTTGCTGGTTTTTAATTTTCCCACTTTATACGCCCATGAGTGGAAGTGCCCTATGCTCTCTAAGCTGAGTTTTTTAGATGTTTCAGGACACACCGTACATACTCCAGAGTGGCTGTTGGCAATTTACATCCCGCCCATCAGCGTAGCAAGGCTCCCGTTTCTCCATGGCCTGTCCTGCATTTCTGGTTTTGACACTTTATTCAGCATGGCCCTTTTGACCGATGGGAAGCGAGACTTCTTTATAGCGCTGATTTGCCTTTCCAGGTTGCTTGGTTGGCCAAAAAGTGCGTCATTGACGAGGTTTTGCCGCTTTTCCTGTGCTTTAAAGGCGATTCGAATCTCCCTCCTGAAATCTGTTTCCTGCAATTCTGCCTTGCTTTCAAATCCTCTTCGTTGCCTTCCCTCAATATATTTGTGGACGAGAGTGATCATTTATAAGTCTGCAGGTTTGTGAATTGCAGTGCCCCTGAGCTCCATTTTTCAACTCGCTTTCTTGGGAGCTGGCCGCAAAAGCGCAGGATTGCTTCAGGCCCTATTCTGGTCCCGGGCGGCAGGCTGAGCCTGTGCTTAATTCTTCTTCCTGATGGGAAAATAGAGTGACCTGTGCCTGTCCCAACACCTAGAGCTAGTCTCTCATTGTTTTCCCCTCTTCCCGTTCATCCTCAGGACAAATTGCAACCTGTACGGAACAGGAGGTTAAAGGTGCTGATTCTCCAAGGAGGGAGATATTTAGTAAAGCGGCTGGAATGGCGAACCCGAGCACAAGGAGATGAGAAATGAGGTGCGTTTTAGAAACCTTTCCCGATCACACGGTGTACCATCTTCTGGGTTTCTCATGCATGTTTTCGATGTAGGAAGATGCCCTTGAACCTGGAGATTTGGGACCCATGGGATGGGTACCACGCAGTATTACTTTAAAGGGTCTGCGTTTCCTCACCCAACCTCACCAAACCTCTCAGCCCCAAGAGTGTCCACCCTTATGTCTCAATCAGCTGTGGGTCTAGATATGGTCAATCCAGGTAGCATAACTGCCCCTAAACGAATTTTGTAAGAATTTCTCTCTCTTTCACTGTCTTTTTTTCACAGGTTTTTAAAAGTAATTGATTTTTATAATGGGGTTTAGCTGCTTTTCACTGCTGTGTTTTGCCACTTTACACCCAATTGACTCACTTACTGAGAGATATCAATACATAGGTTTTAAGATTCTTACTAGTCAGATATATTCTTGGGCCGTGAATAGGGGGTGTTGAGTCCAATTCACTGAGAAAGGAGTAGGTCTTGTCTATTACATATTGGGTTTATGGAACGGTATCTGAGCTAATTTGAAACCCTTGTTTTATGCATCACCCCACATCACCTTTCCCGTTAAGCAGCCATAGTGTGTTTTCTAAACGTGTGACTCTGTTCTGTTTTGTAATTCAGTTCAAGGGTAGCGGTTTTTACATTCCCTCTATAAGTGATATCTTATGATAAGTGTCTTTTTCTGTGTGACTTATTTCATTTAGAATCGTCGTACCTATATCCACTCATCATGCTGCTACTAGCCTTATGACGTTGATTTCATGGCTGAGTGATATTCCATTGTACATAAGGACCACAACTTCTTTATCCATTTTTCTCTTTCCTGAGATATGTAAGGTGTAACGAAGTGGAGGTTCTTGTCAACAGAGCAGCCCTAAATGTTGGGGTGCCTGTGTCTTGCTGATTTTTAGTTTTCCCAATTTATACGCCCATGAGTGGAACTGCCCTATGCTCTCTAAGCTGAGTTTTTTAGATGTTTCAGGACACACCGTACACTTCACCAGAGTGGCTGTTGGCAATTGACATCCCGCCCATCATCGTAGCAAGGCTCCCGTTTCCTCATGGCCTGCCCTGCATTTCTGGTTTTGACACTTTATTCAGCATGGCCCTTTTGACCGATGGGAAGCGAGACTTCTTTGTAGCGCTGATTTGCCTTTCCAGGTTGCTTGGTTGGCCAAAAAGGGCGTATGCGTTTTTTCCTGAATATATTCAGGAAAAAACGCATACGCCCTTTTTGGCCAAGGGCATCTTTTCGACGTTTTGCCGCTTTTCCTGTGCTTTAAAGGCGATTTGAATCTCCCTCCTGAAATCTGTTTCCTGCAATTCTGCCTTGCTTTCAAATCCTCTTCGTTGCCTTCCCTCAATATATTTGTGGACGAGAGTGATCATTTATAAGTCTGCAGGTTTGTGAATTGCAGTGCCCCTGAGCTCCATTTTTCAACTCGCTTTCTTGGGAGCTGGCCGCAAAAGCGCAGGATTGCTTCAGGCCCTATTCTGGTCCCGGGCGGCAGGCTGAGCCTGTGCTTAATTCTTCTTCCTGATGGGAAAATAGAGTGACCTGTGCCTGTCCCAACACCTAGAGCTAGTCTCTCATTGTTTTCCCCTCTTCCCGTTCATCCTCAGGACAAATTGCAACCTGTACGGAACAGGAGGTTAAAGGTGCTGATTCTCCAAGGAGGGAGGTTGCTAGTAAAGCAGCTGGAATGGCGAACCCGAGCACAAGGAGATGAGAAATGAGGTGCGTTTTAGAAACCTTTCGCGATCACACGGTGTACCATCTTCTGGGTTTCTCATGCATGTTTTCGATGTAGGAAGATGCCCTTGAACTTGGAGATTTGGAACCCATGGGATGGGTACCACGCAGTATTACTTTAAAGGGTCTGCGTTTCCTCACCCAACCTCACCAAACCTCTCAGCCCCAAGAGTGTCCACCCTTATGTCTCAATCAGCTGTGGGTCTAGATATGGTCAATCCAGGTAGCATAACTGCCCCTAAACGAATTTTGTAAGAATTTCTCTCTCTTTCACTGTCTTTGTTTCACAGGTTTTTAAAAGTAATTGATTTTTATAATGGGGTTTAGCTGCTTTTCACTGCTGTGTTTATGTCACTTTACACCCACTTGACTCACTTACAGAGAGATATCAATACATAGGTTTTAAGATTCTTACTAGTCAGATATATTCTTGGGCCGTGAATAGGGGGTTTTGAGTCCAATTCACTGAGCAAGGAGTAGGTCTTCTCTAGTACATATTGGGTTTATGGAACGGTATCTGAGCTAATTTGAAACCCTTGTTTTATGCATCACCCCACCTCACCTTTCCCGTTAAGCAGCCATAGTGTGTTTTCTAAACGTGTGACTCTGTTCTGTTTTGTAATTCAGTTCAAGGGTAGCGGTTTTTACATTCCCTCTATAAGTGATATCTTATGATAAGTGTCTTTTTCTGTGTGACTTATTTCGCTTAGAATCGTCGTACCTCAATCCACTCATCATGCTGCTACTAGCATTATGACGTTGATTTCATGGCTGAGTGATATTCCATTGTACATAAGGACCACAACATCTTTATCCATTTTTCTCTTTCCTGGGATATTTAAGGTGTAACGAAGTTGGAGGTTCTTGTCAACAGAGCAGCCTTAAACTTTGGGGTGCCTGTGTCTTGCTGGTTTTTAATTTTCCCACTTTATACGCCCATGAGTGGAAGTGCCCTATGCTCTCTAAGCTGAGTTTTTTAGATGTTTCAGGACACACCGTACATACTCCAGAGTGGCTGTTGGCAATTTACATCCCGCCCATCAGCGTAGCAAGGCTCCCGTTTCTCCATGGCCTGTCCTGCATTTCTGGTTTTGACACTTTATTCAGCATGGCCCTTTTGACCGATGGGAAGCGAGACTTCTTTGTAGCGCTGATTTGCCTTTCCAGGTTGCTTGGTTGGCCAAAAAGGGCGTATGCGTTTTTTCCTGAATATATTCAGGAAAAAACGCATACGCCCTTTTTGGCCAAGGGCATCTTCTCGAGGTTTTGCCGCTTTTCCTGTGCTTTAAAGCCGATTTGAATCTCCCTCCTGAAATCTGTTTCCTGCAATTCTGCCTTGCTTTCAAATCCTCTTCGTTGCCTTCCCTCAATATATTTGTGGACGAGAGTGATCATTTATAAGTCTGCAGGTTTGTGAATTGCAGTGCCCCTGAGCTCCATTTTTCAACTCGCTTTCTTGGGAGCTGGCCGCAAAACCGCAGGATTGCTTCAGGCCCTATTCTGGTCCCGGGCGGCAGGCTGAGCCTGTGCTTAATTCTTCTTCCTGATGGGAAAATAGAGTGACCTGTGCCTGTCCCAACACCTAGAGCTAGTCTCTCATTGTTTTCCCCTCTTCCCGTTCATCCTCAGGACAAATTGCAACCTGTACGGAACAGGAGGTTAAAGGTGCTGATTCTCCAAGGAGGGAGGTTGCTAGTAAAGCAGCTGGAATGGCGAACCCGAGCACAAGGAGATGAGAAATGAGGTGCGTTTTAGAAACCTTTCGCTATCACACGGTGTACCATCTTCTGGGTTTCTCATGCATGTTTTCGATGTAGGAAGATGCCCTTGAACTTGGAGATTTGGAACCCATGGGATGGGTACCACGCAGTATTACTTTAAAGGGTCTGCGTTTCCTCACCCAACCTCACCAAACCTCTCAGCCTCAAGAGTGTCCACCCTTATGTCTCAATCAGCTGTGGGTCTAGATATGGTCAATCCAGGTAGCATAACTGCCCCTAAACGAATTTTGTAAGAATTTCTCTCTCTTTCACTGTCTTTTTTTCACAGGTTTTTAAAAGTAATTGATTTTTATAATGGGGTTTAGCTGCTTTTCACTGCTGTGTTTATGTCACTTTACACCCACTTGACTCACTTACAGAGAGATATCAATACATAGGTTTTAAGATTCTTACTAGTCAGATATATTCTTGGGCCGTGAATAGGGGGTTTTGAGTCCAATTCACTGAGCAAGGAGTAGGTCTTCTCTAGTACATATTGGGTTTATGGAACGGTATCTGAGCTAATTTGAAACCCTTGTTTTATGCATCACCCCACATCACCTTTCCCGTTAAGCAGCCATAGTGTGTTTTCTAAACGTGTGACTCTGTTCTGTTTTGTAATTCAGTTCAAGGGTAGCGGTTTTTACATTCCCTCTATAAGTGATATCTTATGATAAGTGTCTTTTTCTGTGTGACTTATTTCGCTTAGAATCGTCGTACCTCAATCCACTCATCATGCTGCTACTAGCATTATGACGTTGATTTCATGGCTGAGTGATATTCCATTGTACATAAGGACCACAACATCTTTATCCATTTTTCTCTTTCCTGGGATATTTAAGGTGTAACGAAGTTGGAGGTTCTTGTCAACAGAGCAGCCCTAAACTTTGGGGTGCCTGTGTCTTGCTGGTTTTTAATTTTCCCACTTTATACGCCCATGAGTGGAAGTGCCCTATGCTCTCTAAGCTGAGTTTTTTAGATGTTTCAGGACACACCGTACATACTCCAGAGTGGCTGTTGGCAATTTACATCCCGTCCATCAGCATAGCAAGGCTCCCGTTTCTCCATGGCCTGTCCTGCATTTCTGGTTTTGACACTTTATTCAGCATGGCCCTTTTGACCGATGGGAAGCGAGACTTCTTTGTAGCGCTGATTTGCCTTTCCAGGTTGCTTGGTTGGCCAAAAAGGGCGTATGCGTTTTTTCCTGAATATATTCAGGAAAAACGCATACGCCCTTTTTGGCCAAGGGCATCTTCTCGAGGTTTTGCCGCTTTTCCTGTGCTTTAAAGCCGATTTGAATCTCCCTCCTGAAATCTGTTTCCTGCAATTCTGCCTTGCTTTCAAATCCTCTTCGTTGCCTTCCCTCAATATATTTGTGGACGAGAGTGATCATTTATATGTCTGCAGGTTTGTGAATTGCAGTGCCCCTGAGCTCCATTTTTCAACTCGCTTTCTTGGGAGCTGGCCGCAAAACCGCAGGATTGCTTCAGGCCCTATTCTGGTCCCGGGCGGCAGGCTGAGCCTGTGCTTAATTCTTCTTCCTGATGGGAAAATAGAGTGACCTGTGCCTGTCCCAACACCTAGAGCTAGTCTCTCATTGTTTTCCCCTCTTCCCGTTCATCCTCAGGACAAATTGCAACCTGTACGGAACAGGAGGTTAAAGGTGCTGATTCTCCAAGGAGGGAGGTTGCTAGTAAAGCAGCTGGAATGGCGAACCCGAGCACAAGGAGATGAGAAATGAGGTGCGTTTTAGAAACCTTTCGCGATCACACGGTGTACCATCTTCTGGGTTTCTCATGCATGTTTTCGATGTAGGAAGATGCCCTTGAACTTGGAGATTTGGAACCCATGGGATGGGTACCACGCAGTATTACTTTAAAGGGTCTGCGTTTCCTCACCCAACCTCACCAAACCTCTCAGCCCCAAGAGTGTCCACCCTTATGTCTCAATCAGCTGTGGGTCTAGATATGGTCAATCCAGGTAGCATAACTGCCCCTAAACGAATTTTGTAAGAATTTCTCTCTCTTTCACTGTCTTTGTTTCACAGGTTTTTAAAAGTAATTGATTTTTATAATGGGGTTTAGCTGCTTTTCACTGCTGTGTTTATGTCACTTTACACCCACTTGACTCACTTACAGAGAGATATCAATACATAGGTTTTAAGATTCTTACTAGTCAGATATATTCTTGGGCCGTGAATAGGGGGTTTTGAGTCCAAGTCACTGAGCAAGGAGTAGGTCTTCTCTAGTACATATTGGGTTTATGGAACGGTATCTGAGCTAATTTGA
This sequence comes from Balaenoptera physalus, assembly GCF_965194825.1. Lineage (NCBI taxonomy): Eukaryota > Metazoa > Chordata > Mammalia > Artiodactyla > Balaenopteridae > Balaenoptera > Balaenoptera physalus. The sequence continues at coordinate 977,100 of NW_028126568.1, forward strand.
AACCCTTGTTTTATGCATCACCCCACCTCACCTTTCCCGTTAAGCAGCCATAGTGTGTTTTCTAAACGTGTGACTCTGTTCTGTTTTGTAATTCAGTTCAAGGGTAGCGGTTTTTACATTCCCTCTATAAGTGATATCTTATGATAAGTGTCTTTTTCTGTGTGACTTATTTCGCTTAGAATCGTCGTACCTCAATCCACTCATCATGCTGCTACTAGCATTATGACGTTGATTTCATGGCTGAGTGATATTCCATTGTACATAAGGACCACAACATCTTTATCCATTTTTCTCTTTCCTGGGATATTTAAGGTGTAACGAAGTTGGAGGTTCTTGTCAACAGAGCAGCCTTAAACTTTGGGGTGCCTGTGTCTTGCTGGTTTTTAATTTTCCCACTTTATACGCCCATGAGTGGAAGTGCCCTATGCTCTCTAAGCTGAGTTTTTTAGATGTTTCAGGACACACCGTACATACTCCAGAGTGGCTGTTGGCAATTTACATCCCGCCCATCAGCGTAGCAAGGCTCCCGTTTCTCCATGGCCTGTCCTGCATTTCTGGTTTTGACACTTTATTCAGCATGGCCCTTTTGACCGATGGGAAGCGAGACTTCTTTGTAGCGCTGATTTGCCTTTCCAGGTTGCTTGGTTGGCCAAAAAGGGCGTATGCGTTTTTTCCTGAATATATTCAGGAAAAAACGCATACGCCCTTTTTGGCCAAGGGCATCTTCTCGAGGTTTTGCCGCTTTTCCTGTGCTTTAAAGCCGATTTGAATCTCCCTCCTGAAATCTGTTTCCTGCAATTCTGCCTTGCTTTCAAATCCTCTTCGTTGCCTTCCCTCAATATATTTGTGGACGAGAGTGATCATTTATAAGTCTGCAGGTTTGTGAATTGCAGTGCCCCTGAGCTCCATTTTTCAACTCGCTTTCTTGGGAGCTGGCCGCAAAACCGCAGGATTGCTTCAGGCCCTATTCTGGTCCCGGGCGGCAGGCTGAGCCTGTGCTTAATTCTTCTTCCTGATGGGAAAATAGAGTGACCTGTGCCTGTCCCAACACCTAGAGCTAGTCTCTCATTGTTTTCCCCTCTTCCCGTTCATCCTCAGGACAAATTGCAACCTGTACGGAACAGGAGGTTAAAGGTGCTGATTCTCCAAGGAGGGAGGTTGCTAGTAAAGCAGCTGGAATGGCGAACCCGAGCACAAGGAGATGAGAAATGAGGTGCGTTTTAGAAACCTTTCGCTATCACACGGTGTACCATCTTCTGGGTTTCTCATGCATGTTTTCGATGTAGGAAGATGCCCTTGAACTTGGAGATTTGGAACCCATGGGATGGGTACCACGCAGTATTACTTTAAAGGGTCTGCGTTTCCTCACCCAACCTCACCAAACCTCTCAGCCTCAAGAGTGTCCACCCTTATGTCTCAATCAGCTGTGGGTCTAGATATGGTCAATCCAGGTAGCATAACTGCCCCTAAACGAATTTTGTAAGAATTTCTCTCTCTTTCACTGTCTTTTTTTCACAGGTTTTTAAAAGTAATTGATTTTTATAATGGGGTTTAGCTGCTTTTCACTGCTGTGTTTATGTCACTTTACACCCACTTGACTCACTTACAGAGAGATATCAATACATAGGTTTTAAGATTCTTACTAGTCAGATATATTCTTGGGCCGTGAATAGGGGGTTTTGAGTCCAATTCACTGAGCAAGGAGTAGGTCTTCTCTAGTACATATTGGGTTTATGGAACGGTATCTGAGCTAATTTGAAACCCTTGTTTTATGCATCACCCCACCTCACCTTTCCCGTTAAGCAGCCATAGTGTGTTTTCTAAACGTGTGACTCTGTTCTGTTTTGTAATTCAGTTCAAGGGTAGCGGTTTTTACATTCCCTCTATAAGTGATATCTTATGATAAGTGTCTTTTTCTGTGTGACTTATTTCGCTTAGAATCGTCGTACCTCAATCCACTCATCATGCTGCTACTAGCATTATGACGTTGATTTCATGGCTGAGTGATATTCCATTGTACATAAGGACCACAACATCTTTATCCATTTTTCTCTTTCCTGGGATATTTAAGGTGTAACGAAGTTGGAGGTTCTTGTCAACAGAGCAGCCCTAAACTTTGGGGTGCCTGTGTCTTGCTGGTTTTTAATTTTCCCACTTTATACGCCCATGAGTGGAAGTGCCCTATGCTCTCTAAGCTGAGTTTTTTAGATGTTTCAGGACACACCGTACATACTCCAGAGTGGCTGTTGGCAATTTACATCCCGTCCATCAGCATAGCAAGGCTCCCGTTTCTCCATGGCCTGTCCTGCATTTCTGGTTTTGACACTTTATTCAGCATGGCCCTTTTGACCGATGGGAAGCGAGACTTCTTTGTAGCGCTGATTTGCCTTTCCAGGTTGCTTGGTTGGCCAAAAAGGGCGTATGCGTTTTTTCCTGAATATATTCAGGAAAAAACGCATACGCCCTTTTTGGCCAAGGGCATCTTCTCGAGGTTTTGCCGCTTTTCCTGTGCTTTAAAGCCGATTTGAATCTCCCTCCTGAAATCTGTTTCCTGCAATTCTGCCTTGCTTTCAAATCCTCTTCGTTGCCTTCCCTCAATATATTTGTGGACGAGAGTGATCATTTATATGTCTGCAGGTTTGTGAATTGCAGTGCCCCTGAGCTCCATTTTTCAACTCGCTTTCTTGGGAGCTGGCCGCAAAACCGCAGGATTGCTTCAGGCCCTATTCTGGTCCCGGGCGGCAGGCTGAGCCTGTGCTTAATTCTTCTTCCTGATGGGAAAATAGAGTGACCTGTGCCTGTCCCAACACCTAGAGCTAGACTCTCATTGTTTTCCCCTCTTCCCGTTCATCCTCAGGACAAATTGCAACCTGTACGGAACAGGAGGTTAAAGGTGCTGATTCTCCAAGGAGGGAGGTTGCTAGTAAAGCAGCTGGAATGACGAACCCGAGCACAAGGAGATGAGAAATGAGGTGCGTTTTAGAAACCTTTCTCGATCACACGGTGTACCATCTTCTGGGTTTCTCATGCATGTTTTCGATGTAGGAAGATGCCCTTGAACCTGGAGATTTGGAACCCATGGGATGGGTACCACGCAGTATTACTTTAAAGGGTCTGCGTTTCCTCACCCAACCTCACCAAACCTCTCAGCCCCAAGAGTGTCCACCCTTATGTCTCAATCAGCTGTGGGTCTAGATATGGTCAATCTAGGTAGCATAACTGCCCCTAAACGAATTTTGTAAGAATTTCTCTCTCTTTCACTGTCTTTTTTTCACAGGTTTTTAAAAGTAATTGATTTTTATAATGGGGTTTAGCTGCTTTTCACTGCTGTGTTTATGTCACTTTACACCCACTTGACTCACTTACAGAGAGATATCAATACATAGGTTTTAAGATTCTTACTAGTCAGATATATTCTTGGGCCGTGAATAGGGGGTTTTGAGTCCAATTCACTGAGCAAGGAGTAGGTCTTCTCTTGTACATATTGGGTTTATGGAACGGTATCTGAGCTAATTTGAAACCCTTGTTTTATGCATCACCCCACCTCACCTTTCCCGTTAAGCAGCCATAGTGTGTTTTCTAAACGTGTGACTCTGTTCTGTTTTGTAATTGAGTTCAAGGGTAGCGGTTTTTACATTCCCTCTATAAGTGATATCTTATGATAAGTGTCTTTTTCTGTGTGACTTATTTCACTTAGAATCGTCGTACCTCAATCCACTCATCATGCTGCTACTAGCATTATGACGTTGATTTCATGGCTGAGTGATATTCCATTGTACATAAGGACCACAACATCTTTATCCATTTTTCTCTTTCCTGGGATATTTAAGGTGTAACGAAGTTGGAGGTTCTTGTCAACAGAGCAGCCCTAAACTTTGGGGTGCCTGTGTCTTGCTGGTTTTTAATTTTCCCACTTTATACGCCCATGAGTGGAAGTGCCCTATGCTCTCTAAGCTGAGTTTTTTAAATGTTTCAGGACACACCGTACATACTCCAGAGTGGCTGTTGGCAATTTACATCCCGCCCATCAGCGTAGCAAGGCTCCCGTTTCTCCATGGCCTGTCCTGCATTTCTGGTTTTGACACTTTATTCAGCATGGCCCTTTTGACCGATGGGAAGCGAGACTTCTTTGTAGCGCTGATTTGCCTTTCCAGGTTGCTTGGTTGGCCAAAAAGGGCGTCATTGACGAGGTTTTGCCGCTTTTCCTGTGCTTTAAAGGCAATTTGAATCTCCCTCCTGAAATCTGTTTCCTGCAATTCTGCCTTGCTTTCAAATCCTCTTCGTTGCCTTCCCTCAATATATTTGTGGACGAGAGTGATCATTTATAAGTCTGCAGGTTTGTGAATTACAGTGCCCCTGAGCTCCATTTTTCAACTCACTTTCTTGGGAGCTGGCCGCAAAAGCGCAGGATTGCTTCAGGCCCTATTCTGGTCCCGGGCGGCAGGCTGAGCCTGTGGTTAATTCTTCTTCCTGATGGGAAAATAGAGTGACCTGTGCCTGTCCCAACACCTAGAGCTAGTCTCTCATTGTTTTCCCCTCTTCCCGTTCATCCTCAGGACAAATTGCAACCTGTACGGAACAGGAGGTTAAAGGTGCTGATTCTCCAAGGAGGGAGATTGTTAGTAAAGCGGCTGGAATGGCGAACCCGAGCACAAGGAGATGAGAAATGAGGTGCGTTTTAGAAACCTTTCCCGATCACACGGTGTACCATCTTCTGGGTTTCTCATGCATGTTTTCGATGTAGGAAGATGCCCTTGAACCTGGAGATTTGGGACCCATGGGATGGGTACCACGCAGTATTACTTTAAAGGGTCTGCGTTTCCTCACCCAACCTCACCAAACCTCTCAGCCCCAAGAGTGTCCACCCTTATGTCTCAATCAGCTGTGGGTCTAGATATGGTCAATCCAGGTAGCATAATTGCCCCTAAACGAATTTTGTAAGAATTTCTCTCTCTTTCACTGTCTTTTTTTCACAGGTTTTTAAAAGTAATTGATTTTTATAATGGGGTTTAGCTGCTTTTCACTGCTGTGTTTATGCCACTTTACACCCACTTGACTCACTTACAGAGAGATATCAATACATAGGTTTTAAGATTCTTACTAGTCAGATATATTCTTGGGCCGTGAATAGGGGGTGTTGAGTCCAATTCACTGAGAAAGGAGTAGGTCTTGTCTATTACATATTGGGTTTATGGAACGGTATCTGAGCTAATTTGAAACCCTTGTTTTATGCATCACCCCACATCACCTTTCCCGTTAAGCAGCCATAGTGTGTTTTCTAAACGTGTGACTCTGTTCTGTTTTGTAATTCATTTCAAGGGTAGCGGTTTTTACATGCCCTCTATAAGTGATATCTTATGATAAGTGTCTTTTTCTGTGTGACTTATTTCATTTAGAATCGTCGTACCTATAACCACTCATCATGCTGCTACTAGCCTTATGACGTTGATTTCATGGCTGAGTGATATTCCATTGTACATAAGGACCACAACTTCTTTATCCATTTTTCTCTTTCCTGATATATGTAAGGTGTAACGAAGTGGAGGTTCTTGTCAACAGAGCAGCCCTAAATGTTGGGGTGCCTGTGTCTTGCTGATTTTTAGTTTTCCCAATTTATACGCCCATGAGTGGAACTGCCCTATGCTCTCTAAGCTGAGTTTTTTAGATGTTTCAGGACACACCGTACACTTCACCAGAGTGGCTGTTGGCAATTGACATCCCGCCCATCATCGTAGCAAGGCTCCCGTTTCCTCATGGCCTGCCCTGCATTTCTGGTTTTGACACTTTATTCAGCATGGCCCTTTTGACCGATGGGAAGCGAGACTTCTTTGTAGCGCTGATTTGCCTTTCCAGGTTGCTTGGTTGGCCAAAAAGGGCGTATGCGTTTTTTCCTGAATATATTCAGGAAAAAACGCATACGCCCTTTTTGGCCAAGGGCATCTTCTCGAGGTTTTGCCGCTTTTCCTGTGCTTTAAAGCCGATTTGAATCTCCCTCCTGAAATCTGTTTCCTGCAATTCTGCCTTGCTTTCAAATCCTCTTCGTTGCCTTCCCTCAATATATTTGTGGACGAGAGTGATCATTTATAAGTCTGCAGGTTTGTGAATTGCAGTGCCCCTGAGCTCCATTTTTCAACTCGCTTTCTTGGGAGCTGGCCGCAAAACCGCAGGATTGCTTCAGGCCCTATTCTGGTCCCGGGCGGCAGGCTGAGCCTGTGCTTAATTCTTCTTCCTGATGGGAAAATAGAGTGACCTGTGCCTGTCCCAACACCTAGAGCTAGTCTCTCATTGTTTTCCCCTCTTCCCGTTCATCCTCAGGACAAATTGCAACCTGTACGGAACAGGAGGTTAAAGGTGCTGATTCTCCAAGGAGGGAGGTTGCTAGTAAAGCAGCTGGAATGACGAACCCGAGCACAAGGAGATGAGAAATGAGGTGCGTTTTAGAAACCTTTCTCGATCACACGGTGTACCATCTTCTGGGTTTCTCATGCATGTTTTCGATGTAGGAAGATGCCCTTGAACCTGGAGATTTGGAACCCATGGGATGGGTACCACGCAGTATTACTTTAAAGGGTCTGCGTTTCCTCACCCAACCTCACCAAACCTCTCAGCCCCAAGAGTGTCCACCCTTATGTCTCAATCAGCTGTGGGTCTAGATATGGTCAATCCAGGTAGCATAACTGCCCCTAAACGAATTTTGTAAGAATTTCTGTCTCTTTCACTGTCTTTTTTTCACAGGTTTTTAAAAGTAATTGATTTTTATAATGGGGTTTAGCTGCTTTTCACTGCTGTGTTTATGTCACTTTACACCCACTTGACTCACTTACAGAGAGATATCAATACATAGGTTTTAAGATTCTTACTAGTCAGATATATTCTTGGGCCGTGAATAGGGGGTTTTGAGTCCAATTCACTGAGCAAGGAGTAGGTCTTCTCTAGTACATATTGGGTTTATGGAACGGTATCTGAGCTAATTTGAAACCCTTGTTTTATGCATCACCCCACCTCACCTTTCCCGTTAAGCAGCCATAGTGTGTTTTCTAAACGTGTGACTCTGTTCTGTTTTGTAATTCAGTTCAAGGGTAGCGGTTTTTACATTCCCTCTATAAGTGATATCTTATGATAAGTGTCTTTTTCTGTGTGACTTATTTCACTTAGAATCGTCGTACCTCAATCCACTCATCATGCTGCTACTAGCATTATGACGTTGATTTCATGGCTGAGTGATATTCCATTGTACATAAGGACCACAACATCTTTATCCATTTTTCTCTTTCCTGGGATATTTAAGGTGTAACGAAGTTGGAGGTTCTTGTCAACAGAGCAGCCCTAAACTTTGGGGTGCCTGTGTCTTGCTGGTTTTTAATTTTCCCACTTTATACGCCCATGAGTGGAAGTGCCCTATGCTCTCTAAGCTGAGTTTTTTAGATGTTTCAGGACACACCGTACATACTCCAGAGTGGCTGTTGGCAATTTACATCCCGCCCATCAGCGTAGCAAGGCTCCCGTTTCTCCATGGCCTGTCCTGCATTTCTGGTTTTGACACTTTATTCAGCATGGCCGTTTTGACCGATGGGAAGCGAGACTTCTTTGTAGCGCTGATTTGCCTTTCCAGGTTGCTTGGTTGGCCAAAAAGGGCGTATGCGTTTTTTCCTGAATATATTCAGGAAAAAACGCATACGCCCTTTTTGGCCAAGGGCATCTTCTCGAGGTTTTGCCGCTTTTCCTGTGCTTTAAAGCCGATTTGAATCTCCCTCCTGAAATCTGTTTCCTGCAATTCTGCCTTGCTTTCAAATCCTCTTCGTTGCCTTCCCTCAATATATTTGTGGACGAGAGTGATCATTTATAAGTCTGCAGGTTTGTGAATTGCAGTGCCCCTGAGCTCCATTTTTCAACTCGCTTTCTTGGGAGCTGGCCGCAAAACCGCAGGATTGCTTCAGGCCCTATTCTGGTCCCGGGCGGCAGGCTGAGCCTGTGCTTAATTCTTCTTCCTGATGGGAAAATAGAGTGACCTGTGCCTGTCCCAACACCTAGAGCTAGACTCTCATTGTTTTCCCCTCTTCCCGTTCATCCTCAGGACAAATTGCAACCTGTACGGAACAGGAGGTTAAAGGTGCTGATTCTCCAAGGAGGGAGGTTGCTAGTAAAGCAGCTGGAATGACGAACCCGAGCACAAGGAGATGAGAAATGAGGTGCGTTTTAGAAACCTTTCTCGATCACACGGTGTACCATCTTCTGGGTTTCTCATGCATGTTTTCGATGTAGGAAGATGCCCTTGAACCTGGAGATTTGGAACCCATGGGATGGGTACCACGCAGTATTACTTTAAAGGGTCTGCGTTTCCTCACCCAACCTCACCAAACCTCTCAGCCCCAAGAGTGTCCACCCTTATGTCTCAATCAGCTGTGGGTCTAGATATGGTCAATCTAGGTAGCATAACTGCCCCTAAACGAATTTTGTAAGAATTTCTCTCTCTTTCACTGTCTTTTTTTCACAGGTTTTTAAAAGTAATTGATTTTTATAATGGGGTTTAGCTGCTTTTCACTGCTGTGTTTATGTCACTTTACACCCACTTGACTCACTTACAGAGAGATATCAATACATAGGTTTTAAGATTCTTACTAGTCAGATATATTCTTGGGCCGTGAATAGGGGGTTTTGAGTCCAATTCACTGAGCAAGGAGTAGGTCTTCTCTTGTACATATTGGGTTTATGGAACAGTATCTGAGCTAATTTGAAACCCTTGTTTTATGCATCACCCCACCTCACCTTTCCCGTTAAGCAGCCATAGTGTGTTTTCTAAACGTGTGACTCTGTTCTGTTTTGTAATTCAGTTCAAGGGTAGCGGTTTTTACATTCCCTCTATAAGTGATATCTTATGATAAGTGTCTTTTTCTGTGTGACTTATTTCACTTAGAATCGTCGTACCTCAATCCACTCATCATGCTGCTACTAGCATTATGACGTTGATTTCATGGCTGAGTGATATTCCATTGTACATAAGGACCACAACATCTTTATCCATTTTTCTCTTTCCTGGGATATTTAAGGTGTAACGAAGTTGGAGGTTCTTGTCAACAGAGCAGCCCTAAACTTTGGGGTGCCTGTGTCTTGCTGGTTTTTAATTTTCCCACTTTATACGCCCATGAGTGGAAGTGCCCTATGCTCTCTAAGCTGAGTTTTTTAGATGTTTCAGGACACACCGTACATACTCCAGAGTGGCTGTTGGCAATTTACATCCCGCCCATCAGCGTATCAAGGCTCCCGTTTCTCCATGGCCTGTCCTGCATTTCTGGTTTTGACACTTTATTCAGCATGGCCCTTTTGACCGATGGGAAGCGAGACTTCTTTGTAGCGCTGATTTGCCTTTCCAGGTTGCTTGGTTGGCCAAAAAGGGCGTCATTGACGAGGTTTTGCCGCTTTTCCTGTGCTTTAAAGGCAATTTGAATCTCCCTCCTGAAATCTGTTTCCTGCAATTCTGCCTTGCTTTCAAATCCTCTTCGTTGCCTTCCCTCAATATATTTGTGGACGAGAGTGATCATTTATAAGTCTGCAGGTTTGTGAATTACAGTGCCCCTGAGCTCCATTTTTCATCTCACTTTCTTGGGAGCTGGCCGCAAAAGCGCAGGATTGCTTCAGGCCCTATTCTGGTCCCGGGCGGCAGGCTGAGCCTGTGGTTAATTCTTCTTCCTGATGGGAAAATAGAGTGACCTGTGCCTGTCCCAACACCTAGAGCTAGTCTCTCATTGTTTTCCCCTCTTCCCGTTCATCCTCAGGACAAATTGCAACCTGTACGGAACAGGAGGTTAAAGGTGCTGATTCTCCAAGGAGGGAGATTGTTAGTAAAGCGGCTGGAATGGCGAACCCGAGCACAAGGAGATGAGAAATGAGGTGCGTTTTAGAAACCTTTCCCGATCACACGGTGTACCATCTTCTGGGTTTCTCATGCATGTTTTCGATGTAGGAAGATGCCCTTGAACCTGGAGATTTGGGACCCATGGGATGGGTACCACGCAGTATTACTTTAAAGGGTCTGCGTTTCCTCACCCAACCTCACCAAACCTCTCAGCCCCAAGAGTGTCCACCCTTATGTCTCAATCAGCTGTGGGTCTAGATATGGTCAATCCAGGTAGCATAACTGCCCCTAAACGAATTTTGTAAGAATTTCTCTCTCTTTCACTGTCTTTTTTTCACAGGTTTTTAAAAGTAATTGATTTTTATAATGGGGTTTAGCTGCTTTTCACTGCTGTGTTTATGCCACTTTACACCCACTTGACTCACTTACAGAGAGATATCAATACATAGGTTTTAAGATTCTTACTAGTCAGATATATTCTTGGGCCGTGAATAGGGGGTGTTGAGTCCAATTCACTGAGAAAGGAGTAGGTCTTGTCTATTACATATTGGGTTTATGGAACGGTATCTGAGCTAATTTGAAACCCTTGTTTTATGCATCACCCCACATCACCTTTCCCGTTAAGCAGCCATAGTGTGTTTTCTAAACGTGTGACTCTGTTCTGTTTTGTAATTCATTTCAAGGGTAGCGGTTTTTACATGCCCTCTATAAGTGATATCTTATGATAAGTGTCTTTTTCTGTGTGACTTATTTCATTTAGAATCGTCGTACCTATAACCACTCATCATGCTGCTACTAGCCTTATGACGTTGATTTCATGGCTGAGTGATATTCCATTGTACATAAGGACCACAACTTCTTTATCCATTTTTCTCTTTCCTGATATATGTAAGGTGTAACGAAGTGGAGGTTCTTGTCAACAGAGCAGCCCTAAATGTTGGGGTGCCTGTGTCTTGCTGATTTTTAGTTTTCCCAATTTATACACCCATGAGTGGAACTGCCCTATGCTCTCTAAGCTGAGTTTTTTAGATGTTTCAGGACACACCGTACACTTCACCAGAGTGGCTGTTGGCAATTGACATCCCGCCCATCATCGTAGCAAGGCTCCCGTTTCCTCATGGCCTGCCCTGCATTTCTGGTTTTGACACTTTATTCAGCATGGCCCTTTTGACCGATGGGAAGCGAGACTTCTTTGTAGCGCTGATTTGCCTTTCCAGGTTGCTTGGTTGGCCAAAAAGGGCGTATGCGTTTTTTCCTGAATATATTCAGGAAAAAACGCATACGCCCTTTTTGGCCAAGGGCATCTTCTCGAGGTTTTGCCGCTTTTCCTGTGCTTTAAAGCCGATTTGAATCTCCCTCCTGAAATCTGTTTCCTGCAATTCTGCCTTGCTTTCAAATCCTCTTCGTTGCCTTCCCTCAATATATTTGTGGACGAGAGTGATCATTTATAAGTCTGCAGGTTTGTGAATTGCAGTGCCCCTGAGCTCCATTTTTCAACTCGCTTTCTTGGGAGCTGGCCGCAAAACCGCAGGATTGCTTCAGGCCCTATTCTGGTCCCGGGCGGCAGGCTGAGCCTGTGCTTAATTCTTCTTCCTGATGGGAAAATAGAGTGACCTGTGCCTGTCCCAACACCTAGAGCTAGTCTCTCATTGTTTTCCCCTCTTCCCGTTCATCCTCAGGACAAATTGCAACCTGTACGGAACAGGAGGTTAAAGGTGCTGATTCTCCAAGGAGGGAGGTTGCTAGTAAAGCAGCTGGAATGACGAACCCGAGCACAAGGAGAAGAGAAATGAGGTGCGTTTTAGAAACCTTTCTCGATCACACGGTGTACCATCTTCTGGGTTTCTCATGCATGTTTTCGATGTAGGAAGATGCCCTTGAACCTGGAGATTTGGAACCCATGGGATGGGTACCACGCAGTATTACTTTAAAGGGTCTGCGTTTCCTCACCCAACCTCACCAAACCTCTCAGCCCCAAGAGTGTCCACCCTTATGTCTCAATCAGCTGTGGGTCTAGATATGGTCAATCTAGGTAGCATAACTGCCCCTAAACGAATTTTGTAAGAATTTCTCTCTCTTTCACTGTCTTTTTTTCACAGGTTTTTAAAAGTAATTGATTTTTATAATGGAGTTTAGCTGCTTTTCACTGCTGTGTTTATGTCACTTTACACCCACTTGACTCACTTACAGAGAGATATCAATACATAGGTTTTAAGATTCTTACTAGTCAGATATATTCTTGGGCCGTGAATAGGGGGTTTTGAGTCCAATTCACTGAGCAAGGAGTAGGTCTTCTCTTGTACATATTGGGTTTATGGAACGGTATCTGAGCTAATTTGAAACCCTTGTTTTATGCATCACCCCACCTCACCTTTCCCGTTAAGCAGCCATAGTGTGTTTTCTAAACGTGTGACTCTGTTCTGTTTTGTAATTGAGTTCAAGGGTAGCGGTTTTTACATTCCCTCTATAAGTGATATCTTATGATAAGTGTCTTTTTCTGTGTGACTTATTTCACTTAGAATCGTCGTACCTCAATCCACTCATCATGCTGCTACTAGCATTATGACGTTGATTTCATGGCTGAGTGATATTCCATTGTACATAAGGACCACAACATCTTTATCCATTTTTCTCTTTCCTGGGATATTTAAGGTGTAACGAAGTTGGAGGTTCTTGTCAACAGAGCAGCCCTAAACTTTGGGGTGCCTGTGTCTTGCTGGTTTTTAATTTTCCCACTTTATACGCCCATGAGTGGAAGTGCCCTATGCTCTCTAAGCTGAGTTTTTTAGATGTTTCAGGACACACCGTACATACTCCAGAGTGGCTGTTGGCAATTTACATCCCGCCCATCAGCGTAGCAAGGCTCCCGTTTCTCCATGGCCTGTCCTGCATTTCTGGTTTTGACACTTTATTCAGCATGGCCCTTTTGACCGATGGGAAGCGAGACTTCTTTGTAGCGCTGATTTGCCTTTCCAGGTTGCTTGGTTGGCCAAAAAGGGCGTCATTGACGAGGTTTTGCCGCTTTTCCTGTGCTTTAAAGGCAATTTGAATCTCCCTCCTGAAATCTGTTTCCTGCAATTCTGCCTTGCTTTCAAATCCTCTTCGTTGCCTTCCCTCAATATATTTGTGGACGAGAGTGATCATTTATAAGTCTGCAGGTTTGTGAATTACAGTGCCCCTGAGCTCCATTTTTCAACTCACTTTCTTGGGAGCTGGCCGCAAAAGCGCAGGATTGCTTCAGGCCCTATTCTGGTCCCGGGCGGCAGGCTGAGCCTGTGGTTAATTCTTCTTCCTGATGGGAAAATAGAGTGACCTGTGCCTGTCCCAACACCTAGAGCTAGTCTCTCATTGTTTTCCCCTCTTCCCGTTCATCCTCAGGACAAATTGCAACCTGTACGGAACAGGAGGTTAAAGGTGCTGATTCTCCAAGGAGGGAGATTTTTAGTAAAGCGGCTGGAATGGCGAACCCGAGCACAAGGAGATGAGAAATGAGGTGCGTTTTAGAAACCTTTCCCGATCACACGGTGTACCATCTTCTGGGTTTCTCATGCATGTTTTCGATGTAGGAAGATGCCCTTGAACCTGGAGATTTGGGACCCATGGGATGGGTACCACGCAGTATTACTTTAAAGGGTCTGCGTTTCCTCACCCAACCTCACCAAACCTCTCAGCCCCAAGAGTGTCCACCCTTATGTCTCAATCAGCTGTGGGTCTAGATATGGTCAATCCAGGTAGCATAACTGCCCCTAAACGAATTTTGTAAGAATTTCTCTCTCTTTCACTGTCTTTTTTTCACAGGTTTTTAAAAGTAATTGATTTTTATAATGGGGTTTAGCTGCTTTTCACTGCTGTGTTTATGCCACTTTACACCCACTTGACTCACTTACAGAGAGATATCAATACATAGGTTTTAAGATTCTTACTAGTCAGATATATTCTTGGGCCGTGAATAGGGGGTGTTGAGTCCAATTCACTGAGAAAGGAGTAGGTCTTGTCTATTACATATTGGGTTTATGGAACGGTATCTGAGCTAATTTGAAACCCTTGTTTTATGCATCACCCCACATCACCTTTCCCGTTAAGCAGCCATAGTGTGTTTTCTAAACGTGTGACTCTGTTCTGTTTTGTAATTCAGTTCAAGGGTAGCGGTTTTTACATGCCCTCTATAAGTGATATCTTATGATAAGTGTCTTTTTCTGTGTGACTTATTTCATTTAGAATCGTCGTACCTATAACCACTCATCATGCTGCTACTAGCCTTATGACGTTGATTTCATGGCTGAGTGATATTCCATTGTACATAAGGACCACAACTTCTTTATCCATTTTTCTCTTTCCTGAGATATGTAAGGTGTAACGAAGTGGAGGTTCTTGTCAACAGAGCAGCCCTAAATGTTGGGGTGCCTGTGTCTTGCTGATTTTTAGTTTTCCCAATTTATACGCCCATGAGTGGAACTGCCCTATGCTCTCTAAGCTGAGTTTTTTAGATGTTTCAGGAAACACCGTACACTTCACCAGAGTGGCTGTTGGCAATTGACATCCCGCCCATCATCGTAGCAAGTCTCCCGTTTCCTCATGGCCTGCCCTGCATTTCTGGTTTTGACACTTTATTCAGCATGGCCCTTTTGACCGATGGGAAGCGAGACTTCTTTGTAGCGCTGATTTGCCTTTCCAGGTTGCTTGGTTGGCCAAAAAGGGCGTATGCGTTTTTTCCTGAATATATTCAGGAAAAAACGCATACGCCCTTTTTGGCCAAGGGCATCTTCTCGAGGTTTTGCCGCTTTTCCTGTGCTTTAAAGGCGATTTGAATCTCCCTCCTGAAATCTGTTTCCTGCAATTCTGCCTTGCTTTCAAATCCTCTTCGATGCCTTCCCTCAATATATTTGTGGACGAGAGTGATCATTTATAAGTCTGCAGGTTTGTCAATTGCAGTGCCCCTGAGCTCCATTTTTCAACTCGCTTTCTTGGGAGCTGGCCGCAAAAGCGCAGGATTGCTTCAGGCCCTATTCTGGTCCCGGGCGGCAGGCTGAGCCTGTGCTTAATTCTTCTTCCTGATGGGAAAATAGAGTGACCTGTGCCTGTCCCAACACCTAGAGCTAGTCTCTCATTGTTTTCCCCTCTTCCCGTTCATCCTCAGGACAAATTGCAACCTGTACGGAACAGGAGGTTAAAGGTGCTGATTCTCCAAGGAGGGAGGTTGCTAGTAAAGCAGCTGGAATGGCGAACCCGAGCACAAGGAGATGAGAAATGAGGTGCGTTTTAGAAACCTTTCGCGATCACACGGTGTACCATCTTCTGGGTTTCTCATGCATGTTTTCGATGTAGGAAGATGCCCTTGAACCTGGAGATTTGGAACCCATGGGATGGGTACCACGCAGTATTACTTTAAAGGGTCTGCGTTTCCTCACCCAACCTCACCAAACCTCTCAGCCCCAAGAGTGTCCACCCTTATGTCTCAATCAGCTGTGGGTCTAGATATGGTCAATCCAGGTAGCATAACTGCCCCTAAACGAATTTTGTAAGAATTTCTCTCTCTTTCACTGTCTTTTTTTCACAGGTTTTTAAAAGTAATTGATTTTTATAATGGGGTTTAGCTGCTTTTCACTGCTGTGTTTATGTCACTTTACACCCAATTGACTCACTTACAGAGAGATATCAATACATAGGTTTTAAGATTCTTACTAGTCAGATATATTCTTGGGCCGTGAATAGGGGGTGTTTAGTCCAATTCACTGAGCAAGGAGTAGGTCTTGTCTATTACATATTGGGTTTATGGAACGGTATCTGAGCTAATTTGAAACCCTTGTTTTATGCATCACCCCACCTCACCTTTCCCGTTAAGCAGCCATAGTGTGTTTTC
Source organism: Balaenoptera physalus (assembly GCF_965194825.1). NCBI lineage: Eukaryota > Metazoa > Chordata > Mammalia > Artiodactyla > Balaenopteridae > Balaenoptera > Balaenoptera physalus. Next base: position 992,813 of record NW_028126568.1, read on the forward strand.
TAAACGTGTGACTCTGTTCAGTTTTGTAATTCAGTTCAAGGATAGCGGTTTTTACATTCCCTCTATAAGTGATATCTTATGATAAGTGTCTTTTTCTGTGTGACTTATTTCATTTAGAATCGTCGTACCTAAATCCACTCATCATGCTGCTACTAGCCTTATGACGTTGATTTCATGGCTGAGTGATATTCCATTGTACATAAGGACCACAACTTCTTTATCCATTTTTCTCTTTCCTGAGATATGTAAGGTGTAACGAAGTGGAAGTTCTTGTCAACAGAGCAGCCCTAAACGTTGGGGTGCCTGTGTCTTGCTGATATTTAGTTTTCCCAATTTATACGCCCATGAGTGGAACTGCCCTATGCTCTCTAAGCTGAGTTTTTTAGATGTTTCAGGACACACCGTACACTTCTCCAGAGTGGCTGTTGGCAATTTACATCCCGCCCATCATTGTAGCAAGGCTCCCGTTTCCTCATGGCCTGCCCTGCATTTCTGGTTTTGACACTTTATTCAGCATGGCCCTTTTGACCGATGGGAAGCGAGACTTCTTTGTAGCGCTGATTTGCCTTTCCAGGTTGCTTGGTTGGCCAAAAAGGGCGTATGCGTTTTTTCCTGAATATATTCAGGAAAAAACGCATACGCCCTTTTTGGCCAAGGGCATCTTCTCGAGGTTTTGCCGCTTTTCCTGTGCTTTAAAGGCGATTTGAATCTCCCTCCTGAAATCTGTTTCCTGCAATTCTGCCTTGCTTTCAAATCCTCTTCGTTGCCTTCCCTCAATATATTTGTGGACGAGAGTGATCATTTATAAGTCTGCAGGTTTGTGAATTGCAGTGCCCCTGAGCTCCATTTTTCAACTCGCTTTCTTGGGAGCTGGCCGCAAAAGCGCAGGATTGCTTCAGGCCCTATTCTGGTCCCGGGCGGCAGGCTGAGCCTGTGCTTAATTCTTCTTCCTGATGGGAAAATAGAGTGACCTGTGCCTGTCCCAACACCTAGAGCTAGTCTCTCATTGTTTTCCCCTCTTCCCGTTCATCCTCAGGACAAATTGCAACCTGTACGGAACAGGAGGTTAAAGGTGCTGATTCTCCAAGGAGGGAGGTTGCTAGTAAAGCAGCTGGAATGACGAACCCGAGCACAAGGAGATGAGAAATGAGGTGCGTTTTAGAAACCTTTCTCGATCACACGGTGTACCATCTTCTGGGTTTCTCATGCATGTTTTCGATGTAGGAAGATGCCCTTGAACCTGGAGATTTGGAACCCATGGGATGGGTACCACGCAGTATTACTTTAAAGGGTCTGCGTTTCCTCACCCAACCTCACCAAACCTCTCAGCCCCAAGAGTGTCCACCCTTATGTCTCAATCAGCTGTGGGTCTAGATATGGTCAATCTAGGTAGCATAACTGCCCCTAAACGAATTTTGTAAGAATTTCTCTCTCTTTCACTGTCTTTTTTTCACAGGTTTTTAAAAGTAATTGATTTTTATAATGGGGTTTAGCTGCTTTTCACTGCTGTGTTTATGTCACTTTACACCCACTTGACTCACTTACAGAGAGATATCAATACATAGGTTTTAAGATTCTTACTAGTCAGATATATTCTTGGGCCGTGAATAGGGGGTTTTGAGTCCAATTCACTGAGCAAGGAGTAGGTCTTCTCTTGTACATATTGGGTTTATGGAACGGTATCTGAGCTAATTTGAAACCCTTGTTTTATGCATCACCCCACCTCACCTTTCCCGTTAAGCAGCCATAGTGTGTTTTCTAAACGTGTGACTCTGTTCTGTTTTGTAATTCAGTTCAAGGGTAGCGGTTTTTACATTCCCTCTATAAGTGATATCTTATGATAAGTGTCTTTTTCTGTGTGACTTATTTCACTTAGAATCGTCGTACCTCAATCCACTCATCATGCTGCTACTAGCATTATGACGTTGATTTCATGGCTGAGTGATATTCCATTGTACATAAGGACCACAACATCTTTATCCATTTTTCTCTTTCCTGGGATATTTAAGGTGTAACGAAGTTGGAGGTTCTTGTCAACAGAGCAGCCCTAAACTTTGGGGTGCCTGTGTCTTGCTGGTTTTTAATTTTCCCACTTTATACGCCCATGAGTGGAAGTGCCCTATGCTCTCTAAGCTGAGTTTTTTAGATGTTTCAGGACACACCGTACATACTCCAGAGTGGCTGTTGGCAATTTACATCCCGCCCATCAGCGTAGCAAGGCTCCCGTTTCTCCATGGCCTGTCCTGCATTTCTCGTTTTGACACTTTATTCAGCATGGCCCTTTTGACCGATGGGAAGCGAGACTTCTTTGTAGCGCTGATTTGCCTTTCCAGGTTGCTTGGTTGGCCAAAAAGGGCGTCATTGACGAGGTTTTGCCGCTTTTCCTGTGCTTTAAAGGCGATTTGAATCTCCCTCCTGAAATCTGTTTCCTGCAATTCTGCCTTGCTTTCAAATCCTCTTCGTTGCCTTCCCTCAATATATTTGTGGACGAGAGTGATCATTTATAAGTCTGCAGGTTTGTGAATTGCAGTGCCCCTGAGCTCCATTTTTCAACTCGCTTTCTTGGGAGCTGGCCGCAAAAGCGCAGGATTGCTTCAGGCCCTATTCTGGTCCCGGGCGGCAGGCTGAGCCTGTGCTTAATTCTTCTTCCTGATGGGAAAATAGAGTGACCTGTGCCTGTCCCAACACCTAGAGCTAGTCTCTCATTGTTTTCCCCTCTTCCCGTTCATCCTCAGGACAAATTGCAACCTGTACGGAACAGGAGGTTAAAGGTGCTTATTCTCCAAGGAGGGAGGTTGCTAGTAAAGCAGCTGGAATGACGAACCCGAGCACAAGGAGATGAGAAATGAGGTGCGTTTTAGAAACCTTTCTCGATCACACGGTGTACCATCTTCTGGGTTTCTCATGCATGTTTTCGATGTAGGAAGATGCCCTTGAACCTGGAGATTTGGAACCCATGGGATGGGTACCACGCAGTATTACTTTAAAGGGTCTGCGTTTCCTCACCCAACCTCACCAAACCTCTCAGCCCCAAGAGTGTCCACCCTTATGTCTCAATCAGCTGTGGGTCTAGATATGGTCAATCTAGGTAGCATAACTGCCCCTAAACGAATTTTGTAAGAATTTCTCTCTCTTTCACTGTCTTTTTTTCACAGGTTTTTAAAAGTAATTGATTTTTATAATGGGGTTTAGCTGCTTTTCACTGCTGTGTTTATGTCACTTTACACCCACTTGACTCACTTACAGAGAGATATCAATACATAGGTTTTAAGATTCTTACTAGTCAGATATATTCTTGGGCCGTGAATAGGGGGTTTTGAGTCCAATTCACTGAGCAAGGAGTAGGTCTTCTCTTGTACATATTGGGTTTATGGAACGGTATCTGAGCTAATTTGAAACCCTTGTTTTATGCATCACCCCACCTCACCTTTCCCGTTAAGCAGCCATAGTGTGTTTTCTAAACGTGTGACTCTGTTCTGTTTTGTAATTCAGTTCAAGGGTAGCGGTTTTTACATTCCCTCTATAAGTGATATCTTATGATAAGTGTCTTTTTCTGTGTGACTTATTTCACTTAGAATCGTCGTACCTCAATCCACTCATCATGCTGCTACTAGCATTATGACGTTGATTTCATGGCTGAGTGATATTCCATTGTACATAAGGACCACAACATCTTTATCCATTTTTCTCTTTCCTGGGATATTTAAGGTGTAACGAAGTTGGAGGTTCTTGTCAACAGAGCAGCCCTAAACTTTGGGGTGCCTGTGTCTTGCTGGTTTTTAATTTTCCCACTTTATACGCCCATGAGTGGAAGTGCCCTATGCTCTCTAAGCTGAGTTTTTTAGATGTTTCAGGACACACCGTACATACTCCAGAGTGGCTGTTGGCAATTTACATCCCGCCCATCAGCGTAGCAAGGCTCCCGTTTCTCCATGGCCTGTCCTGCATTTCTGGTTTTGACACTTTATTCAGCATGGCCCTTTTGACCGATGGGAAGCGAGACTTCTTTGTAGCGCTGATTTGCCTTTCCAGGTTGCTTGGTTGGCCAAAAAGGGCGTCATTGACGAGGTTTTGCCGCTTTTCCTGTGCTTTAAAGGCGATTTGAATCTCCCTCCTGAAATCTGTTTCCTGCAATTCTGCCTTGCTTTCAAATCCTCTTCGTTGCCTTCCCTCAATATATTTGTGGACGAGAGTGATCATTTATAAGTCTGCAGGTTTGTGAATTACAGTGCCCCTGAGCTCCATTTTTCAACTCACTTTCTTGGGAGCTGGCCGCAAAAGCGCAGGATTGCTTCAGGCCCTATTCTGGTCCCGGGCGGCAGGCTGAGCCTGTGGTTAATTCTTCTTCCTGATGGGAAAATAGAGTGACCTGTGCCTGTCCCAACACCTAGAGCTAGTCTCTCATTGTTTTCCCCTCTTCCCGTTCATCCTCAGGACAAATTGCAACCTGTACGGAACAGGAGGTTAAAGGTGCTGATTCTCCAAGGAGGGAGATTGTTAGTAAAGCGGCTGGAATGGCGAACCCGAGCACAAGGAGATGAGAAATGAGGTGCGTTTTAGAAACCTTTCCCGATCACACGGTGTACCATCTTCTGGGTTTCTCATGCATGTTTTCGATGTAGGAAGATGCCCTTGAACCTGGAGATTTGGGACCCATGGGATGGGTACCACGCAGTATTACTTTAAAGGGTCTGCGTTTCCTCACCCAACCTCACCAAACCTCTCAGCCCCAAGAGTGTCCACCCTTATGTCTCAATCAGCTGTGGGTCTAGATATGGTCAATCCAGGTAGCATAACTGCCCCTAAACGAATTTTGTAAGAATTTCTCTCTCTTTCACTGTCTTTTTTTCACAGGTTTTTAAAAGTAATTGATTTTTATAATGGGGTTTAGCTGCTTTTCACTGCTGTGTTTATGCCACTTTACACCCACTTGACTCACTTACAGAGAGATATCAATACATAGGTTTTAAGATTCTTACTAGTCAGATATATTCTTGGGCCGTGAATAGGGGGTGTTGAGTCCAATTCACTGAGAAAGGAGTAGGTCTTGTCTATTACATATTGGGTTTATGGAACGGTATCTGAGCTAATTTGAAACCCTTGTTTTATGCATCACCCCACATCACCTTTCCCGTTAAGCAGCCATAGTGTGTTTTCTAAACGTGTGACTCTGTTCTGTTTTGTAATTCATTTCAAGGGTAGCGGTTTTTACATGCCCTCTATAAGTGATATCTTATGATAAGTGTCTTTTTCTGTGTGACTTATTTCATTTAGAATCGTCGTACCTATAACCACTCATCATGCTGCTACTAGCCTTATGACGTTGATTTCATGGCTGAGTGATATTCCATTGTACATAAGGACCACAACTTCTTTATCCATTTTTCTCTTTCCTGATATATGTAAGGTGTAACGAAGTGGAGGTTCTTGTCAACAGAGCAGCCCTAAATGTTGGGGTGCCTGTGTCTTGCTGATTTTTAGTTTTCCCAATTTATACGCCCATGAGTGGAACTGCCCTATGCTCTCTAAGCTGAGTTTTTTAGATGTTTCAGGACACACCGTACACTTCACCAGAGTGGCTGTTGGCAATTGACATCCCGCCCATCATCGTAGCAAGGCTCCCGTTTCCTCATGGCCTGCCCTGCATTTCTGGTTTTGACACTTTATTCAGCATGGCCCTTTTGACCGATGGGAAGCGAGACTTCTTTGTAGCGCTGATTTGCCTTTCCAGGTTGCTTGGTTGGCCAAAAAGGGCGTATGCGTTTTTTCCTGAATATATTCAGGAAAAAACGCATACGCCCTTTTTGGCCAAGGGCATCTTCTCGAGGTTTTGCCGCTTTTCCTGTGCTTTAAAGCCGATTTGAATCTCCCTCCTGAAATCTGTTTCCTGCAATTCTGCCTTGCTTTCAAATCCTCTTCGTTGCCTTCCCTCAATATATTTGTGGACGAGAGTGATCATTTATAAGTCTGCAGGTTTGTGAATTGCAGTGCCCCTGAGCTCCATTTTTCAACTCGCTTTCTTGGGAGCTGGCCGCAAAACCGCAGGATTGCTTCAGGCCCTATTCTGGTCCCGGGCGGCAGGCTGAGCCTGTGCTTAATTCTTCTTCCTGATGGGAAAATAGAGTGACCTGTGCCTGTCCCAACACCTAGAGCTAGTCTCTCATTGTTTTCCCCTCTTCCCGTTCATCCTCAGGACAAATTGCAACCTGTACGGAACAGGAGGTTAAAGGTGCTGATTCTCCAAGGAGGGAGGTTGCTAGTAAAGCAGCTGGAATGACGAACCCGAGCACAAGGAGATGAGAAATGAGGTGCGTTTTAGAAACCTTTCTCGATCACACGGTGTACCATCTTCTGGGTTTCTCATGCATGTTTTCGATGTAGGAAGATGCCCTTGAACCTGGAGATTTGGAACCCATGGGATGGGTACCACGCAGTATTACTTTAAAGGGTCTGCGTTTCCTCACCCAACCTCACCAAACCTGTCAGCCCCAAGAGTGTCCACCCTTATGTCTCAATCAGCTGTGGGTCTAGATATGGTCAATCCAGGTAGCATAACTGCCCCTAAACGAATTTTGTAAGAATTTCTGTCTCTTTCACTGTCTTTTTTTCACAGGTTTTTAAAAGTAATTGATTTTTATAATGGGGTTTAGCTGCTTTTCACTGCTGTGTTTATGTCACTTTACACCCACTTGACTCACTTACAGAGAGATATCAATACATAGGTTTTAAGATTCTTACTAGTCAGATATATTCTTGGGCCGTGAATAGGGGGTTTTGAGTCCAATTCACTGAGCAAGGAGTAGGTCTTCTCTAGTACATATTGGGTTTATGGAACGGTATCTGAGCTAATTTGAAACCCTTGTTTTATGCATCACCCCACCTCACCTTTCCCGTTAAGCAGCCATAGTGTGTTTTCTAAACGTGTGACTCTGTTCTGTTTTGTAATTCAGTTCAAGGGTAGCGGTTTTTACATTCCCTCTATAAGTGATATCTTATGATAAGTGTCTTTTTCTGTGTGACTTATTTCACTTAGAATCGTCGTACCTCAATCCACTCATCATGCTGCTACTAGCATTATGACGTTGATTTCATGGCTGAGTGATATTCCATTGTACATAAGGACCACAACATCTTTATCCATTTTTCTCTTTCCTGGGATATTTAAGGTGTAACGAAGTTGGAGGTTCTTGTCAACAGAGCAGCCCTAAACTTTGGGGTGCCTGTGTCTTGCTGGTTTTTAATTTTCCCACTTTATACGCCCATGAGTGGAAGTGCCCTATGCTCTCTAAGCTGAGTTTTTTAGATGTTTCAGGACACACCGTACATACTCCAGAGTGGCTGTTGGCAATTTACATCCCGCCCATCAGCGTAGCAAGGCTCCCGTTTCTCCATGGCCTGTCCTGCATTTCTGGTTTTGACACTTTATTCAGCATGGCCGTTTTGACCGATGGGAAGCGAGACTTCTTTGTAGCGCTGATTTGCCTTTCCAGGTTGCTTGGTTGGCCAAAAAGGGCGTATGCGTTTTTTCCTGAATATATTCAGGAAAAAACGCATACGCCCTTTTTGGCCAAGGGCATCTTCTCGAGGTTTTGCCGCTTTTCCTGTGCTTTAAAGGCGATTTGAATCTCCCTCCTGAAATCTGTTTCCTGCAATTCTGCCTTGCTTTCAAATCCTCTTCGTTGCCTTCCCTCAATATATTTGTGGACGAGAGTGATCATTTATAAGTCTGCACGTTTGTGAATTGCAGTGCCCCTGAGCTCCATTTTTCAACTCGCTTTCTTGGGAGCTGGCCGCAAAACCGCAGGATTGCTTCAGGCCCTATTCTGGTCCCGGGCGGCAGGCTGAGCCTGTGCTTAATTCTTCTTCCTGATGGGAAAATAGAGTGACCTGTGCCTGTCCCAACACCTAGAGCTAGTCTCTCATTGTTTTCCCCTCTTCCCGTTCATCCTCAGGACAAATTGCAACCTGTACGGAACAGGAGGTTAAAGGTGCTGATTCTCCAAGGAGGGAGGTTGCTAGTAAAGCAGCTGGAATGACGAACCCGAGCACAAGGAGAAGAGAAATGAGGTGCGTTTTAGAAACCTTTCTCGATCACACGGTGTACCATCTTCTGGGTTTCTCATGCATGTTTTCGATGTAGGAAGATGCCCTTGAACCTGGAGATTTGGAACCCATGGGATGGGTACCACGCAGTATTACTTTAAAGGGTCTGCGTTTCCTCACCCAACCTCACCAAACCTCTCAGCCCCAAGAGTGTCCACCCTTATGTCTCAATCAGCTGTGGGTCTAGATATGGTCAATCTAGGTAGCATAACTGCCCCTAAACGAATTTTGTAAGAATTTCTCTCTCTTTCACTGTCTTTTTTTCACAGGTTTTTAAAAGTAATTGATTTTTATAATGGGGTTTAGCTGCTTTTCACTGCTGTGTTTATGTCACTTTACACCCACTTGACTCACTTACAGAGAGATATCAATACATAGGTTTTAAGATTCTTACTAGTCAGATATATTCTTGGGCCGTGAATAGAGGGTGTTGAGTCCAATTCACTGAGAAAGGAGTAGGTCTTGTCTATTACATATTGGGTTTATGGAACGGTATCTGAGCTAATTTGAAACCCTTGTTTTATGCATCACCCCACATCACCTTTCCCGTTAAGCAGCCATAGTGTGTTTTCTAAACGTGTGACTCTGTTCTGTTTTGTAATTGAGTTCAAGGGTAGCGGTTTTTACATTCCCTCTATAAGTGATATCTTATGATAAGTGTCTTTTTCTGTGTGACTTATTTCACTTAGAATCGTCGTACCTAAATCCACTCATCATGCTGCTACTAGCCTTATGACGTTGATTTCATGGCTGAGTGATATTCCATTGTACATAAGGACCACAACTTCTTTATCCATTTTTCTCTTTCCTGAGATATTTAAGGTGTAACGAAGTGGAGGTTCTTTTCAACAGAGCAGCCCTAAACGTTGGGGTGCCTGTGTCTTGCTGATTTTTAGTTTTCCCAATTTATACGCCCATGAGTGGAGGTGCCCTATGCTCTCTAAGGTTAGTTTTTTAGATGTTTCAGGACACACCGTACACTTCTCCAGAGTGGCTGTTGGCAATTTACATCCCGCCCATCAGCGTAGCAAGGCTCCCGTTTCTCCATGGCCTGTCCTGCACTTCTGGTTTTGACACTTTATTCAGCATGGCCCTTTTGACCGATGGGAAGCGAGACTTCTTTGTAGCGCTGATTTGCCTTTCCAGGTTGCTTGGTTGGCCAAAAAGGGCGTATGCGTTTTTTCCTGAATATATTCAGGAAAAAACGCATACGCCCTTTTTGGCCAAGGGCATCATTGTCGAGGTTTTGCCGCTTTTCCTGTGCCTCAAAGGCGATTCGAATCTCCCTCCTGAAATCTGTTTCCTGCAATTCTGCCTTGCTTTCAAATCCTCTTCGTTGCCTTCCCTCAATATATTTGTGGACGAGAGTGATCATTTATAAGTCTGCAGGTTTGTGAATTGCAGTGCCCCTGAGCTCCGTTTTTCAACTCGCTTTCTTGGGAGCTGGCCGCAAAAGCGCAGGATTGCTTCAGGCCCTATTCTGGTCCCGGGCGGCAGGCTGAGCCTGTGCTTAATTCTTCTTCCTGATGGGAAAATAGAGTGACCTGTGCCTGTCCCAACACCTAGAGCTAGTCTCTCATTGGTTCCCCCTCTTCCCGTTCATCCTCAGGACAAATTGCAACCTGTACGGAACAGGTGGTTAAAGGTGCTGATTCTCCAAGGAGGGAGATTGCTAGTAAAGCGGCTGGAATGGCGAACCCGAGAACAAGGATATGAGAAATGAGGTGCGTTTTAGAAACCTTTCCCGATCACACGGTGTACCGTGTTCTGGGTTTCTCATGCATGTTTTCGATGTAGGAAGATGCCCTTGAACCTGGAGATTTGGGACCCATGGGATGGGTACCACGCAGTTTTATTTTCAAGGGTCTGCGTTTCCTCACCCAACCTCACCAAACCTCTCAGAACCAAGAGTGTCCACCCTTATGTCTCAATCAGCTGTGGGTCTAGATATGGTCAATCCAGGTAGCATCACAGCCCCTGAACGAATTTTGTAAGAATTTCTATTTCACTGTCTTTGTTTCACAGGTTTTTAAAAGTAATTGATTTTCATAATGGGGTTTAGCTGCTTTTCACTGCTGTGTTTATGCCACTTTACACCCACTTGACCCACTTACAGACAGATATCAATACTTAGGTTTTAAGATTCTTACTAGTCAGATATATTCTTGGGCCGTGAATAGGGGGTGTTGAGTCCAATTCACTGAGCAAGGAGTAGGTCTTGTCTATTACATATTGGGTTTATGGAACGGTATCTGAGCTAATTTGAAACACTTGTTTTATGCATCACCCCACCTCACCTTTCCCGTTAAGCAGCCATAGTGTGTTTTCTAAACGTGTGACTCTGTTCTGTTCTGTAATTCAGTTCAAGGGTAGCGATTTTTACATTCCCACTATAAGTGATATCTTATGATAAGTGTCTTTTTCTGTGTGACTTATTTCACTTAGAATCGTCGTACCTAAACCCACTCATCATGCTGCTACTAGCCTTATGACGTTGATTTCATGGCTGAGTGATATTCCATTGTACATAAGGACCACAACTTCTTTATCCATTTTTCTCTTTCCTGGGATATATAAGGTGTAACGAAGTGGAGGTTCTTGTCAACAGAGCAGCCCTATACGTTGGGGTGCCTGTGTCTTGCTGATTTTTAGTTTTCCCAATTTATACGCGCATGAGTGGAAGTGCCCTATGCTCTCTAAGCTGAGTTTTTTAGATGTTTCAGGACACACCGTACACTTCTCCAGAGTGGCTGTTGGCAATTTACATCCCGCCCATCAGCGTAGCAAGGCTCCCGTTTCTCCATGGCCTGTCCTGCATTTCTGGTTTTGACACTTTATTCAGCATGGCCCTTTTGACCGATGGGAAGCGAGACTTCTTTGTAGCGCTGATTTGCCTTTCCAGGTTGCTTGGTTGGCCAAAGAGGGCGTATGCGTTTTTTCCTGAATATATTCAGGAAAAAACGCATACGCCCTTTTTGGCCAAGGGCATCATTGTCGAGGTTTTGCCGCTTTTCCTGTGCCTCAAAGGCGATTCGAATCTCCCTCCTGAAATCTGTTTCCTGCAATTCTGCCTTGCTTTCAAATCCTCTTCGTTGCCTTCCCTCAATATATTTGTGGACGAGAGTGATCATTTATAAGTCTGCAGGTTTGTGAATTGCAGTGCCCCTGAGCTCCGTTTTTCAACTCACTTTCTTGGGAGCTGGCCGCAAAAGCGCAGGATTGCTTCAGGCCCTATTCTGGTCCCGGGCGGCAGGCTGAGCCTGTGCTTAATTCTTCTTCCTGATGGGAAAATAGAGTGACCTGTGCCTGTCCCAACACCTAGAGCTAGTCTCTCATTGGTTCCCCCTCTTCCCGTTCATCCTCAGGACAAATTGCAACCTGTACGGAACAGGTGGTTAAAGGTGCTGATTCTCCAAGGAGGGAGATTGCTAGTAAAGCGGCTGGAATGGCGAACCCGAGAACAAGGACATGAGAAATGAGGTGCGTTTTAGAAACCTTTCCCGATCACACGGTGTACCGTGTTCTGGGTTTCTCATGCATGTTTTCGATGTAGGAAGATGCCCTTGAACCTGGAGATTTGGGACCCATGGGATGGGTACCACGCAGTTTTATTTTCAAGGGTCTGCGTTTCCTCACCCAACCTCACCAAACCTCTCAGCCCCAAGAGTGTCCACCCTTATGTCTCAATCAGCTGTGGGTCTAGATATGGTCAATCCAGGTAGCATCACAGCCCCTGAACGAATTCTGTAAGAATTTCTCTCTCTTTCACTGTCTTTGTTTCACAGGTTTTTAAAAGTAATTGATTTTTATAATGGGGTTTAGTTGCTTTTCACTGCTGTGTTTATGCTACTTTACACCCACTTGACTCACTTACAGAGAGATATCAATACATAGGTTTTAAGATTCATACTAGTCAGATATATTCTTGGGCCGTGAATAGGGGGTGTTGAGTCCAATTCACTGAGCAAGGAGTAGGTCTTGTCTATTACATATTGGGTTTATGGAACGGTATCTGAGCTAATTTGAAACCCTTGTTTTATGCATCACACCTCCTCACCTTTCCCGTTAAGCAGCCATAGTGTGTTTTCTAAACGTGTGACTCTGTTCTGTTTTGTAATTCAGTTCAAGGGTAGCGGTTTTTACATTCCCTCTATAAGTGATATCTTATGATAAGTGTCTTTTTCTGTGTGACTTATTTCACTTAGAATCGTCGTACCTAAACCCACTCATCATGCTGCTACTAGCGTTATGACGTTGATTTCATGGCTGAGTGATACTCCATTGTACATAAGGACCACAACTTCTTTATCCATTTTTCTCTTTCCTGGGATATATAAGGTGTAACGAAGTGGAGGTTCTTGTCAACAGAGCAGCCCTATACGTTGGGGTGCCTGTGTCTTGCTGATTTTTAGTTTTCCCAATTTATACGCCCATGAGTGGAATTGCCCTATGCTCTCTAAGCTGAGTTTTTTAGATGTTTCAGGACACACCGTACACTTCTCCAGAGTGGCTGTTGGCAATTTACATCCCGCCCATCAGCGTAGCAAGGCTCCCGTTTCTCCATGGCCTGTCCTGCATTTCTGGTTTTGACACTTTATTCAGCATGGCCCTTTTGACCGATGGGAAGCGAGACTTCTTTGTAGCGCTGATTTGCCTTTCCAGGTTGCTTGGTTGGCCAAAGAGGGCGTATGCGTTTTTTCCTGAATATATTCAGGAAAAAACGCATACGCCCTTTTTGGCCAAGGGCATCATTGTCGAGGTTTTGCCGCTTTTCCTGTGCCTCAAAGGCGATTCGAATCTCCCTCCTGAAATCTGTTTCCTGCAATTCTGCCTTGCTTTCAAATCCTCTTCGTTGCCTTCCCTCAATATATTTGTGGACGAGAGTGATCATTTATAAGTCTGCAGGTTTGTGAATTGCAGTGCCCCTGAGCTCCGTTTTTCAACTCACTTTCTTGGGAGCTGGCCGCAAAAGCGCAGGATTGCTTCAGGCCCTATTCTGGTCCCGGGCGGCAGGCTGAGCCTGTGCTTAATTCTTCTTCCTGATGGGAAAATAGAGTGACCTGTGCCTGTCCCAACACCTAGAGCTAGTCTCTCATTGGTTCCCCCTCTTCCAGTTCATCCTCAGGACAAATTGCAACCTGTACGGAACAGGTGGTTAAAGGTGCTGATTCTCCAAGGAGGGAGATTGCTAGTAAAGCGGCTGGAATGGCGAACCCGAGAACAAGGACATGAGAAATGAGGTGCGTTTTAGAAACCTTTCCCGATCACACGGTGTACCGTGTTCTGGGTTTCTCATGCATGTTTTCGATGTAGGAAGATGCCCTTGAACCTGGAGATTTGGGACCCATGGGATGGGTACCACGCAGTTTTATTTTCAAGGGTCTGCGTTTCCTCACCCAACCTCACCAAACCTCTCAGCACCAAGAGTGTCCACCCTTATGTCTCAATCAGCTGTGGGTCTAGATATGGTCAATCCATGTAGCATCACAACCCCTGAACGAATTTTGTAAGAATTTCTATTTCACTGTCTTTGTTTCACAGGTTTTTAAAAGTAATTGATTTTCATAATGGGGTTTAGCTGCTTTTCACTGCTGTGTTTATGCCACTTTACACCCACTTGACTCACTTACAGACAGATATCAATACTTAGGTTTTAAGATTCTTACTAGTCAGATATATTCTTGGGCCGTGAATAGGGGGTGTTGAGTCCAATTCACTGATCAAGGAGTAGGTCTTGTCTATTACATATTGGGTTTATGGAACGGTATCTGAGCTAATTTGAAACACTTGTTTTATGCATCACCCCACCTCACCTTTCCCGTTAAGCAGCCATAGTGTGTTTTCTAAACGTGTGACTCTGTTCTGTTCTGTAATTCAGTTCAAGGGTAGCGATTTTTACATTCCCTCTATAAGTGATATCTTATGATAAGTGTCTTTTTCTGTGTGACTTATTTCACTTAGAATCGTCGTACCTAAACCCACTCATCATGCTGCTACTAGCCTTATGACGTTGATTTCATGGCTGAGTGATATTCCATTGTACATAAGGACCACAACTTCTTTATCCATTTTTCTCTTTCCTGGGATATATAAGGTGTAACGAAGTGGAGGTTCTTGTCAACAGAGCAGCCCTATACGTTGGGGTGCCTGTGTCTTGCTGATTTTTAGTTTTCCCAATTTATACGCCCATGAGTGGAAGTGCCCTATGCTCTCTAAGCTGAGTTTTTTAGATGTTTCAGGACACACCGTACACTTCTCCAGAGTGGCTGTTGGCAATTTACATCCCGCCCATCAGCGTAGCAAGGCTCCCGTTTCTCCATGGCCTGTCCTGCATTTCTGGTTTTGACACTTTATTCAGCATGGCCCTTTTGACGGATGGGAAGCGAGACTTCTTTGTAGCGCTGATTTGCCTTTCCAGGTTGCTTGCTTGGCCAAAAAGGGCGTATGCGTTTTTTCCTGAATATATTCAGGAAAAAACGCATACGCCCTTTTTGGCCAAGGGCATCTTGTCGAGGTTTTGCCGCTTTTCCTGTGCTTTAAAGGCGATTTGAATCTCCCTCCTGAAATCTGTTTCCTGCAATTCTGCCTTGCTTTCAAATCCTCTTCGATGCCTTCCCTCAATATATTTGTGGACGAGAGTGATCATTTATAAGTCTGCAGGTTTGTCAATTGCAGTGCCCCTGAGCTCCATTTTTCAACTCGCTTTCTTGGGAGCTGGCCGCAAAAGCGCAGGATTGCTTCAGGCCCTATTCTGGTCCCGGGCGGCAGGCTGAGCCTGTGCTTAATTCTTCTTCCTGATGGGAAAATAGAGTGACCTGTGCCTGTCCCAACACCTAGAGCTAGTCTCTCATTGTTTTCCCCTCTTCCCGTTCATCCTCAGGACAAATTGCAACCTGTACGGAACAGGAGGTTAAAGGTGCTGATTCTCCAAGGAGGGAGGTTGCTAGTAAAGCAGCTGGAATGGCGAACCCGAGCACAAGGAGATGAGAAATGAGGTGCGTTTTAGAAACCTTTCGCGATCACACGGTGTACCATCTTCTGGGTTTCTCATGCATGTTTTCGATGTAGGAAGATGCCCTTGAACCTGGAGATTTGGAACCCATGGGATGGGTACCACGCAGTATTACTTTAAAGGGTCTGCGTTTCCTCACCCAACCTCACCAAACCTCTCAGCCCCAAGAGTGTCCACCCTTATGTCTCAATCAGCTGTGGGTCTAGATATGGTCAATCCAGGTAGCATAACTGCCCCTAAACGAATTTTGTAAGAATTTCTCTCTCTTTCACTGTCTTTTTTTCACAGGTTTTTAAAAGTAATTGATTTTTATAATGGGGTTTAGCTGCTTTTCACTGCTGTGTTTATGTCACTTTACACCCAATTGACTCACTTACAGAGAGATATCAATACATAGGTTTTAAGATTCTTACTAGTCAGATATATTCTTGGGCCGTGAATAGGGGGTGTTTAGTCCAATTCACTGAGCAAGGAGTAGGTCTTGTCTATTACATATTGGGTTTATGGAACGGTATCCGAGCTAATTTCAAACCCTTGTTTTATGCATCACCCCACCTCACCTTTCCCGTTAAGCAGCCATAGTGTGTTTTCTAAACGTGTGACTCTGTTCAGTTTTGTAATTCAGTTCAAGGATAGCAGTTTTTACATTCCCTCTATAAGTGATATATTATGATAAGTGTCTTTTTCTGTGTGACTTATTTCATTTAGAATCGTCGTACCTAAATCCACTCATCATGCTGCTACTAGCCTTATGACGTTGATTTCATGGCTGAGTGATATTCCATTGTACATAAGGACCACAACTTCTTTATCCATTTTTCTCTTTCCTGAGATATGTAAGGTGTAACGAAGTGGAGGTTCTTGTCAACAGAGCAGCCCTAAACGTTGGGGTGCCTGTGTCTTGCTGATTTTTAGTTTTACCAATTTATACGCCCATGATTGGAACTGCCCTATGCTCTCTAAGCTGAGTTTTTTAGATATTTCAGGACACACCGTACACTTCTCCAGAGTGGCTGTTGGCAATTTACATCCCGCCCATCATCGTAGCAAGGCTCCCGTTTCCTCATGGCCTGCCCTGCATTTCTGGTTTTGACACTTTATTCAGCATGGCCCTTTTGACCGATGGGAAGCGAGACTTCTTTGTAGCGCTGATTTGCCTTTCCAGGTTGCTTGGTTGGCCAAAAAGGGCGTATGCGTTTTTTCCTGAATATATTCAGGAAAAAACGCATACGCCCTTTTTGGCCAAGGGCATCTTCTCGAGGTTTTGCCGCTTTTCCTGTGCTTTAAAGCCGATTTGAATCTCCCTCCTGAAATCTGTTTCCTGCAATTCTGCCTTGCTTTCAAATCCTCTTCGTTGCCTTCCCTCAATATATTTGTGGACGAGAGTGATCATTTATAAGTCTGCAGGTTTGTGAATTGCAGTGCCCCTGAGCTCCATTTTTCAACTCGCTTTCTTGGGAGCTGGCCGCAAAACCGCAGGATTGCTTCAGGCCCTATTCTGGTCCCGGGCGGCAGGCTGAGCCTGTGCTTAATTCTTCTTCCTGATGGGAAAATAGAGTGACCTGTGCCTGTCCCAACACCTAGAGCTAGTCTCTCATTGTTTTCCCCTCTTCCCGTTCATCCTCAGGACAAATTGCAACCTGTACGGAACAGGAGGTTAAAGGTGCTGATTCTCCAAGGAGGGAGGTTGCTAGTAAAGCAGCTGGAATGACGAACCCGAGCACAAGGAGATGAGAAATGAGGTGCGTTTTAGAAACCTTTCTCGATCACACGGTGTACCATCTTCTGGGTTTCTCATGCATGTTTTCGATGTAGGAAGATGCCCTTGAACCTGGAGATTTGGAACCCATGGGATGGGTACCACGCAGTATTACTTTAAAGGGTCTGCGTTTCCTCACCCAACCTCACCAAACCTCTCAGCCCCAAGAGTGTCCACCCTTATGTCTCAATCAGCTGTGGGTCTAGATATGGTCAATCTAGGTAGCATAACTGCCCCTAAACGAATTTTGTAAGAATTTCTCTCTCTTTCACTGTCTTTTTTTCACAGGTTTTTAAAAGTAATTGATTTTTATAATGGGGTTTAGCTGCTTTTCACTGCTGTGTTTATGTCACTTTACACCCACTTGACTCACTTACAGAGAGATATCAATACATAGGTTTTAAGATTCTTACTAGTCAGATATATTCTTGGGCCGTGAATAGGGGGTTTTGAGTCCAATTCACTGAGCAAGGAGTAGGTCTTCTCTTGTACATATTGGGTTTATGGAACGGTATCTGAGCTAATTTGAAACCCTTGTTTTATGCATCACCCCACCTCACCTTTCCCGTTAAGCAGCCATAGTGTGTTTTCTAAACGTGTGACTCTGTTCTGTTTTGTAATTGAGTTCAAGGGTAGCGGTTTTTACATTCCCTCTATAAGTGATATCTTATGATAAGTGTCTTTTTCTGTGTGACTTATTTCACTTAGAATCGTCGTACCTCAATCCACTCATCATGCTGCTACTAGCATTATGACGTTGATTTCATGGCTGAGTGATATTCCATTGTACATAAGGACCACAACATCTTTATCCATTTTTCTCTTTCCTGGGATATTTAAGGTGTAACGAAGTTGGAGGTTCTTGTCAACAGAGCAGCCCTAAACTTTGGGGTGCCTGTGTCTTGCTGGTTTTTAATTTTCCCACTTTATACGCCCATGAGTGGAAGTGCCCTATGCTCTCTAAGCTGAGTTTTTTAGATGTTTCAGGACACACCGTACATACTCCAGAGTGGCTGTTGGCAATTTACATCCCGCCCATCAGCGTAGCAAGGCTCCCGTTTCTCCATGGCCTGTCCTGCATTTCTGGTTTTGACACTTTATTCAGCATGGCCCTTTTGACCGATGGGAAGCGAGACTTCTTTGTAGCGCTGATTTGCCTTTCCAGGTTGCTTGGTTGGCCAAAAAGGGCGTCATTGACGAGGTTTTGCCGCTTTTCCTGTGCTTTAAAGGCAATTTGAATCTCCCTCCTGAAATCTGTTTCCTGCAATTCTGCCTTGCTTTCAAATCCTCTTCGTTGCCTTCCCTCAATATATTTGTGGACGAGAGTGATCATTTATAAGTCTGCAGGTTTGTGAATTACAGTGCCCCTGAGCTCCATTTTTCAACTCACTTTCTTGGGAGCTGGCCGCAAAAGCGCAGGATTGCTTCAGGCCCTATTCTGGTCCCGGGCGGCAGGCTGAGCCTGTGGTTAATTCTTCTTCCTGATGGGAAAATAGAGTGACCTGTGCCTGTCCCAACACCTAGAGCTAGTCTCTCATTGTTTTCCCCTCTTCCCGTTCATCCTCAGGACAAATTGCAACCTGTACGGAACAGGAGGTTAAAGGTGCTGATTCTCCAAGGAGGGAGATTGTTAGTAAAGCGGCTGGAATGGCGAACCCGAGCACAAGGAGATGAGAAATGAGGTGCGTTTTAGAAACCTTTCCCGATCACACGGTGTACCATCTTCTGGGTTTCTCATGCATGTTTTCGATGTAGGAAGATGCCCTTGAACCTGGAGATTTGGGACCCATGGGATGGGTACCACGCAGTATTACTTTAAAGGGTCTGCGTTTCCTCACCCAACCTCACCAAACCTCTCAGCCCCAAGAGTGTCCACCCTTATGTCTCAATCAGCTGTGGGTCTAGATATGGTCAATCCAGGTAGCATAACTGCCCCTAAACGAATTTTGTAAGAATTTCTCTCTCTTTCACTGTCTTTTTTTCACAGGTTTTTAAAAGTAATTGATTTTTATAATGGGGTTTAGCTGCTTTTCACTGCTGTGTTTATGCCACTTTACACCCACTTGACTCACTTACAGAGAGATATCAATACATAGGTTTTAAGATTCTTACTAGTCAGATATATTCTTGGGCCGTGAATAGGGGGTGTTGAGTCCAATTCACTGAGAAAGGAGTAGGTCTTGTCTATTACATATTGGGTTTATGGAACGGTATCTGAGCTAATTTGAAACCCTTGTTTTATGCATCACCCCACATCACCTTTCCCGTTAAGCAGCCATAGTGTGTTTTCTAAACGTGTGACTCTGTTCTGTTTTGTAATTCAGTTCAAGGGTAGCGGTTTTTACATGCCCTCTATAAGTGATATCTTATGATAAGTGTCTTTTTCTGTGTGACTTATTTCATTTAGAATCGTCGTACCTATAACCACTCATCATGCTGCTACTAGCCTTATGACGTTGATTTCATGGCTGAGTGATATTCCATTGTACATAAGGACCACAACTTCTTTATCCATTTTTCTCTTTCCTGAGATATGTAAGGTGTAACGAAGTGGAGGTTCTTGTCAACAGAGCAGCCCTAAATGTTGGGGTGCCTGTGTCTTGCTGATTTTTAGTTTTCCCAATTTATACGCCCATGAGTGGAACTGCCCTATGCTCTCTAAGCTGAGTTTTTTAGATGTTTCAGGACACACCGTACACTTCACCAGAGTGGCTGTTGGCAATTGACATCCCGCCCATCATCGTAGCAAGTCTCCCGTTTCCTCATGGCCTGCCCTGCATTTCTGGTTTTGACACTTTATTCAGCATGGCCCTTTTGACCGATGGGAAGCGAGACTTCTTTGTAGCGCTGATTTGCCTTTCCAGGTTGCTTGGTTGGCCAAAAAGGGCGTATGTGTTTTTTCCTGAATATATTCAGGAAAAAACGCATACGCCCTTTTTGGCCAAGGGCATCTTCTCGAGGTTTTGCCGCTTTTCCTGTGCTTTAAAGGCGATTTGAATCTCCCTCCTGAAATCTGTTTCCTGCAATTCTGCCTTGCTTTCAAATCCTCTTCGTTGCCTTCCCTCAATATATTTGTGGACGAGAGTGATCATTTATAAGTCTGCAGGTTTGTCAATTGCAGTGCCCCTGAGCTCCATTTTTCAACTCGCTTTCTTGGGAGCTGGCCGCAAAAGCGCAGGATTGCTTCAGGCCCTATTCTGGTCCCGGGCGGCAGGCTGAGCCTGTGCTTAATTCTTCTTCCTGATGGGAAAATAGAGTGACCTGTGCCTGTCCCAACACCTAGAGCTAGTCTCTCATTGTTTTCCCCTCTTCCCGTTCATCCTCAGGACAAATTGCAACCTGTACGGAACAGGAGGTTAAAGGTGCTGATTCTCCAAGGAGGGAGGTTGCTAGTAAAGCAGCTGGAATGGCGAACCCGAGCACAAGGAGATGAGAAATGAGGTGCGTTTTAGAAACCTTTCGCGATCACACGGTGTACCATCTTCTGGGTTTCTCATGCATGTTTTCGATGTAGGAAGATGCCCTTGAACCTGGAGATTTGGAACCCATGGGATGGGTACCACGCAGTATTACTTTAAAGGGTCTGCGTTTCCTCACCCAACCTCACCAAACCTCTCAGCCCCAAGAGTGTCCACCCTTATGTCTCAATCAGCTGTGGGTCTAGATATGGTCAATCCAGGTAGCATAACTGCCCCTAAACGAATTTTGTAAGAATTTCTCTCTCTTTCACTGTCTTTTTTTCACAGGTTTTTAAAAGTAATTGATTTTTATAATGGGGTTTAGCTGCTTTTCACTGCTGTGTTTATGTCACTTTACACCCAATTGACTCACTTACAGAGAGATATCAATACATAGGTTTTAAGATTCTTACTAGTCAGATATATTCTTGGGCCGTGAATAGGGGGTGTTTAGTCCAATTCACTGAGCAAGGAGTAGGTCTTGTCTATTACATATTGGGTTTATGGAACGGTATCTGAGCTAATTTGAAACCCTTGTTTTATGCATCACCCCACCTCACCTTTCCCGTTAAGCAGCCATAGTGTGTTTTCTAAACGTGTGACTCTGTTCAGTTTTGTAATTCAGTTCAAGGATAGCGGTTTTTACATTCCCTCTATAAGTGATATCTTATGATAAGTGTCTTTTTCTGTGTGACTTATTTCATTTAGAATCGTCGTACCTAAATCCACTCATCATGCTGCTACTAGCCTTATGACGTTGATTTCATGGCTGAGTGATATTCCATTGTACATAAGGACCACAACTTCTTTATCCATTTTTCTCTTTCCTGAGATATGTAAGGTGTAACGAAGTGGAAGTTCTTGTCAACAGAGCAGCCCTAAACGTTGGGGTGCCTGTGTCTTGCTGATTTTTAGTTTTCCCAATTTATACGCCCATGAGTGGAACTGCCCTATGCTCTCTAAGCTGAGTTTTTTAGATGTTTCAGGACACACCGTACACTTCTCCAGAGTGGCTGTTGGCAATTTACATCCCGCCCATCATTGTAGCAAGGCTCCCGTTTCCTCATGGCCTGCCCTGCATTTCTGGTTTTGACACTTTATTCAGCATGGCCCTTTTGACCGATGGGAAGCGAGACTTCTTTGTAGCGCTGATTTGCCTTTCCAGGTTGCTTGGTTGGCCAAAAAGGGCGTATGCGTTTTTTCCTGAATATATTCAGGAAAAAACGCTTACGCCCTTTTTGGCCAAGGGCATCTTCTCGAGGTTTTGCCGCTTTTCCTGTGCTTTAAAGGCGATTTGAATCTCCCTCCTGAAATCTGTTTCCTGCAATTCTGCCTTGCTTTCAAATCCTCTTCGTTGCCTTCCCTCAATATATTTGTGGACGAGAGTGATCATTTATAAGTCTGCAGGTTTGTGAATTGCAGTGCCCCTGAGCTCCATTTTTCAACTCGCTTTCTTGGGAGCTGGCCGCAAAAGCGCAGGATTGCTTCAGGCCCTATTCTGGTCCCGGGCGGCAGGCTGAGCCTGTGCTTAATTCTTCTTCCTGATGGGAAAATAGAGTGACCTGTGCCTGTCCCAACACCTAGAGCTAGTCTCTCATTGTTTTCCCCTCTTCCCGTTCATCCTCAGGACAAATTGCAACCTGTACGGAACAGGAGGTTAAAGGTGCTGATTCTCCAAGGAGGGAGGTTGCTAGTAAAGCAGCTGGAATGACGAACCCGAGCACAAGGAGATGAGAAATGAGGTGCGTTTTAGAAACCTTTCTCGATCACACGGTGTACCATCTTCTGGGTTTCTCATGCATGTTTTCGATGTAGGAAGATGCCCTTGAACCTGGAGATTTGGAACCCATGGGATGGGTACCACGCAGTATTACTTTAAAGGGTCTGCGTTTCCTCACCCAACCTCACCAAACCTCTCAGCCCCAAGAGTGTCCACCCTTATGTCTCAATCAGCTGTGGGTCTAGATATGGTCAATCTAGGTAGCATAACTGCCCCTAAACGAATTTTGTAAGAATTTCTCTCTCTTTCACTGTCTTTTTTTCACAGGTTTTTAAAAGTAATTGATTTTTATAATGGGGTTTAGCTGCTTTTCACTGCTGTGTTTATGTCACTTTACACCCACTTGACTCACTTACAGAGAGATATCAATACATAGGTTTTAAGATTCTTACTAGTCAGATATATTCTTGGGCCGTGAATAGGGGGTTTTGAGTCCAATTCACTGAGCAAGGAGTAGGTCTTCTCTTGTACATATTGGGTTTATGGAACGGTATCTGAGCTAATTTGAAACCCTTGTTTTATGCATCACCCCACCTCACCTTTCCCGTTAAGCAGCCATAGTGTGTTTTCTAAACGTGTGACTCTGTTCTGTTTTGTAATTCAGTTCAAGGGTAGCGGTTTTTACATTCCCTCTATAAGTGATATCTTATGATAAGTGTCTTTTTCTGTGTGACTTATTTCACTTAGAATCGTCGTACCTCAATCCACTCATCATGCTGCTACTAGCATTATGACGTTGATTTCATGGCTGAGTGATATTCCATTGTACATAAGGACCACAACATCTTTATCCATTTTTCTCTTTCCTGGGATATTTAAGGTGTAACGAAGTTGGAGGTTCTTGTCAACAGAGCAGCCCTAAACTTTGGGGTGCCTGTGTCTTGCTGGTTTTTAATTTTCCCACTTTATACGCCCATGAGTGGAAGTGCCCTATGCTCTCTAAGCTGAGTTTTTTAGATGTTTCAGGACACACCGTACATACTCCAGAGTGGCTGTTGGCAATTTACATCCCGCCCATCAGCGTAGCAAGGCTCCCGTTTCTCCATGGCCTGTCCTGCATTTCTCGTTTTGACACTTTATTCAGCATGGCCCTTTTGACCGATGGGAAGCGAGACTTCTTTGTAGCGCTGATTTGCCTTTCCAGGTTGCTTGGTTGGCCAAAAAGGGCGTCATTGACGAGGTTTTGCCGCTTTTCCTGTGCTTTAAAGGCGATTTGAATCTCCCTCCTGAAATCTGTTTCCTGCAATTCTGCCTTGCTTTCAAATCCTCTTCGTTGCCTTCCCTCAATATATTTGTGGACGAGAGTGATCATTTATAAGTCTGCAGGTTTGTGAATTGCAGTGCCCCTGAGCTCCATTTTTCAACTCGCTTTCTTGGGAGCTGGCCGCAAAAGCGCAGGATTGCTTCAGGCCCTATTCTGGTCCCGGGCGGCAGGCTGAGCCTGTGCTTAATTCTTCTTCCTGATGGGAAAATAGAGTGACCTGTGCCTGTCCCAACACCTAGAGCTAGTCTCTCATTGTTTTCCCCTCTTCCCGTTCATCCTCAGGACAAATTGCAACCTGTACGGAACAGGAGGTTAAAGGTGCTGATTCTCCAAGGAGGGAGGTTGCTAGTAAAGCAGCTGGAATGACGAACCCGAGCACAAGGAGATGAGAAATGAGGTGCGTTTTAGAAACCTTTCTCGATCACACGGTGTACCATCTTCTGGGTTTCTCATGCATGTTTTCGATGTAGGAAGATGCCCTTGAACCTGGAGATTTGGAACCCATGGGATGGGTACCACGCAGTATTACTTTAAAGGGTCTGCGTTTCCTCACCCAACCTCACCAAACCTCTCAGCCCCAAGAGTGTCCACCCTTATGTCTCAATCAGCTGTGGGTCTAGATATGGTCAATCTAGGTAGCATAACTGCCCCTAAACGAATTTTGTAAGAATTTCTCTCTCTTTCACTGTCTTTTTTTCACAGGTTTTTAAAAGTAATTGATTTTTATAATGGGGTTTAGCTGCTTTTCACTGCTGTGTTTATGTCACTTTACACCCACTTGACTCACTTACAGAGAGATATCAATACATAGGTTTTAAGATTCTTACTAGTCAGATATATTCTTGGGCCGTGAATAGGGGGTTTTGAGTCCAATTCACTGAGCAAGGAGTAGGTCTTCTCTTGTACATATTGGGTTTATGGAACGGTATCTGAGCTAATTTGAAACCCTTGTTTTATGCATCACCCCACCTCACCTTTCCCGTTAAGCAGCCATAGTGTGTTTTCTAAACGTGTGACTCTGTTCTGTTTTGTAATTCAGTTCAAGGGTAGCGGTTTTTACATTCCCTCTATAAGTGATATCTTATGATAAGTGTCTTTTTCTGTGTGACTTATTTCACTTAGAATCGTCGTACCTCAATCCACTCATCATGCTGCTACTAGCATTATGACGTTGATTTCATGGCTGAGTGATATTCCATTGTACATAAGGACCACAACATCTTTATCCATTTTTCTCTTTCCTGGGATATTTAAGGTGTAACGAAGTTGGAGGTTCTTGTCAACAGAGCAGCCCTAAACTTTGGGGTGCCTGTGTCTTGCTGGTTTTTAATTTTCCCACTTTATACGCCCATGAGTGGAAGTGCCCTATGCTCTCTAAGCTGAGTTTTTTAGATGTTTCAGGACACACCGTACATACTCCAGAGTGGCTGTTGGCAATTTACATCCCGCCCATCAGCGTAGCAAGGCTCCCGTTTCTCCATGGCCTGTCCTGCATTTCTCGTTTTGACACTTTATTCAGCATGGCCCTTTTGACCGATGGGAAGCGAGACTTCTTTGTAGCGCTGATTTGCCTTTCCAGGTTGCTTGGTTGGAAAAAAAGGGCGTCATTGACGAGGTTTTGCCGCTTTTCCTGTGCTTTAAAGGCGATTTGAATCTCCCTCCTGAAATCTGTTTCCTGCAATTCTGCCTTGCTTTCAAATCCTCTTCGTTGCCTTCCCTCAATATATTTGTGGACGAGAGTGATCATTTATAAGTCTGCAGGTTTGTGAATTGCAGTGCCCCTGAGCTCCATTTTTCAACTCACTTTCTTGGGAGCTGGCCGCAAAAGCGCAGGATTGCTTCAGGCCCTATTCTGGTCCCGGGCGGCAGGCTGAGCCTGTGGTTAATTCTTCTTCCTGATGGGAAAATAGAGTGACCTGTGCCTGTCCCAACACCTAGAGCTAGTCTCTCATTGTTTTCCCCTCTTCCCGTTCATCCTCAGGACAAATTGCAACCTGTACGGAACAGGAGGTTAAAGGTGCTGATTCTCCAAGGAGGGAGATTGTTAGTAAAGCGGCTGGAATGGCGAACCCGAGCACAAGGAGATGAGAAATGAGGTGCGTTTTAGAAACCTTTCCCGATCACACGGTGTACCATCTTCTGGGTTTCTCATGCATGTTTTCGATGTAGGAAGATGCCCTTGAACCTGGAGATTTGGGACCCATGGGATGGGTACCACGCAGTATTACTTTAAAGGGTCTGCGTTTCCTCACCCAACCTCACCAAACCTCTCAGCCCCAAGAGTGTCCACCCTTATGTCTCAATCAGCTGTGGGTCTAGATATGGTCAATCTAGGTAGCATAACTGCCCCTAAACGAATTTTGTAAGAATTTCTCTCTCTTTCACTGTCTTTTTTTCACAGGTTTTTAAAAGTAATTGATTTTTATAATGGGGTTTAGCTGCTTTTCACTGCTGTGTTTATGCCACTTTACACCCACTTGACTCACTTACAGAGAGATATCAATACATAGGTTTTAAGATTCTTACTAGTCAGATATATTCTTGGGCCGTGAATAGGGGGTGTTGAGTCCAATTCACTGAGAAAGGAGTAGGTCTTGTCTATTACATATTGGGTTTATGGAACGGTATCTGAGCTAATTTGAAACCCTTGTTTTATGCATCACCCCACCTCACCTTTCCCGTTAAGCAGCCATAGTGTGTTTTCTAAACGTGTGACTCTGTTCTGTTTTGTAATTCAGTTCAAGGGTAGCGGTTTTTACATGCCCTCTATAAGTGATATCTTATGATAAGTGTCTTTTTCTGTGTGACTTATTTCATTTAGAATCGTGGTACCTATAACCACTCATCATGCTGCTACTAGCCTTATGACGTTGATTTCATGGCTGAGTGATATTCCATTGTACATAAGGACCACAACTTCTTTATCCATTTTTCTCTTTCCTGAGATATGTAAGGTGTAACGAAGTGGAGGTTCTTGTCAACAGAGCAGCCCTAAATGTTGGGGTGCCTGTGTCTTGCTGATTTTTAGTTTTCCCAATTTATACGCCCATGAGTGGAACTGCCCTATGCTCTCTAAGCTGAGTTTTTTAGATGTTTCAGGACACACCGTACACTTCACCAGAGTGGCTGTTGGCAATTGACATCCCGCCCATCATCGTAGCAAGTCTCCCGTTTCCTCATGGCCTGCCCTGCATTTCTGGTTTTGACACTTTATTCAGCATGGCCCTTTTGACCGATGGGAAGCGAGACTTCTTTGTAGCGCTGATTTGCCTTTCCAGGTTGCTTGGTTGGCCAAAAAGGGCGTATGCGTTTTTTCCTGAATATATTCAGGAAAAAACGCATACGCCCTTTTTGGCCAAGGGCATCTTCTCGAGGTTTTGCCGCTTTTCCTGTGCTTTAAAGGCGATTTGAATCTCCCTCCTGAAATCTGTTTCCTGCAATTCTGCCTTGCTTTCAAATCCTCTTCGTTGCCTTCCCTCAATATATTTGTGGACGAGAGTGATCATTTATAAGTCTGCAGGTTTGTCAATTGCAGTGCCCCTGAGCTCCATTTTTCAACTCGCTTTCTTGGGAGCTGGCCGCAAAAGCGCAGGATTGCTTCAGGCCCTATTCTGGTCCCGGGCGGCAGGCTGAGCCTGTGCTTAATTCTTCTTCCTGATGGGAAAATAGAGTGACCTGTGCCTGTCCCAACACCTAGAGCTAGTCTCTCATTGTTTTCCCCTCTTCCCGTTCATCCTCAGGACAAATTGCAACCTGTACGGAACAGGAGGTTAAAGGTGCTGATTCTCCAAGGAGGGAGGTTGCTAGTAAAGCAGCTGGAATGGCGAACCCGAGCACAAGGAGATGAGAAATGAGGTGCGTTTTAGAAACCTTTCGCGATCACACGGTGTACCATCTTCTGGGTTTCTCATGCATGTTTTCGATGTAGGAAGATGCCCTTGAACCTGGAGATTTGGAACCCATGGGATGGGTACCACGCAGTATTACTTTAAAGGGTCTGCGTTTCCTCACCCAACCTCACCAAACCTCTCAGCCCCAAGAGTGTCCACCCTTATGTCTCAATCAGCTGTGGGTCTAGATATGGTCAATCCAGGTAGCATAACTGCCCCTAAACGAATTTTGTAAGAATTTCTCTCTCTTTCACTGTCTTTTTTTCACAGGTTTTTAAAAGTAATTGATTTTTATAATGGGGTTTAGCTGCTTTTCACTGCTGTGTTTATGTCACTTTACACCCAATTGACTCACTTACAGAGAGATATCAATACATAGGTTTTAAGATTCTTACTAGTCAGATATATTCTTGGGCCGTGAATAGGGGGTTTTGAGTCCAATTCACTGAGCAAGGAGTAGGTCTTGTCTATTACATATTGGGTTTATGGAACGGTATCTGAGCTAATTTGAAACCCTTGTTTTATGCATCACCCCACCTCACCTTTCCCGTTAAGCAGCCATAGTGTGTTTTCTAAACGTGTGACTCTGTTCAGTTTTGTAATTCAGTTCAAGGATAGCGGTTTTTACATTCCCTCTATAAGTGATATCTTATGATAAGTGTCTTTTTCTGTGTGACTTATTTCATTTAGAATCGTCGTACCTAAATCCACTCATCATGCTGCTACTAGCCTTATGACGTTGATTTCATGGCTGAGTGATATTCCATTGTACATAAGGACCACAACTTCTTTATCCATTTTTCTCTTTCCTGAGATATGTAAGGTGTAACGAAGTGGAAGTTCTTGTCAACAGAGCAGCCCTAAACGTTGGGGTGCCTGTGTCTTGCTGATTTTTAGTTTTCCCAATTTATACGCCCATGAGTGGAACTGCCCTATGCTCTCTAAGCTGAGTTTTTTAGATATTTCAGGACACACCGTACACTTCTCCAGAGTGGCTGTTGGCAATTTACATCCCGCCCATCATTGTAGCAAGGCTCCCGTTTCCTCATGGCCTGCCCTGCATTTCTGGTTTTGACACTTTATTCAGCATGGCCCTTTTGACCGATGGGAAGCGAGACTTCTTTGTAGCGCTGATTTGCCTTTCCAGGTTGCTTGGTTGGCCAAAAAGGGCGTATGCGTTTTTTCCTGAATATATTCAGGAAAAAACGCATACGCCCTTTTTGGCCAAGGGCATCTTCTCGAGGTTTTGCCGCTTTTCCTGTGCTTTAAAGGCGATTTGAATCTCCCTCCTGAAATCTGTTTCCTGCAATTCTGCCTTGCTTTCAAATCCTCTTCGTTGCCTTCCCTCAATATATTTGTGGACGAGAGTGATCATTTATAAGTCTGCAGGTTTGTGAATTGCAGTGCCCCTGAGCTCCATTTTTCAACTCGCTTTCTTGGGAGCTGGCCGCAAAAGCGCAGGATTGCTTCAGGCCCTATTCTGGTCCCGGGCGGCAGGCTGAGCCTGTGCTTAATTCTTCTTCCTGATGGGAAAATAGAGTGACCTGTGCCTGTCCCAACACCTAGAGCTAGTCTCTCATTGTTTTCCCCTCTTCCCGTTCATCCTCAGGACAAATTGCAACCTGTACGGAACAGGAGGTTAAAGGTGCTGATTCTCCAAGGAGGGAGGTTGCTAGTAAAGCAGCTGGAATGACGAACCCGAGCACAAGGAGATGAGAAATGAGGTGCGTTTTAGAAACCTTTCTCGATCACACGGTGTACCATCTTCTGGGTTTCTCATGCATGTTTTCGATGTAGGAAGATGCCCTTGAACCTGGAGATTTGGAACCCATGGGATGGATACCACGCAGTATTACTTTAAAGGGTCTGCGTTTCCTCACCCAACCTCACCAAACCTCTCAGCCCCAAGAGTGTCCACCCTTATGTCTCAATCAGCTGTGGGTCTAGATATGGTCAATCTAGGTAGCATAACTGCCCCTAAACGAATTTTGTAAGAATTTCTCTCTCTTTCACTGTCTTTTTTTCACAGGTTTTTAAAAGTAATTGATTTTTATAATGGGGTTTAGCTGCTTTTCACTGCTGTGTTTATGTCACTTTACACCCACTTGACTCACTTACAGAGAGATATCAATACATAGGTTTTAAGATTCTTACTAGTCAGATATATTCTTGGGCCGTGAATAGGGAGTTTTGAGTCCAATTCACTGAGCAAGGAGTAGGTCTTCTCTTGTACATATTGGGTTTATGGAACGGTATCTGAGCTAATTTGAAACCCTTGTTTTATGCATCACCCCACCTCACCTTTCCCGTTAAGCAGCCATAGTGTGTTTTCTAAACGTGTGACTCTGTTCTGTTTTGTAATTCAGTTCAAGGGTAGCGGTTTTTACATTCCCTCTATAAGTGATATCTTATGATAAGTGTCTTTTTCTGTGTGACTTATTTCACTTAGAATCGTCGTACCTCAATCCACTCATCATGCTGCTACTAGCATTATGACGTTGATTTCATGGCTGAGTGATATTCCATTGTACATAAGGACCACAACATCTTTATCCATTTTTCTCTTTCCTGGGATATTTAAGGTGTAACGAAGTTGGAGGTTCTTGTCAACAGAGCAGCCCTAAACTTTGGGGTGCCTGTGTCTTGCTGGTTTTTAATTTTCCCACTTTATACGCCCATGAGTGGAAGTGCCCTATGCTCTCTAAGCTGAGTTTTTTAGATGTTTCAGGACACACCGTACATACTCCAGAGTGGCTGTTGGCAATTTACATCCCGCCCATCAGCGTAGCAAGGCTCCCGTTTCTCCATGGCCTGTCCTGCATTTCTCGTTTTGACACTTTATTCAGCATGGCCCTTTTGACCGATGGGAAGCGAGACTTCTTTGTAGCGCTGATTTGCCTTTCCAGGTTGCTTGGTTGGCCAAAAAGGGCGTCATTGACGAGGTTTTGCCGCTTTTCCTGTGCTTTAAAGGCGATTTGAATCTCCCTCCTGAAATCTGTTTCCTGCAATTCTGCCTTGCTTTCAAATCCTCTTCGTTGCCTTCCCTCAATATATTTGTGGACGAGAGTGATCATTTATAAGTCTGCAGGTTTGTGAATTGCAGTGCCCCTGAGCTCCATTTTTCAACTCGCTTTCTTGGGAGCTGGCCGCAAAAGCGCAGGATTGCTTCAGGCCCTATTCTGGTCCCGGGCGGCAGGCTGAGCCTGTGCTTAATTCTTCTTCCTGATGGGAAAATAGAGTGACCTGTGCCTGTCCCAACACCTAGAGCTAGTCTCTCATTGTTTTCCCCTCTTCCCGTTCATCCTCAGGACAAATTGCAACCTGTACGGAACAGGAGGTTAAAGGTGCTGATTCTCCAAGGAGGGAGGTTGCTAGTAAAGCAGCTGGAATGACGAACCCGAGCACAAGGAGATGAGAAATGAGGTGCGTTTTAGAAACCTTTCTCGATCACACGGTGTACCATCTTCTGGGTTTCTCATGCATGTTTTCGATGTAGGAAGATGCCCTTGAACCTGGAGATTTGGAACCCATGGGATGGGTACCACGCAGTATTACTTTAAAGGGTCTGCGTTTCCTCACCCAACCTCACCAAACCTCTCAGCCCCAAGAGTGTCCACCCTTATGTCTCAATCAGCTGTGGGTCTAGATATGGTCAATCTAGGTAGCATAACTGCCCCTAAACGAATTTTGTAAGAATTTCTCTCTCTTTCACTGTCTTTTTTTCACAGGTTTTTAAAAGTAATTGATTTTTATAATGGGGTTTAGCTGCTTTTCACTGCTGTGTTTATGTCACTTTACACCCACTTGACTCACTTACAGAGAGATATCAATACATAGGTTTTAAGATTCTTACTAGTCAGATATATTCTTGGGCCGTGAATAGGGGGTTTTGAGTCCAATTCACTGAGCAAGGAGTAGGTCTTCTCTTGTACATATTGGGTTTATGGAACGGTATCTGAGCTAATTTGAAACCCTTGTTTTATGCATCACCCCACCTCACCTTTCCCGTTAAGCAGCCATAGTGTGTTTTCTAAACGTGTGACTCTGTTCTGTTTTGTAATTCA
Organism: Balaenoptera physalus; assembly: GCF_965194825.1. Classification (NCBI taxonomy): domain Eukaryota; kingdom Metazoa; phylum Chordata; class Mammalia; order Artiodactyla; family Balaenopteridae; genus Balaenoptera; species Balaenoptera physalus. The sequence continues at coordinate 1,024,143 of NW_028126568.1, forward strand.
GTTCAAGGGTAGCGGTTTTTACATTCCCTCTATAAGTGATATCTTATGATAAGTGTCTTTTTCTGTGTGACTTATTTCACTTAGAATCGTCGTACCTCAATCCACTCATCATGCTGCTACTAGCATTATGACGTTGATTTCATGGCTGAGTGATATTCCATTGTACATAAGGACCACAACATCTTTATCCATTTTTCTCTTTCCTGGGATATTTAAGGTGTAACGAAGTTGGAGGTTCTTGTCAACAGAGCAGCCCTAAACTTTGGGGTGCCTGTGTCTTGCTGGTTTTTAATTTTCCCACTTTATACGCCCATGAGTGGAAGTGCCCTATGCTCTCTAAGCTGAGTTTTTTAGATGTTTCAGGACACACCGTACATACTCCAGAGTGGCTGTTGGCAATTTACATCCCGCCCATCAGCGTAGCAAGGCTCCCGTTTCTCCATGGCCTGTCCTGCATTTCTCGTTTTGACACTTTATTCAGCATGGCCCTTTTGACCGATGGGAAGCGAGACTTCTTTGTAGCGCTGATTTGCCTTTCCAGGTTGCTTGGTTGGAAAAAAAGGGCGTCATTGACGAGGTTTTGCCGCTTTTCCTGTGCTTTAAAGGCGATTTGAATCTCCCTCCTGAAATCTGTTTCCTGCAATTCTGCCTTGCTTTCAAATCCTCTTCGTTGCCTTCCCTCAATATATTTGTGGACGAGAGTGATCATTTATAAGTCTGCAGGTTTGTGAATTGCAGTGCCCCTGAGCTCCATTTTTCAACTCACTTTCTTGGGAGCTGGCCGCAAAAGCGCAGGATTGCTTCAGGCCCTATTCTGGTCCCGGGCGGCAGGCTGAGCCTGTGGTTAATTCTTCTTCCTGATGGGAAAATAGAGTGACCTGTGCCTGTCCCAACACCTAGAGCTAGTCTCTCATTGTTTTCCCCTCTTCCCGCTCATCCTCAGGACAAATTGCAACCTGTACGGAACAGGAGGTTAAAGGTGCTGATTCTCCAAGGAGGGAGATTGTTAGTAAAGCGGCTGGAATGGCGAACCCGAGCACAAGGAGATGAGAAATGAGGTGCGTTTTAGAAACCTTTCCCGATCACACGGTGTACCATCTTCTGGGTTTCTCATGCATGTTTTAGATGTAGGAAGATGCCCTTGAACCTGGAGATTTGGGACCCATGGGATGGGTACCACGCAGTATTACTTTAAAGGGTCTGCGTTTCCTCACCCAACCTCACCAAACCTCTCAGCCCCAAGAGTGTCCACCCTTATGTCTCAATCAGCTGTGGGTCTAGATATGGTCAATCCAGGTAGCATAACTGCCCCTAAACGAATTTTGTAAGAATTTCTCTCTCTTTCACTGTCTTTTTTTCACAGGTTTTTAAAAGTAATTGATTTTTATAATGGGGTTTAGCTGCTTTTCACTGCTGTGTTTATGCCACTTTACACCCACTTGACTCACTTACAGAGAGATATCAATACATAGGTTTTAAGATTCTTACTAGTCAGATATATTCTTGGGCCGTGAATAGGGGGTGTTGAGTCCAATTCACTGAGAAAGGAGTAGGTCTTGTCTATTACATATTGGGTTTATGGAACGGTATCTGAGCTAATTTGAAACCCTTGTTTTATGCATCACCCCACATCACCTTTCCCGTTAAGCAGCCATAGTGTGTTTTCTAAACGTGTGACTCTGTTCTGTTTTGTAATTCAGTTCAAGGGTAGCGGTTTTTACATGCCCTCTATAAGTGATATCTTATGATAAGTGTCTTTTTCTGTGTGACTTATTTCATTTAGAATCGTCGTACCTATAACCACTCATCATGCTGCTACTAGCCTTATGACGTTGATTTCATGGCTGAGTGATATTCCATTGTACATAAGGACCACAACTTCTTTATCCATTTTTCTCTTTCCTGAGATATGTAAGGTGTAACGAAGTGGAGGTTCTTGTCAACAGAGCAGCCCTAAATGTTGGGGTGCCTGTGTCTTGCTGATTTTTAGTTTTCCCAATTTATACGCCCATGAGTGGAACTGCCCTATGCTCTCTAAGCTGAGTTTTTTAGATGTTTCAGGACACACCGTACACTTCACCAGAGTGGCTGTTGGCAATTGACATCCCGCCCATCATCGTAGCAAGTCTCCCGTTTCCTCATGGCCTGCCCTGCATTTCTGGTTTTGACACTTTATTCAGCATGGCCCTTTTGACCGATGGGAAGCGAGACTTCTTTGTAGCGCTGATTTGCCTTTCCAGGTTGCTTGGTTGGCCAAAAAGGGCGTATGCGTTTTTTCCTGAATATATTCAGGAAAAAACGCATACGCCCTTTTTGGCCAAGGGCATCTTCTCGAGGTTTTGCTGCTTTTCCTGTGCTTTAAAGGCGATTTGAATTTCCCTCCTGAAATCTGTTTCCTGCAATTCTGCCTTGCTTTCAAATCCTCTTCGTTGCCTTCCCTCAATATATTTGTGGACGAGAGTGATCATTTATAAGTCTGCAGGTTTGTGAATTGCAGTGCCCCTGAGCTCCATTTTTCAACTCGCTTTCTTGGGAGCTGGCCGCAAAAGCGCAGGATTGCTTCAGGCCCTATTCTGGTCCCGGGCGGCAGGCTGAGCCTGTGCTTAATTCTTCTTCCTGATGGGAAAATAGAGTGACCTGTGCCTGTCCCAACACCTAGAGCTAGTCTCTCATTGTTTTCCCCTCTTCCCGTTCATCCTCAGGACAAATTGCAACCTGTACGGAACAGGAGGTTAAAGGTGCTGATTCTCCAAGGAGGGAGGTTGCTAGTAAAGCAGCTGGAATGGCGAACCCGAGCACAAGGAGATGAGAAATGAGGTGCGTTTTAGAAACCTTTCGCGATCACACGGTGTACCATCTTCTGGGTTTCTCATGCATGTTTTCAATGTAGGAAGATGCCCTTGAACCTGGAGATTTGGAACCCATGGGATGGGTACCACGCAGTATTACTTTAAAGGGTCTGCGTTTCCTCACCCAACCTCACCAAACCTCTCAGCCCCAAGAGTGTCCACCCTTATGTCTCAATCAGCTGTGGGTCTAGATATGGTCAATCTAGGTAGCATAACTGCCCCTAAAGGAATTTTGTAAGAATTTCTCTCTCTTTCACTGTCTTTTTTTCACAGGTTTTTAAAAGTAATTGATTTTTATAATGGCGTTTAGCTGCTTTTCACTGCTGTGTTTATGCCACTTTACACCCACTTGACCCACTTACAGAGAGATATCATTACATAGGTTTTAAGATTCTTACTAGTCAGATATATTCTTGGGCCGTGAATAGGGGGTGTTGAGTCCAATTCACTGAGAAAGGAGTAAGTCTTGTCTATTACATATTGGGTTTATGGAACGGTATCTGAGCTAATTTGAAACCCTTGTTTTATGCATCACCCCACATCACCTTTCCCGTTAAGCAGCCATAGTGTGTTTTCTAAACGTGTGACTCTGTTCTGTTTTGTAATTCAGTTCAAGGGTAGCGGTTTTTACATTCCCTCTATAAGTGATATCTTATGATAAGTGCCTTTTTCTGTGTGACTTATTTCATTTAGAATCGTCGTACCTATATCCACTCATCATGCTGCTACTAGCCTAATGACGTTGATTTCATGGCTGAGTGATATTCCATTGTACATAAGGACCACAACTTCTTTATCCATTTTTCTCTTTCCTGAGATATGTAAGGTGTAACGAAGTGGAGGTTCTTGTCAACAGAGCAGCCCTAAATGTTGGGGTGCCTGTGTCTTGCTGATTTTTAGTTTTCCCAATTTATACGCCCATGAGTGGAACTGCCCTATGCTCTCTAAGCTGAGTTTTTTAGATGTTTCAGGACACACCGTACACTTCACCAGAGTGGCTGTTGGCAATTGACATCCCGCCCATCATCGTAGCAAGGCTCCCGTTTCCTCATGGCCTGCCCTGCATTTCTGGTTTTGACACTTTATTCAGCATGGCCCTTTTGACCGATGGGAAGCGAGACTTCTTTGTAGCGCTGATTTGCCTTTCCAGGTTGCTTGGTTGGCCAAAAAGGGCGTATGCGTTTTTTCCTGAATATATTCAGGAAAAAACGCATACGCCCTTTTTGGCCAAGGGCATCTTTTCGAGGTTTTGCCGCTTTTCCTGTGCTTTAAAGGCGATTTGAATCTCCCTCCTGAAATCTGTTTCCTGCAATTCTGCCTTGCTTTCAAATCCTCTTCGTTGCCTTCCCTCAGTATATTTGTGGACGAGAGTGATCATTTATAAGTCTGCAGGTTTGTGAATTGCAGTGCCCCTGAGCTCCATTTTTCAACTCGCTTTCTTTGGAGCTGGCCGCAAAAGCGCAGGATTGCTTCAGGCCCTATTCTGGTCCCGGGCGGCAGGCTGAGCCTGTGCTTAATTCTTCTTCCTGATGGGAAAATAGAGTGACCTGTGCCTGTCCCAACACCTAGAGCTAGTCTCTCATTGTTTTCCCCTCTTCCCGTTCATCCTCAGGACAAATTGCAACCTGTACGGAACAGGAGGTTAAAGGTGCTGATTCTCCAAGGAGGGAGGTTGCTAGTAAAGCAGCTGGAATGGCGAACCCGAGCACAAGGAGATGAGAAATGAGGTGCGTTTTAGAAACCTTTCGCGATCACACGGTGTACCATCTTCTGGGTTTCTCATGCATGTTTTCGATGTAGGAAGATGCCCTTGAACTTGGAGATTTGGAACCCATGGGATGGGTACCACGCAGTATTACTTTAAAGGGTCTGCGTTTCCTCACCCAACCTCACCAAACCTCTCAGCCCCAAGAGTGTCCACCCTTATGTCTCAATCAGCTGTGGGTCTAGATATGGTCAATCCAGGTAGCATAACTGCCCCTAAACGAATTTTGTAAGAATTTCTCTCTCTTTCACTGTCTTTTTTTCACAGGTTTTTAAAAGTAATTGATTTTTATAATGGGGTTTAGCTGCTTTTCACTGCTGTGTTTATGTCACTTTACACCCACTTGACTCACTTACAGAGAGATATCAATACATAGGTTTTAAGATTCTTACTAGTCAGATATATTCTTGGGCCGTGAATAGGGGGTTTTGAGTCCAATTCACTGAGCAAGGAGTAGGTCTTCTCTTGTACATATTGGGTTTATGGAACGGTATCTGAGCTAATTTGAAACCCTTGTTTTATGCATCACCCCACCTCACCTTTCCCGTTAAGCAGCCATAGTGTGTTTTCTAAACGTGTGACTCTGTTCTGTTTTGTAATTCAGTTCAAGGGTAGCGGTTTTTACATTCCCTCTATAAGTGATATCTTATGATAAGTGTCTTTTTCTGTGTGACTTATTTCGCTTAGAATCGTCGTACCTCAATCCACTCATCATGCTGCTACTAGCATTATGACGTTGATTTCATGGCTGAGTGATATTCCATTGTACATAAGGACCACAACATCTTTATCCATTTTTCTCTTTCCTGGGATATTTAAGGTGTAACGAAGTTGGAGGTTCTTGTCAACAGAGCAGCCCTAAACTTTGGGGTGCCTGTGTCTTGCTGGTTTTTAATTTTCCCACTTTATACGCCCATGAGTGGAAGTGCCCTATGCTCTCTAAGCTGAGTTTTTTAGATGTTTCAGGACACACCGTACATACTCCAGAGTGGCTGTTGGCAATTTACATCCCGCCCATCAGCGTAGCAAGGCTCCCGTTTCTCCATGGCCTGTCCTGCATTTCTGGTTTTGACACTTTATTCAGCATGGCCCTTTTGACCGATGGGAAGCGAGACTTCTTTGTAGCGCTGATTTGCCTTTCCAGGTTGCTTGGTTGGCCAAAAAGGGCGTATGCGTTTTTTCCTGAATATATTCAGGAAAAAACGCATACGCCCTTTTTGGCCAAGGGCATCTTCTCGAGGTTTTGCCGCTTTTCCTGTGCTTTAAAGCCGATTTGAATCTCCCTCCTGAAATCTGTTTCCTGCAATTCTGCCTTGCTTTCAAATCCTCTTCGTTGCCTTCCCTCAATATATTTGTGGACGAGAGTGATCATTTATAAGTCTGCAGGTTTGTGAATTGCAGTGCCCCTGAGCTCCATTTTTCAACTCGCTTTCTTGGGAGCTGGCCGCAAAAGCGCAGGATTGCTTCAGGCCCTATTCTGGTCCCGGGCGGCAGGCTGAGCCTGTGCTTAATTCTTCTTCCTGATGGGAAAATAGAGTGACCTGTGCCTGTCCCAACACCTAGAGCTAGTCTCTCATTGTTTTCCCCTCTTCCCGTTCATCCTCAGGACAAATTGCAACCTGTACGGAACAGGAGGTTAAAGGTGCTGATTCTCCAAGGAGGGAGGTTGCTAGTAAAGCAGCTGGAATGGCGAACCCGAGCACAAGGAGATGAGAAATGAGGTGCGTTTTAGAAACCTTTCGCGATCACACGGTGTACCATCTTCTGGGTTTCTCATGCATGTTTTCGATGTAGGAAGATGCCCTTGAACTTGGAGATTTGGAACCCATGGGATGGGTACCACGCAGTATTACTTTAAAGGGTCTGCGTTTCCTCACCCAACCTCACCAAACCTCTCAGCCCCAAGAGTGTCCACCCTTATGTCTCAATCAGCTGTGGGTCTAGATATGGTCAATCCAGGTATCATAACTGCCCCTAAACGAATTTTGTTAGAATTTCTCTCTCTTTCACTGTCTTTTTTTCACAGGTTTTTAAAAGTAATTGATTTTTATAATGGGGTTTAGCTGCTTTTCACTGCTGTGTTTATGTCACTTTACACCCACTTGACTCACTTACAGAGAGATATCAATACATAGGTTTTAAGATTCTTACTAGTCAGATATATTCTTGGGCCGTGAATAGGGGGTTTTGAGTCCAATTCACTGAGCAAGGAGTAGGTCTTCTCTAGTACATATTGGGTTTATGGAACGGTATCTGAGCTAATTTGAAACCCTTGTTTTATGCATCACCCCACCTCACCTTTCCCGTTAAGCAGCCATAGTGTGTTTTCTAAACGTGTGACTCTGTTCTGTTTTGTAATTCAGTTCAAGGGTAGCGGTTTTTACATTCCCTCTATAAGTGATATCTTATGATAAGTGTCTTTTTCTGTGTGACTTATTTCGCTTAGAATCGTCGTACCTCAATCCACTCATCATGCTGCTACTAGCATTATGACGTTGATTTCATGGCTGAGTGATATTCCATTGTACATAAGGACCACAACATCTTTATCCATTTTTCTCTTTCCTGGGATATTTAAGGTGTAACGAAGTTGGAGGTTCTTGTCAACAGAGCAGCCCTAAACTTTGGGGTGCCTGTGTCTTGCTGGTTTTTAATTTTCCCACTTTATACGCCCATGAGTGGAAGTGCCCTATGCTCTCTAAGCTGAGTTTTTTAGATGTTTCAGGACACACCGTACATACTCCAGAGTGGCTGTTGGCAATTTACATCCCGCCCATCAGCGTAGCAAGGCTCCCGTTTCTCCATGGCCTGTCCTGCATTTCTGGTTTTGACACTTTATTCAGCATGGCCCTTTTGACCGATGGGAAGCGAGACTTCTTTGTAGCGCTGATTTGCCTTTCCAGGTTGCTTGGTTGGCCAAAAAGGGCGTATGCGTTTTTTCCTGAATATATTCAGGAAAAAACGCATACACCCTTTTTGGCCAAGGGCATCTTCTCGAGGTTTTGCCGCTTTTCCTGTGCTTTAAAGCCGATTTGAATCTCCCTCCTGAAATCTGTTTCCTGCAATTCTGCCTTGCTTTCAAATCCTCTTCGTTGCCTTCCCTCAATATATTTGTGGACGAGAGTGATCATTTATAAGTCTGCAGGTTTGTGAATTGCAGTGCCCCTGAGCTCCATTTTTCAACTCGCTTTCTTGGGAGCTGGCCGCAAAAGCGCAGGATTGCTTCAGGCCCTATTCTGGTCCCGGGCGGCAGGCTGAGCCTGTGCTTAATTCTTCTTCCTGATGGGAAAATAGAGTGACCTGTGCCTGTCCCAACACCTAGAGCTAGTCTCTCATTGTTTTCCCCTCTTCCCGTTCATCCTCAGGACAAATCGCAACCTGTACGGAACAGGAGGTTAAAGGTGCTGATTCTCCAAGGAGGGAGGTTGCTAGTAAAGCAGCTGGAATGGCGAACCCGAGCACAAGGAGATGAGAAATGAGGTGCGTTTTAGAAACCTTTCGCGATCACACGGTGTACCATCTTCTGGGTTTCTCATGCATGTTTTCAATGTAGGAAGATGCCCTTGAACCTGGAGATTTGGAACCCATGGGATGGGTACCACGCAGTATTACTTTAAAGGGTCTGCGTTTCCTCACCCAACCTCACCAAACCTCTCAGCCCCAAGAGTGTCCACCCTTATGTCTCAATCAGCTGTGGGTCTAGATATGGTCAATCCAGGTAGCATAACTGCCCCTAAAGGAATTTTGTAAGAATTTCTCTCTCTTTCACTGTCTTTTTTTCACAGGTTTTTAAAAGTAATTGATTTTTATAATGGCGTTTAGCTGCTTTTCACTGCTGTGTTTATGCCACTTTACACCCACTTGACCCACTTACAGAGAGATATCATTACATAGGTTTTAAGATTCTTACTAGTCAGATATATTCTTGGGCCGTGAATAGGGGGTGTTGAGTCCAATTCACTGAGAAAGGAGTAGGTCTTGTCTATTACATATTGGGTTTATGGAACGGTATCTGAGCTAATTTGAAACCCTTGTTTTATGCATCACCCCACCTCACCTTTCCCGTTAAGCAGCCATAGTGTGTTTTCTAAACGTGTGACTCTGTTCTGTTTTGTAATTCAGTTCAAGGGTAGCGGTTTTTACATTCCCTCTATAAGTGATATCTTATGATAAGTGCCTTTTTCTGTGTGACTTATTTCATTTAGAATCGTCGTACCTATATCCACTCATCATGCTGCTACTAGCCTAATGACGTTGATTTCATGGCTGAGTGATATTCCATTGTACATAAGGACCACAACTTCTTTATCCATTTTTCTCTTTCCTGAGATATGTAAGGTGTAACGAAGTGGAGGTTCTTGTCAACAGAGCAGCCCTAAATGTTGGGGTGCCTGTGTCTTGCTGATTTTTAGTTTTCCCAATTTATACGCCCATGAGTGGAACTGCCCTATGCTCTCTAAGCTGAGTTTTTTAGATGTTTCAGGACACACCGTACACTTCACCAGAGTGGCTGTTGGCAATTGACATCCCGCCCATCATCGTAGCAAGGCTCCCGTTTCCTCATGGCCTGCCCTGCATTTCTGGTTTTGACACTTTATTCAGCATGGCCCTTTTGACCGATGGGAAGCGAGACTTCTTTGTAGCGCTGATTTGCCTTTCCAGGTTGCTTGGTTGGCCAAAAAGGGCGTATGCGTTTTTTCCTGAATATATTCAGGAAAAAACGCATACGCCCTTTTTGGCCAAGGGCATCTTTTCGAGGTTTTGCCGCTTTTCCTGTGCTTTAAAGGCGATTTGAATCTCCCTCCTGAAATCTGTTTCCTGCAATTCTGCCTTGCTTTCAAATCCTCTTCGTTGCCTTCCCTCAATATATTTGTGGACGAGAGTGATCATTTATAAGTCTGCAGGTTTGTGAATTGCAGTGCCCCTGAGCTCCATTTTTCAACTCGCTTTCTTGGGAGCTGGCCGCAAAAGCGCAGGATTGCTTCAGGCCCTATTCTGGTCCCGGGCGGCAGGCTGAGCCTGTGCTTAATTCTTCTTCCTGATGGGAAAATAGAGTGACCTGTGCCTGTCCCAACACCTAGAGCTAGTCTCTCATTGTTTTCCCCTCTTCCCGTTCATCCTCAGGACAAATTGCAACCTGTACGGAACAGGAGGTTAAAGGTGCTGATTCTCCAAGGAGGGAGGTTGCTAGTAAAGCAGCTGGAATGGCGAACCCGAGCACAAGGAGATGAGAAATGAGGTGCGTTTTAGAAACCTTTCGCGATCACACGGTGTACCATCTTCTGGGTTTCTCATGCATGTTTTCGATGTAGGAAGATGCCCTTGAACTTGGAGATTTGGAACCCATGGGATGGGTACCACGCAGTATTACTTTAAAGGGTCTGCGTTTCCTCACCCAACCTCACCAAACCTCTCAGCCCCAAGAGTGTCCACCCTTATGTCTCAATCAGCTGTGGGTCTAGATATGGTCAATCCAGGTAGCATAACTGCCCCTAAACGAATTTTGTAAGAATTTCTCTCTCTTTCACTGTCTTTTTTTCACAGGTTTTTAAAAGTAATTGATTTTTATAATGGGGTTTACCTGCTTTTCACTGCTGTGTTTATGTCACTTTACACCCACTTGACTCACTTACAGAGAGATATCAATACATAGGTTTTAAGAATCTTACTAGTCAGATATATTCTTGGGCCGTGAATAGGGGGTTTTGAGTCCAATTCACTGAGCAAGGAGTAGGTCTTCTCTAGTACATATTGGGTTTATGGAACGGTATCTGAGCTAATTTGAAACCCTTGTTTTATGCATCACCCCACCTCACCTTTCCCGTTAAGCAGCCATAGTGTGTTTTCTAAACGTGTGACTCTGTTCTGTTTTGTAATTCAGTTCAAGGGTAGCGGTTTTTACATTCCCTCTATAAGTGATATCTTATGATAAGTGTCTTTTTCTGTGTGACTTATTTCGCTTAGAATCGTCGTACCTCAATCCACTCATCATGCTGCTACTAGCATTATGACGTTGATTTCATGGCTGAGTGATATTCCATTGTACATAAGGACCACAACATCTTTATCCATTTTTCTCTTTCCTGGGATATTTAAGGTGTAACGAAGTTGGAGGTTCTTGTCAACAGAGCAGCCCTAAACTTTGGGGTGCCTGTGTCTTGCTGGTTTTTAATTTTCCCACTTTATATGCCCATGAGTGGAAGTGCCCTATGCTCTCTAAGCTGAGTTTTTTAGATATTTCAGGACACACCGTACATACTCCAGAGTGGCTGTTGGCAATTTACATCCCGCCCATCAGCGTAGCAAGGCTCCCGTTTCTCCATGGCCTGTCCTGCATTTCTGGTTTTGACACTTTATTCAGCATGGCCCTTTTGACCGATGGGAAGCGAGACTTCTTTGTAGCGCTGATTTGCCTTTCCAGGTTGCTTGGTTGGCCAAAAAGGGCGTATGCGTTTTTTCCTGAATATATTCAGGAAAAAACGCATACGCCCTTTTTGGCCAAGGGCATCTTCTCGAGGTTTTGCCGCTTTTCCTGTGCTTTAAAGCCGATTTGAATCTCCCTCCTGAAATCTGTTTCCTGCAATTCTGCCTTGCTTTCAAATCCTCTTCGTTGCCTTCCCTCAATATATTTGTGGACGAGAGTGATCATTTATAAGTCTGCAGGTTTGTGAATTGCAGTGCCCCTGAGCTCCAATTTTCAACTCGCTTTCTTGGGAGCTGGCCGCAAAACCGCAGGATTGCTTCAGGCCCTATTCTGGTCCCGGGCGGCAGGCTGAGCCTGTGCTTAATTCTTCTTCCTGATGGGAAAATAGAGTGACCTGTGCCTGTCCCAACACCTAGAGCTAGTCTCTCATTGTTTTCCCCTCTTCCCGTTCATCCTCAGGACAAATTGCAACCTGTACGGAACAGGAGGTTAAAGGTGCTGATTCTCCAAGGAGGGAGGTTGCTAGTAAAGCAGCTGGAATGACGAACCCGAGCACAAGGAGATGAGAAATGAGGTGCGTTTTAGAAACCTTTCTCGATCACACGGTGTACCATCTTCTGGGTTTCTCATGCATGTTTTCGATGTAGGAAGATGCCCTTGAACCTGGAGATTTGGAACCCATGGGATGGGTACCACGCAGTATTACTTTAAAGGGTCTGCGTTTCCTCACCCAACCTCACCAAACCTCTCAGCCCCAAGAGTGTCCACCCTTATGTCTCAATCAGCTGTGGGTCTAGATATGGTCAATCTAGGTAGCATAACTGCCCCTAAACGAATTTTGTAAGAATTTCTCTCTCTTTCACTGTCTTTTTTTCACAGGTTTTTAAAAGTAATTGATTTTTATAATGGGGTTTAGCTGCTTTTCACTGCTGTGTTTATGTCACTTTACACCCACTTGACTCACTTACAGAGAGATATCAATACATAGGTTTTAAGATTCTTACTAGTCAGATATATTCTTGGGCCGTGAATAGGGGGTTTTGAGTCCAATTCACTGAGCAAGGAGTAGGTCTTCTCTTGTACATATTGGGTTTATGGAACGGTATCTGAGCTAATTTGAAACCCTTGTTTTATGCATCACCCCACCTCACCTTTCCCGTTAAGCAGCCATAGTGTGTTTTCTAAACGTGTGACTCTGTTCTGTTTTGTAATTCAGTTCAAGGGTAGCGGTTTTTACATTCCCTCTATAAGTGATATCTTATGATAAGTGTCTTTTTCTGTGTGACTTATTTCACTTAGAATCGTCGTACCTCAATCCACTCATCATGCTGCTACTAGCATTATGACGTTGATTTCATGGCTGAGTGATATTCCATTGTACATAAGGACCACAACATCTTTATCCATTTTTCTCTTTCCTGGGATATTTAAGGTGTAACGAAGTTGGAGGTTCTTGTCAACAGAGCAGCCCTAAACTTTGGGGTGCCTGTGTCTTGCTGGTTTTTAATTTTCCCACTTTATACGCCCATGAGTGGAAGTGCCCTATGCTCTCTAAGCTGAGTTTTTTAGATGTTTCAGGACACACCGTACATACTCCAGAGTGGCTGTTGGCAATTTACATCCCGCCCATCAGCGTAGCAAGGCTCCCGTTTCTCCATGGCCTGTCCTGCATTTCTGGTTTTGACACTTTATTCAGCATGGCCCTTTTGACCGATGGGAAGCGAGACTTCTTTGTAGCGCTGATTTGCCTTTCCAGGTTGCTTGGTTGGCCAAAAAGGGCGTCATTGACGAGGTTTTGCCGCTTTTCCTGTGCTTTAAAGGCAATTTGAATCTCCCTCCTGAAATCTGTTTCCTGCAATTCTGCCTTGCTTTCAAATCCTCTTCGTTGCCTTCCCTCAATATATTTGTGGACGAGAGTGATCATTTATAAGTCTGCAGGTTTGTGAATTACAGTGCCCCTGAGCTCCATTTTTCAACTCACTTTCTTGGGAGCTGGCCGCAAAAGCGCAGGATTGCTTCAGGCCCTATTCTGGTCCCGGGCGGCAGGCTGAGCCTGTGGTTAATTCTTCTTCCTGATGGGAAAATAGAGTGACCTGTGCCTGTCCCAACACCTAGAGCTAGTCTCTCATTGTTTTCCCCTCTTCCCGTTCATCCTCAGGACAAATTGCAACCTGTACGGAACAGGAGGTTAAAGGTGCTGATTCTCCAAGGAGGGAGATTGTTAGTAAAGCGGCTGGAATGGCGAACCCGAGCACAAGGAGATGAGAAATGAGGTGCGTTTTAGAAACCTTTCCCGATCACACGGTGTACCATCTTCTGGGTTTCTCATGCATGTTTTCGATGTAGGAAGATGCCCTTGAACCTGGAGATTTGGGACCCATGGGATGGGTACCACGCAGTATTACTTTAAAGGGTCTGCGTTTCCTCACCCAACCTCACCAAACCTCTCAGCCCCAAGAGTGTCCACCCTTATGTCTCAATCAGCTGTGGGTCTAGATATGGTCAATCCAGGTAGCATAACTGCCCCTAAACGAATTTTGTAAGAATTTCTCTCTCTTTCACTGTCTTTTTTTCACAGGTTTTTAAAAGTAATTGATTTTTATAATGGGGTTTAGCTGCTTTTCACTGCTGTGTTTATGCCACTTTACACCCACTTGACTCACTTACAGAGAGATATCAATACATAGGTTTTAAGATTCTTACTAGTCAGATATATTCTTGGGCCGTGAATAGGGGGTGTTGAGTCCAATTCACTGAGAAAGGAGTAGGTCTTGTCTATTACATATTGGGTTTATGGAACGGTATCTGAGCTAATTTGAAACCCTTGTTTTATGCATCACCTCACATCACCTTTCCCGTTAAGCAGCCATAGTGTGTTTTCTAAACGTGTGACTCTGTTCTGTTTTGTAATTCATTTCAAGGGTAGCGGTTTTTACATGCCCTCTATAAGTGATATCTTATGATAAGTGTCTTTTTCTGTGTGACTTATTTCATTTAGAATCGTCGTACCTATAACCACTCATCATGCTGCTACTAGCCTTATGACGTTGATTTCATGGCTGAGTGATATTCCATTGTACATAAAGACCACAACTTCTTTATCCATTTTTCTCTTTCCTGAGATATGTAAGGTGTAACGAAGTGGAGGTTCTTGTCAACAGAGCAGCCCTAAATGTTGGGGTGCCTGTGTCTTGCTGATTTTTAGTTTTCCCAATTTATACGCCCATGAGTGGAACTGCCCTATGCTCTCTAAGCTGAGTTTTTTAGATGTTTCAGGACACACCGTACACTTCACCAGAGTGGCTGTTGGCAATTGACATCCCGCCCATCATCGTAGCAAGGCTCCCGTTTCCTCATGGCCTGCCCTGCATTTCTGGTTTTGACACTTTATTCAGCATGGCCCTTTTGACCGATGGGAAGCGAGACTTCTTTGTAGCGCTGATTTGCCTTTCCAGGTTGCTTGGTTGGCCAAAAAGGGCGTATGCGTTTTTTCCTGAATATATTCAGGAAAAAACGCATACGCCCTTTTTGGCCAAGGGCATCTTCTCGAGGTTTTGCCGCTTTTCCTGTGCTTTAAAGGCGATTTGAATCTCCCTCCTGAAATCTGTTTCCTGCAATTCTGCCTTGCTTTCAAATCCTCTTCGTTGCCTTCCCTCAATATATTTGTGGACGAGAGTGATCATTTATAAGTCTGCAGGTTTGTGAATTGCAGTGCCCCTGAGCTCCATTTTTCAACTCGCTTTCTTGGGAGCTGGCCGCAAAAGCGCAGGATTGCTTCAGGCCCTATTCTGGTCCCGGGCGGCAGGCTGAGCCTGTGCTTAATTCTTCTTCCTGATGGGAAAATAGAGTGACCTGTGCCTGTCCCAACACCTAGAGCTAGTCTCTCATTGTTTTCCCCTCTTCCCGTTCATCCTCAGGACAAATTGCAACCTGTACGGAACAGGAGGTTAAAGGTGCTGATTCTCCAAGGAGGGAGGTTGCTAGTAAAGCAGCTGGAATGGCGAACCCGAGCACAAGGAGATGAGAAATGAGGTGCGTTTTAGAAACCTTTCGCGATCACACGGTGTACCATCTTCTGGGTTTCTCATGCATGTTTTCGATGTAGGAAGATGCCCTTGAACCTGGAGATTTGGAACCCATGGGATGGGTACCACGCAGTATTACTTTAAAGGGTCTGCGTTTCCTCACCCAACCTCACCAAACCTCTCAGCCCCAAGAGTGTCCACCCTTATGTCTCAATCAGCTGTGGGTCTAGATATGGTCAATCCAGGTAGCATAACTGCCCCTAAACGAATTTTGTAAGAATTTCTCTCTCTTTCACTGTCTTTTTTTCACAGGTTTTTAAAAGTAATTGATTTTTATAATGGGGTTTAGCTGCTTTTCACTGCTGTGTTTATGTCACTTTACACCCAATTGACTCACTTACAGAGAGATATCAATACATAGGTTTTAAGATTCTTACTAGTCAGATATATTCTTGGGCCGTGAATAGGGGGTGTTTAGTCCAATTCACTGAGCAAGGAGTAGGTCTTGTCTATTACATATTGGGTTTATGGAACGGTATCTGAGCTAATTTGAAACCCTTGTTTTATGCATCACCCCACCTCACCTTTCCCGTTAAGCAGCCATAGTGTGTTTTCTAAACGTGTGACTCTGTTCAGTTTTGTAATTCAGTTCAAGGATAGCGGTTTTTACATTCCCTCTATAAGTGATATCTTATGATAAGTGTCTTTTTCTGTGTGACTTATTTCATTTAGAATCGTCGTACCTAAATCCACTCATCATGCTGCTACTAGCCTTATGACGTTGATTTCATGGCTGAGTGATATTCCATTGTACATAAGGACCACAACTTCTTTATCTATTTTTCTCTTTCCTGAGATATGTAAGGTGTAACGAAGTGGAAGTTCTTGTCAACAGAGCAGCCCTAAACGTTGGGGTGCCTGTGTCTTGCTGATTTTTAGTTTTCCCAATTTATACGCCCATGAGTGGAACTGCCCTATGCTCTCTAAGCTGAGTTTTTTAGATATTTCAGGACACACCGTACACTTCTCCAGAGTGGCTGTTGGCAATTTACATCCCGCCCATCATTGTAGCAAGGCTCCCGTTTCCTCATGGCCTGCCCTGCATTTCTGGTTTTGACACTTTATTCAGCATGGCCCTTTTGACCGATGGGAAGCGAGACTTCTTTGTAGCGCTGATTTGCCTTTCCAGGTTGCTTGGTTGGCCAAAAAGGGCGTATGCGTTTTTTCCTGAATATATTCAGGAAAAAACGCATACGCCCTTTTTGGCCAAGGGCATCTTCTGGAGGTTTTGCCGCTTTTCCTGTGCTTTAAAGGCGATTTGAATCTCCCTCCTGAAATCTGTTTCCTGCAATTCTGCCTTGCTTTCAAATCCTCTTCGTTGCCTTCCCTCAATATATTTGTGGACGAGAGTGATCATTTATAAGTCTGCAGGTTTGTGAATTGCAGTGCCCCTGAGCTCCATTTTTCAACTCACTTTCTTGGGAGCTGGCCGCAAAAGCGCAGGATTGCTTCAGGCCCTATTCTGGTCCCGGGCGGCAGGCTGAGCCTGTGGTTAATTCTTCTTCCTGATGGGAAAATAGAGTGACCTGTGCCTGTCCCAACACCTAGAGCTAGTCTCTCATTGTTTTCCCCTCTTCCCGTTCATCCTCAGGACAAATTGCAACCTGTACGGAACAGGAGGTTAAAGGTGCTGATTCTCCAAGGAGGGAGATTGTTAGTAAAGCGGCTGGAATGGCGAACCCGAGCACAAGGAGATGAGAAATGAGGTGCGTTTTAGAAACCTTTCCCGATCACACGGTGTACCATCTTCTGGGTTTCTCATGCATGTTTTCGATGTAGGAAGATGCCCTTGAACCTGGAGATTTGGGACCCATGGGATGGGTACCACGCAGTATTACTTTAAAGGGTATGCGTTTCCTCACCCAACCTCACCAAACCTCTCAGCCCCAAGAGTGTCCACCCTTATGTCTCAATCAGCTGTGGGTCTAGATATGGTCAATCCAGGTAGCATAACTGCCCCTAAACGAATTTTGTAAGAATTTTTCTCTCTTTCACTGTCTTTTTTTCACAGGTTTTTAAAAGTAATTGATTTTTATAATGGGGTTTAGCTGCTTTTCACTGCTGTGTTTATGCCACTTTACACCCACTTGACTCACTTACAGAGAGATATCAATACATAGGTTTTAAGATTCTTACTAGTCAGATATATTCTTGGGCCGTGAATAGGGGGTGTTGAGTCCAATTCACTGAGAAAGGAGTAGGTCTTGTCTATTACATATTGGGTTTATGGAACGGTATCTGAGCTAATTTGAAACCCTTGTTTTATGCATCACCCCACATCACCTTTCCCGTTAAGCAGCCATAGTGTGTTTTCTAAACGTGTGACTCTGTTCTGTTTTGTAATTCAGTTCAAGGGTAGCGGTTTTTACATGCCCTCTATAAGTGATATCTTATGATAAGTGTCTTTTTCTGTGTGACTTATTTCATTTAGAATCGTCGTACCTATAACCACTCATCATGCTGCTACTAGCGTTATGACGTTGATTTCATGGCTGAGTGATATTCCATTGTACATAAGGACCACAACTTCTTTATCCATTTTTCTCTTTCCTGAGATATGTAAGGTGTAACGAAGTGGAGGTTCTTGTCAACAGAGCAGCCCTAAATGTTGGGGTGCCTGTGTCTTGCTGATTTTTAGTTTTCCCAATTTATACGCCCATGAGTGGAACTGCCCTATGCTCTCTAAGCTGAGTTTTTTAGATGTTTCAGGACACACCGTACACTTCACCAGAGTGGCTGTTGGCAATTGACATCCCGCCCATCATCGTAGCAAGGCTCCCGTTTCCTCATGGCCTGCCCTGCATTTCTGGTTTTGACACTTTATTCAGCATGGCCCTTTTGACCGATGGGAAGCGAGACTTCTTTGTAGCGCTGATTTGCCTTTCCAGGTTGCTTGGTTGGCCAAAAAGGGCGTATGCGTTTTTTCCTGAATATATTCAGGAAAAAACGCATACGCCCTTTTTGGCCAAGGGCATCTTCTCGAGGTTTTGCTGCTTTTCCTGTGCTTTAAAGGCGATTTGAATCTCCCTCCTGAAATCTGTTTCCTGCAATTCTGCCTTGCTTTCAAATCCTCTTCGTTGCCTTCCCTCAATATATTTGTGGACGAGAGTGATCATTTATAAGTCTGCAGGTTTGTGAATTGCAGTGCCCCTGAGCTCCATTTTTCAACTCGCTTTCTTGGGAGCTGGCCGCAAAAGCGCAGGATTGCTTCAGGCCCTATTCTGGTCCCGGGCGGCAGGCTGAGCCTGTGCTTAATTCTTCTTCCTGATGGGAAAATAGAGTGACCTGTGCCTGTCCCAACACCTAGAGCTAGTCTCTCATTGTTTTCCCCTCTTCCCGTTCATCCTCAGGACAAATTGCAACCTGTACGGAACAGGAGGTTAAAGGTGCTGATTCTCCAAGGAGGGAGGTTGCTAGTAAAGCAGCTGGAATGGCGAACCCGAGCACAAGGAGATGAGAAATGAGGTGCGTTTTAGAAACCTTTCGCGATCACACGGTGTACCATCTTCTGGGTTTCTCATGCATGTTTTCAATGTAGGAAGATGCCCTTGAACCTGGAGATTTGGAACCCATGGGATGGGTACCACGCAGTATTACTTTAAAGGGTCTGCGTTTCCTCACCCAACCTCACCAAACCTCTCAGCCCCAAGAGTGTCCACCCTTATGTCTCAATCAGCTGTGGGTCTAGATATGGTCAATCCAGGTAGCATAACTGCCCCTAAAGGAATTTTGTAAGAATTTCTCTCTCTTTCACTGTCTTTTTTTCACAGGTTTTTAAAAGTAATTGATTTTTATAATGGCGTTTAGCTGCTTTTCACTGCTGTGTTTATGCCACTTTACACCCACTTGACCCACTTACAGAGAGATATCATTACATAGGTTTTAAGATTCTTACTAGTCAGATATATTCTTGGGCCGTGAATAGGGGGTGTTGAGTCCAATTCACTGAGAAAGGAGTAGGTCTTGTCTATTACATATTGGGTTTGTGGAACGGTATCTGAGCTAATTTGAAACCCTTGTTTTATGCATCACCCCACATCACCTTTCCCGTTAAGCAGCCATAGTGTGTTTTCTAAACGTGTGACTCTGTTCTGTTTTGTAATTCAGTTCAAGGGTAGCGGTTTTTACATTCCCTCTATAAGTGATATCTTATGATAAGTGCCTTTTTCTGTGTGACTTATTTCATTTAGAATCGTCGTACCTATATCCACTCATCATGCTGCTACTAGCCTAATGACGTTGATTTCATGGCTGAGTGATATTCCATTGTACATAAGGACCACAACTTCTTTATCCATTTTTCTCTTTCCTGAGATATGTAAGGTGTAACGAAGTGGAGGTTCTTGTCAACAGAGCAGCCCTAAATGTTGGGGTGCCTGTGTCTTGCTGATTTTTAGTTTTCCCAATTTATACGCCCATGAGTGGAACTGCCCTATGCTCTCTAAGCTGAGTTTTTTAGATGTTTCAGGACACACCGTACACTTCTCCAGAGTGGCTGTTGGCAATTTACATCCCGCCCATCATCGTAGCAAGGCTCCCGTTTCCTCATGGCCTGCCCTGCATTTCTGGTTTTGACACTTTATTCAGCATGGCCCTTTTGACCGATGGGAAGCGAGGCTTCTTTGTAGCGCTGATTTGCCTTTCCAGGTTGCTTGGTTGGCCAAAGAGGGCGTATGCGTTTTTTCCTGAATATATTCAGGAAAAAACGCATACGCCCTTTTTGGCCAAGGGCATCTTGTAGAGGTTTTGCCGCTTTTCCTGTGCTTTAAAGGCGATTCGAATCTCCCTCCTGAAATCTGTTTCCTGCAATTCTGCCTTGCTTTCAAATCCTCTTCGTTGCCTTCCCTCAATATATTTGTGGACGAGAGTGATCATTTATAAGTCTGCAGGTTTGTCAATTGCAGTGCCCCTGAGCTCCATTTTTCAACTCGCTTTCTTGGGAGCTGGCCGCAAAAGCGCAGGATTGCTTCAGGCCCTATTCTGGTCCCGGGTGGCAGGCTGAGCCTGTGCTTAATTCTTCTTCCTGATGGGAAAATAGAGTGACCTGTGCCTGTCCCAACACCTAGAGCTAGTCTCTCATTGTTTTCCCCTCTTCCCGTTCATCCTCAGGACAAATTGCAACCTGTACGGAACAGGAGGTTAAAGGTGCTGATTCTCCAAGGAGGGAGATTGTTAGTAAAGAGGCTGGAATGGCGAACCCGAGCACAAGGAGATGAGAAATGAGGTGCGTTTTAGAAACCTTTCCCGATCACACGGTGTACCATCTTCTGGGTTTCTCATGCATGTTTTCGATGTAGGAAGATGCCCTTGAACCTGGAGATTTGGGACCCATGGGATGGGTACCACGCAGTATTACTTTAAAGGGTCTGCGTTTCCTCACCCAACCTCACCAAACCTCTCAGCCCCAAGAGTGTCCACCCTTATGTCTCAATCAGCTGTGGGTCTAGATATGGTCAATCCAGGTAGCATAACTGCCCCTAAACGAATTTTGTAAGAATTTCTCTCTCTTTCACTGTCTTTTTTTCACAGGTTTTTAAAAGTAATTGATTTTTATAATGGGGTTTACCTGCTTTTCACTGCTGTGTTTATGTCACTTTACACCCAATTGACTCACTTACTGAGAGATATCAATACATAGGTTTTAAGATTCTTACTAGTCAGATATATTCTTGGGCCGTGAATAGGGGGTGTTTAGTCCAATTCACTGAGCAAGGAGTAGGTCTTGTCTATTACATATTGGGTTTATGGAACGGTATCTGAGCTAATTTGAAACCCTTGTTTTATGCATCACCCCACCTCCTCTTTCCCGTTAAGCAGCCATAGTGTGTTTTCTAAACGTGTGACTCTGTTCAGTTTTGTAATTCAGTTCAAGGGTAGCGGTTTTTACATTCCCTCTATAAGTGATATCTTATGATAAATGTCTTTTTCTGTGTGACTTATTTCACTTAGAATCGTCGTACCTCAATCCACTCATCATGCTGCTACTAGCATTATGACGTTGATTTCATGGCTGAGTGATATTCCATTGTACATAAGGACCACAGCATCTTTATCCATTTTTCTCTTTCCTGGGATATTTAAGATGTAACGAAGTTGGAGGTTCTTGTCAACAGAGCAGCCCTAAACTTTGGGGTGCCTGTGTCTTGCTGGTTTTTAATTTTCCCACTTTATACGCCCATGAGTGGAAGTGCCCTATGCTCTCTAAGCTGAGTTTTTTAGATGTTTCAGGACACACCGTACATACTCCAGAGTGGCTGTTGGCAATTTACATCCCGCCCATCAGCGTAGCAAGGCTCCCGTTTCTCCATGGCCTGTCCTGCATTTCTGGTTTAGACACTTTATTCAGCATGGCCCTTTTGACCGATGGGAAGCGAGACTTCTTTGTAGCGCTGATTTGCCTTTCCAGGTTGCTTGGTTGGCCAAAAACGGCGTCATTGACGAGGTTTTGCCGCTTTTCCTGTGCTTTAAAGGCGATTCGAATCTCCCTCCTGAAATCTGTTTCCTGCAATTCTGCCTTGCTTTCAAATCCTCTTCGTTGCCTTCCCTCAATATATTTGTGGACGAGAGTGATCATTTATAAATCTGCAGGTTTGTGAATTGCAGTGCCCCTGAGCTCCATTTTTCAACTCGCTTTCTTGGGAGCTGGCCGCAAAAGCGCAGGATTGCTTCAGGCCCTATTCTGGTCCCGGGCGGCAGGCTGAGCCTGTGCTTAATTCTTCTTCCTGATGGGAAAATAGAGTGACCTGTGCCTGTCCCAACACCTAGAGCTAGTCTCTCATTGTTTTCCCCTCTTCCCGTTCATCCTCAGGACAAATTGCAACCTGTACGGAACAGGAGGATAAAGGTGCTGATTCTCCAAGGAGGGAGATTGTTAGTAAAGAGGCTGGAATGGCGAACCCGAGCACAAGGAGATGAGAAATGAGGTGCGTTTTAGAAACCTTTCCCGATCACACGGTGTACCATCTTCTGGGTTTCTCATGCATGTTTTCGATGTAGGAAGATGCCCTTGAACCTGGAGATTTGGGACCCATGGGATGGGTACCACGCAGTATTACTTTAAAGGGTCTGCGTTTCCTCACCCAACCTCACCAAACCTCTCAGCCCCAAGAGTGTCCACCCTTATGTCTCAATCAGCTGTGGGTCTAGATATGGTCAATCCAGGTAGCATAACTGCCCCTAAACGAATTTTGTAAGAATTTCTCTCTCTTTCACTGTCTTTTTTTCACAGGTTTTTAAAAGTAATTGATTTTTATAATGGGGTTTACCTGCTTTTCACTGCTGTGTTTATGTCACTTTACACCCAATTGACTCACTTACTGAGAGATATCAATACATAGGTTTTAAGATTCTTACTAGTCAGATATATTCTTGGGCCGTGAATAGGGGGTGTTTAGTCCAATTCACTGAGCAAGGAGTAGGTCTTGTCTATTACATATTGGGTTTATGGAACGGTATCTGAGCTAATTTGAAACCCTTGTTTTATGCATCACCCCACATCACCTTTCCCGTTAAGCAGCCATAGTGTGTTTTCTAAACGTGTGACTCTCTTCTGTTTTGTAATTCAGTTCAAGGGTAGCGGTTTTTACATTCCCTCTATAAGTGATATCTTATGATAAGTGTCTTTTTCTGTGTGACTTATTTCATTTAGAATCGTCGTACCTATATCCACTCATCATGCTGCTACTAGCCTAATGACGTTGATTTCATGGCTGAGTGATATTCCATTGTACATAAGGACCACAACTTCTTTATCCATTTTTCTCTTTCCTGAGATATGTAAGGTGTAACGAAGTGGAGGTTCTTGTCAACAGAGCAGCCCTAAATGTTGGGGTGCCTGTGTCTTGCTGATTTTTAGTTTTCCCAATTTATACGCCCATGAGTCGAACTGCCCTATGCTCTCTAAGCTGAGTTTTTTAGATGTTTCAGGACACACCGTACACTTCTCCAGAGTGGCTGTTGGCAATTTACATCCCGCCCATCATCGTAGCAAGGCTCCCGTTTCCTCATGGCCTGCCCTGCATTTTTGGTTTTGACACTTTATTCAGCATGGCCCTTTTGACCGATGGGAAGCGAGACTTCTTTGTAGCGCTGATTTGCCTTTCCAGGTTGCTTGGTTGGCCAAAAAGGGCGTATGCGTTTTTTCCTGAATATATTCAGGAAAAAACGCATACGCCCTTTTTGGCCAAGGGCATCTTGTCGAGGTTTTGCCGCTTTTCCTGTGCTTTAAAGGCGATTCGAATCTCCCTCCTGAAATCTGTTTCCTGCAATTCTGCCTTGCTTTCAAATCCTCTTCGTTGCCTTCCCTCAATATATTTGTGGACGAGAGTGATCATTTATAAGTCTGCAGGTTTGTTAATTGCAGTGCCCCTGAGCTCCATTTTTCAACTCGCTTTCTTGGGAGCTGGCCGCAAAAGCGCAGGATTGCTTCAGGCCCTATTCTGGTCCCGGGCGGCAGGCTGAGCCTGTGCTTAATTCTTCTTCCTGATGGGAAAATAGAGTGACCTGTGCCTGTCCCAACACCTAGAGCTAGTCTCTCATTGTTTTCCCCTCTTCCCGTTCATCCTCAGGACAAATTGCAACCTGTACGGAACAGGAGGTTAAAGGTGCTGATTCTCCAAGGAGGGAGGTTGCTAGTAAAGCAGCTGGAATGGCTAACCCGAGCACAAGGAGATGAGAAATGAGGTGTGTTTTAGAAACCTTTCGTGATCACACGGTGTACCATCTTCTGGGTTTCTCATGCATGTTTTCGATGTAGGAAGATGCCCTTGAACCTGGAGATTTGGAACCCATGGGATGGGTACCACGCAGTATTACTTTAAAGGGTCTGCGTTTCCTCACCCAACCTCACCAAACCTCTCAGCCCCAAGAGTGTCCACCCTTATGTCTCAATCAGCTGTGGGTCTAGATATGGTCAATCCAGGTAGCATAACTGCCCCTAAACGAATTTTGTAAGAATTTCTCTCTCTTTCACTGTCTTTTTTTCACAGGTTTTTAAAAGTAATTGATTTTTATAATGGGGTTTAGCTGCTTTTCACTGCTGTGTTTATGTCACTTTACACCCACTTGACTCACTTACAGAGAGATATCAATACATAGGTTTTAAGATTCTTACTAGTCAGATATATTCTTGGGCCGTGAATAGGGGGTTTTGAGTCCAATTCACTGAGCAAGGAGTAGGTCTTCTCTAGTACATATTGGGTTTATGGAACGGTATCTGAGCTAATTTGAAACCCTTGTTTTATGCATCACCCCACCTCACCTTTCCCGTTAGGCAGCCATAGTGTGTTTTCTAAACGTGTGACTCTGTTCTGTTTTGTAATTCAGTTCAAGGGTAGCGGTTTTTACATTCCCTCTATAAGTGATATCTTATGATAAGTGTCTTTTTCTGTGTGACTTATTTCACTTAGAATCGTCGTACCTCAATCCACTCATCATGCTGCTACTAGCATTATGACGTTGATTTCATGGCTGAGTGATATTCCATTGTACATAAGGACCACAGCATCTTTATCCATTTTTCTCTTTCCTGGGATATTTAAGATGTAACGAAGTTGGAGGTTCTTGTCAACAGAGCAGCCCTAAACTTTGGGGTGCCTGTGTCTTGCTGGTTTTTAATTTTCCCACTTTATACGCCCATGAGTGGAAGTGCCCTATGCTCTCTAAGCTGAGTTTTTTAGATGTTTCAGGACACACCGTACATACTCCAGAGTGGCTGTTGGCAATTTACATCCCGCCCATCAGCGTAGCAAGGCTCCCGTTTCTCCATGGCCTGTCCTGCATTTCTGGTTTAGACACTTTATTCAGCATGGCCCTTTTGACCGATGGGAAGCGAGACTTCTTTGTAGCGCTGATTTGCCTTTCCAGGTTGCTTGGTTGGCCAAAAAGGGCGTCATTGACGAGGTTTTGCCGCTTTTCCTGTGCTTTAAAGGCGATTCGAATCTCCCTCCTGAAATCTGTTTCCTGCAATTCTGCCTTGCTTTCAAATCCTCTTCGTTGCCTTCCCTCAATATATTTGTGGACGAGAGTGATCATTTATAAGTCTGCAGGTTTGTGAATTGCAGTGCCCCTGAGCTCCATTTTTCAACTCGCTTTCTTGGGAGCTGGCCGCAAAAGCGCAGGATTGCTTCAGGCCCTATTCTGGTCCCGGGCGGCAGGCTGAGCCTGTGCTTAATTCTTCTTCCTGATGGGAAAATAGAGTGACCTGTGCCTGTCCCAACACCTAGAGCTAGTCTCTCATTGTTTTCCCCTCTTCCCGTTCATCCTCAGGACAAATTGCAACCTGTACGGAACAGGAGGATAAAGGTGCTGATTCTCCAAGGAGGGAGATTGTTAGTAAAGAGGCTGGAATGGCGAACCCGAGCACAAGGAGATGAGAAATGAGGTGCGTTTTAGAAACCTTTCCCGATCACACGGTGTACCATCTTCTGGGTTTCTCATGCATGTTTTCGATGTAGGAAGATGCCCTTGAACCTGGAGATTTGGGACCCATGGGATGGGTACCACGCAGTATTACTTTAAAGGGTCTGCGTTTCCTCACCCAACCTCACCAAACCTCTCAGCCCCAAGAGTGTCCACCCTTATGTCTCAATCAGCTGTGGGTCTAGATATGGTCAATCCAGGTAGCATAACTGCCCCTAAACGAATTTTGTAAGAATTTCTCTCTCTTTCACTGTCTTTTTTTCACAGGTTTTTAAAAGTAATTGATTTTTATAATGGGGTTTACCTGCTTTTCACTGCTGTGTTTATGTCACTTTACACCCAATTGACTCACTTACTGAGAGATATCAATACATAGGTTTTAAGATTCTTACTAGTCAGATATATTCTTGGGCCGTGAATAGGGGGTGTTTAGTCCAATTCACTGAGCAAGGAGTAGGTCTTGTCTATTACATATTGGGTTTATGGAACGGTATCTGAGCTAATTTGAAACCCTTGTTTTATGCATCACCCCACATCACCTTTCCCGTTAAGCAGCCATAGTGTGTTTTCTAAACGTGTGACTCTGTTCTGTTTTGTAATTCAGTTCAAGGGTAGCGGTTTTTACATTCCCTCTATAAGTGATATCTTATGATAAGTGTCTTTTTCTGTGTGACTTATTTCATTTAGAATCGTCGTACCTATATCCACTCATCATGCTGCTACTAGCCTAATGACGTTGATTTCATGGCTGAGTGATATTCCATTGTACATAAGGACCACAACTTCTTTATCCATTTTTCTCTTTCCTGAGATATGTAAGGTGTAACGAAGTGGAGGTTCTTGTCAACAGAGCAGCCCTAAATGTTGGGGTGCCTGTGTCTTGCTGATTTTTAGTTTTCCCAATTTATACGCCCATGAGTGGAACTGCCCTATGCTCTCTAAGCTGAGTTTTTTAGATGTTTCAGGACACACCGTACACTTCTCCAGAGTGGCTGTTGGCAATTTACATCCCGCCCATCATCGTAGCAAGGCTCCCGTTTCCTCATGGCCTGCCCTGCATTTCTGGTTTTGACACTTTATTCAGCATGGCCCTTTTGACCGATGGGAAGCGAGACTTCTTTGTAGCGCTGATTTGCCTTTCCAGGTTGCTTGGTTGGCCAAAAAGGGCGTCATTGACGAGGTTTTGCCGCTTTTCCTGTGCTTTAAAGGCGATTTGAATCTCCCTCCTGAAATCTGTTTCCTGCAATTCTGCCTTGCTTTCAAATCCTCTTCGTTGCCTTCCCTCAATATATTTGTGGACGAGAGTGATCATTTATAAGTCTGCAGGTTTGTGAATTGCAGTGCCCCTGAGCTCCATTTTTCAACTCGCTTTCTTGGGAGCTGGCCGCAAAAGCGCAGGATTGCTTCAGGCCCTATTCTGGTCCCGGGCGGCAGGCTGAGCCTGTGCTTAATTCTTCTTCCTGATGGGAAAATAGAGTGACCTGTGCCTGTCCCAACACCTAGAGCTAGTCTCTCATTGTTTTCCCCTCTTCCCGTTCATCCTCAGGACAAATTGCAACCTGTACGGAACAGGAGGATAAAGGTGCTGATTCTCCAAGGAGGGAGATTGTTAGTAAAGAGGCTGGAATGGCGAACCCGAGCACAAGGAGATGAGAAATGAGGTGCGTTTTAGAAACCTTTCCCGATCACACGGTGTACCATCTTCTGGGTTTCTCATGCATGTTTTCGATGTAGGAAGATGCCCTTGAACCTGGAGATTTGGGACCCATGGGATGGGTACCACGCAGTATTACTTTAAAGGGTCTGCGTTTCCTCACCCAACCTCACCAAACCTCTCAGCCCCAAGAGTGTCCACCCTTATGTCTCAATCAGCTGTGCGTCTAGATATGGTCAATCCAGGTAGCATAACTGCCCCTAAACGAATTTTGTAAGAATTTCTCTCTCTTTCACTGTCTTTTTTTCACAGGTTTTTAAAAGTAATTGATTTTTATAATGGGGTTTACCTGCTTTTCACTGCTGTGTTTATGTCACTTTACACCCAATTGACTCACTTACTGAGAGATATCAATACATAGGTTTTAAGATTCTTACTAGTCAGATATATTCTTGGGCCGTGAATAGGGGGTGTTTAGTCCAATTCACTGAGCAAGGAGTAGGTCTTGTCTATTACATATTGGGTTTATGGAACGGTATCTGAGCTAATTTGAAACCCTTGTTTTATGCATCACCCCACATCACCTTTCCCGTTAAGCAGCCATAGTGTGTTTTCTAAACGTGTGACTCTGTTCTGTTTTGTAATTCAGTTCAAGGGTAGCGGTTTTTACATTCCCTCTATAAGTGATATCTTATGATAAGTGTCTTTTTCTGTGTGACTTATTTCATTTAGAATCGTCGTACCTATATCCACTCATCATGCTGCTACTAGCCTAATGACGTTGATTTCATGGCTGAGTGATATTCCATTGTACATAAGGACCACAACTTCTTTATCCATTTTTCTCTTTCCTGAGATATGTAAGGTGTAACGAAGTGGAGGTTCTTGTCAACAGAGCAGCCCTAAATGTTGGGGTGCCTGTGTCTTGCTGATTTTTAGTTTTCCCAATTTATACGCCCATGAGTGGAACTGCCCTATGCTCTCTAAGCTGAGTTTTTTAGATGTTTCAGGACACACCGTACACTTCTCCAGAGTGGCTGTTGGCAATTTACATCCCGCCCATCATCGTAGCAAGGCTCCCGTTTCCTCATGGCCTGCCCTGCATTTTTGGTTTTGACACTTTATTCAGCATGGCCCTTTTGACCGATGGGAAGCGAGACTTCTTTGTAGCGCTGATTTGCCTTTCCAGGTTGCTTGGTTGGCCAAAAAGGGCGTATGCGTTTTTTCCTGAATATATTCAGGAAAAAACGCATACGCCCTTTTTGGCCAAGGGCATCTTGTCGAGGTTTTGCCGCTTTTCCTGTGCTTTAAAGGCGATTCGAATCTCCCTCCTGAAATCTGTTTCCTGCAATTCTGCCTTGCTTTCAAATCCTCTTCGTTGCCTTCCCTCAATATATTTGTGGACGAGAGTGATCATTTATAAGTCTGCAGGTTTGTTAATTGCAGTGCCCCTGAGCTCCATTTTTCAACTCGCTTTCTTGGGAGCTGGCCGCAAAAGCGCAGGATTGCTTCAGGCCCTATTCTGGTCCCGGGCGGCAGGCTGAGCCTGTGCTTAATTCTTCTTCCTGATGGGAAAATAGAGTGACCTGTGCCTGTCCCAACACCTAGAGCTAGTCTCTCATTGTTTTCCCCTCTTCCCGTTCATCCTCAGGACAAATTGCAACCTGTACGGAACAGGAGGTTAAAGGTGCTGATTCTCCAAGGAGGGAGGTTGCTAGTAAAGCAGCTGGAATGGCTAACCCGAGCACAAGGAGATGAGAAATGAGGTGTGTTTTAGAAACCTTTCGCGATCACACGGTGTACCATCTTCTGGGTTTCTCATGCATGTTTTCGATGTAGGAAGATGCCCTTGAACCTGGAGATTTGGAACCCATGGGATGGGTACCACGCAGTATTACTTTAAAGGGTCTGCGTTTCCTCACCCAACCTCACCAAACCTCTCAGCCCCAAGAGTGTCCACCCTTATGTCTCAATCAGCTGTGGGTCTAGATATGGTCAATCCAGGTAGCATAACTGCCCCTAAATGAATTTTGTAAGAATTTCTCTCTCTTTCACTGTCTTTTTTTCACAGGTTTTTAAAAGTAATTGATTTTTATAATGGGGTTTAGCTGCTTTTCACTGCTGTGTTTATGTCACTTTACACCCACTTGACTCACTTACAGAGAGATATCAATACATAGGTTTTAAGATTCTTACTAGTCAGATATATTCTTGGGCCGTGAATAGGGGGTTTTGAGTCCAATTCACTGAGCAAGGAGTAGGTCTTCTCTAGTACATATTGGGTTTATGGAACGGTATCTGAGCTAATTTGAAACCCTTGTTTTATGCATCACCCCACCTCACCTTTCCCGTTAAGCAGCCATAGTGTGTTTTCTAAACGTGTGACTCTGTTCTGTTTTGTAATTCAGTTCAAGGGTAGCGGTTTTTACATTCCCTCTATAAGTGATATCTTATGATAAGTGTCTTTTTCTGTGTGACTTATTTCACTTAGAATCGTCGTACCTCAATCCACTCATCATGCTGCTACTAGCATTATGACGTTGATTTCATGGCTGAGTGATATTCCATTGTACATAAGGACCACAGCATCTTTATCCATTTTTCTCTTTCCTGGGATATTTAAGATGTAACGAAGTTGGAGGTTCTTGTCAACAGAGCAGCCCTAAACTTTGGGGTGCCTGTGTCTTGCTGGTTTTTAATTTTCCCACTTTATACGCCCATGAGTGGAAGTGCCCTATGCTCTCTAAGCTGAGTTTTTTAGATGTTTCAGGACACACCGTACATACTCCAGAGTGGCTGTTGGCAATTTACATCCCGCCCATCAGCGTAGCAAGGCTCCCGTTTCTCCATGGCCTGTCCTGCATTTCTGGTTTAGACACTTTATTCAGCATGGCCCTTTTGACCGATGGGAAGCGAGACTTCTTTGTAGCGCTGATTTGCCTTTCCAGGTTGCTTGGTTGGCCAAAAAGGGCGTCATTGACGAGGTTTTGCCGCTTTTCCTGTGCTTTAAAGGCGATTCGAATCTCCCTCCTGAAATCTGTTTCCTGCAATTCTGCCTTGCTTTCAAATCCTCTTCGTTGCCTTCCCTCAATATATTTGTGGACGAGAGTGATCATTTATAAGTCTGCAGGTTTGTGAATTGCAGTGCCCCTGAGCTCCATTTTTCAACTCGCTTTCTTGGGATCTGGCCGCAAAAGCGCAGGATTGCTTCAGGCCCTATTCTGGTCCCGGGCGGCAGGCTGAGCCTGTGCTTAATTCTTCTTCCTGATGGGAAAATAGAGTGACCTGTGCCTGTCCCAACACCTAGAGCTAGTCTCTCATTGTTTTCCCCTCTTCCCGTTCATCCTCAGGACAAATTGCAACCTGTACGGAACAGGAGGATAAAGGTGCTGATTCTCCAAGGAGGGAGATTGTTAGTAAAGAGGCTGGAATGGCGAACCCGAGCACAAGGAGATGAGAAATGAGGTGCGTTTTAGAAACCTTTCCCGATCACACGGTGTACCATCTTCTGGGTTTCTCATGCATGTTTTCGATGTAGGAAGATGCCCTTGAACCTGGAGATTTGGGACCCATGGGATGGGTACCACGCAGTATTACTTTAAAGGGTCTGCGTTTCCTCACCCAACCTCACCAAACCTCTCAGCCCCAAGAGTGTCCACCCTTATGTCTCAATCAGCTGTGGGTCTAGATATGGTCAATCCAGGTAGCATAACTGCCCCTAAACGAATTTTGTAAGAATTTCTCTCTCTTTCACTGTCTTTTTTTCACAGGTTTTTAAAAGTAATTGATTTTTATAATGGGGTTTACCTGCTTTTCACTGCTGTGTTTATGTCACTTTACACCCAATTGACTCACTTACTGAGAGATATCAATACATAGGTTTTAAGATTCTTACTAGTCAGATATATTCTTGGGCCGTGAATAGGGGGTGTTTAGTCCAATTCACTGAGCAAGGAGTAGGTCTTGTCTATTACATATTGGGTTTATGGAACTGTATCTGAGCTAATTTGAAACCCTTGTTTTATGCATCACCCCACATCACCTTTCCCGTTAAGCAGCCATAGTGTGTTTTCTAAACGTGTGACTCTGTTCTGTTTTGTAATTCAGTTCAAGGGTAGCGGTTTTTACATTCCCTCTATAAGTGATATCTTATGATAAGTGTCTTTTTCTGTGTGACTTATTTCATTTAGAATCGTCGTACCTATATCCACTCATCATGCTGCTACTAGCCTAATGACGTTGATTTCATGGCTGAGTGATATTCCATTGTACATAAGGACCACAACTTCTTTATCCATTTTTCTCTTTCCTGAGATATGTAAGGTGTAACGAAGTGGAGGTTCTTGTCAACAGAGCAGCCCTAAATGTTGGGGTGCCTGTGTCTTGCTGATTTTTAGTTTTCCCAATTTATACGCCCATGAGTGGAACTGCCCTATGCTCTCTAAGCTGAGTTTTTTAGATGTTTCAGGACACACCGTACACTTCTCCAGAGTGGCTGTTGGCAATTTACATCCCGCCCATCATCGTAGCAAGGCTCCCGTTTCCTCATGGCCTGCCCTGCATTTCTGGTTTTGACACTTTATTCAGCATGGCCCTTTTGACCGATGGGAAGCGAGACTTCTTTGTAGCGCTGATTTGCCTTTCCAGGTTGCTTGGTTGGCCAAAAAGGGCGTATGCGTTTTTTCCTGAATATATTCAGGAAAAAACGCATACGCCCTTTTTGGCCAAGGGCATCTTCTCGAGGTTTTGCCGCTTTTCCTGTGCTTTAAAGGCGATTTGAATCTCCCTCCTGAAATCTGTTTCCTGCAATTCTGCCTTGCTTTCAAATCCTCTTCGTTGCCTTCCCTCAATATATTTGTGGACGAGAGTGATCATTTATAAGTCTGCAGGTTTGTCAATTGCAGTGCCCCTGAGCTCCATTTTTCAACTCGCTTTCTTGGGAGCTGGCCGCAAAAGCGCAGGATTGCTTCAGGCCCTATTCTGGTCCCGGGTGGCAGGCTGAGCCTGTGCTTAATTCTTCTTCCTGATGGGAAAATAGAGTGACCTGTGCCTGTCCCAACACCTAGAGCTAGTCTCTCATTGTTTTCCCCTCTTCCCGTTCATCCTCAGGACAAATTGCAACCTGTACGGAACAGGAGGTTAAAGGTGCTGATTCTCCAAGGAGGGAGGTTGCTAGTAAAGCAGCTGGAATGGCGAACCCGAGCACAAGGAGATGAGAAATGAGGTGCGTTTTAGAAACCTTTCGCGATCACACGGTGTACCATCTTCTGGGTTTCTTATGCATGTTTTCGATGTAGGAAGATGCCTTTGAACCTGGAGATTTGGAACCCATGGGATGGGTACCACGCAGTATTACTTTAAAGGGTCTGCGTTTCCTCACCCAACCTCACCAAACCTCTCAGCCCCAAGAGTGTCCACCCTTATGTCTCAATCAGCTGTGGGTCTAGATATGGTCAATCCAGGTAGCATAACTGCCCCTAAACGAATTTTGTAAGAATTTCTCTCTCTTTCACTGTCTTTTTTTCACAGGTTTTTAAAAGTAATTGATTTTTATAATGGGGTTTACCTGCTTTTCACTGCTGTGTTTATGTCACTTTACACCCACTTGACTCACTTACAGAGAGATATCAATACATTGGTTTTAAGATTCTTACTAGTCAGATATATTCTTGGGCCGTGAATAGGGGGTTTTGAGTCCAATTCACTGAGCAAGGAGTAGGTCTTCTCTAGTACATATTGGGTTTATGGAACGGTATCTGAGCTAATTTGAAACCCTTGTTTTATGCATCACCCCACCTCACCTTTCCCGTTAAGCAGCCATAGTGTGTTTTCTAAACGTGTGACTCTGTTCTGTTTTGTAATTCAGTTCAAGGGTAGCGGTTTTTACATTCCCTCTATAAGTGATATCTTATGGTAAGTGTCTTTTTCTGTGTGACTTATTTCACTTAGAATCGTCGTACCTCAATCCACTCATCATGCTGCTACTAGCATTATCACGTTGATTTCATGGCTGAGTGATATTCCATTGTACATAAGGACCACAACATCTTTATCCATTTTTCTCTTTCCTGGGATATTTAAGGTGTAACGAAGTTGGAGGTTCTTGTCAACAGAGCAGCCCTAAACTTTGGGGTGCCTGTGTCTTGCTGGTTTTTAATTTTCCCACTTTATATGCCCATGAGTGGAAGTGCCCTATGCTCTCTAAGCTGAGTTTTTTAGATGTTTCAGGACACACCGTACATACTCCAGAGTGGCTGTTGGCAATTTACATCCCGCCCATCAGCGTAGCAAGGCTCCCGTTTCTCCATGGCCTGTCCTGCATTTCTGGTTTTGACACTTTATTCAGCATGGCCCTTTTGACCGATGGGAAGCGAGACTTCTTTGTAGCGCTGATTTGCCTTTCCAGGTTGCTTGGTTGGCCAAAAAGGGCGTCATTGACGAGGTTTTGCCGCTTTTCCTGTGCTTTAAAGGCGATTCGAATCTCCCTCCTGAAATCTGTTTCCTGCAATTCTGCCTTGCTTTCAAATCCTCTTCGTTGCCTTCCCTCAATATATTTGTGGACGAGAGTGATCATTTATAAGTCTGCAGGTTTGTGAATTGCAGTGCCCCTGAGCTCCATTTTTCAACTCGCTTTCTTGGGAGCTGGCCGCAAAAGCGCAGGATTGCTTCAGGCCCTATTCTGGTCCCGGGCGGCAGGCTGAGCCTGTGCTTAATTCTTCTTCCTGATGGGAAAATAGAGTGACCTGTGCCTGTCCCAACACCTAGAGCTAGTCTCTCATTGTTTTCCCCTCTTCCCGTTCATCCTCAGGACAAATTGCAACCTGTACGGAACAGGAGGTTAAAGGTGCTGATTCTCCAAGGAGGGAGGTTGCTAGTAAAGCAGCTGGAATGCGAACCCGAGCACAAGGAGATGAGAAATGAGGTGCGTTTTAGAAATCTTTCGCGATCACACGGTGTACCATCTTCTGGGTTTCTTATGCATGTTTTCGATGTAGGAAGATGCCTTTGAACCTGGAGATTTGGAACCCATGGGATGGGTACCACGCAGTATTACTTTAAAGGGTCTGCGTTTCCTCACCCAACCTCACCAAACCTCTCAGCCCCAAGAGTGTCAACCCTTATGTCTCAATCAGCTGTGATTCTAGATATGGTCAATCCAGGTAGCATAACTGCCCCTAAACGAATTTTGTAAGAATTTCTCTCTCTTTCACTGTCTTTTTTTCACAGGTTTTTAAAAGTAATTGATTTTTATAATGGGGTTTAGCTGCTTTTCACTGCTGTGTTTATGTCACTTTACACCCACTTGACTCACTTACAGAGAGATATCAATACATAGGTTTTAAGATTCTTACTAGTCAGATATATTCTTGGGCCGTGAATAGGGGGTTTTGAGTCCAATTCACTGAGCAAGGAGTAGGTCTTCTCTAGTACATATTGGGTTTATGGAACGGTATCTGAGCTAATTTGAAACCCTTGTTTTATGCATCACCCCACCTCACCTTTCCCGTTAAGCAGCCATAGTGTGTTTTCTAAACGTGTGACTCTGTTCTGTTTTGTAATTCAGTTCAAGGGTAGCGGTTTTTACATGCCCTCTATAAGTGATATCTTATGGTAAGTGTCTTTTTCTGTGTGACTTATTTCACTTAGAATCGTCGTACCTCAATCCACTCATCATGCTGCTACTAGCATTATCACGTTGATTTCATGGCTGAGTGATATTCCATTGTACATAAGGACCACAACATCTTTATCCATTTTTCTCTTTCCTGGGATATTTAAGGTGTAACGAAGTTGGAGGTTCTTGTCAACAGAGCAGCCCTAAACTTTGGGGTGCCTGTGTCTTGCTGGTTTTTAATTTTCCCACTTTATACGCCCATGAGTGGAAGTGCCCTATGCTCTCTAAGCTGAGTTTTTTAGATGTTTCAGGACACACCGTACATACTCCAGAGTGGCTGTTGGCAATTTACATCCCGCCCATCAGCGTAGCAAGGCTCCCGTTTCTCCATGGCCTGTCCTGCATTTCTGGTTTTGACACTTTATTCAGCATGGCCCTTTTGACCGATGGGAAGCGAGACTTCTTTATAGCGCTGATTTGCCTTTCCAGGTTGCCTGGTTGGCCAAAAAGGGCGTCATTGACGAGGTTTTGCCGCTTTTCCTGTGCTTTAAAGCCGATTTGAATCTCCCTCCTGAAATATGTTTCCTGCAATTCTGCCTTGCTTTCAAATCCTCTTCGTTGCCTTCCCTCAATATATTTGTGGACGAGAGTGATCATTTATAAGTCTGCAGGTTTGTGAATTGCAGTGCCCCTGAGCTCCATTTTTCAACTCGCTTTCTTGGGAGCTGGCCGCAAAAGCGCAGGATTGCTTCAGGCCCTATTCTGGTCCCGGGCGACAGGCTGAGCCTGTGCTTAATTCTTCTTCCTGATGGGAAAATAGAGTGACCTGTGCCTGTCCCAACACCTAGAGCTAGTCTCTCATTGTTTTCCCCTCTTCCCGTTCATCCTCAGGACAAATTGCAACCTGTACGGAACAGGAGGTTAAAGGTGCTGATTCTCCAAGGAGGGAGGTTGCTAGTAAAGCAGCTGGAATGACGAACCCGAGCACAAGGATATGAGAAATGAGGTGCGTTTTAGAAACCTTTCTCGATCACACGGTGTACCATCTTCTGGGTTTCTCATGCATGTTTTCGATGTAGGAAGATGCCCTTGAACCTGGAGATTTGGAACCCATGGGATGGGTACCACGCAGTATTACTTTAAAGGGTCTGCGTTTCCTCACCCAACCTCACCAAACCTCTCAGCCCCAAGAGTGTCCACCCTTATGTCTCAATCAGCTGTGGGTCTAGATATGGTCAATCCAGGTAGCATAACTGCCCCTAAACGAATTTTGTAAGAATTTCTCTCTCTTTCACTGTCTTTTTTTCACAGGTTTTTAAAAGTAATTGATTTTTATAATGGGGTTTAGCTGCTTTTCACTGCTGTGTTTATGTCACTTTACACCCACTTGACTCACTTACAGAGAGATATCAATACATAGGTTTTAAGATTCTTACTAGTCAGATATATTCTTGGGCCGTGAATAGGGGGTTTTGAGTCCAATTCACTGAGCAAGGAGTAGGTCTTCTCTTGTACATATTGGGTTTATGGAACGGTATCTGAGCTAATTTGAAACCCTTGTTTTATGCATCACCCCACCTCACCTTTCCCGTTAAGCAGCCATAGTGTGTTTTCTAAACGTGTGACTCTGTTCTGTTTTGTAATTCAGTTCAAGGGTAGCGGTTTTTACATTCCCTCTATAAGTGATATCTTATGATAAGTGTCTTTTTCTGTGTGACTTATTTCACTTTGAATCGTCGTACCTCAATCCACTCATCATGCTGCTACTAGCATTATGACGTTGATTTCATGGCTGAGTGATATTCCATTGTACATAAGGACCACAACATCTTTATCCATTTTTCTCTTTCCTGGGATATTTAAGGTGTAACGAAGTTGGAGGTTCTTGTCAACAGAGCAGCCCTAAACTTTGGGGTGCCTGTGTCTTGCTGGTTTTTAATTTTCCCACTTTATACGCCCATGAGTGGAAGTGCCCTATGCTCTCTAAGCTGAGTTTTTTAGATGTTTCAGGACACACCGTACATACTCCAGAGTGGCTGTTGGCAATTTACATCCCGCCCATCAGCGTAGCAAGGCTCCCGTTTCTCCATGGCCTGTCCTGCATTTCTGGTTTTGACACTTTATTCAGCATGGCCCTTTTGACCGATGGGAAGCGAGACTTCTTTGTAGCGCTGATTTGCCTTTCCAGGTTGCTTGGTTGGCCAAAAAGGGCGTCATTGACGAGGTTTTGCCGCTTTTCCTGTGCTTTAAAGGCAATTTGAATCTACCTCCTGAAATCTGTTTCCTGCAATTCTGCCTTGCTTTCAAATCCTCTTCGTTGCCTTCCCTCAATATATTTGTGGACGAGAGTGATCATTTATAAGTCTGCAGGTTTGTGAATTGCAGTGCCCCTGAGCTCCATTTTTCAACTCACTTTCTTGGGAGCTGGCCGCAAAAGCGCAGGATTGCTTCAGGCCCTATTCTGGTCCCGGGCGGCAGGCTGAGCCTGTGGTTAATTCTTCTTCCTGATGGGAAAATAGAGTGACCTGTGCCTGTCCCAACACCTAGAGCTAGTCTCTCATTGTTTTCCCCTCTTCCCGTTCATCCTCAGGACAAATTGCAACCTGTACGGAACAGGAGGTTAAAGGTGCTGATTCTCCAAGGAGGGAGATTGCTAGTAAAGCAGCTGGAATGGCGAACCCGAGCACAAGGAGATGAGAAATGAGGTGCGTTTTAGAAACCTTTCCCGATCACACGGTGTACCATCTTCTGGGTTTCTCATGCATGTTTTCGATGTAGGAAGATGCCCTTGAACCTGGAGATTTGGGACCCATGGGATGGGTACCACGCAGTATTACTTTAAAGGGTCTGCGTTTCCTCACCCAACCTCACCAAACATCTCAGCCCCAAGAGTGTCCACCCTTATGTCTCAATCAGCTGTGGGTCTAGATATGGTCAATCCAGGTAGCATAACTGCCCCTAAACGAATTTTGTAAGAATTTCTCTCTCTTTCACTGTCTTTTTTTCACAGGTTTTTAAAAGTAATTGATTTTTATAATGGGGTTTAGCTGCTTTTCACTGCTGTGTTTATGTCACTTTACACCCACTTGACTCACTTACAGAGAGATATCAATACATAGGTTTTAAGATTCTTACTAGTCAGATATATTCTTGGGCCGTGAATAGGGGGTTTTGAGTCCAATTCACTGAGCAAGGAGTAGGTCTTCTCTAGTACATATTGGGTTTATGGAACGGTATCTGAGCTAATTTGAAACCCTTGTTTTATGCATCACCCCACCTCACCTTTCCCGTTAAGCAGCCATAGTGTGTTTTCTAAACGTGTGACTCTGTTCTGTTTTGTAATTCAGTTCAAGAGTAGCGGTTTTTACATGCCCTCTATAAGTGATATCTTATGGTAAGTGTCTTTTTCTGTGTGACTTATTTCACTTTGAATCGTCGTACCTCAATCCACTCATCATGCTGCTACTAGCATTATCACGTTGATTTCATGGCTGAGTGATATTCCATTGTACATAAGGACCACAACATCTTTATCCATTTTTCTCTTTCCTGGGATATTTAAGGTGTAACGAAGTTGGAGGTTCTTGTCAACAGAGCAGCCCTAAACTTTGGGGTGCCTGTGTCTTGCTGGTTTTTAATTTTCCCACTTTATACGCCCATGAGTGGAAGTGCCCTATGCTCTCTAAGCTGAGTTTTTTAGATGTTTCAGGACACACCGTACATACTCCAGAGTGGCTGTTGGCAATTTACATCCCGCCCATCAGCGTAGCAAGGCTCCCGTTTCTCCATGGCCTGTCCTGCATTTCTGGTTTTGACACTTTATTCAGCATGGCCCTTTTGACCGATGGGAAGCGAGACTTCTTTATAGCGCTGATTTGCCTTTCCAGGTTGCTTGGTTGGCCAAAAAGGGCGTCATTGACGAGGTTTTGCCGCTTTTCCTGTGCTTTAAAGGCGATTCGAATCTCCCTCCTGAAATCTGTTTCCTGCAATTCTGCCTTGCTTTCAAATCCTCTTCGTTGCCTTCCCTCAATATATTTGTGGACGAGAGTGATCATTTATAAGTCTGCAGGTTTGTGAATTGCAGTGCCCCTGAGCTCCATTTTTCAACTCGCTTTCTTGGGAGCTGGCCGCAAAAGCGCAGGATTTCTTCAGGCCCTATTCTAGTCCCGGGCGGCAGGCTGAGCCTGTGGTTAATTCTTCTTCCTGGTGGGAAAATAGAGTGACCTGTGCCTGTCCCAACACCTAGAGCTAGTCTCTCATTGTTTTCCCCTCTTCCCGTTCATCCTCAGGACAAATTGCAACCTGTACGGAACAGGAGGTTAAAGGTGCTGATTCTCCAAGGAGGGAGATTTTTAGTAAAGCGGCTGGAATGGCGAACCCGAGCACAAGGAGATGAGAAATGAGGTGCGTTTTAGAAACCTTTCCCGATCACACGGTGTACCATCTTCTGGGTTTCTCATGCATGTTTTCGATGTAGGAAGATGCCCTTGAACCTGGAGATTTGGGACCCATGGGATGGGTACCACGCAGTATTACTTTAAAGGGTCTGCGTTTCCTCACCCAACCTCACCCAACCTCTCAGCCCCAAGAGTGTCCACCCTTATGTCTCTATCAGCTGTGGGTCTAGATATGGTCAATCCATGTAGCATAACTGCCCCTAAACGAATTTTGTAAGAATTTCTCTCTCTTTCACTGTCTTTTTTTCACAGGTTTTTAAAAGTAATTGATTTTTATAATGGGGTTTAGCTGCTTTTCACTGCTGTGTTTATGTCACTTTACACCCACTTGACTCACTTACAGAGAGATATCAATACATAGGTTTTAAGATTCTTACTAGTCAGATATATTCTTGGGCCGTGAATAGGGGGTGTTTAGTTCAATTCACTGAGCAAGGAGTAGGTCTTGTCTATTACATATTGGGTTTATGGAACGGTATCTGAGCTAATTTGAAACCCTTGTTTTATGCATCACCCCACCTCACCTTTCCCGTTAAGCAGCCATAGTGTGTTTTCTAAACGTGTGACTCTGTTCAGTTTTGTAATTCAGTTCAAGGATAGCGGTTTTTACATTCCCTCTATAAGTGATATCTTATGATAAGTGTCTTTTTCTGTGTGACTTATTTCATTTAGAATCGTCGTACCTAAATCCACTCATCATGCTGCTACTAGCCTTATGACGTTGATTTCATGGCTGAGTGATATTCCATTGTACATAAGGACCACAACTTCTTTATCCATTTTTCTCTTTCCTGAGATATGTAAGGTGTAACGAAGTGGAGGTTCTTGTCAACAGAGCAGCCCTAAATGTTGGGGTGCCTGTGTCTTGCTGATTTTTAGTTTTCCCAATTTATACGCCCATGAGTGGAACTGCCCTATGCTCTCTAAGCTGAGTTTTTTAGATATTTCAGGACACACCGTACACTTCTCCAGAGTGGCTGTTGGCAATTTACATCCCGCCCATCATCGTAGCAAGGCTCCCGTTTCCTCATGGCCTGCCCTGCATTTCTGGTTTTGACACTTTATTCAGCATGGCCCTTTTGACCGATGGGAAGCGAGACTTCTTTGTAGCGCTGATTTGCCTTTCCAGGTTGCTTGGTTGGCCAAAAAGGGCGTATGCGTTTTTTCCTGAATATATTCAGGAAAAAACGCATACGCCCTTTTTGGCCAAAGGCATCTTCTCGAGGTTTTGCCGCTTTTCCTGTGCTTTAAAGCCGATTTGAATCTCCCTCCTGAAATATGTTTCCTGCAATTCTGCCTTGCTTTCAAATCCTCTTCGTTGCCTTCCCTCAATATATTTGTGGACGAGAGTGATCATTTATAAGTCTGCAGGTTTGTGAATTGCAGTGCCCCTGAGCTCCATTTTTCAACTCGCTTTCTTGGGAGCTGGCCGCAAAAGCGCAGGATTGCTTCAGGCCCTATTCTGGTCCCGGGCGACAGGCTGAGCCTGTGCTTAATTCTTCTTCCTGATGGGAAAATAGAGTGACCTGTGCCTGTCCCAACACCTAGAGCTAGTCTCTCATTGTTTTCCCCTCTTCCCGTTCATCCTCAGGACAAATTGCAACCTGTACGGAACAGGAGGTTAAAGGTGCTGATTCTCCAAGGAGGGAGGTTGCTAGTAAAGCAGCTGGAATGACGAACCCGAGCACAAGGATATGAGAAATGAGGTGCGTTTTAGAAACCTTTCTCGATCACACGGTGTACCATCTTCTGGGTTTCTCATGCATGTTTTCGATGTAGGAAGATGCCCTTGAACCTGGAGATTTGGAACCCATGGGATGGGTACCACGCAGTATTACTTTAAAGGGTCTGCGTTTCCTCACCCAACCTCACCAAACCTCTCAGCCCCAAGAGTGTCCACCCTTATGTCTCAATCAGCTGTGGGTCTAGATATGGTCAATCCAGGTAGCATAACTGCCCCTAAACGAATTTTGTAAGAATTTCTCTCTCTTTCACTGTCTTTTTTTCACAGGTTTTTAAAAGTAATTGATTTTTATAATGGGGTTTAGCTGCTTTTCACTGCTGTGTTTATGTCACTTTACACCCACTTGACTCACTTACAGAGAGATATCAATACATAGGTTTTAAGATTCTTACTAGTCAGATATATTCTTGGGCCGTGAATAGGGGGTTTTGAGTCCAATTCACTGAGCAAGGAGTAGGTCTTCTCTTGTACATATTGGGTTTATGGAACGGTATCTGAGCTAATTTGAAACCCTTGTTTTATGCATCACCCCACCTCACCTTTCCCGTTAAGCAGCCATAGTGTGTTTTCTAAACGTGTGACTCTGTTCTGTTTTGTAATTCAGTTCAAGGGTAGCGGTTTTTACATTCCCTCTATAAGTGATATCTTATGATAAGTGTCTTTTTCTGTGTGACTTATTTCACTTAGAATCGTCGTACCTCAATCCACTCATCATGCTGCTACTAGCATTATGACGTTGATTTCATGGCTGAGTGATATTCCATTGTACATAAGGACCACAACATCTTTATCCATTTTTCTCTTTCCTGGGATATTTAAGGTGTAACGAAGTTGGAGGTTCTTGTCAACAGAGCAGCCCTAAACTTTGGGGTGCCTGTGTCTTGCTGGTTTTTAATTTTCCCACTTTATACGCCCATGAGTGGAAGTGCCCTATGCTCTCTAAGCTGAGTTTTTTAGATGTTTCAGGACACACCGTACATACTCCAGAGTGGCTGTTGGCAATTTACATCCCGCCCATCAGCGTAGCAAGGCTCCCGTTTCTCCATGGCCTGTCCTGCATTTCTGGTTTTGACACTTTATTCAGCATGGCCCTTTTGACCGATGGGAAGCGAGACTTCTTTGTAGCGCTGATTTGCCTTTCCAGGTTGCTTGGTTGGCCAAAAAGGGCGTATGCGTTTTTTCCTGAATATATTCAGGAAAAAACGCATACGCCCTTTTTGGCCAAGGGCATCTTGTCGAGGTTTTGCCGCTTTTCCTGTGCTTTAAAGGCGATTCGAATCTCCCTCCTGAAATCTGTTTCCTGCAATTCTGCCTTGCTTTCAAATCCTCTTCGTTGCCTTCCCTCAATATATTTGTGGACGAGAGTGATCATTTA
The DNA here is from genome assembly GCF_965194825.1 of Balaenoptera physalus. Lineage (NCBI taxonomy): Eukaryota > Metazoa > Chordata > Mammalia > Artiodactyla > Balaenopteridae > Balaenoptera > Balaenoptera physalus. The sequence continues at coordinate 1,066,530 of NW_028126568.1, forward strand.
TAAGTCTGCAGGTTTGTGAATTGCAGTGCCCCTGAGCTCCATTTTTCAACTCGCTTTCTTGGGAGCTGGCCGCAAAAGCGCAGGATTGCTTCAGGCCCTATTCTGGTCCCGGGCGGCAGGCTGAGCCTGTGCTTAATTCTTCTTCCTGATGGGAAAATAGAGTGACCTGTGCCTGTCCCAACACCTAGAGCTAGTCTCTCATTGTTTTCCCCTCTTCCCGTTCATCCTCAGGACAAATTGCAACCTGTACGGAACAGGAGGTTAAAGGTGCTGATTCTCCAAGGAGGGAGATTGTTAGTAAAGAGGCTGGAATGGCGAACCCGAGCACAAGGAGATGAGAAATGAGGTGCGTTTTAGAAACCTTTCGCGATCACACGGTGTACCATCTTCTGGGTTTCTCATGCATGTTTTCGATGTAGGAAGATGCCCTTGAACCTGGAGATTTGGAACCCATGGGATGGGTACCACGCAGTATTACTTTAAAGGGTCTGCGTTTCCTCACCCAACCTCACCAAACCTCTCAGCCCCAAGAGTGTCCACCCTTATGTCTCAATCAGCTGTGGGTCTAGATATGGTCAATCCAGGTAGCATAACTGCCCCTAAACGAATTTTGTAAGAATTTCTCTCTCTTTCACTGTCTTTTTTTCACAGGTTTTTAAAAGTAATTGATTTTTATAATGGGGTTTACCTGCTTTTCACTGCTGTGTTTATGTCACTTTACACCCAATTGACTCACTTACTGAGAGATATCAATACATAGGTTTTAAGATTCTTACTAGTCAGATATATTCTTGGGCCGTGAATAGGGGGTGTTTAGTCCAATTCACTGAGCAAGGAGTAGGTCTTGTCTATTACATATTGGGTTTATGGAACGGTATCTGAGCTAATTTGAAACCCTTGTTTTATGCATCACCCCACCTCGTCTTTCCCGTTAAGCAGCCATAGTGTGTTTTCTAAACGTGTGACTCTGTTCAGTTTTGTAATTCAGTTCAAGGGTAGCGGTTTTTACATTCCCTCTATAAGTGATATCTTATGATAAATGTCTTTTTCTGTGTGACTTATTTCATTTAGAATCGTCGTACCTAAATCCACTCATCATGCTGCTACTAGCCTTATGACGTTGATTTCATGGCTGAGTGATATTCCATTGTACATAAGGACCACAACTTCTTTATCCATTTTTCTCTTTCCTGAGATATGTAAGGTGTAACGAAGTGGAGGTTCTTGTCAACAGAGCAGCCCTAAACGTTGGGGTGCCTGTGTCTTGCTGATTTTTAGTTTTCCCAATTTATACGCCCATGAGTGGAACTGCCCTATGCTCTCTAAGCTGAGTGTTTTAGATGTTTCAGGACACACCGTACACTTCTCCAGAGTGGCTGTTGGCAATTTACATCCCGCCCATCATCGTAGCAAGGCTCCCGTTTCCTCATGGCCTGCCCTGCATTTTTGGTTTTGACACTTTATTCAGCATGGCCCTTTTGACCGATGGGAAGCGAGACTTCTTTGTAGCGCTGATTTGCCTTTCCAGGTTGCTTGGTTGGCCAAAAAGGGCGTATGCGTTTTTTCCTGAATATATTCAGGAAAAAACGCATACGCCCTTTTTGGCCAAGGGCATCTTGTCGAGGTTTTGCCGCTTTTCCTGTGCTTTAAAGGCGATTCGAATCTCCCTCCTGAAATCTGTTTCCTGCAATTCTGCCTTGCTTTCAAATCCTCTTCGTTGCCTTCCCTCAATATATTTGTGGACGAGAGTGATCATTTATAAGTCTGCAGGTTTGTGAATTGCAGTGCCCCTGAGCTCCATTTTTCAACTCGCTTTCTTGGGAGCTGGCCGCAAAAGCGCAGGATTGCTTCAGGCCCTATTCTGGTCCCGGGCGGCAGGCTGAGCCTGTGCTTAATTCTTCTTCCTGATGGGAAAATAGAGTGACCTGTGCCTGTCCCAACACCTAGAGCTAGTCTCTCATTGTTTTCCCCTCTTCCCGTTCATCCTCAGGACAAATTGCAACCTGTACGGAACAGGAGGTTAAAGGTGCTGATTCTCCAAGGAGGGAGATTGTTAGTAAAGAGGCTGGAATGGCGAACCCGAGCACAAGGAGATGAGAAATGAGGTGCGTTTTAGAAACCTTTCGCGATCACACGGTGTACCATCTTCTGGGTTTCTCATGCATGTTTTCGATGTAGGAAGATGCCCTTGAACCTGGAGATTTGGAACCCATGGGATGGGTACCACGCAGTATTACTTTAAAGGGTCTGCGTTTCCTCACCCAACCTCACCAAACCTCTCAGCCCCAAGAGTGTCCACCCTTATGTCTCAATCAGCTGTGGGTCTAGATATGGTCAATCCAGGTAGCATAACTGCCCCTAAACGAATTTTGTAAGAATTTCTCTCTCTTTCACTGTCTTTTTTTCACAGGTTTTTAAAAGTAATTGATTTTTATAATGGGGTTTACCTGCTTTTCACTGCTGTGTTTATGTCACTTTACACCCAATTGACTCACTTACTGAGAGATATCAATACATAGGTTTTAAGATTCTTACTAGTCAGATATATTCTTGGGCCGTGAATAGGGGGTGTTTAGTCCAATTCACTGAGCAAGGAGTAGGTCTTGTCTATTACATATTGGGTTTATGGAACGGTATCTGAGCTAATTTGAAACCCTTGTTTTATGCATCACCCCACCTCCTCTTTCCCGTTAAGCAGCCATAGTGTGTTTTCTAAACGTGTGACTCTGTTCAGTTTTGTAATTCAGTTCAAGGGTAGCGGTTTTTACATTCCCTCTATAAGTGATATCTTATGATAAATGTCTTTTTCTGTGTGACTTATTTCATTTAGAATCGTCGTACCTAAATCCACTCATCATGCTGCTACTAGCCTTATGACGTTGATTTCATGGCTGAGTGATATTCCATTGTACATAAGGACCACAACTTCTTTATCCATTTTTCTCTTTCCTGAGATATGTAAGGTGTAACGAAGTGGAGGTTCTTGTCAACAGAGCAGCCCTAAACGTTGGGGTGCCTGTGTCTTGCTGATTTTTAGTTTTCCCAATTTATACGCCCATGAGTGGAACTGCCCTATGCTCTCTAAGCTGAGTGTTTTAGATGTTTCAGGACACACCGTACACTTCTCCAGAGTGGCTGTTGGCAATTTACATCCCGCCTATCATCGTAGCAAGGCTCCCGTTTCCTCATGGCCTGCCCTGCATTTTTGGTTTTGACACTTTATTCAGCATGGCCCTTTTGACCGATGGGAAGCGAGACTTCTTTGTAGCGCTGATTTGCCTTTCCAGGTTGCTTGGTTGGCCAAAAAGGGCGTATGCGTTTTTTCCTGAATATATTCAGGAAAAAACGCATACGCCCTTTTTGGCCAAGGGCATCTTGTCGAGGTTTTGCCGCTTTTCCTGTGCTTTAAAGGCGATTCGAATCTCCCTCCTGAAATCTGTTTCCTGCAATTCTGCCTTGCTTTCAAATCCTCTTCGTTGCCTTCCCTCAATATATTTGTGGACGAGAGTGATCATTTATAAGTCTGCAGGTTTGTTAATTGCAGTGCCCCTGAGCTCCATTTTTCAACTCGCTTTCTTGGGAGCTGGCCGCAAAAGCGCAGGATTGCTTCAGGCCCTATTCTGGTCCCGGGCGGCAGGCTGAGCCTGTGCTTAATTCTTCTTCCTGATGGGAAAATAGAGTGACCTGTGCCTGTCCCAACACCTAGAGCTAGTCTCTCATTGTTTTCCCCTCTTCCCGTTCATCCTCAGGACAAATTGCAACCTGTACGGAACAGGAGGTTAAAGGTGCTGATTCTCCAAGGAGGGAGGTTGCTAGTAAAGCAGCTGGAATGGCGAACCCGAGCACAAGGAGATGAGAAATGAGGTGCGTTTTAGAAACCTTTCGCGATCACACGGTGTACCATCTTCTGGGTTTCTAATGCATGTTTTCGATGTAGGAAGATGCCCTTGAACCTGGAGATTTGGAACCCATGGGATGGGTACCACGCAGTATTACTTTAAAGGGTCTGCGTTTCCTCACCCAACCTCACCAAACCTCTCATCCCCAAGAGTGTCCACCCTTATGTCTCAATCAGCTGTGGGTCTAGATATGGTCAATCCAGGTAGCATAACTGCCCCTAAACGAATTTTGTAAGAATTTCTCTCTCTTTCACTGTCTTTTTTTCACAGGTTTTTAAAAGTAATTGATTTTTATAATGGGGTTTAGCTGCTTTTCACTGCTGTGTTTATGTCACTTTACACCCACTTGACTCACTTACAGAGAGATATCAATACATAGGTTTTAAGATTCTTACTAGTCAGATATATTCTTGGGCCGTGAATAGGGGGTTTTGAGTCCAATTCACTGAGCAAGGAGTAGGTCTTGTCTATTACATATTGGGTTTATGGAACGGTATCTGAGCTAATTTGAAACCCTTGTTTTATGCATCACCCCACCTCACCTTTCCCGTTAAGCAGCCATAGTGTGTTTTCTAAACGTGTGACTCTGTTCAGTTTTGTAATTCAGTTCAAGGGTAGCGGTTTTTACATTCCCTCTATAAGTGATATCTTATGATAAGTGTCTTTTTCTGTGTGACTTATTTCACTTAGAATCGTCGTACCTCAATCCACTCATCATGCTGCTACTAGTATTATGACGTTGATTTCATGGCTGAGTGATATTCCATTGTACATAAGGACCACAACATCTTTATCCATTTTTCTCTTTCCTGGGATATTTAAGGTGTAACGAAGTTGGAGGTTCTTGTCAACAGAGCAGCCCTAAACTTTGGGGTGCCTGTGTCTTGCTGGTTTTTAATTTTCCCACTTTATACGCCCATGAGTGGAAGTGCCCTATGCTCTCTAAGCTGAGTTTTTTAGATGTTTCAGGACACACCGTACATACTCCAGAGTGGCTGTTGGCAATTTACATCCCGCCCATCAGCGTAGCAAGGCTCCCGTTTCTCCATGGCCTGTCCTGCATTTCTGGTTTTGACACTTTATTCAGCATGGCCCTTTTGACCGATGGGAAGCGAGACTTCTTTGTAGCGCTGATTTGCCTTTCCAGGTTGCTTGGTTGGCCAAAAAGGGCGTATGCGTTTTTTCCTGAATATATTCAGGAAAAAACGCATACGCCCTTTTTGGCCAAGGGCATCTTGTCGAGGTTTTGCCGCTTTTCCTGTGCTTTAAAGGCGATTCGAATCTCCCTCCTGAAATCTGTTTCCTGCAATTCTGCCTTGCTTTCAAATCCTCTTCGTTGCCTTCCCTCAATATATTTGTGGACGAGAGTGATCATTTATAAGTCTGCAGGTTTGTGAATTGCAGTGCCCCTGAGCTCCATTTTTCAACTCGCTTTCTTGGGAGCTGGCCGCAAAAGCGCAGGATTGCTTCAGGCCCTATTCTGGTCCCGGGCGGCAGGCTGAGCCTGTGCTTAATTCTTCTTCCTGATGGGAAAATAGAGTGACCTGTGCCTGTCCCAACACCTAGAGCTAGTCTCTCATTGTTTTCCCCTCTTCCCGTTCATCCTCAGGACAAATTGCAACCTGTACGGAACAGGAGGTTAAAGGTGCTGATTCTCCAAGGAGGGAGATTGTTAGTAAAGAGGCTGGAATGGCGAACCCGAGCACAAGGAGATGAGAAATGAGGTGCGTTTTAGAAACCTTTCGCGATCACACGGTGTACCATCTTCTGGGTTTCTCATGCATGTTTTCGATGTAGGAAGATGCCCTTGAACCTGGAGATTTGGAACCCATGGGATGGGTACCACGCAGTATTACTTTAAAGGGTCTGCGTTTCCTCACCCAACCTCACCAAACCTCTCAGCCCCAAGAGTGTCCACCCTTATGTCTCAATCAGCTGTGGGTCTAGATATGGTCAATCCAGGTAGCATAACTGCCCCTAAACGAATTTTGTAAGAATTTCTCTCTCTTTCACTGTCTTTTTTTCACAGGTTTTTAAAAGTAATTGATTTTTATAATGGGGTTTACCTGCTTTTCACTGCTGTGTTTATGTCACTTTACACCCAATTGACTCACTTACTGAGAGATATCAATACATAGGTTTTAAGATTCTTACTAGTCAGATATATTCTTGGGCCGTGAATAGGGGGTGTTTAGTCCAATTCACTGAGCAAGGAGTAGGTCTTGTCTATTACATATTGGGTTTATGGAACGGTATCTGAGCTAATTTGAAACCCTTGTTTTATGCATCACCCCACCTCCTCTTTCCCGTTAAGCAGCCATAGTGTGTTTTCTAAACGTGTGACTCTGTTCAGTTTTGTAATTCAGTTCAAGGGTAGCGGTTTTTACATTCCCTCTATAAGTGATATCTTATGATAAATGTCTTTTTCTGTGTGACTTATTTCATTTAGAATCGTCGTACCTAAATCCACTCATCATGCTGCTACTAGCCTTATGACGTTGATTTCATGGCTGAGTGATATTCCATTGTACATAAGGACCACAACTTCTTTATCCATTTTTCTCTTTCCTGAGATATGTAAGGTGTAACGAAGTGGAGGTTCTTGTCAACAGAGCAGCCCTAAACGTTGGGGTGCCTGTGTCTTGCTGATTTTTAGTTTTCCCAATTTATACGCCCATGAGTGGAACTGCCCTATGCTCTCTAAGCTGAGTGTTTTAGATGTTTCAGGACACACCGTACACTTCTCCAGAGTGGCTGTTGGCAATTTACATCCCGCCTATCATCGTAGCAAGGCTCCCGTTTCCTCATGGCCTGCCCTGCATTTTTGGTTTTGACACTTTATTCAGCATGGCCCTTTTGACCGATGGGAAGCGAGACTTCTTTGTAGCGCTGATTTGCCTTTCCAGGTTGCTTGGTTGGCCAAAAAGGGCGTATGCGTTTTTTCCTGAATATATTCAGGAAAAAACGCATACGCCCTTTTTGGCCAAGGGCATCTTGTCGAGGTTTTGCCGCTTTTCCTGTGCTTTAAAGGCGATTCGAATCTCCCTCCTGAAATCTGTTTCCTGCAATTCTGCCTTGCTTTCAAATCCTCTTCGTTGCCTTCCCTCAATATATTTGTGGACGAGAGTGATCATTTATAAGTCTGCAGGTTTGTTAATTGCAGTGCCCCTGAGCTCCATTTTTCAACTCGCTTTCTTGGGAGCTGGCCGCAAAAGCGCAGGATTGCTTCAGGCCCTATTCTGGTCCCGGGCGGCAGGCTGAGCCTGTGCTTAATTCTTCTTCCTGATGGGAAAATAGAGTGACCTGTGCCTGTCCCAACACCTAGAGCTAGTCTCTCATTGTTTTCCCCTCTTCCCGTTCATCCTCAGGACAAATTGCAACCTGTACGGAACAGGAGGTTAAAGGTGCTGATTCTCCAAGGAGGGAGGTTGCTAGTAAAGCAGCTGGAATGGCGAACCCGAGCACAAGGAGATGAGAAATGAGGTGCGTTTTAGAAACCTTTCGCGATCACACGGTGTACCATCTTCTGGGTTTCTAATGCATGTTTTCGATGTAGGAAGATGCCCTTGAACCTGGAGATTTGGAACCCATGGGATGGGTACCACGCAGTATTACTTTAAAGGGTCTGCGTTTCCTCACCCAACCTCACCAAACCTCTCATCCCCAAGAGTGTCCACCCTTATGTCTCAATCAGCTGTGGGTCTAGATATGGTCAATCCAGGTAGCATAACTGCCCCTAAACGAATTTTGTAAGAATTTCTCTCTCTTTCACTGTCTTTTTTTCACAGGTTTTTAAAAGTAATTGATTTTTATAATGGGGTTTAGCTGCTTTTCACTGCTGTGTTTATGTCACTTTACACCCACTTGACTCACTTACAGAGAGATATCAATACATAGGTTTTAAGATTCTTACTAGTCAGATATATTCTTGGGCCGTGAATAGGGGGTTTTGAGTCCAATTCACTGAGCAAGGAGTAGGTCTTGTCTATTACATATTGGGTTTATGGAACGGTATCTGAGCTAATTTGAAACCCTTGTTTTATGCATCACCCCACCTCACCTTTCCCGTTAAGCAGCCATAGTGTGTTTTCTAAACGTGTGACTCTGTTCAGTTTTGTAATTCAGTTCAAGGGTAGCGGTTTTTACATTCCCTCTATAAGTGATATCTTATGATAAGTGTCTTTTTCTGTGTGACTTATTTCACTTAGAATCGTCGTACCTCAATCCACTCATCATGCTGCTACTAGTATTATGACGTTGATTTCATGGCTGAGTGATATTCCATTGTACATAAGGACCACAACATCTTTATCCATTTTTCTCTTTCCTGGGATATTTAAGGTGTAACGAAGTTGGAGGTTCTTGTCAACAGAGCAGCCCTAAACTTTGGGGTGCCTGTGTCTTGCTGGTTTTTAATTTTCCCACTTTATACGCCCATGAGTGGAAGTGCCCTATGCTCTCTAAGCTGAGTTTTTTAGATGTTTCAGGACACACCGTACATACTCCAGAGTGGCTGTTGGCAATTTACATCCCGCCCATCAGCGTAGCAAGGCTCCCGTTTCTCCATGGCCTGTCCTGCATTTCTGGTTTTGACACTTTATTCAGCATGGCCCTTTTGACCGATGGGAAGCGAGACTTCTTTGTAGCGCTGATTTGCCTTTCCAGGTTGCTTGGTTGGCCAAAAAGGGCGTATGCGTTTTTTCCTGAATATATTCAGGAAAAAACGCATACGCCCTTTTTGGCCAAGGGCATCTTGTCGAGGTTTTGCCGCTTTTCCTGTGCTTTAAAGGCGATTCGAATCTCCCTCCTGAAATCTGTTTCCTGCAATTCTGCCTTGCTTTCAAATCCTCTTCGTTGCCTTCCCTCAATATATTTGTGGACGAGAGTGATCATTTATAAGTCTGCAGGTTTGTTAATTGCAGTGCCCCTGAGCTCCATTTTTCAACTCGCTTTCTTGGGAGCTGGCCGCAAAAGCGCAGGATTGCTTCAGGCCCTATTCTGGTCCCGGGCGGCAGGCTGAGCCTGTGCTTAATTCTTCTTCCTGATGGGAAAATAGAGTGACCTGTGCCTGTCCCAACACCTAGAGCTAGTCTCTCATTGTTTTCCCCTCTTCCCGTTCATCCTCAGGACAAATTGCAACCTGTACGGAACAGGAGGTTAAAGGTGCTGATTCTCCAAGGAGGGAGGTTGCTAGTAAAGCAGCTGGAATGGCGAACCCGAGCACAAGGAGATGAGAAATGAGGTGCGTTTTAGAAACCTTTCGCGATCACACGGTGTACCATCTTCTGGGTTTCTCATGCATGTTTTCGATGTAGGAAGATGCCCTTGAACCTGGAGATTTGGAACCCATGGGATGGGTACCACGCAGTATTACTTTAAAGGGTCTGCGTTTCCTCACCCAACCTCACCAAACCTCTCATCCCCAAGAGTGTCCACCCTTATGTCTCAATCAGCTGTGGGTCTAGATATGGTCAATCCAGGTAGCATAACTGCCCCTAAACGAATTTTGTAAGAATTTCTCTCTCTTTCACTGTCTTTTTTTCACAGGTTTTTAAAAGTAATTGATTTTTATAATGGGGTTTAGCTGCTTTTCACTGCTGTGTTTATGTCACTTTACACCCACTTGACTCACTTAGAGAGAGATATCAATACATAGGTTTTAAGATTCTTACTAGTCAGATATATTCTTGGGCCGTGAATAGGGGGTTTTGAGTCCAATTCACTGAGCAAGGAGTAGGTCTTGTCTATTACATATTGGGTTTATGGAACGGTATCTGAGCTAATTTGAAACCCTTGTTTTATGCATCACCCCACCTCACCTTTCCCGTTAAGCAGCCATAGTGTGTTTTCTAAACGTGTGACTCTGTTCTGTTTTGTAATTCAGTTCAAGGGTAGCGGTTTTTACATTCCCTCTATAAGTGATATCTTATGATAAGTGTCTTTTTCTGTGTGACTTATTTCACTTAGAATCGTCGTACCTCAATCCACTCATCATGCTGCTACTAGCATTATGACGTTGATTTCATGGCTGAGTGATATTCCATTGTACATAAGGACCACAACATCTTTATCCATTTTTCTCTTTCCTGGGATATTTAAGGTGTAACGAAGTTGGAGGTTCTTGTCAACAGAGCAGCCCTAAACTTTGGGGTGCCTGTGTCTTGCTGGTTTTTAATTTTCCCACTTTATACGCCCATGAGTGGAAGTGCCCTATGCTCTCTAAGCTGAGTTTTTTAGATGTTTCAGGACACACCGTACATACTCCAGAGTGGCTGTTGGCAATTTACATCCCGCCCATCAGCGTAGCAAGGCTCCCGTTTCTCCATGGCCTGTCCTGCATTTCTGGTTTTGACACTTTATTCAGCATGGCCCTTTTGACCGATGGGAAGCGAGACTTCTTTGTAGCGCTGATTTGCCTTTCCAGGTTGCTTGGTTGGCCAAAAAGGGCGTCATTGACGAGGTTTTGCCGCTTTTCCTGTGCTTTAAAGGCAATTTGAATCTCCCTCCTGAAATCTGTTTCCTGCAATTCTGCCTTGCTTTCAAATCCTCTTCGTTGCCTTCCCTCAATATATTTGTGGACGAGAGTGATCATTTATAAGTCTGCAGGTTTGTGAATTGCAGTGCCCCTGAGCTCCATTTTTCAACTCACTTTCTTGGGAGCTGGCCGCAAAAGCGCAGGATTGCTTCAGGCCCTATTCTGGTCCCGGGCGGCAGGCTGAGCCTGTGGTTAATTCTTCTTCCTGATGGGAAAATAGAGTGACCTGTGCCTGTCCCAACACCTAGAGCTAGTCTCTCATTGTTTTCCCCTCTTCCCGTTCATCCTCAGGACAAATTGCAACCTGTACGGAACAGGAGGTTAAAGGTGCTGATTCTCCAAGGAGGGAGATTGTTAGTAAAGCGGCTGGAATGGCGAACCCGAGCACAAGGAGATGAGAAATGAGGTGCGTTTTAGAAACCTTTCCCGATCACACGGTGTACCATCTTCTGGGTTTCTCATGCATGTTTTCGATGTAGGAAGATGCCCTTGAACCTGGAGATTTGGGACCCATGGGATGGGTACCACGCAGTATTACTTTAAAGGGTCTGCGTTTCCTCACCCAACCTCACCAAACCTCTCAGCCCCAAGAGTGTCCACCCTTATGTCTCAATCAGCTGTGGGTCTAGATATGGTCAATCCAGGTAGCATAACTGCCCCTAAACGAATTTTGTAAGAATTTCTCTCTCTTTCACTGTCTTTTTTTCACAGGTTTTTAAAAGTAATTGATTTTTATAATGGGGTTTAGCTGCTTTTCACTGCTGTGTTTATGCCACTTTACACCCACTTGACTCACTTACAGAGAGATATCAATACATAGGTTTTAAGATTCTTACTAGTCAGATATATTCTTGGGCCGTGAATAGGGGGTGTTTAGTCCAATTCACTGAGCAAGGAGTAGGTCTTGTCTATTACATATTGGGTTTATGGAACGGTATCTGAGCTAATTTGAAACCCTTGTTTTATGCATCACCCCACCTCCTCTTTCCCGTTAAGCAGCCATAGTGTGTTTTCTAAACGTGTGACTCTGTTCAGTTTTGTAATTCAGTTCAAGGGTAGCGGTTTTTACATTCCCTCTATAAGTGATATCTTATGATAAATGTCTTTTTCTGTGTGACTTATTTCATTTAGAATCGTCGTACCTAAATCCACTCATCATGCTGCTACTAGCCTTATGACGTTGATTTCATGGCTGAGTGATATTCCATTGTACATAAGGACCACAACTTCTTTATCCATTTTTCTCTTTCCTGAGATATGTAAGGTGTAACGAAGTGGAGGTTCTTGTCAACAGAGCAGCCCTAAACGTTGGGGTGCCTGTGTCTTGCTGATTTTTAGTTTTCCCAATTTATACGCCCATGAGTGGAACTGCCCTATGCTCTCTAAGGTGAGTTTTTTAGATGTTTCAGGACACACCGTACACTTCTCCAGAGTGGCTGTTGGCAATTTACATCCCGCCCATCATCGTAGCAAGGCTCCCGTTTCCTCATGGCCTGCCCTGCATTTTTGGTTTTGACACTTTATTCAGCATGGCCCTTTTGACCGATGGGAAGCGAGACTTCTTTGTAGCGCTGATTTGCCTTTCCAGGTTGCTTGGTTGGCCAAAAAGGGCGTATGCGTTTTTTCCTGAATATATTCAGGAAAAAACGCATACGCCCTTTTTGGCCAAGGGCATCTTGTCGAGGTTTTGCCGCTTTTCCTGTGCTTTAAAGGCGATTCGAATCTCCCTCCTGAAATCTGTTTCCTGCAATTCTGCCTTGCTTTCAAATCCTCTTCGTTGCCTTCCCTCAATATATTTGTGGACGAGAGTGATCATTTATAAGTCTGCAGGTTTGTGAATTGCAGTGCCCCTGAGCTCCATTTTTCAACTCGCTTTCTTGGGAGCTGGCCGCAAAATTGCAGGATTGCTTCAGGCCCTATTCTGGTCCTGGGCGGCAGGCTGAGCCTGTGCTTAATTCTTCTTCCTGATGGGAAAATAGAGTGACCTGTGCCTGTCCCAACACCTAGAGCTAGTCTCTCATTGTTTTCCCCTCTTCCCGTTCATCCTCAGGACAAATTGCAACCTGTACGGAACAGGAGGTTAAAGGTGCTGATTCTCCAAGGAGGGAGATTGTTAGTAAAGAGGCTGGAATGGCGAACCCGAGCACAAGGAGATGAGAAATGAGGTGCGTTTTAGAAACCTTTCCCGATCACACGGTGTACCATCTTCTGGGTTTCTCATGCATGTTTTCGATGTAGGAAGATGCCCTTGAACCTGGAGATTTGGGACCCATGGGATGGGTACCACGCAGTATTACTTTAAAGGGTCTGCGTTTCCTCACCCAACCTCACCAAACCTCTCAGCCCCAAGAGTGTCCACCCTTATGTCTCAATCAGCTGTGGGTCTAGATATGGTCAATCCACGTAGCATAACTGCCCCTAAACGAATTTTGTAAGAATTTCTCTCTCTTTCACTGTCTTTTTTTCACAGGTTTTTAAAAGTAATTGATTTTTATAATGGGGTTTACCTGCTTTTCACTGCTGTGTTTATGTCACTTTACACCCAATTGACTCACTTACTGAGAGATATCAATACATAGGTTTTAAGATTCTTACTAGTCAGATATATTCTTGGGCCGTGAATAGGGGGTGTTTAGTCCAATTCACTGAGCAAGGAGTAGGTCTTGTCTATTACATATTGGGTTTATGGAACGGTATCTGAGCTAATTTGAAACCCTTGTTTTATGCATCACCCCACCTCCTCTTTCCCGTTAAGCAGCCATAGTGTGTTTTCTAAACGTGTGACTCTGTTCAGTTTTGTAATTCAGTTCAAGGGTAGCGGTTTTTACATTCCCTCTATAAGTGATATCTTATGATAAATGTCTTTTTCTGTGTGACTTATTTCATTTAGAATCGTCGTACCTAAATCCACTCATCATTCTGCTACTAGCCTTATGACGTTGATTTCATGGCTGAGTGATATTCCATTGTACATAAGGACCACAACTTCTTTATCCATTTTTCTCTTTCCTGAGATATGTAAGGTGTAACGAAGTGGAGGTTCTTGTCAACAGAGCAGCCCTAAACGTTGGGGTGCCTGTGTCTTGCTGATTTTTAGTTTTCCCAATTTATACGCCCATGAGTGGAACTGCCCTATGCTCTCTAAGCTGAGTGTTTTAGATGTTTCAGGACACACCGTACACTTCTCCAGAGTGGCTGTTGGCAATTTACATCCCGCCTATCATCGTAGCAAGGCTCCCGTTTCCTCATGGCCTGCCCTGCATTTTTGGTTTTAACACTTTATTCAGCATGGCCCTTTTGACCGATGGGAAGCGAGACTTCTTTGTAGCGCTGATTTGCCTTTCCAGGTTGCTTGGTTGGCCAAAAAGGGCGTATGCGTTTTTTCCTGAATATATTCAGGAAAAAACGCATACGCCCTTTTTGGCCAAGGGCATCTTGTCGAGGTTTTGCCGCTTTTCCTGTGCTTTAAAGGCGATTCGAATCTCCCTCCTGAAATCTGTTTCCTGCAATTCTGCCTTGCTTTCAAATCCTCTTCGTTGCCTTCCCTCAATATATTTGTGGACGAGAGTGATCATTTATAAGTCTGCAGGTTTGTTAATTGCAGTGCCCCTGAGCTCCATTTTTCAACTCGCTTTCTTGGGAGCTGGCCGCAAAAGCGCAGGATTGCTTCAGGCCCTATTCTGGTCCTGGGCGGCAGGCTGAGCCTGTGCTTAATTCTTCTTCCTGATGGGAAAATAGAGTGACCTGTGCCTGTCCCAACACCTAGAGCTAGTCTCTCATTGTTTTCCCCTCTTCCCGTTCATCCTCAGGACAAATTGCAACCTGTACGGAACAGGAGGTTAAAGGTGCTGATTCTCCAAGGAGGGAGGTTGCTAGTAAAGCAGCTGGAATGGCGAACCCGAGCACAAGGAGATGAGAAATGAGGTGCGTTTTAGAAACCTTTCGCGATCACACGGTGTACCATCTTCTGGGTTTCTCATGCATGTTTTCGATGTAGGAAGATGCCCTTGAACCTGGAGATTTGGAACCCATGGGATGGGTACCACGCAGTATTACTTTAAAGGGTCTGCGTTTCCTCACCCAACCTCACCAAACCTCTCATCCCCAAGAGTGTCCACCCTTATGTCTCAATCAGCTGTGGGTCTAGATATGGTCAATCCAGGTAGCATAACTGCCCCTAAACGAATTTTGTAAGAATTTCTCTCTCTTTCACTGTCTTTTTTTCACAGGTTTTTAAAAGTAATTGATTTTTATAATGGGGTTTAGCTGCTTTTCACTGCTGTGTTTATGTCACTTTACACCCACTTGACTCACTTACAGAGAGATATCAATACATAGGTTTTAAGATTCTTACTAGTCAGATATATTCTTGGGCCGTGAATAGGGGGTTTTGAGTCCAATTCACTGAGCAAGGAGTAGGTCTTGTCTATTACATATTGGGTTTATGGAACGGTATCTGAGCTAATTTGAAACCCTTGTTTTATGCATCACCCCACCTCACCTTTCCCGTTAAGCAGCCATAGTGTGTTTTCTAAACGTGTGACTCTGTTCTGTTTTGTAATTCAGTTCAAGGGTAGCGGTTTTTACATTCCCTCTATAAGTGATATCTTATGATAAGTGTCTTTTTCTGTGTGACTTATATCACTTAGAATCGTCGTACCTCAATCCACTCATCATGCTGCTACTAGCATTATGACGTTGATTTCATGGCTGAGTGATATTCCATTGTACATAAGGACCACAACATCTTTATCCATTTTTCTCTTTCCTGGGATATTTAAGGTGTAACGAAGTTGGAGGTTCTTGTCAACAGAGCAGCCCTAAACTTTGGGGTGCCTGTGTCTTGCTGGTTTTTAATTTTCCCACTTTATACGCCCATGAGTGGAAGTGCCCTATGCTCTCTAAGCTGAGTTTTTTAGATGTTTCAGGACACACCGTACATACTCCAGAGTGGCTGTTGGCAATTTACATCCCGCCCATCAGCGTAGCAAGGCTCCCGTTTCTCCATGGCCTGTCCTGCATTTCTGGTTTTGACACTTTATTCAGCATGGCCCTTTTGACCGATGGGAAGCGAGACTTCTTTGTAGCGCTGATTTGCCTTTCCAGGTTGCTTGGTTGGCCAAAAAGGGCGTCATTGACGAGGTTTTGCCGCTTTTCCTGTGCTTTAAAGGCAATTTGAATCTCCCTCCTGAAATCTGTTTCCTGCAATTCTGCCTTGCTTTCAAATCCTCTTCGTTGCCTTCCCTCAATATATTTGTGGACGAGAGTGATCATTTATAAGTCTGCAGGTTTGTGAATTGCAGTGCCCCTGAGCTCCATTTTTCAACTCACTTTCTTGGGAGCTGGCCGCAAAAGCGCAGGATTGCTTCAGGCCCTATTCTGGTCCCGGGCGGCAGGCTGAGCCTGTGGTTAATTCTTCTTCCTGATGGGAAAATAGAGTGACCTGTGCCTGTCCCAACACCTAGAGCTAGTCTCTCATTGTTTTCCCCTCTTCCCGTTCATCCTCAGGACAAATTGCAACCTGTACGGAACAGGAGGTTAAAGGTGCTGATTCTCCAAGGAGGGAGATTGTTAGTAAAGAGGCTGGAATGGCGAACCCGAGCACAAGGAGATGAGAAATGAGGTGCGTTTTAGAAACCTTTCCCGATCACACGGTGTACCATCTTCTGGGTTTCTCATGCATGTTTTCGATGTAGGAAGATGCCCTTGAACCTGGAGATTTGGGACCCATGGGATGGGTACCACGCAGTATTACTTTAAAGGGTCTGCGTTTCCTCACCCAACCTCACCAAACCTCTCAGCCCCAAGAGTGTCCACCCTTATGTCTCAATCAGCTGTGGGTCTAGATATGGTCAATCCAGGTAGCATAACTGCCCCTAAACGAATTTTGTAAGAATTTCTCTCTCTTTCACTGTCTTTTTTTCACAGGTTTTTAAAAGTAATTGATTTTTATAATGGGGTTTAGCTGCTTTTCACTGCTGTGTTTATGCCACTTTACACCCACTTGACTCACTTACAGAGAGATATCAATACATAGGTTTTAAGATTCTTACTAGTCAGATATATTCTTGGGCCGTGAATAGGGGGTGTTTAGTCCAATTCACTGAGCAAGGAGTAGGTCTTGTCTATTACATATTGGGTTTATGGAACGGTATCTGAGCTAATTTGAAACCCTTGTTTTATGCATCACCCCACCTCCTCTTTCCCGTTAAGCAGCCATAGTGTGTTTTCTAAACGTGTGACTCTGTTCAGTTTTGTAATTCAGTTCAAGGGTAGCGGTTTTTACATTCCCTCTATAAGTGATATCTTATGATAAATGTCTTTTTCTGTGTGACTTATTTCATTTAGAATCGTCGTACCTAAATCCACTCATCATGCTGCTACTAGCCTTATGACGTTGATTTCATGGCTGAGTGATATTCCATTGTACATAAGGACCACAACTTCTTTATCCATTTTTCTCTTTCCTGAGATATGTAAGGTGTAACGAAGTGGAGGTTCTTGTCAACAGAGCAGCCCTAAACGTTGGGGTGCCTGTGTCTTGCTGATTTTTAGTTTTCCCAATTTATACGCCCATGAGTGGAACTGCCCTATGCTCTCTAAGCTGAGTTTTTTAGATGTTTCAGGACACACCGTACACTTCTCCAGAGTGGCTGTTGGCAATTTACATCCCGCCCATCATCGTAGCAAGGCTCCCGTTTCCTCATGGCCTGCCCTGCATTTTTGGTTTTGACACTTTATTCAGCATGGCCCTTTTGACCGATGGGAAGCGAGACTTCTTTGTAGCGCTGATTTGCCTTTCCAGGTTGCTTGGTTGGCCAAAAAGGGCGTATGCGTTTTTTCCTGAATATATTCAGGAAAAAACGCATACGCCCTTTTTGGCCAAGGGCATCTTGTCGAGGTTTTGCCGCTTTTCCTGTGCTTTAAAGGCGATTCGAATCTCCCTCCTGAAATCTGTTTCCTGCAATTCTGCCTTGCTTTCAAATCCTCTTCGTTGCCTTCCCTCAATATATTTGTGGACGAGAGTGATCATTTATAAGTCTGCAGGTTTGTGAATTGCAGTGCCCCTGAGCTCCATTTTTCAACTCGCTTTCTTGGGAGCTGGCCGCAAAAGCCCAGGATTGCTTCAGGCCCTATTCTGGTCCCGGGCGGCAGGCTGAGCCTGTGCTTAATTCTTCTTCCTGATGGGAAAATAGAGTGACCTGTGCCTGTCCCAACACCTAGAGCTAGTCTCTCATTGTTTTCCCCTCTTCCCGTTCATCCTCAGGACAAATTGCAACCTGTACGGAACAGGAGGTTAAAGGTGCTGATTCTCCAAGGAGGGAGATTGTTAGTAAAGAGGCTGGAATGGCGAACCCGAGCACAAGGAGATGAGAAATGAGGTGCGTTTTAGAAACCTTTCCCGATCACACGGTGTACCATCTTCTGGGTTTCTCATGCATGTTTTCGATGTAGGAAGATGCCCTTGAACCTGGAGATTTGGGACCCATGGGATGGGTACCACGCAGTATTACTTTAAAGGGTCTGCGTTTCCTCACCCAACCTCACCCAACCTCTCAGCCCCAAGAGTGTCCACCCTTATGTCTCAATCAGCTGTGGGTCTAGATATGGTCAATCCAGGTAGCATAACTGCCCCTAAACGAATTTTGTAAGAATTTCTCTCTCTTTCACTGTCTTTTTTTCACAGGTTTTTAAAAGTAATTGATTTTTATAATGGGGTTTAGCTGCTTTTCACTGCTGTGTTTATGTCACTTTACACCCACTTGACTCACTTACAGAGAGATATCAATACATAGGTTTTAAGATTCTTACTAGTCAGATATATTCTTGGGCCGTGAATAGGGGGTTTTGAGTCCAATTCACTGAGCAAGGAGTAGGTCTTCTCTAGTACATATTGGGTTTATGGAACGGTATCTGAGCTAATTTGAAACCCTTGTTTTATGCATCACCCCACCTCACCTTTCCCGTTAAGCAGCCATAGTGTGTTTTCTAAACGTGTGACTCTGTTCTGTTTTGTAATTCAGTTCAAGGGTAGCGGTTTTTACATGCCCTCTATAAGTGATATCTTATGATAAGTGTCTTTTTCTGTGTGACTTATTTCATTTAGAATCGTCGTACCTATAACCACTCATCATGCTGCTACTAGCCTTATGACGTTGATTTCATGGCTGAGTGATATTCCATTGTACATAAGGACCACAACTTCTTTATCCATTTTTCTCTTTCCTGATATATGTAAGGTGTAACGAAGTGGAGGTTCTTGTCAACAGAGCAGCCCTAAATGTTGGGGTGCCTGTGTCTTGCTGATTTTTAGTTTTCCCAATTTATACGCCCATGAGTGGAACTGCCCTATGCTCTCTAAGCTGAGTTTTTTAGATGTTTCAGGACACACCGTACACTTCACCAGAGTGGCTGTTGGCAATTGACATCCCGCCCATCATCGTAGCAAGGCTCCCGTTTCCTCATGGCCTGCCCTGCATTTCTGGTTTTGACACTTTATTCAGCATGGCCCTTTTGACCGATGGGAAGCGAGACTTCTTTGTAGCGCTGATTTGCCTTTCCAGGTTGCTTGGTTGGCCAAAAAGGGCGTATGCGTTTTTTCCTGAATATATTCAGGAAAAAACGCATACGCCCTTTTTGGCCAAGGGCATCTTCTCGAGGTTTTGCCGCTTTTCCTGTGCTTTAAAGGCGATTTGAATCTCCCTCCTGAAATCTGTTTCCTGCAATTCTGCCTTGCTTTCAAATCCTCTTCGTTGCCTTCCCTCAATATATTTGTGGACGAGAGTGATCATTTATAAGTCTGCAGGTTTGTGAATTGCAGTGCCCCTGAGCTCCATTTTTCAACTCGCTTTCTTGGGAGCTGGCCGCAAAAGCGCAGGATTGCTTCAGGCCCTATTCTGGTCCCGGGCGGCAGGCTGAGCCTGTGCTTAATTCTTCTTCCTGATGGGAAAATAGAGTGACCTGTGCCTGTCCCAACACCTAGAGCTAGTCTCTCATTGTTTTCCCCTCTTCCCGTTCATCCTCAGAACAAATTGCAACCTGTACGGAACAGGAGGATAAAGGTGCTGATTCTCCAAGGAGGGAGATTGTTAGTAAAGAGGCTGGAATGGCGAACCCGAGCACAAGGAGATGAGAAATGAGGTGCGTTTTAGAAACCTTTCCCGATCACACGGTGTACCATCTTCTGGGTTTCTCATGCATGTTTTCGATGTAGGAAGATGCCCTTGAACCTGGAGATTTGGGACCAATGGGATGGGTACCACGCAGTATTACTTTAAAGGGTCTGCGTTTCCTCACCCAACCTCACCAAACCTCTCAGCCCCAAGAGTGTCCACCCTTATGTCTCAATCAGCTGTGGGTCTAGATATGGTCAATCCAGGTAGCATAACTGCCCCTAAACGAATTTTGTAAGAATTTCTCTCTCTTTCACTGTCTTTTTTTCACAGGTTTTTAAAAGTAATTGATTTTTATAATGGGGTTTAGCTGCTTTTCACTGCTGTGTTTATGTCACTTTACACCCACTTGACTCACTTACAGAGAGATATCAATACATAGGTTTTAAGATTCTTACTAGTCAGATATATTCTTGGGCCGTGAATAGGGGGTTTTGAGTCCAATTCACTGAGCAAGGAGTAGGTCTTCTCTAGTACATATTGGGTTTATGGAACGGTATCTGAGCTAATTTGAAACCCTTGTTTTATGCATCACCCCACCTCACCTTTCCCGTTAAGCAGCCATAGTGTGTTTTCTAAACGTGTGACTCTGTTCTGTTTTGTAATTCAGTTCAAGGGTAGCGGTTTTTACATGCCCTCTATAAGTGATATCTTATGGTAAGTGTCTTTTTCTGTGTGACTTATTTCACTTAGAATCGTCGTACCTAAATCCACTCATCATGCTGCTACTAGCCTTATGACGTTGATTTCATGGCTGAGTGATATTCCATTGTACATAAGGACCACAACTTCTTTATCCATTTTTCTCTTTCCTGAGATATGTAAGGTGTAACGAAGTGGAGGTTCTTGTCAACAGAGCAGCCCTAAACGTTGGGGTGCCTGTGTCTTGCTGATTTTTAGTTTTCCCAATTTATACGCCCATGAGTGGAACTGCCCTATGCTCTCTAAGCTGAGTGTTTTAGATGTTTCAGGACACACCGTACACTTCTCCAGAGTGGCTGTTGGCAATTTACATCCCGCCTATCATCGTAGCAAGGCTCCCGTTTCCTCATGGCCTGCCCTGCATTTTTGGTTTTGACACTTTATTCAGCATGGCCCTTTTGACCGATGGGAAGCGAGACTTCTTTGTAGCGCTGATTTGCCTTTCCAGGTTGCTTGGTTGGCCAAAAAGGGCGTATGCGTTTTTTCCTGAATATATTCAGGAAAAAACGCATACGCCCTTTTTGGCCAAGGGCATCTTGTCGAGGTTTTGCCGCTTTTCCTGTGCTTTAAAGGCGATTCGAATCTCCCTCCTGAAATCTGTTTCCTGCAATTCTGCCTTGCTTTCAAATCCTCTTCGTTGCCTTCCCTCAATATATTTGTGGACGAGAGTGATCATTTATAAGTCTGCAGGTTTGTTAATTGCAGTGCCCCTGAGCTCCATTTTTCAACTCGCTTTCTTGGGAGCTGGCCGCAAAAGCGCAGGATTGCTTCAGGCCCTATTCTGGTCCCGGGCGGCAGGCTGAGCCTGTGCTTAATTCTTCTTCCTGATGGGAAAATAGAGTGACCTGTGCCTGTCCCAACACCTAGAGCTAGTCTCTCATTGTTTTCCCCTCTTCCCGTTCATCCTCAGGACAAATTGCAACCTGTACGGAACAGGAGGTTAAAGGTGCTGATTCTCCAAGGAGGGAGGTTGCTAGTAAAGCAGCTGGAATGGCGAACCCGAGCACAAGGAGATGAGAAATGAGGTGCGTTTTAGAAACCTTTCGCGATCACACGGTGTACCATCTTCTGGGTTTCTCATGCATGTTTTCGATGTAGGAAGATGCCCTTGAACCTGGAGATTTGGAACCCATGGGATGGGTACCACGCAGTATTACTTTAAAGGGTCTGCGTTTCCTCACCCAACCTCACCAAACCTCTCATCCCCAAGAGTGTCCACCCTTATGTCTCAATCAGCTGTGGGTCTAGATATGGTCAATCCAGGTAGCATAACTGCCCCTAAACGAATTTTGTAAGAATTTCTCTCTCTTTCACTGTCTTTTTTTTACAGGTTTTTAAAAGTAATTGATTTTTATAATGGGGTTTAGCTGCTTTTCACTGCTGTGTTTATGTCACTTTACACCCACTTGACTCACTTACAGAGAGATATCAATACATAGGTTTTAAGATTCTTACTAGTCAGATATATTCTTGGGCCGTGAATAGGGGGTTTTGAGTCCAATTCACTGAGCAAGGAGTAGGTCTTGTCTATTACATATTGGGTTTATGGAACGGTATCTGAGCTAATTTGAAACCCTTGTTTTATGCATCACCCCACCTCACCTTTCCCGTTAAGCAGCCATAGTGTGTTTTCTAAACGTGTGACTCTGTTCTGTTTTGTAATTCAGTTCAAGGGTAGCGGTTTTTACATTCCCTCTATAAGTGATATCTTATGATAAGTGTCTTTTTCTGTGTGACTTATTTCACTTAGAATCGTCGTACCTCAATCCACTCATCATGCTGCTACTAGCATTATGACGTTGATTTCATGGCTGAGTGATATTCCATTGTACATAAGGACCACAACATCTTTATCCATTTTTCTCTTTCCTGGGATATTTAAGGTGTAACGAAGTTGGAGGTTCTTGTCAACAGAGCAGCCCTAAACTTTGGGGTGCCTGTGTCTTGCTGGTTTTTAATTTTCCCACTTTATACGCCCATGAGTGGAAGTGCCCTATGCTCTCTAAGCTGAGTTTTTTAGATGTTTCAGGACACACCGTACATACTCCAGAGTGGCTGTTGGCAATTTACATCCCGCCCATCAGCGTAGCAAGGCTCCCGTTTCTCCATGGCCTGTCCTGCATTTCTGGTTTTGACACTTTATTCAGCATGGCCCTTTTGACCGATGGGAAGCGAGACTTCTTTGTAGCGCTGATTTGCCTTTCCAGGTTGCTTGGTTGGCCAAAAAGGGCGTCATTGACGAGGTTTTGCCGCTTTTCCTGTGCTTTAAAGGCAATTTGAATCTCCCTCCTGAAATCTGTTTCCTGCAATTCTGCCTTGCTTTCAAATCCTCTTCGTTGCCTTCCCTCAATATATTTGTGGACGAGAGTGATCATTTATAAGTCTGCAGGTTTGTGAATTGCAGTGCCCCTGAGCTCCATTTTTCAACTCACTTTCTTGGGAGCTGGCCGCAAAAGCGCAGGATTGCTTCAGGCCCTATTCTGGTCCCGGGCGGCAGGCTGAGCCTGTGGTTAATTCTTCTTCCTGATGGGAAAATAGAGTGACCTGTGCCTGTCCCAACACCTAGAGCTAGTCTCTCATTGTTTTCCCCTCTTCCCGTTCATCCTCAGGACAAATTGCAACCTGTACGGAACAGGAGGTTAAAGGTGCTGATTCTCCAAGGAGGGAGATTGTTAGTAAAGAGGCTGGAATGGCGAACCCGAGCACAAGGAGATGAGAAATGAGGTGCGTTTTAGAAACCTTTCCCGATCACACGGTGTACCATCTTCTGGGTTTCTCATGCATGTTTTCGATGTAGGAAGATGCCCTTGAACCTGGAGATTTGGGACCCATGGGATGGGTACCACGCAGTATTACTTTAAAGGGTCTGCGTTTCCTCACCCAACCTCACCAAACCTCTCAGCCCCAAGAGTGTCCACCCTTATGTCTCAATCAGCTGTGGGTCTAGATATGGTCAATCCAGGTAGCATAACTGCCCCTAAACGAATTTTGTAAGAATTTCTCTCTCTTTCACTGTCTTTTTTTCACAGGTTTTTAAAAGTAATTGATTTTTATAATGGGGTTTAGCTGCTTTTCACTGCTGTGTTTATGCCACTTTACACCCACTTGACTCACTTACAGAGAGATATCAATACATAGGTTTTAAGATTCTTACTAGTCAGATATATTCTTGGGCCGTGAATAGGGGGTGTTTAGTCCAATTCACTGAGCAAGGAGTAGGTCTTGTCTATTACATATTGGGTTTATGGAACGGTATCTGAGCTAATTTGAAACCCTTGTTTTATGCATCACCCCACCTCCTCTTTCCCGTTAAGCAGCCATAGTGTGTTTTCTAAACGTGTGACTCTGTTCAGTTTTGTAATTCAGTTCAAGGGTAGCGGTTTTTACATTCCCTCTATAAGTGATATCTTATGATAAATGTCTTTTTCTGTGTGACTTATTTCATTTAGAATCGTCGTACCTAAATCCACTCATCATGCTGCTACTAGCCTTATGACGTTGATTTCATGGCTGAGTGATATTCCATTGTACATAAGGACCACAACTTCTTTATCCATTTTTCTCTTTCCTGAGATATGTAAGGTGTAACGAAGTGGAGGTTCTTGTCAACAGAGCAGCCCTAAACGTTGGGGTGCCTGTGTCTTGCTGATTTTTAGTTTTCCCAATTTATACGCCCATGAGTGGAACTGCCCTATGCTCTCTAAGCTGAGTTTTTTAGATGTTTCAGGACACACCGTACACTTCTCCAGAGTGGCTGTTGGCAATTTACATCCCGCCCATCATCGTAGCAAGGCTCCCGTTTCCTCATGGCCTGCCCTGCATTTTTGGTTTTGACACTTTATTCAGCATGGCCCTTTTGACCGATGGGAAGCGAGACTTCTTTGTAGCGCTGATTTGCCTTTCCAGGTTGCTTGGTTGGCCAAAAAGGGCGTATGCGTTTTTTCCTGAATATATTCAGGAAAAAACGCATACGCCCTTTTTGGCCAAGGGCATCTTGTCGAGGTTTTGCCGCTTTTCCTGTGCTTTAAAGGCGATTCGAATCTCCCTCCTGAAATCTGTTTCCTGCAATTCTGCCTTGCTTTCAAATCCTCTTCGTTGCCTTCCCTCAATATATTTGTGGACGAGAGTGATCATTTATAAGTCTGCAGGTTTGTGAATTGCAGTGCCCCTGAGCTCCATTTTTCAACTCGCTTTCTTGGGAGCTGGCCGCAAAAGCCCAGGATTGCTTCAGGCCCTATTCTGGTCCCGGGCGGCAGGCTGAGCCTGTGCTTAATTCTTCTTCCTGATGGGAAAATAGAGTGACCTGTGCCTGTCCCAACACCTAGAGCTAGTCTCTCATTGTTTTCCCCTCTTCCCGTTCATCCTCAGGACAAATTGCAACCTGTACGGAACAGGAGGTTAAAGGTGCTGATTCTCCAAGGAGGGAGATTGTTAGTAAAGAGGCTGGAATGGCGAACCCGAGCACAAGGAGATGAGAAATGAGGTGCGTTTTAGAAACCTTTCCCGATCACACGGTGTACCATCTTCTGGGTTTCTCATGCATGTTTTCGATGTAGGAAGATGCCCTTGAACCTGGAGATTTGGGACCCATGGGATGGGTACCACGCAGTATTACTTTAAAGGGTCTGCGTTTCCTCACCCAACCTCACCCAACCTCTCAGCCCCAAGAGTGTCCACCCTTATGTCTCAATCAGCTGTGGGTCTAGATATGGTCAATCCAGGTAGCATAACTGCCCCTAAACGAATTTTGTAAGAATTTCTCTCTCTTTCACTGTCTTTTTTTCACAGGTTTTTAAAAGTAATTGATTTTTATAATGGGGTTTAGCTGCTTTTCACTGCTGTGTTTATGTCACTTTACACCCACTTGACTCACTTACAGAGAGATATCAATACATAGGTTTTAAGATTCTTACTAGTCAGATATATTCTTGGGCCGTGAATAGGGGGTTTTGAGTCCAATTCACTGAGCAAGGAGTAGGTCTTCTCTAGTACATATTGGGTTTATGGAACGGTATCTGAGCTAATTTGAAACCCTTGTTTTATGCATCACCCCACCTCACCTTTCCCGTTAAGCAGCCATAGTGTGTTTTCTAAACGTGTGACTCTGTTCTGTTTTGTAATTCAGTTCAAGGGTAGCGGTTTTTACATGCCCTCTATAAGTGATATCTTATGATAAGTGTCTTTTTCTGTGTGACTTATTTCATTTAGAATCGTCGTACCTATAACCACTCATCATGCTGCTACTAGCCTTATGACGTTGATTTCATGGCTGAGTGATATTCCATTGTACATAAGGACCACAACTTCTTTATCCATTTTTCTCTTTCCTGATATATGTAAGGTGTAACGAAGTGGAGGTTCTTGTCAACAGAGCAGCCCTAAATGTTGGGGTGCCTGTGTCTTGCTGATTTTTAGTTTTCCCAATTTATACGCCCATGAGTGGAACTGCCCTATGCTCTCTAAGCTGAGTTTTTTAGATGTTTCAGGACACACCGTACACTTCACCAGAGTGGCTGTTGGCAATTGACATCCCGCCCATCATCGTAGCAAGGCTCCCGTTTCCTCATGGCCTGCCCTGCATTTCTGGTTTTGACACTTTATTCAGCATGGCCCTTTTGACCGATGGGAAGCGAGACTTCTTTGTAGCGCTGATTTGCCTTTCCAGGTTGCTTGGTTGGCCAAAAAGGGCGTATGCGTTTTTTCCTGAATATATTCAGGAAAAAACGCATACGCCCTTTTTGGCCAAGGGCATCTTCTCGAGGTTTTGCCGCTTTTCCTGTGCTTTAAAGGCGATTTGAATCTCCCTCCTGAAATCTGTTTCCTGCAATTCTGCCTTGCTTTCAAATCCTCTTCGTTGCCTTCCCTCAATATATTTGTGGACGAGAGTGATCATTTATAAGTCTGCAGGTTTGTGAATTGCAGTGCCCCTGAGCTCCATTTTTCAACTCGCTTTCTTGGGAGCTGGCCGCAAAAGCGCAGGATTGCTTCAGGCCCTATTCTGGTCCCGGGCGGCAGGCTGACCCTGTGCTTAATTCTTCTTCCTGATGGGAAAATAGAGTGACCTGTGCCTGTCCCAACACCTAGAGCTAGTCTCTCATTGTTTTCCCCTCTTCCCGTTCATCCTCAGAACAAATTGCAACCTGTACGGAACAGGAGGATAAAGGTGCTGATTCTCCAAGGAGGGAGATTGTTAGTAAAGAGGCTGGAATGGCGAACCCGAGCACAAGGAGATGAGAAATGAGGTGCGTTTTAGAAACCTTTCCCGATCACACGGTGTACCATCTTCTGGGTTTCTCATGCATGTTTTCGATGTAGGAAGATGCCCTTGAACCTGGAGATTTGGGACCCATGGGATGGGTACCACGCAGTATTACTTTAAAGGGTCTGCGTTTCCTCACCCAACCTCACCAAACCTCTCAGCCCCAAGAGTGTCCACCCTTATGTCTCAATCAGCTGTGGGTCTAGATATGGTCAATCCAGGTAGCATAACTGCCCCTAAACGAATTTTGTAAGAATTTCTCTCTCTTTCACTGTCTTTTTTTCACAGGTTTTTAAAAGTAATTGATTTTTATAATGGGGTTTAGCTGCTTTTCACTGCTGTGTTTATGTCACTTTACACCCACTTGACTCACTTACAGAGAGATATCAATACATAGGTTTTAAGATTCTTACTAGTCAGATATATTCTTGGGCCGTGAATAGGGGGTTTTGAGTCCAATTCACTGAGCAAGGAGTAGGTCTTCTCTAGTACATATTGGGTTTATGGAACGGTATCTGAGCTAATTTGAAACCCTTGTTTTATGCATCACCCCACCTCACCTTTCCCGTTAAGCAGCCATAGTGTGTTTTCTAAACGTGTGACTCTGTTCTGTTTTGTAATTCAGTTCAAGGGTAGCGGTTTTTACATGCCCTCTATAAGTGATATCTTATGGTAAGTGTCTTTTTCTGTGTGACTTATTTCACTTAGAATCGTTGTACCTCAATCCACTCATCATGCTGCTACTAGCATTATCACGTTGATTTCATGGCTGAGTGATATTCCATTGTACATAAGGACCACAACATCTTTATCCATTTTTCTCTTTCCTGGGATATTTAAGGTGTAACGAAGTTGGAGGTTCTTGTCAACAGAGCAGCCCTAAACGTTGGGGTGCCTGTGTCTTGCTGGTTTTTAATTTTCCCACTTTATACGCCCATGAGTGGAAGTGCCCTATGCTCTCTAAGCTGAGTTTTTTAGATGTTTCAGGACACACCGTACATACTCCAGAGTAACTGTTGGCAATTTACATCCCGCCCATCAGCGTAGCAAGGCTCCCGTTTCTCCATGGCCTGTCCTGCATTTCTGGTTTTGACACTTTATTCAGCATGGCCCTTTTGACCGATGGGAAGCGAGACTTCTTTATAGCGCTGATTTGCCTTTCCAGGTTGCTTGGTTGGCCAAAAAGGGCGTCATTGACGAGGTTTTGCCGCTTTTCCTGTGCTTTAAAGGCGATTCGAATCTCCCTCCTGAAATCTGTTTCCTGCAATTCTGCCTTGCTTTCAAATCCTCTTCGTTGCCTTCCCTCAATATATTTGTGGACGAGAGTGATCATTTATAAGTCTGCAGGTTTGTGAATTGCAGTGCCCCTGAGCTCCATTTTTCAACTCGCTTTCTTGGGAGCTGGCCGCAAAAGCGCAGGATTGCTTCAGGCCCTATTCTGGTCCCGGGCGGCAGGCTGAGCCTGTGCTTAATTCTTCTTCCTGATGGGAAAATAGAGTGACCTGTGCCTGTCCCAACACCTAGAGCTAGTCTCTCATTGTTTTCCCCTCTTCCCGTTCATCCTCAGGACAAATTGCAACCTGTACGGAACAGGAGGTTAAAGGTGCTGATTCTCCAAGGAGGGAGGTTGCTAGTAAAGCAGCTGGAATGCGAACCCGAGCACAAGGAGATGAGAAATGAGGTGCGTTTTAGAAACCTTTCGCGATCACACGGTGTACCATCTTCTGGGTTTCTTATGCATGTTTTCGATGTAGGAAGATGCCTTTGAACCTGGAGATTTGGAACCCATGGGATGGGTACCACGCAGTATTACTTTAAAGGGTCTGCGTTTCCTCACCCAACCTCACCAAACCTCTCAGCCCCAAGAGTGTCAACCCTTATGTCTCAATCAGCTGTGAGTCTAGATATGGTCAATCCAGGTAGCATAACTGCCCCTAAACGAATTTTGTAAGAATTTCTCTCTCTTTCACTATCTTTTTTTCACAGGTTTTTAAAAGTAATTGATTTTTATAATGGGGTTTAGCTGCTTTTCACTGCTGTGTTTATGTCACTTTACACCCACTTGACTCACTTACAGAGAGATATCAATACATAGGTTTTAAGATTCTTACTAGTCAGATATATTCTTGGGTCGTGAATAGGGGGTTTTGAGTCCAATTCAGTGAGCAAGGAGTAGGTCTTCTCTAGTACATATTGGGTTTATGGAACGGTATCTGAGCTAATTTGAAACCCTTGTTTTATGCATCACCCCACCTCACCTTTCCCGTTAAGGAGCCATAGTGTGTTTTCTAAACGTGTGACTCTGTTCTGTTTTGTAATTCAGTTCAAGGGTAGCGGTTTTTACATGCCCTCTATAAGTGATATCTTATGGTAAGTGTCTTTTTCTGTGTGACTTATTTCACTTAGAATCGTCGTACCTCAATCCACTCATCATGCTGCTACTAGCATTATGACGTTGATTTCATGGCTGAGTGATATTCCATTGTACATAAGGACCACAACATCTTTATCCATTTTTCTCTTTCCTGGGATATTTAAGGTGTAACGAAGTTGGAGGTTCTTGTCAACAGAGCAGCCCTAAACTTTGGGGTGCCTGTGTCTTGCTGGTTTTTAATTTTCCCACTTTATACGCCCATGAGTGGAAGTGCCCTATGCTCTCTAAGCTGAGTTTTTTAGATGTTTCAGGACACACCGTACATACTCCAGAGTGGCTGTTGGCAATTTACATCCCGCCCATCAGCGTAGCAAGGCTCCCGTTTCTCCATGGCCTGTCCTGCATTTCTGGTTTAGACACTTTATTCAGCATGGCCCTTTTGACCGATGGGAAGCGAGACTTCTTTGTAGCGCTGATTTGCCTTTCCAGGTTGCTTGGTTGGCCAAAAAGGGCGTCATTGACGAGGTTTTGCCGCTTTTCCTGTGCTTTAAAGGCGATTCGAATCTCCCTCCTGAAATCTGTTTCCTGCAATTCTGCCTTGCTTTCAAATCCTCTTCGTTGCCTTCCCTCAATATATTTGTGGACGAGAGTGATCATTTATAAGTCTGCAGGTTTGTGAATTGCAGTGCCCCTGAGCTCCATTTTTCAACTCGCTTTCTTGGGATCTGGCCGCAAAAGCGCAGGATTGCTTCAGGCCCTATTCTGGTCCCGGGCGGCAGGCTGAGCCTGTGCTTAATTCTTCTTCCTGATGGGAAAATAGAGTGACCTGTGCCTGTCCCAACACCTAGAGCTAGTCTCTCATTGTTTTCCCCTCTTCCCGTTCATCCTCAGGACAAATTGCAACCTGTACGGAACAGGAGGATAAAGGTGCTGGTTCTCCAAGGAGGGAGATTGTTAGTAAAGAGGCTGGAATGGCGAACCCGAGCACAAGGAGATGAGAAATGAGGTGCGTTTTAGAAACCTTTCCCGATCACACGGTGTACCATCTTCTGGGTTTCTCATGCATGTTTTCGATGTAGGAAGATGCCCTTGAACCTGGAGATTTGGGACCCATGGGATGGGTACCACGCAGTATTACTTTAAAGGGTCTGCGTTTCCTCACCCAACCTCACCAAACCTCTCAGCCCCAAGAGTGTCCACCCTTATGTCTCAATCAGCTGTGGGTCTAGATATGGTCAATCCAGGTAGCATAACTGCCCCTAAACGAATTTTGTAAGAATTTCTCTCTCTTTCACTGTCTTTTTTTCACAGGTTTTTAAAAGTAATTGATTTTTATAATGGGGTTTACCTGCTTTTCACTGCTGTGTTTATGTCACTTTACACCCAATTGACTCACTTACTGAGAGATATCAATACATAGGTTTTAAGATTCTTACTAGTCAGATATATTCTTGGGCCGTGAATAGGGGGTGTTTAGTCCAATTCACTGAGCAAGGAGTAGGTCTTGTCTATTACATATTGGGTTTATGGAACTGTATCTGAGCTAATTTGAAACCCTTGTTTTATGCATCACCCCACATCACCTTTCCCGTTAAGCAGCCATAGTGTGTTTTCTAAACGTGTGACTCTGTTCTGTTTTGTAATTCAGTTCAAGGGTAGCGGTTTTTACATTCCCTCTATAAGTGATATCTTATGATAAGTGTCTTTTTCTGTGTGACTTATTTCATTTAGAATCGTCGTACCTATATCCACTCATCATGCTGCTACTAGCCTAATGACGTTGATTTCATGGCTGAGTGATATTCCATTGTACATAAGGACCACAACTTCTTTATCCATTTTTCTCTTTCCTGAGATATGTAAGGTGTAACGAAGTGGAGGTTCTTGTCAACAGAGCAGCCCTAAATGTTGGGTGCCTGTGTCTTGCTGATTTTTAGTTTTCCCAATTTATACGCCCATGAGTGGAACTGCCCTATGCTCTCTAAGCTGAGTTTTTTAGATGTTTCAGGACACACCGTACATACTCCAGAGTGGCTGTTGGCAATTTACATCCCGCCCATCATCGTAGCAAGGCTCCCGTTTCCTCATGGCCTGCCCTGCATTTCTGGTTTTGACACTTTATTCAGCATGGCCCTTTTGACCGATGGGAAGCGAGACTTCTTTGTAGCGCTGATTTGCCTTTCCAGGTTGCTTGGTTGGCCAAAAAGGGCGTATGCGTTTTTTCCTGAATATATTCAGGAAAAAACGCATACGCCCTTTTTGGCCAAGGGCATCTTCTCGAGGTTTTGCCGCTTTTCCTGTGCTTTAAAGGCAATTTGAATCTCCCTCCTGAAATCTGTTTCCTGCAATTCTGCCTTGCTTTCAAATCCTCTTCGTTGCCTTCCCTCAATATATTTGTGGACGAGAGTGATCATTTATAAGTCTGCAGGTTTGTCAATTGCAGTGCCCCTGAGCTCCATTTTTCAACTCGCTTTCTTGGGAGCTGGCCGCAAAAGCGCAGGATTGCTTCAGGCCCTATTCTGGTCCCGGGTGGCAGGCTGAGCCTGTGCTTAATTCTTCTTCCTGATGGGAAAATAGAGTGACCTGTGCCTGTCCCAACACCTAGAGCTAGTCTCTCATTGTTTTCCCCTCTTCCCGTTCATCCTCAGGAC
This sequence comes from Balaenoptera physalus, assembly GCF_965194825.1. Taxonomy (NCBI): domain Eukaryota; kingdom Metazoa; phylum Chordata; class Mammalia; order Artiodactyla; family Balaenopteridae; genus Balaenoptera; species Balaenoptera physalus. Next base: position 1,098,123 of record NW_028126568.1, read on the forward strand.
AAATTGCAACCTGTACGGAACAGGAGGTTAAAGGTGCTGATTCTCCAAGGAGGGAGGTTGCTAGTAAAGCAGCTGGAATGGCGAACCCGAGCACAAGGAGATGAGAAATGAGGTGCGTTTTAGAAACCTTTCGCGATCACACGGTGTACCATCTTCTGGGTTTCTTATGCATGTTTTCGATGTAGGAAGATGCCTTTGAACCTGGAGATTTGGAACCCATGGGATGGGTACCACGCAGTATTACTTTAAAGGGTCTGCGTTTCCTCACCCAACCTCACCAAACCTCTCAGCCCCAAGAGTGTCCACCCTTATGTCTCAATCAGCTGTGGGTCTAGATATGGTCAATCCAGGTAGCATAACTGCCCCTAAACGAATTTTGTAAGAATTTCTCTCTCTTTCACTGTCTTTTTTTCACAGGTTTTTAAAAGTAATTGATTTTTATAATGGGGTTTACCTGCTTTTCACTGCTGTGTTTATGTCACTTTACACCCACTTGACTCACTTACAGAGAGATATCAATACATTGGTTTTAAGATTCTTACTAGTCAGATATATTCTTGGGCCGTGAATAGGGGGTTTTGAGTCCAATTCACTGAGCAAGGAGTAGGTCTTCTCTAGTACATATTGGGTTTATGGAACGGTATCTGAGCTAATTTGAAACCCTTGTTTTATGCATCACCCCACCTCACCTTTCCCGTTAAGCAGCCATAGTGTGTTTTCTAAACGTGTGACTCTGTTCTGTTTTGTAATTCAGTTCAAGGGTAGCGGTTTTTACATTCCCTCTATAAGTGATATCTTATGGTAAGTGTCTTTTTCTGTGTGACTTATTTCACTTAGAATCGTCGTACCTCAATCCACTCATCATGCTGCTACTAGCATTATCACGTTGATTTCATGGCTGAGTGATATTCCATTGTACATAAGGACCACAACATCTTTATCCATTTTTCTCTTTCCTGGGATATTTAAGGTGTAACGAAGTTGGAGGTTCTTGTCAACAGAGCAGCCCTAAACTTTGGGGTGCCTGTGTCTTGCTGGTTTTTAATTTTCCCACTTTATATGCCCATGAGTGGAAGTGCCCTATGCTCTCTAAGCTGAGTTTTTTAGATGTTTCAGGACACACCGTACATACTCCAGAGTGGCTGTTGGCAATTTACATCCCGCCCATCAGCGTAGCAAGGCTCCCGTTTCTCCATGGCCTGTCCTGCATTTCTGGTTTTGACACTTTATTCAGCATGGCCCTTTTGACCGATGGGAAGCGAGACTTCTTTGTAGCGCTGATTTGCCTTTCCAGGTTGCTTGGTTGGCCAAAAAGGGCGTCATTGACGAGGTTTTGCCGCTTTTCCTGTGCTTTAAAGGCGATTCGAATCTCCCTCCTGAAATCTGTTTCCTGCAATTCTGCCTTGCTTTCAAATCCTCTTCGTTGCCTTCCCTCAATATATTTGTGGACGAGAGTGATCATTTATAAGTCTGCAGGTTTGTGAATTGCAGTGCCCCTGAGCTCCATTTTTCAACTCGCTTTCTTGGGAGCTGGCCGCAAAAGCGCAGGATTGCTTCAGGCCCTATTCTGGTCCCGGGCGGCAGGCTGAGCCTGTGCTTAATTCTTCTTCCTGATGGGAAAATAGAGTGACCTGTGCCTGTCCCAACACCTAGAGCTAGTCTCTCATTGTTTTCCCCTCTTCCCGTTCATCCTCAGGACAAATTGCAACCTGTACGGAACAGGAGGTTAAAGGTGCTGATTCTCCAAGGAGGGAGGTTGCTAGTAAAGCAGCTGGAATGCGAACCCGAGCACAAGGAGATGAGAAATGAGGTGCGTTTTAGAAATCTTTCGCGATCACACGGTGTACCATCTTCTGGGTTTCTTATGCATGTTTTCGATGTAGGAAGATGCCTTTGAACCTGGAGATTTGGAACCCATGGGATGGGTACCACGCAGTATTACTTTAAAGGGTCTGCGTTTCCTCACCCAACCTCACCAAACCTCTCAGCCCCAAGAGTGTCAACCCTTATGTCTCAATCAGCTGTGATTCTAGATATGGTCAATCCAGGTAGCATAACTGCCCCTAAACGAATTTTGTAAGAATTTCTCTCTCTTTCACTGTCTTTTTTTCACAGGTTTTTAAAAGTAATTGATTTTTATAATGGGGTTTAGCTGCTTTTCACTGCTGTGTTTATGTCACTTTACACCCACTTGACTCACTTACAGAGAGATATCAATACATAGGTTTTAAGATTCTTACTAGTCAGATATATTCTTGGGCCGTGAATAGGGGGTTTTGAGTCCAATTCACTGAGCAAGGAGTAGGTCTTCTCTAGTACATATTGGGTTTATGGAACGGTATCTGAGCTAATTTGAAACCCTTGTTTTATGCATCACCCCACCTCACCTTTCCCGTTAAGCAGCCATAGTGTGTTTTCTAAACGTGTGACTCTGTTCTGTTTTGTAATTCAGTTCAAGGGTAGCGGTTTTTACATGCCCTCTATAAGTGATATCTTATGGTAAGTGTCTTTTTCTGTGTGACTTATTTCACTTAGAATCGTCGTACCTCAATCCACTCATCATGCTGCTACTAGCATTATCACGTTGATTTCATGGCTGAGTGATATTCCATTGTACATAAGGACCACAACATCTTTATCCATTTTTCTCTTTCCTGGGATATTTAAGGTGTAACGAAGTTGGAGGTTCTTGTCAACAGAGCAGCCCTAAACTTTGGGGTGCCTGTGTCTTGCTGGTTTTTAATTTTCCCACTTTATACGCCCATGAGTGGAAGTGCCCTATGCTCTCTAAGCTGAGTTTTTTAGATGTTTCAGGACACACCGTACATACTCCAGAGTGGCTGTTGGCAATTTACATCCCGCCCATCAGCGTAGCAAGGCTCCCGTTTCTCCATGGCCTGTCCTGCATTTCTGGTTTTGACACTTTATTCAGCATGGCCCTTTTGACCGATGGGAAGCGAGACTTCTTTATAGCGCTGATTTGCCTTTCCAGGTTGCCTGGTTGGCCAAAAAGGGCGTCATTGACGAGGTTTTGCCGCTTTTCCTGTGCTTTAAAGGCGATTCGAATCTCCCTCCTGAAATCTGTTTCCTGCAATTCTGCCTTGCTTTCAAATCCTCTTCGTTGCCTTCCCTCAATATATTTGTGGACGAGAGTGATCATTTATAAGTCTGCAGGTTTGTGAATTGCAGTGCCCCTGAGCTCCATTTTTCAACTCGCTTTCTTGGGAGCTGGCCGCAAAAGCGCAGGATTGCTTCAGGCCCTATTCTGGTCCCGGGCGGCAGGCTGAGCCTGTGCTTAATTCTTCTTCCTGATGGGAAAATAGAGTGACCTGTGCCTGTCCCAACACCTAGAGCTAGTCTCTCATTGTTTTCCCCTCTTCCCGTTCATCCTCAGGACAAATTGCAACCTGTACGGAACAGGAGGTTAAAGGTGCTGATTCTCCAAGGAGGGAGGTTGCTAGTAAAGCAGCTGGAATGCGAACCCGAGCACAAGGAGATGAGAAATGAGGTGCGTTTTAGAAACCTTTCGCGATCACACGGTGTACCATCTTCTGGGTTTCTTATGCATGTTTTCGATGTAGGAAGATGCCTTTGAACCTGGAGATTTGGAACCCATGGGATGGGTACCACGCAGTATTACTTTAAAGGGTCTGCGTTTCCTCACCCAACCTCACCAAACCTCTCAGCCCCAAGAGTGTCAACCCTTATGTCTCAATCAGCTGTGATTCTAGATATGGTCAATCCAGGTAGCATAACTGCCCCTAAACGAATTTTGTAAGAATTTCTCTCTCTTTCACTGTCTTTTTTTCACAGGTTTTTAAAAGTAATTGATTTTTATAATGGGGTTTAGCTGCTTTTCACTGCTGTGTTTATGTCACTTTACACCCACTTGACTCACTTACAGAGAGATATCAATACATAGGTTTTAAGATTCTTACTAGTCAGATATATTCTTGGGCCGTGAATAGGGGGTTTTGAGTCCAATTCACTGAGCAAGGAGTAGGTCTTCTCTAGTACATATTGGGTTTATGGAACGGTATCTGAGCTAATTTGAAACCCTTGTTTTATGCATCACCCCACCTCACCTTTCCCGTTAAGCAGCCATAGTGTGTTTTCTAAACGTGTGACTCTGTTCTGTTTTGTAATTCAGTTCAAGGGTAGCGGTTTTTACATGCCCTCTATAAGTGATATCTTATGGTAAGTGTCTTTTTCTGTGTGACTTATTTCACTTTGAATCGTCGTACCTCAATCCACTCATCATGCTGCTACTAGCATTATCACGTTGATTTCATGGCTGAGTGATATTCCATTGTACATAAGGACCACAACATCTTTATCCATTTTTCTCTTTCCTGGGATATTTAAGGTGTAACGAAGTTGGAGGTTCTTGTCAACAGAGCAGCCCTAAACTTTGGGGTGCCTGTGTCTTGCTGGTTTTTAATTTTCCCACTTTATACGCCCATGAGTGGAAGTGCCCTATGCTCTCTAAGCTGAGTTTTTTAGATGTTTCAGGACACACCGTACATACTCCAGAGTGGCTGTTGGCAATTTACATCCCGCCCATCAGCGTAGCAAGGCTCCCGTTTCTCCATGGCCTGTCCTGCATTTCTGGTTTTGACACTTTATTCAGCATGGCCCTTTTGACCGATGGGAAGCGAGACTTCTTTATAGCGCTGATTTGCCTTTCCAGGTTGCTTGGTTGGCCAAAAAGGGCGTCATTGACGAGGTTTTGCCGCTTTTCCTGTGCTTTAAAGGCGATTCGAATCTCCCTCCTGAAATCTGTTTCCTGCAATTCTGCCTTGCTTTCAAATCCTCTTCGTTGCCTTCCCTCAATATATTTGTGGACGAGAGTGATCATTTATAAGTCTGCAGGTTTGTGAATTGCAGTGCCCCTGAGCTCCATTTTTCAACTCGCTTTCTTGGGAGCTGGCCGCAAAAGCGCAGGATTGCTTCAGGCCCTATTCTGGTCCCGGGCGGCAGGCTGAGCCTGTGGTTAATTCTTCTTCCTGGTGGGAAAATAGAGTGACCTGTGCCTGTCCCAACACCTAGAGCTAGTCTCTCATTGTTTTCCCCTCTTCCCGTTCATCCTCAGGACAAATTGCAACCTGTACGGAACAGGAGGTTAAAGGTGCTGATTCTCCAAGGAGGGAGATTTTTAGTAAAGCGGCTGGAATGGCGAACCCGTGCACAAGGAGATGAGAAATGAGGTGCGTTTTAGAAACCTTTCCCGATCACACGGTGTACCATCTTCTGGGTTTCTCATGCATGTTTTCGATGTAGGAAGATGCCCTTGAACCTGGAGATTTGGGACCCATGGGATGGGTACCACGCAGTATTACTTTAAAGGGTCTGCGTTTCCTCACCCAACCTCACCCAACCTCTCAGCCCCAAGAGTGTCCACCCTTATGTCTCTATCAGCTGTGGGTCTAGATATGGTCAATCCAGGTAGCATAACTGCCCCTAAACGAATTTTGTAAGAATTTCTCTCTCTTTCACTGTCTTTTTTTCACAGGTTTTTAAAAGTAATTGATTTTTATAATGGGGTTTAGCTGCTTTTCACTGCTGTGTTTATGTCACTTTACACCCAATTGACTCACTTACAGAGAGATATCAATACATAGGTTTTAAGATTCTTACTAGTCAGATATATTCTTGGGCCGTGAATAGGGGGTGTTTAGTTCAATTCACTGAGCAAGGAGTAGGTCTTGTCTATTACATATTGGGTTTATGGAACGGTATCTGAGCTAATTTGAAACCCTTGTTTTATGCATCACCCCACCTCACCTTTCCCGTTAAGCAGCCATAGTGTGTTTTCTAAACGTGTGACTCTGTTCAGTTTTGTAATTCAGTTCAAGGATAGCGGTTTTTACATTCCCTCTATAAGTGATATCTTATGATAAGTGTCTTTTTCTGTGTGACTTATTTCATTTAGAATCGTCGTACCTAAATCCACTCATCATGCTGCTACTAGCCTTATGACGTTGATTTCATGGCTGAGTGATATTCCATTGTACATAAGGACCACAACTTCTTTATCCATTTTTCTCTTTCCTGAGATATGTAAGGTGTAACGAAGTGGAGGTCCTTGTCAACAGAGCAGCCCTAAACGTTGGGGTGCCTGTGTCTTGCTGATTTTTAGTTTTCCCAATTTATACGCCCATGAGTGGAACTGCCCTATGCTCTCTAAGCTGAGTTTTTTAGATATTTCAGGACACACCGTACACTTCTCCAGAGTGGCTGTTGGCAATTTACATCCCGCCCATCATCGTAGCAAGGCTCCCGTTTCCTCATGGCCTGCCCTGCATTTCTGGTTTTGACACTTTATTCAGCATGGCCCTTTTGACCGATGGGAAGCGAGACTTCTTTGTAGCGCTGATTTGCCTTTCCAGGTTGCTTGGTTGGCCAAAAAGGGCGTATGCGTTTTTTCCTGAATATATTCAGGAAAAAACGCATACGCCCTTTTTGGCCAAAGGCATCTTCTCGAGGTTTTGCCGCTTTTCCTGTGCTTTAAAGCCGATTTGAATCTCCCTCCTGAAATCTGTTTCCTGCAATTCTGCCTTGCTTTCAAATCCTCTTCGTTGCCTTCCCTCAATATATTTGTGGACGAGAGTGATCATTTATAAGTCTGCAGGTTTGTGAATTGCAGTGCCCCTGAGCTCCATTTTTCAACTCGCTTTCTTGGGAGCTGGCCGCAAAAGCGCAGGATTGCTTCAGGCCCTATTCTGGTCCCGGGCGGCAGGCTGAGCCTGTGGTTAATTCTTCTTCCTGGTGGGAAAATAGAGTGACCTGTGCCTGTCCCAACACCTAGAGCTAGTCTCTCATTGTTTTCCCCTCTTCCCGTTCATCCTCAGGACAAATTGCAACCTGTACGGAACAGGAGGTTAAAGGTGCTGATTCTCCAAGGAGGGAGGTTGCTAGTAAAGCAGCTGGAATGACGAACCCGAGCACAAGGATATGAGAAATGAGGTGCGTTTTAGAAACCTTTCTCGATCACACGGTGTACCATCTTCTGGGTTTCTCATGCATGTTTTCGATGTAGGAAGATGCCCTTGAACCTGGAGATTTGGAACCCATGGGATGGGTACCACGCAGTATTACTTTAAAGGGTCTGCGTTTCCTCACCCAACCTCACCAAACCTCTCAGCCCCAAGAGTGTCCACCCTTATGTCTCAATCAGCTGTGGGTCTAGATATGGTCAATCCAGGTAGCATAACTGCCCCTAAACGAATTTTGTAAGAATTTCTCTCTCTTTCACTGTCTTTTTTTCACAGGTTTTTAAAAGTAATTGATTTTTATAATGGGGTTTAGCTGCTTTTCACTGCTGTGTTTATGTCACTTTACACCCACTTGACTCACTTACAGAGAGATATCAATACATAGGTTTTAAGATTCTTACTAGTCAGATATATTCTTGGGCCGTGAATAGGGGGTTTTGAGTCCAATTCACTGAGCAAGGAGTAGGTCTTCTCTTGTACATATTGGGTTTATGGAACGGTATCTGAGCTAATTTGAAACCCTTGTTTTATGCATCACCCCACCTCACCTTTCCCGTTAAGCAGCCATAGTGTGTTTTCTAAACGTGTGACTCTGTTCTGTTTTGTAATTCAGTTCAAGGGTAGCGGTTTTTACATTCCCTCTATAAGTGATATCTTATGATAAGTGTCTTTTTCTGTGTGACTTATTTCACTTAGAATCGTCGTACCTCAATCCACTCATCATGCTGCTACTAGCATTATGACGTTGATTTCATGGCTGAGTGATATTCCATTGTACATAAGGACCACAACATCTTTATCCATTTTTCTCTTTCCTGGGATATTTAAGGTGTAACGAAGTTGGAGGTTCTTGTCAACAGAGCAGCCCTAAACTTTGGGGTGCCTGTGTCTTGCTGGTTTTTAATTTTCCCACTTTATACGCCCATGAGTGGAAGTGCCCTATGCTCTCTAAGCTGAGTTTTTTAGATGTTTCAGGACACACCGTACATACTCCAGAGTGGCTGTTGGCAATTTACATCCCGCCCATCAGCGTAGCAAGGCTCCCGTTTCTCCATGGCCTGTCCTGCATTTCTGGTTTTGACACTTTATTCAGCATGGCCCTTTTGACCGATGGGAAGCGAGACTTCTTTGTAGCGCTGATTTGCCTTTCCAGGTTGCTTGGTTGGCCAAAAAGGGCGTCATTGACGAGGTTTTGCCGCTTTTCCTGTGCTTTAAAGGCGATTCGAATCTCCCTCCTGAAATCTGTTTCCTGCAATTCTGCCTTGCTTTCAAATCCTCTTCGTTGCCTTCCCTCAATATATTTGTGGACGAGAGTGATCATTTATAAGTCTGCAGGTTTGTGAATTGCAGTGCCCCTGAGCTCCATTTTTCAACTCGCTTTCTTGGGAGCTGGCCGCAAAAGCGCAGGATTGCTTCAGGCCCTATTCTGGTCCCGGGCGGCAGGCTGAGCCTGTGCTTAATTCTTCTTCCTGATGGGAAAATAGAGTGACCTGTGCCTGTCCCAACACCTAGAGCTAGTCTCTCATTGTTTTCCCCTCTTCCCGTTCATCCTCAGGACAAATTGCAACCTGTACGGAACAGGAGGTTAAAGGTGCTGATTCTCCAAGGAGGGAGGTTGCTAGTAAAGCAGCTGGAATGCGAACCCGAGCACAAGGAGATGAGAAATGAGGTGCGTTTTAGAAATCTTTCGCGATCACACGGTGTACCATCTTCTGGGTTTCTTATGCATGTTTTCGATGTAGGAAGATGCCTTTGAACCTGGAGATTTGGAACCCATGGGATGGGTACCACGCAGTATTACTTTAAAGGGTCTGCGTTTCCTCACCCAACCTCACCAAACCTCTCAGCCCCAAGAGTGTCAACCCTTATGTCTCAATCAGCTGTGATTCTAGATATGGTCAATCCAGGTAGCATAACTGCCCCTAAACGAATTTTGTAAGAATTTCTCTCTCTTTCACTGTCTTTTTTTCACAGGTTTTTAAAAGTAATTGATTTTTATAATGGGGTTTAGCTGCTTTTCACTGCTGTGTTTATGTCACTTTACACCCACTTGACTCACTTACAGAGAGATATCAATACATAGGTTTTAAGATTCTTACTAGTCAGATATATTCTTGGGCCGTGAATAGGGGGTTTTGAGTCCAATTCACTGAGCAAGGAGTAGGTCTTCTCTAGTACATATTGGGTTTATGGAACGGTATCTGAGCTAATTTGAAACCCTTGTTTTATGCATCACCCCACCTCACCTTTCCCGTTAAGCAGCCATAGTGTGTTTTCTAAACGTGTGACTCTGTTCTGTTTTGTAATTCAGTTCAAGGGTAGCGGTTTTTACATGCCCTCTATAAGTGATATCTTATGGTAAGTGTCTTTTTCTGTGTGACTTATTTCACTTAGAATCGTCGTACCTCAATCCACTCATCATGCTGCTACTAGCATTATCACGTTGATTTCATGGCTGAGTGATATTCCATTGTACATAAGGACCACAACATCTTTATCCATTTTTCTCTTTCCTGGGATATTTAAGGTGTAACGAAGTTGGAGGTTCTTGTCAACAGAGCAGCCCTAAACTTTGGGGTGCCTGTGTCTTGCTGGTTTTTAATTTTCCCACTTTATACGCCCATGAGTGGAAGTGCCCTATGCTCTCTAAGCTGAGTTTTTTAGATGTTTCAGGACACACCGTACATACTCCAGAGTGGCTGTTGGCAATTTACATCCCGCCCATCAGCGTAGCAAGGCTCCCGTTTCTCCATGGCCTGTCCTGCATTTCTGGTTTTGACACTTTATTCAGCATGGCCCTTTTGACCGATGGGAAGCGAGACTTCTTTATAGCGCTGATTTGCCTTTCCAGGTTGCCTGGTTGGCCAAAAAGGGCGTCATTGACGAGGTTTTGCCGCTTTTCCTGTGCTTTAAAGGCGATTCGAATCTCCCTCCTGAAATCTGTTTCCTGCAATTCTGCCTTGCTTTCAAATCCTCTTCGTTGCCTTCCCTCAATATATTTGTGGACGAGAGTGATCATTTATAAGTCTGCAGGTTTGTGAATTGCAGTGCCCCTGAGCTCCATTTTTCAACTCGCTTTCTTGGGAGCTGGCCGCAAAAGCGCAGGATTGCTTCAGGCCCTATTCTGGTCCCGGGCGGCAGGCTGAGCCTGTGCTTAATTCTTCTTCCTGATGGGAAAATAGAGTGACCTGTGCCTGTCCCAACACCTAGAGCTAGTCTCTCATTGTTTTCCCCTCTTCCCGTTCATCCTCAGGACAAATTGCAACCTGTACGGAACAGGAGGTTAAAGGTGCTGATTCTCCAAGGAGGGAGGTTGCTAGTAAAGCAGCTGGAATGCGAACCCGAGCACAAGGAGATGAGAAATGAGGTGCGTTTTAGAAACCTTTCGCGATCACACGGTGTACCATCTTCTGGGTTTCTTATGCATGTTTTCGATGTAGGAAGATGCCTTTGAACCTGGAGATTTGGAACCCATGGGATGGGTACCACGCAGTATTACTTTAAAGGGTCTGCGTTTCCTCACCCAACCTCACCAAACCTCTCAGCCCCAAGAGTGTCAACCCTTATGTCTCAATCAGCTGTGATTCTAGATATGGTCAATCCAGGTAGCATAACTGCCCCTAAACGAATTTTGTAAGAATTTCTCTCTCTTTCACTGTCTTTTTTTCACAGGTTTTTAAAAGTAATTGATTTTTATAATGGGGTTTAGCTGCTTTTCACTGCTGTGTTTATGTCACTTTACACCCACTTGACTCACTTACAGAGAGATATCAATACATAGGTTTTAAGATTCTTACTAGTCAGATATATTCTTGGGCCGTGAATAGGGGGTTTTGAGTCCAATTCACTGAGCAAGGAGTAGGTCTTCTCTAGTACATATTGGGTTTATGGAACGGTATCTGAGCTAATTTGAAACCCTTGTTTTATGCATCACCCCACCTCACCTTTCCCGTTAAGCAGCCATAGTGTGTTTTCTAAACGTGTGACTCTGTTCTGTTTTGTAATTCAGTTCAAGGGTAGCGGTTTTTACATGCCCTCTATAAGTGATATCTTATGGTAAGTGTCTTTTTCTGTGTGACTTATTTCACTTTGAATCGTCGTACCTCAATCCACTCATCATGCTGCTACTAGCATTATCACGTTGATTTCATGGCTGAGTGATATTCCATTGTACATAAGGACCACAACATCTTTATCCATTTTTCTCTTTCCTGGGATATTTAAGGTGTAACGAAGTTGGAGGTTCTTGTCAACAGAGCAGCCCTAAACTTTGGGGTGCCTGTGTCTTGCTGGTTTTTAATTTTCCCACTTTATACGCCCATGAGTGGAAGTGCCCTATGCTCTCTAAGCTGAGTTTTTTAGATGTTTCAGGACACACCGTACATACTCCAGAGTGGCTGTTGGCAATTTACATCCCGCCCATCAGCGTAGCAAGGCTCCCGTTTCTCCATGGCCTGTCCTGCATTTCTGGTTTTGACACTTTATTCAGCATGGCCCTTTTGACCGATGGGAAGCGAGACTTCTTTATAGCGCTGATTTGCCTTTCCAGGTTGCTTGGTTGGCCAAAAAGGGCGTCATTGACGAGGTTTTGCCGCTTTTCCTGTGCTTTAAAGGCGATTCGAATCTCCCTCCTGAAATCTGTTTCCTGCAATTCTGCCTTGCTTTCAAATCCTCTTCGTTGCCTTCCCTCAATATATTTGTGGACGAGAGTGATCATTTATAAGTCTGCAGGTTTGTGAATTGCAGTGCCCCTGAGCTCCATTTTTCAACTCGCTTTCTTGGGAGCTGGCCGCAAAAGCGCAGGATTGCTTCAGGCCCTATTCTGGTCCCGGGCGGCAGGCTGAGCCTGTGGTTAATTCTTCTTCCTGGTGGGAAAATAGAGTGACCTGTGCCTGTCCCAACACCTAGAGCTAGTCTCTCATTGTTTTCCCCTCTTCCCGTTCATCCTCAGGACAAATTGCAACCTGTACGGAACAGGAGGTTAAAGGTGCTGATTCTCCAAGGAGGGAGATTTTTAGTAAAGCGGCTGGAATGGCGAACCCGTGCACAAGGAGATGAGAAATGAGGTGCGTTTTAGAAACCTTTCCCGATCACACGGTGTACCATCTTCTGGGTTTCTCATGCATGTTTTCGATGTAGGAAGATGCCCTTGAACCTGGAGATTTGGGACCCATGGGATGGGTACCACGCAGTATTACTTTAAAGGGTCTGCGTTTCCTCACCCAACCTCACCCAACCTCTCAGCCCCAAGAGTGTCCACCCTTATGTCTCTATCAGCTGTGGGTCTAGATATGGTCAATCCAGGTAGCATAACTGCCCCTAAACGAATTTTGTAAGAATTTCTCTCTCTTTCACTGTCTTTTTTTCACAGGTTTTTAAAAGTAATTGATTTTTATAATGGGGTTTAGCTGCTTTTCACTGCTGTGTTTATGTCACTTTACACCCAATTGACTCACTTACAGAGAGATATCAATACATAGGTTTTAAGATTCTTACTAGTCAGATATATTCTTGGGCCGTGAATAGGGGGTGTTTAGTTCAATTCACTGAGCAAGGAGTAGGTCTTGTCTATTACATATTGGGTTTATGGAACGGTATCTGAGCTAATTTGAAACCCTTGTTTTATGCATCACCCCACCTCACCTTTCCCGTTAAGCAGCCATAGTGTGTTTTCTAAACGTGTGACTCTGTTCAGTTTTGTAATTCAGTTCAAGGATAGCGGTTTTTACATTCCCTCTATAAGTGATATCTTATGATAAGTGTCTTTTTCTGTGTGACTTATTTCATTTAGAATCGTCGTACCTAAATCCACTCATCATGCTGCTACTAGCCTTATGACGTTGATTTCATGGCTGAGTGATATTCCATTGTACATAAGGACCACAACTTCTTTATCCATTTTTCTCTTTCCTGAGATATGTAAGGTGTAACGAAGTGGAGGTCCTTGTCAACAGAGCAGCCCTAAACGTTGGGGTGCCTGTGTCTTGCTGATTTTTAGTTTTCCCAATTTATACGCCCATGAGTGGAACTGCCCTATGCTCTCTAAGCTGAGTTTTTTAGATATTTCAGGACACACCGTACACTTCTCCAGAGTGGCTGTTGGCAATTTACATCCCGCCCATCATCGTAGCAAGGCTCCCGTTTCCTCATGGCCTGCCCTGCATTTCTGGTTTTGACACTTTATTCAGCATGGCCCTTTTGACCGATGGGAAGCGAGACTTCTTTGTAGCGCTGATTTGCCTTTCCAGGTTGCTTGGTTGGCCAAAAAGGGCGTATGCGTTTTTTCCTGAATATATTCAGGAAAAAACGCATACGCCCTTTTTGGCCAAAGGCATCTTCTCGAGGTTTTGCCGCTTTTCCTGTGCTTTAAAGCCGATTTGAATCTCCCTCCTGAAATCTGTTTCCTGCAATTCTGCCTTGCTTTCAAATCCTCTTCGTTGCCTTCCCTCAATATATTTGTGGACGAGAGTGATCATTTATAAGTCTGCAGGTTTGTGAATTGCAGTGCCCCTGAGCTCCATTTTTCAACTCGCTTTCTTGGGAGCTGGCCGCAAAAGCGCAGGATTGCTTCAGGCCCTATTCTGGTCCCGGGCGGCAGGCTGAGCCTGTGGTTAATTCTTCTTCCTGGTGGGAAAATAGAGTGACCTGTGCCTGTCCCAACACCTAGAGCTAGTCTCTCATTGTTTTCCCCTCTTCCCGTTCATCCTCAGGACAAATTGCAACCTGTACGGAACAGGAGGTTAAAGGTGCTGATTCTCCAAGGAGGGAGGTTGCTAGTAAAGCAGCTGGAATGACGAACCCGAGCACAAGGATATGAGAAATGAGGTGCGTTTTAGAAACCTTTCTCGATCACACGGTGTACCATCTTCTGGGTTTCTCATGCATGTTTTCGATGTAGGAAGATGCCCTTGAACCTGGAGATTTGGAACCCATGGGATGGGTACCACGCAGTATTACTTTAAAGGGTCTGCGTTTCCTCACCCAACCTCACCAAACCTCTCAGCCCCAAGAGTGTCCACCCTTATGTCTCAATCAGCTGTGGGTCTAGATATGGTCAATCCAGGTAGCATAACTGCCCCTAAACGAATTTTGTAAGAATTTCTCTCTCTTTCACTGTCTTTTTTTCACAGGTTTTTAAAAGTAATTGATTTTTATAATGGGGTTTAGCTGCTTTTCACTGCTGTGTTTATGTCACTTTACACCCACTTGACTCACTTACAGAGAGATATCAATACATAGGTTTTAAGATTCTTACTAGTCAGATATATTCTTGGGCCGTGAATAGGGGGTTTTGAGTCCAATTCACTGAGCAAGGAGTAGGTCTTCTCTTGTACATATTGGGTTTATGGAACGGTATCTGAGCTAATTTGAAACCCTTGTTTTATGCATCACCCCACCTCACCTTTCCCGTTAAGCAGCCATAGTGTGTTTTCTAAACGTGTGACTCTGTTCTGTTTTGTAATTCAGTTCAAGGGTAGCGGTTTTTACATTCCCTCTATAAGTGATATCTTATGATAAGTGTCTTTTTCTGTGTGACTTATTTCACTTAGAATCGTCGTACCTCAATCCACTCATCATGCTGCTACTAGCATTATGACGTTGATTTCATGGCTGAGTGATATTCCATTGTACATAAGGACCACAACATCTTTATCCATTTTTCTCTTTCCTGGGATATTTAAGGTGTAACGAAGTTGGAGGTTCTTGTCAACAGAGCAGCCCTAAACTTTGGGGTGCCTGTGTCTTGCTGGTTTTTAATTTTCCCACTTTATACGCCCATGAGTGGAAGTGCCCTATGCTCTCTAAGCTGAGTTTTTTAGATGTTTCAGGACACACCGTACATACTCCAGAGTGGCTGTTGGCAATTTACATCCCGCCCATCAGCGTAGCAAGGCTCCCGTTTCTCCATGGCCTGTCCTGCATTTCTGGTTTTGACACTTTATTCAGCATGGCCCTTTTGACCGATGGGAAGCGAGACTTCTTTGTAGCGCTGATTTGCCTTTCCAGGTTGCTTGGTTGGCCAAAAAGGGCGTCATTGACGAGGTTTTGCCGCTTTTCCTGTGCTTTAAAGGCAATTTGAATCTCCCTCCTGAAATCTGTTTCCTGCAATTCTGCCTTGCTTTCAAATCCTCTTCGTTGCCTTCCCTCAATATATTTGTGGACGAGAGTGATGATTTATAAGTCTGCAGGTTTGTGAATTGCAGTGCCCCTGAGCTCCATTTTTCAACTCACTTTCTTGGGAGCTGGCCGCAAAAGCGCAGGATTGCTTCAGGCCCTATTCTGGTCCCGGGCGGCAGGCTGAGCCTGTGGTTAATTCTTCTTCCTGATGGGAAAATAGAGTGACCTGTGCCTGTCCCAACACCTAGAGCTAGTCTCTCATTGTTTTCCCCTCTTCCCGTTCATCCTCAGGACAAATTGCAACCTGTACGGAACAGGAGGTTAAAGGTGCTGATTCTCCAAGGAGGGAGATTTTTAGTAAAGCGGCTGGAATGGCGAACCCGAGCACAAGGAGATGAGAAATGAGGTGCGTTTTAGAAACCTTTCCCGATCACACGGTGTACCATCTTCTGGGTTTCTCATGCATGTTTTCGATGTAGGAAGATGCCCTTGAACCTGGAGATTTGGGACCCATGGGATGGGTACCACGCAGTATTACTTTAAAGGGTCTGCGTTTCCTCACCCAACCTCACCCAACCTCTCAGCCCCAAGAGTGTCCACCCTTATGTCTCTATCAGCTGTGGGTCTAGATATGGTCAATCCAGGTAGCATAACTGCCCCTAAACGAATTTTGTAAGAATTTCTCTCTCTTTCACTGTCTTTTTTTCACAGGTTTTTAAAAGTAATTGATTTTTATAATGGGGTTTAGCTGCTTTTCACTGCTGTGTTTATGTCACTTTACACCCAATTGACTCACTTACAGAGAGATATCAATACATAGGTTTTAAGATTCTTACTAGTCAGATATATTCTTGGGCCGTGAATAGGGGGTGTTTAGTTCAATTCACTGAGCAAGGAGTAGGTCTTGTCTATTACATATTGGGTTTATGGAACGGTATCTGAGCTAATTTGAAACCCTTGTTTTATGCATCACCCCACCTCACCTTTCCCGTTAAGCAGCCATAGTGTGTTTTCTAAACGTGTGACTCTGTTCAGTTTTGTAATTCAGTTCAAGGATAGCGGTTTTTACATTCCCTCTATAAGTGATATCTTATGATAAGTGTCTTTTTCTGTGTGACTTATTTCATTTAGAATCGTCGTACCTAAATCCACTCATCATGCTGCTACTAGCCTTATGACGTTGATTTCATGGCTGAGTGATATTCCATTGTACATAAGGACCACAACTTCTTTATCCATTTTTCTCTTTCCTGAGATATGTAAGGTGTAACGAAGTGGAGGTTCTTGTCAACAGAGCAGCCCTAAACGTTGGGGTGCCTGTGTCTTGCTGATTTTTAGTTTTCCCAATTTATACGCCCATGAGTGGAACTGCCCTATGCTCTCTAAGCTGAGTTTTTTAGATATTTCAGGACACACCGTACACTTCTCCAGAGTGGCTGTTGGCAATTTACATCCCGCCCATCATCGTAGCAAGGCTCCCGTTTCCTCATGGCCTGCCCTGCATTTCTGGTTTTGACACTTTATTCAGCATGGCCCTTTTGACCGATGGGAAGCGAGACTTCTTTGTAGCGCTGATTTGCCTTTCCAGGTTGCTTGGTTGGCCAAAAAGGGCGTATGCGTTTTTTCCTGAATATATTCAGGAAAAAACGCATACGCCCTTTTTGGCCAAAGGCATCTTCTCGAGGTTTTGCCGCTTTTCCTGTGCTTTAAAGCCGATTTGAATCTCCCTCCTGAAATCTGTTTCCTGCAATTCTGCCTTGCTTTCAAATCCTCTTCGTTGCCTTCCCTCAATATATTTGTGGACGAGAGTGATCATTTATAAGTCTGCAGGTTTGTGAATTGCAGTGCCCCTGAGCTCCATTTTTCAACTCGCTTTCTTGGGAGCTGGCCGCAAAAGCGCAGGATTGCTTCAGGCCCTATTCTGGTCCCGGGCGACAGGCTGAGCCTGTGCTTAATTCTTCTTCCTGATGGGAAAATAGAGTGACCTGTGCCTGTCCCAACACCTAGAGCTAGTCTCTCATTGTTTTCCCCTCTTCCCGTTCATCCTCAGGACAAATTGCAACCTGTACGGAACAGGAGGTTAAAGGTGCTGATTCTCCAAGGAGGGAGGTTGCTAGTAAAGCAGCTGGAATGACGAACCCGAGCACAAGGATATGAGAAATGAGGTGCGTTTTAGAAACCTTTCTCGATCACACGGTGTACCATCTTCTGGGTTTCTCATGCATGTTTTCGATGTAGGAAGATGCCCTTGAACCTGGAGATTTGGAACCCATGGGATGGGTACCACGCAGTATTACTTTAAAGGGTCTGCGTTTCCTCACCCAACCTCACCAAACCTCTCAGCCCCAAGAGTGTCCACCCTTATGTCTCTATCAGCTGTGGGTCTAGATATGGTCAATCCAGGTAGCATAACTGCCCCTAAACGAATTTTGTAAGAATTTCTCTCTCTTTCACTGTCTTTTTTTCACAGGTTTTTAAAAGTAATTGATTTTTATAATGGGGTTTAGCTGCTTTTCACTGCTGTGTTTATGTCACTTTACACCCACTTGACTCACTTACAGAGAGATATCAATACATAGGTTTTAAGATTCTTACTAGTCAGATATATTCTTGGGCCGTGAATAGGGGGTTTTGAGTCCAATTCACTGAGCAAGGAGTAGGTCTTCTCTTGTACATATTGGGTTTATGGAACGGTATCTGAGCTAATTTGAAACCCTTGTTTTATGCATCACCCCACCTCACCTTTCCCGTTAAGCAGCCATAGTGTGTTTTCTAAACGTGTGACTCTGTTCTGTTTTGTAATTCAGTTCAAGGGTAGCGGTTTTTACATTCCCTCTATAAGTGATATCTTATGATAAGTGTCTTTTTCTGTGTGACTTATTTCACTTAGAATCGTCGTACCTCAATCCACTCATCATGCTGCTACTAGCATTATGACGTTGATTTCATGGCTGAGTGATATTCCATTGTACATAAGGACCACAACATCTTTATCCATTTTTCTCTTTCCTGGGATATTTAAGGTGTAACGAAGTTGGAGGTTCTTGTCAACAGAGCAGCCCTAAACTTTGGGGTGCCTGTGTCTTGCTGGTTTTTAATTTTCCCACTTTATACGCCCATGAGTGGAAGTGCCCTATGCTCTCTAAGCTGAGTTTTTTAGATGTTTCAGGACACACCGTACATACTCCAGAGTGGCTGTTGGCAATTTACATCCCGCCCATCAGCGTAGCAAGGCTCCCGTTTCTCCATGGCCTGTCCTGCATTTCTGGTTTTGACACTTTATTCAGCATGGCCCTTTTGACCGATGGGAAGCGAGACTTCTTTGTAGCGCTGATTTGCCTTTCCAGGTTGCTTGGTTGGCCAAAAAGGGCGTCATTGACGAGGTTTTGCCGCTTTTCCTGTGCTTTAAAGGCAATTTGAATCTCCCTCCTGAAATCTGTTTCCTGCAATTCTGCCTTGCTTTCAAATCCTCTTCGTTGCCTTCCCTCAATATATTTGTGGACGAGAGTGATCATTTATAAGTCTGCAGGTTTGTGAATTGCAGTGCCCCTGAGCTCCATTTTTCAACTCACTTTCTTGGGAGCTGGCCGCAAAAGCGCAGGATTGCTTCAGGCCCTATTCTGGTCCCGGGCGGCAGGCTGAGCCTGTGGTTAATTCTTCTTCCTGATGGGAAAATAGAGTGACCTGTGCCTGTCCCAACACCTAGAGCTAGTCTCTCATTGTTTTCCCCTCTTCCCGTTCATCCTCAGGACAAATTGCAACCTGTACGGAACAGGAGGTTAAAGGTGCTGATTCTCCAAGGAGGGAGATTGCTAGTAAAGCAGCTGGAATGGCGAACACGAGCACAAGGAGATGAGAAATGAGGTGCGTTTTAGAAACCTTTCCCGATCACACGGTGTACCATCTTCTGGGTTTCTCATGCATGTTTTCGATGTAGGAAGATGCCCTTGAACCTGGAGATTTGGGACCCATGGGATGGGTACCACGCAGTATTACTTTAAAGGGTCTGCGTTTCCTCACCCAACCTCAACAAACCTCTCAGCCCCAAGAGTGTCCACCCTTATGTCTCAATCAGCTGTGGGTCTAGATATGGTCAATCCAGGTAGCATAACTGCCCCTAAACGAATTTTGTAAGAATTTCTCTCTCTTTCACTGTCTTTTTTTCACAGGTTTTTAAAAGTAATTGATTTTTATAATGGGGTTTAGCTGCTTTTCACTGCTGTGTTTATGCCACTTTACACCCACTTGACTCACTTACAGAAAGATATCAATACATAGGTTTTAAGATTCTTACTAGTCAGATATATTCTTGGGCCGTGAATAGGGGGTGTTTAGTCCAATTCACTGAGCAAGGAGTAGGTCTTGTCTATTACATATTGGGTTTATGGAACGGTATCTGAGCTAATTTGAAACCCTTGTTTTATGCATCACCCCACCTCCTCTTTCCCGTTAAGCAGCCATAGTGTGTTTTCTAAACGTGTGACTCTGTTCAGTTTTGTAATTCAGTTCAAGGGTAGCGGTTTTTACATTCCCTCTATAAGTGATATCTTATGATAAATGTCTTTTTCTGTGTGACTTATTTCATTTAGAATCGTCGTACCTAAATCCACTCATCATGCTGCTACTAGCCTTATGACGTTGATTTCATGGCTGAGTGATATTCCATTGTACATAAGGACCACAACTTCTTTATCCATTTTTCTCTTTCCTGAGATATGTAAGGTGTAACGAAGTGGAGGTTCTTGTCAACAGAGCAGCCCTAAACGTTGGGGTGCCTGTGTCTTGCTGATTTTTAGTTTTCCCAATTTATACGCCCATGAGTGGAACTGCCCTATGCTCTCTAAGCTGAGTGTTTTAGATGTTTCAGGACACACCGTACACTTCTCCAGAGTGGCTGTTGGCAATTTACATCCCGCCCATCATCGTAGCAAGGCTCCCGTTTCCTCATGGCCTGCCCTGCATTTTTGGTTTTGACACTTTATTCAGCATGGCCCTTTTGACCGATGGGAAGCGAGACTTCTTTGTAGCGCTGATTTGCCTTTCCAGGTTGCTTGGTTGGCCAAAAAGGGCGTATGCGTTTTTTCCTGAATATATTCAGGAAAAAACGCATACGCCCTTTTTGGCCAAGGGCATCTTGTCGAGGTTTTGCCGCTTTTCCTGTGCTTTAAAGGCGATTCGAATCTCCCTCCTGAAATCTGTTTCCTGCAATTCTGCCTTGCTTTCAAATCCTCTTCGTTGCCTTCCCTCAATATATTTGTGGACGAGAGTGATCATTTATAAGTCTGCAGGTTTGTGAATTGCAGTGCCCCTGAGCTCCATTTTTCAACTCGCTTTCTTGGGAGCTGGCCGCAAAAGCGCAGGATTGCTTCAGGCCCTATTCTGGTCCCGGGCGGCAGGCTGAGCCTGTGCTTAATTCTTCTTCCTGATGGGAAAATAGAGTGACCTGTGCCTGTCCCAACACCTAGAGCTAGTCTCTCATTGTTTTCCCCTCTTCCCGTTCATCCTCAGGACAAATTGCAACCTGTACGGAACAGGAGGTTAAAGGTGCTGATTCTCCAAGGAGGGAGATTGTTAGTAAAGAGGCTGGAATGGCGAACCCGAGCACAAGGAGATGAGAAATGAGGTGCGTTTTAGAAACCTTTCGCGATCACACGGTGTACCATCTTCTGGGTTTCTCATGCATGTTTTCGATGTAGGAAGATGCCCTTGAACCTGGAGATTTGGAACCCATGGGATGGGTACCACGCAGTATTACTTTAAAGGGTCTGCGTTTCCTCACCCAACCTCACCAAACCTCTCAGCCCCAAGAGTGTCCACCCTTATGTCTCAATCAGCTGTGGGTCTAGATATGGTCAATCCAGGTAGCATAACTGCCCCTAAACGAATTTTGTAAGAATTTCTCTCTCTTTCACTGTCTTTTTTTCACAGGTTTTTAAAAGTAATTGATTTTTATAATGGGGTTTACCTGCTTTTCACTGCTGTGTTTATGTCACTTTACACCCAATTGACTCACTTACTGAGAGATATCAATACATAGGTTTTAAGATTCTTACTAGTCAGATATATTCTTGGGCCGTGAATAGGGGGTGTTTAGTCCAATTCACTGAGCAAGGAGTAGGTCTTGTCTATTACATATTGGGTTTATGGAACGGTATCTGAGCTAATTTGAAACCCTTGTTTTATGCATCACCCCACCTCCTCTTTCCCGTTAAGCAGCCATAGTGTGTTTTCTAAACGTGTGACTCTGTTCAGTTTTGTAATTCAGTTCAAGGGTAGCGGTTTTTACATTCCCTCTATAAGTGATATCTTATGATAAATGTCTTTTTCTGTGTGACTTATTTCATTTAGAATCGTCGTACCTAAATCCACTCATCATGCTGCTACTAGCCTTATGACGTTGATTTCATGGCTGAGTGATATTCCATTGTACATAAGGACCACAACTTCTTTATCCATTTTTCTCTTTCCTGAGATATGTAAGGTGTAACGAAGTGGAGGTTCTTGTCAACAGAGCAGCCCTAAACGTTGGGGTGCCTGTGTCTTGCTGATTTTTAGTTTTCCCAATTTATACGCCCATGAGTGGAACTGCCCTATGCTCTCTAAGCTGAGTGTTTTAGATGTTTCAGGACACACCGTACATACTCCAGAGTGGCTGTTGGCAATTTACATCCCGCCCATCAGCGTAGCAAGGCTCCCGTTTCTCCATGGCCTGTCCTGCATTTCTGGTTTTGACACTTTATTCAGCATGGCCCTTTTGACCGATGGGAAGCGAGACTTCTTTGTAGCGCTGATTTGCCTTTCCAGGTTGCTTGGTTGGCCAAAAAGGGCGTCATTGACGAGGTTTTGCCGCTTTTCCTGTGCTTTAAAGGCGATTCGAATCTCCCTCCTGAAATCTGTTTCCTGCAATTCTGCCTTGCTTTCAAATCCTCTTCGTTGCCTTCCCTCAATATATTTGTGGACGAGAGTGATCATTTATAAGTCTGCAGGTTTGTGAATTGCAGTGCCCCTGAGCTCCATTTTTCAACTCGCTTTCTTGGGAGCTGGCCGCAAAAGCGCAGGATTGCTTCAGGCCCTATTCTGGTCCCGGGCGGCAGGCTGAGCCTGTGCTTAATTCTTCTTCCTGATGGGAAAATAGAGTGACCTGTGCCTGTCCCAACACCTAGAGCTAGTCTCTCATTGTTTTCCCCTCTTCCCGTTCATCCTCAGGACAAATTGCAACCTGTACGGAACAGGAGGTTAAAGGTGCTGATTCTCCAAGGAGGGAGGTTGCTAGTAAAGCAGCTGGAATGCGAACCCGAGCACAAGGAGATGAGAAATGAGGTGCGTTTTAGAAATCTTTCGCGATCACACGGTGTACCATCTTCTGGGTTTCTTATGCATGTTTTCGATGTAGGAAGATGCCTTTGAACCTGGAGATTTGGAACCCATGGGATGGGTACCACGCAGTATTACTTTAAAGGGTCTGCGTTTCCTCACCCAACCTCACCAAACCTCTCAGCCCCAAGAGTGTCCACCCTTATGTCTCAATCAGCTGTGGGTCTAGATATGGTCAATCCAGGTAGCATAACTGCCCCTAAACGAATTTTGTAAGAATTTCTCTCTCTTTCACTGTCTTTTTTTCACAGGTTTTTAAAAGTAATTGATTTTTATAATGGGGTTTAGCTGCTTTTCACTGCTGTGTTTATGCCACTTTACACCCACTTGACTCACTTACAGAGAGATATCAATACATAGGTTTTAAGATTCTTACTAGTCAGATATATTCTTGGGCCGTGAATAGGGGGTGTTTAGTCCAATTCACTGAGCAAGGAGTAGGTCTTGTCTATTACATATTGGGTTTATGGAACGGTATCTGAGCTAATTTGAAACCCTTGTTTTATGCATCACCCCACCTCCTCTTTCCCGTTAAGCAGCCATAGTGTGTTTTCTAAACGTGTGACTCTGTTCAGTTTTGTAATTCAGTTCAAGGGTAGCGGTTTTTACATTCCCTCTATAAGTGATATCTTATGATAAATGTCTTTTTCTGTGTGACTTATTTCATTTAGAATCGTCGTACCTCAATCCACTCATCATGCTGCTACTAGCCTTATGACGTTGATTTCATGGCTGAGTGATATTCCATTGTACATAAGGACCACAACTTCTTTATCCATTTTTCTCTTTCCTGAGATATGTAAGGTGTAACGAAGTGGAGGTTCTTGTCAACAGAGCAGCCCTAAACGTTGGGGTGCCTGTGTCTTGCTGATTTTTAGTTTTCCCAATTTATACGCCCATGAGTGGAACTGCCCTATGCTCTCTAAGGTGAGTTTTTTAGATGTTTCAGGACACACCGTACACTTCTCCAGAGTGGCTGTTGGCAATTTACATCCCGCCCATCATCGTAGCAAGGCTCCCGTTTCCTCATGGCCTGCCCTGCATTTTTGGTTTTGACACTTTATTCAGCATGGCCCTTTTGACCGATGGGAAGCGAGACTTCTTTGTAGCGCTGATTTGCCTTTCCAGGTTGCTTGGTTGGCCAAAAAGGGCGTATGCGTTTTTTCCTGAATATATTCAGGAAAAAACGCATACGCCCTTTTTGGCCAAGGGCATCTTGTCGAGGTTTTGCCGCTTTTCCTGTGCTTTAAAGGCGATTCGAATCTCCCTCCTGAAATCTGTTTCCTGCAATTCTGCCTTGCTTTCAAATCCTCTTCGTTGCCTTCCCTCAATATATTTGTGGACGAGAGTGATCTTTTATAAGTCTGCAGGTTTGTGAATTGCAGTGCCCCTGAGCTCCATTTTTCAACTCGCTTTCTTGGGAGCTGGCCGCAAAAGCGCAGGATTGCTTCAGGCCCTATTCTGGTCCCGGGCGGCAGGCTGAGCCTGTGCTTAATTCTTCTTCCTGATGGGAAAATAGAGTGACCTGTGCCTGTCCCAACACCTAGAGCTAGTCTCTCATTGTTTTCCCCTCTTCCCGTTCATCCTCAGGACAAATTGCAACCTGTACGGAACAGGAGGTTAAAGGTGCTGATTCTCCAAGGAGGGAGATTGTTAGTAAAGAGGCTGGAATGGCGAACCCGAGCACAAGGAGATGAGAAATGAGGTGCGTTTTAGAAACCTTTCCCGATCACACGGTGTACCATCTTCTGGGTTTCTCATGCATGTTTTCGATGTAGGAAGATGCCCTTGAACCTGGAGATTTGGGACCCATGGGATGGGTACCACGCAGTATTACTTTAAAGGGTCTGCGTTTCCTCACCCAACCTCACCAAACCTCTCAGCCCCAAGAGTGTCCACCCTTATGTCTCAATCAGCTGTGGGTCTAGATATGGTCAATCCAGGTAGCATAACTGCCCCTAAACGAATTTTGTAAGAATTTCTCTCTCTTTCACTGTCTTTTTTTCACAGGTTTTTAAAAGTAATTGATTTTTATAATGGGGTTTACCTGCTTTTCACTGCTGTGTTTATGTCACTTTACACCCAATTGACTCACTTACTGAGAGATATCAATACATAGGTTTTAAGATTCTTACTAGTCAGATATATTCTTGGGCCGTGAATAGGGGGTGTTTAGTCCAATTCACTGAGCAAGGAGTAGGTCTTGTCTATTACATATTGGGTTTATGGAACGGTATCTGAGCTAATTTGAAACCCTTGTTTTATGCATCACCCCACCTCCTCTTTCCCGTTAAGCAGCCATAGTGTGTTTTCTAAACGTGTGACTCTGTTCAGTTTTGTAATTCAGTTCAAGGGTAGCGGTTTTTACATTCCCTCTATAAGTGATATCTTATGATAAATGTCTTTTTCTGTGTGACTTATTTCATTTAGAATCGTCGTACCTAAATCCACTCATCATGCTGCTACTAGCCTTATGACGTTGATTTCATGGCTGAGTGATATTCCATTGTACATAAGGACCACAACTTCTTTATCCATTTTTCTCTTTCCTGAGATATGTAAGGTGTAACGAAGTGGAGGTTCTTGTCAACAGAGCAGCCCTAAACATTGGGGTGCCTGTGTCTTGCTGGTTTTTAGTTTTCCCAATTTATACGCCCATGAGTGGAACTGCCCTATGCTCTCTAAGCTGAGTTTTTTAGATGTTTCAGGACACACCGTACACTTCTCCAGAGTGGCTGTTGGCAATTTACATCCCGCCCATCATCGTAGCAAGGCTCCCGTTTCCTCATGGCCTGCCCTGCATTTTTGGTTTTGACACTTTATTCAGCATGGCCCTTTTGACCGATGGGAAGCGAGACTTCTTTGTAGCGCTGATTTGCCTTTCCAGGTTGCTTGGTTGGCCAAAAAGGGCGTATGCGTTTTTTCCTGAATATATTCAGGAAAAAACGCATACGCCCTTTTTGGCCAAGGGCATCTTGTCGAGGTTTTGCCGCTTTTCCTGTGCTTTAAAGGCGATTCGAATCTCCCTCCTGAAATCTGTTTCCTGCAATTCTGCCTTGCTTTCAAATCCTCTTCGTTGCCTTCCCTCAATATATTTGTGGACGAGAGTGATCATTTATAAGTCTGCAGGTTTGTGAATTGCAGTGCCCCTGAGCTCCATTTTTCAACTCGCTTTCTTGGGAGCTGGCCGCAAAAGCCCAGGATTGCTTCAGGCCCTATTCTGGTCCCGGGCGGCAGGCTGAGCCTGTGCTTAATTCTTCTTCCTGATGGGAAAATAGAGTGACCTGTGCCTGTCCCAACACCTAGAGCTAGTCTCTCATTGTTTTCCCCTCTTCCCGTTCATCCTCAGGACAAATTGCAACCTGTACGGAACAGGAGGTTAAAGGTGCTGATTCTCCAAGGAGGGAGATTGTTAGTAAAGAGGCTGGAATGGCGAACCCGAGCACAAGGAGATGAGAAATGAGGTGCGTTTTAGAAACCTTTCCCGATCACACGGTGTACCATCTTCTGGGTTTCTCATGCATGTTTTCGATGTAGGAAGATGCCCTTGAACCTGGAGATTTGGGACCCATGGGATGGGTACCACGCAGTATTACTTTAAAGGGTCTGCGTTTCCTCACCCAACCTCACCCAACCTCTCAGCCCCAAGAGTGTCCACCCTTATGTCTCAATCAGCTGTGGGTCTAGATATGGTCAATCCAGGTAGCATAACTGCCCCTAAACGAATTTTGTAAGAATTTCTCTCTCTTTCACTGTCTTTTTTTCACAGGTTTTTAAAAGTAATTGATTTTTATAATGGGGTTTAGCTGCTTTTCACTGCTGTGTTTATGTCACTTTACACCCAATTGACTCACTTACTGAGAGATATCAATACATAGGTTTTAAGATTCTTACTAGTCAGATATATTCTTGGGCCGTGAATAGGGGGTGTTTAGTCCAATTCACTGAGCAAGGAGTAGGTCTTGTCTATTACATATTGGGTTTATGGAACGGTATCTGAGCTAATTTGAAACCCTTGTTTTATGCATCACCCCACCTCACCTTTCCCGTTAAGCAGCCATAGTGTGTTTTCTAAACGTGTGACTCTGTTCTGTTTTGTAATTCAGTTCAAGGGTAGCGGTTTTTACATGCCCTCTATAAGTGATATCTTATGATAAGTGTCTTTTTCTGTGTGACTTATTTCATTTAGAATCGTCGTACCTATAACCACTCATCATGCTGCTACTAGCCTTATGACGTTGATTTCATGGCTGAGTGATATTCCATTGTACATAAGGACCACAACTTCTTTATCCATTTTTCTCTTTCCTGATATATGTAAGGTGTAACGAAGTGGAGGTTCTTGTCAACAGAGCAGCCCTAAATGTTGGGGTGCCTGTGTCTTGCTGATTTTTAGTTTTCCCAATTTATACGCCCATGAGTGGAACTGCCCTATGCTCTCTAAGCTGAGTTTTTTAGATGTTTCAGGACACACCGTACACTTCACCAGAGTGGCTGTTGGCAATTGACATCCCGCCCATCATCGTAGCAAGGCTCCCGTTTCCTCATGGCCTGCCCTGCATTTCTGGTTTTGACACTTTATTCAGCATGGCCCTTTTGACCGATGGGAAGCGAGACTTCTTTGTAGCGCTGATTTGCCTTTCCAGGTTGCTTGGTTGGCCAAAAAGGGCGTATGCGTTTTTTCCTGAATATATTCAGGAAAAAACGCATACGCCCTTTTTGGCCAAGGGCATCTTCTCGAGGTTTTGCCGCTTTTCCTGTGCTTTAAAGGCGATTCGAATCTCCCTCCTGAAATCTGTTTCCTGCAATTCTGCCTTGCTTTCAAATCCTCTTCGTTGCCTTCCCTCAATATATTTGTGGACGAGAGTGATCATTTATAAGTCTGCAGGTTTGTGAATTGCAGTGCCCCTGAGCTCCATTTTTCAACTCGCTTTCTTGGGAGCTGGCCGCAAAAGCGCAGGATTGCTTCAGGCCCTATTCTGGTCCCGGGCGGCAGGCTGAGCCTGTGCTTAATTCTTCTTCCTGATGGGAAAATAGAGTGACCTGTGCCTGTCCCAACACCTAGAGCTAGTCTCTCATTGTTTTCCCCTCTTCCCGTTCATCCTCAGGACAAAGTGCAACCTGTACGGAACAGGAGGTTAAAGGTGCTGATTCTCCAAGGAGGGAGGTTGCTAGTAAAGCAGCTGGAATGCGAACCCGAGCACAAGGAGATGAGAAATGAGGTGCGTTTTAGAAACCTTTCGCGATCACACGGTGTACCATCTTCTGGGTTTCTTATGCATGTTTTCGATGTAGGAAGATGCCTTTGAACCTGGAGATTTGGAACCCATGGGATGGGTACCACGCAGTATTACTTTAAAGGGTCTGCGTTTCCTCACCCAACCTCACCAAACCTCTCAGCCCCAAGAGTGTCAACCCTTATGTCTCAATCAGCTGTGAGTCTAGATATGGTCAATCCAGGTAGCATAACTGCCCCTAAACGAATTTTGTAAGAATTTCTCTCTCTTTCACTGTCTTTTTTTCACAGGTTTTTAAAAGTAATTGATTTTTATAATGGAGTTTAGCTGCTTTTCACTGCTGTGTTTATGTCACTTTACACCCACTTGACTCACTTACAGAGAGATATCAATACATAGGTTTTAAGATTCTTACTAGTCATATATATTCTTGGGTCGTGAATAGGGGGTTTTGAGTCCAATTCACTGAGCAAGGAGTAGGTCTTCTCTAGTACATATTGGGTTTATGGAACGGTATCTCAGCTAATTTGAAACCCTTGTTTTATGCATCACCCCACCTCACCTTTCCCGTTAAGCAGCCATAGTGTGTTTTCTAAACGTGTGACTCTGTTCTGTTTTGTAATTCAGTTCAAGGGTAGCGGTTTTTACATGCCCTCTATAAGTGATATCTTATGGTAAGTGTCTTTTTCTGTGTGACTTATTTCACTTAGAATCGTCGTACCTCAATCCACTCATCATGCTGCTACTAGCATTATGACGTTGATTTCATGGCTGAGTGATATTCCATTGTACATAAGGACCACAACATCTTTATCCATTTTTCTCTTTCCTGGGATATTTAAGGTGTAACGAAGTTGGAGGTTCTTGTCAACAGAGCAGCCCTAAACTTTGGGGTGCCTGTGTCTTGCTGGTTTTTAATTTTCCCACTTTATACGCCCATGAGTGGAAGTGCCCTATGCTCTCTAAGCTGAGTTTTTTAGATGTTTCAGGACACACCGTACATACTCCAGAGTGGCTGTTGGCAATTTACATCCCGCCCATCAGCGTAGCAAGGCTCCCGTTTCTCCATGGCCTGTCCTGCATTTCTGGTTTAGACACTTTATTCAGCATGGCCCTTTTGACCGATGGGAAGCGAGACTTCTTTGTAGTGCTGATTTGCCTTTCCAGGTTGCTTGGTTGGCCAAAAAGGGCGTCATTGACGAGGTTTTGCCGCTTTTCCTGTGCTTTAAAGGCGATTCGAATCTCCCTCCTGAAATCTGTTTCCTGCAATTCTGCCTTGCTTTCAAATCCTCTTCGTTGCCTTCCCTCAATATATTTGTGGACGAGAGTGATCATTTATAAGTCTGCAGGTTTGTGAATTGCAGTGCCCCTGAGCTCCATTTTTCAACTCGCTTTCTTGGGAGCTGGCCGCAAAAGCGCAGGATTGCTTCATGCCCTATTCTGGTCCCGGGCGGCAGGCTGAGCCTGTGGTTAATTCTTCTTCCTGATGGGAAAATAGAGTGACCTGTGCCTGTCCCAACACCTAGAGCTAGTCTCTCATTGTTTTCCCCTCTTCCCGTTCATCCTCAGGACAAATTGCAACCTGTACGGAACAGGAGGTTAAAGGTGCTGATTCTCCAAGGAGGGAGATTGTTAGTAAAGAGGCTGGAATGGCGAACCCGAGCACAAGGAGATGAGAAATGAGGTGCGTTTTAGAAACCTTTCCCGATCACACGGTGTACCATCTTCTGGGTTTCTCATGCATGTTTTCGATGTAGGAAGATGCCCTTGAACCTGGAGATTTGGGACCCATGGGATGGGTACCACGCAGTATTACTTTAAAGGGTCTGCGTTTCCTCACCCAACCTCACCAAACCTCTCAGCCCCAAGAGTGTCCACCCTTATGTCTCAATCAGCTGTGGGTCTAGATATGGTCAATCCAGGTAGCATAACTGCCCCTAAACGAATTTTGTAAGAATTTCTCTCTCTTTCACTGTCTTTTTTTCACAGGTTTTTAAAAGTAATTGATTTTTATAATGGGGTTTAGCTGCTTTTCACTGCTGTGTTTATGTCACTTTACACCCACTTGACTCACTTACAGAGAGATATCAATACATAGGTTTTAAGATTCTTACTAGTCAGATATATTCTTGGGCCGTGAATAGGGGGTTTTGAGTCCAATTCACTGAGCAAGGAGTAGGTCTTCTCTAGAACATATTGGGTTTATGGAACGGTATCTGAGCTAATTTGAAACCCTTGTTTTATGCATCACCCCACCTCACCTTTCCCGTTAAGCAGCCATAGTGTGTTTTCTAAACGTGTGACTCTGTTCTGTTTTGTAATTCAGTTCAAGGGTAGCGGTTTTTACATGCCCTCTATAAGTGATATCTTATGGTAAGTGTCTTTTTCTGTGTGACTTATTTCACTTAGAATCGTTGTACCTCAATCCACTCATCATGCTGCTACTAGCATTATCACGTTGATTTCATGGCTGAGTGATATTCCATTGTACATAAGGACCACAACATCTTTATCCATTTTTCTCTTTCCTGGGATATTTAAGGTGTAACGAAGTTGGAGGTTCTTGTCAACAGAGCAGCCCTAAACGTTGGGGTGCCTGTGTCTTGCTGGTTTTTAATTTTCCCACTTTATACGCCCATGAGTGGAAGTGCCCTATGCTCTCTAAGCTGAGTTTTTTAGATGTTTCAGGACACACCGTACATACTCCAGAGTAGCTGTTGGCAATTTACATCCCGCCCATCAGCGTAGCAAGGCTCCCGTTTCTCCATGGCCTGTCCTGCATTTCTGGTTTTGACACTTTATTCAGCATGGCCCTTTTGACCGATGGGAAGCGAGACTTCTTTATAGCGCTGATTTGCCTTTCCAGGTTGCTTGGTTGGCCAAAAAGGGCGTCATTGACGAGGTTTTGCCGCTTTTCCTGTGCTTTAAAGGCGATTCGAATCTCCCTCCTGAAATCTGTTTCCTGCAATTCTGCCTTGCTTTCAAATCCTCTTCGTTGCCTTCCCTCAATATATTTGTGGACGAGAGTGATCATTTATAAGTCTGCAGGTTTGTGAATTGCAGTGCCCCTGAGCTCCATTTTTCAACTCGCTTTCTTGGGAGCTGGCCGCAAAAGCGCAGGATTGCTTCAGGCCCTATTCTGGTCCCGGGCGGCAGGCTGAGCCTGTGCTTAATTCTTCTTCCTGATGGGAAAATAGAGTGACCTGTGCCTGTCCCAACACCTAGAGCTAGTCTCTCATTGTTTTCCCCTCTTCCCGTTCATCCTCAGGACAAATTGCAACCTGTACGGAACAGGAGGTTAAAGGTGCTGATTCTCCAAGGAGGGAGATTGTTAGTAAAGAGGCTGGAATGGCGAACCCGAGCACAAGGAGATGAGAAATGAGGTGCGTTTTAGAAACCTTTCCCGATCACACGGTGCACCATCTTCTGGGTTTCTCATGCATGTTTTCGATGTAGGAAGATGCCCTTGAACCTGGAGATTTGGGACCCATGGGATGGGTACCACGCAGTATTACTTTAAAGGGTCTGCGTTTCCTCACCCAACCTCACCAAACCTCTCAGCCCCAAGAGTGTCCACCCTTATGTCTCAATCAGCTGTGGGTCTAGATATGGTCAATCCAGGTAGCATAACTGCCCCTAAACGAATTTTGTAAGAATTTCTCTCTCTTTCACTGTCTTTTTTTCACAGGTTTTTAAAAGTAATTGATTTTTATAATGGGGTTTAGCTGCTTTTCACTGCTGTGTTTATGTCACTTTACACCCACTTGACTCACTTACAGAGAGATATCAATACATAGGTTTTAAGATTCTTACTAGTCAGATATATTCTTGGGCCGTGAATAGGGGGTTTTGAGTCCAATTCACTGAGCAAGGAGTAGGTCTTCTCTAGTACATATTGGGTTTATGGAACGGTATCTGAGCTAATTTGAAACCCTTGTTTTATGCATCACCCCACCTCACCTTTCCCGTTAAGCAGCCATAGTGTGTTTTCTAAACGTGTGACTCTGTTCTGTTTTGTAATTCAGTTCAAGGGTAGCGGTTTTTACATGCCCTCTATAAGTGATATCTTATGGTAAGTGTCTTTTTCTGTGTGACTTATTTCACTTAGAATCGTTGTACCTCAATCCACTCATCATGCTGCTACTAGCATTATCACGTTGATTTCATGGCTGAGTGATATTCCATTGTACATAAGGACCACAACATCTTTATCCATTTTTCTCTTTCCTGGGATATTTAAGGTGTAACGAAGTTGGAGGTTCTTGTCAACAGAGCAGCCCTAAACGTTGGGGTGCCTGTGTCTTGCTGGTTTTTAATTTTCCCACTTTATACGCCCATGAGTGGAAGTGCCCTATGCTCTCTAAGCTGAGTTTTTTAGATGTTTCAGGACACACCGTACATACTCCAGAGTAG
Source organism: Balaenoptera physalus (assembly GCF_965194825.1). Lineage (NCBI taxonomy): Eukaryota > Metazoa > Chordata > Mammalia > Artiodactyla > Balaenopteridae > Balaenoptera > Balaenoptera physalus. Next base: position 1,130,260 of record NW_028126568.1, read on the forward strand.
CTGTTGGCAATTTACATCCCGCCCATCAGCGTAGCAAGGCTCCCGTTTCTCCATGGCCTGTCCTGCATTTCTGGTTTTGACACTTTATTCAGCATGGCCCTTTTGACCGATGGGAAGCGAGACTTCTTTATAGCGCTGATTTGCCTTTCCAGGTTGCTTGGTTGGCCAAAAAGGGCGTCATTGACGAGGTTTTGCCGCTTTTCCTGTGCTTTAAAGGCGATTCGAATCTCCCTCCTGAAATCTGTTTCCTGCAATTCTGCCTTGCTTTCAAATCCTCTTCGTTGCCTTCCCTCAATATATTTGTGGACGAGAGTGATCATTTATAAGTCTGCAGGTTTGTGAATTGCAGTGCCCCTGAGCTCCATTTTTCAACTCGCTTTCTTGGGAGCTGGCCGCAAAAGCGCAGGATTGCTTCAGGCCCTATTCTGGTCCCGGGCGGCAGGCTGAGCCTGTGCTTAATTCTTCTTCCTGATGGGAAAATAGAGTGACCTGTGCCTGTCCCAACACCTAGAGCTAGTCTCTCATTGTTTTCCCCTCTTCCCGTTCATCCTCAGGACAAATTGCAACCTGTACGGAACAGGAGGTTAAAGGTGCTGATTCTCCAAGGAGGGAGGTTGCTAGTAAAGCAGCTGGAATGGCGAACCCGAGCACAAGGAGATGAGAAATGAGGTGCGTTTTAGAAACCTTTCGCGATCACACGGTGTACCATCTTCTGGGTTTCTCATGCATGTTTTCGATGTAGGAAGATGCCCTTGAACCTGGAGATTTGGAACCCATGGGATGGGTACCACGCAGTATTACTTTAAAGGGTCTGCGTTTCCTCACCCAACCTCACCAAACCTCTCATCCCCAAGAGTGTCCACCCTTATGTCTCAATCAGCTGTGGGTCTAGATATGGTCAATCCAGGTAGCATAACTGCCCCTAAACGAATTTTGTAAGAATTTCTCTCTCTTTCACTGTCTTTTTTTTACAGGTTTTTAAAAGTAATTGATTTTTATAATGGGGTTTAGCTGCTTTTCACTGCTGTGTTTATGTCACTTTACACCCACTTGACTCACTTACAGAGAGATATCAATACATAGGTTTTAAGATTCTTACTAGTCAGATATATTCTTGGGCCGTGAATAGGGGGTTTTGAGTCCAATTCACTGAGCAAGGAGTAGGTCTTGTCTATTACATATTGGGTTTATGGAACGGTATCTGAGCTAATTTGAAACCCTTGTTTTATGCATCACCCCACCTCACCTTTCCCGTTAAGCAGCCATAGTGTGTTTTCTAAACGTGTGACTCTGTTCTGTTTTGTAATTCAGTTCAAGGGTAGCGGTTTTTACATTCCCTCTATAAGTGATATCTTATGATAAGTGTCTTTTTCTGTGTGACTTATTTCACTTAGAATCGTCGTACCTCAATCCACTCATCATGCTGCTACTAGCATTATGACGTTGATTTCATGGCTGAGTGATATTCCATTGTACATAAGGACCACAACATCTTTATCCATTTTTCTCTTTCCTGGGATATTTAAGGTGTAACGAAGTTGGAGGTTCTTGTCAACAGAGCAGCCCTAAACTTTGGGGTGCCTGTGTCTTGCTGGTTTTTAATTTTCCCACTTTATACGCCCATGAGTGGAAGTGCCCTATGCTCTCTAAGCTGAGTTTTTTAGATGTTTCAGGACACACCGTACATACTCCAGAGTGGCTGTTGGCAATTTACATCCCGCCCATCAGCGTAGCAAGGCTCCCGTTTCTCCATGGCCTGTCCTGCATTTCTGGTTTTGACACTTTATTCAGCATGGCCCTTTTGACCGATGGGAAGCGAGACTTCTTTGTAGCGCTGATTTGCCTTTCCAGGTTGCTTGGTTGGCCAAAAAGGGCGTCATTGACGAGGTTTTGCCGCTTTTCCTGTGCTTTAAAGGCAATTTGAATCTCCCTCCTGAAATCTGTTTCCTGCAATTCTGCCTTGCTTTCAAATCCTCTTCGTTGCCTTCCCTCAATATATTTGTGGACGAGAGTGATCATTTATAAGTCTGCAGGTTTGTGAATTGCAGTGCCCCTGAGCTCCATTTTTCAACTCACTTTCTTGGGAGCTGGCCGCAAAAGCGCAGGATTGCTTCAGGCCCTATTCTGGTCCCGGGCGGCAGGCTGAGCCTGTGGTTAATTCTTCTTCCTGATGGGAAAATAGAGTGACCTGTGCCTGTCCCAACACCTAGAGCTAGTCTCTCATTGTTTTCCCCTCTTCCCGTTCATCCTCAGGACAAATTGCAACCTGTACGGAACAGGAGGTTAAAGGTGCTGATTCTCCAAGGAGGGAGATTGTTAGTAAAGAGGCTGGAATGGCGAACCCGAGCACAAGGAGATGAGAAATGAGGTGCGTTTTAGAAACCTTTCCCGATCACACGGTGTACCATCTTCTGGGTTTCTCATGCATGTTTTCGATGTAGGAAGATGCCCTTGAACCTGGAGATTTGGGACCCATGGGATGGGTACCACGCAGTATTACTTTAAAGGGTCTGCATTTCCTCACCCAACCTCACCAAACCTCTCAGCCCCAAGAGTGTCCACCCTTATGTCTCAATCAGCTGTGGGTCTAGATATGGTCAATCCAGGTAGCATAACTGCCCCTAAACGAATTTTGTAAGAATTTCTCTCTCTTTCACTGTCTTTTTTTCACAGGTTTTTAAAAGTAATTGATTTTTATAATGGGGTTTAGCTGCTTTTCACTGCTGTGTTTATGCCACTTTACACCCACTTGACTCACTTACAGAGAGATATCAATACATAGGTTTTAAGATTCTTACTAGTCAGATATATTCTTGGGCCGTGAATAGGGGGTGTTTAGTCCAATTCACTGAGCAAGGAGTAGGTCTTGTCTATTACATATTGGGTTTATGGAACGGTATCTGAGCTAATTTGAAACCCTTGTTTTATGCATCACCCCACCTCCTCTTTCCCGTTAAGCAGCCATAGTGTGTTTTCTAAACGTGTGACTCTGTTCAGTTTTGTAATTCAGTTCAAGGGTAGCGGTTTTTACATTCCCTCTATAAGTGATATCTTATGATAAATGTCTTTTTCTGTGTGACTTATTTCATTTAGAATCGTCGTACCTAAATCCACTCATCATGCTGCTACTAGCCTTATGACGTTGATTTCATGGCTGAGTGATATTCCATTGTACATAAGGACCACAACTTCTTTATCCATTTTTCTCTTTCCTGAGATATGTAAGGTGTAACGAAGTGGAGGTTCTTGTCAACAGAGCAGCCCTAAACGTTGGGGTGCCTGTGTCTTGCTGATTTTTAGTTTTCCCAATTTATACGCCCATGAGTGGAACTGCCCTATGCTCTCTAAGCTGAGTTTTTTAGATGTTTCAGGACACACCGTACACTTCTCCAGAGTGGCTGTTGGCAATTTACATCCCGCCCATCATCGTAGCAAGGCTCCCGTTTCCTCATGGCCTGCCCTGCATTTTTGGTTTTGACACTTTATTCAGCATGGCCCTTTTGACCGATGGGAAGCGAGACTTCTTTGTAGCGCTGATTTGCCTTTCCAGGTTGCTTGGTTGGCCAAAAAGGGCGTATGCGTTTTTTCCTGAATATATTCAGGAAAAAACGCATACGCCCTTTTTGGCCAAGGGCATCTTGTCGAGGTTTTGCCGCTTTTCCTGTGCTTTAAAGGCGATTCGAATCTCCCTCCTGAAATCTGTTTCCTGCAATTCTGCCTTGCTTTCAAATCCTCTTCGTTGCCTTCCCTCAATATATTTGTGGACGAGAGTGATCATTTATAAGTCTGCAGGTTTGTGAATTGCAGTGCCCCTGAGCTCCATTTTTCAACTCGCTTTCTTGGGAGCTGGCCGCAAAAGCCCAGGATTGCTTCAGGCCCTATTCTGGTCCCGGGCGGCAGGCTGAGCCTGTGCTTAATTCTTCTTCCTGATGGGAAAATAGAGTGACCTGTGCCTGTCCCAACACCTAGAGCTAGTCTCTCATTGTTTTCCCCTCTTCCCGTTCATCCTCAGGACAAATTGCAACCTGTACGGAACAGGAGGTTAAAGGTGCTGATTCTCCAAGGAGGGAGATTGTTAGTAAAGAGGCTGGAATGGCGAACCCGAGCACAAGGAGATGAGAAATGAGGTGCGTTTTAGAAACCTTTCCCGATCACACGGTGTACCATCTTCTGGGTTTCTCATGCATGTTTTCGATGTAGGAAGATGCCCTTGAACCTGGAGATTTGGGACCCATGGGATGGGTACCACGCAGTATTACTTTAAAGGGTCTGCGTTTCCTCACCCAACCTCACCCAACCTCTCAGCCCCAAGAGTGTCCACCCTTATGTCTCAATCAGCTGTGGGTCTAGATATGGTCAATCCAGGTAGCATAACTGCCCCTAAACGAATTTTGTAAGAATTTCTCTCTCTTTCACTGTCTTTTTTTCACAGGTTTTTAAAAGTAATTGATTTTTATAATGGGGTTTAGCTGCTTTTCACTGCTGTGTTTATGTCACTTTACACCCACTTGACTCACTTACAGAGAGATATCAATACATAGGTTTTAAGATTCTTACTAGTCAGATATATTCTTGGGCCGTGAATAGGGGGTTTTGAGTCCAATTCACTGAGCAAGGAGTAGGTCTTCTCTAGTACATATTGGGTTTATGGAACGGTATCTGAGCTAATTTGAAACCCTTGTTTTATGCATCACCCCACCTCACCTTTCCCGTTAAGCAGCCATAGTGTGTTTTCTAAACGTGTGACTCTGTTCTGTTTTGTAATTCAGTTCAAGGGTAGCGGTTTTTACATGCCCTCTATAAGTGATATCTTATGATAAGTGTCTTTTTCTGTGTGACTTATTTCATTTAGAATCGTCGTACCTATAACCACTCATCATGCTGCTACTAGCCTTATGACGTTGATTTCATGGCTGAGTGATATTCCATTGTACATAAGGACCACAACTTCTTTATCCATTTTTCTCTTTCCTGATATATGTAAGGTGTAACGAAGTGGAGGTTCTTGTCAACAGAGCAGCCCTAAATGTTGGGGTGCCTGTGTCTTGCTGATTTTTAGTTTTCCCAATTTATACGCCCATGAGTGGAACTGCCCTATGCTCTCTAAGCTGAGTTTTTTAGATGTTTCAGGACACACCGTACACTTCACCAGAGTGGCTGTTGGCAATTGACATCCCGCCCATCATCGTAGCAAGGCTCCCGTTTCCTCATGGCCTGCCCTGCATTTCTGGTTTTGACACTTTATTCAGCATGGCCCTTTTGACCGATGGGAAGCGAGACTTCTTTGTAGCGCTGATTTGCCTTTCCAGGTTGCTTGGTTGGCCAAAAAGGGCGTATGCGTTTTTTCCTGAATATATTCAGGAAAAAACGCATACGCCCTTTTTGGCCAAGGGCATCTTCTCGAGGTTTTGCCGCTTTTCCTGTGCTTTAAAGGCGATTTGAATCTCCCTCCTGAAATCTGTTTCCTGCAATTCTGCCTTGCTTTCAAATCCTCTTCGTTGCCTTCCCTCAATATATTTGTGGACGAGAGTGATCATTTATAAGTCTGCAGGTTTGTGAATTGCAGTGCCCCTGAGCTCCATTTTTCAACTCGCTTTCTTGGGAGCTGGCCGCAAAAGCGCAGGATTGCTTCAGGCCCTATTCTGGTCCCGGGCGGCAGGCTGAGCCTGTGCTTAATTCTTCTTCCTGATGGGAAAATAGAGTGACCTGTGCCTGTCCCAACACCTAGAGCTAGTCTCTCATTGTTTTCCCCTCTTCCCGTTCATCCTCAGAACAAATTGCAACCTGTACGGAACAGGAGGATAAAGGTGCTGATTCTCCAAGGAGGGAGATTGTTAGTAAAGAGGCTGGAATGGCGAACCCGAGCACAAGGAGATGAGAAATGAGGTGCGTTTTAGAAACCTTTCCCGATCACACGGTGTACCATCTTCTGGGTTTCTCATGCATGTTTTCGATGTAGGAAGATGCCCTTGAACCTGGAGATTTGGGACCCATGGGATGGGTACCACGCAGTATTACTTTAAAGGGTCTGCGTTTCCTCACCCAACCTCACCAAACCTCTCAGCCCCAAGAGTGTCCACCCTTATGTCTCAATCAGCTGTGGGTCTAGATATGGTCAATCCAGGTAGCATAACTGCCCCTAAACGAATTTTGTAAGAATTTCTCTCTCTTTCACTGTCTTTTTTTCACAGGTTTTTAAAAGTAATTGATTTTTATAATGGGGTTTAGCTGCTTTTCACTGCTGTGTTTATGTCACTTTACACCCACTTGACTCACTTACAGAGAGATATCAATACATAGGTTTTAAGATTCTTACTAGTCAGATATATTCTTGGGCCGTGAATAGGGGGTTTTGAGTCCAATTCACTGAGCAAGGAGTAGGTCTTCTCTAGTACATATTGGGTTTATGGAACGGTATCTGAGCTAATTTGAAACCCTTGTTTTATGCATCACCCCACCTCACCTTTCCCGTTAAGCAGCCATAGTGTGTTTTCTAAACGTGTGACTCTGTTCTGTTTTGTAATTCAGTTCAAGGGTAGCGGTTTTTACATGCCCTCTATAAGTGATATCTTATGGTAAGTGTCTTTTTCTGTGTGACTTATTTCACTTAGAATCGTTGTACCTCAATCCACTCATCATGCTGCTACTAGCATTATCACGTTGATTTCATGGCTGAGTGATATTCCATTGTACATAAGGACCACAACATCTTTATCCATTTTTCTCTTTCCTGGGATATTTAAGGTGTAACGAAGTTGGAGGTTCTTGTCAACAGAGCAGCCCTAAACGTTGGGGTGCCTGTGTCTTGCTGGTTTTTAATTTTCCCACTTTATACGCCCATGAGTGGAAGTGCCCTATGCTCTCTAAGCTGAGTTTTTTAGATGTTTCAGGACACACCGTACATACTCCAGAGTAGCTGTTGGCAATTTACATCCCGCCCATCAGCGTAGCAAGGCTCCCGTTTCTCCATGGCCTGTCCTGCATTTCTGGTTTTGACACTTTATTCAGCATGGCCCTTTTGACCGATGGGAAGCGAGACTTCTTTATAGCGCTGATTTGCCTTTCCAGGTTGCTTGGTTGGCCAAAAAGGGCGTCATTGACGAGGTTTTGCCGCTTTTCCTGTGCTTTAAAGGCGATTCGAATCTCCCTCCTGAAATCTGTTTCCTGCAATTCTGCCTTGCTTTCAAATCCTCTTCGTTGCCTTCCCTCAATATATTTGTGGACGAGAGTGATCATTTATAAGTCTGCAGGTTTGTGAATTGCAGTGCCCCTGAGCTCCATTTTTCAACTCGCTTTCTTGGGAGCTGGCCGCAAAAGCGCAGGATTGCTTCAGGCCCTATTCTGGTCCCGGGCGGCAGGCTGAGCCTGTGCTTAATTCTTCTTCCTGATGGGAAAATAGAGTGACCTGTGCCTGTCCCAACACCTAGAGCTAGTCTCTCATTGTTTTCCCCTCTTCCCGTTCATCCTCAGGACAAATTGCAACCTGTACGGAACAGGAGGTTAAAGGTGCTGATTCTCCAAGGAGGGAGGTTGCTAGTAAAGCAGCTGGAATGCGAACCCGAGCACAAGGAGATGAGAAATGAGGTGCGTTTTAGAAACCTTTCGCGATCACACGGTGTACCATCTTCTGGGTTTCTTATGCATGTTTTCGATGTAGGAAGATGCCTTTGAACCTGGAGATTTGGAACCCATGGGATGGGTACCACGCAGTATTACTTTAAAGGGTCTGCGTTTCCTCACCCAACCTCACCAAACCTCTCAGCCCCAAGAGTGTCAACCCTTATGTCTCAATCAGCTGTGAGTCTAGATATGGTCAATCCAGGTAGCATAACTGCCCCTAAACGAATTTTGTAAGAATTTCTCTCTCTTTCACTATCTTTTTTTCACAGGTTTTTAAAAGTAATTGATTTTTATAATGGGGTTTAGCTGCTTTTCACTGCTGTGTTTATGTCACTTTACACCCACTTGACTCACTTACAGAGAGATATCAATACATAGGTTTTAAGATTCTTACTAGTCAGATATATTCTTGGGTCGTGAATAGGGGGTTTTGAGTCCAATTCACTGAGCAAGGAGTAGGTCTTCTCTAGTACATATTGGGTTTATGGAACGGTATCTGAGCTAATTTGAAACCCTTGTTTTATGCATCACCCCACCTCACCTTTCCCGTTAAGGAGCCATAGTGTGTTTTCTAAACGTGTGACTCTGTTTTGTTTTGTAATTCAGTTCAAGGGTAGCGGTTTTTACATGCCCTCTATAAGTGATATCTTATGGTAAGTGTCTTTTTCTGTGTGACTTATTTCACTTAGAATCGTCGTACCTCAATCCACTCATCATGCTGCTACTAGCATTATGACGTTGATTTCATGGCTGAGTGATATTCCATTGTACATAAGGACCACAACATCTTTATCCATTTTTCTCTTTCCTGGGATATTTAAGGTGTAACGAAGTTGGAGGTTCTTGTCAACAGAGCAGCCCTAAACTTTGGGGTGCCTGTGTCTTGCTGGTTTTTAATTTTCCCACTTTATACGCCCATGAGTGGAAGTGCCCTATGCTCTCTAAGCTGAGTTTTTTAGATGTTTCAGGACACACCGTACATACTCCAGAGTGGCTGTTGGCAATTTACATCCCGCCCATCAGCGTAGCAAGGCTCCCGTTTCTCCATGGCCTGTCCTGCATTTCTGGTTTAGACACTTTATTCAGCATGGCCCTTTTGACCGATGGGAAGCGAGACTTCTTTGTAGCGCTGATTTGCCTTTCCAGGTTGCTTGGTTGGCCAAAAAGGGCGTCATTGACGAGGTTTTGCCGCTTTTCCTGTGCTTTAAAGGCGATTCGAATCTCCCTCCTGAAATCTGTTTCCTGCAATTCTGCCTTGCTTTCAAATCCTCTTCGTTGCCTTCCCTCAATATATTTGTGGACGAGAGTGATCATTTATAAGTCTGCAGGTTTGTGAATTGCAGTGCCCCTGAGCTCCATTTTTCAACTCGCTTTCTTGGGATCTGGCCGCAAAAGCGCAGGATTGCTTCAGGCCCTATTCTGGTCCCGGGCGGCAGGCTGAGCCTGTGCTTAATTCTTCTTCCTGATGGGAAAATAGAGTGACCTGTGCCTGTCCCAACACCTAGAGCTAGTCTCTCATTGTTTTCCCCTCTTCCCGTTCATCCTCAGGACAAATTGCAACCTGTACGGAACAGGAGGATAAAGGTGCTGATTCTCCAAGGAGGGAGATTGTTAGTAAAGAGGCTGGAATGGCGAACCCGAGCACAAGGAGATGAGAAATGAGGTGCGTTTTAGAAACCTTTCCCGATCACACGGTGTACCATCTTCTGGGTTTCTCATGCATGTTTTCGATGTAGGAAGATGCCCTTGAACCTGGAGATTTGGGACCCATGGGATGGGTACCACGCAGTATTACTTTAAAGGGTCTGCGTTTCCTCACCCAACCTCACCAAACCTCTCAGCCCCAAGAGTGTCCACCCTTATGTCTCAATCAGCTGTGGGTCTAGATATGGTCAATCCAGGTAGCATAACTGCCCCTAAACGAATTTTGTAAGAATTTCTCTCTCTTTCACTGTCTTTTTTTCACAGGTTTTTAAAAGTAATTGATTTTTATAATGGGGTTTACCTGCTTTTCACTGCTGTGTTTATGTCACTTTACACCCAATTGACTCACTTACTGAGAGATATCAATACATAGGTTTTAAGATTCTTACTAGTCAGATATATTCTTGGGCCGTGAATAGGGGGTGTTTAGTCCAATTCACTGAGCAAGGAGTAGGTCTTGTCTATTACATATTGGGTTTATGGAACTGTATCTGAGCTAATTTGAAACCCTTGTTTTATGCATCACCCCACATCACCTTTCCCGTTAAGCAGCCATAGTGTGTTTTCTAAACGTGTGACTCTGTTCTGTTTTGTAATTCAGTTCAAGGGTAGCGGTTTTTACATTCCCTCTATAAGTGATATCTTATGATAAGTGTCTTTTTCTGTGTGACTTATTTCATTTAGAATCGTCGTACCTATATCCACTCATCATGCTGCTACTAGCCTAATGACGTTGATTTCATGGCTGAGTGATATTCCATTGTACATAAGGACCACAACTTCTTTATCCATTTTTCTCTTTCCTGAGATATGTAAGGTGTAACGAAGTGGAGGTTCTTGTCAACAGAGCAGCCCTAAATGTTGGGTGCCTGTGTCTTGCTGATTTTTAGTTTTCCCAATTTATACGCCCATGAGTGGAACTGCCCTATGCTCTCTAAGCTGAGTTTTTTAGATGTTTCAGGACACACCGTACATACTCCAGAGTGGCTGTTGGCAATTTACATCCCGCCCATCATCGTAGCAAGGCTCCCGTTTCCTCATGGCCTGCCCTGCATTTCTGGTTTTGACACTTTATTCAGCATGGCCCTTTTGACCGATGGGAAGCGAGACTTCTTTGTAGCGCTGATTTGCCTTTCCAGGTTGCTTGGTTGGCCAAAAAGGGCGTATGCGTTTTTTCCTGAATATATTCAGGAAAAAACGCATACGCCCTTTTTGGCCAAGGGCATCTTCTCGAGGTTTTGCCGCTTTTCCTGTGCTTTAAAGGCAATTTGAATCTCCCTCCTGAAATCTGTTTCCTGCAATTCTGCCTTGCTTTCAAATCCTCTTCGTTGCCTTCCCTCAATATATTTGTGGACGAGAGTGATCATTTATAAGTCTGCAGGTTTGTCAATTGCAGTGCCCCTGAGCTCCATTTTTCAACTCGCTTTCTTGGGAGCTGGCCGCAAAAGCGCAGGATTGCTTCAGGCCCTATTCTGGTCCCGGGTGGCAGGCTGAGCCTGTGCTTAATTCTTCTTCCTGATGGGAAAATAGAGTGACCTGTGCCTGTCCCAACACCTAGAGCTAGTCTCTCATTGTTTTCCCCTCTTCCCGTTCATCCTCAGGACAAATTGCAACCTGTACGGAACAGGAGGTTAAAGGTGCTGATTCTCCAAGGAGGGAGGTTGCTAGTAAAGCAGCTGGAATGGCGAACCCGAGCACAAGGAGATGAGAAATGAGGTGCGTTTTAGAAACCTTTCGCGATCACACGGTGTACCATCTTCTGGGTTTCTTATGCATGTTTTCGATGTAGGAAGATGCCTTTGAACCTGGAGATTTGGAACCCATGGGATGGGTACCACGCAGTATTACTTTAAAGGGTCTGCGTTTCCTCACCCAACCTCACCAAACCTCTCAGCCCCAAGAGTGTCCACCCTTATGTCTCAATCAGCTGTGGGTCTAGATATGGTCAATCCAGGTAGCATAACTGCCCCTAAACGAATTTTGTAAGAATTTCTCTCTCTTTCACTGTCTTTTTTTCACAGGTTTTTAAAAGTAATTGATTTTTATAATGGGGTTTACCTGCTTTTCACTGCTGTGTTTATGTCACTTTACACCCACTTGACTCACTTACAGAGAGATATCAATACATTGGTTTTAAGATTCTTACTAGTCAGATATATTCTTGGGCCGTGAATAGGGGGTTTTGAGTCCAATTCACTGAGCAAGGAGTAGGTCTTCTCTAGTACATATTGGGTTTATGGAACGGTATCTGAGCTAATTTGAAACCCTTGTTTTATGCATCACCCCACCTCACCTTTCCCGTTAAGCAGCCATAGTGTGTTTTCTAAACGTGTGACTCTGTTCTGTTTTGTAATTCAGTTCAAGGGTAGCGGTTTTTACATTCCCTCTATAAGTGATATCTTATGGTAAGTGTCTTTTTCTGTGTGACTTATTTCACTTAGAATCGTCGTACCTCAATCCACTCATCATGCTGCTACTAGCATTATCACGTTGATTTCATGGCTGAGTGATATTCCATTGTACATAAGGACCACAACATCTTTATCCATTTTTCTCGTTCCTGGGATATTTAAGGTGTAACGAAGTTGGAGGTTCTTGTCAACAGAGCAGCCCTAAACTTTGGGGTGCCTGTGTCTTGCTGGTTTTTAATTTTCCCACTTTATATGCCCATGAGTGGAAGTGCCCTATGCTCTCTAAGCTGAGTTTTTTAGATGTTTCAGGACACACCGTACATACTCCAGAGTGGCTGTTGGCAATTTACATCCCGCCCATCAGCGTAGCAAGGCTCCCGTTTCTCCATGGCCTGTCCTGCATTTCTGGTTTTGACACTTTATTCAGCATGGCCCTTTTGACCGATGGGAAGCGAGACTTCTTTGTAGCGCTGATTTGCCTTTCCAGGTTGCTTGGTTGGCCAAAAAGGGCGTCATTGACGAGGTTTTGCCGCTTTTCCTGTGCTTTAAAGGCGATTCGAATCTCCCTCCTGAAATCTGTTTCCTGCAATTCTGCCTTGCTTTCAAATCCTCTTCGTTGCCTTCCCTCAATATATTTGTGGACGAGAGTGATCATTTATAAGTCTGCAGGTTTGTGAATTGCAGTGCCCCTGAGCTCCATTTTTCAACTCGCTTTCTTGGGAGCTGGCCGCAAAAGCGCAGGATTGCTTCAGGCCCTATTCTGGTCCCGGGCGGCAGGCTGAGCCTGTGCTTAATTCTTCTTCCTGATGGGAAAATAGAGTGACCTGTGCCTGTCCCAACACCTAGAGCTAGTCTCTCATTGTTTTCCCCTCTTCCCGTTCATCCTCAGGACAAATTGCAACCTGTACGGAACAGGAGGTTAAAGGTGCTGATTCTCCAAGGAGGGAGGTTGCTAGTAAAGCAGCTGGAATGCGAACCCGAGCACAAGGAGATGAGAAATGAGGTGCGTTTTAGAAATCTTTCGCGATCACACGGTGTACCATCTTCTGGGTTTCTTATGCATGTTTTCGATGTAGGAAGATGCCTTTGAACCTGGAGATTTGGAACCCATGGGATGGGTACCACGCAGTATTACTTTAAAGGGTCTGCGTTTCCTCACCCAACCTCACCAAACCTCTCAGCCCCAAGAGTGTCAACCCTTATGTCTCAATCAGCTGTGATTCTAGATATGGTCAATCCAGGTAGCATAACTGCCCCTAAACGAATTTTGTAAGAATTTCTCTCTCTTTCACTGTCTTTTTTTCACAGGTTTTTAAAAGTAATTGATTTTTATAATGGGGTTTAGCTGCTTTTCACTGCTGTGTTTATGTCACTTTACACCCACTTGACTCACTTACAGAGAGATATCAATACATAGGTTTTAAGATTCTTACTAGTCAGATATATTCTTGGGCCGTGAATAGGGGGTTTTGAGTCCAATTCACTGAGCAAGGAGTAGGTCTTCTCTAGTACATATTGGGTTTATGGAACGGTATCTGAGCTAATTTGAAACCCTTGTTTTATGCATCACCCCACCTCACCTTTCCCGTTAAGCAGCCATAGTGTGTTTTCTAAACGTGTGACTCTGTTCTGTTTTGTAATTCAGTTCAAGGGTAGCGGTTTTTACATGCCCTCTATAAGTGATATCTTATGGTAAGTGTCTTTTTCTGTGTGACTTATTTCACTTAGAATCGTCGTACCTCAATCCACTCATCATGCTGCTACTAGCATTATCACGTTGATTTCATGGCTGAGTGATATTCCATTGTACATAAGGACCACAACATCTTTATCCATTTTTCTCTTTCCTGGGATATTTAAGGTGTAACGAAGTTGGAGGTTCTTGTCAACAGAGCAGCCCTAAACTTTGGGGTGCCTGTGTCTTGCTGGTTTTTAATTTTCCCACTTTATACGCCCATGAGTGGAAGTGCCCTATGCTCTCTAAGCTGAGTTTTTTAGATGTTTCAGGACACACCGTACATACTCCAGAGTGGCTGTTGGCAATTTACATCCCGCCCATCAGCGTAGCAAGGCTCCCGTTTCTCCATGGCCTGTCCTGCATTTCTGGTTTTGACACTTTATTCAGCATGGCCCTTTTGACCGATGGGAAGCGAGACTTCTTTATAGCGCTGATTTGCCTTTCCAGGTTGCCTGGTTGGCCAAAAAGGGCGTCATTGACGAGGTTTTGCCGCTTTTCCTGTGCTTTAAAGGCGATTCGAATCTCCCTCCTGAAATCTGTTTCCTGCAATTCTGCCTTGCTTTCAAATCCTCTTCGTTGCCTTCCCTCAATATATTTGTGGACGAGAGTGATCATTTATAAGTCTGCAGGTTTGTGAATTGCAGTGCCCCTGAGCTCCATTTTTCAACTCGCTTTCTTGGGAGCTGGCCGCAAAAGCGCAGGATTGCTTCAGGCCCTATTCTGGTCCCGGGCGGCAGGCTGAGCCTGTGCTTAATTCTTCTTCCTGATGGGAAAATAGAGTGACCTGTGCCTGTCCCAACACCTAGAGCTAGTCTCTCATTGTTTTCCCCTCTTCCCGTTCATCCTCAGGACAAATTGCAACCTGTACGGAACAGGAGGTTAAAGGTGCTGATTCTCCAAGGAGGGAGGTTGCTAGTAAAGCAGCTGGAATGCGAACCCGAGCACAAGGAGATGAGAAATGAGGTGCGTTTTAGAAACCTTTCGCGATCACACGGTGTACCATCTTCTGGGTTTCTTATGCATGTTTTCGATGTAGGAAGATGCCTTTGAACCTGGAGATTTGGAACCCATGGGATGGGTACCACGCAGTATTACTTTAAAGGGTCTGCGTTTCCTCACCCAACCTCACCAAACCTCTCAGCCCCAAGAGTGTCAACCCTTATGTCTCAATCAGCTGTGATTCTAGATATGGTCAATCCAGGTAGCATAACTGCCCCTAAACGAATTTTGTAAGAATTTCTCTCTCTTTCACTGTCTTTTTTTCACAGGTTTTTAAAAGTAATTGATTTTTATAATGGGGTTTAGCTGCTTTTCACTGCTGTGTTTATGTCACTTTACACCCACTTGACTCACTTACAGAGAGATATCAATACATAGGTTTTAAGATTCTTACTAGTCAGATATATTCTTGGGCCGTGAATAGGGGGTTTTGAGTCCAATTCACTGAGCAAGGAGTAGGTCTTCTCTAGTACATATTGGGTTTATGGAACGGTATCTGAGCTAATTTGAAACCCTTGTTTTATGCATCACCCCACCTCACCTTTCCCGTTAAGCAGCCATAGTGTGTTTTCTAAACGTGTGACTCTGTTCTGTTTTGTAATTCAGTTCAAGGGTAGCGGTTTTTACATGCCCTCTATAAGTGATATCTTATGGTAAGTGTCTTTTTCTGTGTGACTTATTTCACTTTGAATCGTCGTACCTCAATCCACTCATCATGCTGCTACTAGCATTATCACGTTGATTTCATGGCTGAGTGATATTCCATTGTACATAAGGACCACAACATCTTTATCCATTTTTCTCTTTCCTGGGATATTTAAGGTGTAACGAAGTTGGAGGTTCTTGTCAACAGAGCAGCCCTAAACTTTGGGGTGCCTGTGTCTTGCTGGTTTTTAATTTTCCCACTTTATACGCCCATGAGTGGAAGTGCCCTATGCTCTCTAAGCTGAGTTTTTTAGATGTTTCAGGACACACCGTACATACTCCAGAGTGGCTGTTGGCAATTTACATCCCGCCCATCAGCGTAGCAAGGCTCCCGTTTCTCCATGGCCTGTCCTGCATTTCTGGTTTTGACACTTTATTCAGCATGGCCCTTTTGACCGATGGGAAGCGAGACTTCTTTATAGCGCTGATTTGCCTTTCCAGGTTGCTTGGTTGGCCAAAAAGGGCGTCATTGACGAGGTTTTGCCGCTTTTCCTGTGCTTTAAAGGCGATTCGAATCTCCCTCCTGAAATCTGTTTCCTGCAATTCTGCCTTGCTTTCAAATCCTCTTCGTTGCCTTCCCTCAATATATTTGTGGACGAGAGTGATCATTTATAAGTCTGCAGGTTTGTGAATTGCAGTGCCCCTGAGCTCCATTTTTCAACTCGCTTTCTTGGGAGCTGGCCGCAAAAGCGCAGGATTGCTTCAGGCCCTATTCTGGTCCCGGGCGGCAGGCTGAGCCTGTGGTTAATTCTTCTTCCTGATGGGAAAATAGAGTGACCTGTGCCTGTCCCAACACCTAGAGCTAGTCTCTCATTGTTTTCCCCTCTTCCCGTTCATCCTCAGGACAAATTGCAACCTGTACGGAACAGGAGGTTAAAGGTGCTGATTCTCCAAGGAGGGAGATTTTTAGTAAAGCGGCTGGAATGGCGAACCCGTGCACAAGGAGATGAGAAATGAGGTGCGTTTTAGAAACCTTTCCCGATCACACGGTGTACCATCTTCTGGGTTTCTCATGCATGTTTTCGATGTAGGAAGATGCCCTTGAACCTGGAGATTTGGGACCCATGGGATGGGTACCACGCAGTATTACTTTAAAGGGTCTGCGTTTCCTCACCCAACCTCACCCAACCTCTCAGCCCCAAGAGTGTCCACCCTTATGTCTCTATCAGCTGTGGGTCTAGATATGGTCAATCCAGGTAGCATAACTGCCCCTAAACGAATTTTGTAAGAATTTCTCTCTCTTTCACTGTCTTTTTTTCACAGGTTTTTAAAAGTAATTGATTTTTATAATGGGGTTTAGCTGCTTTTCACTGCTGTGTTTATGTCACTTTACACCCAATTGACTCACTTACAGAGAGATATCAATACATAGGTTTTAAGATTCTTACTAGTCAGATATATTCTTGGGCCGTGAATAGGGGGTGTTTAGTTCAATTCACTGAGCAAGGAGTAGGTCTTGTCTATTACATATTGGGTTTATGGAACGGTATCTGAGCTAATTTGAAACCCTTGTTTTATGCATCACCCCACCTCACCTTTCCCGTTAAGCAGCCATAGTGTGTTTTCTAAACGTGTGACTCTGTTCAGTTTTGTAATTCAGTTCAAGGATAGCGGTTTTTACATTCCCTCTATAAGTGATATCTTATGATAAGTGTCTTTTTCTGTGTGACTTATTTCATTTAGAATCGTCGTACCTAAATCCACTCATCATGCTGCTACTAGCCTTATGACGTTGATTTCATGGCTGAGTGATATTCCATTGTACATAAGGACCACAACTTCTTTATCCATTTTTCTCTTTCCTGAGATATGTAAGGTGTAACGAAGTGGAGGTTCTTGTCAACAGAGCAGCCCTAAACGTTGGGGTGCCTGTGTCTTGCTGATTTTTAGTTTTCCCAATTTATACGCCCATGAGTGGAACTGCCCTATGCTCTCTAAGCTGAGTTTTTTAGATATTTCAGGACACACCGTACACTTCTCCAGAGTGGCTGTTGGCAATTTACATCCCGCCCATCATCGTAGCAAGGCTCCCGTTTCCTCATGGCCTGCCCTGCATTTCTGGTTTTGACACTTTATTCAGCATGGCCCTTTTGACCGATGGGAAGCGAGACTTCTTTGTAGCGCTGATTTGCCTTTCCAGGTTGCTTGGTTGGCCAAAAAGGGCGTATGCGTTTTTTCCTGAATATATTCAGGAAAAAACGCATACGCCCTTTTTGGCCAAAGGCATCTTCTCGAGGTTTTGCCGCTTTTCCTGTGCTTTAAAGCCGATTTGAATCTCCCTCCTGAAATCTGTTTCCTGCAATTCTGCCTTGCTTTCAAATCCTCTTCGTTGCCTTCCCTCAATATATTTGTGGACGAGAGTGATCATTTATAAGTCTGCAGGTTTGTGAATTGCAGTGCCCCTGAGCTCCATTTTTCAACTCGCTTTCTTGGGAGCTGGCCGCAAAAGCGCAGGATTGCTTCAGGCCCTATTCTGGTCCCGGGCGGCAGGCTGAGCCTGTGGTTAATTCTTCTTCCTGGTGGGAAAATAGAGTGACCTGTGCCTGTCCCAACACCTAGAGCTAGTCTCTCATTGTTTTCCCCTCTTCCCGTTCATCCTCAGGACAAATTGCAACCTGTACGGAACAGGAGGTTAAAGGTGCTGATTCTCCAAGGAGGGAGGTTGCTAGTAAAGCAGCTGGAATGACGAACCCGAGCACAAGGATATGAGAAATGAGGTGCGTTTTAGAAACCTTTCTCGATCACACGGTGTACCATCTTCTGGGTTTCTCATGCATGTTTTCGATGTAGGAAGATGCCCTTGAACCTGGAGATTTGGAACCCATGGGATGGGTACCACGCAGTATTACTTTAAAGGGTCTGCGTTTCCTCACCCAACCTCACCAAACCTCTCAGCCCCAAGAGTGTCCACCCTTATGTCTCAATCAGCTGTGGGTCTAGATATGGTCAATCCAGGTAGCATAACTGCCCCTAAACGAATTTTGTAAGAATTTCTCTCTCTTTCACTGTCTTTTTTTCACAGGTTTTTAAAAGTAATTGATTTTTATAATGGGGTTTAGCTGCTTTTCACTGCTGTGTTTATGTCACTTTACACCCACTTGACTCACTTACAGAGAGATATCAATACATAGGTTTTAAGATTCTTACTAGTCAGATATATTCTTGGGCCGTGAATAGGGGGTTTTGAGTCCAATTCACTGAGCAAGGAGTAGGTCTTCTCTTGTACATATTGGGTTTATGGAACGGTATCTGAGCTAATTTGAAACCCTTGTTTTATGCATCACCCCACCTCACCTTTCCCGTTAAGCAGCCATAGTGTGTTTTCTAAACGTGTGACTCTGTTCTGTTTTGTAATTCAGTTCAAGGGTAGCGGTTTTTACATTCCCTCTATAAGTGATATCTTATGATAAGTGTCTTTTTCTGTGTGACTTATTTCACTTAGAATCGTCGTACCTCAATCCACTCATCATGCTGCTACTAGCATTATGACGTTGATTTCATGGCTGAGTGATATTCCATTGTACATAAGGACCACAACATCTTTATCCATTTTTCTCTTTCCTGGGATATTTAAGGTGTAACGAAGTTGGAGGTTCTTGTCAACAGAGCAGCCCTAAACTTTGGGGTGCCTGTGTCTTGCTGGTTTTTAATTTTCCCACTTTATACGCCCATGAGTGGAAGTGCCCTATGCTCTCTAAGCTGAGTTTTTTAGATGTTTCAGGACACACCGTACATACTCCAGAGTGGCTGTTGGCAATTTACATCCCGCCCATCAGCGTAGCAAGGCTCCCGTTTCTCCATGGCCTGTCCTGCATTTCTGGTTTTGACACTTTATTCAGCATGGCCCTTTTGACCGATGGGAAGCGAGACTTCTTTGTAGCGCTGATTTGCCTTTCCAGGTTGCTTGGTTGGCCAAAAAGGGCGTCATTGACGAGGTTTTGCCGCTTTTCCTGTGCTTTAAAGGCAATTTGAATCTCCCTCCTGAAATCTGTTTCCTGCAATTTTGCCTTGCTTTCAAATCCTCTTCGTTGCCTTCCCTCAATATATTTGTGGACGAGAGTGATGATTTATAAGTCTGCAGGTTTGTGAATTGCAGTGCCCCTGAGCTCCATTTTTCAACTCACTTTCTTGGGAGCTGGCCGCAAAAGCGCAGGATTGCTTCAGGCCCTATTCTGGTCCCGGGCGGCAGGCTGAGCCTGTGGTTAATTCTTCTTCCTGATGGGAAAATAGAGTGACCTGTGCCTGTCCCAACACCTAGAGCTAGTCTCTCATTGTTTTCCCCTCTTCCCGTTCATCCTCAGGACAAATTGCAACCTGTACGGAACAGGAGGTTAAAGGTGCTGATTCTCCAAGGAGGGAGATTTTTAGTAAAGCGGCTGGAATGGCGAACCCGAGCACAAGGAGATGAGAAATGAGGTGCGTTTTAGAAACCTTTCCCGATCACACGGTGTACCATCTTCTGGGTTTCTCATGCATGTTTTCGATGTAGGAAGATGCCCTTGAACCTGGAGATTTGGGACCCATGGGATGGGTACCACGCAGTATTACTTTAAAGGGTCTGCGTTTCCTCACCCAACCTCACCCAACCTCTCAGCCCCAAGAGTGTCCACCCTTATGTCTCTATCAGCTGTGGGTCTAGATATGGTCAATCCAGGTAGCATAACTGCCCCTAAACGAATTTTGTAAGAATTTCTCTCTCTTTCACTGTCTTTTTTTCACAGGTTTTTAAAAGTAATTGATTTTTATAATGGGGTTTAGCTGCTTTTCACTGCTGTGTTTATGTCACTTTACACCCAATTGACTCACTTACAGAGAGATATCAATACATAGGTTTTAAGATTCTTACTAGTCAGATATATTCTTGGGCCGTGAATAGGGGGTGTTTAGTTCAATTCACTGAGCAAGGAGTAGGTCTTGTCTATTACATATTGGGTTTATGGAACGGTATCTGAGCTAATTTGAAACCCTTGTTTTATGCATCACCCCACCTCACCTTTCCCGTTAAGCAGCCATAGTGTGTTTTCTAAACGTGTGACTCTGTTCAGTTTTGTAATTCAGTTCAAGGATAGCGGTTTTTACATTCCCTCTATAAGTGATATCTTATGATAAGTGTCTTTTTCTGTGTGACTTATTTCATTTAGAATCGTCGTACCTAAATCCATTCATCATGCTGCTACTAGCCTTATGACGTTGATTTCATGGCTGAGTGATATTCCATTGTACATAAGGACCACAACTTCTTTATCCATTTTTCTCTTTCCTGAGATATGTAAGGTGTAACGAAGTGGAGGTTCTTGTCAACAGAGCAGCCCTAAACGTTGGGGTGCCTGTGTCTTGCTGATTTTTAGTTTTCCCAATTTATACGCCCATGAGTGGAACTGCCCTATGCTCTCTAAGCTGAGTTTTTTAGATATTTCAGGACACACCGTACACTTCTCCAGAGTGGCTGTTGGCAATTTACATCCCGCCCATCATCGTAGCAAGGCTCCCGTTTCCTCATGGCCTGCCCTGCATTTCTGGTTTTGACACTTTATTCAGCATGGCCCTTTTGACCGATGGGAAGCGAGACTTCTTTGTAGCGCTGATTTGCCTTTCCAGGTTGCTTGGTTGGCCAAAAAGGGCGTATGCGTTTTTTCCTGAATATATTCAGGAAAAAACGCATACGCCCTTTTTGGCCAAAGGCATCTTCTCGAGGTTTTGCCGCTTTTCCTGTGCTTTAAAGCCGATTTGAATCTCCCTCCTGAAATCTGTTTCCTGCAATTCTGCCTTGCTTTCAAATCCTCTTCGTTGCCTTCCCTCAATATATTTGTGGACGAGAGTGATCATTTATAAGTCTGCAGGTTTGTGAATTGCAGTGCCCCTGAGCTCCATTTTTCAACTCGCTTTCTTGGGAGCTGGCCGCAAAAGCGCAGGATTGCTTCAGGCCCTATTCTGGTCCCGGGCGACAGGCTGAGCCTGTGCTTAATTCTTCTTCCTGATGGGAAAATAGAGTGACCTGTGCCTGTCCCAACACCTAGAGCTAGTCTCTCATTGTTTTCCCCTCTTCCCGTTCATCCTCAGGACAAATTGCAACCTGTACGGAACAGGAGGTTAAAGGTGCTGATTCTCCAAGGAGGGAGGTTGCTAGTAAAGCAGCTGGAATGACGAACCCGAGCACAAGGATATGAGAAATGAGGTGCGTTTTAGAAACCTTTCTCGATCACACGGTGTACCATCTTCTGGGTTTCTCATGCATGTTTTCGATGTAGGAAGATGCCCTTGAACCTGGAGATTTGGAACCCATGGGATGGGTACCACGCAGTATTACTTTAAAGGGTCTGCGTTTCCTCACCCAACCTCACCAAACCTCTCAGCCCCAAGAGTGTCCACCCTTATGTCTCAATCAGCTGTGGGTCTAGATATGGTCAATCCAGGTAGCATAACTGCCCCTAAACGAATTTTGTAAGAATTTCTCTCTCTTTCACTGTCTTTTTTTCACAGGTTTTTAAAAGTAATTGATTTTTATAATGGGGTTTAGCTGCTTTTCACTGCTGTGTTTATGTCACTTTACACCCACTTGACTCACTTACAGAGAGATATCAATACATAGGTTTTAAGATTCTTACTAGTCAGATATATTCTTGGGCCGTGAATAGGGGGTTTTGAGTCCAATTCACTGAGCAAGGAGTAGGTCTTCTCTTGTACATATTGGGTTTATGGAACGGTATCTGAGCTAATTTGAAACCCTTGTTTTATGCATCACCCCACCTCACCTTTCCCGTTAAGCAGCCATAGTGTGTTTTCTAAACGTGTGACTCTGTTCTGTTTTGTAATTCAGTTCAAGGGTAGCGGTTTTTACATTCCCTCTATAAGTGATATCTTATGATAAGTGTCTTTTTCTGTGTGACTTATTTCACTTAGAATCGTCGTACCTCAATCCACTCATCATGCTGCTACTAGCATTATGACGTTGATTTCATGGCTGAGTGATATTCCATTGTACATAAGGACCACAACATCTTTATCCATTTTTCTCTTTCCTGGGATATTTAAGGTGTAACGAAGTTGGAGGTTCTTGTCAACAGAGCAGCCCTAAACTTTGGGGTGCCTGTGTCTTGCTGGTTTTTAATTTTCCCACTTTATACGCCCATGAGTGGAAGTGCCCTATGCTCTCTAAGCTGAGTTTTTTAGATGTTTCAGGACACACCGTACATACTCCAGAGTGGCTGTTGGCAATTTACATCCCGCCCATCAGCGTAGCAAGGCTCCCGTTTCTCCATGGCCTGTCCTGCATTTCTGGTTTTGACACTTTATTCAGCATGGCCCTTTTGACCGATGGGAAGCGAGACTTCTTTGTAGCGCTGATTTGCCTTTCCAGGTTGCTTGGTTGGCCAAAAAGGGCGTCATTGACGAGGTTTTGCCGCTTTTCCTGTGCTTTAAAGGCAATTTGAATCTCCCTCCTGAAATCTGTTTCCTGCAATTCTGCCTTGCTTTCAAATCCTCTTCGTTGCCTTCCCTCAATATATTTGTGGACGAGAGTGATCATTTATAAGTCTGCAGGTTTGTGAATTGCAGTGCCCCTGAGCTCCATTTTTCAACTCACTTTCTTGGGAGCTGGCCGCAAAAGCGCAGGATTGCTTCAGGCCCTATTCTGGTCCCGGGCGGCAGGCTGAGCCTGTGGTTAATTCTTCTTCCTGATGGGAAAATAGAGTGACCTGTGCCTGTCCCAACACCTAGAGCTAGTCTCTCATTGTTTTCCCCTCTTCCCGTTCATCCTCAGGACAAATTGCAACCTGTACGGAACAGGAGGTTAAAGGTGCTGATTCTCCAAGGAGGGAGATTGCTAGTAAAGCAGCTGGAATGGCGAACACGAGCACAAGGAGATGAGAAATGAGGTGCGTTTTAGAAACCTTTCCCGATCACACGGTGTACCATCTTCTGGGTTTCTCATGCATGTTTTCGATGTAGGAAGATGCCCTTGAACCTGGAGATTTGGGACCCATGGGATGGGTACCACGCAGTATTACTTTAAAGGGTCTGCGTTTCCTCACCCAACCTCACCAAACCTCTCAGCCCCAAGAGTGTCCACCCTTATGTCTCAATCAGCTGTGGGTCTAGATATGGTCAATCCAGGTAGCATAACTGCCCCTAAACGAATTTTGTAAGAATTTCTCTCTCTTTCACTGTCTTTTTTTCACAGGTTTTTAAAAGTAATTGATTTTTATAATGGGGTTTAGCTGCTTTTCACTGCTGTGTTTATGCCACTTTACACCCACTTGACTCACTTACAGAAAGATATCAATACATAGGTTTTAAGATTCTTACTAGTCAGATATATTCTTGGGCCGTGAATAGGGGGTGTTTAGTCCAATTCACTGAGCAAGGAGTAGGTCTTGTCTATTACATATTGGGTTTATGGAACGGTATCTGAGCTAATTTGAAACCCTTGTTTTATGCATCACCCCACCTCCTCTTTCCCGTTAAGCAGCCATAGTGTGTTTTCTAAACGTGTGACTCTGTTCAGTTTTGTAATTCAGTTCAAGGGTAGCGGTTTTTACATTCCCTCTATAAGTGATATCTTATGATAAATGTCTTTTTCTGTGTGACTTATTTCATTTAGAATCGTCGTACCTAAATCCACTCATCATGCTGCTACTAGCCTTATGACGTTGATTTCATGGCTGAGTGATATTCCATTGTACATAAGGACCACAACTTCTTTATCCATTTTTCTCTTTCCTGAGATATGTAAGGTGTAACGAAGTGGAGGTTCTTGTCAACAGAGCAGCCCTAAACGTTGGGGTGCCTGTGTCTTGCTGATTTTTAGTTTTCCCAATTTATACGCCCATGAGTGGAACTGCCCTATGCTCTCTAAGCTGAGTGTTTTAGATGTTTCAGGACACACCGTACACTTCTCCAGAGTGGCTGTTGGCAATTTACATCCCGCCCATCATCGTAGCAAGGCTCCCGTTTCCTCATGGCCTGCCCTGCATTTTTGGTTTTGACACTTTATTCAGCATGGCCCTTTTGACCGATGGGAAGCGAGACTTCTTTGTAGCGCTGATTTGCCTTTCCAGGTTGCTTGGTTGGCCAAAAAGGGCGTATGCGTTTTTTCCTGAATATATTCAGGAAAAAACGCATACGCCCTTTTTGGCCAAGGGCATCTTGTCGAGGTTTTGCCGCTTTTCCTGTGCTTTAAAGGCGATTCGAATCTCCCTCCTGAAATCTGTTTCCTGCAATTCTGCCTTGCTTTCAAATCCTCTTCGTTGCCTTCCCTCAATATATTTGTGGACGAGAGTGATCATTTATAAGTCTGCAGGTTTGTGAATTGCAGTGCCCCTGAGCTCCATTTTTCAACTCGCTTTCTTGGGAGCTGGCCGCAAAAGCGCAGGATTGCTTCAGGCCCTATTCTGGTCCCGGGCGGCAGGCTGAGCCTGTGCTTAATTCTTCTTCCTGATGGGAAAATAGAGTGACCTGTGCCTGTCCCAACACCTAGAGCTAGTCTCTCATTGTTTTCCCCTCTTCCCGTTCATCCTCAGGACAAATTGCAACCTGTACGGAACAGGAGGTTAAAGGTGCTGATTCTCCAAGGAGGGAGATTGTTAGTAAAGAGGCTGGAATGGCGAACCCGAGCACAAGGAGATGAGAAATGAGGTGCGTTTTAGAAACCTTTCGCGATCACACGGTGTACCATCTTCTGGGTTTCTCATGCATGTTTTCGATGTAGGAAGATGCCCTTGAACCTGGAGATTTGGAACCCATGGGATGGGTACCACGCAGTATTACTTTAAAGGGTCTGCGTTTCCTCACCCAACCTCACCAAACCTCTCAGCCCCAAGAGTGTCCACCCTTATGTCTCAATCAGCTGTGGGTCTAGATATGGTCAATCCAGGTAGCATAACTGCCCCTAAACGAATTTTGTAAGAATTTCTCTCTCTTTCACTGTCTTTTTTTCACAGGTTTTTAAAAGTAATTGATTTTTATAATGGGGTTTACCTGCTTTTCACTGCTGTGTTTATGTCACTTTACACCCAATTGACTCACTTACTGAGAGATATCAATACATAGGTTTTAAGATTCTTACTAGTCAGATATATTCTTGGGCCGTGAATAGGGGGTGTTTAGTCCAATTCACTGAGCAAGGAGTAGGTCTTGTCTATTACATATTGGGTTTATGGAACGGTATCTGAGCTAATTTGAAACCCTTGTTTTATGCATCACCCCACCTCCTCTTTCCCGTTAAGCAGCCATAGTGTGTTTTCTAAACGTGTGACTCTGTTCAGTTTTGTAATTCAGTTCAAGGGTAGCGGTTTTTACATTCCCTCTATAAGTGATATCTTATGATAAATGTCTTTTTCTGTGTGACTTATTTCATTTAGAATCGTCGTACCTAAATCCACTCATCATGCTGCTACTAGCCTTATGACGTTGATTTCATGGCTGAGTGATATTCCATTGTACATAAGGACCACAACTTCTTTATCCATTTTTCTCTTTCCTGAGATATGTAAGGTGTAACGAAGTGGAGGTTCTTGTCAACAGAGCAGCCCTAAACGTTGGGGTGCCTGTGTCTTGCTGATTTTTAGTTTTCCCAATTTATACGCCCATGAGTGGAACTGCCCTATGCTCTCTAAGCTGAGTGTTTTAGATGTTTCAGGACACACCGTACACTTCTCCAGAGTGGCTGTTGGCAATTTACATCCCGCCCATCATCGTAGCAAGGCTCCCGTTTCCTCATGGCCTGCCCTGCATTTTTGGTTTTGACACTTTATTCAGCATGGCCCTTTTGACCGATGGGAAGCGAGACTTCTTTGTAGCGCTGATTTGCCTTTCCAGGTTGCTTGGTTGGCCAAAAAGGGCGTATGCGTTTTTTCCTGAATATATTCAGGAAAAAACGCATACGCCCTTTTTGGCCAAGGGCATCTTGTCGAGGTTTTGCCGCTTTTCCTGTGCTTTAAAGGCGATTCGAATCTCCCTCCTGAAATCTGTTTCCTGCAATTCTGCCTTGCTTTCAAATCCTCTTCGTTGCCTTCCCTCAATATATTTGTGGACGAGAGTGATCATTTATAAGTCTGCAGGTTTGTGAATTGCAGTGCCCCTGAGCTCCATTTTTCAACTCGCTTTCTTGGGAGCTGGCCGCAAAAGCGCAGGATTGCTTCAGGCCCTATTCTGGTCCCGGGCGGCAGGCTGAGCCTGTGCTTAATTCTTCTTCCTGATGGGAAAATAGAGTGACCTGTGCCTGTCCCAACACCTAGAGCTAGTCTCTCATTGTTTTCCCCTCTTCCCGTTCATCCTCAGGACAAATTGCAACCTGTACGGAACAGGAGGTTAAAGGTGCTGATTCTCCAAGGAGGGAGATTGTTAGTAAAGAGGCTGGAATGGCGAACCCGAGCACAAGGAGATGAGAAATGAGGTGCGTTTTAGAAACCTTTCGCGATCACACGGTGTACCATCTTCTGGGTTTCTCATGCATGTTTTCGATGTAGGAAGATGCCCTTGAACCTGGAGATTTGGAACCCATGGGATGGGTACCACGCAGTATTACTTTAAAGGGTCTGCGTTTCCTCACCCAACCTCACCAAACCTCTCAGCCCCAAGAGTGTCCACCCTTATGTCTCAATCAGCTGTGGGTCTAGATATGGTCAATCCAGGTAGCATAACTGCCCCTAAACGAATTTTGTAAGAATTTCTCTCTCTTTCACTGTCTTTTTTTCACAGGTTTTTAAAAGTAATTGATTTTTATAATGGGGTTTACCTGCTTTTCACTGCTGTGTTTATGTCACTTTACACCCAATTGACTCACTTACTGAGAGATATCAATACATAGGTTTTAAGATTCTTACTAGTCAGATATATTCTTGGGCCGTGAATAGGGGGTGTTTAGTCCAATTCACTGAGCAAGGAGTAGGTCTTGTCTATTACATATTGGGTTTATGGAACGGTATCTGAGCTAATTTGAAACCCTTGTTTTATGCATCACCCCACCTCCTCTTTCCCGTTAAGCAGCCATAGTGTGTTTTCTAAACGTGTGACTCTGTTCAGTTTTGTAATTCAGTTCAAGGGTAGCGGTTTTTACATTCCCTCTATAAGTGATATCTTATGATAAATGTCTTTTTCTGTGTGACTTATTTCATTTAGAATCGTCGTACCTAAATCCACTCATCATGCTGCTACTAGCCTTATGACGTTGATTTCATGGCTGAGTGATATTCCATTGTACATAAGGACCACAACTTCTTTATCCATTTTTCTCTTTCCTGAGATATGTAAGGTGTAACGAAGTGGAGGTTCTTGTCAACAGAGCAGCCCTAAACGTTGGGGTGCCTGTGTCTTGCTGATTTTTAGTTTTCCCAATTTATACGCCCATGAGTGGAACTGCCCTATGCTCTCTAAGCTGAGTGTTTTAGATGTTTCAGGACACACCGTACACTTCTCCAGAGTGGCTGTTGGCAATTTACATCCCGCCTATCATCGTAGCAAGGCTCCCGTTTCCTCATGGCCTGCCCTGCATTTTTGGTTTTGACACTTTATTCAGCATGGCCCTTTTGACCGATGGGAAGCGAGACTTCTTTGTAGCGCTGATTTGCCTTTCCAGGTTGCTTGGTTGGCCAAAAAGGGCGTATGCGTTTTTTCCTGAATATATTCAGGAAAAAACGCATACGCCCTTTTTGGCCAAGGGCATCTTGTCGAGGTTTTGCCGCTTTTCCTGTGCTTTAAAGGCGATTCGAATCTCCCTCCTGAAATCTGTTTCCTGCAATTCTGCCTTGCTTTCAAATCCTCTTCGTTGCCTTCCCTCAATATATTTGTGGACGAGAGTGATCATTTATAAGTCTGCAGGTTTGTGAATTGCAGTGCCCCTGAGCTCCATTTTTCAACTCGCTTTCTTGGGAGCTGGCCGCAAAAGCGCAGGATTGCTTCAGGCCCTATTCTGGTCCCGGGCGGCAGGCTGAGCCTGTGCTTAATTCTTCTTCCTGATGGGAAAATAGAGTGACCTGTGCCTGTCCCAACACCTAGAGCTAGTCTCTCATTGTTTTCCCCTCTTCCCGTTCATCCTCAGGACAAATTGCAACCTGTACGGAACAGGAGGTTAAAGGTGCTGATTCTCCAAGGAGGGAGGTTGCTAGTAAAGCAGCTGGAATGGCGAACCCGAGCACAAGGAGATGAGAAATGAGGTGCGTTTTAGAAACCTTTCGCGATCACACGGTGTACCATCTTCTGGGTTTCTCATGCATGTTTTCGATGTATGAAGATGCCCTTGAACCTGGAGATTTGGAACCCATGGGATGGGTACCACGCAGTATTACTTTAAAGGGTCTGCGTTTCCTCACCCAACCTCACCAAACCTCTCATCCCCAAGAGTGTCCACCCTTATGTCTCAATCAGCTGTGGGTCTAGATATGGTCAATCCAGGTAGCATAACTGCCCCTAAACGAATTTTGTAAGAATTTCTCTCTCTTTCACTGTCTTTTTTTCACAGGTTTTTAAAAGTAATTGATTTTTATAATGGGGTTTAGCTGCTTTTCACTGCTGTGTTTATGTCACTTTACACCCACTTGACTCACTTACAGAGAGATATCAATACATAGGTTTTAAGATTCTTACTAGTCAGATATATTCTTGGGCCGTGAATAGGGGGTTTTGAGTCCAATTCACTGAGCAAGGAGTAGGTCTTGTCTAGTACATATTGGGTTTATGGAACGGTATCTGAGCTAATTTGAAACCCTTGTTTTATGCATCACCCCACCTCACCTTTCCCGTTAAGCAGCCATAGTGTGTTTTCTAAACGTGTGACTCTGTTTTGTTTTGTAATTCAGTTCAAGGGTAGCGGTTTTTACATTCCCTCTATAAGTGATATCTTATGATAAGTGTCTTTTTCTGTGTGACTTATTTCACTTAGAATCGTCGTACCTGAATCCACTCATCATGCTGCTACTAGCATTATGACGTTGATTTCATGGCTGAGTGATATTCCATTGTACATAAGGACCACAACATCTTTATCCATTTTTCTCTTTCCTGGGATATTTAAGGTGTAACGAAGTTGGAGGTTCTTGTCAACAGAGCAGCCCTAAACTTTGGGGTGCCTGTGTCTTGCTGGTTTTTAATTTTCCCACTTTATACGCCCATGAGTGGAAGTGCCCTATGCTCTCTAAGCTGAGTTTTTTAGATGTTTCAGGACACACCGTACATACTCCAGAGTGGCTGTTGGCAATTTACATCCCGCCCATCCGCGTAGCAAGGCTCCCGTTTCTCCATGGCCTGTCCTGCATTTCTGGTTTTGACACTTTATTCAGCATGGCCCTTTTGACCGATGGGAAGCGAGACTTCTTTGTAGCGCTGATTTGCCTTTCCAGGTTGCTTGGTTGGCCAAAAAGGGCGTCATTGACGAGGTTTTGCCGCTTTTCCTGTGCTTTAAAGGCGATTCGAATCTCCCTCCTGAAATCTGTTTCCTGCAATTCTGCCTTGCTTTCAAATCCTCTTCGTTGCCTTCCCTCAATATATTTGTGGACGAGAGTGATCATTTATAAGTCTGCAGGTTTGTGAATTGCAGTGCCCCTGAGCTCCATTTTTCAACTCGCTTTCTTGGGAGCTGGCCGCAAAAGCGCAGGATTGCTTCAGGCCCTATTCTGGTCCCGGGCGGCAGGCTGAGCCTGTGCTTAATTCTTCTTCCTGATGGGAAAATAGAGTGACCTGTGCCTGTCCCAACACCTAGAGCTAGTCTCTCATTGTTTTCCCCTCTTCCCGTTCATCCTCAGGACAAATTGCAACCTGTACGGAACAGGAGGTTAAAGGTGCTGATTCTCCAAGGAGGGAGGTTGCTAGTAAAGCAGCTGGAATGCGAACCCGAGCACAAGGAGATGAGAAATGAGGTGCGTTTTAGAAATCTTTCGCGATCACACGGTGTACCATCTTCTGGGTTTCTTATGCATGTTTTCGATGTAGGAAGATGCCTTTGAACCTGGAGATTTGGAACCCATGGGATGGGTACCACGCAGTATTACTTTAAAGGGTCTGCGTTTCCTCACCCAACCTCACCAAACCTCTCAGCCCCAAGAGTGTCCACCCTTATGTCTCAATCAGCTGTGGGTCTAGATATGGTCAATCCAGGTAGCATAACTGCCCCTAAACGAATTTTGTAAGAATTTCTCTCTCTTTCACTGTCTTTTTTTCACAGGTTTTTAAAAGTAATTGATTTTTATAATGGGGTTTAGCTGCTTTTCACTGCTGTGTTTATGCCACTTTACACCCACTTGACTCACTTACAGAGAGATATCAATACATAGGTTTTAAGATTCTTACTAGTCAGATATATTCTTGGGCCGTGAATAGGGGGTGTTTAGTCCAATTCACTGAGCAAGGAGTAGGTCTTGTCTATTACATATTGGGTTTATGGAACGGTATCTGAGCTAATTTGAAACCCTTGTTTTATGCATCACCCCACCTCCTCTTTCCCGTTAAGCAGCCATAGTGTGTTTTCTAAACGTGTGACTCTGTTCAGTTTTGTAATTCAGTTCAAGGGTAGCGGTTTTTACATTCCCTCTATAAGTGATATCTTATGATAAATGTCTTTTTCTGTGTGACTTATTTCATTTAGAATCGTCGTACCTAAATCCACTCATCATGCTGCTACTAGCCTTATGACGTTGATTTCATGGCTGAGTGATATTCCATTGTACATAAGGACCACAACTTCTTTATCCATTTTTCTCTTTCCTGAGATATGTAAGGTGTAACGAAGTGGAGGTTCTTGTCAACAGAGCAGCCCTAAACGTTGGGGTGCCTGTGTCTTGCTGATTTTTAGTTTTCCCAATTTATACGCCCATGAGTGGAACTGCCCTATGCTCTCTAAGGTGAGTTTTTTAGATGTTTCAGGACACACCGTACACTTCTCCAGAGTGGCTGTTGGCAATTTACATCCCGCCCATCATCGTAGCAAGGCTCCCGTTTCCTCATGGCCTGCCCTGCATTTTTGGTTTTGACACTTTATTCAGCATGGCCCTTTTGACCGATGGGAAGCGAGACTTCTTTGTAGCGCTGATTTGCCTTTCCAGGTTGCTTGGTTGGCCAAAAAGGGCGTATGCGTTTTTTCCTGAATATATTCAGGAAAAAACGCATACGCCCTTTTTGGCCAAGGGCATCTTGTCGAGGTTTTGCCGCTTTTCCTGTGCTTTAAAGGCGATTCGAATCTCCCTCCTGAAATCTGTTTCCTGCAATTCTGCCTTGCTTTCAAATCCTCTTCGTTGCCTTCCCTCAATATATTTGTGGACGAGAGTGATCTTTTATAAGTCTGCAGGTTTGTGAATTGCAGTGCCCCTGAGCTCCATTTTTCAACTCGCTTTCTTGGGAGCTGGCCGCAAAAGCGCAGGATTGCTTCAGGCCCTATTCTGGTCCTGGGCGGCAGGCTGAGCCTGTGCTTAATTCTTCTTCCTGATGGGAAAATAGAGTGACCTGTGCCTGTCCCAACACCTAGAGCTAGTCTCTCATTGTTTTCCCCTCTTCCCGTTCATCCTCAGGACAAATTGCAACCTGTACGGAACAGGAGGTTAAAGGTGCTGATTCTCCAAGGAGGGAGATTGTTAGTAAAGAGGCTGGAATGGCGAACCCGAGCACAAGGAGATGAGAAATGAGGTGCGTTTTAGAAACCTTTCCCGATCACACGGTGTACCATCTTCTGGGTTTCTCATGCATGTTTTCGATGTAGGAAGATGCCCTTGAACCTGGAGATTTGGGACCCATGGGATGGGTACCACGCAGTATTACTTTAAAGGGTCTGCGTTTCCTCACCCAACCTCACCAAACCTCTCAGCCCCAAGAGTGTCCACCCTTATGTCTCAATCAGCTGTGGGTCTAGATATGGTCAATCCAGGTAGCATAACTGCCCCTAAACGAATTTTGTAAGAATTTCTCTCTCTTTCACTGTCTTTTTTTCACAGGTTTTTAAAAGTAATTGATTTTTATAATGGGGTTTACCTGCTTTTCACTGCTGTGTTTATGTCACTTTACACCCAATTGACTCACTTACTGAGAGATATCAATACATAGGTTTTAAGATTCTTACTAGTCAGATATATTCTTGGGCCGTGAATAGGGGGTGTTTAGTCCAATTCACTGAGCAAGGAGTAGGTCTTGTCTATTACATATTGGGTTTATGGAACGGTATCTGAGCTAATTTGAAACCCTTGTTTTATGCATCACCCCACCTCCTCTTTCCCGTTAAGCAGCCATAGTGTGTTTTCTAAACGTGTGACTCTGTTCAGTTTTGTAATTCAGTTCAAGGGTAGCGGTTTTTACATTCCCTCTATAAGTGATATCTTATGATAAATGTCTTTTTCTGTGTGACTTATTTCATTTAGAATCGTCGTACCTAAATCCACTCATCATGCTGCTACTAGCCTTATGACGTTGATTTCATGGCTGAGTGATATTCCATTGTACATAAGGACCACAACTTCTTTATCCATTTTTCTCTTTCCTGAGATATGTAAGGTGTAACGAAGTGGAGGTTCTTGTCAACAGAGCAGCCCTAAACGTTGGGGTGCCTGTGTCTTGCTGATTTTTAGTTTTCCCAATTTATACGCCCATGAGTGGAACTGCCCTATGCTCTCTAAGCTGAGTTTTTTAGATGTTTCAGGACACACCGTACACTTCTCCAGAGTGGCTGTTGGCAATTTACATCCCGCCCATCATCGTAGCAAGGCTCCCGTTTCCTCATGGCCTGCCCTGCATTTTTGGTTTTGACACTTTATTCAGCATGGCCCTTTTGACCGATGGGAAGCGAGACTTCTTTGTAGCGCTGATTTGCCTTTCCAGGTTGCTTGGTTGGCCAAAAAGGGCGTATGCGTTTTTTCCTGAATATATTCAGGAAAAAACGCATACGCCCTTTTTGGCCAAGGGCATCTTGTCGAGGTTTTGCCGCTTTTCCTGTGCTTTAAAGGCGATTCGAATCTCCCTCCTGAAATCTGTTTCCTGCAATTCTGCCTTGCTTTCAAATCCTCTTCGTTGCCTTCCCTCAATATATTTGTGGACGAGAGTGATCATTTATAAGTCTGCAGGTTTGTGAATTGCAGTGCCCCTGAGCTCCATTTTTCAACTCGCTTTCTTGGGAGCTGGCCGCAAAAGCCCAGGATTGCTTCAGGCCCTATTCTGGTCCCGGGCGGCAGGCTGAGCCTGTGCTTAATTCTTCTTCCTGATGGGAAAATAGAGTGACCTGTGCCTGTCCCAACACCTAGAGCTAGTCTCTCATTGTTTTCCCCTCTTCCCGTTCATCCTCAGGACAAATTGCAACCTGTACGGAACAGGAGGTTAAAGGTGCTGATTCTCCAAGGAGGGAGATTGTTAGTAAAGAGGCTGGAATGGCGAACCCGAGCACAAGGAGATGAGAAATGAGGTGCGTTTTAGAAACCTTTCCCGATCACACGGTGTACCATCTTCTGGGTTTCTCATGCATGTTTTCGATGTAGGAAGATGCCCTTGAACCTGGAGATTTGGGACCCATGGGATGGGTACCACGCAGTATTACTTTAAAGGGTCTGCGTTTCCTCACCCAACCTCACCCAACCTCTCAGCCCCAAGAGTGTCCACCCTTATGTCTCAATCAGCTGTGGGTCTAGATATGGTCAATCCAGGTAGCATAACTGCCCCTAAACGAATTTTGTAAGAATTTCTCTCTCTTTCACTGTCTTTTTTTCACAGGTTTTTAAAAGTAATTGATTTTTATAATGGGGTTTAGCTGCTTTTCACTGCTGTGTTTATGTCACTTTACACCCAATTGACTCACTTACTGAGAGATATCAATACATAGGTTTTAAGATTCTTACTAGTCAGATATATTCTTGGGCCGTGAATAGGGGGTGTTTAGTCCAATTCACTGAGCAAGGAGTAGGTCTTGTCTATTACATATTGGGTTTATGGAACGGTATCTGAGCTAATTTGAAACCCTTGTTTTATGCATCACCCCACCTCACCTTTCCCGTTAAGCAGCCATAGTGTGTTTTCTAAACGTGTGACTCTGTTCTGTTTTGTAATTCAGTTCAAGGGTAGCGGTTTTTACATGCCCTCTATAAGTGATATCTTATGATAAGTGTCTTTTTCTGTGTGACTTATTTCATTTAGAATCGTCGTACCTATAACCACTCATCATGCTGCTACTAGCCTTATGACGTTGATTTCATGGCTGAGTGATATTCCATTGTACATAAGGACCACAACTTCTTTATCCATTTTTCTCTTTCCTGATATATGTAAGGTGTAACGAAGTGGAGGTTCTTGTCAACAGAGCAGCCCTAAATGTTGGGGTGCCTGTGTCTTGCTGATTTTTAGTTTTCCCAATTTATACGCCCATGAGTGGAACTGCCCTATGCTCTCTAAGCTGAGTTTTTTAGATGTTTCAGGACACACCGTACACTTCACCAGAGTGGCTGTTGGCAATTGACATCCCGCCCATCATCGTAGCAAGGCTCCCGTTTCCTCATGGCCTGCCCTGCATTTCTGGTTTTGACACTTTATTCAGCATGGCCCTTTTGACCGATGGGAAGCGAGACTTCTTTGTAGCGCTGATTTGCCTTTCCAGGTTGCTTGGTTGGCCAAAAAGGGCGTATGCGTTTTTTCCTGAATATATTCAGGAAAAAACGCATACGCCCTTTTTGGCCAAGGGCATCTTCTCGAGGTTTTGCCGCTTTTCCTGTGCTTTAAAGGCGATTCGAATCTCCCTCCTGAAATCTGTTTCCTGCAATTCTGCCTTGCTTTCAAATCCTCTTCGTTGCCTTCCCTCAATATATTTGTGGACGAGAGTGATCATTTATAAGTCTGCAGGTTTGTGAATTGCAGTGCCCCTGAGCTCCATTTTTCAACTCGCTTTCTTGGGAGCTGGCCGCAAAAGCGCAGGATTGCTTCAGGCCCTATTCTGGTCCCGGGCGGCAGGCTGAGCCTGTGCTTAATTCTTCTTCCTGATGGGAAAATAGAGTGACCTGTGCCTGTCCCAACACCTAGAGCTAGTCTCTCATTGTTTTCCCCTCTTCCCGTTCATCCTCAGGACAAAGTGCAACCTGTACGGAACAGGAGGTTAAAGGTGCTGATTCTCCAAGGAGGGAGGTTGCTAGTAAAGCAGCTGGAATGCGAACCCGAGCACAAGGAGATGAGAAATGAGGTGCGTTTTAGAAACCTTTCGCGATCACACGGTGTACCATCTTCTGGGTTTCTTATGCATGTTTTCGATGTAGGAAGATGCCTTTGAACCTGGAGATTTGGAACCCATGGGATGGGTACCACGCAGTATTACTTTAAAGGGTCTGCGTTTCCTCACCCAACCTCACCAAACCTCTCAGCCCCAAGAGTGTCAACCCTTATGTCTCAATCAGCTGTGAGTCTAGATATGGTCAATCCAGGTAGCATAACTGCCCCTAAACGAATTTTGTAAGAATTTCTCTCTCTTTCACTGTCTTTTTTTCACAGGTTTTTAAAAGTAATTGATTTTTATAATGGAGTTTAGCTGCTTTTCACTGCTGTGTTTATGTCACTTTACACCCACTTGACTCACTTACAGAGAGATATCAATACATAGGTTTTAAAATTCTTACTAGTCATATATATTCTTGGGTCGTGAATAGGGGGTTTTGAGTCCAATTCACTGAGCAAGGAGTAGGTCTTCTCTAGTACATATTGGGTTTATGGAACGGTATCTCAGCTAATTTGAAACCCTTGTTTTATGCATCACCCCACCTCACCTTTCCCGTTAAGCAGCCATAGTGTGTTTTCTAAACGTGTGACTCTGTTCTGTTTTGTAATTCAGTTCAAGGGTAGCGGTTTTTACATGCCCTCTATAAGTGA
Organism: Balaenoptera physalus; assembly: GCF_965194825.1. Classification (NCBI taxonomy): domain Eukaryota; kingdom Metazoa; phylum Chordata; class Mammalia; order Artiodactyla; family Balaenopteridae; genus Balaenoptera; species Balaenoptera physalus. Next base: position 1,166,242 of record NW_028126568.1, read on the forward strand.
TATCTTATGGTAAGTGTCTTTTTCTGTGTGACTTATTTCACTTAGAATCGTCGTACCTCAATCCACTCATCATGCTGCTACTAGCATTATGACGTTGATTTCATGGCTGAGTGATATTCCATTGTACATAAGGACCACAACATCTTTATCCATTTTTCTCTTTCCTGGGATATTTAAGGTGTAACGAAGTTGGAGGTTCTTGTCAACAGAGCAGCCCTAAACTTTGGGGTGCCTGTGTCTTGCTGGTTTTTAATTTTCCCACTTTATACGCCCATGAGTGGAAGTGCCCTATGCTCTCTAAGCTGAGTTTTTTAGATGTTTCAGGACACACCGTACATACTCCAGAGTGGCTGTTGGCAATTTACATCCCGCCCATCAGCGTAGCAAGGCTCCCGTTTCTCCATGGCCTGTCCTGCATTTCTGGTTTAGACACTTTATTCAGCATGGCCCTTTTGACCGATGGGAAGCGAGACTTCTTTGTAGCGCTGATTTGCCTTTCCAGGTTGCTTGGTTGGCCAAAAAGGGCGTCATTGACGAGGTTTTGCCGCTTTTCCTGTGCTTTAAAGGCGATTCGAATCTCCCTCCTGAAATCTGTTTCCTGCAATTCTGCCTTGCTTTCAAATCCTCTTCGTTGCCTTCCCTCAATATATTTGTGGACGAGAGTGATCATTTATAAGTCTGCAGGTTTGTGAATTGCAGTGCCCCTGAGCTCCATTTTTCAACTCGCTTTCTTGGGAGCTGGCCGCAAAAGCGCAGGATTGCTTCATGCCCTATTCTGGTCCCGGGCGGCAGGCTGAGCCTGTGGTTAATTCTTCTTCCTGATGGGAAAATAGAGTGACCTGTGCCTGTCCCAACACCTAGAGCTAGTCTCTCATTGTTTTCCCCTCTTCCCGTTCATCCTCAGGACAAATTGCAACCTGTACGGAACAGGAGGTTAAAGGTGCTGATTCTCCAAGGAGGGAGATTGTTAGTAAAGAGGCTGGAATGGCGAACCCGAGCACAAGGAGATGAGAAATGAGGTGCGTTTTAGAAACCTTTCCCGATCACACGGTGTACCATCTTCTGGGTTTCTCATGCATGTTTTCGATGTAGGAAGATGCCCTTGAACCTGGAGATTTGGGACCCATGGGATGGGTACCACGCAGTATTACTTTAAAGGGTCTGCGTTTCCTCACCCAACCTCACCAAACCTCTCAGCCCCAAGAGTGTCCACCCTTATGTCTCAATCAGCTGTGGGTCTAGATATGGTCAATCCAGGTAGCATAACTGCCCCTAAACGAATTTTGTAAGAATTTCTCTCTCTTTCACTGTCTTTTTTTCACAGGTTTTTAAAAGTAATTGATTTTTATAATGGGGTTTAGCTGCTTTTCACTGCTGTGTTTATGTCACTTTACACCCACTTGACTCACTTACAGAGAGATATCAATACATAGGTTTTAAGATTCTTACTAGTCAGATATATTCTTGGGCCGTGAATAGGGGGTTTTGAGTCCAATTCACTGAGCAAGGAGTAGGTCTTCTCTAGAACATATTGGGTTTATGGAACGGTATCTGAGCTAATTTGAAACCCTTGTTTTATGCATCACCCCACCTCACCTTTCCCGTTAAGCAGCCATAGTGTGTTTTCTAAACGTGTGACTCTGTTCTGTTTTGTAATTCAGTTCAAGGGTAGCGGTTTTTACATGCCCTCTATAAGTGATATCTTATGGTAAGTGTCTTTTTCTGTGTGACTTATTTCACTTAGAATCGTTGTACCTCAATCCACTCATCATGCTGCTACTAGCATTATCACGTTGATTTCATGGCTGAGTGATATTCCATTGTACATAAGGACCACAACATCTTTATCCATTTTTCTCTTTCCTGGGATATTTAAGGTGTAACGAAGTTGGAGGTTCTTGTCAACAGAGCAGCCCTAAACGTTGGGGTGCCTGTGTCTTGCTGGTTTTTAATTTTCCCACTTTATACGCCCATGAGTGGAAGTGCCCTATGCTCTCTAAGCTGAGTTTTTTAGATGTTTCAGGACACACCGTACATACTCCAGAGTAGCTGTTGGCAATTTACATCCCGCCCATCAGCGTAGCAAGGCTCCCGTTTCTCCATGGCCTGTCCTGCATTTCTGGTTTTGACACTTTATTCAGCATGGCCCTTTTGACCGATGGGAAGCGAGACTTCTTTATAGCGCTGATTTGCCTTTCCAGGTTGCTTGGTTGGCCAAAAAGGGCGTCATTGACGAGGTTTTGCCGCTTTTCCTGTGCTTTAAAGGCGATTCGAATCTCCCTCCTGAAATCTGTTTCCTGCAATTCTGCCTTGCTTTCAAATCCTCTTCGTTGCCTTCCCTCAATATATTTGTGGACGAGAGTGATCATTTATAAGTCTGCAGGTTTGTGAATTGCAGTGCCCCTGAGCTCCATTTTTCAACTCGCTTTCTTGGGAGCTGGCCGCAAAAGCGCAGGATTGCTTCAGGCCCTATTCTGGTCCCGGGCGGCAGGCTGAGCCTGTGCTTAATTCTTCTTCCTGATGGGAAAATAGAGTGACCTGTGCCTGTCCCAACACCTAGAGCTAGTCTCTCATTGTTTTCCCCTCTTCCCGTTCATCCTCAGGACAAATTGCAACCTGTACGGAACAGGAGGTTAAAGGTGCTGATTCTCCAAGGAGGGAGATTGTTAGTAAAGAGGCTGGAATGGCGAACCCGAGCACAAGGAGATGAGAAATGAGGTGCGTTTTAGAAACCTTTCCCGATCACACGGTGCACCATCTTCTGGGTTTCTCATGCATGTTTTCGATGTAGGAAGATGCCCTTGAACCTGGAGATTTGGGACCCATGGGATGGGTACCACGCAGTATTACTTTAAAGGGTCTGCGTTTCCTCACCCAACCTCACCAAACCTCTCAGCCCCAAGAGTGTCCACCCTTATGTCTCAATCAGCTGTGGGTCTAGATATGGTCAATCCAGGTAGCATAACTGCCCCTAAACGAATTTTGTAAGAATTTCTCTCTCTTTCACTGTCTTTTTTTCACAGGTTTTTAAAAGTAATTGATTTTTATAATGGGGTTTAGCTGCTTTTCACTGCTGTGTTTATGTCACTTTACACCCACTTGACTCACTTACAGAGAGATATCAATACATAGGTTTTAAGATTCTTACTAGTCAGATATATTCTTGGGCCGTGAATAGGGGGTTTTGAGTCCAATTCACTGAGCAAGGAGTAGGTCTTCTCTAGTACATATTGGGTTTATGGAACGGTATCTGAGCTAATTTGAAACCCTTGTTTTATGCATCACCCCACCTCACCTTTCCCGTTAAGCAGCCATAGTGTGTTTTCTAAACGTGTGACTCTGTTCTGTTTTGTAATTCAGTTCAAGGGTAGCGGTTTTTACATGCCCTCTATAAGTGATATCTTATGGTAAGTGTCTTTTTCTGTGTGACTTATTTCACTTAGAATCGTTGTACCTCAATCCACTCATCATGCTGCTACTAGCATTATCACGTTGATTTCATGGCTGAGTGATATTCCATTGTACATAAGGACCACAACATCTTTATCCATTTTTCTCTTTCCTGGGATATTTAAGGTGTAACGAAGTTGGAGGTTCTTGTCAACAGAGCAGCCCTAAACGTTGGGGTGCCTGTGTCTTGCTGGTTTTTAATTTTCCCACTTTATACGCCCATGAGTGGAAGTGCCCTATGCTCTCTAAGCTGAGTTTTTTAGATGTTTCAGGACACACCGTACATACTCCAGAGTAGCTGTTGGCAATTTACATCCCGCCCATCAGCGTAGCAAGGCTCCCGTTTCTCCATGGCCTGTCCTGCATTTCTGGTTTTGACACTTTATTCAGCATGGCCCTTTTGACCGATGGGAAGCGAGACTTCTTTATAGCGCTGATTTGCCTTTCCAGGTTGCTTGGTTGGCCAAAAAGGGCGTCATTGACGAGGTTTTGCCGCTTTTCCTGTGCTTTAAAGGCGATTCGAATCTCCCTCCTGAAATCTGTTTCCTGCAATTCTGCCTTGCTTTCAAATCCTCTTCGTTGCCTTCCCTCAATATATTTGTGGACGAGAGTGATCATTTATAAGTCTGCAGGTTTGTGAATTGCAGTGCCCCTGAGCTCCATTTTTCAACTCGCTTTCTTGGGAGCTGGCCGCAAAAGCGCAGGATTGCTTCAGGCCCTATTCTGGTCCCGGGCGGCAGGCTGAGCCTGTGCTTAATTCTTCTTCCTGATGGGAAAATAGAGTGACCTGTGCCTGTCCCAACACCTAGAGCTAGTCTCTCATTGTTTTCCCCTCTTCCCGTTCATCCTCAGGACAAATTGCAACCTGTACGGAACAGGAGGTTAAAGGTGCTGATTCTCCAAGGAGGGAGGTTGCTAGTAAAGCAGCTGGAATGCGAACCCGAGCACAAGGAGATGAGAAATGAGGTGCGTTTTAGAAACCTTTCGCGATCACACGGTGTACCATCTTCTGGGTTTCTTATGCATGTTTTCGATGTAGGAAGATGCCTTTGAACCTGGAGATTTGGAACCCATGGGATGGGTACCACGCAGTATTACTTTAAAGGGTCTGCGTTTCCTCACCCAACCTCACCAAACCTCTCAGCCCCAAGAGTGTCAACCCTTATGTCTCAATCAGCTGTGAGTCTAGATATGGTCAATCCAGGTAGCATAACTGCCCCTAAACGAATTTTGTAAGAATTTCTCTCTCTTTCACTATCTTTTTTTCACAGGTTTTTAAAAGTAATTGATTTTTATAATGGGGTTTAGCTGCTTTTCACTGCTGTGTTTATGTCACTTTACACCCACTTGACTCACTTACAGAGAGATATCAATACATAGGTTTTAAGATTCTTACTAGTCAGATATATTCTTGGGTCGTGAATAGGGGGTTTTGAGTCCAATTCACTGAGCAAGGAGTAGGTCTTCTCTAGTACATATTGGGTTTATGGAACGGTATCTGAGCTAATTTGAAACCCTTGTTTTATGCATCACTCCACCTCACCTTTCCCGTTAAGGAGCCATAGTGTGTTTTCTAAACGTGTGACTCTGTTCTGTTTTGTAATTCAGTTCAAGGGTAGCGGTTTTTACATGCCCTCTATAAGTGATATCTTATGGTAAGTGTCTTTTTCTGTGTGACTTATATCACTTAGAATCGTCGTACCTCAATCCACTCATCATGCTGCTACTAGCATTATGACGTTGATTTCATGGCTGAGTGATATTCCATTGTACATAAGGACCACAACATCTTTATCCATTTTTCTCTTTCCTGGGATATTTAAGGTGTAACGAAGTTGGAGGTTCTTGTCAACAGAGCAGCCCTAAACTTTGGGGTGCCTGTGTCTTGCTGGTTTTTAATTTTCCCACTTTATACGCCCATGAGTGGAAGTGCCCTATGCTCTCTAAGCTGAGTTTTTTAGATGTTTCAGGACACACCGTACATACTCCAGAGTGGCTGTTGGGAATTTACATCCCGCCCATCAGCGTAGCAAGGCTCCCGTTTCTCCATGGCCTGTCCTGCATTTCTGGTTTAGACACTTTATTCAGCATGGCCCTTTTGACCGATGGGAAGCGAGACTTCTTTGTAGCGCTGATTTGCCTTTCCAGGTTGCTTGGTTGGCCAAAAAGGGCGTCATTGACGAGGTTTTGCCGCTTTTCCTGTGCTTTAAAGGCGATTCGAATCTCCCTCCTGAAATCTGTTTCCTGCAATTCTGCCTTGCTTTCAAATCCTCTTCGTTGCCTTCCCTCAATATATTTGTGGACGAGAGTGATCATTTATAAGTCTGCAGGTTTGTGAATTGCAGTGCCCCTGAGCTCCATTTTTCAACTCGCTTTCTTGGGAGCTGGCCGCAAAAGCGCAGGATTGCTTCATGCCCTATTCTGGTCCCGGGCGGCAGGCTGAGCCTGTGGTTAATTCTTCTTCCTGATGGGAAAATAGAGTGACCTGTGCCTGTCCCAACACCTAGAGCTAGTCTCTCATTGTTTTCCCCTTATTCCCGTTCATCCTCTGGACAAATTGCAACCTGTACGGAACAGGAGGTTAAAGGTGCTGATTCTCCAAGGAGGGAGATTGTTAGTAAAGAGGCTGGAATGGCGAACCCGAGCACAAGGAGATGAGAAATGAGGTGCGTTTTAGAAACCTTTCCCGATCACACGGTGCACCATCTTCTGGGTTTCTCATGCATGTTTTCGATGTAGGAAGATGCCCTTGAACCTGGAGATTTGGGACCCATGGGATGGGTACCACGCAGTATTACTTTAAAGGGTCTGCGTTTCCTCACCCAACCTCACCAAACCTCTCAGCCCCAAGAGTGTCCACCCTTATGTCTCAATCAGCTGTGGGTCTAGATATGGTCAATCCAGGTAGCATAACTGCCCCTAAACGAATTTTGTAAGAATTTCTCTCTCTTTCACTGTCTTTTTTTCACAGGTTTTTAAAAGTAATTGATTTTTATAATGGGGTTTAGCTGCTTTTCACTGCTGTGTTTATGTCACTTTACACCCACTTGACTCACTTACAGAGAGATATCAATACATAGGTTTTAAGATTCTTACTAGTCAGATATATTCTTGGGCCGTGAATAGGGGGTTTTGAGTCCAATTCACTGAGCAAGGAGTAGGTCTTCTCTAGTACATATTGGGTTTATGGAACGGTATCTGAGCTAATTTGAAACCCTTGTTTTATGCATCACCCCACCTCACCTTTCCCGTTAAGCAGCCATAGTGTGTTTTCTAAACGTGTGACTCTGTTCTGTTTTGTAATTCAGTTCAAGGGTAGCGGTTTTTACATGCCCTCTATAAGTGATATCTTATGGTAAGTGTCTTTTTCTGTGTGACTTATTTCACTTAGAATCGTCGTACCTCAATCCACTCATCATGCTGCTACTAGCATTATCACGTTGATTTCATGGCTGAGTGATATTCCATTGTACATAAGGACCACAACATCTTTATCCATTTTTCTCTTTCCTGGGATATTTAAGGTGTAACGAAGTTGGAGGTTCTTGTCAACAGAGCAGCCCTAAACGTTGGGGTGCCTGTGTCTTGCTGGTTTTTAATTTTCCCACTTTATACGCCCATGAGTGGAAGTGCCCTATGCTCTCTAAGCTGAGTTTTTTAGATGTTTCAGGACACACCGTACATACTCCAGAGTGGCTGTTGGGAATTTACATCCCGCCCATCAGCGTAGCAAGGCTCCCGTTTCTCCATGGCCTGTCCTGCATTTCTGGTTTTGACACTTTATTCAGCATGGCCCTTTTGACCGATGGGAAGCGAGACTTCTTTATAGCGCTGATTTGCCTTTCCAGGTTGCTTGGTTGGCCAAAAAGGGCGTCATTGACGAGGTTTTGCCGCTTTTCCTGTGCTTTAAAGGCGATTCGAATCTCCCTCCTGAAATCTGTTTCCTGCAATTCTGCCTTGCTTTCAAATCCTCTTCGTTGCCTTCCCTCAATATATTTGTGGACGATAGTGATCATTTATAAGTCTGCAGGTTTGTGAATTGCAGTGCCCCTGAGCTCCATTTTTCAACTCGCTTTCTTGGGAGCTGGCCGCAAAAGCGCAGGATTGCTTCAGGCCCTATTCTGGTCCCGGGCGGCAGGCTGAGCCTGTGCTTAATTCTTCTTCCTGATGGGAAAATAGAGTGACCTGTGCCTGTCCCAACACCTAGAGCTAGTCTCTCATTGTTTTCCCCTCTTCCCGTTCATCCTCAGGACAAATTGCAACCTGTACGGAACAGGAGGTTAAAGGTGCTGATTCTCCAAGGAGGGAGGTTGCTAGTAAAGCAGCTGGAATGGCGAACCCGAGCACAAGGAGATGAGAAATGAGGTGCGTTTTAGAAACCTTTCGCGATCACACGGTGTACCATCTTCTGGGTTTCTCATGCATGTTTTCGATGTAGGAAGATGCCCTTGAACTTGGAGATTTGGAACCCATGGGATGGGTACCACGCAGTATTACTTTAAAGGGTCTGCGTTTCCTCACCCAACCTCACCAAACCTCTCAGCCCCAAGAGTGTCCACCCTTATGTCTCAATCAGCTGTGGGTCTAGATATGGTCAATCCAGGTAGCATAACTGCCCCTAAACGAATTTTGTAAGAATTTCTCTCTCTTTCACTGTCTTTTTTTCACAGGTTTTTAAAAGTAATTGATTTTTATAATGGGGTTTAGCTGCTTTTCACTGCTGTGTTTATGTCACTTTACACCCACTTGACTCACTTACAGAGAGATATCAATACATAGGTTTTAAGATTCTTACTAGTCAGATATATTCTTGGGCCGTGAATAGGGGGTTTTGAGTCCAATTCACTGAGCAAGGAGTAGGTCTTCTCTAGTACATATTGGGTTTATGGAACGGTATCTGAGCTAATTTGAAACCCTTGTTTTATGCATCACCCCACCTCACCTTTCCCGTTAAGCAGCCATAGTGTGTTTTCTAAACGTGTGACTCTGTTCTGTTTTGTAATTCAGTTCAAGGGTAGCGGTTTTTACATTCCCTCTATAAGTGATATCTTATGATAAGTGTCTTTTTCTGTGTGACTTATTTCGCTTAGAATCGTCGTACCTCAATCCACTCATCATGCTGCTACTAGCATTATGACGTTGATTTCATGGCTGAGTGATATTCCATTGTACATAAGGACCACAACATCTTTATCCATTTTTCTCTTTCCTGGGATATTTAAGGTGTAACGAAGTTGGAGGTTCTTGTCAACAGAGCAGCCCTAAACTTTGGGGTGCCTGTGTCTTGCTGGTTTTTAATTTTCCCACTTTATACGCCCATGAGTGGAAGTGCCCTATGCTCTCTAAGCTGAGTTTTTTAGATGTTTCAGGACACACCGTACATACTCCAGAGTGGCTGTTGGCAATTTACATCCCGCCCATCAGCGTAGCAAGGCTCCCGTTTCTCCATGGCCTGTCCTGCATTTCTGGTTTTGACACTTTATTCAGCATGGCCCTTTTGACCGATGGGAAGCGAGACTTCTTTGTAGCGCTGATTTGCCTTTCCAGGTTGCTTGGTTGGCCAAAAAGGGCGTATGCGTTTTTTCCTGAATATATTCAGGAAAAAACGCATACGCCCTTTTTGGCCAAGGGCATCATTGACGAGGTTTTGCCGCTTTTCCTGTGCTTTAAAGGCGATTTGAATCTCCCTCCTGAAATCTGTTTCCTGCAATTCTGCCTTGCTTTCAAATCCTCTTCGTTGCCTTCCCTCAATATATTTGTGGACGAGAGTGATCATTTATAAGTCTGCAGGTTTGTCAATTGCAGTGCCCCTGAGCTCCATTTTTCAACTCGCTTTCTTGGGAGCTGGCCGCAAAAGCGCAGGATTGCTTCAGGCCCTATTCTGGTCCCGGGCGGCAGGCTGAGCCTGTGCTTAATTCTTCTTCCTGATGGGAAAATAGAGTGACCTGTGCCTGTCCCAACACCTAGAGCTAGTCTCTCATTGTTTTCCCCTCTTCCCGTTCATCCTCAGGACAAATTGCAACCTGTACGGAACAGGAGGTTAAAGGTGCTGATTCTCCAAGGAGGGAGGTTGCTAGTAAAGCAGCTGGAATGACGAACCCGAGCACAAGGAGATGAGAAATGAGGTGCGTTTTAGAAACCTTTCTCGATCACACGGTGTACCATCTTCTGGGTTTCTCATGCATGTTTTCGATGTAGGAAGATGCCCTTGAACCTGGAGATTTGGAACCCATGGGATGGGTACCACGCAGTATTACTTTAAAGGGTCTGCGTTTCCTCACCCAACCTCACCAAACCTCTCAGCCCCAAGAGTGTCCACCCTTATGTCTCAATCAGCTGTGGGTCTAGATATGGTCAATGTAGGTAGCATAACTGCCCCTAAACGAATTTTGTAAGAATTTCTCTCTCTTTCACTGTCTTTTTTTCACAGGTTTTTAAAAGTAATTGATTTTTATAATGGGGTTTAGCTGCTTTTCACTGCTGTGTTTATGTCACTTTACACCCACTTGACTCACTTACAGAGAGATATCAATACATAGGTTTTAAGATTCTTACTAGTCAGATATATTCTTGGGCCGTGAATAGGGGGTTTTGAGTCCAATTCACTGAGCAAGGAGTAGGTCTTCTCTTGTACATATTGGGTTTATGGAACGGTATCTGAGCTAATTTGAAACCCTTGTTTTATGCATCACCCCACCTCACCTTTCCCGTTAAGCAGCCATAGTGTGTTTTCTAAACGTGTGACTCTGTTCTGTTTTGTAATTCAGTTCAAGGGTAGCGGTTTTTACATTCCCTCTATAAGTGATATCTTATGATAAGTGTCTTTTTCTGTGTGACTTATTTCACTTAGAATCGTCGTACCTCAATCCACTCATCATGCTGCTACTAGCATTATGACGTTGATTTCATGGCTGAGTGATATTCCATTGTACATAAGGACCACAACATCTTTATCCATTTTTCTCTTTCCTGGGATATTTAAGGTGTAACGAAGTTGGAGGTTCTTGTCAACAGAGCAGCCCTAAACTTTGGGGTGCCTGTGTCTTGCTGGTTTTTAATTTTCCCACTTTATACGCCCATGAGTGGAAGTGCCCTATGCTCTCTAAGCTGAGTTTTTTAGATGTTTCAGGACACACCGTACATACTCCAGAGTGGCTGTTGGCAATTTACATCCCGCCCATCAGCGTAGCAAGGCTCCCGTTTCTCCATGGCCTGTCCTGCATTTCTCGTTTTGACACTTTATTCAGCATGGCCCTTTTGACCGATGGGAAGCGAGACTTCTTTGTAGCGCTGATTTGCCTTTCCAGGTTGCTTGGTTGGCCAAAAAGGGCGTATGCGTTTTTTCCTGAATATATTCAGGAAAAAACGCATACGCCCTTTTTGGCCAAGGGCATCTTGTCGAGGTTTTGCCGCTTTTCCTGTGCTTTAAAGGCGATTCGAATCTCCCTCCTGAAATCTGTTTCCTGCAATTCTGCCTTGCTTTCAAATCCTCTTCGTTGCCTTCCCTCAATATATTTGTGGACGAGAGTGATCATTTATAAGTCTGCAGGTTTGTGAATTGCAGTGCCCCTGAGCTCCATTTTTCAACTCGCTTTCTTGGGAGCTGGCCGCAAAAGCGCAGGATTGCTTCAGGCCCTATTCTGGTCCCGGGCGGCAGGCTGAGCCTGTGCTTAATTCTTCTTCCTGATGGGAAAATAGAGTGACCTGTGCCTGTCCCAACACCTAGAGCTAGTCTCTCATTGTTTTCCCCTCTTCCCGTTCATCCTCAGGACAAATTGCAACCTGTACGGAACAGGAGATTAAAGGTGCTGATTCTCCAAGGAGGGAGGTTGCTAGTAAAGCAGCTGGAATGGCGAACCCGAGCACAAGGAGATGAGAAATGAGGTGCGTTTTAGAAACCTTTCGCGTTCACACGGTGTACCATCTTCTGGGTTTCTCATGCATGTTTTCGATGTAGGAAGATGCCCTTGAACCTGGAGATTTGGAACCCATGGGATGGGTACCACGCAGTATTACTTTAAAGGGTCTGCGTTTCCTCACCCAACCTCACCAAACCTCTCAGCCCCAAGAGTGTCCACCCTTATGTCTCAATCAGCTGTGGGTCTAGATATGGTCAATCCAGGTAGCATAACTGCCCCTAAACGAATTTTGTAAGAATTTCTCTCTCTTTCACTGTCTTTTTTTCACAGGTTTTTAAAAGTAATTGATTTTTATAATGGGGTTTAGCTGCTTTTCACTGCTGTGTTTATGTCACTTTACACCCACTTGACTCACTTACAGAGAGATATCAATACATAGGTTTTAAGATTCTTACTAGTCAGATATATTCTTGGGCCGTGAATAGGGGGTTTTGAGTCCAATTCACTGAGCAAGGAGTAGGTCTTCTCTAGTACATATTGGGTTTATGGAACGGTATCTGAGCTAATTTGAAACCCTTGTTTTATGCATCACCCCACCTCACCTTTCCCGTTAAGCAGCCATAGTGTGTTTTCTAAACGTGTGACTCTGTTCTGTTTTGTAATTCAGTTCAAGGGTAGCGGTTTTTACATGCCCTCTATAAGTGATATCTTATGGTAAGTGTCTTTTTCTGTGTGACTTATTTCATTTAGAATCGTCGTACCTATAACCACTCATCATGCTGCTACTAGCCTTATGACGTTGATTTCATGGCTGAGTGATATTCCATTGTACATAAGGACCACAACTTCTTTATCCATTTTTCTCTTTCCTGATATATGTAAGGTGTAACGAAGTGGAGGTTCTTGTCAACAGAGCAGCCCTAAATGTTGGGGTGCCTGTGTCTTGCTGATTTTTAGTTTTCCCAATTTATACGCCCATGAGTGGAACTGCCCTATGCTCTCTAAGCTGAGTTTTTTAGATGTTTCAGGACACACCGTACACTTCACCAGAGTGGCTGTTGGCAATTGACATCCCGCCCATCATCGTAGCAAGGCTCCCGTTTCCTCATGGCCTGCCCTGCATTTCTGGTTTTGACACTTTATTCAGCATGGCCCTTTTGACCGATGGGAAGCGAGACTTCTTTGTAGCGCTGATTTGCCTTTCCAGGTTGCTTGGTTGGCCAAAAAGGGCGTATGCGTTTTTTCCTGAATATATTCAGGAAAAAACGCATACGCCCTTTTTGGCCAAGGGCATCTTCTCGAGGTTTTGCCACTTTTCCTGTGCTTTAAAGGCGATTTGAATCTCCCTCCTGAAATCTGTTTCCTGCAATTCTGCCTTGCTTTCAAATCCTCTTCGTTGCCTTCCCTCAATATATTTGTGGACGAGAGTGATCATTTATAAGTCTGCAGGTTTGTGAATTGCAGTGCCCCTGAGCTCCATTTTTCAACTCGCTTTCTTGGGAGCTGGCCGCAAAAGCGCAGGATTGCTTCAGGCCCTATTCTGGTCCCGGGCGGCAGGCTGAGCCTGTGCTTAATTCTTCTTCCTGATGGGAAAATAGAGTGACCTGTGCCTGTCCCAACACCTAGAGCTAGTCTCTCATTGTTTTCCCCTCTTCCCGTTCATCCTCAGGACAAATTGCAACCTGTACGGAACAGGAGGTTAAAGGTGCTGATTCTCCAAGGAGGGAGGTTGCTAGTAAAGCAGCTGGAATGCGAACCCGAGCACAAGGAGATGAGAAATGAGGTGCGTTTTAGAAACCTTTCGCGATCACACGGTGTACCATCTTCTGGGTTTCTTATGCATGTTTTCGATGTAGGAAGATGCCTTTGAACCTGGAGATTTGGAACCCATGGGATGGGTACCACGCAGTATTACTTTAAAGGGTCTGCGTTTCCTCACCCAACCTCACCAAACCTCTCAGCCCCAAGAGTGTCAACCCTTATGTCTCAATCAGCTGTGAGTCTAGATATGGTCAATCCAGGTAGCATAACTGCCCCTAAACGAATTTTGTAAGAATTTCTCTCTCTTTCACTGTCTTTTTTTCACAGGTTTTTAAAAGTAATTGATTTTTATAATGGGGTTTAGCTGCTTTTCACTGCTGTGTTTATGTCACTTTACACCCACTTGACTCACTTACAGAGAGATATCAATACATAGGTTTTAAGATTCTTACTAGTCAGATATATTCTTGGGCCGTGAATAGGGGGTTTTGAGTCCAATTCACTGAGCAAGGAGTAGGTCTTCTCTAGTACATATTGGGTTTATGGAACGGTATCTGAGCTAATTTGAAACCCTTGTTTTATGCATCACCCCACCTCACCTTTCCCGTTAAGCAGCCATAGTGTGTTTTCTAAACGTGTGACTCTGTTCTGTTTTGTAATTCAGTTCAAGGGTAGCGGTTTTTACATGCCCTCTATAAGTGATATCTTATGGTAAGTGTCTTTTTCTGTGTGACTTATTTCACTTAGAATCGTCGTACCTCAATCCACTCATCATGCTGCTACTAGCATTATCACGTTGATTTCATGGCTGAGTGATATTCCATTGTACATAAGGACCACAACATCTTTATCCATTTTTCTCTTTCCTGGGATATTTAAGGTGTAACGAAGTTGGAGGTTCTTGTCAACAGAGCAGCCCTAAACTTTGGGGTGCCTGTGTCTTGCTGGTTTTTAATTTTCCCACTTTATACGCCCATGAGTGGAAGTGCCCTATGCTCTCTAAGCTGAGTTTTTTAGATGTTTCAGGACACACCGTACATACTCCAGAGTGGCTGTTGGCAATTTACATCCCGCCCATCAGCGTAGCAAGGCTCCCGTTTCTCCATGGCCGGTCCTGCATTTCTGGTTTTGACACTTTATTCAGCATGGCCCTTTTGACCGATGGGAAGCGAGACTTCTTTATAGCGCTGATTTGCCTTTCCAGGTTGCTTGGTTGGCCAAAAAGGGCGTCATTGACGAGGTTTTGCCGCTTTTCCTGTGCTTTAAAGGCGATTCGAATCTCCCTCCTGAAATCTGTTTCCTGCAATTCTGCCTTGCTTTCAAATCCTCTTCGTTGCCTTCCCTCAATATATTTGTGGACGAGAGTGATCATTTATAAGTCTGCAGGTTTGTGAATTGCAGTGCCCCTGAGCTCCATTTTTCAACTCGCTTTCTTGGGAGCTGGCCGCAAAAGCGCAGGATTGCTTCAGGCCCTATTCTGGTCCCGGGCGGCAGGCTGAGCCTGTGCTTAATTCTTCTTCCTGATGGGAAAATAGAGTGACCTGTGCCTGTCCCAACACCTAGAGCTAGTCTCTCATTGTTTTCCCCTCTTCCCGTTCATCCTCAGGACAAAGTGCAACCTGTACGGAACAGGAGGTTAAAGGTGCTGATTCTCCAAGGAGGGAGGTTGTTAGTAAAGCAGCTGGAATGCGAACCCGAGCACAAGGAGATGAGAAATGAGGTGCGTTTTAGAAACCTTTCGCGATCACACGGTGTACCATCTTCTGGGTTTCTTATGCATGTTTTCGATGTAGGAAGATGCCTTTGAACCTGGAGATTTGGAACCCATGGGATGGGTACCACGCAGTATTACTTTAAAGGGTCTGCGTTTCCTCACCCAACCTCACCAAACCTCTCAGCCCCAAGAGTGTCAACCCTTATGTCTCAATCAGCTGTGAGTCTAGATATGGTCAATCCAGGTAGCATAACTGCCCCTAAACGAATTTTGTAAGAATTTCTCTCTCTTTCACTGTCTTTTTTTCACAGGTTTTTAAAAGTAATTGATTTTTATAATGGGGTTTAGCTGCTTTTCACTGCTGTGTTTATGTCACTTTACACCCACTTGACTCACTTACAGAGAGATATCAATACATAGGTTTTAAGATTCTTACTAGTCAGATATATTCTTGGGCCGTGAATAGGGGGTTTTGAGTCCAATTCACTGAGCAAGGAGTAGGTCTTCTCTAGTACATATTGGGTTTATGGAACGGTATCTGAGCTAATTTGAAACCCTTGTTTTATGCATCACCCCACCTCACCTTTCCCGTTAAGCAGCCATAGTGTGTTTTCTAAACGTGTGACTCTGTTCTGTTTTGTAATTCAGTTCAAGGGTAGCGGTTTTTACATGCCCTCTATAAGTGATATCTTATGGTAAGTGTCTTTTTCTGTGTGACTTATTTCATTTAGAATCGTCGTACCTATAACCACTCATCATGCTGCTACTAGCCTTATGACGTTGATTTCATGGCTGAGTGATATTCCATTGTACATAAGGACCACAACTTCTTTATCCATTTTTCTCTTTCCTGATATATGTAAGGTGTAACGAAGTGGAGGTTCTTGTCAACAGAGCAGCCCTAAATGTTGGGGTGCCTGTGTCTTGCTGATTTTTAGTTTTCCCAATTTATACGCCCATGAGTGGAACTGCCCTATGCTCTCTAAGCTGAGTTTTTTAGATGTTTCAGGACACACCGTACACTTCACCAGAGTGGCTGTTGGCAATTGACATCCCGCCCATCATCGTAGCAAGGCTCCCGTTTCCTCATGGCCTGCCCTGCATTTCTGGTTTTGACACTTTATTCAGCATGGCCCTTTTGACCGATGGGAAGCGAGACTTCTTTGTAGCGCTGATTTGCCTTTCCAGGTTGCTTGGTTGGCCAAAAAGGGCGTATGCGTTTTTTCCTGAATATATTCAGGAAAAAACGCATACGCCCTTTTTGGCCAAGGGCATCTTCTCGAGGTTTTGCCACTTTTCCTGTGCTTTAAAGGCGATTTGAATCTCCCTCCTGAAATCTGTTTCCTGCAATTCTGCCTTGCTTTCAAATCCTCTTCGTTGCCTTCCCTCAATATATTTGTGGACGAGTGTGATCATTTATAAGTCTGCAGGTTTGTGAATTGCAGTGCCCCTGAGCTCCATTTTTCAACTCGCTTTCTTGGGAGCTGGCCGCAAAAGCGCAGGATTGCTTCAGGCCCTATTCTGGTCCCGGGCGGCAGGCTGAGCCTGTGCTTAATTCTTCTTCCTGATGGGAAAATAGAGTGACCTGTGCCTGTCCCAACACCTAGAGCTAGTCTCTCATTGTTTTCCCCTCTTCCCGTTCATCCTCAGGACAAATTGCAACCTGTACGGAACAGGAGGTTAAAGGTGCTGATTCTCCAAGGAGGGAGGTTGCTAGTAAAGCAGCTGGAATGCGAACCCGAGCACAAGGAGATGAGAAATGAGGTGCGTTTTAGAAACCTTTCGCGATCACACGGTGTACCATCTTCTGGGTTTCTTATGCATGTTTTCGATGTAGGAAGATGCCTTTGAACCTGGAGATTTGGAACCCATGGGATGGGTACCACGCAGTATTACTTTAAAGGGTCTGCGTTTCCTCACCCAACCTCACCAAACCTCTCAGCCCCAAGAGTGTCAACCCTTATGTCTCAATCAGCTGTGAGTCTAGATATGGTCAATCCAGGTAGCATAACTGCCCCTAAACGAATTTTGTAAGAATTTCTCTCTCTTTCACTGTCTTTTTTTCACAGGTTTTTAAAAGTAATTGATTTTTATAATGGGGTTTAGCTGCTTTTCACTGCTGTGTTTATGTCACTTTACACCCACTTGACTCACTTACAGAGAGATATCAATACATAGGTTTTAAGATTCTTACTAGTCAGATATATTCTTGGGCCGTGAATAGGGGGTTTTGAGTCCAATTCACTGAGCAAGGAGTAGGTCTTCTCTAGTACATATTGGGTTTATGGAACGGTATCTGAGCTAATTTGAAACCCTTGTTTTATGCATCACCCCACCTCACCTTTCCCGTTAAGCAGCCATAGTGTGTTTTCTAAACGTGTGACTCTGTTCTGTTTTGTAATTCAGTTCAAGGGTAGCGGTTTTTACATGCCCTCTATAAGTGATATCTTATGGTAAGTGTCTTTTTCTGTGTGACTTATTTCACTTAGAATCGTCGTACCTCAATCCACTCATCATGCTGCTACTAGCATTATCACGTTGATTTCATGGCTGAGTGATATTCCATTGTACATAAGGACCACAACATCTTTATCCATTTTTCTCTTTCCTGGGATATTTAAGGTGTAACGAAGTTGGAGGTTCTTGTCAACAGAGCAGCCCTAAACTTTGGGGTGCCTGTGTCTTGCTGGTTTTTAATTTTCCCACTTTATACGCCCATGAGTGGAAGTGCCCTATGCTCTCTAAGCTGAGTTTTTTAGATGTTTCAGGACACACCGTACATACTCCAGAGTGGCTGTTGGCAATTTACATCCCGCCCATCAGCGTAGCAAGGCTCCCGTTTCTCCATGGCCTGTCCTGCATTTCTGGTTTTGACACTTTATTCAGCATGGCCCTTTTGACCGATGGGAAGCGAGACTTCTTTATAGCGCTGATTTGCCTTTCCAGGTTGCTTGGTTGGCCAAAAAGGGCGTCATTGACGAGGTTTTGCCGCTTTTCCTGTGCTTTAAAGGCGATTCGAATCTCCCTCCTGAAATCTGTTTCCTGCAATTCTGCCTTGCTTTCAAATCCTCTTCGTTGCCTTCCCTCAATATATTTGTGGACGAGAGTGATCATTTATAAGTCTGCAGGTTTGTGAATTGCAGTGCCCCTGAGCTCCATTTTTCAACTCGCTTTCTTGGGAGCTGGCCGCAAAAGCGCAGGATTGCTTCAGGCCCTATTCTGGTCCCGGGCGGCAGGCTGAGCCTGTGCTTAATTCTTCTTCCTGATGGGAAAATAGAGTGACCTGTGCCTGTCCCAACACCTAGAGCTAGTCTCTCATTGTTTTCCCCTCTTCCCGTTCATCCTCAGGACAAAGTGCAACCTGTACGGAACAGGAGGTTAAAGGTGCTGATTCTCCAAGGAGGGAGGTTGTTAGTAAAGCAGCTGGAATGCGAACCCGAGCACAAGGAGATGAGAAATGAGGTGCGTTTTAGAAACCTTTCGCGATCACACGGTGTACCATCTTCTGGGTTTCTTATGCATGTTTTCGATGTAGGAAGATGCCTTTGAACCTGGAGATTTGGAACCCATGGGATGGGTACCACGCAGTATTACTTTAAAGGGTCTGCGTTTCCTCACCCAACCTCACCAAACCTCTCAGCCCCAAGAGTGTCAACCCTTATGTCTCAATCAGCTGTGAGTCTAGATATGGTCAATCCAGGTAGCATAACTGCCCCTAAACGAATTTTGTAAGAATTTCTCTCTCTTTCACTGT
Source organism: Balaenoptera physalus (assembly GCF_965194825.1). Lineage (NCBI taxonomy): Eukaryota > Metazoa > Chordata > Mammalia > Artiodactyla > Balaenopteridae > Balaenoptera > Balaenoptera physalus. The sequence continues at coordinate 1,184,780 of NW_028126568.1, forward strand.
CTTTTTTTCACAGGTTTTTAAAAGTAATTGATTTTTATAATGGGGTTTAGCTGCTTTTCACTGCTGTGTTTATGTCACTTTACACCCACTTGACTCACTTACAGAGAGATATCAATACATAGGTTTTAAGATTCTTACTAGTCAGATATATTCTTGGGCCGTGAATAGGGGGTTTTGAGTCCAATTCACTGAGCAAGGAGTAGGTCTTCTCTAGTACATATTGGGTTTATGGAACGGTATCTGAGCTAATTTGAAACCCTTGTTTTATGCATCACCCCACCTCACCTTTCCCGTTAAGCAGCCATAGTGTGTTTTCTAAACGTGTGACTCTGTTCTGTTTTGTAATTCAGTTCAAGGGTAGCGGTTTTTACATGCCCTCTATAAGTGATATCTTATGGTAAGTGTCTTTTTCTGTGTGACTTATTTCACTTAGAATCGTCGTACCTCAATCCACTCATCATGCTGCTACTAGCATTATCACGTTGATTTCATGGCTGAGTGATATTCCATTGTACATAAGGACCACAACATCTTTATCCATTTTTCTCTTTCCTGGGATATTTAAGGTGTAACGAAGTTGGAGGTTCTTGTCAACAGAGCAGCCCTAAACTTTGGGGTGCCTGTGTCTTGCTGGTTTTTAATTTTCCCACTTTATACGCCCATGAGTGGAAGTGCCCTATGCTCTCTAAGCTGAGTTTTTTAGATGTTTCAGGACACACCGTACATACTCCAGAGTGGCTGTTGGCAATTTACATCCCGCCCATCAGCGTAGCAAGGCTCCCGTTTCTCCATGGCCTGTCCTGCATTTCTGGTTTTGACACTTTATTCAGCATGGCCCTTTTGACCGATGGGAAGCGAGACTTCTTTATAGCGCTGATTTGCCTTTCCAGGTTGCTTGGTTGGCCAAAAAGGGCGTCATTGACGAGGTTTTGCCGCTTTTCCTGTGCTTTAAAGGCGATTCGAATCTCCCTCCTGAAATCTGTTTCCTGCAATTCTGCCTTGCTTTCAAATCCTCTTCGTTGCCTTCCCTCAATATATTTGTGGACGAGAGTGATCATTTATAAGTCTGCAGGTTTGTGAATTGCAGTGCCCCTGAGCTCCATTTTTCAACTCGCTTTCTTGGGAGCTGGCCGCAAAAGCGCAGGATTGCTTCAGGCCCTATTCTGGTCCCGGGCGGCAGGCTGAGCCTGTGCTTAATTCTTCTTCCTGATGGGAAAATAGAGTGACCTGTGCCTGTCCCAACACCTAGAGCTAGTCTCTCATTGTTTTCCCCTCTTCCCGTTCATCCTCAGGACAAAGTGCAACCTGTACGGAACAGGAGGTTAAAGGTGCTGATTCTCCAAGGAGGGAGGTTGTTAGTAAAGCAGCTGGAATGCGAACCCGAGCACAAGGAGATGAGAAATGAGGTGCGTTTTAGAAACCTTTCGCGATCACACGGTGTACCATCTTCTGGGTTTCTTATGCATGTTTTCGATGTAGGAAGATGCCTTTGAACCTGGAGATTTGGAACCCATGGGATGGGTACCACGCAGTATTACTTTAAAGGGTCTGCGTTTCCTCACCCAACCTCACCAAACCTCTCAGCCCCAAGAGTGTCAACCCTTATGTCTCAATCAGCTGTGAGTCTAGATATGGTCAATCCAGGTAGCATAACTGCCCCTAAACGAATTTTGTAAGAATTTCTCTCTCTTTCACTGTCTTTTTTTCACAGATTTTTAAAAGTAATTGATTTTTATAATGGGGTTTAGCTGCTTTTCACTGCTGTGTTTATGTCACTTTACACCCACTTGACTCACTTACAGAGAGATATCAATACATAGGTTTTAAGATTCTTACTAGTCAGATATATTCTTGGGCCGTGAATAGGGGGTTTTGAGTCCAATTCACTGAGCAAGGAGTAGGTCTTCTCTAGTACATATTGGGTTTATGGAACGGTATCTGAGCTAATTTGAAACCCTTGTTTTATGCATCACCCCACCTCACCTTTCCCGTTAAGCAGCCATAGTGTGTTTTCTAAACGTGTGACTCTGTTCTGTTTTGTAATTCAGTTCAAGGGTAGCGGTTTTTACATGCCCTCTATAAGTGATATCTTATGATAAGTGTCTTTTTCTGTGTGACTTATTTCATTTAGAATCGTCGTACCTATAACCACTCATCATGCTGCTACTAGCCTTATGACGTTGATTTCATGGCTGAGTGATATTCCATTGTACATAAGGACCACAACTTCTTTATCCATTTTTCTCTTTCCTGATATATGTAAGGTGTAACGAAGTGGAGGTTCTTGTCAACAGAGCAGCCCTAAATGTTGGGGTGCCTGTGTCTTGCTGATTTTTAGTTTTCCCAATTTATACGCCCATGAGTGGAACTGCCCTATGCTCTCTAAGCTGAGTTTTTTAGATGTTTCAGGACACACCGTACACTTCACCAGAGTGGCTGTTGGCAATTGACATCCCGCCCATCATCGTAGCAAGGCTCCCGTTTCCTCATGGCCTGCCATGCATTTCTGGTTTTGACACTTTATTCAGCATGGCCCTTTTGACCGATGGGAAGCGAGACTTCTTTGTAGCGCTGATTTGCCTTTCCAGGTTGCTTGGTTGGCCAAAAAGGGCGTATGCGTTTTTTCCTGAATATATTCAGGAAAAAACGCATACGCCCTTTTTGGCCAAGGGCATCTTCTCGAGGTTTTGCCGCTTTTCCTGTGCTTTAAAGGCGATTTGAATCTCCCTCCTGAAATCTGTTTCCTGCAATTCTGCCTTGCTTTCAAATCCTCTTCGTTGCCTTCCCTCAATATATTTGTGGACGAGAGTGATCATTTATAAGTCTGCAGGTTTGTGAATTGCAGTGCCCCTGAGCTCCATTTTTCAACTCGCTTTCTTGGGAGCTGGCCGCAAAAGCGCAGGATTGCTTCAGGCCCTATTCTGGTCCCGGGCGGCAGGCTGAGCCTGTGCTTAATTCTTCTTCCTGATGGGAAAATAGAGTGACCTGTGCCTGTCCCAACACCTAGAGCTAGTCTCTCATTGTTTTCCCCTCTTCCCGTTCATCCTCAGGACAAAGTGCAACCTGTACGGAACAGGAGGTTAAAGGTGCTGATTCTCCAAGGAGGGAGGTTGTTAGTAAAGCAGCTGGAATGCGAACCCGAGCACAAGGAGATGAGAAATGAGGTGCGTTTTAGAAACCTTTCGCGATCACACGGTGTACCATCTTCTGGGTTTCTTATGCATGTTTTCGATGTAGGAAGATGCCTTTGAACCTGGAGATTTGGAACCCATGGGATGGGTACCACGCAGTATTACTTTAAAGGGTCTGCGTTTCCTCACCCAACCTCACCAAACCTCTCAGCCCCAAGAGTGTCAACCCTTATGTCTCAATCAGCTGTGAGTCTAGATATGGTCAATCCAGGTAGCATAACTGCCCCTAAACGAATTTTGTAAGAATTTCTCTCTCTTTCACTGTCTTTTTTTCACAGATTTTTAAAAGTAATTGATTTTTATAATGGGGTTTAGCTGCTTTTCACTGCTGTGTTTATGTCACTTTACACCCACTTGACTCACTTACAGAGAGATATCAATACATAGGTTTTAAGATTCTTACTAGTCAGATATATTCTTGGGCCGTGAATAGGGGGTTTTGAGTCCAATTCACTGAGCAAGGAGTAGGTCTTCTCTAGTACATATTGGGTTTATGGAACGGTATCTGAGCTAATTTGAAACCCTTGTTTTATGCATCACCCCACCTCACCTTTCCCGTTAAGCAGCCATAGTGTGTTTTCTAAACGTGTGACTCTGTTCTGTTTTGTAATTCAGTTCAAGGGTAGCGGTTTTTACATGCCCTCTATAAGTGATATCTTATGATAAGTGTCTTTTTCTGTGTGACTTATTTCATTTAGAATCGTCGTACCTATAACCACTCATCATGCTGCTACTAGCCTTATGACGTTGATTTCATGGCTGAGTGATATTCCATTGTACATAAGGACCACAACTTCTTTATCCATTTTTCTCTTTCCTGATATATGTAAGGTGTAACGAAGTGGAGGTTCTTGTCAACAGAGCAGCCCTAAATGTTGGGGTGCCTGTGTCTTGCTGATTTTTAGTTTTCCCAATTTATACGCCCATGAGTGGAACTGCCCTATGCTCTCTAAGCTGAGTTTTTTAGATGTTTCAGGACACACCGTACACTTCACCAGAGTGGCTGTTGGCAATTGACATCCCGCCCATCATCGTAGCAAGGCTCCCGTTTCCTCATGGCCTGCCATGCATTTCTGGTTTTGACACTTTATTCAGCATGGCCCTTTTGACCGATGGGAAGCGAGACTTCTTTGTAGCGCTGATTTGCCTTTCCAGGTTGCTTGGTTGGCCAAAAAGGGCGTATGCGTTTTTTCCTGAATATATTCAGGAAAAAACGCATACGCCCTTTTTGGCCAAGGGCATCTTCTCGAGGTTTTGCCGCTTTTCCTGTGCTTTAAAGGCGATTTGAATCTCCCTCCTGAAATCTGTTTCCTGCAATTCTGCCTTGCTTTCAAATCCTCTTCGTTGCCTTCCCTCAATATATTTGTGGACGAGAGTGATCATTTATAAGTCTGCAGGTTTGTGAATTGCAGTGCCCCTGAGCTCCATTTTTCAACTCGCTTTCTTGGGAGCTGGCCGCAAAAGCGCAGGATTGCTTCAGGCCCTATTCTGGTCCCGGGCGGCAGGCTGAGCCTGTGCTTAATTCTTCTTCCTGATGGGAAAATAGAGTGACCTGTGCCTGTCCCAACACCTAGAGCTAGTCTCTCATTGTTTTCCCCTCTTCCCGTTCATCCTCAGGACAAAGTGCAACCTGTACGGAACAGGAGGTTAAAGGTGCTGATTCTCCAAGGAGGGAGGTTGTTAGTAAAGCAGCTGGAATGCGAACCAGAGCACAAGGAGATGAGAAATGAGGTGCGTTTTAGAAACCTTTCGCGATCACACGGTGTACCATCTTCTGGGTTTCTTATGCATGTTTTCGATGTAGGAAGATGCCTTTGAACCTGGAGATTTGGAACCCATGGGATGGGTACCACGCAGTATTAATTTAAAGGGTCTGCGTTTCCTCACCCAACCTCACCAAACCTCTCAGCCCCAAGAGTGTCAACCCTTATGTCTCAATCAGCTGTGAGTCTAGATATGGTCAATCCAGGTAGCATAACTGCCCCTAAACGAATTTTGTAAGAATTTCTCTCTCTTTCACTGTCTTTTTTTCACAGGTTTTTAAAAGTAATTGATTTTTATAATGGGGTTTAGCTGCTTTTCACTGCTGTGTTTATGTCACTTTACACCCACTTGACTCACTTACAGAGAGATATCAATACATAGGTTTTAAGATTCTTACTAGTCAGATATATTCTTGGGCCGTGAATAGGGGGTTTTGAGTCCAATTCACTGAGCAAGGAGTAGGTCTTCTCTAGTACATATTGGGTTTATGGAACGGTATCTGAGCTAATTTGAAACCCTTGTTTTATGCATCACCCCACCTCACCTTTCCCGTTAAGCAGCCATAGTGTGTTTTCTAAACGTGTGACTCTGTTCTGTTTTGTAATTCAGTTCAAGGGTAGCGGTTTTTACATGCCCTCTATAAGTGATATCTTATGGTAAGTGTCTTTTTCTGTGTGACTTATTTCACTTAGAATCGTCGTACCTCAATCCACTCATCATGCTGCTACTAGCATTATCACGTTGATTTCATGGCTGAGTGATATTCCATTGTACATAAGGACCACAACATCTTTATCCATTTTTCTCTTTCCTGGGATATTTAAGGTGTAACGAAGTTGGAGGTTCTTGTCAACAGAGCAGCCCTAAACTTTGGGGTGCCTGTGTCTTGCTGGTTTTTAATTTTCCCACTTTATACGCCCATGAGTGGAAGTGCCCTATGCTCTCTAAGCTGAGTTTTTTAGATGTTTCAGGACACACCGTACATACTCCAGAGTGGCTGTTGGCAATTTACATCCCGCCCATCAGCGTAGCAAGGCTCCCGTTTCTCCATGGCCTGTCCTGCATTTCTGGTTTTGACACTTTATTCAGCATGGCCCTTTTGACCGATGGGAAGCGAGACTTCTTTATAGCGCTGATTTGCCTTTCCAGGTTGCTTGGTTGGCCAAAAAGGGCGTCATTGACGAGGTTTTGCCGCTTTTCCTGTGCTTTAAAGGCGATTCGAATCTCCCTCCTGAAATCTGTTTCCTGCAATTCTGCCTTGCTTTCAAATCCTCTTCGTTGCCTTCCCTCAATATATTTGTGGACGAGAGTGATCATTTATAAGTCTGCAGGTTTGTGAATTGCAGTGCCCCTGAGCTCCATTTTTCAACTCGCTTTCTTGGGAGCTGGCCGCAAAAGCGCAGGATTGCTTCAGGCCCTATTCTGGTCCCGGGCGGCAGGCTGAGCCTGTGCTTAATTCTTCTTCCTGATGGGAAAATAGAGTGACCTGTGCCTGTCCCAACACCTAGAGCTAGTCTCTCATTGTTTTCCCCTCTTCCCGTTCATCCTCAGGACAAAGTGCAACCTGTACGGAACAGGAGGTTAAAGGTGCTGATTCTCCAAGGAGGGAGGTTGTTAGTAAAGCAGCTGGAATGCGAACCCGAGCACAAGGAGATGAGAAATGAGGTGCGTTTTAGAAACCTTTCGCGATCACACGGTGTACCATCTTCTGGGTTTCTTATGCATGTTTTCGATGTAGGAAGATGCCTTTGAACCTGGAGATTTGGAACCCATGGGATGGGTACCACGCAGTATTACTTTAAAGGGTCTGCGTTTCCTCACCCAACCTCACCAAACCTCTCAGCCCCAAGAGTGTCAACCCTTATGTCTCAATCAGCTGTGAGTCTAGATATGGTCAATCCAGGTAGCATAACTGCCCCTAAACGAATTTTGTAAGAATTTCTCTCTCTTTCACTGTCTTTTTTTCACAGGTTTTTAAAAGTAATTGATTTTTATAATGGGGTTTAGCTGCTTTTCACTGCTGTGTTTATGTCACTTTACACCCACTTGACTCACTTACAGAGAGATATCAATACATAGGTTTTAAGATTCTTACTAGTCAGATATATTCTTGGGCCGTGAATAGGGGGTTTTGAGTCCAATTCACTGAGCAAGGAGTAGGTCTTCTCTAGTACATATTGGGTTTATGGAACGGTATCTGAGCTAATTTGAAACCCTTGTTTTATGCATCACCCCACCTCACCTTTCCCGTTAAGCAGCCATAGTGTGTTTTCTAAACGTGTGACTCTGTTCTGTTTTGTAATTCAGTTCAAGGGTAGCGGTTTTTACATGCCCTCTATAAGTGATATCTTATGGTAAGTGTCTTTTTCTGTGTGACTTATTTCACTTAGAATCGTCGTACCTCAATCCACTCATCATGCTGCTACTAGCATTATCACGTTGATTTCATGGCTGAGTGATATTCCATTGTACATAAGGACCACAACATCTTTATCCATTTTTCTCTTTCCTGGGATATTTAAGGTGTAACGAAGTTGGAGGTTCTTGTCAACAGAGCAGCCCTAAACTTTGGGGTGCCTGTGTCTTGCTGGTTTTTAATTTTCCCACTTTATACGCCCATGAGTGGAAGTGCCCTATGCTCTCTAAGCTGAGTTTTTTAGATGTTTCAGGACACACCGTACATACTCCAGAGTGGCTGTTGGCAATTTACATCCCGCCCATCAGCGTAGCAAGGCTCCCGTTTCTCCATGGCCTGTCCTGCATTTCTGGTTTTGACACTTTATTCAGCATGGCCCTTTTGACCGATGGGAAGCGAGACTTCTTTATAGCGCTGATTTGCCTTTCCAGGTTGCTTGGTTGGCCAAAAAGGGCGTCATTGACGAGGTTTTGCCGCTTTTCCTGTGCTTTAAAGGCGATTCGAATCTCCCTCCTGAAATCTGTTTCCTGCAATTCTGCCTTGCTTTCAAATCCTCTTCGTTGCCTTCCCTCAATATATTTGTGGACGAGAGTGATCATTTATAAGTCTGCAGGTTTGTGAATTGCAGTGCCCCTGAGCTCCATTTTTCAACTCGCTTTCTTGGGAGCTGGCCGCAAAAGCGCAGGATTGCTTCAGGCCCTATTCTGGTCCCGGGCGGCAGGCTGAGCCTGTGCTTAATTCTTCTTCCTGATGGGAAAATAGAGTGACCTGTGCCTGTCCCAACACCTAGAGCTAGTCTCTCATTGTTTTCCCCTCTTCCCGTTCATCCTCAGGACAAAGTGCAACCTGTACGGAACAGGAGGTTAAAGGTGCTGATTCTCCAAGGAGGGAGGTTGTTAGTAAAGCAGCTGGAATGCGAACCCGAGCACAAGGAGATGAGAAATGAGGTGCGTTTTAGAAACCTTTCACGATCACACGGTGTACCATCTTCTGGGTTTCTTATGCATGATTTCGATGTAGGAAGATGCCTTTGAACCTGGAGATTTGGAACCCATGGGATGGGTACCACGCAGTATTACTTTAAAGGGTCTGCGTTTCCTCACCCAACCTCACCAAACCTCTCAGCCCCAAGAGTGTCTACCCTTATGTCTCAATCAGCTGTGAGTCTAGATATGGTCAATCCAGGTAGCATAACTGCCCCTAAACGAATTTTGTAAGAATTTCTCTCTCTTTCACTGTCTTTTTTTCACAGGTTTTTAAAAGTAATTGATTTTTATAATGGGGTTTAGCTGCTTTTCACTGCTGTGTTTATGTCACTTTACACCCACTTGACTCACTTACAGAGAGATATCAATACATAGGTTTTAAGATTCTTACTAGTCAGATATATTCTTGGGCCGTGAATAGGGGGTTTTGAGTCCAATTCACTGAGCAAGGAGTAGGTCTTCTCTAGTACATATTGGGTTTATGGAACGGTATCTGAGCTAATTTGAAACCCTTGTTTTATGCATCACCCCACCTCACCTTTCCCGTTAAGCAGCCATAGTGTGTTTTCTAAACGTGTGACTCTGTTCTGTTTTGTAATTCAGTTCAAGGGTAGCGGTTTTTACATGCCCTCTATAAGTGATATCTTATGGTAAGTGTCTTTTTCTGTGTGACTTATTTCACTTAGAATCGTCGTACCTCAATCCACTCATCATGCTGCTACTAGCATTATCACGTTGATTTCATGGCTGAGTGATATTCCGTTGTACATAAGGACCACAACATCTTTATCCATTTTTCTCTTTCCTGGGATATTTAAGGTGTAACGAAGTTGGAGGTTCTTGTCAACAGAGCAGCCCTAAACTTTGGGGTGCCTGTGTCTTGCTGGTTTTTAATTTTCCCACTTTATACGCCCATGAGTGGAAGTGCCCTATGCTCTCTAAGCTGAGTTTTTTAGATGTTTCAGGACACACCGTACATACTCCAGAGTGGCTGTTGGCAATTTACATCCCGCCCATCAGCGTAGCAAGGCTCCCGTTTCTCCATGGCCTGTCCTGCATTTCTGGTTTTGACACTTTATTCAGCATGGCCCTTTTGACCGATGGGAAGCGAGACTTCTTTATAGCGCTGATTTGCCTTTCCAGGTTGCTTGGTTGGCCAAAAAGGGCGTCATTGACGAGGTTTTGCCGCTTTTCCTGTGCTTTAAAGGCGATTCGAATCTCCCTCCTGAAATCTGTTTCCTGCAATTCTGCCTTGCTTTCAAATCCTCTTCGTTGCCTTCCCTCAATATATTTGTGGACGAGAGTGATCATTTATAAGTCTGCAGGTTTGTGAATTGCAGTGCCCCTGAGCTCCATTTTTCAACTCGCTTTCTTGGGAGCTGGCCGCAAAAGCGCAGGATTGCTTCAGGCCCTATTCTGGTCCCGGGCGGCAGGCTGAGCCTGTGCTTAATTCTTCTTCCTGATGGGAAAATAGAGTGACCTGTGCCTGTCCCAACACCTAGAGCTAGTCTCTCATTGTTTTCCCCTCTTCCCGTTCATCCTCAGGACAAATTGCAACCTGTACGGAACAGGAGGTTAAAGGTGCTGATTCTCCAAGGAGGGAGGTTGCTAGTAAAGCAGCTGGAATGCGAACCCGAGCACAAGGAGATGAGAAATGAGGTGCGTTTTAGAAACCTTTCGCGATCACACGGTGTACCATCTTCTGGGTTTCTTATGCATGTTTTCGATGTAGGAAGATGCCTTTGAACCTGGAGATTTGGAACCCATGGGATGGGTACCACGCAGTATTACTTTAAAGGGTCTGCGTTTCCTCACCCAACCTCACCAAACCTCTCAGCCCCAAGAGTGTCAACCCTTATGTCTCAATCAGCTGTGAGTCTAGATATGGTCAATCCAGGTAGCATAACTGCCCCTAAACGAATTTTGTAAGAATTTCTCTCTCTTTCACTGTCTTTTTTTCACAGGTTTTTAAAAGTAATTGATTTTTATAATGGGGTTTAGCTGCTTTTCACTGCTGTGTTTATGTCACTTTACACCCACTTGACTCACTTACAGAGAGATATCAATACATAGGTTTTAAGATTCTTACTAGTCAGATATATTCTTGGGTCGTGAATAGGGGGTTTTGAGTCCAATTCACTGAGCAAGGAGTAGGTCTTCTCTAGTACATATTGGGTTTATGGAACGGTATCTCAGCTAATTTGAAACCCTTGTTTTATGCATCACCCCACCTCACCTTTCCCGTTAAGCAGCCATAGTGTGTTTTCTAAACGTGTGACTCTGTTCTGTTTTGTAATTCAGTTCAAGGGTAGCGGTTTTTACATGCCCTCTATAAGTGATATCTTATGGTAAGTGTCTTTTTCTGTGTGACTTATTTCACTTAGAATCGTCGTACCTCAATCCACTCATCATGCTGCTACTAGCATTATCACGTTGATTTCATGGCTGAGTGATATTCCGTTGTACATAAGGACCACAACATCTTTATCCATTTTTCTCTTTCCTGGGATATTTAAGGTGTAACGAAGTTGGAGGTTCTTGTCAACAGAGCAGCCCTAAACTTTGGGGTGCCTGTGTCTTGCTGGTTTTTAATTTTCCCACTTTATACGCCCATGAGTGGAAGTGCCCTATGCTCTCTAAGCTGAGTTTTTTAGATGTTTCAGGACACACCGTACATACTCCAGAGTGGCTGTTGGCAATTTACATCCCGCCCATCAGCGTAGCAAGGCTCCCGTTTCTCCATGGCCTGTCCTGCATTTCTGGTTTTGACACTTTATTCAGCATGGCCCTTTTGACCGATGGGAAGCGAGACTTCTTTATAGCGCTGATTTGCCTTTCCAGGTTGCTTGGTTGGCCAAAAAGGGCGTCATTGACGAGGTTTTGCCGCTTTTCCTGTGCTTTAAAGGCGATTCGAATCTCCCTCCTGAAATCTGTTTCCTGCAATTCTGCCTTGCTTTCAAATCCTCTTCGTTGCCTTCCCTCAATATATTTGTGGACGAGAGTGATCATTTATAAGTCTGCAGGTTTGTGAATTGCAGTGCCCCTGAGCTCCATTTTTCAACTCGCTTTCTTGGGAGCTGGCCGCAAAAGCGCAGGATTGCTTCAGGCCCTATTCTGGTCCCGGGCGGCAGGCTGAGCCTGTGCTTAATTCTTCTTCCTGATGGGAAAATAGAGTGACCTGTGCCTGTCCCAACACCTAGAGCTAGTCTCTCATTGTTTTCCCCTCTTCCCGTTCATCCTCAGGACAAATTGCAACCTGTACGGAACAGGAGGTTAAAGGTGCTGATTCTCCAAGGAGGGAGGTTGCTAGTAAAGCAGCTGGAATGCGAACCCGAGCACAAGGAGATGAGAAATGAGGTGCGTTTTAGAAACCTTTCGCGATCACACGGTGTACCATCTTCTGGGTTTCTTATGCATGTTTTCGATGTAGGAAGATGCCTTTGAACCTGGAGATTTGGAACCCATGGGATGGGTACCACGCAGTATTACTTTAAAGGGTCTGCGTTTCCTCACCCAACCTCACCAAACCTCTCAGCCCCAAGAGTGTCAACCCTTATGTCTCAATCAGCTGTGAGTCTAGATATGGTCAATCCAGGTAGCATAACTGCCCCTAAACGAATTTTGTAAGAATTTCTCTCTCTTTCACTGTCTTTTTTTCACAGGTTTTTAAAAGTAATTGATTTTTATAATGGGGTTTAGCTGCTTTTCACTGCTGTGTTTATGTCACTTTACACCCACTTGACTCACTTACAGAGAGATATCAATACATAGGTTTTAAGATTCTTACTAGTCAGATATATTCTTGGGTCGTGAATAGGGGGTTTTGAGTCCAATTCACTGAGCAAGGAGTAGGTCTTCTCTAGTACATATTGGGTTTATGGAACGGTATCTCAGCTAATTTGAAACCCTTGTTTTATGCATCACCCCACCTCACCTTTCCCGTTAAGCAGCCATAGTGTGTTTTCTAAACGTGTGACTCTGTTCTGTTTTGTAATTCAGTTCAAGGGTAGCGGTTTTTACATGCCCTCTATAAGTGATATCTTATGGTAAGTGTCTTTTTCTGTGTGACTTATTTCACTTAGAATCGTCGTACCTCAATCCACTCATCATGCTGCTACTAGCATTATGACGTTGATTTCATGGCTGAGTGATATTCCATTGTACATAAGGACCACAACATCTTTATCCATTTTTCTCTTTCCTGGGATATTTAAGGTGTAACGAAGTTGGAGGTTCTTGTCAACAGAGCAGCCCTAAACTTTGGGGTGCCTGTGTCTTGCTGGTTTTTAATTTTCCCACTTTATACGCCCATGAGTGGAAGTGCCCTATGCTCTCTAAGCTGAGTTTTTTAGATGTTTCAGGACACACCGTACATACTCCAGAGTGGCTGTTGGCAATTTACATCCCGCCCATCAGCGTAGCAAGGCTCCCGTTTCTCCATGGCCTGTCCTGCATTTCTGGTTTAGACACTTTATTCAGCATGGCCCTTTTGACCGATGGGAAGCGAGACTTCTTTGTAGCGCTGATTTGCCTTTCCAGGTTGCTTGGTTGGCCAAAAAGGGCGTCATTGACGAGGTTTTGCCGCTTTTCCTGTGCTTTAAAGGCGATTCGAATCTCCCTCCTGAAATCTGTTTCCTGCAATTCTGCCTTGCTTTCAAATCCTCTTCGTTGCCTTCCCTCAATATATTTGTGGACGAGAGTGATCATTTATAAGTCTGCAGGTTTGTGAATTGCAGTGCCCCTGAGCTCCATTTTTCAACTCGCTTTCTTGGGAGCTGGCCGCAAAAGCGCAGGATTGCTTCATGCCCTATTCTGGTCCCGGGCGGCAGGCTGAGCCTGTGGTTAATTCTTCTTCCTGATGGGAAAATAGAGTGACCTGTGCCTGTCCCAACACCTAGAGCTAGTCTCTCATTGTTTTCCCCTTATTCCCGTTCATCCTCTGGACAAATTGCAACCTGTACGGAACAGGAGGTTAAAGGTGCTGATTCTCCAAGGAGGGAGATTGTTAGTAAAGAGGCTGGAATGGCGAACCCGAGCACAAGGAGATGAGAAATGAGGTGCGTTTTAGAAACCTTTCCCGATCACACGGTGCACCATCTTCTGGGTTTCTCATGCATGTTTTCGATGTAGGAAGATGCCCTTGAACCTGGAGATTTGGGACCCATGGGATGGGTACCACGCAGTATTACTTTAAAGGGTCTGCGTTTCCTCACCCAACCTCACCAAACCTCTCAGCCCCAAGAGTGTCCACCCTTATGTCTCAATCAGCTGTGGGTCTAGATATGGTCAATCCAGGTAGCATAACTGCCCCTAAACGAATTTTGTAAGAATTTCTCTCTCTTTCACTGTCTTTTTTTCACAGGTTTTTAAAAGTAATTGATTTTTATAATGGGGTTTAGCTGCTTTTCACTGCTGTGTTTATGTCACTTTACACCCACTTGACTCACTTACAGAGAGATATCAATACATAGGTTTTAAGATTCTTACTAGTCAGATATATTCTTGGGCCGTGAATAGGGGGTTTTGAGTCCAATTCACTGAGCAAGGAGTAGGTCTTCTCTAGTACATATTGGGTTTATGGAACGGTATCTGAGCTAATTTGAAACCCTTGTTTTATGCATCACCCCACCTCACCTTTCCCGTTAAGCAGCCATAGTGTGTTTTCTAAACGTGTGACTCTGTTCTGTTTTGTAATTCAGTTCAAGGGTAGCGGTTTTTACATGCCCTCTATAAGTGATATCTTATGGTAAGTGTCTTTTTCTGTGTGACTTATTTCACTTAGAATCGTCGTACCTCAATCCACTCATCATGCTGCTACTAGCATTATCACGTTGATTTCATGGCTGAGTGATATTCCATTGTACATAAGGACCACAACATCTTTATCCATTTTTCTCTTTCCTGGGATATTTAAGGTGTAACGAAGTTGGAGGTTCTTGTCAACAGAGCAGCCCTAAACGTTGGGGTGCCTGTGTCTTGCTGGTTTTTAATTTTCCCACTTTATACGCCCATGAGTGGAAGTGCCCTATGCTCTCTAAGCTGAGTTTTTTAGATGTTTCAGGACACACCGTACATACTCCAGAGTAGCTGTTGGCAATTTACATCCCGCCCATCAGCGTAGCAAGGCTCCCGTTTCTCCATGGCCTGTCCTGCATTTCTGGTTTTGACACTTTATTCAGCATGGCCCTTTTGACCGATGGGAAGCGAGACTTCTTTATAGCGCTGATTTGCCTTTCCAGGTTGCTTGGTTGGCCAAAAAGGGCGTCATTGACGAGGTTTTGCCGCTTTTCCTGTGCTTTAAAGGCGATTCGAATCTCCCTCCTGAAATCTGTTTCCTGCAATTCTGCCTTGCTTTCAAATCCTCTTCGTTGCCTTCCCTCAATATATTTGTGGACGATAGTGATCATTTATAAGTCTGCAGGTTTGTGAATTGCAGTGCCCCTGAGCTCCATTTTTCAACTCGCTTTCTTGGGAGCTGGCCGCAAAAGCGCAGGATTGCTTCAGGCCCTATTCTGGTCCCGGGCGGCAGGCTGAGCCTGTGCTTAATTCTTCTTCCTGATGGGAAAATAGAGTGACCTGTGCCTGTCCCAACACCTAGAGCTAGTCTCTCATTGTTTTCCCCTCTTCCCGTTCATCCTCAGGACAAAGTGCAACCTGTACGGAACAGGAGGTTAAAGGTGCTGATTCTCCAAGGAGGGAGGTTGTTAGTAAAGCAGCTGGAATGCGAACCCGAGCACAAGGAGATGAGAAATGAGGTGCGTTTTAGAAACCTTTCGCGATCACACGGTGTACCATCTTCTGGGTTTCTTATGCATGTTTTCGATGTAGGAAGATGCCTTTGAACCTGGAGATTTGGAACCCATGGGATGGGTACCACGCAGTATTACTTTAAAGGGTCTGCGTTTCCTCACCCAACCTCACCAAACCTCTCAGCCCCAAGAGTGTCAACCCTTATGTCTCAATCAGCTGTGAGTCTAGATATGGTCAATCCAGGTAGCATAACTGCCCCTAAACGAATTTTGTAAGAATTTCTCTCTCTTTCACTGTCTTTTTTTCACAGATTTTTAAAAGTAATTGATTTTTATAATGGGGTTTAGCTGCTTTTCACTGCTGTGTTTATGTCACTTTACACCCACTTGACTCACTTACAGAGAGATATCAATACATAGGTTTTAAGATTCTTACTAGTCAGATATATTCTTGGGCCGTGAATAGGGGGTTTTGAGTCCAATTCACTGAGCAAGGAGTAGGTCTTCTCTAGTACATATTGGGTTTATGGAACGGTATCTGAGCTAATTTGAAACCCTTGTTTTATGCATCACCCCACCTCACCTTTCCCGTTAAGCAGCCATAGTGTGTTTTCTAAACGTGTGACTCTGTTCTGTTTTGTAATTCAGTTCAAGGGTAGCGGTTTTTACATGCCCTCTATAAGTGATATCTTATGATAAGTGTCTTTTTCTGTGTGACTTATTTCATTTAGAATCGTCGTACCTATAACCACTCATCATGCTGCTACTAGCCTTATGACGTTGATTTCATGGCTGAGTGATATTCCATTGTACATAAGGACCACAACTTCTTTATCCATTTTTCTCTTTCCTGATATATGTAAGGTGTAACGAAGTGGAGGTTCTTGTCAACAGAGCAGCCCTAAATGTTGGGGTGCCTGTGTCTTGCTGATTTTTAGTTTTCCCAATTTATACGCCCATGAGTGGAACTGCCCTATGCTCTCTAAGCTGAGTTTTTTAGATGTTTCAGGACACACCGTACACTTCACCAGAGTGGCTGTTGGCAATTGACATCCCGCCCATCATCGTAGCAAGGCTCCCGTTTCCTCATGGCCTGCCATGCATTTCTGGTTTTGACACTTTATTCAGCATGGCCCTTTTGACCGATGGGAAGCGAGACTTCTTTGTAGCGCTGATTTGCCTTTCCAGGTTGCTTGGTTGGCCAAAAAGGGCGTATGCGTTTTTTCCTGAATATATTCAGGAAAAAACGCATACGCCCTTTTTGGCCAAGGGCATCTTCTCGAGGTTTTGCCGCTTTTCCTGTGCTTTAAAGGCGATTCGAATCTCCCTCCTGAAATCTGTTTCCTGCAATTCTGCCTTGCTTTCAAATCCTCTTCGTTGCCTTCCCTCAATATATTTGTGGACGAGAGTGATCATTTATAAGTCTGCAGGTTTGTGAATTGCAGTGCCCCTGAGCTCCATTTTTCAACTCGCTTTCTTGGGAGCTGGCCGCAAAAGCGCAGGATTGCTTCAGGCCCTATTCTGGTCCCGGGCGGCAGGCTG
The DNA here is from genome assembly GCF_965194825.1 of Balaenoptera physalus. Taxonomy (NCBI): domain Eukaryota; kingdom Metazoa; phylum Chordata; class Mammalia; order Artiodactyla; family Balaenopteridae; genus Balaenoptera; species Balaenoptera physalus. Next base: position 1,201,428 of record NW_028126568.1, read on the forward strand.
AGCCTGTGCTTAATTCTTCTTCCTGATGGGAAAATAGAGTGACCTGTGCCTGTCCCAACACCTAGAGCTAGTCTCTCATTGTTTTCCCCTCTTCCCGTTCATCCTCAGGACAAAGTGCAACCTGTACGGAACAGGAGGTTAAAGGTGCTGATTCTCCAAGGAGGGAGGTTGTTAGTAAAGCAGCTGGAATGCGAACCCGAGCACAAGGAGATGAGAAATGAGGTGCGTTTTAGAAACCTTTCGCGATCACACGGTGTACCATCTTCTGGGTTTCTTATGCATGTTTTCGATGTAGGAAGATGCCTTTGAACCTGGAGATTTGGAACCCATGGGATGGGTACCACGCAGTATTACTTTAAAGGGTCTGCGTTTCCTCACCCAACCTCACCAAACCTCTCAGCCCCAAGAGTGTCAACCCTTATGTCTCAATCAGCTGTGAGTCTAGATATGGTCAATCCAGGTAGCATAACTGCCCCTAAACGAATTTTGTAAGAATTTCTCTCTCTTTCACTGTCTTTTTTTCACAGGTTTTTAAAAGTAATTGATTTTTATAATGGGGTTTAGCTGCTTTTCACTGCTGTGTTTATGTCACTTTACACCCACTTGACTCACTTACAGAGAGATATCAATACATAGGTTTTAAGATTCTTACTAGTCAGATATATTCTTGGGCCGTGAATAGGGGGTTTTGAGTCCAATTCACTGAGCAAGGAGTAGGTCTTCTCTAGTACATATTGGGTTTATGGAACGGTATCTGAGCTAATTTGAAACCCTTGTTTTATGCATCACCCCACCTCACCTTTCCCGTTAAGCAGCCATAGTGTGTTTTCTAAACGTGTGACTCTGTTCTGTTTTGTAATTCAGTTCAAGGGTAGCGGTTTTTACATGCCCTCTATAAGTGATATCTTATGGTAAGTGTCTTTTTCTGTGTGACTTATTTCACTTAGAATCGTCGTACCTCAATCCACTCATCATGCTGCTACTAGCATTATCACGTTGATTTCATGGCTGAGTGATATTCCATTGTACATAAGGACCACAACATCTTTATCCATTTTTCTCTTTCCTGGGATATTTAAGGTGTAACGAAGTTGGAGGTTCTTGTCAACAGAGCAGCCCTAAACTTTGGGGTGCCTGTGTCTTGCTGGTTTTTAATTTTCCCACTTTATACGCCCATGAGTGGAAGTGCCCTATGCTCTCTAAGCTGAGTTTTTTAGATGTTTCAGGACACACCGTACATACTCCAGAGTGGCTGTTGGCAATTTACATCCCGCCCATCAGCGTAGCAAGGCTCCCGTTTCTCCATGGCCTGTCCTGCATTTCTGGTTTTGACACTTTATTCAGCATGGCCCTTTTGACCGATGGGAAGCGAGACTTCTTTATAGCGCTGATTTGCCTTTCCAGGTTGCTTGGTTGGCCAAAAAGGGCGTCATTGACGAGGTTTTGCCGCTTTTCCTGTGCTTTAAAGGCGATTCGAATCTCCCTCCTGAAATCTGTTTCCTGCAATTCTGCCTTGCTTTCAAATCCTCTTCGTTGCCTTCCCTCAATATATTTGTGGACGAGAGTGATCATTTATAAGTCTGCAGGTTTGTGAATTGCAGTGCCCCTGAGCTCCATTTTTCAACTCGCTTTCTTGGGAGCTGGCCGCAAAAGCGCAGGATTGCTTCAGGCCCTATTCTGGTCCCGGGCGGCAGGCTGAGCCTGTGCTTAATTCTTCTTCCTGATGGGAAAATAGAGTGACCTGTGCCTGTCCCAACACCTAGAGCTAGTCTCTCATTGTTTTCCCCTCTTCCCGTTCATCCTCAGGACAAAGTGCAACCTGTACGGAACAGGAGGTTAAAGGTGCTGATTCTCCAAGGAGGGAGGTTGTTAGTAAAGCAGCTGGAATGCGAACCCGAGCACAAGGAGATGAGAAATGAGGTGCGTTTTAGAAACCTTTCACGATCACACGGTGTACCATCTTCTGGGTTTCTTATGCATGATTTCGATGTAGGAAGATGCCTTTGAACCTGGAGATTTGGAACCCATGGGATGGGTACCACGCAGTATTACTTTAAAGGGTCTGCGTTTCCTCACCCAACCTCACCAAACCTCTCAGCCCCAAGAGTGTCTACCCTTATGTCTCAATCAGCTGTGAGTCTAGATATGGTCAATCCAGGTAGCATAACTGCCCCTAAACGAATTTTGTAAGAATTTCTCTCTCTTTCACTGTCTTTTTTTCACAGGTTTTTAAAAGTAATTGATTTTTATAATGGGGTTTAGCTGCTTTTCACTGCTGTGTTTATGTCACTTTACACCCACTTGACTCACTTACAGAGAGATATCAATACATAGGTTTTAAGATTCTTACTAGTCAGATATATTCTTGGGCCGTGAATAGGGGGTTTTGAGTCCAATTCACTGAGCAAGGAGTAGGTCTTCTCTAGTACATATTGGGTTTATGGAACGGTATCTGAGCTAATTTGAAACCCTTGTTTTATGCATCACCCCACCTCACCTTTCCCGTTAAGCAGCCATAGTGTGTTTTCTAAACGTGTGACTCTGTTCTGTTTTGTAATTCAGTTCAAGGGTAGCGGTTTTTACATGCCCTCTATAAGTGATATCTTATGGTAAGTGTCTTTTTCTGTGTGACTTATTTCACTTAGAATCGTCGTACCTCAATCCACTCATCATGCTGCTACTAGCATTATCACGTTGATTTCATGGCTGAGTGATATTCCGTTGTACATAAGGACCACAACATCTTTATCCATTTTTCTCTTTCCTGGGATATTTAAGGTGTAACGAAGTTGGAGGTTCTTGTCAACAGAGCAGCCCTAAACTTTGGGGTGCCTGTGTCTTGCTGGTTTTTAATTTTCCCACTTTATACGCCCATGAGTGGAAGTGCCCTATGCTCTCTAAGCTGAGTTTTTTAGATGTTTCAGGACACACCGTACATACTCCAGAGTGGCTGTTGGCAATTTACATCCCGCCCATCAGCGTAGCAAGGCTCCCGTTTCTCCATGGCCTGTCCTGCATTTCTGGTTTTGACACTTTATTCAGCATGGCCCTTTTGACCGATGGGAAGCGAGACTTCTTTATAGCGCTGATTTGCCTTTCCAGGTTGCTTGGTTGGCCAAAAAGGGCGTCATTGACGAGGTTTTGCCGCTTTTCCTGTGCTTTAAAGGCGATTCGAATCTCCCTCCTGAAATCTGTTTCCTGCAATTCTGCCTTGCTTTCAAATCCTCTTCGTTGCCTTCCCTCAATATATTTGTGGACGAGAGTGATCATTTATAAGTCTGCAGGTTTGTGAATTGCAGTGCCCCTGAGCTCCATTTTTCAACTCGCTTTCTTGGGAGCTGGCCGCAAAAGCGCAGGATTGCTTCAGGCCCTATTCTGGTCCCGGGCGGCAGGCTGAGCCTGTGCTTAATTCTTCTTCCTGATGGGAAAATAGAGTGACCTGTGCCTGTCCCAACACCTAGAGCTAGTCTCTCATTGTTTTCCCCTCTTCCCGTTCATCCTCAGGACAAAGTGCAACCTGTACGGAACAGGAGGTTAAAGGTGCTGATTCTCCAAAGAGGGAGGTTGTTAGTAAAGCAGCTGGAATGCGAACCCGAGCACAAGGAGATGAGAAATGAGGTGCGTTTTAGAAACCTTTCGCGATCACACGGTGTACCATCTTCTGGGTTTCTTATGCATGATTTCGATGTAGGAAGATGCCTTTGAACCTGGAGATTTGGAACCCATGGGATGGGTACCACGCAGTATTACTTTAAAGGGTCTGCGTTTCCTCACCCAACCTCACCAAACCTCTCAGCCCCAAGAGTGTCTACCCTTATGTCTCAATCAGCTGTGAGTCTAGATATGGTCAATCCAGGTAGCATAACTGCCCCTAAACGAATTTTGTAAGAATTTCTCTCTCTTTCACTGTCTTTTTTTCACAGGTTTTTAAAAGTAATTGATTTTTATAATGGGGTTTAGCTGCTTTTCACTGCTGTGTTTATGTCACTTTACACCCACTTGACTCACTTACAGAGAGATATCAATACATAGGTTTTAAGATTCTTACTAGTCAGATATATTCTTGGGCCGTGAATAGGGGGTTTTGAGTCCAATTCACTGAGCAAGGAGTAGGTCTTCTCTAGTACATATTGGGTTTATGGAACGGTATCTCAGCTAATTTGAAACCCTTGTTTTATGCATCACCCCACCTCACCTTTCCCGTTAAGCAGCCATAGTGTGTTTTCTAAACGTGTGACTCTGTTCTGTTTTGTAATTCAGTTCAAGGGTAGCGGTTTTTACATGCCCTCTATAAGTGATATCTTATGGTAAGTGTCTTTTTCTGTGTGACTTATTTCACTTAGAATCGTCGTACCTCAATCCACTCATCATGCTGCTACTAGCATTATGACGTTGATTTCATGGCTGAGTGATATTCCATTGTACATAAGGACCACAACATCTTTATCCATTTTTCTCTTTCCTGGGATATTTAAGGTGTAACGAAGTTGGAGGTTCTTGTCAACAGAGCAGCCCTAAACTTTGGGGTGCCTGTGTCTTGCTGGTTTTTAATTTTCCCACTTTATACGCCCATGAGTGGAAGTGCCCTATGCTCTCTAAGCTGAGTTTTTTAGATGTTTCAGGACACACCGTACATACTCCAGAGTGGCTGTTGGCAATTTACATCCCGCCCATCAGCGTAGCAAGGCTCCCGTTTCTCCATGGCCTGTCCTGCATTTCTGGTTTAGACACTTTATTCAGCATGGCCCTTTTGACCGATGGGAAGCGAGACTTCTTTGTAGCGCTGATTTGCCTTTCCAGGTTGCTTGGTTGGCCAAAAAGGGCGTCATTGACGAGGTTTTGCCGCTTTTCCTGTGCTTTAAAGGCGATTCGAATCTCCCTCCTGAAATCTGTTTCCTGCAATTCTGCCTTGCTTTCAAATCCTCTTCGTTGCCTTCCCTCAATATATTTGTGGACGAGAGTGATCATTTATAAGTCTGCAGGTTTGTGAATTGCAGTGCCCCTGAGCTCCATTTTTCAACTCGCTTTCTTGGGAGCTGGCCGCAAAAGCGCAGGATTGCTTCAGGCCCTATTCTGGTCCCGGGCGGCAGGCTGAGCCTGTGCTTAATTCTTCTTCCTGATGGGAAAATAGAGTGACCTGTGCCTGTCCCAACACCTAGAGCTAGTCTCTCATTGTTTTCCCCTCTTCCCGTTCATCCTCAGGACAAATTGCAACCTGTACGGAACAGGAGGTTAAAGGTGCTGATTCTCCAAGGAGGGAGGTTGCTAGTAAAGCAGCTGGAATGCGAACCCGAGCACAAGGAGATGAGAAATGAGGTGCGTTTTAGAAACCTTTCGCGATCACACGGTGTACCATCTTCTGGGTTTCTTATGCATGTTTTCGATGTAGGAAGATGCCTTTGAACCTGGAGATTTGGAACCCATGGGATGGGTACCACGCAGTATTACTTTAAAGGGTCTGCGTTTCCTCACCCAACCTCACCAAACCTCTCAGCCCCAAGAGTGTCAACCCTTATGTCTCAATCAGCTGTGGGTCTAGATATGGTCAATCCAGGTAGCATAACTGCCCCTAAACGAATTTTGTAAGAATTTCTCTCTCTTTCACTGTCTTTTTTTCACAGGTTTTTAAAAGTAATTGATTTTTATAATGGGGTTTAGCTGCTTTTCACTGCTGTGTTTATGTCACTTTACACCCACTTGACTCACTTACAGAGAGATATCAATACATAGGTTTTAAGATTCTTACTAGTCAGATATATTCTTGGGCCGTGAATAGGGGGTTTTGAGTCCAATTCACTGAGCAAGGAGTAGGTCTTCTCTAGTACATATTGGGTTTATGGAACGGTATCTGAGCTAATTTGAAACCCTTGTTTTATGCATCACCCCACCTCACCTTTCCCGTTAAGCAGCCATAGTGTGTTTTCTAAACGTGTGACTCTGTTCTGTTTTGTAATTCAGTTCAAGGGTAGCGGTTTTTACATGCCCTCTATAAGTGATATCTTATGGTAAGTGTCTTTTTCTGTGTGACTTATTTCACTTAGAATCGTCGTACCTCAATCCACTCATCATGCTGCTACTAGCATTATCACGTTGATTTCATGGCTGAGTGATATTCCATTGTACATAAGGACCACAACATCTTTATCCATTTTTCTCTTTCCTGGGATATTTAAGGTGTAACGAAGTTGGAGGTTCTTGTCAACAGAGCAGCCCTAAACGTTGGGGTGCCTGTGTCTTGCTGGTTTTTAATTTTCCCACTTTATACGCCCATGAGTGGAAGTGCCCTATGCTCTCTAAGCTGAGTTTTTTAGATGTTTCAGGACACACCGTACATACTCCAGAGTAGCTGTTGGCAATTTACATCCCGCCCATCAGCGTAGCAAGGCTCCCGTTTCTCCATGGCCTGTCCTGCATTTCTGGTTTTGACACTTTATTCAGCATGGCCCTTTTGACCGATGGGAAGCGAGACTTCTTTATAGCGCTGATTTGCCTTTCCAGGTTGCTTGGTTGGCCAAAAAGGGCGTCATTGACGAGGTTTTGCCGCTTTTCCTGTGCTTTAAAGGCGATTCGAATCTCCCTCCTGAAATCTGTTTCCTGCAATTCTGCCTTGCTTTCAAATCCTCTTCGTTGCCTTCCCTCAATATATTTGTGGACGATAGTGATCATTTATAAGTCTGCAGGTTTGTGAATTGCAGTGCCCCTGAGCTCCATTTTTCAACTCGCTTTCTTGGGAGCTGGCCGCAAAAGCGCAGGATTGCTTCAGGCCCTATTCTGGTCCCGGGCGGCAGGCTGAGCCTGTGCTTAATTCTTCTTCCTGATGGGAAAATAGAGTGACCTGTGCCTGTCCCAACACCTAGAGCTAGTCTCTCATTGTTTTCCCCTCTTCCCGTTCATCCTCAGGACAAATTGCAACCTGTACGGAACAGGAGGTTAAAGGTGCTGATTCTCCAAGGAGGGAGGTTGCTAGTAAAGCAGCTGGAATGGCGAACCCGAGCACAAGGAGATGAGAAATGAGGTGCGTTTTAGAAACCTTTCGCGATCACACGGTGTACCATCTTCTGGGTTTCTCATGCATGTTTTCGATGTAGGAAGATGCCCTTGAACTTGGAGATTTGGAACCCATGGGATGGGTACCACGCAGTATTACTTTAAAGGGTCTGCGTTTCCTCACCCAACCTCACCAAACCTCTCAGCCCCAAGAGTGTCCACCCTTATGTCTCAATCAGCTGTGGGTCTAGATATGGTCAATCCAGGTAGCATAACTGCCCCTAAACGAATTTTGTAAGAATTTCTCTCTCTTTCACTGTCTTTTTTTCACAGGTTTTTAAAAGTAATTGATTTTTATAATGGGGTTTAGCTGCTTTTCACTGCTGTGTTTATGTCACTTTACACCCACTTGACTCACTTACAGAGAGATATCAATACATAGGTTTTAAGATTCTTACTAGTCAGATATATTCTTGGGCCGTGAATAGGGGGTTTTGAGTCCAATTCACTGAGCAAGGAGTAGGTCTTCTCTAGTACATATTGGGTTTATGGAACGGTATCTGAGCTAATTTGAAACCCTTGTTTTATGCATCACCCCACCTCACCTTTCCCGTTAAGCAGCCATAGTGTGTTTTCTAAACGTGTGACTCTGTTCTGTTTTGTAATTCAGTTCAAGGGTAGCGGTTTTTACATTCCCTCTATAAGTGATATCTTATGATAAGTGTCTTTTTCTGTGTGACTTATTTCGCTTAGAATCGTCGTACCTCAATCCACTCATCATGCTGCTACTAGCATTATGACGTTGATTTCATGGCTGAGTGATATTCCATTGTACATAAGGACCACAACATCTTTATCCATTTTTCTCTTTCCTGGGATATTTAAGGTGTAACGAAGTTGGAGGTTCTTGTCAACAGAGCAGCCCTAAACTTTGGGGTGCCTGTGTCTTGCTGGTTTTTAATTTTCCCACTTTATACGCCCATGAGTGGAAGTGCCCTATGCTCTCTAAGCTGAGTTTTTTAGATGTTTCAGGACACACCGTACATACTCCAGAGTGGCTGTTGGCAATTTACATCCCGCCCATCAGCGTAGCAAGGCTCCCGTTTCTCCATGGCCTGTCCTGCATTTCTGGTTTTGACACTTTATTCAGCATGGCCCTTTTGACCGATGGGAAGCGAGACTTCTTTGTAGCGCTGATTTGCCTTTCCAGGTTGCTTGGTTGGCCAAAAAGGGCGTATGCGTTTTTTCCTGAATATATTCAGGAAAAAACGCATACGCCCTTTTTGGCCAAGGGCATCTTCTCGAGGTTTTGCCGCTTTTCCTGTGCTTTAAAGGCGATTTGAATCTCCCTCCTGAAATCTGTTTCCTGCAATTCTGCCTTGCTTTCAAATCCTCTTCGTTGCCTTCCCTCAATATATTTGTGGACGAGAGTGATCATTTATAAGTCTGCAGGTTTGTCAATTGCAGTGCCCCTGAGCTCCATTTTTCAACTCGCTTTCTTGGGAGCTGGCCGCAAAAGCGCAGGATTGCTTCAGGCCCTATTCTGGTCCCGGGCGGCAGGCTGAGCCTGTGCTTAATTCTTCTTCCTGATGGGAAAATAGAGTGACCTGTGCCTGTCCCAACACCTAGAGCTAGTCTCTCATTGTTTTCCCCTCTTCCCGTTCATCCTCAGGACAAATTGCAACCTGTACGGAACAGGAGGTTAAAGGTGCTGATTCTCCAAGGAGGGAGGTTGCTAGTAAAGCAGCTGGAATGACGAACCCGAGCACAAGGAGATGAGAAATGAGGTGCGTTTTAGAAACCTTTCTCGATCACACGGTGTACCATCTTCTGGGTTTCTCATGCATGTTTTCGATGTAGGAAGATGCCCTTGAACCTGGAGATTTGGAACCCATGGGATGGGTACCACGCAGTATTACTTTAAAGGGTCTGCGTTTCCTCACCCAACCTCACCAAACCTCTCAGCCCCAAGAGTGTCCACCCTTATGTCTCAATCAGCTGTGGGTCTAGATATGGTCAATCTAGGTAGCATAACTGCCCCTAAACGAATTTTGTAAGAATTTCTCTCTCTTTCACTGTCTTTTTTTCACAGGTTTTTAAAAGTAATTGATTTTTATAATGGGGTTTAGCTGCTTTTCACTGCTGTGTTTATGTCACTTTACACCCACTTGACTCACTTACAGAGAGATATCAATACATAGGTTTTAAGATTCTTACTAGTCAGATATATTCTTGGGCCGTGAATAGGGGGTTTTGAGTCCAATTCACTGAGCAAGGAGTAGGTCTTCTCTTGTACATATTGGGTTTATGGAACGGTATCTGAGCTAATTTGAAACCCTTGTTTTATGCATCACCCCACCTCACCTTTCCCGTTAAGCAGCCATAGTGTGTTTTCTAAACGTGTGACTCTGTTCTGTTTTGTAATTCAGTTCAAGGGTAGCGGTTTTTACATTCCCTCTATAAGTGATATCTTATGATAAGTGTCTTTTTCTGTGTGACTTATTTCACTTAGAATCGTCGTACCTCAATCCACTCATCATGCTGCTACTAGCATTATGACGTTGATTTCATGGCTGAGTGATATTCCATTGTACATAAGGACCACAACATCTTTATCCATTTTTCTCTTTCCTGGGATATTTAAGGTGTAACGAAGTTGGAGGTTCTTGTCAACAGAGCAGCCCTAAACTTTGGGGTGCCTGTGTCTTGCTGGTTTTTAATTTTCCCACTTTATACGCCCATGAGTGGAAGTGCCCTATGCTCTCTAAGCTGAGTTTTTTAGATGTTTCAGGACACACCGTACATACTCCAGAGTGGCTGTTGGCAATTTACATCCCGCCCATCAGCGTAGCAAGGCTCCCGTTTCTCCATGGCCTGTCCTGCATTTCTCGTTTTGACACTTTATTCAGCATGGCCCTTTTGACCGATGGGAAGCGAGACTTCTTTGTAGCGCTGATTTGCCTTTCCAGGTTGCTTGGTTGGCCAAAAAGGGCGTATGCGTTTTTTCCTGAATATATTCAGGAAAAAACGCATACGCCCTTTTTGGCCAAGGGCATCTTGTCGAGGTTTTGCCGCTTTTCCTGTGCTTTAAAGGCGATTCGAATCTCCCTCCTGAAATCTGTTTCCTGCAATTCTGCCTTGCTTTCAAATCCTCTTCGTTGCCTTCCCTCAATATATTTGTGGACGAGAGTGATCATTTATAAGTCTGCAGGTTTGTGAATTGCAGTGCCCCTGAGCTCCATTTTTCAACTCGCTTTCTTGGGAGCTGGCCGCAAAAGCGCAGGATTGCTTCAGGCCCTATTCTGGTCCCGGGCGGCAGGCTGAGCCTGTGCTTAATTCTTCTTCCTGATGGGAAAATAGAGTGACCTGTGCCTGTCCCAACACCTAGAGCTAGTCTCTCATTGTTTTCCCCTCTTCCCGTTCATCCTCAGGACAAATTGCAACCTGTACGGAACAGGAGATTAAAGGTGCTGATTCTCCAAGGAGGGAGGTTGCTAGTAAATCAGCTGGAATGGCGAACCCGAGCACAAGGAGATGAGAAATGAGGTGCGTTTTAGAAACCTTTCGCGATCACACGGTGTACCATCTTCTGGGTTTCTCATGCATGTTTTCGATGTAGGAAGATGCCCTTGAACCTGGAGATTTGGAACCCATGGGATGGGTACCACGCAGTATTACTTTAAAGGGTCTGCGTTTCCTCACCCAACCTCACCAAACCTCTCAGCCCCAAGAGTGTCCACCCTTATGTCTCAATCAGCTGTGGGTCTAGATATGGTCAATCCAGGTAGCATAACTGCCCCTAAACGAATTTTGTAAGAATTTCTCTCTCTTTCACTGTCTTTTTTTCACAGGTTTTTAAAAGTAATTGATTTTTATAATGGGGTTTAGCTGCTTTTCACTGCTGTGTTTATGTCACTTTACACCCACTTGACTCACTTACAGAGAGATATCAATACATAGGTTTTAAGATTCTTACTAGTCAGATATATTCTTGGGCCGTGAATAGGGGGTTTTGAGTCCAATTCACTGAGCAAGGAGTAGGTCTTCTCTAGTACATATTGGGTTTATGGAACGGTATCTGAGCTAATTTGAAACCCTTGTTTTATGCATCACCCCACCTCACCTTTCCCGTTAAGCAGCCATAGTGTGTTTTCTAAACGTGTGACTCTGTTCTGTTTTGTAATTCAGTTCAAGGGTAGCGGTTTTTACATGCCCTCTATAAGTGATATCTTATGATAAGTGTCTTTTTCTGTGTGACTTATTTCATTTAGAATCGTCGTACCTATAACCACTCATCATGCTGCTACTAGCCTTATGACGTTGATTTCATGGCTGAGTGATATTCCATTGTACATAAGGACCACAACTTCTTTATCCATTTTTCTCTTTCCTGATATATGTAAGGTGTAACGAAGTGGAGGTTCTTGTCAACAGAGCAGCCCTAAATGTTGGGGTGCCTGTGTCTTGCTGATTTTTAGTTTTCCCAATTTATACGCCCATGAGTGGAACTGCCCTATGCTCTCTAAGCTGAGTTTTTTAGATGTTTCAGGACACACCGTACACTTCACCAGAGTGGCTGTTGGCAATTGACATCCCGCCCATCATCGTAGCAAGGCTCCCGTTTCCTCATGGCCTGCCCTGCATTTCTGGTTTTGACACTTTATTCAGCATGGCCCTTTTGACCGATGGGAAGCGAGACTTCTTTGTAGCGCTGATTTGCCTTTCCAGGTTGCTTGGTTGGCCAAAAAGGGCGTATGCGTTTTTTCCTGAATATATTCAGGAAAAAACGCATACGCCCTTTTTGGCCAAGGGCATCTTCTCGAGGTTTTGCCGCTTTTCCTGTGCTTTAAAGGCGATTTGAATCTCCCTCCTGAAATCTGTTTCCTGCAATTCTGCCTTGCTTTCAAATCCTCTTCGTTGCCTTCCCTCAATATATTTGTGGACGAGAGTGATCATTTATAAGTCTGCAGGTTTGTGAATTGCAGTGCCCCTGAGCTCCATTTTTCAACTCGCTTTCTTGGGAGCTGGCCGCAAAAGCGCAGGATTGCTTCAGGCCCTATTCTGGTCCCGGGCGGCAGGCTGAGCCTGTGCTTAATTCTTCTTCCTGATGGGAAAATAGAGTGACCTGTGCCTGTCCCAACACCTAGAGCTAGTCTCTCATTGTTTTCCCCTCTTCCCGTTCATCCTCAGGACAAATTGCAACCTGTACGGAACAGGAGGTTAAAGGTGCTGATTCTCCAAGGAGGGAGGTTGCTAGTAAAGCAGCTGGAATGCGAACCCGAGCACAAGGAGATGAGAAATGAGGTGCGTTTTAGAAACCTTTCGCGATCACACGGTGTACCATCTTCTGGGTTTCTTATGCATGTTTTCGATGTAGGAAGATGCCTTTGAACCTGGAGATTTGGAACCCATGGGATGGGTACCACGCAGTATTACTTTAAAGGGTCTGCGTTTCCTCACCCAACCTCACCAAACCTCTCAGCCCCAAGAGTGTCAACCCTTATGTCTCAATCAGCTGTGAGTCTAGATATGGTCAATCCAGGTAGCATAACTGCCCCTAAACGAATTTTGTAAGAATTTCTCTCTCTTTCACTGTCTTTTTTTCACAGGTTTTTAAAAGTAATTGATTTTTATAATGGGGTTTAGCTGCTTTTCACTGCTGTGTTTATGTCACTTTACACCCACTTGACTCACTTACAGAGAGATATCAATACATAGGTTTTAAGATTCTTACTAGTCAGATATATTCTTGGGCCGTGAATAGGGGGTTTTGAGTCCAATTCACTGAGCAAGGAGTAGGTCTTCTCTAGTACATATTGGGTTTATGGAACGGTATCTGAGCTAATTTGAAACCCTTGTTTTATGCATCACCCCACCTCACCTTTCCCGTTAAGCAGCCATAGTGTGTTTTCTAAACGTGTGACTCTGTTCTGTTTTGTAATTCAGTTCAAGGGTAGCGGTTTTTACATGCCCTCTATAAGTGATATCTTATGGTAAGTGTCTTTTTCTGTGTGACTTATTTCACTTAGAATCGTCGTACCTCAATCCACTCATCATGCTGCTACTAGCATTATCACGTTGATTTCATGGCTGAGTGATATTCCATTGTACATAAGGACCACAACATCTTTATCCATTTTTCTCTTTCCTGGGATATTTAAGGTGTAACGAAGTTGGAGGTTCTTGTCAACAGAGCAGCCCTAAACTTTGGGGTGCCTGTGTCTTGCTGGTTTTTAATTTTCCCACTTTATACGCCCATGAGTGGAAGTGCCCTATGCTCTCTAAGCTGAGTTTTTTAGATGTTTCAGGACACACCGTACATACTCCAGAGTGGCTGTTGGCAATTTACATCCCGCCCATCAGCGTAGCAAGGCTCCCGTTTCTCCATGGCCTGTCCTGCATTTCTGGTTTTGACACTTTATTCAGCATGGCCCTTTTGACCGATGGGAAGCGAGACTTCTTTATAGCGCTGATTTGCCTTTCCAGGTTGCTTGGTTGGCCAAAAAGGGCGTCATTGACGAGGTTTTGCCGCTTTTCCTGTGCTTTAAAGGCGATTCGAATCTCCCTCCTGAAATCTGTTTCCTGCAATTCTGCCTTGCTTTCAAATCCTCTTCGTTGCCTTCCCTCAATATATTTGTGGACGAGAGTGATCATTTATAAGTCTGCAGGTTTGTGAATTGCAGTGCCCCTGAGCTCCATTTTTCAACTCGCTTTCTTGGGAGCTGGCCGCAAAAGCGCAGGATTGCTTCAGGCCCTATTCTGGTCCCGGGCGGCAGGCTGAGCCTGTGCTTAATTCTTCTTCCTGATGGGAAAATAGAGTGACCTGTGCCTGTCCCAACACCTAGAGCTAGTCTCTCATTGTTTTCCCCTCTTCCCGTTCATCCTCAGGACAAAGTGCAACCTGTACGGAACAGGAGGTTAAAGGTGCTGATTCTCCAAGGAGGGAGGTTGTTAGTAAAGCAGCTGGAATGCGAACCCGAGCACAAGGAGATGAGAAATGAGGTGCGTTTTAGAAACCTTTCGCGATCACACGGTGTACCATCTTCTGGGTTTCTTATGCATGTTTTCGATGTAGGAAGATGCCTTTGAACCTGGAGATTTGGAACCCATGGGATGGGTACCACGCAGTATTACTTTAAAGGGTCTGCGTTTCCTCACCCAACCTCACCAAACCTCTCAGCCCCAAGAGTGTCAACCCTTATGTCTCAATCAGCTGTGAGTCTAGATATGGTCAATCCAGGTAGCATAACTGCCCCTAAACGAATTTTGTAAGAATTTCTCTCTCTTTCACTGTCTTTTTTTCACAGATTTTTAAAAGTAATTGATTTTTATAATGGGGTTTAGCTGCTTTTCACTGCTGTGTTTATGTCACTTTACACCCACTTGACTCACTTACAGAGAGATATCAATACATAGGTTTTAAGATTCTTACTAGTCAGATATATTCTTGGGCCGTGAATAGGGGGTTTTGAGTCCAATTCACTGAGCAAGGAGTAGGTCTTCTCTAGTACATATTGGGTTTATGGAACGGTATCTGAGCTAATTTGAAACCCTTGTTTTATGCATCACCCCACCTCACCTTTCCCGTTAAGCAGCCATAGTGTGTTTTCTAAACGTGTGACTCTGTTCTGTTTTGTAATTCAGTTCAAGGGTAGCGGTTTTTACATGCCCTCTATAAGTGATATCTTATGATAAGTGTCTTTTTCTGTGTGACTTATTTCATTTAGAATCGTCGTACCTATAACCACTCATCATGCTGCTACTAGCCTTATGACGTTGATTTCATGGCTGAGTGATATTCCATTGTACATAAGGACCACAACTTCTTTATCCATTTTTCTCTTTCCTGATATATGTAAGGTGTAACGAAGTGGAGGTTCTTGTCAACAGAGCAGCCCTAAATGTTGGGGTGCCTGTGTCTTGCTGATTTTTAGTTTTCCCAATTTATACGCCCATGAGTGGAACTGCCCTATGCTCTCTAAGCTGAGTTTTTTAGATGTTTCAGGACACACCGTACACTTCACCAGAGTGGCTGTTGGCAATTGACATCCCGCCCATCATCGTAGCAAGGCTCCCGTTTCCTCATGGCCTGCCATGCATTTCTGGTTTTGACACTTTATTCAGCATGGCCCTTTTGACCGATGGGAAGCGAGACTTCTTTGTAGCGCTGATTTGCCTTTCCAGGTTGCTTGGTTGGCCAAAAAGGGCGTATGCGTTTTTTCCTGAATATATTCAGGAAAAAACGCATACGCCCTTTTTGGCCAAGGGCATCTTCTCGAGGTTTTGCCGCTTTTCCTGTGCTTTAAAGCCGATTTGAATCTCCCTCCTGAAATCTGTTTCCTGCAATTCTGCCTTGCTTTCAAATCCTCTTCGTTGCCTTCCCTCAATATATTTGTGGACGAGAGTGATCATTTATAAGTCTGCAGGTTTGTGAATTGCAGTGCCCCTGAGCTCCATTTTTCAACTCGCTTTCTTGGGAGCTGGCCGCAAAAGCGCAGGATTGCTTCAGGCCCTATTCTGGTCCCGGGCGGCAGGCTGAGCCTGTGCTTAATTCTTCTTCCTGATGGGAAAATAGAGTGACCTGTGCCTGTCCCAACACCTAGAGCTAGTCTCTCATTGTTTTCCCCTCTTCCCGTTCATCCTCAGGACAAAGTGCAACCTGTACGGAACAGGAGGTTAAAGGTGCTGATTCTCCAAGGAGGGAGGTTGTTAGTAAAGCAGCTGGAATGCGAACCCGAGCACAAGGAGATGAGAAATGAGGTGCGTTTTAGAAACCTTTCGCGATCACACGGTGTACCATCTTCTGGGTTTCTTATGCATGTTTTCGATGTAGGAAGATGCCTTTGAACCTGGAGATTTGGAACCCATGGGATGGGTACCACGCAGTATTACTTTAAAGGGTCTGCGTTTCCTCACCCAACCTCACCAAACCTCTCAGCCCCAAGAGTGTCAACCCTTATGTCTCAATCAGCTGTGAGTCTAGATATGGTCAATCCAGGTAGCATAACTGCCCCTAAACGAATTTTGTAAGAATTTCTCTCTCTTTCACTGTCTTTTTTTCACAGATTTTTAAAAGTAATTGATTTTTATAATGGGGTTTAGCTGCTTTTCACTGCTGTGTTTATGTCACTTTACACCCACTTGACTCACTTACAGAGAGATATCAATACATAGGTTTTAAGATTCTTACTAGTCAGATATATTCTTGGGCCGTGAATAGGGGGTTTTGAGTCCAATTCACTGAGCAAGGAGTAGGTCTTCTCTAGTACATATTGGGTTTATGGAACGGTATCTGAGCTAATTTGAAACCCTTGTTTTATGCATCACCCCACCTCACCTTTCCCGTTAAGCAGCCATAGTGTGTTTTCTAAACGTGTGACTCTGTTCTGTTTTGTAATTCAGTTCAAGGGTAGCGGTTTTTACATGCCCTCTATAAGTGATATCTTATGATAAGTGTCTTTTTCTGTGTGACTTATTTCATTTAGAATCGTCGTACCTATAACCACTCATCATGCTGCTACTAGCCTTATGACGTTGATTTCATGGCTGAGTGATATTCCATTGTACATAAGGACCACAACTTCTTTATCCATTTTTCTCTTTCCTGATATATGTAAGGTGTAACGAAGTGGAGGTTCTTGTCAACAGAGCAGCCCTAAATGTTGGGGTGCCTGTGTCTTGCTGATTTTTAGTTTTCCCAATTTATACGCCCATGAGTGGAACTGCCCTATGCTCTCTAAGCTGAGTTTTTTAGATGTTTCAGGACACACCGTACACTTCACCAGAGTGGCTGTTGGCAATTGACATCCCGCCCATCATCGTAGCAAGGCTCCCGTTTCCTCATGGCCTGCCATGCATTTCTGGTTTTGACACTTTATTCAGCATGGCCCTTTTGACCGATGGGAAGCGAGACTTCTTTGTAGCGCTGATTTGCCTTTCCAGGTTGCTTGGTTGGCCAAAAAGGGCGTATGCGTTTTTTCCTGAATATATTCAGGAAAAAACGCATACGCCCTTTTTGGCCAAGGGCATCTTCTCGAGGTTTTGCCGCTTTTCCTGTGCTTTAAAGGCGATTTGAATCTCCCTCCTGAAATCTGTTTCCTGCAATTCTGCCTTGCTTTCAAATCCTCTTCGTTGCCTTCCCTCAATATATTTGTGGACGAGAGTGATCATTTATAAGTCTGCAGGTTTGTGAATTGCAGTGCCCCTGAGCTCCATTTTTCAACTCGCTTTCTTGGGAGCTGGCCGCAAAAGCGCAGGATTGCTTCAGGCCCTATTCTGGTCCCGGGCGGCAGGCTGAGCCTGTGCTTAATTCTTCTTCCTGATGGGAAAATAGAGTGACCTGTGCGTGTCCCAACACCTAGAGCTAGTCTCTCATTGTTTTCCCCTCTTCCCGTTCATCCTCAGGACAAAGTGCAACCTGTACGGAACAGGAGGTTAAAGGTGCTGATTCTCCAAGGAGGGAGGTTGTTAGTAAAGCAGCTGGAATGCGAACCAGAGCACAAGGAGATGAGAAATGAGGTGCGTTTTAGAAACCTTTCGCGATCACACGGTGTACCATCTTCTGGGTTTCTTATGCATGTTTTCGATGTAGGAAGATGCCTTTGAACCTGGAGATTTGGAACCCATGGGATGGGTACCACGCAGTATTACTTTAAAGGGTCTGCGTTTCCTCACCCAACCTCACCAAACCTCTCAGCCCCAAGAGTGTCAACCCTTATGTCTCAATCAGCTGTGAGTCTAGATATGGTCAATCCAGGTAGCATAACTGCCCCTAAACGAATTTTGTAAGAATTTCTCTCTCTTTCACTGTCTTTTTTTCACAGGTTTTTAAAAGTAATTGATTTTTATAATGGGGTTTAGCTGCTTTTCACTGCTGTGTTTATGTCACTTTACACCCACTTGACTCACTTACAGAGAGATATCAATACATAGGTTTTAAGATTCTTACTAGTCAGATATATTCTTGGGCCGTGAATAGGGGGTTTTGAGTCCAATTCACTGAGCAAGGAGTAGGTCTTCTCTAGTACATATTGGGTTTATGGAACGGTATCTGAGCTAATTTGAAACCCTTGTTTTATGCATCACCCCACCTCACCTTTCCCGTTAAGCAGCCATAGTGTGTTTTCTAAACGTGTGACTCTGTTCTGTTTTGTAATTCAGTTCAAGGGTAGCGGTTTTTACATGCCCTCTATAAGTGATATCTTATGGTAAGTGTCTTTTTCTGTGTGACTTATTTCACTTAGAATCGTCGTACCTCAATCCACTCATCATGCTGCTACTAGCATTATCACGTTGATTTCATGGCTGAGTGATATTCCATTGTACATAAGGACCACAACATCTTTATCCATTTTTCTCTTTCCTGGGATATTTAAGGTGTAACGAAGTTGGAGGTTCTTGTCAACAGAGCAGCCCTAAACTTTGGGGTGCCTGTGTCTTGCTGGTTTTTAATTTTCCCACTTTATACGCCCATGAGTGGAAGTGCCCTATGCTCTCTAAGCTGAGTTTTTTAGATGTTTCAGGACACACCGTACATACTCCAGAGTGGCTGTTGGCAATTTACATCCCGCCCATCAGCGTAGCAAGGCTCCCGTTTCTCCATGGCCTGTCCTGCATTTCTGGTTTTGACACTTTATTCAGCATGGCCCTTTTGACCGATGGGAAGCGAGACTTCTTTATAGCGCTGATTTGCCTTTCCAGGTTGCTTGGTTGGCCAAAAAGGGCGTCATTGACGAGGTTTTGCCGCTTTTCCTGTGCTTTAAAGGCGATTCGAATCTCCCTCCTGAAATCTGTTTCCTGCAATTCTGCCTTGCTTTCAAATCCTCTTCGTTGCCTTCCCTCAATATATTTGTGGACGAGAGTGATCATTTATAAGTCTGCAGGTTTGTGAATTGCAGTGCCCCTGAGCTCCATTTTTCAACTCGCTTTCTTGGGAGCTGGCCGCAAAAGCGCAGGATTGCTTCAGGCCCTATTCTGGTCCCGGGCGGCAGGCTGAGCCTGTGCTTAATTCTTCTTCCTGATGGGAAAATAGAGTGACCTGTGCCTGTCCCAACACCTAGAGCTAGTCTCTCATTGTTTTCCCCTCTTCCCGTTCATCCTCAGGACAAAGTGCAACCTGTACGGAACAGGAGGTTAAAGGTGCTGATTCTCCAAGGAGGGAGGTTGTTAGTAAAGCAGCTGGAATGCGAACCCGAGCACAAGGAGATGAGAAATGAGGTGCGTTTTAGAAACCTTTCGCGATCACACGGTGTACCATCTTCTGGGTTTCTTATGCATGTTTTCGATGTAGGAAGATGCCTTTGAACCTGGAGATTTGGAACCCATGGGATGGGTACCACGCAGTATTACTTTAAAGGGTCTGCGTTTCCTCACCCAACCTCACCAAACCTCTCAGCCCCAAGAGTGTCAACCCTTATGTCTCAATCAGCTGTGAGTCTAGATATGGTCAATCCAGGTAGCATAACTGCCCCTAAACGAATTTTGTAAGAATTTCTCTCTCTTTCACTGTCTTTTTTTCACAGGTTTTTAAAAGTAATTGATTTTTATAATGGGGTTTAGCTGCTTTTCACTGCTGTGTTTATGTCACTTTACACCCACTTGACTCACTTACAGAGAGATATCAATACATAGGTTTTAAGATTCTTACTAGTCAGATATATTCTTGGGCCGTGAATAGGGGGTTTTGAGTCCAATTCACTGAGCAAGGAGTAGGTCTTCTCTAGTACATATTGGGTTTATGGAACGGTATCTGAGCTAATTTGAAACCCTTGTTTTATGCATCACCCCACCTCACCTTTCCCGTTAAGCAGCCATAGTGTGTTTTCTAAACGTGTGACTCTGTTCTGTTTTGTAATTCAGTTCAAGGGTAGCGGTTTTTACATGCCCTCTATAAGTGATATCTTATGGTAAGTGTCTTTTTCTGTGTGACTTATTTCACTTAGAATCGTCGTACCTCAATCCACTCATCATGCTGCTACTAGCATTATCACGTTGATTTCATGGCTGAGTGATATTCCGTTGTACATAAGGACCACAACATCTTTATCCATTTTTCTCTTTCCTGGGATATTTAAGGTGTAACGAAGTTGGAGGTTCTTGTCAACAGAGCAGCCCTAAACTTTGGGGTGCCTGTGTCTTGCTGGTTTTTAATTTTCCCACTTTATACGCCCATGAGTGGAAGTGCCCTATGCTCTCTAAGCTGAGTTTTTTAGATGTTTCAGGACACACCGTACATACTCCAGAGTGGCTGTTGGCAATTTACATCCCGCCCATCAGCGTAGCAAGGCTCCCGTTTCTCCATGGCCTGTCCTGCATTTCTGGTTTTGACACTTTATTCAGCATGGCCCTTTTGACCGATGGGAAGCGAGACTTCTTTATAGCGCTGATTTGCCTTTCCAGGTTGCTTGGTTGGCCAAAAAGGGCGTCATTGACGAGGTTTTGCCGCTTTTCCTGTGCTTTAAAGGCGATTCGAATCTCCCTCCTGAAATCTGTTTCCTGCAATTCTGCCTTGCTTTCAAATCCTCTTCGTTGCCTTCCCTCAATATATTTGTGGACGAGAGTGATCATTTATAAGTCTGCAGGTTTGTGAATTGCAGTGCCCCTGAGCTCCATTTTTCAACTCGCTTTCTTGGGAGCTGGCCGCAAAAGCGCAGGATTGCTTCAGGCCCTATTCTGGTCCCGGGCGGCAGGCTGAGCCTGTGCTTAATTCTTCTTCCTGATGGGAAAATAGAGTGACCTGTGCCTGTCCCAACACCTAGAGCTAGTCTCTCATTGTTTTCCCCTCTTCCCGTTCATCCTCAGGACAAAGTGCAACCTGTACGGAACAGGAGGTTAAAGGTGCTGATTCTCCAAGGAGGGAGGTTGTTAGTAAAGCAGCTGGAATGCGAACCCGAGCACAAGGAGATGAGAAATGAGGTGCGTTTTAGAAACCTTTCCCGATCACACGGTGTACCATCTTCTGGGTTTCTCATGCATGTTTTCGATGTAGGAAGATGCCCTTGAACCTGGAGATTTGGGACCCATGGGATGGGTACCACGCAGTATTACTTTAAAGGGTCTGCGTTTCCTCACCCAACCTCACCAAACCTCTCAGCCCCAAGAGTGTCCACCCTTATGTCTCAATCAGCTGTGGGTCTAGATATGGTCAATCCAGGTAGCATAACTGCCCCTAAACGAATTTTGTAAGAATTTCTCTCTCTTTCACTGTCTTTTTTTCACAGGTTTTTAAAAGTAATTGATTTTTATAATGGGGTTTAGCTGCTTTTCACTGCTGTGTTTATGTCACTTTACACCCACTTGACTCACTTACAGAGAGATATCAATACATAGGTTTTAAGATTCTTACTAGTCAGATATATTCTTGGGCCGTGAATAGGGGGTTTTGAGTCCAATTCACTGAGCAAGGAGTAGGTCTTCTCTAGTACATATTGGGTTTATGGAACGGTATCTGAGCTAATTTGAAACCCTTGTTTTATGCATCACCCCACCTCACCTTTCCCGTTAAGCAGCCATAGTGTGTTTTCTAAACGTGTGACTCTGTTCTGTTTTGTAATTCAGTTCAAGGGTAGCGGTTTTTACATGCCCTCTATAAGTGATATCTTATGGTAAGTGTCTTTTTCTGTGTGACTTATTTCACTTAGAATCGTCGTACCTCAATCCACTCATCATGCTGCTACTAGCATTATCACGTTGATTTCATGGCTGAGTGATATTCCGTTGTACATAAGGACCACAACATCTTTATCCATTTTTCTCTTTCCTGGGATATTTAAGGTGTAACGAAGTTGGAGGTTCTTGTCAACAGAGCAGCCCTAAACTTTGGGGTGCCTGTGTCTTGCTGGTTTTTAATTTTCCCACTTTATACGCCCATGAGTGGAAGTGCCCTATGCTCTCTAAGCTGAGTTTTTTAGATGTTTCAGGACACACCGTACATACTCCAGAGTGGCTGTTGGCAATTTACATCCCGCCCATCAGCGTAGCAAGGCTCCCGTTTCTCCATGGCCTGTCCTGCATTTCTGGTTTTGACACTTTATTCAGCATGGCCCTTTTGACCGATGGGAAGCGAGACTTCTTTATAGCGCTGATTTGCCTTTCCAGGTTGCTTGGTTGGCCAAAAAGGGCGTCATTGACGAGGTTTTGCCGCTTTTCCTGTGCTTTAAAGGCGATTCGAATCTCCCTCCTGAAATCTGTTTCCTGCAATTCTGCCTTGCTTTCAAATCCTCTTCGTTGCCTTCCCTCAATATATTTGTGGACGAGAGTGATCATTTATAAGTCTGCAGGTTTGTGAATTGCAGTGCCCCTGAGCTCCATTTTTCAACTCGCTTTCTTGGGAGCTGGCCGCAAAAGCGCAGGATTGCTTCAGGCCCTATTCTGGTCCCGGGCGGCAGGCTGAGCCTGTGCTTAATTCTTCTTCCTGATGGGAAAATAGAGTGACCTGTGCCTGTCCCAACACCTAGAGCTAGTCTCTCATTGTTTTCCCCTCTTCCCGTTCATCCTCAGGACAAATTGCAACCTGTACGGAACAGGAGGTTAAAGGTGCTGATTCTCCAAGGAGGGAGGTTGCTAGTAAAGCAGCTGGAATGCGAACCCGAGCACAAGGAGATGAGAAATGAGGTGCGTTTTAGAAACCTTTCGCGATCACACGGTGTACCATCTTCTGGGTTTCTTATGCATGTTTTCGATGTAGGAAGATGCCTTTGAACCTGGAGATTTGGAACCCATGGGATGGGTACCACGCAGTATTACTTTAAAGGGTCTGCGTTTCCTCACCCAACCTCACCAAACCTCTCAGCCCCAAGAGTGTCAACCCTTATGTCTCAATCAGCTGTGAGTCTAGATATGGTCAATCCAGGTAGCATAACTGCCCCTAAACGAATTTTGTAAGAATTTCTCTCTCTTTCACTGTCTTTTTTTCACAGGTTTTTAAAAGTAATTGATTTTTATAATGGGGTTTAGCTGCTTTTCACTGCTGTGTTTATGTCACTTTACACCCACTTGACTCACTTACAGAGAGATATCAATACATAGGTTTTAAGATTCTTACTAGTCAGATATATTCTTGGGCCGTGAATAGGGGGTTTTGAGTCCAATTCACTGAGCAAGGAGTAGGTCTTCTCTAGTACATATTGGGTTTATGGAACGGTATCTGAGCTAATTTGAAACCCTTGTTTTATGCATCACCCCACCTCACCTTTCCCGTTAAGCAGCCATAGTGTGTTTTCTAAACGTGTGACTCTGTTCTGTATTGTAATTCAGTTCAAGGGTAGCGGTTTTTACATGCCCTCTATAAGTGATATCTTATGGTAAGTGTCTTTTTCTGTGTGACTTATTTCACTTAGAATCGTCGTACCTCAATCCACTCATCATGCTGCTACTAGCATTATCACGTTGATTTCATGGCTGAGTGATATTCCATTGTACATAAGGACCACAACATCTTTATCCATTTTTCTCTTTCCTGGGATATTTAAGGTGTAACGAAGTTGGAGGTTCTTGTCAACAGAGCAGCCCTAATCTTTGGGGTGCCTGTGTCTTGCTGGTTTTTAATTTTCCCACTTTATACGCCCATGAGTGGAAGTGCCCTATGCTCTCTAAGCTGAGTTTTTTAGATGTTTCAGGACACACCGTACATACTCCAGAGTGGCTGTTGGCAATTTACATCCCGCCCATCAGCGTAGCAAGGCTCCCGTTTCTCCATGGCCTGTCCTGCATTTCTGGTTTTGACACTTTATTCAGCATGGCCCTTTTGACCGATGGGAAGCGAGACTTCTTTATAGCGCTGATTTGCCTTTCCAGGTTGCTTGGTTGGCCAAAAAGGGCGTCATTGACGAGGTTTTGCCGCTTTTCCTGTGCTTTAAAGGCGATTCGAATCTCCCTCCTGAAATCTGTTTCCTGCAATTCTGCCTTGCTTTCAAATCCTCTTCGTTGCCTTCCCTCAATATATTTGTGGACGAGAGTGATCATTTATAAGTCTGCAGGTTTGTGAATTGCAGTGCCCCTGAGCTCCATTTTTCAACTCGCTTTCTTGGGAGCTGGCCGCAAAAGCGCAGGATTGCTTCAGGCCCTATTCTGGTCCCGGGCGGCAGGCTGAGCCTGTGCTTAATTCTTCTTCCTGATGGGAAAATAGAGTGACCTGTGCCTGTCCCAACACCTAGAGCTAGTCTCTCATTGTTTTCCCCTCTTCCCGTTCATCCTCAGGACAAATTGCAACCTGTACGGAACAGGAGGTTAAAGGTGCTGATTCTCCAAGGAGGGAGGTTGCTAGTAAAGCAGCTGGAATGCGAACCCGAGCACAAGGAGATGAGAAATGAGGTGCGTTTTAGAAACCTTTCGCGATCACACGGTGTACCATCTTCTGGGTTTCTTATGCATGTTTTCGATGTAGGAAGATGCCTTTGAACCTGGAGATTTGGAACCCATGGGATGGGTACCACGCAGTATTACTTTAAAGGGTCTGCGTTTCCTCACCCAACCTCACCAAACCTCTCAGCCCCAAGAGTGTCCACCCTTATGTCTCAATCAGCTGTGGGTCTAGATATGGTCAATCCAGGTAGCATAACTGCCCCTAAACGAATTTTGTAAGAATTTCTCTCTCTTTCACTGTCTTTTTTTCACAGGTTTTTAAAAGTAATTGATTTTTATAATGGGGTTTAGCTGCTTTTCACTGCTGTGTTTATGTCACTTTACACCCACTTGACTCACTTACAGAGAGATATCAATACATAGGTTTTAAGATTCTTACTAGTCAGATATATTCTTGGGTCGTGAATAGGGGGTTTTGAGTCCAATTCACTGAGCAAGGAGTAGGTCTTCTCTAGTACATATTGGGTTTATGGAACGGTATCTGAGCTAATTTGAAACCCTTGTTTTATGCATCACCCCACCTCACCTTTCCCGTTAAGCAGCCATAGTGTGTTTTCTAAACGTGTGACTCTGTTCTGTTTTGTAATTCAGTTCAAGGGTAGCGGTTTTTACATGCCCTCTATAAGTGATATCTTATGGTAAGTGTCTTTTTCTGTGTGACTTATTTCACTTAGAATCGTCGTACCTCAATCCACTCATCATGCTGCTACTAGCATTATGACGTTGATTTCATGGCTGAGTGATATTCCATTGTACATAAGGACCACAACATCTTTATCCATTTTTCTCTTTCCTGGGATATTTAAGGTGTAACGAAGTTGGAGGTTCTTGTCAACAGAGCAGCCCTAAACTTTGGGGTGCCTGTGTCTTGCTGGTTTTTAATTTTCCCACTTTATACGCCCATGAGTGGAAGTGCCCTATGCTCTCTAAGCTGAGTTTTTTAGATGTTTCAGGACACACCGTACATACTCCAGAGTGGCTGTTGGCAATTTACATCCCGCCCATCAGCGTAGCAAGGCTCCCGTTTCTCCATGGCCTGTCCTGCATTTCTGGTTTTGACACTTTATTCAGCATGGCCCTTTTGACCGATGGGAAGCGAGACTTCTTTATAGCGCTGATTTGCCTTTCCAGGTTGCTTGGTTGGCCAAAAAGGGCGTCATTGACGAGGTTTTGCCGCTTTTCCTGTGCTTTAAAGGCGATTCGAATCTCCCTCCTGAAATCTGTTTCCTGCAATTCTGCCTTGCTTTCAAATCCTCTTCGTTGCCTTCCCTCAATATATTTGTGGACGAGAGTGATCATTTATAAGTCTGCAGGTTTGTGAATTGCAGTGCCCCTGAGCTCCATTTTTCAACTCGCTTTCTTGGGAGCTGGCCGCAAAAGCGCAGGATTGCTTCAGGCCCTATTCTGGTCCCGGGCGGCAGGCTGAGCCTGTGCTTAATTCTTCTTCCTGATGGGAAAATAGAGTGACCTGTGCCTGTCCCAACACCTAGAGCTAGTCTCTCATTGTTTTCCCCTCTTCCCGTTCATCCTCAGGACAAATTGCAACCTGTACGGAACAGGAGGTTAAAGGTGCTGATTCTCCAAGGAGGGAGGTTGCTAGTAAAGCAGCTGGAATGCGAACCCGAGCACAAGGAGATGAGAAATGAGGTGCGTTTTAGAAACCTTTCGCGATCACACGGTGTACCATCTTCTGGGATTCTTATGCATGTTTTCGATGTAGGAAGATGCCTTTGAACCTGGAGATTTGGAACCCATGGGATGGGTACCACGCAGTATTACTTTAAAGGGTCTGCGTTTCCTCACCCAACCTCACCAAACCTCTCAGCCCCAAGAGTGTCAACCCTTATGTCTCAATCAGCTGTGAGTCTAGATATGGTCAATCCAGGTAGCATAACTGCCCCTAAACGAATTTTGTAAGAATTTCTCTCTCTTTCACTGTCTTTTTTTCACAGGTTTTTAAAAGTAATTGATTTTTATAATGGGGTTTAGCTGCTTTTCACTGCTGTGTTTATGTCACTTTACACCCACTTGACTCACTTACAGAGAGATATCAATACATAGGTTTTAAGATTCTTACTAGTCAGATATATTCTTGGGCCGTGAATAGGGGGTTTTGAGTCCAATTCACTGAGCAAGGAGTAGGTCTTCTCTAGTACATATTGGGTTTATGGAACGGTATCTGAGCTAATTTGAAACCCTTGTTTTATGCATCACCCCACCTCACCTTTCCCGTTAAGCAGCCATAGTGTGTTTTCTAAACGTGTGACTCTGTTCTGTTTTGTAATTCAGTTCAAGGGTAGCGGTTTTTACATGCCCTCTATAAGTGATATCTTATGGTAAGTGTCTTTTTCTGTGTGACTTATTTCACTTAGAATCGTCGTACCTCAATCCACTCATCATGCTGCTACTAGCATTATCACGTTGATTTCATGGCTGAGTGATATTCCATTGTACATAAGGACCACAACATCTTTATCCATTTTTCTCTTTCCTGGGATATTTAAGGTGTAACGAAGTTGGAGGTTCTTGTCAACAGAGCAGCCCTAAACTTTGGGGTGCCTGTGTCTTGCTGGTTTTTAATTTTCCCACTTTATACGCCCATGAGTGGAAGTGCCCTATGCTCTCTAAGCTGAGTTTTTTAGATGTTTCAGGACACACCGTACATACTCCAGAGTGGCTGTTGGCAATTTACATCCCGCCCATCAGCGTAGCAAGGCTCCCGTTTCTCCATGGCCTGTCCTGCATTTCTGGTTTTGACACTTTATTCAGCATGGCCCTTTTGACCGATGGGAAGCGAGACTTCTTTATAGCGCTGATTTGCCTTTCCAGGTTGCTTGGTTGGCCAAAAAGGGCGTCATTGACGAGGTTTTGCCGCTTTTCCTGTGCTTTAAAGGCGATTCGAATCTCCCTCCTGAAATCTGTTTCCTGCAATTCTGCCTTGCTTTCAAATCCTCTTCGTTGCCTTCCCTCAATATATTTGTGGACGAGAGTGATCATTTATAAGTCTGCAGGTTTGTGAATTGCAGTGCCCCTGAGCTCCATTTTTCAACTCGCTTTCTTGGGAGCTGGCCGCAAAAGCGCAGGATTGCTTCAGGCCCTATTCTGGTCCCGGGCGGCAGGCTGAGCCTGTGCTTAATTCTTCTTCCTGATGGGAAAATAGAGTGACCTGTGCCTGTCCCAACACCTAGAGCTAGTCTCTCATTGTTTTCCCCTCTTCCCGTTCATCCTCAGGACAAATTGCAACCTGTACGGAACAGGAGGTTAAAGGTGCTGATTCTCCAAGGAGGGAGGTTGCTAGTAAAGCAGCTGGAATGCGAACCCGAGCACAAGGAGATGAGAAATGAGGTGCGTTTTAGAAACCTTTCGCGATCACACGGTGTACCATCTTCTGGGTTTCTTATGCATGTTTTCGATGTAGGAAGATGCCTTTGAACCTGGAGATTTGGAACCCATGGGATGGGTACCACGCAGTATTACTTTAAAGGGTCTGCGTTTCCTCACCCAACCTCACCAAACCTCTCAGCCCCAAGAGTGTCAACCCTTATGTCTCAATCAGCTGTGAGTCTAGATATGGTCAATCCAGGTAGCATAACTGCCCCTAAACGAATTTTGTAAGAATTTCTCTCTCTTTCACTGTCTTTTTTTCACAGGTTTTTAAAAGTAATTGATTTTTATAATGGGGTTTAGCTGCTTTTCACTGCTGTGTTTATGTCACTTTACACCCACTTGACTCACTTACAGAGAGATATCAATACATAGGTTTTAAGATTCTTACTAGTCAGATATATTCTTGGGCCGTGAATAGGGGGTTTTGAGTCCAATTCACTGAGCAAGGAGTAGGTCTTCTCTAGTACATATTGGGTTTATGGAACGGTATCTGAGCTAATTTGAAACCCTTGTTTTATGCATCACCCCACCTCACCTTTCCCGTTAAGCAGCCATAGTGTGTTTTCTAAACGTGTGACTCTGTTCTGTTTTGTAATTCAGTTCAAGGGTAGCGGTTTTTACATGCCCTCTATAAGTGATATCTTATGGTAAGTGTCTTTTTCTGTGTGACTTATTTCAC
The DNA here is from genome assembly GCF_965194825.1 of Balaenoptera physalus. Taxonomy (NCBI): domain Eukaryota; kingdom Metazoa; phylum Chordata; class Mammalia; order Artiodactyla; family Balaenopteridae; genus Balaenoptera; species Balaenoptera physalus. The sequence goes on from NW_028126568.1 coordinate 1,229,842, forward strand.
TTAGAATCGTCGTACCTCAATCCACTCATCATGCTGCTACTAGCATTATGACGTTGATTTCATGGCTGAGTGATATTCCATTGTACATAAGGACCACAACATCTTTATCCATTTTTCTCTTTCCTGGGATATTTAAGGTGTAACGAAGTTGGAGGTTCTTGTCAACAGAGCAGCCCTAATCTTTGGGGTGCCTGTGTCTTGCTGGTTTTTAATTTTCCCACTTTATACGCCCATGAGTGGAAGTGCCCTATGCTCTCTAAGCTGAGTTTTTTAGATGTTTCAGGACACACCGTACATACTCCAGAGTGGCTGTTGGCAATTTACATCCCGCCCATCAGCGTAGCAAGGCTCCCGTTTCTCCATGGCCTGTCCTGCATTTCTGGTTTTGACACTTTATTCAGCATGGCCCTTTTGACCGATGGGAAGCGAGACTTCTTTATAGCGCTGATTTGCCTTTCCAGGTTGCTTGGTTGGCCAAAAAGGGCGTCATTGACGAGGTTTTGCCGCTTTTCCTGTGCTTTAAAGGCGATTCGAATCTCCCTCCTGAAATCTGTTTCCTGCAATTCTGCCTTGCTTTCAAATCCTCTTCGTTGCCTTCCCTCAATATATTTGTGGACGAGAGTGATCATTTATAAGTCTGCAGGTTTGTGAATTGCAGTGCCCCTGAGCTCCATTTTTCAACTCGCTTTCTTGGGAGCTGGCCGCAAAAGCGCAGGATTGCTTCAGGCCCTATTCTGGTCCCGGGCGGCAGGCTGAGCCTGTGCTTAATTCTTCTTCCTGATGGGAAAATAGAGTGACCTGTGCCTGTCCCAACACCTAGAGCTAGTCTCTCATTGTTTTCCCCTCTTCCCGTTCATCCTCAGGACAAATTGCAACCTGTACGGAACAGGAGGTTAAAGGTGCTGATTCTCCAAGGAGGGAGGTTGCTAGTAAAGCAGCTGGAATGCGAACCCGAGCACAAGGAGATGAGAAATGAGGTGCGTTTTAGAAACCTTTCGCGATCACACGGTGTACCATCTTCTGGGTTTCTTATGCATGTTTTTGATGTAGGAAGATGCCTTTGAACCTGGAGATTTGGAACCCATGGGATGGGTACCACGCAGTATTACTTTAAAGGGTCTGCGTTTCCTCACCCAACCTCACCAAACCTCTCAGCCCCAAGAGTGTCCACCCTTATGTCTCAATCAGCTGTGGGTCTAGATATGGTCAATCCAGGTAGCATAACTGCCCCTAAACGAATTTTGTAAGAATTTCTCTCTCTTTCACTGTCTTTTTTTCACAGGTTTTTAAAAGTAATTGATTTTTATAATGGGGTTTAGCTGCTTTTCACTGCTGTGTTTATGTCACTTTACACCCACTTGACTCACTTACAGAGAGATATCAATACATAGGTTTTAAGATTCTTACTAGTCAGATATATTCTTGGGCCGTGAATAGGGGGTTTTGAGTCCAATTCACTGAGCAAGGAGTAGGTCTTCTCTAGTACATATTGGGTTTATGGAACGGTATCTGAGCTAATTTGAAACCCTTGTTTTATGCATCACCCCACCTCACCTTTCCCGTTAAGCAGCCATAGTGTGTTTTCTAAACGTGTGACTCTGTTCTGTTTTGTAATTCAGTTCAAGGGTAGCGGTTTTTACATGCCCTCTATAAGTGATATCTTATGGTAAGTGTCTTTTTCTGTGTGACTTATTTCACTTAGAATCGTCGTACCTCAATCCACTCATCATGCTGCTACTAGCATTATCACGTTGATTTCATGGCTGAGTGATATTCCATTGTACATAAGGACCACAACATCTTTATCCATTTTTCTCTTTCCTGGGATATTTAAGGTGTAACGAAGTTGGAGGTTCTTGTCAACAGAGCAGCCCTAAACTTTGGGGTGCCTGTGTCTTGCTGGTTTTTAATTTTCCCACTTTATACGCCCATGAGTGGAAGTGCCCTATGCTCTCTAAGCTGAGTTTTTTAGATGTTTCAGGACACACCGTACATACTCCAGAGTGGCTGTTGGCAATTTACATCCCGCCCATCAGCGTAGCAAGGCTCCCGTTTCTCCATGGCCTGTCCTGCATTTCTGGTTTTGACACTTTATTCAGCATGGCCCTTTTGACCGATGGGAAGCGAGACTTCTTTATAGCGCTGATTTGCCTTTCCAGGTTGCTTGGTTGGCCAAAAAGGGCGTCATTGACGAGGTTTTGCCGCTTTTCCTGTGCTTTAAAGGCGATTCGAATCTCCCTCCTGAAATCTGTTTCCTGCAATTCTGCCTTGCTTTCAAATCCTCTTCGTTGCCTTCCCTCAATATATTTGTGGACGAGAGTGATCATTTATAAGTCTGCAGGTTTGTGAATTGCAGTGCCCCTGAGCTCCATTTTTCAACTCGCTTTCTTGGGAGCTGGCCGCAAAAGCGCAGGATTGCTTCAGGCCCTATTCTGGTCCCGGGCGGCAGGCTGAGCCTGTGCTTAATTCTTCTTCCTGATGGGAAAATAGAGTGACCTGTGCCTGTCCCAACACCTAGAGCTAGTCTCTCATTGTTTTCCCCTCTTCCCGTTCATCCTCAGGACAAATTGCAACCTGTACGGAACAGGAGGTTAAAGGTGCTGATTCTCCAAGGAGGGAGGTTGCTAGTAAAGCAGCTGGAATGCGAACCCGAGCACAAGGAGATGAGAAATGAGGTGCGTTTTAGAAACCTTTCGCGATCACACGGTGTACCATCTTCTGGGTTTCTTATGCATGTTTTCGATGTAGGAAGATGCCTTTGAACCTGGAGATTTGGAACCCATGGGATGGGTACCACGCAGTATTACTTTAAAGGGTCTGCGTTTCCTCACCCAACCTCACCAAACCTCTCAGCCCCAAGAGTGTCAACCCTTATGTCTCAATCAGCTGTGAGTCTAGATATGGTCAATCCAGGTAGCATAACTGCCCCTAAACGAATTTTGTAAGAATTTCTCTCTCTTTCACTGTCTTTTTTTCACAGGTTTTTAAAAGTAATTGATTTTTATAATGGGGTTTAGCTGCTTTTCACTGCTGTGTTTATGTCACTTTACACCCACTTGACTCACTTACAGAGAGATATCAATACATAGGTTTTAAGATTCTTACTAGTCAGATATATTCTTGGGCCGTGAATAGGGGGTTTTGAGTCCAATTCACTGAGCAAGGAGTAGGTCTTCTCTAGTACATATTGGGTTTATGGAACGGTATCTGAGCTAATTTGAAACCCTTGTTTTATGCATCACCCCACCTCACCTTTCCCGTTAAGCAGCCATAGTGTGTTTTCTAAACGTGTGACTCTGTTCTGTTTTGTAATTCAGTTCAAGGGTAGCGGTTTTTACATGCCCTCTATAAGTGATATCTTATGGTAAGTGTCTTTTTCTGTGTGACTTATTTCACTTAGAATCGTCGTACCTCAATCCACTCATCATGCTGCTACTAGCATTATGACGTTGATTTCATGGCTGAGTGATATTCCATTGTACATAAGGACCACAACATCTTTATCCATTTTTCTCTTTCCTGGGATATTTAAGGTGTAACGAAGTTGGAGGTTCTTGTCAACAGAGCAGCCCTAATCTTTGGGGTGCCTGTGTCTTGCTGGTTTTTAATTTTCCCACTTTATACGCCCATGAGTGGAAGTGCCCTATGCTCTCTAAGCTGAGTTTTTTAGATGTTTCAGGACACACCGTACATACTCCAGAGTGGCTGTTGGCAATTTACATCCCGCCCATCAGCGTAGCAAGGCTCCCGTTTCTCCATGGCCTGTCCTGCATTTCTGGTTTTGACACTTTATTCAGCATGGCCCTTTTGACCGATGGGAAGCGAGACTTCTTTATAGCGCTGATTTGCCTTTCCAGGTTGCTTGGTTGGCCAAAAAGGGCGTCATTGACGAGGTTTTGCCGCTTTTCCTGTGCTTTAAAGGCGATTCGAATCTCCCTCCTGAAATCTGTTTCCTGCAATTCTGCCTTGCTTTCAAATCCTCTTCGTTGCCTTCCCTCAATATATTTGTGGACGAGAGTGATCATTTATAAGTCTGCAGGTTTGTGAATTGCAGTGCCCCTGAGCTCCATTTTTCAACTCGCTTTCTTGGGAGCTGGCCGCAAAAGCGCAGGATTGCTTCAGGCCCTATTCTGGTCCCGGGCGGCAGGCTGAGCCTGTGCTTAATTCTTCTTCCTGATGGGAAAATAGAGTGACCTGTGCCTGTCCCAACACCTAGACCTAGTCTCTCATTGTTTTCCCCTCTTCCCGTTCATCCTCAGGACAAATTGCAACCTGTACGGAACAGGAGGTTAAAGGTGCTGATTCTCCAAGGAGGGAGGTTGCTAGTAAAGCAGCTGGAATGCGAACCCGAGCACAAGGAGATGAGAAATGAGGTGCGTTTTAGAAACCTTTCGCGATCACACGGTGTACCATCTTCTGGGTTTCTTATGCATGTTTTTGATGTAGGAAGATGCCTTTGAACCTGGAGATTTGGAACCCATGGGATGGGTACCACGCAGTATTACTTTAAAGGGTCTGCGTTTCCTCACCCAACCTCACCAAACCTCTCAGCCCCAAGAGTGTCCACCCTTATGTCTCAATCAGCTGTGGGTCTAGATATGGTCAATCCAGGTAGCATAACTGCCCCTAAACGAATTTTGTAAGAATTTCTCTCTCTTTCACTGTCTTTTTTTCACAGGTTTTTAAAAGTAATTGATTTTTATAATGGGGTTTAGCTGCTTTTCACTGCTGTGTTTATGTCACTTTACACCCACTTGACTCACTTACAGAGAGATATCAATACATAGGTTTTAAGATTCTTACTAGTCAGATATATTCTTGGGTCGTGAATAGGGGGTTTTGAGTCCAATTCACTGAGCAAGGAGTAGGTCTTCTCTAGTACATATTGGGTTTATGGAACGGTATCTGAGCTAATTTGAAACCCTTGTTTTATGCATCACCCCACCTCACCTTTCCCGTTAAGCAGCCATAGTGTGTTTTCTAAACGTGTGACTCTGTTCTGTTTTGTAATTCAGTTCAAGGGTAGCGGTTTTTACATGCCCTCTATAAGTGATATCTTATGGTAAGTGTCTTTTTCTGTGTGACTTATTTCACTTAGAATCGTCGTACCTCAATCCACTCATCATGCTGCTACTAGCATTATGACGTTGATTTCATGGCTGAGTGATATTCCATTGTACATAAGGACCACAACATCTTTATCCATTTTTCTCTTTCCTGGGATATTTAAGGTGTAACGAAGTTGGAGGTTCTTGTCAACAGAGCAGCCCTAAACTTTGGGGTGCCTGTGTCTTGCTGGTTTTTAATTTTCCCACTTTATACGCCCATGAGTGGAAGTGCCCTATGCTCTCTAAGCTGAGTTTTTTAGATGTTTCAGGACACACCGTACATACTCCAGAGTGGCTGTTGGCAATTTACATCCCGCCCATCAGCGTAGCAAGGCTCCCGTTTCTCCATGGCCTGTCCTGCATTTCTGGTTTAGACACTTTATTCAGCATGGCCCTTTTGACCGATGGGAAGCGAGACTTCTTTGTAGCGCTGATTTGCCTTTCCAGGTTGCTTGGTTGGCCAAAAAGGGCGTCATTGACGAGGTTTTGCCGCTTTTCCTGTGCTTTAAAGGCGATTCGAATCTCCCTCCTGAAATCTGTTTCCTGCAATTCTGCCTTGCTTTCAAATCCTCTTCGTTGCCTTCCCTCAATATATTTGTGGACGAGAGTGATCATTTATAAGTCTGCAGGTTTGTGAATTGCAGTGCCCCTGAGCTCCATTTTTCAACTCGCTTTCTTGGGAGCTGGCCGCAAAAGCGCAGGATTGCTTCAGGCCCTATTCTGGTCCCGGGCGGCAGGCTGAGCCTGTGGTTAATTCTTCTTCCTGATGGGAAAATAGAGTGACCTGTGCCTGTCCCAACACCTAGAGCTAGTCTCTCATTGTTTTCCCCTCTTCCCGTTCATCCTCAGGACAAATTGCAACCTGTACGGAACAGGAGGTTAAAGGTGCTGATTCTCCAAGGAGGGAGATTGTTAGTAAAGAGGCTGGAATGGCGAACCCGAGCACAAGGAGATGAGAAATGAGGTGCGTTTTAGAAACCTTTCCCGATCACACGGTGTACCATCTTCTGGGTTTCTCGTGCATGTTTTCGATGTAGGAAAATGCCCTTGAACCTGGAGATTTGGGACCCATGGGATGGGTACCACGCAGTATTACTTTAAAGGGTCTGCGTTTCCTCACCCAACCTCACCAAACCTCTCAGCCCCAAGAGTGTCCACCCTTATGTCTCAATCAGCTGTGGGTCTAGATATGGTCAATCCAGGTAGCATAACTGCCCCTAAACGAATTTTGTAAGAATTTCTCTCTCTTTCACTGTCTTTTTTTCACAGGTTTTTAAAAGTAATTGATTTTTATAATGGGGTTTAGCTGCTTTTCACTGCTGTGTTTATGTCACTTTACACCCACTTGACTCACTTACAGAGAGATATCAATACATAGGTTTTAAGATTCTTACTAGTCAGATATATTCTTGGGCCGTGAATAGGGGGTTTTGAGTCCAATTCACTGAGCAAGGAGTAGGTCTTCTCTAGTACATATTGGGTTTATGGAACGGTATCTGAGCTAATTTGAAACCCTTGTTTTATGCATCACCCCACCTCACCTTTCCCGTTAAGCAGCCATAGTGTGTTTTCTAAACGTGTGACTCTGTTCTGTTTTGTAATTCAGTTCAAGGGTAGCGGTTTTTACATGCCCTCTATAAGTGATATCTTATGGTAAGTGTCTTTTTCTGTGTGACTTATTTCACTTAGAATCGTCGTACCTCAATCCACTCATCATGCTGCTACTAGCATTATCACGTTGATTTCATGGCTGAGTGATATTCCATTGTACATAAGGACCACAACATCTTTATCCATTTTTCTCTTTCCTGGGATATTTAAGGTGTAACGAAGTTGGAGGTTCTTGTCAACAGAGCAGCCCTAAACGTTGGGGTGCCTGTGTCTTGCTGGTTTTTAATTTTCCCACTTTATACGCCCATGAGTGGAAGTGCCCTATGCTCTCTAAGCTGAGTTTTTTAGATGTTTCAGGACACACCGTACATACTCCAGAGTAGCTGTTGGCAATTTACATCCCGCCCATCAGCGTAGCAAGGCTCCCGTTTCTCCATGGCCTGTCCTGCATTTCTGGTTTTGACACTTTATTCAGCATGGCCCTTTTGACCGATGGGAAGCGAGACTTCTTTATAGCGCTGATTTGCCTTTCCAGGTTGCTTGGTTGGCCAAAAAGGGCGTCATTGACGAGGTTTTGCCGCTTTTCCTGTGCTTTAAAGGCGATTCGAATCTCCCTCCTGAAATCTGTTTCCTGCAATTCTGCCTTGCTTTCAAATCCTCTTCGTTGCCTTCCCTCAATATATTTGTGGACGAGAGTGATCATTTATAAGTCTGCAGGTTTGTGAATTGCAGTGCCCCTGAGCTCCATTTTTCAACTCGCTTTCTTGGGAGCTGGCCGCAAAAGCGCAGGATTGCTTCAGGCCCTATTCTGGTCCCGGGCGGCAGGCTGAGCCTGTGCTTAATTCTTCTTCCTGATGGGAAAATAGAGTGACCTGTGCCTGTCCCAACACCTAGAGCTAGTCTCTCATTGTTTTCCCCTCTTCCCGTTCATCCTCAGGACAAATTGCAACCTGTACGGAACAGGAGGTTAAAGGTGCTGATTCTCCAAGGAGGGAGATTGTTAGTAAAGAGGCTGGAATGGCGAACCCGAGCACAAGGAGATGAGAAATGAGGTGCGTTTTAGAAACCTTTCCCGATCACACGGTGTACCATCTTCTGGGTTTCTCATGCATGTTTTCGATGTAGGAAGATGCCCTTGAACCTGGAGATTTGGGACCCATGGGATGGGTACCACGCAGTATTACTTTAAAGGGTCTGCGTTTCCTCACCCAACCTCACCAAACCTCTCAGCCCCAAGAGTGTCCACCCTTATGTCTCAATCAGCTGTGGGTCTAGATATGGTCAATCCAGGTAGCATAACTGCCCCTAAACGAATTTTGTAAGAATTTCTCTCTCTTTCACTGTCTTTTTTTCACAGGTTTTTAAAAGTAATTGATTTTTATAATGGGGTTTAGCTGCTTTTCACTGCTGTGTTTATGTCACTTTACACCCACTTGACTCACTTACAGAGAGATATCAATACATAGGTTTTAAGATTCTTACTAGTCAGATATATTCTTGGGCCGTGAATAGGGGGTTTTGAGTCCAATTCACTGAGCAAGGAGTAGGTCTTCTCTAGTACATATTGGGTTTATGGAACGGTATCTGAGCTAATTTGAAACCCTTGTTTTATGCATCACCCCACCTCACCTTTCCCGTTAAGCAGCCATAGTGTGTTTTCTAAACGTGTGACTCTGTTCTGTTTTGTAATTCAGTTCAAGGGTAGCGGTTTTTACATGCCCTCTATAAGTGATATCTTATGGTAAGTGTCTTTTTCTGTGTGACTTATTTCACTTAGAATCGTCGTACCTCAATCCACTCATCATGCTGCTACTAGCATTATCACGTTGATTTCATGGCTGAGTGATATTCCATTGTACATAAGGACCACAACATCTTTATCCATTTTTCTCTTTCCTGGGATATTTAAGGTGTAACGAAGTTGGAGGTTCTTGTCAACAGAGCAGCCCTAAACTTTGGGGTGCCTGTGTCTTGCTGGTTTTTAATTTTCCCACTTTATACGCCCATGAGTGGAAGTGCCCTATGCTCTCTAAGCTGAGTTTTTTAGATGTTTCAGGACACACCGTACATACTCCAGAGTAGCTGTTGGCAATTTACATCCCGCCCATCAGCGTAGCAAGGCTCCCGTTTCTCCATGGCCTGTCCTGCATTTCTGGTTTTGACACTTTATTCAGCATGGCCCTTTTGACCGATGGGAAGCGAGACTTCTTTATAGCGCTGATTTGCCTTTCCAGGTTGCTTGGTTGGCCAAAAAGGGCGTCATTGACGAGGTTTTGCCGCTTTTCCTGTGCTTTAAAGGCGATTCGAATCTCCCTCCTGAAATCTGTTTCCTGCAATTCTGCCTTGCTTTCAAATCCTCTTCGTTGCCTTCCCTCAATATATTTGTGGACGAGAGTGATCATTTATAAGTCTGCAGGTTTGTGAATTGCAGTGCCCCTGAGCTCCATTTTTCAACTCGCTTTCTTGGGAGCTGGCCGCAAAAGCGCAGGATTGCTTCAGGCCCTATTCTGGTCCCGGGCGGCAGGCTGAGCCTGTGCTTAATTCTTCTTCCTGATGGGAAAATAGAGTGACCTGTGCCTGTCCCAACACCTAGAGCTAGTCTCTCATTGTTTTCCCCTCTTCCCGTTCATCCTCAGGACAAAGTGCAACCTGTACGGAACAGGAGGTTAAAGGTGCTGATTCTCCAAGGAGGGAGGTTGTTAGTAAAGCAGCTGGAATGCGAACCCGAGCACAAGGAGATGAGAAATGAGGTGCGTTTTAGAAACCTTTCGCGATCACACGGTGTACCATCTTCTGGGTTTCTTATGCATGTTTTCGATGTAGGAAGATGCCTTTGAACCTGGAGATTTGGAACCCATGGGATGGGTACCACGCAGTATTACTTTAAAGGGTCTGCGTTTCCTCACCCAACCTCACCAAACCTCTCAGCCCCAAGAGTGTCAACCCTTATGTCTCAATCAGCTGTGAGTCTAGATATGGTCAATCCAGGTAGCATAACTGCCCCTAAACGAATTTTGTAAGAATTTCTCTCTCTTTCACTGTCTTTTTTTCACAGGTTTTTAAAAGTAATTGATTTTTATAATGGGGTTTAGCTGCTTTTCACTGCTGTGTTTATGTCACTTTACACCCACTTGACTCACTTACAGAGAGATATCAATACATAGGTTTTAAGATTCTTACTAGTCAGATATATTCTTGGGCCGTGAATAGGGGGTTTTGAGTCCAATTCACTGAGCAAGGAGTAGGTCTTCTCTAGTACATATTGGGTTTATGGAACGGTATCTGAGCTAATTTGAAACCCTTGTTTTATGCATCACCCCACCTCACCTTTCCCGTTAAGCAGCCATAGTGTGTTTTCTAAACGTGTGACTCTGTTCTGTTTTGTAATTCAGTTCAAGGGTAGCGGTTTTTACATGCCCTCTATAAGTGATATCTTATGGTAAGTGTCTTTTTCTGTGTGACTTATTTCACTTAGAATCGTCGTACCTCAATCCACTCATCATGCTGCTACTAGCATTATGACGTTGATTTCATGGCTGAGTGATATTCCATTGTACATAAGGACCACAACATCTTTATCCATTTTTCTCTTTCCTGGGATATTTAAGGTGTAACGAAGTTGGAGGTTCTTGTCAACAGAGCAGCCCTAAACTTTGGGGTGCCTGTGTCTTGCTGGTTTTTAATTTTCCCACTTTATACGCCCATGAGTGGAAGTGCCCTATGCTCTCTAAGCTGAGTTTTTTAGATGTTTCAGGACACACCGTACATACTCCAGAGTGGCTGTTGGCAATTTACATCCCGCCCATCAGCGTAGCAAGGCTCCCGTTTCTCCATGGCCTGTCCTGCATTTCTGGTTTTGACACTTTATTCAGCATGGCCCTTTTGACCGATGGGAAGCGAGACTTCTTTATAGCGCTGATTTGCCTTTCCAGGTTGCTTGGTTGGCCAAAAAGGGCGTCATTGACGAGGTTTTGCCGCTTTTCCTGTGCTTTAAAGGCGATTCGAATCTCCCTCCTGAAATCTGTTTCCTGCAATTCTGCCTTGCTTTCAAATCCTCTTCGTTGCCTTCCCTCAATATATTTGTGGACGAGAGTGATCATTTATAAGTCTGCAGGTTTGTGAATTGCAGTGCCCCTGAGCTCCATTTTTCAACTCGCTTTCTTGGGAGCTGGCCGCAAAAGCGCAGGATTGCTTCAGGCCCTATTCTGGTCCCGGGCGGCAGGCTGAGCCTGTGCTTAATTCTTCTTCCTGATGGGAAAATAGAGTGACCTGTGCCTGTCCCAACACCTAGAGCTAGTCTCTCATTGTTTTCCCCTCTTCCCGTTCATCCTCAGGACAAAGTGCAACCTGTACGGAACAGGAGGTTAAAGGTGCTGATTCTCCAAGGAGGGAGGTTGTTAGTAAAGCAGCTGGAATGCGAACCCGAGCACAAGGAGATGAGAAATGAGGTGCGTTTTAGAAACCTTTCGCGATCACACGGTGTACCATCTTCTGGGTTTCTTATGCATGTTTTCGATGTAGGAAGATGCCTTTGAACCTGGAGATTTGGAACCCATGGGATGGGTACCACGCAGTATTACTTTAAAGGGTCTGCGTTTCCTCACCCAACCTCACCAAACCTCTCAGCCCCAAGAGTGTCAACCCTTATGTCTCAATCAGCTGTGAGTCTAGATATGGTCAATCCAGGTAGCATAACTGCCCCTAAACGAATTTTGTAAGAATTTCTCTCTCTTTCACTGTCTTTTTTTCACAGGTTTTTAAAAGTAATTGATTTTTATAATGGGGTTTAGCTGCTTTTCACTGCTGTGTTTATGTCACTTTACACCCACTTGACTCACTTACAGAGAGATATCAATACATAGGTTTTAAGATTCTTACTAGTCAGATATATTCTTGGGCCGTGAATAGGGGGTTTTGAGTCCAATTCACTGAGCAAGGAGTAGGTCTTCTCTAGTACATATTGGGTTTATGGAACGGTATCTGAGCTAATTTGAAACCCTTGTTTTATGCATCACCCCACCTCACCTTTCCCGTTAAGCAGCCATAGTGTGTTTTCTAAACGTGTGACTCTGTTCTGTTTTGTAATTCAGTTCAAGGGTAGCGGTTTTTACATGCCCTCTATAAGTGATATCTTATGGTAAGTGTCTTTTTCTGTGTGACTTATTTCACTTAGAATCGTCGTACCTCAATCCACTCATCATGCTGCTACTAGCATTATCACGTTGATTTCATGGCTGAGTGATATTCCATTGTACATAAGGACCACAACATCTTTATCCATTTTTCTCTTTCCTGGGATATTTAAGGTGTAACGAAGTTGGAGGTTCTTGTCAACAGAGCAGCCCTAATCTTTGGGGTGCCTGTGTCTTGCTGGTTTTTAATTTTCCCACTTTATACGCCCATGAGTGGAAGTGCCCTATGCTCTCTAAGCTGAGTTTTTTAGATGTTTCAGGACACACCGTACATACTCCAGAGTGGCTGTTGGCAATTTACATCCCGCCCATCAGCGTAGCAAGGCTCCCGTTTCTCCATGGCCTGTCCTGCATTTCTGGTTTTGACACTTTATTCAGCATGGCCCTTTTGACCGATGGGAAGCGAGACTTCTTTATAGCGCTGATTTGCCTTTCCAGGTTGCTTGGTTGGCCAAAAAGGGCGTCATTGACGAGGTTTTGCCGCTTTTCCTGTGCTTTAAAGGCGATTCGAATCTCCCTCCTGAAATCTGTTTCCTGCAATTCTGCCTTGCTTTCAAATCCTCTTCGTTGCCTTCCCTCAATATATTTGTGGACGAGAGTGATCATTTATAAGTCTGCAGGTTTGTGAATTGCAGTGCCCCTGAGCTCCATTTTTCAACTCGCTTTCTTGGGAGCTGGCCGCAAAAGCGCAGGATTGCTTCAGGCCCTATTCTGGTCCCGGGCGGCAGGCTGAGCCTGTGCTTAATTCTTCTTCCTGATGGGAAAATAGAGTGACCTGTGCCTGTCCCAACACCTAGAGCTAGTCTCTCATTGTTTTCCCCTCTTCCCGTTCATCCTCAGGACAAAGTGCAACCTGTACGGAACAGGAGGTTAAAGGTGCTGATTCTCCAAGGAGGGAGGTTGTTAGTAAAGCAGCTGGAATGCGAACCCGAGCACAAGGAGATGAGAAATGAGGTGCGTTTTAGAAACCTTTCGCGATCACACGGTGTACCATCTTCTGGGTTTCTTATGCATGTTTTCGATGTAGGAAGATGCCTTTGAACCTGGAGATTTGGAACCCATGGGATGGGTACCACGCAGTATTACTTTAAAGGGTCTGCGTTTCCTCACCCAACCTCACCAAACCTCTCAGCCCCAAGAGTGTCAACCCTTATGTCTCAATCAGCTGTGAGTCTAGATATGGTCAATCCAGGTAGCATAACTGCCCCTAAACGAATTTTGTAAGAATTTCTCTCTCTTTCACTGTCTTTTTTTCACAGGTTTTTAAAAGTAATTGATTTTTATAATGGGGTTTAGCTGCTTTTCACTGCTGTGTTTATGTCACTTTACACCCACTTGACTCACTTACAGAGAGATATCAATACATAGGTTTTAAGATTCTTACTAGTCAGATATATTCTTGGGCCGTGAATAGGGGGTTTTGAGTCCAATTCACTGAGCAAGGAGTAGGTCTTCTCTAGTACATATTGGGTTTATGGAACGGTATCTGAGCTAATTTGAAACCCTTGTTTTATGCATCACCCCACCTCACCTTTCCCGTTAAGCAGCCATAGTGTGTTTTCTAAACGTGTGACTCTGTTCTGTTTTGTAATTCAGTTCAAGGGTAGCGGTTTTTACATGCCCTCTATAAGTGATATCTTATGGTAAGTGTCTTTTTCTGTGTGACTTATTTCACTTAGAATCGTCGTACCTCAATCCACTCATCATGCTGCTACTAGCATTATCACGTTGATTTCATGGCTGAGTGATATTCCATTGTACATAAGGACCACAACATCTTTATCCATTTTTCTCTTTCCTGGGATATTTAAGGTGTAACGAAGTTGGAGGTTCTTGTCAACAGAGCAGCCCTAAACTTTGGGGTGCCTGTGTCTTGCTGGTTTTTAATTTTCCCACTTTATACGCCCATGAGTGGAAGTGCCCTATGCTCTCTAAGCTGAGTTTTTTAGATGTTTCAGGACACACCGTACATACTCCAGAGTGGCTGTTGGCAATTTACATCCCGCCCATCAGCGTAGCAAGGCTCCCGTTTCTCCATGGCCTGTCCTGCATTTCTGGTTTTGACACTTTATTCAGCATGGCCCTTTTGACCGATGGGAAGCGAGACTTCTTTATAGCGCTGATTTGCCTTTCCAGGTTGCTTGGTTGGCCAAAAAGGGCGTCATTGACGAGGTTTTGCCGCTTTTCCTGTGCTTTAAAGGCGATTCGAATCTCCCTCCTGAAATCTGTTTCCTGCAATTCTGCCTTGCTTTCAAATCCTCTTCGTTGCCTTCCCTCAATATATTTGTGGACGAGAGTGATCATTTATAAGTCTGCAGGTTTGTGAATTGCAGTGCCCCTGAGCTCCATTTTTCAACTCGCTTTCTTGGGAGCTGGCCGCAAAAGCGCAGGATTGCTTCAGGCCCTATTCTGGTCCCGGGCGGCAGGCTGAGCCTGTGCTTAATTCTTCTTCCTGATGGGAAAATAGAGTGACCTGTGCCTGTCCCAACACCTAGAGCTAGTCTCTCATTGTTTTCCCCTCTTCCCGTTCATCCTCAGGACAAAGTGCAACCTGTACGGAACAGGAGGTTAAAGGTGCTGATTCTCCAAGGAGGGAGGTTGTTAGTAAAGCAGCTGGAATGCGAACCCGAGCACAAGGAGATGAGAAATGAGGTGCGTTTTAGAAACCTTTCGCGATCACACGGTGTACCATCTTCTGGGTTTCTTATGCATGTTTTCGATGTAGGAAGATGCCTTTGAACCTGGAGATTTGGAACCCATGGGATGGGTACCACGCAGTATTACTTTAAAGGGTCTGCGTTTCCTCACCCAACCTCACCAAACCTCTCAGCCCCAAGAGTGTCAACCCTTATGTCTCAATCAGCTGTGAGTCTAGATATGGTCAATCCAGGTAGCATAACTGCCCCTAAACGAATTTTGTAAGAATTTCTCTCTCTTTCACTGTCTTTTTTTCACAGGTTTTTAAAAGTAATTGATTTTTATAATGGGGTTTAGCTGCTTTTCACTGCTGTGTTTATGTCACTTTACACCCATTTGACTCACTTACAGAGAGATATCAATACATAGGTTTTAAGATTCTTACTAGTCAGATATATTCTTGGGCCGTGAATAGGGGGTTTTGAGTCCAATTCACTGAGCAAGGAGTAGGTCTTCTCTAGTACATATTGGGTTTATGGAACGGTATCTGAGCTAATTTGAAACCCTTGTTTTATGCATCACCCCACCTCACCTTTCCCGTTAAGCAGCCATAGTGTGTTTTCTAAACGTGTGACTCTGTTCTGTTTTGTAATTCAGTTCAAGGGTAGCGGTTTTTACATGCCCTCTATAAGTGATATCTTATGGTAAGTGTCTTTTTCTGTGTGACTTATTTCACTTAGAATCGTCGTACCTCAATCCACTCATCATGCTGCTACTAGCATTATGACGTTGATTTCATGGCTGAGTGATATTCCATTGTACATAAGGACCACAACATCTTTATCCATTTTTCTCTTTCCTGGGATATTTAAGGTGTAACGAAGTTGGAGGTTCTTGTCAACAGAGCAGCCCTAAACTTTGGGGTGCCTGTGTCTTGCTGGTTTTTAATTTTCCCACTTTATACGCCCATGAGTGGAAGTGCCCTATGCTCTCTAAGCTGAGTTTTTTAGATGTTTCAGGACACACCGTACATACTCCAGAGTGGCTGTTGGCAATTTACATCCCGCCCATCAGCGTAGCAAGGCTCCCGTTTCTCCATGGCCTGTCCTGCATTTCTGGTTTTGACACTTTATTCAGCATGGCCCTTTTGACCGATGGGAAGCGAGACTTCTTTATAGCGCTGATTTGCCTTTCCAGGTTGCTTGGTTGGCCAAAAAGGGCGTCATTGACGAGGTTTTGCCGCTTTTCCTGTGCTTTAAAGGCGATTCGAATCTCCCTCCTGAAATCTGTTTCCTGCAATTCTGCCTTGCTTTCAAATCCTCTTCGTTGCCTTCCCTCAATATATTTGTGGACGAGAGTGATCATTTATAAGTCTGCAGGTTTGTGAATTGCAGTGCCCCTGAGCTCCATTTTTCAACTCGCTTTCTTGGGAGCTGGCCGCAAAAGCGCAGGATTGCTTCAGGCCCTATTCTGGTCCCGGGCGGCAGGCTGAGCCTGTGCTTAATTCTTCTTCCTGATGGGAAAATAGAGTGACCTGTGCCTGTCCCAACACCTAGAGCTAGTCTCTCATTGTTTTCCCCTCTTCCCGTTCATCCTCAGGACAAAGTGCAACCTGTACGGAACAGGAGGTTAAAGGTGCTGATTCTCCAAGGAGGGAGGTTGTTAGTAAAGCAGCTGGAATGCGAACCCGAGCACAAGGAGATGAGAAATGAGGTGCGTTTTAGAAACCTTTCGCGATCACACGGTGTACCATCTTCTGGGTTTCTTATGCATGTTTTCGATGTAGGAAGATGCCTTTGAACCTGGAGATTTGGAACCCATGGGATGGGTACCACGCAGTATTACTTTAAAGGGTCTGCGTTTCCTCACCCAACCTCACCAAACCTCTCAGCCCCAAGAGTGTCAACCCTTATGTCTCAATCAGCTGTGAGTCTAGATATGGTCAATCCAGGTAGCATAACTGCCCCTAAACGAATTTTGTAAGAATTTCTCTCTCTTTCACTGTCTTTTTTTCACAGGTTTTTAAAAGTAATTGATTTTTATAATGGGGTTTAGCTGCTTTTCACTGCTGTGTTTATGTCACTTTACACCCACTTGACTCACTTACAGAGAGATATCAATACATAGGTTTTAAGATTCTTACTAGTCAGATATATTCTTGGGCCGTGAATAGGGGGTTTTGAGTCCAATTCACTGAGCAAGGAGTAGGTCTTCTCTAGTACATATTGGGTTTATGGAACGGTATCTGAGCTAATTTGAAACCCTTGTTTTATGCATCACCCCACCTCACCTTTCCCGTTAAGCAGCCATAGTGTGTTTTCTAAACGTGTGACTCTGTTCTGTTTTGTAATTCAGTTCAAGGGTAGCGGTTTTTACATGCCCTCTATAAGTGATATCTTATGGTAAGTGTCTTTTTCTGTGTGACTTATTTCACTTAGAATCGTCGTACCTCAATCCACTCATCATGCTGCTACTAGCATTATCACGTTGATTTCATGGCTGAGTGATATTCCATTGTACATAAGGACCACAACATCTTTATCCATTTTTCTCTTTCCTGGGATATTTAAGGTGTAACGAAGTTGGAGGTTCTTGTCAACAGAGCAGCCCTAATCTT